>NC_060119.1:887119082-889519082 GCF_021461395.2 Schistocerca americana
ACTTGCCTCAAACATATCCTGGCTGGATCCTAAAGCTTTCACTTCTTCTTCACTCCTACCCTTGTACCTTTTCGTTTTGTTAACAAGCACATGAGTCCAAGAACAAATTAACTTCACAAATAGTTTGTACTTATCTTTCCTTTTTGATATTTCTGGTTGTAGTTGTAAATTCCTCTTTCATTTGATCCAGTGCATCATTATTGGTAGTACATCTTCATTGTTGGTATAAGTTGCTCTGTTGGACAGCCTTCAGTTTTTTCTTGCTTCATGTGACTGGAAATTTACTCATACGTAAATTGTAAACAAAATAAGTCACTTTCTTTTTTGCAAGAGACAAAACTTCATTATTAGTCAACTGATCCCAGATGACACTAACACTTCTAATACTCCCCTACATTTCTTGTTGTTGCTACTGTCCATGGTGGTGAAGTCTTTGCAGAAGATTCAAGAGGAGTAAGATTTACAATAAACTTTTTACTTATCTTCTCTTGCACAGCTGGCTCCAGTTTTTAATGTCTAGGGATCTGATTCTTGAAGCTGAAATTCTCAAATTTTAGGTTCTCAGGGTTCAATTGATCTGAATAATTTTGAAGAATGTCTTTGCAGAATTTTTGTTTTCATGATAATTTATTGTCCCACATTTTGCTATATCACACTGTCTTTTGAATTTTCACTTTAACAAAGCTGAAATTAAATTTTTTGGCCAAAATACAAAAATACATCCGATAACATCAGGGGCATGCATATTACTACCCAACTCTTCGGTAATAACAATATTCCATTGGGATTACAATTTTTCTTGACAAATGAATTTCTATTAGTTTAGATTATTATTTTATAAATGAATCCAGAAATAAACATAATAAACAGTACTAGATTGCGTAATTAAGAATAGAAATTTTAAGTGTGCCATATATTTCATAAATTTAAATGTTTCTAAAAGTAAAAAAATTAAAAGTATACTGTAACAATGAAAATAAAGTAATTACTGGTCTAAAATTATATGAAACTTTTCAAAAATCAGCTGAGCTAACACTGACCTGTCCAAAATTCGAAAAGCATTTCTGGTATTGACTACCTCTGTTGAGGAAAAATAATGCTAGAGGAGGATGTCCATTTACATCTTGCAAAGACAGTCTTTTACACCTTTATCATGGAGGGCTTGGACACCAAATCAATCACTGTATGAAGTTCATACTCAGCAGGGAGCTAAATGTAAAGAAGTAAATGGAGAGTGAACTGTTTGCTGGCAACATTTATGTCAAGGCACATTAATTACCATTTGGCACCAGGAAGAGGATAGCTGAACTGGATGAGCTTATTCACACTGATCTGTGTGGTCCAGTTCACAATTAGGCACCGTTATTGAGATATCAGTATTTTATATTTTCTCAAAGATGATTGATTATACAAAGTTTAGGGTGACAGTTTTCTTCAAAGAAAAATCTCAAGTTGCAGAAAAGTTCATTTATAGCTGAACAAAAAACTGCTGGACCTACCTCTATGAGTACCAAGGGAAAAACATGTGACAACAAACAAGTAAAGGAAACTCTTTGGAGAGAAAATATAATTCAGTGCCTCAAAATACCATACATTCTGGAACAGAGTGGACACAGTGAAAAAGAGAATCATACAGTTGTGGAAACTCCCAGAGCCATAATACATGCATATAGAAGTATCCCATAAAACCCTTATGTTGAGATAGATAGCGAACACTGCAAGATATATCCTGAACCAAATGGGGCATTCCAATATTCCATAAACATCTCCATATGAACTATGGTATGGGAAGAAGCCAAGATTGAAACATCTGCATGTGATGAGCTGTATCTGCCATGTTCATATTCCAAAACAACAGAGAAGGATGATGGATCAGAGAACAGTGAAAGGAATTCTTATTGGATATTACCACAATGAATATTACAGAATGTATTGTGAAAATGAGTGGAAATCCATTAACAGATTCCATATTTGAGGAGAGGACATTAAAAGTGCAAGAAAAGTCCAGTTTTTCTGGTCAGTGTTTTTAATCATCAGAATCCAGCATCTCAGACTGAGGACTACTGTGTTCTTGATACTGAGAGTGATAAGGATGATAATTTCTTCAATCTAGAAGAAGATTCTCTAAGAATAATTCAGGAAGACATAAGTAAGGAAGCCTTTCTATGTCTGCATGATTAATTAACACTCAGAACTCTACAAGAAAATTTAAAGGTAATGTAATGCATCTCTCAATATTTTTCCTGAAACATGCAGTGAATTCACAACACATGGTTGTACAAAGTTGGGGGGGAGGGGGGGAGGGGGGGAGGGGGGGGGGAATGCTGACGTCTCAGTCGATAAATTCAAATCAAGATTGCCCATTAAGGGTTATTCACTTCAAGTTCAATACTTGTGTAAAAAAGTGAACTCAAAACTTTAGACCTGCATGCATTACTAAGTAAACAACAACCTCTATTCATTCAGGTTTTCATATTCACGCCTACAGACTGATGCCCTACCAAAGAGGCAGAGGAGAAGATATGACAGATAACTGGGATGGTTATCTTACAACTGCTGGAACAATTTCTATTCATACTATATGTAAACTACATACTTTTAGACAGTGAAATCATGTGTATAGATGAAATACGTTTCATAGTAATTACTGGCTCAAGACAAGACCTGTAATACCTCAATACATAACTCATTGAAACATGTTCTTCAGGGGAAGAAAACTTAATTATAAAAATAAAAAAATAAAAAAAAATAACAATATATTTGTAATTCAGTGCCAACAAAAAAGCAAACTGAGGGGAACTCAGTCTTATGACTGGCAACTCAGCTCTAAATTAGATATACTGTAACAAATTTTTGGGCATTGCTGTTGATAGTATATGATGTGGGAAAACAATAAAAATAATACCTGTCTATGATCATTTAGTCCTTACAGTATTAAAGAGTATATAAATGATAGACAATAAATTTTCAAAATTAAATTAAAAAGCACATAATTCAAAGTTAGCAATTATTTATCATACATTTTTGGTTTTGTGTAGGGCTGTTGCTGTTGTCCTTTTTTCAGCTATGGAAACCGCTTTCTTAAGGAGTATGGAAGGGAGGAAAAGAGAAATTCTCAGAATATAGAAGAATGTAATGTATAATGAGTCCAAAACTGCATTTCTGGTGCTGTATGTAAGTGATAATACACTTAAAAGTAGTGTTTCTATTTTATTAAAAATTCTTCTCAGTTTTTCTATGGAATGACAGATCTATATACCTTTTGTATACTTTGTTGTTTATTTATATAATACTGTTTGTTGTTGCACAGGCATTCACAAGGATGGGGTGGAAGGGCAAAAGAGTTTTTCACCCCTCCCACTTGCCGTCCTCTCACTGGGATCTGGAGTACAGAGATTGTATACATATTTTCAGTGGATAACCATCAATTCTCTGGGACAAAATCTGGCAGATGTCCATGGTTGTTGATGTTGGTTGGTAGTACTTATCTGTGTAAAGTAGCTGTTATATCACTTACAGAAACTGGTTTTCTTCTACTCTGCCTGACACAACACATCAGTTACATACAGTACATACCAGATGTAGAAGTATGAAACCTGACTTTGGTTGCAATAATGATACATCTGTTGTTTGAAACTAATAAACAATATTTTATTCAAAGTTTTCTCCATTGCTATTTATTACAAGCTGAAGTGTTATTCAGTGACAGCATTTCCTAGTGATGCAAATAGACGATAATCAGACAGATTCAAGTCTGGAGAATAAGCATCATACTTTAGTATTTCCCAACTGAATGCTTCAGTTGTTTCCCTGACCCATTTTTCTGTGCGTGATTGGGTGTCTTCATGGAGCAATAAGAATTTGTGTTGCCTTTTTCTGTATTCCAGTTATTTTTCACAAAATATGCAATTTTAATCAATCATTTGCTGTTGGTAGCAATCAGTTTTAATGGTTTCAGCACGTTTTAGCAGCTCTTAATAGATGGCAACCTTCTGATCCCACCAAACACAGAGCATTGTCTTCTTTCCAAAACGATTTGTCTTGCAGTGGATGTCAGTTCCCAAATATATATCAATTTTTTATCATCTGTCACTAGCCAATGGAGAAACAACATTCTTTTGTATCTGGCAAGCAGCATTTCACAAGTCATCTTTCAATATGCTTACTGTCTTTCATTCAGTTTATGTGGAACCCATTTTCCTACTTTCTGCACATTTCCCATAGTTTTCAACTGAAGAGAAACAGCTTCCTGCATCACATTCAATTGTTCCACGAGTTCCTGTTGAGTTTGAGTATCATCTTCATCCAATAAAGCCTGCAATTCATTGTCTTTGAACTTTTTTGGTGGTTTCCTGCCCTCGTTGTTTCTCATGTCAAACTCACTACTGTTGAGTTTTTTGAACTACTTGAATCACTGTTTTCCCAAGAGCATGTTTGCCAAAAGCTTTAATAAGCATTCAATGTGATTCTGCAGCAGTTTTCTTCAAATGATAACAGAACAACAATACTGTCCACAAATTGTAGATTGTAGGCACAAAACTCAACATGTTTATGGGACTGAAACAGATACTGATGTATGGAACTTGGATTAATGTGTGTTGACATTCTTTGTTAGCTGTTATAGGAAGCAGATGGTGCTGCGGACGTGGTCTCATGGGCCCTACGCTGACAGCTAGCACCATCTGTAGAGAAATTCCAGTTACATACTTCTACACCTGGTACTTGTGAGTGTGTCATAATGTGAGATTAAATTTCATTTATATGAAATCAATGAAAGATTCTATCTTTGTCTTTGTTTTGTAGAGTCTTCATACTAGTTTTTCTAAAGATAACTATTGTAGAGTATTAATTACTAATTCTGATACAAAAATTACAGTTTATATCTTTACAACTAATATTGCTATGGTAATTTCTTTAATGTTAATTAATAATGGCATTATTATTGTGTGAATTTAGAGCAATAATAAATGCATTATATATGAAAATTGACAATAAGGTTTAAGGTTATGAGTATGTGTGCAGACAAGACTGATATGGATGAAGTCTTTCCAAGAAACTGCAGTAAAGTATTTTACAATATTTTAAATGATTATTTCTCTGTATAAATGATTAATGAAAAATCTCATATAAAGATGTGAAACAAATACTAACAAAGAGATAGAGGGGCTGGCCAGTACTTACCTCAGCTCAGTACAGCCGATAGATACACATTAAACAGAACCGAAAATTTACGTTCCTAGCTTTCGGAACAAATGTTCCTTCATCGGGGAGGAGAGAGGGAAAAGAAAGGGAAGAAGGGAAAGGAGATTCAGTTACTCACAACCCAGGTTATGAAGCAACAGGGAAAGGAAAATAGGGAGGGTAGCAAGGATGGAGGCATGGTTGTCAGAGGGAAGCCAAAGATATTCTACTGTAGGTACTGTGCCAGCTTCAAACCAAAGAGGATGCATACAGAAGTAAAGAGGAATATAGTATAAAGATAAACACAACTATGTAGGATGAAAAGGTGCGTGAATGGCTAAAGAGGAAAGGGAAAGAGGATAAGACTGAAGAGTAAATGGGAGTGAGGTTGTTTAACGTAGGTTCAGTCCAGGGGGATGGCAGGATGAAAGGATGTGTTGGAGTGCAAGTTACCATCTCCGCAGTTCAGAGGGACTGGTGTTGGGTGGGAGAAGCCAAATGGCACATACGGTGTAGCAGGTTCCTAGGTCCCTAGAATTATGCTGGAGGGCATGCTCCGCTACTGGGTATTGGGCATCTCCTAGGCGGACAGTTCGTCTGTGTCCGTTCATGCGCTTAGCCAGTTTACTTGTTGTCATGCCGATGTAAAAGGGTGTGCAGTGCAGGCATGTCAGTTGATAAATGACATGTGTAGTTTCACACATGGCCCTGCCTTGAATTGCGTATGTTTTACCAGTAGCGGGGCTGGAGTGGTGGTTATGGGGGGATGCATGGGGCAGGTTTTGCAGCGGGGTCGGTTACAGGGGTAGGAACTGCTGGGTAGAGAAGGTAGTCTGGGAATATTGTAGGGTTTAACAAGGATGTTACGGAGGTTAGGGGGGCGACGAAAGGCAACTCTGGGTGGTGTGGGGAGAATTTTGTCAAGGAATGATCTCATTTCAGGGGTTGAGTCCCTCTGAACTGCGGAGATGGGAACTTGCACTCCAATACATCCTTTCATCCCGCCATCCCCCTGGACTGAACCTACGTTAAACAACCTCACTCCCATTTACTCTTCAGTCTTATCCTCTTTCCCTTTCCTCTTTAGCCATTCACGCATCTTTTCATCCTTCATAGTTGTGTTTATCTTTATGCTATATACCTCTTTACTTCTGTGTGGATCCTCTTTGGTTTGAAGCTGGCACAGTACTTACAGTAGAATATCTTTGGCTTCCCTCTGACAACCATGCCTCCATCCTTGCTACCCTCCCTATTTTCCTTTCCCTGTTGCTTCATAACCTGGGTTGTGAGTAACTGAATCTCCTTTCCCTTCTTCCCTTTCTTTCCCCTCTCTCCTCCCCGATGAAGGAACATTTGTTCCGAAAGCTAGGAATGTAAATTTTCGGTTCTGTTTTATGTGTATCTATCGGCTGTACTGAGCTGAGGTAAGTACTGGCCAGCCCCTCTATTTCTCTGTGTATTAATATTAGCTGATGTGGCATTCACATTGATTGCATATTTTCTTCACATTGATTACAAACACATGTATACAAAATACACCATGTTCTTCAAATGGTGTCAAAGGAATAACTCTTCCACAGTTCTTTTTCACTTCTTTCTAATTATTTAGTATGCACTGATCCATTCATCATGGAGCTCCTATTCACTCATTGTGAGATTTTATAAATATGGTCAGCTGTTAAAGGTTTTGATCAGATATGATTTGAAAAATGACTCCAAACTGAATTATTATCATAGCTGACACCAGTGTTACTGACGTAAGTCATTAAATTTCAGATGTGTTCTGAACGTATTAATATTCTGTTTATGGTGTTCCACTTTGTCATTCCCATTTGCAAATTATTTATAAATTATTGTAAAATCCCTGGCATATCAAAAAGGTATGTAATTTCAGGAAGTTTTGCTTTGTGGTCTTCTAGAACCAGAGTTAATTGTGATTCAGATGATGATTTTCAAACTATGTACTATGAAAACATTACATATAGTTTATTCATATGTGATTCCACATGCCAAAAATTCAAGGCAAACACAATGCTATAAAAACAATGGTGTTATGAAAGATAATCACTCATCATATAGATACAGTATAAAGTTACAGATAGTCTGAATGACAAAAAACTGTAAACTAGAAAAAGTTATATATACACTAATCTATATTCTTTGAATGTTGAGAAATAACAAAAATCTGATAATGAAACAATGACAAATGTTATCATTGTTCTGAAATAGTTACTACCGAAAGCAAAAGTTGCATCCACGAGAAAGCAATTATTGTAACTTGATGTGTGTTTCTCATGAGTAACTGATTTTTATTCCTTAATAAACATTGATATGCTTTTTGGGTGTGGCATTTCTCTTACAATGGCCCTGGCAACTGAGGATACACAGACAGGACAGGTCAGTATTCAGTTTTCATGTTCATTGAACATACCATTTTTAAATCTTATGCAGCAACATCATAATAAAAGTATGCCCTTTTGCTTGCAAATGATAGAAATTAGACTCTGAATGTTTCACTTACATTCTTTGACCTTGGGCTCATGTTAAAGTATCATTGTGATGCAACATTTTCAGATGTTTTTAATTCATATTTATTGGTACTCATACATCTATTTAGTAAAATATTTATACTTGTAGTGCATTAAAAGACAAAAACCTCTGCAGTGTATTACTGTATGCTATTTGAAAAAGATAAATAGTGTTGTATAACAATTTAAATTTTAAAATGCCTTCTCCTGTTCATATTTAACCTTGATGTTCCAGAGGAAAATGTCAATAGTGCAGGAGATGTCTGAACTGGTCAGCTTAAGGAAGGGTGTATATATAAACATAGTTATGACTCCTTACCCTCTCCCTTAAAACCCACTTCCTTTCGTCTTTCCCTCTCCTTCCCTCTTTCCTGATGAAGCAACTGTTTGTTGCGAAAGCTAGAATTTTGTGTGTATGTTTGTGTTTGTTTGTGTGTCTATCGACCTGCCAGTGCTTTCGTTCGGTAAGTCACATCATCTCTGTTTTTAGATATAGTTATTTAGTTTGTTAGTTAGTTAGTTTCATGCTACGTGGATCATTTATACAATTAATTTTAATGATGTTGAACAAGTCAGCTTGCTTTCACATTGTAAATTCATATGTAAATATGGCTACATGCTAATGCTCTGTCATTTTTTAGTAATTTCTACCCATGACCTTTTAATGCTTTACAAAATTAGAAATTTTTCTATGAAATGCAAGGAGTTGTCAAGGAAAAACTTCTTCAGTTTGTTTTCAAATTTAACTTTTTGGTCTGTCAGACATTTTACATCAATGGGTAGGTGATCAAAAGCTTTAATGGCAACATTGTGCACCCCTTCTTGTGCTAAAACCAACCTTAATGTGGAGTAATGAACATCAATTTTTCACCTGGCATTTTGTAATTACGTACATCATTGTTCCTTTTAAACTGCAGTGGTTTGCTCACAACAAACTTCATGTGGAAGTAAATATTCAGTGAAGTAGTAGTCAAATTGCTTAACTCTTTAAATAGATGTCTACAAGATGATCGTGGATGAGCACCACATATAATCCTTACAGCACATTTTTTAGCAATGAAGACTCTTTCTTAAGGTTGAGTTATCCCAGAACATAATTCCAAATGACATTATAGAATGAAAATACGCTAAATACGTCAACTGATTTTTTCTCTCCCCAAGATTTACAATGATCTGTTGTGTAAACATGGCTGAACTAAGTTGTTTCAGGGGTTCCAATATAAGTTTTTTTACCAGTTTAAATTCTCATGAATACGTATTTCAAAAAACTGTGATGTTTCCACCTTTCCATATGCTCTGCTTCAAGTGGTTATCATAAATTTCCTTATCACTATTCATTTTTTAGCTTTACTTCAACAGTCCATTGAAACTGGTTAAATACACATTGTACCCAGCAAAAATATACAAGTGTTTCTTTAAATCACTATTACTCAATTTTCCCAATACAGCCAATCATTTACACAAACTTGCTGTAGTTTCAGCTCACAATGTGCAGTTGAACATATATGAGTAGGATACAGAACACACTTATCCATCACTGGTTTTCTTGTCTCATCCTGTAAATCATGTATTTACAGAAGTTGGCCTTTTGCTATCAACATCAGAAATTCACCCATTCTGTATCACTTTTGGTCCTTTCAGAGCTATATGTATCTCTCTACCAGGGATTTTATTTAGAAAACTACACTGACTTACAGGTCTTGTTAGCCACCCTAAATAGATGTTCTTTGTTGGTGCTCCAGGATTTGTACTGTTTTGAGTAGGATACGCTGAGTGTTCATTTTTGGTGCACTTGCATAGAAAGTGTCAGAAATTCAGCTAAGTACAAAATCCATGGCCTTTTTAATATTTATGTGTATGCTTAAGGCCACTTCTTGGTTTTTCTTTGTGTGGAAATGCATGGTCAAAACATCATGTAGATGGAGGATTTGTTTAGAAATACATATCAAGTACTTATTCAAGGTAGAATTTTTTTCCTGTAAGATATTTGGGCCTTTCACATTTAGGCTCTTAGAATAATCTTGGTCATCCTGTAACACATACCAAATACTTCTGCAGTCCTAAAATTCACATCTGCATTTAGAATGTCTATAGAATGTTTCACTACAGCTGACTTAAAATTTGAACTCTTTTAGAGGTATGGCCAGTTCTTCACATGGTCCAAGAACTTAAGAAGTGACTATATTAAAAAAATGGCCCTGTATGAGTATGACTCATGTTCTGTGGGGTTCCATACAAACTTAATTATGTATATAGACAGTACATCCATTCTAGGAACCAAGAATCTCAACCATTTTTCACGTTATTGACATTAATAATGGCAAGATATTGGTCCCAGGGGTTCCAAGATTTTATAAAATGTTTTAATTTCAGTGATATATGTGACGAAGCCATGCAGTAGGCAGGAATCATTATTGCTCATGTGATCTGTTTTGGAATTTATCCATCATCACAAATCCAAGAGTGATTATTGCACATAGACATTTCATATACAACTTGAAACAACACATCTACACTCCTGGAAATTGAAATAAGAACACCGTGAATTCATTGTCCCAGGAAGGGGAAACTTTATTGACACATTCCTGGGGTCAGATACATGACATGATCACACTGACAGAACCACAGGCACATAGACACAGGCAACAGAGCATGCACAATGTTGGCACTAGTACAGTGTATATCCACCTTTCGCATCAATGCAGGCTGCTATTCTCCCATGGAGACGATCGTAGAGATGCTGGATGTAGTCCTGTGGAACGGCTTGCCATGCCATTTCCACCTTGCGCCTCAGTTGGACCAGCGTTCGTGCTGGACGTGCAGACTGCGTGAGATGACGCTTCATCCAGTCCCAAACATGCTCAATGGGGGACAGATCTGGAGATCTTGCTGGCCAGGGTAGTTGACTTACACCTTCTAGAGCACGTTGGGTGGCACGGGATACATGCGTACGTGCATTGTCCTGTTGGAACAGCAAGTTCCCTTGCCGGTCTAGGAATGGTAGAACGATGGGTTCGATGACGGTTTGGATGTACCGTGCACTATTCAGTGTCCCCTCAACGATCACCAGTGGTGTACGGCCAGTGTAGGAGATCGCTCCCCACACCATGATGCCGGGTGTTGGCCCTGTGTGCCTCGGTCGTATGCAGTCCTGATTGTGGCACTCACCTGCACGGCGCCAAACACGCATACGACCGTCATTGGCACCAAGGCAGAAGCGACTCTCATCGCTGAAGACGACACGTCTCCATTCGTCCCTCCATTCACGCCTGTCGCGACACCACTGGAGGCGGGCTGCACGATGTTGGGGCGTGAGCGGAAGACGGCCTAACGGTGTGCGGGACCGTAGCCCAGCTTCATGGAGACGGTTGCGAATGGTCCTCGCCGATACCCCAGGAGCAACAGTGTCCCTAATTTGCTGGGAAGTGGCGGTGCAGTCCCCTACGGCACTGCGTAGGATCCTACGGTCTTGGCGTGCATCCGTGCGTCGCTGCGGTCCGGTCCCTGGTCGACGGGCACGTGCACCTTCCGCTGACCACTGGCGACAACATCGATGTACTGTGGAGACCTTACGCCCCACGTGTTGAGCAATTCGGCGGTACGTCCACCCGGCCTCCCGCATGCCCACTATACGCCCTCGCTCAAAGTCCGTCAACTGCACATACGGTTCACGTCCACGCTGTCGCGGCATGCTACCAGTGTTAAAGACTGCGATGGAGCTCCGTATGCCACGGCAAACTGGCTGACACTGACGGCGGCGGTGCACAAATGCTGCGCAGCTAGCGCCATTCGACGGCCAACACCGCGGTTCCTGGTGTGTCCACTGTGCCGTGCGTGTGATCATTGCTTGTACAGCCCTCTCGCAGTGTCCGGAGCAAGTATGGTGGGTCTGACACACCGGTGTCAATGTGTTCTTTTTTCCATTTCCAGGAGTGTAGTTGCCATAATCGCTCCTGGATATCTGATGATGGATAAATTCTGAAATGCATCATATGAGCAATAAAGTCATTCCTTGCTTGATGTTTGAGCTTGGGACCTAGCCAGTCCGAATGCAGAACTATGGATTGTTTTAATTTCATGTGTGACATTGGATAACAAATGGTAAAAGAAATATTTCTTCATGTGATATAATTACCATGATATAATTACCAATTTATAGTTTTCAGATTTTTTCCTTTGTTTGTACTGTGAAACCTTCCTTTTCTCCAAATTTCATGGTTTTAGGCCAACAGGGAGTAGCCTATAGCTTTTGATCAGTGAGTTCGTGAGTATTAAAATATGTGACACAAATGACAAAATCAAATAATGGAAAATCCAGAATGGAGTAACGACAGAACTGCAATTCACCACCTAAAATCTGGTCCCAGCCATGCTACCCTACCTGCTCACAAAGGTTCCGCCACTGTTTTTTTGAATCACAAGGATTACATGGCAGAAGGACTCCACCAATTTTCAGATCTGTCCACCTAAAAATCCTGCCAAAGTCATCCCTTTCCAGAAACCCAGCAAGATTCCCAGTCTCTCTTCAAGTTCCTTGGCCCATTGCAGAACCTCTTTCCTCACCCCTACTACTCCCCACACTCCTATCTTCGGCATGCATCCTAAAGTCCATAAACCCAACCAACCAGGACGCCCCATTGTGGCCGGTCACTGTGCCCCCACTTAGAGAATCTCTGGTCTGACAGACCAGTGCCTTTAGCCTATTATCCACAACCTACCCTCCTACATAAAAAGTACCAATCATCCCCTGCACCAACTCTCCTCCCAAACCCACAACTTTCTTCCTTGTCACCATGACCATCTGTATCCTCATCCACAATTACTTCACCTTTTAACGAATCACTTGCAAACAAATCTGTGGTATGGCAATGGACACCTGCCTGGCACCATCCTCTGCCAACCTGTTCATGGTCCACCTAAAGAAATCCTTCCTGGACACCCAAAATGCTAAGCCCCTCACCTGGTTCAGATTCATTGTTGACATCATGATCTGAACCGAGGGTGAGGACACCCTACCCACATTCCTCAAGAACCTCTATATTTCCTCCCCCATTTGCTTTATCTGGTTTTCCTCAACCCAACAACATTTTTGTTGTTGAACTCCACCTCAAAGAAGGCTATATCAGTACCTCTGGCCATATCAAACCTATTAAAAACCAGAAATACCTCCACTTTGACAGCTGCCACCCTTAAATACCAAGATGTCCCTTCCATATACTCTACCCACCCAGGCCATCGCATATGCAGTAACAGGTATTGCCTCTTCATATACCAAGGGTCTCACTGAGACCTTCAATGACCAAAATTACTCTGCCAACATTGTACAGAAACAAATCTTCTGTGCCTTATCTCTCTAGTCACCCACCACCTCCCACATTCTGAACATGACTTAGTACCACCCAGCACTGGAGCAATGAATCACATTCTCTAGCAGGGTTTTGACAACCTCTCATTGTGCACTAAATGAGGAATATCCTATCCACTATCCTTCCTTTCTTTCCATCCCTCCCACAGTGGTATTCTACCACCTACCAAATCTACAAAATATCCTCTTCCATTCCTACTCTGCCCCTGCTTCCAGCCCCTTGCCTCATGGCTCATATCCCTGTAATAGTCCTAGATGCAAGACCTTTTCCATACATCCTCCCACTATCTCCATCTATTGCAGTCTGGTCACAAGCATCATCCATCATATCAAAGAGCTACCTGTGAATGCAGTAATAAGCTCTACAAACTAAAGTGCAACCATTATGCTGCTTTCTATGTGGGCATGGAAACCAACAACCTGTCTGTCCACATGAAAGGCCACCAACAAACTGTGGCCAAGAGACAACTGGACAACTCTGTTGCTGAGCATGCTGCCTAACATAGTGTTCTTCACTTCAATAATGCCTTCACAGCCTGTGTTATTTGTATCCTTCCTACAAACACCAGCTTTTCTGAAATGTGCAGGTGGGAACTCTCCCTGCAATATCTCCTATATTTCTGTAAACCACTGGCCTCAATCTTCATTAGTCCTTGTCCTTCACCCACCTATCCCCTCCCTTGCTCCCATTCCAGCACTACACAGTCTTCTATTCCACCAACACACTCATTACTAATTTTTACCCTCCTCAACTTCTATCCTCTTCCACTTAACCCATTCCCCCAGTCTAACCTACTGACTAAACCTAGCTGCCCTACTCTGTCCCCACCATATACCTGTATGCTCTCTCAAACAGCACTTTACTGTCCCACCCCTACCCTGCTGTTCCTTCCCCTCCCTGCCCTAGCCCCTCCTTGCCCCCGCCACGCAGATTGTTTCTCCCACCATGAACAGTTGTTGCTTGCAGCATGACCTCAGAGGCCACTGACAGTGACCAAAAGCTAATAAGTTCAGCAGCCTTTGTGTTGCACCTGTCTTCAGCCCAACATATGCTCTATATGATGACTAACAATCTGGGCTTTCCATAATAATAATATTATTATACCACCTTAGATTTTCCATTGTTTGATTCAGGCAAAAATTTTGTTAGACACTCATATGACTGTACATACATTAATGAATATTGGTGTGGTGCTGAATCAAATGCTTTCCAGAAATCTATAAATACTGCAATGGCAAGATTGCCTTGATTCATGACTTTGAGGGTGTCATGTGATAAAAACACAAGTTAGGGTCCACATGACTAAAGTTTACATATTTCATGCATGTTGACATGGAAAAAGCTATCCATTTGAGATACATCACATTTATACTGAGAATATGTTCTATGATCTTTGAAACTTATAGATTTTAAATCTATTGACTGGTAGCTTTGTGAATCATTCCTCTTACCCTTCTTATAGACTGATGTGACATGTGTTTCAAAGATACTGACTTGTAGTTTTGTGTTTCATTTCTGTTGCCCTTCTTAAAGAGTGATGTGGCATGTGCTTTCTTCCAATCATTTGGTACAGTTTTTGTTTGAGGGAGAACAGAACAAGAAGAAGAAGTCTGTGGAGATGACGGCTTGAATATAGAACTGAAGTGGTGTACTTGGGAAAAAATGTGGAAATGGGTTTGTGACATGTGCTAATGGAGACTGAAGCCAGGAAACTGTGGGATCAAAGGATATACCATTAGGAGAATTTATATTTACATATTTTAAGGAAGCTTTTATTTACAGTAAAGGGAACGAGGGGAGGGGCTGCCACAAGGTATTGGTTGTGTAACAACCAGAGCTTCATGTTGTGCCACTGGTTGGTCAATCCTCTTCTGTTAGCAATTATCTCACAGGGTTTATTTATTCAGTTTGAGAATATGACTGGTCATTCGCATACAAAAGACCATACAAAACACAAAGAGCTGATATAGATATGACAGGTTTTACAGGGGACTCTGCCTCTAATGAGATACTATATACCTGTGACTGGACTGCAATAGGATGTGCTGGTTGTGCACTTTGGACAGGTACTGCACTTGTGTATATGTATGTGGTATGACAAACACGGCAAGATGTTGGGAGTAGGTGCAGCTTAAGGATAGCTCAGAATATTTCACAGACTGTGTGGTCATGGAATACAACTTTGGGAGAGGCAGAAATGATTTCACAGTGGATTCACCTCTTTACTACATACACATAGATCAGTAATTAATCAGTTATTTTGCAGACTTCATGAATCTGTTTGCTGAATATTTTCTCATACCTTAATATGAAATGAGATGAACATTAGAAATTGTATATTTTATGCTTTTAATATAAGTAATTATTGTTTTTTCTTATCCTTGTTACAAATTGGCTGTCAATTCGTTTTATGATTACTGTTGCAAAATGATTCTAAGGTTCTCCAAAATTATGCAAGCATTTAAATAAATAGCCTCATCTGCTACTTAAGTGAACATTTATTGACATTTCTTATACATTAACATAGCACACATTAACCAGAAGTGCTGTACATGAGTGAGACCAACCACAAAATACTGTCAAACAGGAAACTGCACATTAAGAGTTCCCACACGTTATACCTATGATTCACTCTATTTCTGGAAAAACTATTATTTTCTAATACAAAAGACATTTTGTTCCAAATTATTATATTTATGTTCCATGCACATTTCTATTTTCTTGGTACAAGTCTGTATCAATAGCTCTCACACACTCTTTGGTTCCCATATGGCACTTGCATACTGCCGCAATGATAGCACCATGCTCTGTGACAATTGTGGTGGCAGGGAGCTGAGTTGCATTAGGAGTGGTAAGGTGCTGGACCACGATGCCAATAAAGATGCAATTTAATCAAACACAATTTATTTATTAATACCACTGCACAATTCATAAATGAACAGTGCCAGTGGTAGTTGGTCAAGTATGAAACAGGTAGGGTCAAAATCCAAAGACACTCCCCTAAACAGAAATAAATGTAAATTGGGCAAAATAATAATTACAGGGTTATTACAAATGATTGAAGCGATTTAACAGCTCTACAATAACTTTATTATTTGAGATATTTTCACAATGCTTTGCACACACATACAAAAACTCAAAAAGTTTTTTTAGGCATTCACGAATGTTTGATATGTGGCCCTTTAGTGATTCAGCAGACATCAAGCCGATAATCAAGTTCCTCCCACACTCAGCGCAGCATGTCCCCATCAATGAGTTCGAAAGCATCGTTATTGTGAGCTTGCAGTTCTGGCACGTTTCTTGGTAGAGGAGGTTTAAACACTGAATCTTTCACATAACCCCACAGAAAGAAATCGCATGGGGCTAAGTCGGGAGAACGTGGAGGCCATGACATGAATTGCTGATCATGATCTCCACCACGACCGATCCATTGGTTTTCCAATCTCCTGCTTAAGAAATGCCAAACATCATGATGGAAGTGCGGTGGAGCACCATCCTGTTGAAAGATGAAGTCGGCGCTGTCGGTCTCCAGTTGTGGCATGAGCCAATTTTCCAGCATGTCCAGATACACGTGTCCTGTAACGTTTTTTTCGCAGAAGAAAAAGGGGCCGTAAACTTTAAACCGTGAGATTGCACAAAACATGTTAACTTTTGGTGAATTGCGAATTTGCTGCACGAATGCGTGAGAATTCTCTACCGCCCAGATCTGCACATTGTGTCTGTTCACTTCACCATTAAGAAAAAATGTTGCTTCATCACTGAAAACAAGTTTTGCACTGAATGCATCCTCTTCCACGAGCTGTTGCAACCGTGCCGAAGATTCAAAGCATTTGACTTTGTCATCGGGTGTCAGGGCTTGTAGCAATTGTAAACGGTAAGGCTTCTGCTTTAGCCTTTTCCGTAAGATTTTCCAAACCGTCGGCTGTGGTATGTTTAACTCCCTGCTTTCTTTATTCATCGACTTCCGCGGGCTACGCATAAACTTGCCCGCACGCGTTCAACCGTTTCTTCGCTCACTGCAGGCCGACCCATTGATTTCCCCTTACAGAGACATCCAGAAGCTTTAAACTGCGCATACCATCGCCGAATGGAGTTAGCAGTTGGTGGATCTTTGTTGAACTGTTGCACTGTTGTTGTTGCACTGTTATGACTGACTGATGTGAGTGCATTTCAAGCACGACATACGCTTTCTCGGCTCCTGTCGCCATTTTGTCTCACTGCGCTTTCGAGTGCTCTGGCAGCAGAAACCTGAAGTGCGGCTTCAGCCGAACAAAACTTTATGAGTTTTTCTACATATCTGTAGTGTGTTGTGACCATATGTCAATGAATGGAGCTACAGTGAATTTATGAAATCGCTTCAATCATTTGTAATAGCTCTGTATAATAATCTTAGTTCCAAGGAACTATCAGAGGTTCAGTTTGTAAGTCAGAATTCCACAAAATAGTAACATCATGGCAGCTGCAAAGAGTAATCAGAATCATTCACACAAGAAACAATGTTTCTTCAAGATTAATAAAGCATTTACATTGTATCATCAAATATAACTTGGATTCTCTTTGTTGTACAGAGCAAGCATTTACAATAGACCCACACAAACTAAGTCAGCTTATCTAGGTCTTGGGGTGCTTTATAAGTAATCATTCATCAACTATCCCCCCCACAATGGAGTGAATAACAGTGATATGGATAATGCAACCTCTGAAATTCCCGTTGTAGCAGGCAACATACATCAAAATAAATCCCCTTTGGCAAAACAATTAGTGAGTTAGTCTTACATTTAGCATGCTCCACTGGTGGATCAAGTACAAACACAAGGTCATCACACCTTAAGGAAATGCAAAGAAAAAACATTAAAAAATGAAAACTCCAGGATGAAATAATGAAAACATTATGAAAAGGATAGATTGCTACTCACGATATAGTGAAGATGTTGAGTCACAGACAGGCATAACAAAAAGACTACTAAAAACATATTCCAGAAGGCCTTCTTCTGAAACAGACAACATGCACATACACATTCACACAAAGACAGCTCTCTCTCTCTCTCTCTCTCTCTCTCTCTCTCTCTCTCTCACACACACACACACACACACACACACACACACACACACACACACACAACTACTGTTTCTGGCAGCTGACCCAGACTGTGAGCAACTTTGCATGGGGGGAGGGGGGGAGGGGAGGAAGGAAGAGGCTGAGGATGGAAGGGAAAGGGGAAGCAAGGTACACCTGGGGGCAATAAAGTGCTCTTTGTGGGAGCATACACAGACAAGGTGCAGAAAGGGTAGGGCAGTTAAGTGCAGTCGGGAGGTTAGATGGACAGCAGGGGGAGGTTTATGGAAAAGGAGGGAAGTAAAAAGACTGTGGGTGCATTGGTGGAATAGAAGGCCATGTGGAGCTGTGGTGGCAACAGGGAAGGGGAAGATGGATGAAGAACAATGAATAACAAAGGTTGAGGTCAGTAGGATTACAGGAACATAGGATATACTGCAAGGAGAGTTCCCACCTGTGCAGTTCAGAAAAGCTGATGTTGGTAAGTAAGTTACAGATGGCACAGACTGTGAAACAGTCATTATAATGTAGAATGTTGTGTTGGGCAGCATGCTTAGCAACTGGGTGGTCCAGGTGTTTCTTGACCATAGTTTGTCGGTGACCATTGATGTGAGCAGTCAGCTTGCTGTTTGCAATGCTCACATAGAAAAAAACACAGTAGTTGTAGCTTAGCTTGCAGATAATGTGACTGGTTTCACAGATAGCCTTGTCTTTGATGGGATAGGTAACACTTGTGACAGGACTGGAGTAGGTGGTGCTGGTGGGAGGAAGTGTGGGACAGGCCTTGCATCTAGGTTTATTACAGGGATATGAGTCATGAGGCAAGGGGTTGAGAGGAAGAGTTGGTAGGGATGGACAAGGATATTGTGTAGGTTTTTGGGTAGTGGAATGGCACCATGGGAGGAGTGGAGATAAGAGTGGGTGGGGCATTCAAATCTGGAGTACTGCAATGGTCATCCGCATGGCACCATCCTATGCCAACATATTAATGTGATGACATCTTTGTGATTTGGATCAAGGCTGAGGACACCATATCCATGTCCCTCTAGAACCTGAATGCCTTAACCCAACAAGCCACCTTCCTCAATTCTGACCTCCACCTCAAAGATGTCTACATTGATACCTCTGTCCATATCAAACCTGCCAACCACCAACAGTACCTCCACTTTGACAGCTGCCAAGAAGTCCCTTCCATACAGCCTAGCCACCTGTAGTCATTGTATCTCTAGCAGCAAACATTTCCTCTGTTGTCTGTTTCAGAAGGCAGCCTTCTAGCTGATAGCTTGTATGTTTAGTAGTCTTTTGGTTGTGCCTGACTGTGCCTCAGCATCTCTGCTATATGGTGAGTAGTGATCTGTCTGTTTTGTAATATTGTCAGGCACAAAATATTATTACTCAGGTTGCAAAAGAGAAGAAAACATTTTGGCAATAATGCTTGGAGCTATGTTCCATCTATAACACTCTGAGATTATGCTTACACATTATTCTGAACCAACTAGTCTATTGAGTCAAGAGGTGTCAAGTAAGATGATCTCATTTAACATGTCTCCATAAATAATTTAATCACTACACATATGCATCATTTTGGCAAAAGAACTTAAGTCCAGTGACTTGTGACCATACAAGAAATTTGACATGAGCCACTCCCTTTTCTGTGCAAATAGTGTTTACAGGGAAAGCAGAAACTAGCTAAACAATTGCTCTAACTAGATTTAGTTCATAGAATATTGGTTTTTCTTTTGCTTTTTAAACATGGGCAGAGGTGCACCCAGTAGTCAACACTGTTCCAAAAGTTTCAAACAGCATAAAGTTAACGCTAAGCTGGATGGCTGTAGGAGACTTACCACTGAAAAACAAGCTCACTTGGTGTGTGACTAAAATACACTGGCATTGAATAATGTTAAAGGAAAGGTAACACATCCAAATACCTCGATTATGATTTAAACACAGCATCAGTGATGATGTGTGGACAGTGTTACACAGAACAGTACAATTTTTAACATAGCCTGACTGCTCTTTAGAACAAGTAAAGATGTTGGTCACAACAGTTGACTTTGGCTTGCAACACAGGTTTGCTTTTGTGTGTGTGTATGTGTGTGTGTGTGTGGGTGGGTGTGGGTGTGGGTGTGGGTGCGCGCGCGCGTGAGAGTGTGAAAAATAAAATTATTCACACATGGTGTCCCAGCGATTGCTTACATTAAAACATATCAATATATAAAGAGAACAGAAACATGGCATGTTAGTACACCTAAATCAGAACTGACTAAATCTTTAGTTTACACCAAACAGCAATTATTGTAATCCCTTTGAGATTGAAAAAGAGTCTGGGTTGCAAAGTTACGTATCTCAATAACACATTCCATCCTTTTGGTGTATCGTCAAATTGTGTAAAAGTAACTGAATATATAACCCATCCATCATAACATCATGCAGAATGAGAAGTGGACCTTTATCGCACCACCAAACTTAGCTGTAGCCAGTGGCAGCAGCTGTGTAAGAGCACAAGAGCATGTGAACACCCTAACTTTCAACACCTTGCAGATTTATTTGTTATTTTTCTTTGAATGGTGCTAGAACATAACATAGATGCTGAAATCTGAAAGATACAGCACTTAAACTACTGTGCTACTGCTCCTTGAAACTTGGTGTCAGTGTCACACACACACCTGCAGTTGTACACGTTTTAAGGAGCTTTTATGCATATGCAACTCACATGACATAATTGCCTTACAGGTCAAATACAGCCTGCTAAACATGTATACAGTTCACGATGTGCACAGCTAGCCCTTGCTACTCAACTAGAAGTTTACATCAGAGCCACCAGATGATAGCACAATGCTAGAAACTTTTATCCCCATTTGCTCAGCATAAATCGTGCTAGATGATAGCACACTCCTCAGATATACTAATACACTCACTATATACTGTAGTAAAATTGGATGTCAGTATATATTAAAGTTGTACAGCAGTAAATCTATTTTTTGGGTTTCTGAATGAGTTATGGCATATTAAGTTATGAATTTTATCAAACAGTAACCTATTTGACGTGCCAACAATCATGAGGGTCTAAAGTACGTCACTGTCGATTGTGAGATTGCAGCATTTATTCATGCTTCTGAAATACGTTGAGCTTATGGTGAGTCAAGTTTATCTGTCCTGTAGGCCCACATTGTATATATGAAAATTCATGAAAAGCCCTCACTGGTTTCTCTGATATTTATTTAAATCTGAGATCAACAGCAGTGTGCTTTAGACCCTTATGGATCTCAGCACCTCATCTGTATTCTAGTCAAGTGACCATGTTAGTAGACATTACTGCATGAGTTTAATCATTTCCATGAAAGGCACTTTGTATTTGGAGTTTGTTGTTTACTGTGTGATTCAGCTTTTGTGTGCAGTGTATACTTGAATTATGTTGAAACTGTTTTAAATGCTAACAGAAAAGTAAAGCAATGAGGACTCATTGTGAGTCTTGCTAGAGTAGCTCAGTCAGTGGAGCACTTTACCATACAAGGCAAAGGTCCCAATTAGAGTATCAGTCTGGCACATAGCTTTAAAATGCCAGAAAATTTTGTATCAGTGCACACTCCGTTGAATAAAGAAAATCTCATGCTGGAAACAGAAAATTAAATTACCATGACAAGTTAGCTACAAAGGAACTAGGACATCTGAGAATAGATCCTTTGATTGAGAGAGCGACAAAATCAAAAAAGTGTGACTACAAGTGAACACTTAACAAGCAAGTGTACAGTTAGCAGAAGTAGTTGTGTGAGTGCAGCATGAGAATATCTGATTTTCACCCTAGAAGTATATTCGTGAACTAATACATCTGTTAGGTATCTTGTACATTTGTCTGTAAAAATGGAAAAGAATGAAAATTCCCACTTACATAATAATTCAAAATGGAGAGTTGTGAAAGTTTACACATTATTTCCTTATTGCCCTAAACTGTACTTAATTTTGCACAAAACAACAAAATTTCACAAAAATAATATCTTTCTTTTGTCAGATAAGTTATGCATTATTGTTATTAATATTATTATTATTATTCTTTTCTTTCTCAGACGTTATGTCTGGTTAAAAATGGTAAGTGATGCGGATCTTCATCAAGCGTGACTTCCTTTTAACTGTACGGTATGTGTTACATTGCATTTAGGAACTTTCGGGTAATTGAACAAGTATCAATAATTACAGATTTCTGTAGTTGTATATATAAGTTTGGATGTAGCTGTATTGCGTTGATATACTGGTGGATATTGTGTGGTATGACTCCTGTAGTTGATAGTATAATCGGTATAGTGTCAACTTTGTCCTGATGCCACATGTCCTTGACTTCCTCAGCCAGTTGGATGTATTTTGCAATTTTTTCTCCTGTTTTCTTCTGTATATTTGTTGTATTGGGTATGGATATTTCGATTAGTTGTGTTAATTTCTTCTTTTTATTGGTGAGTATGATGTCAGGTTTGTTATGTGGTGTTGTTTTATCTGTTATAATGGTTCTGTTCCAGTATAATTTGTATTCATCATTCTCCAGTACATTTTGTGGTGCATACTTGTATAGGGGAAGTGTTGTTTTATTAGTTTATGTTGTATGGCAAGTTGTTGATGTATTATTTTTGCTACATTGTCATGTCTTCTGGGGTATTCTGTATTTGCTAGTATTGTACATCCGCTTGTGATGTGATCTACTGTTTCTATTTGTTGTTTGCAAAGTCTGCATTTATCTGTTGCGGTATTGTGATCTTTAATAATATGCTTGCTGTAATATCTGGTGTTTATTGTTTGATCCTGTATTGCAATCGTGAATCCTTCCATCTCACTGTATATACTGCCTCTTCTTAGCCATGGGTTGGATGCATCTTGATCTATGTGTGGCTGTGTTAGATGATACAGGTGCTTTCCATGTAGTGTAGTTATTATTATTATTATTATTATTATTATTACTGTTGTTATTATTATTACTGGCAGTGGCTGTGGTTGTATAAACTTGTTGATAAGTGTAATTGTTATACAGCAGATGCTATCAATTTTGCACCCTCAAATTTATCTAAATCTAAAAATTTGTGAACACCCAGAATGTATACTCACAAGCTGCCACTGGCTGTAGCCACACAACATATTACTCTAATATCACAACCCATATACTAGCCACACTAATGATGCATTAATATATCAGAATTGAGACCACTAACCAAGACACAGTTCATCAATACACAGTAAATAGCATCCAAGACCCTTCAGAACATGGTTACCATGGTTACTGTATACACAGCAGTGATGGGCCCCTACTCATTGTTGACACATCACTGAGACCATGGTGCTCTTCTTTCTGCTAACCTTTAAACATCTTCCCTTCAGCACATCTTCCCTTCAGCACCCTGTGCATGCCCCTAAATACACTTCCCTTGGGCACTCGCAGCTCTCTTGCAGAACTTGGGACTAACTCAAGCCTGCAGGAATTAAAGGTTTCGAGTGAACTATCAATACAGACTAGTGCCAATGAGAGTAGAACATGTGCAAGACACAATTATTTTGGTCTGCATACATAACTGTAATTGAATACTTCAGTTACCTTTTTGATTCAGATGATATGAACACCGACATACTCCTGAGCGTTTTGTAAGAAAATGTATTGAATTTAAACAAATAAACATAATTTTAAGAGCAGGTTCCTTGTATTTGATTACAAAAATGATTAAGAGAAGGATTTTGAAGAAGTGAATTAACATATTCAGAGTTTCTGTAACATATAAATGCAAGTAAAATACCAAAATCATTTAGTAGCTACACTAACATAATCTTAACACAAATAATTTGTTAGTAACAAAACAAAAATGTGACATGGATTAATCACATTTCTCAATAAAATGAGTTTGAAACAATGGCCAGTTTCATTACTGTAGGATGCTACTGGAAATGAGGCAGGTCCAACTGTGAAACTTGTCATATCAGATATCAGCTTTCCTGAAATTTCTGCAATTGCTTTATGTGGGCATTATCATCAGAATGAACAGCCACTGCCAGACCTTGGCTAAGAGAGTTGACAACCCAGTGGCAAAACGTGCTGCTGAACATCCTCAGATTCTGTGGTTACTTCACAATCTGTACACACACACACACACACACACACACACACACACACACACACACTGGATTCTCTAATGTGTAGATGGGAATTGCTCTTCTACGTGTCCTGGAGTCCTACTGATTTCAACTTCAGCTACCCTATGATCCAGACCCACCTCTACCCCTATTACCATGCCTCATTACAGCAAACCTTCCCATCAGTTTCCTGCCCCTGCCTCCTAACTGTCAGTCAATCTTCCATCCAGTTGTTAGTCCCTCTACCCATATCATTTCTCCCATTGCCCCTGACACAACTTTTTCTGACATACCCCTTTATCTCAGTCTATCTGCAGTGCCACTACAATGTAGTGAGTCGAGACAATACAGTGTGCATGTGTCTGTGCTTTTTCTGTACTGATTAACTTTGGAGAAAGACATCATCTTAAAGTTTTGTATACATGCCTACCAACTGCTCAACACTTTCTCAACTATGTAATGAGTTGCTACCTTTATTCCTTCCATTTTTTTCTATTATATCCCAAAAGTTCTTTTTAAATCATAGTAATATTTCTTTCTATTTTACAGGTTCCTTTTGGGTCACACACACTCAACTGCATAATATTCCATTTATTTGGACTTACATCCTGCATTATTGCTTTTCCATTAATGATGTTTGAAGCTAGGCGTAGTTTCGGAATTTTTCTTCTTTGTTTGTACGCTATGTTTATAATATTCTCTGTGCTTTGTGAAATAGGCATTACACACCCTTTTGGTACTTATCTAGACACACAGTAACTTCCATTGAATAAAAATTATTTTGCTTGAGCAGAAAGTTTCCCTTTTTCTTTTCTCCTTTTTTGTTTACAATTTAAATTTTAACAAAAATATTAACAAGGATGGATAATTATTTAATTAATAATATTTGTCTGCTGATAATACCCAATAGTAGCAAAAGACTCACATCATAAAATATCAGCCCAAAGGTAGCATGAAATTATGTGGACAGGGGATGGAGGTCATGCATTATTTTAGAAAAGAAAAGTGTGGAAAACTTTATTGTTTACCAACAAATGTAATTATTTTCCTATTGTGATGCATCAGTTAACTGAGTTTTTGATGAACAGCTGCTGAAAATCATGCATAAACAAATGCAAAGATCAACATAGTTCCTAAAGGACTGAGTTACACCATTCCTAACTATGTAAAGAGTGAATGAAGTGCATTTCTGCTGTCTACTGTGATTTTATTTGTATGCATAAGATAAAAACACCTAAAGGACTGAATTACACCATTCTTAGCTATGTAAAGAGTGAATGAAGTGCATCTGTGCTGTCTACTGTGATTTTATTTGTACCTATAAGATAATGAATTAAATTATGTCATTTTAAAACTTTAATGCACAGAACACACAATAGTGTCTTGAAGGAAGTAAGACACCTATCTATAATGTACATTCAGCATTGGGTACATATTTGCTTGCTTGCTTTAGCTTTGGAGGGCAGTGTGGAGGGTAAAAATCGTCGAGGGTGACCAAGAGATGAATACACTAAGCAGATTCAGAAGGATGTAGGTTGCAGTAAGTACTGAGAGATGAAGACACTTGCACAGGATAGGATAGCATGGAGAGCTGCATCAAACCAGTCTCAGGACTGAAGACCACAACAACATACATATTTGCAGAGCACAAAGATTTTCAGTTTTAAAACTCATTCATAGTAGGTAAGTAAGTAGTAACTTTTTGAACTGCCACACAGTTGTTCATGGTCATGTTAGAAACTAATACTCAGATCATACCTGCTGAGCTCAACATGCACATATAACTGATTTTCCTCATTCCAAAAATACATATTTCAGATGCAGAGTATGATGGTTAGGGACAGGAAAGAGACTGGGAGCAGAACATGGTTCCTTTTTCTCCTCAATTACTCCACTAACATGCCACATAAATAACAGATTTCTAAACTAATTGATGTCACTATTACTACTACTACAATTACCTCCACTACACAATAATACTAATAATTCCTACTTGGATTTAAATTTCTGAAACTAAATAACAACAGTCTGTTCTGCAGCTCTATACTGCAACCAGTCCAGTCCCCCCCCCCCCCCCCCCTGGAAGAGGTCCAGAACTTCTAGACTTATTCATAAAAAATAGTACATTTTTTTTTCTTTTAAACGTTTATAACAGCTTGCCTACTGCATACTTTAACATCTGACAAGTGATTAACTTTTAATAACTGCTTAACAACAACTACAGTGACTTGCACTGTCCTCTAGAAAAGGTAAGATGAAAAATTACATAATCATGAAGAAGACATAAGTGTAACAGTAAGTTTTACACTAATAAAGTGAGTGTTTGAGAATGATTGTTTTCATTTGCAATTTATTTTTTATGTACGAAACTTCATAAGCACAGATGTCAAAAATTGCTTTTAAAATATGCAAATTCCTGCTGAAGTGCTCTATTATTTTCATTTCTCATATTAACAGAAGTTTCAGTGCTAAAATTATATTGCTTGACAATCAACTAGCCTATAACCCATATTAAACATTATTGATTATGGTGCATATTTCTTTAGAATTTTAACACTTAGTGTCAGTTCTATGCAGTTTTTCTAGAACATTCTATTGAATAATGTTTCATAGTTCATACAAAAATTTTTACTATTATGTTCATTATTTACATTTTTGCTTCCAAAAAGGCTAAAAAATCTGTCATAAAATTGACAAATTCCTGAGACATTTTGAAACAGAGTGCATCATTAACCTTTATTGTTTGGACAAAAACATTTATTTCCTAAATGGACTAACATTGTCTTACTGTAGAACAACATTAGCCCATTTAGAGTTTTATTTTTTAGAAAATATTTTCCGATCAGTTAGTCAATATTGTGCCTATGTTCAGAACAAATAATGTTAATGTAGGTTCTGTAAGGTTAAATAAGGAAGGAAAAAGGCAGTTAAAGTTATATACTGGTACTTTGAAAATATTATACACAGGAGGCTAATGCAAAGAGGGAATGTATGTGTATGAGATCAGAAAAGCATGAATTTAGTGAGTTCCAAAGCAGAGTAATATCATCCCCTCATTGGTCTGGGCTCACTTATTCTCATCTTTGTATCTGAAAAACCATTGGTCATTAAATCTTCATCTCTTCTGCTGGCTGCTTCCAAAATTTCTTAGTTTTCTCCATGCACATCACTCTAACTTTCTTGGAATCATCTTCTCTGACAAAATCAATTTTGCCTGGGTAGAATTGTCCATTCTAACTGACTGCAATATAGTTATTTTCTTTGAATCTTCTTCTTCCCTGAGTAGGGTTCTAATTAGAGTCACCTTGTAGAATCATCAACACTGATTTTGGACTCCTCACTAGAAGATCTGATACAGCAGTAATTTTTTCTTGTTCTTCTCAGTTTCCACTTCTTCTCAATTACAGGTAAGTCAAGCATTTGCACTTCCAAGATTGCAGGGATGATTCCTTTTACAGGCTCCACATTTACCAATTTCTTTTTCTTCTTATAACAGGCATAGCCTCCGCTCCCACTAATTACCATTTACAGGAAGGCTTCACTGGCACATGCTGCATTCACAGACCTTTCAACACAAGTCAGCCTTTTAGGAACTGAATTTGCATCAAAGGCATAGATCCACAAGCCTCAAACTTCTTAAGCAATTTTGAAAACACATCCTTAGAAAGAGTCTTGAATTTTTGTCCATTTGTAGTTTTTGAGTAAGTGTATTTAATTGAAACTGGGGCAGCTTTCGACTGGGATGAGGTTGTCCTAGAAATCCTATATTGTAACACCCAGTGCAGTTCCAAAACAGACACAGAAATTAAGCTCTATTAGAGGGGTAATTTTAGTTTATACTACATAAAATAAAGAAACTGGTACTTACATGAATTTTTAAGATGAAATTAGATCCACAGGAAAGAAAACTGTTATACTATATCATTAATACCAAAGAGGGGACTCCATAGTAACAATGCATCAAACATGTAAACAAAGTTGTAAACCATTGTGACCAACATAGACAGACTATACATACTAGCAAAGAGTATAGAACACAAGGATTTCCAGCATCTTCAACATAATCTCTGGAGGGTAATTGATCTTTTACCTGCATGTGGGACAAAGTTGGCTCAGTTTATGGTATCTAACTTTTCTATATAAAATTTAAGTTAGTGAGGATCATTTGGCTAATAAATATAATATTCATCACCTGGCATAAATCACTCAGTAAAATTCTTTTGTCAATGATATTAACATGGAGATGTGTTATTGTGTGGAAGTTAACATTGTTTTGAGATGGCAGTGAACATCTGCCCATATATCTCAGTAATCCATGTCTTTCCAACAAGTGGTATAGTTTCAAATAATAATGAGTTAATGAGAGGGGGAAGCAGCACAATGTTCATCATGGAATGTGAAATTTGTGGGAAAGAATTTCTACAATGCTCAATGATGACAAAACAACACATGCACAGTTTACACTTCATAGTCTCATCGATAATCTGCTATGGTAGAAGTTGGTTTAGTGTTTTATGTCATTAGAGATGGAGATCTGCTCAGAATTTGCCTATGGTGAAACAGCGAGGTTGTTGGTCCCATCAGTTTAGGGAAGGCTTGGGAAGGAAGTTGACCATACCCTTTCAAAGGAACCATCCTGGAATTTGCCTGAAGTCGTTTAGGGAAATCATGGAAAACCTAAATCAGGATGGCCAGACACGTGTTTGAACTGTTGTCCTCCTGAATGCAAGACCATTGTGCTAACTTCTGCTCCACCTTGCTCGGTATGGTGAAATGGGAAACCACAGAAAATCCAAATGTAGATGGCTGACTGTAGGATTGAATTTGGGTCTCCTGAATGCGATTCCAGTGCAATAGGCACTATGCCTCCCCACTCAGTGCTGTGGTAGAAATGAAAAATAAAAATTATAAGGTTTTATGGAAATGCAGGATAAGGACATTGATATTCAAATGTACTACTTATTAATAATTATGAATATGAAATTAAATTAAGCATGTTGTAAAAACATGCTCAGGTGGCAATGGTCGGCTCCTGTGTGCATGTCACTGACTTTTCCCAACACATAGGCATACGGATTCCCCTCTCCCTTTTCTGAGTGGTATTCATTGGTACAAGTCAGAAGTCATCACGCCCTTTGTGCTTTGTCTGAGGTCGCTACCAGCCTTGGCAATCAACTGAATAACTAATTAATGTCATCCACATTGCTAGAGACAAGTGCCACATTTAACTGTCAATGTATTTGCAATCCACTGTTATGAAACATTTTTACTTCCACACTACATCAGAAAATGCTAGAATGTCACCTTTCAATAAACACTTTTTTTTTATCATCGTAAAACGTACAACTGACCAATTTGATGAAAAAATTTCAAGGAGAACTGTTGTACAGCATTAAAATGTCTTTTCAAAAGGTCAAATAATGTATCAGAAAACTTAGGTGGTTAGTAAATACTGCAATTTATCAGTTTTATGGAAATAACAGTATTGACCATAATTATTTTTCACTTCCTGTTCAGTTGTTTTCTTCCAATATTCACTCACGTTGTTGCTGAAAAGTAATGCCTCCAAATCCTTAATGTGAGAACTCTTCATGCATTTTAAATAAAATAAAAAAAAATTATTGACATTCCAGATCTTTATTCTTCATATCTACATACTTGCATACTTACATACTAGAGGGCTCTGAAATGTACCAGGTAAGATGACAGCATGCAACATTACTATCAGGCACAGATCTATTAGGTGGGGTGGGGTGGGGGGGGGGGGGGGGGTGCGGCAAACTGGGGTATCTGCCCTTGTGGCAATTTCAGAGGCCACCAAATTTATGTTCTTGAGAAGAAAACCTTGTTTCAAGGCGTCTAGTATCCAGGGCACACTGGTCTATCGATTATTCATATAATTTTGAAATGTGTACCTGTTGCTTTTTGAATATTTTTGAACACATTCTAAGTTGATTTCTGAATGAATCATAAGTTGATTTCTGAATGAATCATAAGTTGATTTTTGAATGCATGCATAGTGTACACGACGTCTTTGCCAGGGGTATCCCCATTGCATGCAGAAATAAATAACTTTCCTGCAGATGAAAGGGGCTATATGAAATGAACTGAATAAACTCGAACTGGTGAATGCCAATTGCTGTTTGTTTACATGGTTCCCTGCATGTGCGAATGATAAGCATTGTTACAAGAATTAGTGAAGTCCATAGATTCAGACTACCAGAGCAGAAATAAACAACTAACAGGAATAACGGATAAGGAAGATTATATATTATCTTCTCAGTGTATCCAAGAAAATGAAATTTTGACACAAAATTTTTGCCAGATTGCATAACCACCACTAAGGGCTAGTTGTACAGTCCCCAGCTAGCACCTGCATAAGTTCTATTCTTGGAATAGCACAGAAAATGCATTGTAGGAACATGTAACAATGCCTAACCAGAGAATAAACACAGGATAACTAAACCAGTGATTCTGGCAGGTTTAGTGAAGTTAACCAGAGAATAAGTTTATGACAGTGGCAGAAACAATTATAGAGTTAGTAATGACAAGATTGATTGTTAGAATGAGGAAGGAGAAGAAATGGGGACACCACATGAATTATATGGAAGAATATAATGATTCCAAATTTATATGAAAATTTTGTACTATTACTACTACTAATACTTTTTGATCTCATGCTTGAGAAACTGGAGCATATGAATGAAGCACAAAACTATTTCCTAACATAAAACCATTTGCTTGTAGTAGGCCTAATAGGCATTAGATATTGGTACTTCATGGATTACATTCTGTTGTGTTATTTATGTAAATGAGGTAGATAAAAACGACGATTTGCACCAAAACAGTCTCACTTAATTCGTGTGTGTTACAATTGAAGCATTCCCTAGAAAAATGATTTAAGGTCCATTAAGTCATTTTCTCTCTTTACTGCAGTAACTACATCTATATGAACCAGTCTTTGTGCTCGCAAATCATTATTACTCTCCAACAGACGTAACACTGCCTAGAAACATTTGATGTCTGTGCTGCTCCAAGTAACTGTTTCACTGGCCACTGTAGCTGGTAGACAACTTCCACACAGTGTTACATATGCACTGTACTGAGATGTATTTGTCAGTGACAGGATTACAACAGAAACATGTTTTTCATCTTGTCTACTTATGCTGGAACATTCAGTTCTTACCAAATAAAAAAAGGAGGATGTACAATGCCAATGCAGAAGATGGACATGGTGATGATGAAGACATCTTGTCCTGGGCTTATAGGTGCAAAGAGGATATATATCTTCACACTACTCAACTTCCTTCAAGATGACAATGCAGAAATGCTGAAGAATGTTGTTGACATTTATGCATCTGTGACAAACAATGACTGGATTACTCAGGATGTGAAACAGACAAATGATCAGTAGTAATCACATGTAGACTGTTGCACATCATTGTTGAGGATGGTGTTGTGTCCTGTGTATGTCTGTAATCAAATAAATGCATTTCTTTCACTTTGTGGATGATTACATTAACACTAGGATTTTAAAGAGGATTATTACATGTTATGTTCCTTGGTATATAAATGCCTTCAGGAACATCTTTATAGTGTACTGTTGCTTAGAAAACTTATTATGTTTGTTGAATATAAATATATTTTGTTGGTTTATGGTCTGAGTACACTACTTTTAGATTTAATGGCTGTTTATAGTCCAATATGGAAAGTGTAATTTTCTTGTTCATGTTAAGTGTAGATCTTTCACCATATTATCAGTTCAAATCAGTATGTAAGTCATACATAGTACACTAAAATGTCCTTTATTCTGAAACAACAATACATCATTTCTATTTGACTTAAATTTTTTCCATGTATGAGGAATTGAAATGAATGAAAACATGACATCAAATATTTGAAGCTTTGTATCTCAGTTTCCATATATTGCAGTTAAGTTATTGTTCCAGAGAATGCCTCATTGCTGCAATATTAGAGAAGCCTATTTCATTTTATCTAACAGGCAGTGGCAAAATAGACATAATCAAATTGAGAAACCATACCAGTCTTGGGTACTATTTGTAGTAACAGCTTTTTCAGTATTAGACAATAACATTTTGATTTTTCATGCAGCTAAATGTTTGACAAACTTTGATAAGGTAATAGATTCTTTTGCAGAAAGGAAAGCACACTTTGTAAAGATGTAGCAAAATTAGAGAGAAAAAATGCTGGGACTTAAGAATTGAAAAAATGTGTACTGTCTTGCTTGTCTCTTGTCTTTACTGGTTTTATGTTTCCTATATTCAGTTTTATGTCACACAAGAGAGAAAGTCATTAGCTAATAGGCAATAAAGAGTGCAAATTTTTTGAAGTGATCTTATTCTCTCTGCCACAAATAATCCCACCCAGGTTGTAGGATGTCAGACTGACTGACTGGGAGCAGGAGAGGCACCACAGGTCATTTTAATTTCCACTGTACTGAATACAAGTTTGATGGCTTCCATCACAAAATATACACATTTGAATTCCACAGAGCAAAGTACAGTGACATGCGATAGAGGAATGCTGTGCGAAGAGGCTTGGCACTGCACTTTGGCACACTTAAGACCAAGTAATATGTCTTACATTTCCTTGTACATATGTGTTTTATAAATCAAACTCTTTAGAAAGTGTGCACTAAAAAATGAACATATTTTTGAAAAATCGATTTTTAAAAAATTTTTTGATGTCGTATCTCAAATGCTCGAACCAGTGGGAGGGTGGGGGTAGGGTGTGGGGGGTGCTGTATCATGTTTCTGCCCCAGTTCGGAAATATCGTATATCTGGGGCTGATTACTCTGTTGGTGTGTGAGAAACTGTGTGCTGTAATCAAGTTTTGAATTCAATGACTTTGTCATTAAATGCAGCATAGCAGTGCCATACCACACCTCTGAGGACTTCACTTTGACAGTGGTGAAGCGGTTCTAGCGAAGGTGAGTTTGTGGCTCCACTAGGAAAGTCAAACATTCTACAGGGAAAGTATCAACAAATGGTTTCTCATGTGGGATAAATGCATTCATCACTAGGATGACTATGTTGAGAAGTAAATATGTGTACATGAAGAAAAAATATGTCGAATGTTAATAACATTTGTTTTATTTAAAAACTCTTAAGAGTTTTCACATAAAACAAGGAGGCATTACTTCTCAGCATGCCCTCATTTTTTTCAGTACAATCATTCTCTGGAGTTCGTTGCTTCTCTGCCAAAAATAAGTGCTTTCTGCTAGGTATTTTATTGACACTGCAAATTGCAGTAGATCTAACACAGTGAAGGAAAAAGGCATAAAAACTTTCAATACAAGTTTAAGATGAGAAAGGATGGTAAATATGTTGTTTTGGTGAACTATATCACTGTTATTGTTGATTAACTCTGTAGGAAATGTTATTAGAAGGATCGTTGAGCTAGAATGGGCACAGTGCAAAATGAGTCCCGCATTTATGCATCAGAGTTCAGAATTTTTGCATAACACAATTTGTTTGTTTCTTGGGGGGGGGGGGGGGGGGGAGGGGATGCTTTGCTGTATTACATGCAAAATGAGCTGGAAAAAAAAGATTTTTTAAAAGAAACGTTGTTCATGAGATTACAAAGACATTTTGACAATCAGTGATGGAAATGTTGATGATGCAGAATAATGAGTGGGCAACTTAAGTGAATTTTGGAGTGGAGCATATTGAAGATCATCTTGTTATTGAAGGTAGATACCACAGAAATAATTCAAAAAGGTTTCTCAATTCTGATTATGTAATTCGTGGTAGCATAGGATGACCAAAGGATGATGAGATAGCTGTCTGGGTTAACTTAATTTGTGAGCATTTGGAAGCAAATGAAAATGAATGCTTGTTTACCCTCTATGGCATTCTGAAGAATTGTAATGGATATTTTTCAGAGTTTGAAATGGTACAAAAATGGCATTTATAAAAGTTGTATGAAGATCTGTTACTCATTGGAAAAAGTAAATCAGCACAACAAAATAATGATACACTTTAGGATCACATGCTATTCCATCTTATCTGACATGTGGTATGAAGTTGTAAGTAAAGACCAACAAGAGCAACACACCTTAATTGTTGAAACTGCTGTTGTAATCTGCAGGACATTATATCACAAGTTTACGAAGTGCAGATGTATCTCCCTTTATACATGTTTTTACATAAAGTTGCAAGTAATGAAGTCACTGAAATTAGTTCTTAGAATGATCATTTGTCCAAAAACGATAATGATCATTTTTCCAAAAATGATACAAGACTGTTCAAAGCTAAAGACAACAGTTTTAGCCAACTACACCTTGTCTTTGTTTGCTAAGGAGATCCAATGAAGTAGTCAGGCAATAACTTCTTATTTCTTTAAGCTCAAACTCAAACCAATTGAAAATCTAACTCAATACAAAGAATACTAATAAAAATCAAAGACTAAAGCAAATTTTCCATGCTCTTGTTGCCACAGAATAATAGAATAATGTTGTGCTTCACTGTGCATTCACAAATGTTCTGGTGGCTCCCACACAGCACGCAGCATCCCCCCCCCCCCCCCCCCCCCCCCCTTTCCCCCAGTAGAGCAGATCTCCAGGAATGTAGGGGCATTTATAATATTTCATCCAACAGCCAGATATTGTGTGTACTGAAAGTGTAGCTTGAACTTTTTCAGCCTCTGGTGCTGGCAACGTTGATACCTCTTCCTCTTGTGGCACCAAGACAATGTCGTCCATGTCCAGTAGTGTGGGAGGTGACACTTTGTGTTCAGTGTGTATGTCCTCTTTGGTTGGTAACGTGTGTGCAGGTTTGACCCATTCCAATGACACGTGGCTCTTCCATTTTGATCTATATGCATCATATGTTCATCCTGGAGGAGCATTCTGTAGGCCCAGAATATGGAAGCTGCAGTGGCAACTTGACAGTGTCTGTTCATAGCATCACATGTGTACATAACCACAGATCTCTGTGCACAAATGTAGTTACTGCCCCATGTCTCAAGACAGCAGATGGGCAAAGTCTGACCATATGCTCGCACACCATTTGCAGCACATCGGGCAGTTTGGTCTGTTGGCCCCCTCTATTATCAGTGAGGAATTCTGCAGGCAGTCAGTTGTAAGGGTTTACAGTAAACCAATTCTGCAGTGGACACTCCTAAATCCACTTTTAATGCTGTATAAATGCCCAATAAAACCAGTGGCAAAGCTGATGACCAAAATTGTGCATGGCACATTAATGCAGCTTTTAACGTGCTATGCCAGCATTCCACCATCCCATTGCTTGTTGGGTGGTAACTGTGGTACGGTGATGGTGGAAAGCTCAGAGGTTGAACAGTGTCAATTTGAATTGACATCCCTGGTCTGTGGTGGTGCCAAAACATGTGATCCATGATGAAAAAACAACCCGTGCCACTGTTTCTGCAGAAATGTCTGATAATGGAATCACCTCCATGCATATGGTGAAGCAGTCCACTGTAGTGAGGAGGTAACAATATCCTTCTGAGGGCAATAGAGGTCATTGCGTCATAAGTGGGATGTCTCCTACCATCTACCCATCATCAGTTTGATGCTGGCATTTCTTCCCAGGTGACCCAGCCTGTGGATGCTGTAAAATAATTGCTGTCACACTTTGTCAGGTACAAAAGGTTTTGGTTTTCCCTGTGATACATCACAACAAACTTGGAAACGTTCACCAGCAGGTTGTATTTGCCCCAGATGTAACCTGGATGTACTGTCAAATTGGCATTCTGTGAGTAGTTGGTCTGTCTCTTACGCAGCAGCTAATTCCTTGTAATCAATAGCCTGAGAGATCAGTACCAACCAAGACAGGAAATCCGCCATGACATTCTCAGATCCTTTTGTATGTTGTCTATCACGAACTTGGTGATGAATTCAAGTTACCTAACTGTCAAAGTGAACAGCCATCATTGTTCCCAATGAAGGTGAAAGTAATCGGCTTGTGGCCTGAGAAAACCATGAATGGTCTGGATACGACTTGTGGCAGGAAGTATCTGACAGCTTCGTAAATTGCCAGAAATTCCCTATAGTAAGCACTCAATTTAAATTGTGATGATGTAAGCTTAACGGAGAAGAAGTATAGGGGCTGCCAGCAGTCTTCAACATGCTGGTGTAGAGCTGTGCCAATGGCTTGCTGGCTTGCATCCACAACAATTGCCAGACGTGACTAAAGAACCAGGTGTGCCAACATGATTGCCTGATGTAGACACACCTTGATCTTATTGAATGCCATCAACATCTCTGGTGTCCACTGCAGACATCATTTGCCCACTGCATCCTTGCCAGCTAGTGCTGATGTCAAAGGTGCATGGATGGCCACCACATTAGGCAGCTGTTGTCTGTAGAAATTAACTGTTCCAAGAAACCAGGATAGTTGGCGATAATTGACAAGATGTGCCATCTCTTTGATAATGGCAAGTTTATCCTGCAGTGGGCTGATACTGGCTGCTGTCACTGAATACCCCATGAATGGCACCTGGCATCATCAAAGTAAACACTTTCATTCAGTGGCCAAAATTCCATATACATCAGTGCATTGGTCTTTAGCTGCAGTTCATGCAATTTCTTGGGTGTCAAATGCCATCGAGGTATGCAAAGTAGTACTGTAACCTCTTAGTACCTCACCATCAAATTGTTGCCAAGTTTGTGCCACATTTTTCAAACCAAACATCATACAGTGATGTTTGAATAAGCTGAATGGTTGGTATATCAGCAGGTGTGACTGGTATCTGGTGATATGCTTTCTGGCAATCAATGACACTAAAAATGGTTACACCTGACAGCTTGTGCATAAAATCCCTAATATGTGGTATCACATAATGATCAGGAATGGTACAGGTAGTGAGTGATGAGTAGTCTCCACATGGTCTCCAGGTCCCGTATTTCTTCTTTACTAGATGAAATGGTGATGACCACGGGCTGTCAGACCTATGGACAATGCCCTAGCACAATAGTTCTTTGAATTCTGCCTTTGCTGTGACAAAACAATTTGAAGCAAACCGATGCAGGTGTTGAGACACTGGTTGACCAGTTGTAGTCCTGATGTAATGGACTGTTTTGTGGTGCTTAAATGTCAGGGCACACAGCATGGATTCATAGGTTGCTACATGTGACATCACCCCCTGTCTGTCATTGAAAGTAGGCAGAGAACCTTGTCCTAGCATGCCTTTTATACACTGCATACCCTAGCAGCTGCTTGATGAGCCAGTATCTACTCCAGCTGCATAATGAAACAGGGAATCTGTACCCAGTATTGTGTCTGACACATCAGCTGTCATGAAAGACCATAGTAAACATTTTTGGAAATCAAGGTCTACATCTATCTGGCATTTTCAATAAGCCATTACTGAAGTCTGGTTAGCTGCTGTGAGCTTTGACTGAGATGGAGGAAGCTTCACATTTTAACTTCGAACAGGCAGTGATGTTAAAACCTGAGTCAATTAGATAAGCATGGCCAGATTTAACATCTATCACAAAAAGTCAATGGGACAGCAATGGTAAAGAAGAAAGGTTACTCACCAGTAGTCGCACATCTTTGTTCTCAGCTCAGAGTGGTAAGGACTGCTGCTCAAACTCAGGACTGGTGCAACGTATCACTGGCCACTGTCGAAATTTGGGTGAGTGTAGGTTGATACGCACCATGTCACCTTCCTTCCAAAGTGATGGTGGTACCAGCAAATACTCTCCATATACACATTACCGTCTTCCTTGCTCTTCTTATATGTGCCAGGCTTGCCTCTGAGCATCATTGATATCTGTCACCACAAGTCATCAATGTGATTTCGTCCAGTTGTCGAGTAACATCCATTTGTTGGTGTTGTCATATTGCTGCAGCTTCCTGATGGTCTGTACTGCTGCGTTTGAATGTCATAGATGATATATGCCCTGCATCTAACAAGGCATAGCCTTGTCAGCAAGGAGGGCAATGATAAACATCACATGTGTCAGAAAATGTCACAGCCATTCTATCTCCCTTTGGCAACAGTATGTGCCATACATGTTACAGTGTCTTATTTGGCAACTTGGTCTCATTGACTAAGTTTTGCAGGTGTCACCAAAATTCCAAAGGAGACCTGTCTCCTCTCTTTTCACCATGTAGTACTTGTTGGATATGTTGCTCCACCAGCTGACATGGCTGCTCAAGGAGTAACTTTTTAAAATGTTTGTACTTTTGCATAGTGGGCAGGTGAAGAATTACATCTACACTGATCATTGCTGTTTTAGTGTTGAGTGCACTAAAGGCGATCAAAAATTTGAGATCTTCATTTACAATGCCATGATGCTGGAAAGTCAAATCAAGCATTGCAAGCCATAATTCAGGTTTATTAGAAATGAAGTGGTGTGGACATATCTTCATCTTGCTATTGTTATCCACTGAGTGGCTGTCCCTTGATGCAATAGAAAACTTCAGCACTGAATTTTTCTGGTTTTCAATGTTGTGTCATAAATCTTCGATGTGCTTCAACAAAGCATGTGTGTGTTGCGTGGATGTGCCAGCTCTGTGGTAGAAGATACTTATTGGTTGTGCATTTGCTTGTTTACAATGGAATTGAATACACAGGTCACCACTTTATCCAACATTAGTTTATCTCTGTGTGCTAAAGAGATCCAATCAAGTAGTCAGGCAATAACTTCTTATTTCTTTAAGCTCAAACACCAACTAACTGAAAAATCTAAGTCAATACAAACAATAGCAATGAAAATGAAAGAGTAAAGCAAATTGTCCATGCACTCATCACCACAGAATAATGCTGCACTTCATAGTGCATTCACAGATCTTTTTCTGGCAACTCCCACACACTCCCACACTCTCACAGTTATTTCAGCTACAAGAACAAGATACTTAGTTTCTAATACACAAATAGGTCTTGAGAGAATGGTATAATAAATATGGATGAAGAGGTCTTGTAGATGTGCTATTAATTTTTGAATTAACCCTATAATGATATTTTGAAGTTTCCAGTATGCAAAAAGAAGTAGAAAATTCTTTCATCTAGTCCCTATTAACAGAGTGGATGCAGTGTAGATGTCCATACTGACAAAACTGACATTAAACACAATGGTACCAACATAAACAAACTTTTTAGTCTTTATTTAGTGTTATTCTGTAACTTTTATTGTTTCAAGGTCTTTTAGCATGCAATTTCTGTCTTTGTGTGTAAAAGTCCATGTCCTGACTAACTGACTCATCAATGCCCAACTCAAACTTCTGAGGATAGAAACTTGGAATTTGGAGAGGGTGTTGATCTTATACTGTAGCTGTTGTTTAAGAAGGTATTTTCAGACATTACATTCCTAGAGGGAGACAGAGGGGGGGGGGGGGGGGGGGTGAAATAAGGGATTTTTTTAAATTAGTCAATATTAAGGCAATTTTGAAGCTAGACCTTCAAAAGTTTGTCTTTGGTGTCTCAATCAAAATTAAGGAAAATAAGTCATTATTAAAGTTAGAAACTCAACCCCCTAAGGGAATGAATAGACACTGGAAAGATACACGACATTATTTCATTATAAGAGCATTTTCAAAACTAAATCTATGAAAATTTGAATTTCATTTTTCTGTTAAAAGTAAGTAAATATGTGTTTCACTGGTTTTGGAAATTCAATCCCTAAGGGGGTTAAATAGGAGATGAAATTTTTTAAGAAATTATTTTGTTATGTTAAAAATTTTTTGAAGCTATGAAAACTAGTATTTCATTTCTCAGTTATAAAGAAATATGTGTTAGAGGATGAAAATTTCTATGGAAATATCACCACAAGAAAACAAAATGCATGAATAACAAATTCCTTGCACTCCAGTTACCTGAATCGCTTTTTGGTCATAAATACATTTCGAAATGCCTTGCTCCTATTGCCTTAACTAGCATGAAAAGCTTAGAAGGTGTTGCAATTTGTGAACAACATAAAAATTTGCTTAAAGGTAAAAAAGTGTAGACCATACAGTCTATGAAAGGGAAGCAGTGAGTACTAAAAATAAATAATTAAACAGATATATTATCATATTGTACACAGTAGCTGTTCATCTCTCATACATAACACTGCTTAAAATAAACATTTAAAAAGTACTCCCTATAACAATGACAAAAATTTCCACAGGTTTGAGGATGTACCAATGCGACAGCAAATGTAAGCTGCTATCATGTGAACAAATGTATTCTCATTTCACCCAGCCTCAGCAACTGTAACAACTGGAGTAGCCCTCATGAAGGGACAGTGCCTCCAGGACTTTGTAAGACTCCAGACAAATGACATTCCTTTGAATGTCATCCACACATTGGTGCCAATATTATCACGAATCCTGGCTCATCATTGACATATTACCCTTCTGCACTATGCCTCGCTGGCAATAGATTAAAATGCAGTACATTTTAAGATCATTTCTCCCTGTCCTTTTTGTAGCTTTCATTTCAGCAGGGGTTTGAAACCTTAAACTCTGCCCCCCCCCCCTCACTCTGACTATGCCCATGGTTCCAAAAAAAAAAAAAACAACCGCATCCAGGTTATGGAAGACAGGACCAAGTTTGATAAACTGAAACCCATTGTCAAAACAAGGCAAAAACTGTTAAATCCTGGTAATTGAAACTAAAACTGAACATACAGATTCAACCTTGTCCAAAGAAACAGAAAATTTTAAAGAATTTTGAAATTTGTAAGGATGTCCTAAGGAATAAAGACAAAAAGGTTTGATTAGAAATTACTGATGTGAAACAACCATAGATAACATGGTAGAATCATTTAAATGTGATTCTGGTAATACCTTTCCTGTAATTAATATGAATGTTGTCAAAGTAGAGAAAAATGTAGCATGCAGTACAGATGTCTGTGAAAGTAATGTGTCTATGCTGAGAGGGGAATTACTTAATGTGCAAAACAACTTGTTGAGTTACAAGATGGTTTAGCAACAGGAAGGTTTATTAACAACTGTGGTGGCATGTGGGAGTTTTTCTGTGAAAGGTAAATTGTATCATGCAGATTTCACACAACATAATCAAGATAATTTTACTCTTGAATTGATTGATATGCTTAAGATTTAGTTTATAAAAATATTTCTGGATAGGGAAATACTACTATTGGGAAATCAATGTGCAGCTTTGGAATTGTCTTACAGTGAATCTGACAAGGGAACCTCCCCATCCCACCCCCCTCAGATTTAGGTATAAGTGGGCACGGTGGATAGGCCTTGAAAAACTGAACACAGATCAATCGAGAAAACAGGAAGAAGTTGTGTGGAACTATGAAAAAATAAGCAAAAAATAGAAACTGAGTAGTCCATGCAGACGATAGGCAACAACAAGGATGATGTGACCTGAGGAGCACCCTGGTCTTGTGGTTATCATGAGCACCTGTGGAACGAGAGGTCCTCGGTTCAACTCTACCCTCGAGTGAAAAGTTCAGGCACTCACACATCAATTTCGCTCTCCAAAATTCCAGGACATGTTCAGATTTGCTTGGACATATGCAGGATTTGACGGTCTACACAAGGAAAAATTTGAAAACGTTAAAAACATATGTTTTGACAGAGCACAGGGAAAACTGTACGACTGTGAAACTCTTGCATTCATTTGTTGCAGTTTGTGTGACAAACTCTTATGTTTTCATCACTTTTTTGGGAGTGATTATCACATCCATAAGAAAACCTAAATCGGGCAAGGTAGAAGAATCTTTTTACCCATTCGCCAAGTGTGCAAGTTAGGTGGGTCGACAACATATTCCTGTCATGTGACGCACATGCCGTCACCAGTGTCGTATAGAATATATCAGACGTGTTTTCCTGTGGAGGAATTGGTTGACCTATGACCTTGCGATCAAATGTTTTCAGTTCCTATTGGAGAGGCACGTCCTTTTGTCTACTAATCGCACGGTTTTGCGGTGCGGTCGAAAAACACAGACACTAAACTTATTACAGTGAACAGAAACATCAATGAACGAACGGACAGATCATAACTTTGTGAAAATAAAGAAATTAAAATTTTCACTCGAGGGAAGACTTGAACCACGGACCTCTCGTTCTGCAGCTGCTCACGCTGACCACGGGACCACGGCGCTCCCAAGCTAAGAGTGTCCTTGATGTTACCTATCTTGCGCATGGACTATTCAGTTTGTATATTTTGCTTTTTTTTCATAGTTCCACACAACTTCTTCCTGTTTTCTCGATTGATCTGTGTTCAGTTTTTCAAGGCCTATCTACTGTGCCAACTTATAACTAAATCTGAGGGGGGTGTGATGGGGAGGTTCCCTTGTGAGAACAGGTTTTTGAGTAAATTTTGGTTTGAGTCAAAACAAGAAAGAAATTTAAAATGGGCAAAATTATAGTAGGAAAGTGCATCAAGAAAGAGTCCTCAGAAAAATTGCACTGTGCTGTGTACTTGGGTAAACCTTTTGATGAGCTGACTCTGACAGATGCATCGAAAAGATTATTTCCAGGGAAAGCACTTTGGGACTTTTTATATGGCTCTGATGATTCAATTGAAGAATTTTTAAATAATTTGTGATGTCAAACAAAGCTTTAGAAAATAATGGTGACCAAAGTTTTAACCAGGGCGGTTATCAGCATGAAGAATGGAACCAGTATCGCAATGAGAGAATTTATGGGAGAAGGGATGTAGGCAGGTGTAAGAATGAATATCAGTTGGTTTTAAAAAGAAGAGATGTTAATTGGAATGAGAGGACTAGGAATAAATATGTGAAATCTGAAAACAGAGGCAGACCTTGAGAGACAGATTACAAGACAACGGGGGCCAAGCAGTAGAGGAAATGTATGTGGAAACTCATGGTAATCCTGTTGTGAGTAGATCAGGTTGGGGCAAGGAGTGTAAATCAAAATAGGGCTAACAAATTTGAAAAAATACTTAAAAAGAGAAGAAACCAAAATTTTATGAACAGTATAATAAGGAGACATACTAGGTGAAGTTTTGAAAGTAGTAAATTGTAGTGTAAGAGATAAAAGCAGTTTTAAAGCATGTGAGTAGTGAAGAATTTCAGCTGGATGCTCAGGCAGAAAATCAAACCCCAAGGGGGTGGGGAGGGGGCAATGATAAGCAGCAATTATGATGAATTTATGATTAAGTGGATGATGGATAGTGAAGAAGTGGGTGTATTGATGGTTCTGCTTTGGTAATAGGGGGTTTGGAAAATTTTTACCATGTAATGATAATAATGCTATTGCTAATACGGCTGATCAGATTTTGTTGTAATTTATTTATTATGACAAAGAGGGTGATGGAAAGATTTATGCTAAAACTAAAGAAGAAGAATTGGTCTAGTGTGTGCTGATGATGATGGCGAGGAAGTTGAGCTAGTGACAGAGGTATAAGTGATGATCAAATCTTCCCAAAAGATACTGGCTGGTCATCAATTAACTGAGAAATGAAAAGGGGGGTGGGAGTACATAGAAATGCTGACTGTTTTCATGAAGACTGTGAGAAACACAAATTTTATAAATTTTTTAGACCAGTTTTGAACAACTGTAGTGACAAAAACTCCACTTTTCAAGGATGACTAGTGCAATCAGAGAAAAGTGAGGTGCAGCTTGGTACTGGCATGACAACTTAGGAAACAGAGGGGGAGACAATTGTAGAAACAGACAATGCAAAAACTTAATTGTGAAGAAATTGAAAATGAGCTTTTCTATGAAGGGGATGATGAGAAAGAATTTAAAACACTGGGAAAAACCGTATATTTACATTCAGATTGATGATAGGGTGTAATCTAACCTTCGTGATATCACCTGTTGATTTTCACTCACTTCATGATAGATTCTTCTAATAAGCTTTGATAGGAGTAAGATTTACAAATAATCTTTTTACTTATCTTGATTTTCTTGTAGTTGGCTCCAGTTCTTCATGTCTAGGGGTTGATTCTTGAGGCTGAAAATTTTGATATTGTAGGTTCCAAATGACATGATAACTACTGAAGAATTGCCTGTTTTTATCTTGATTTTTATTTTTTCACATTTTTCTATATCACGTAGAGGAGGGTGTCCCTTTACATGGAGAAATAACTAGATAGTAGGCACAGACAGTCCAATCTCTGGAACCAAGCAAGGCAATGATTTTGTTGAAATGCCAATACCAGGAATCAGATTATGAGAAGCCACTCGGAGACATAGCAAAGTAGTGAAATAAAATTTTCAAAAGCTTCTTTGCCAATATTAGATCTAAGGGAAAACATCATCTTGGGAATGGATTTAATTATGAAGGCTAGGGTGGATCTTGATTGATTTAATAAAGAGTCAATTTTTACGAATCTTGTAAAATTAATTTCTTGAAAGACTAAAATAATCATTCAAAATTGTGGAAAAATAAATAATTAGCTTGGACATGGGGACTTATCCTAATGAAAGGGGATTTTTTTTTCTACTAGGGAAGAGCTATTTGATGAACAACATAATAATACAGTGGAACCCAAATTAGAGAAGGCAGGAGTTCAGAGCAGAAAATAAAACTGAGGGAATTGCAATGGAAAAGTTATGATATTTTCGATGAAAAACCAGGGAAAGTTAGACACTGTGAGTGTAGATTAAAGTTTAAACCTCATCAACCATTTTTTATCAAAATATATGGTATTCTTTTTTTTTCAAGAGAGAAGCAGTAGAAGAAAAAAAGGGGAATTTGGGGGATAATAGAAGCAAGTAGTGAGTACACCTCCCTTGGTGTTGTCTCAAAAAGAAAGATGGGAGGGTAATATTTGTTCTTGATTTTAGACATCATAATAAAATTTTATAGAGAGAAACTTATCATTCTGAAAATACTGACATATTATTACATAAATTTGACTGCACCATAGCACCACCACCTCCGAATTTTACTTTTGGCACTACACACGCTGGCACATGATGTTCACCGAACATTCACCATACCCACACCCTGCCATCAGATTGCCACATTGTGTACCACGATTCATCACTCCACACAACATTTTTCCACTTCACTTGTCCAATGTTTAGGCTCCCAGTTATCCAATGTTTAGGCTCCTTACACCAAGCAAGGCGTCGTTTGGCATTTACCGGCGTGATGTGTGGCTTATGAGCAGTCACTTGACCATGAAAATCAACTTTTCTCACCTCCCGCCTAACTTTCATATTACTTACAGTGACTCCTGATGCAGTTTGGAATTCCTCTGTGATGGTGTGGACAGATGGCTGCCTATTATGCATTACGATCCTCTTCAACTGTTGGCGGTCTGTCAGTCAACAGACGAGGTCGACCTGTGCGCTTTTGTGCTGCATGTATCCCTTCACATTTTCACTTCACTATCACATTAGGAACAGTTGACCTAGGGATGTTTAGGAGTGTGGAAACGTCATGTACAGACATATAACACAAGTGACACCCAATCACCTGGCCACATTTGAAGTCCATGAGTTCTGCGGAGCATCCCACTCTGCTCTCTCACTATGCCTAATGAGTACTGAGGTCACTGCACAATGCACAATGCACCTAATATGAAAAAACGTATGTTTTTGGGAGTGTCCGGATACTTTTGGCCATATAGTGTACATGTGTAGATTCTTGTACTTATACATCTGTATCGAAATATAAAAAGGAACTGTTTGATTTTGGGATAGTAATCCATCACATTCCCACAGTGGTAACACTGTTACCAATTTTGAGTACATTCCATGTCTCCTGCGTTGGTTCATTGTGCTACAATCGATTGTTCACCACCATGACTTCTCTGCACACTTTCCTCGTGGACTTGGAAACTCAAATAAACTCTCTGGATGTATTCGGCATGTCTCCTGTGACTGGATTTTCTCCTGCTGATTGCAATCCACATACTACACCCACTACAATGGCTGTTTGCTACACCTCCGGCTGGAGCAATGGACTCAGGGTTTCTTACAGTGGATTGTGTCCACACAGGTTAGGTTGCCTCTGCAGCTGAATATTCATTCACAGCATGCTCCAAAGACCGTTACTGTGGAGCCGTGTGCAATGCCGCCTTTACTGCAACATGTAACACATTTCAATCAGCCATCCTCTGTACCTGTTATGACTTCCATTAATACTCCATGTGTCGTGGACTTTAATTCATGTTGCATATGTCCACAATCTGCCCCTCCTCTAACACCCCTGCCCGCACAGAGGGTTTCGGTTCCTGCGGTAAACCTACTTGCTGTTTCCACAGCACCGGCTGTGCTTGCTGCAATTGTCTTCCACATTTTCTCCAAAGTTGGACATTTCAACATGATGCCCCTGGCCAGTGTATCAGTTTTGAGGACCCTGGCTCGTGCCACCCTTCTGCCCATTCATTCCATGGTACTAACCATGCCTGCCGTGATGGCCTTCTGGGTATGCTCAGTGATCACACACATGGGAATTGTGACAAATGTGTTTCTGGACCTATACCCCCCACCACCATTATGCCTGTTTTCTCTGCAGGACCTCCCACACCTGCTGCACCGGACTGCCATACTACCATTACCTGGCCAGAATCGGATTTCATGGCTCACAAAGACAATTCGGTGTTCCTGAAGGTTCCTAATTCTCCTCTGTCTCCACCACCTGGATGCCTACCAAAGTTACTTCCACTGTCAGAAGACAGCCATGTGTCATGGTTCACTTTGGTAGGGCACATTTTGAGCTACACGACGTTTCTGATGACCACACCAGGTTCCTGTGCCTCATGACACATCTTCACGACCACTCGGACCTGATCTGTTACCTGCTCCTCTCTCCACCACTGGCTCCAAAGTATGACTTCACCAAGAAGACAATTATTGAGCACTTCACCTGTTCCCCTCAGGAGCTCATCCTAAATATTTTATACGAAGAACACCTTGGGGACCGGACACCATCACAGCCCTGGCTCCGCCTATGGTTGGTGTTCAACAAGCAAACTATGCTGGATATAATGCTCTGGGCAGTGTGGTCTGCTAAGATACCCACCAATCTCCAGATACACCTGCTACCACATTCCTTCAAGTCGCTTGGATCATGCTTATGGATTACTGATCAGTTGTACTCTCTCCTGCAACAGTGTCAACCTCCACATTCTCTGCCAAAGGTTGGTATGCTTGCACTGGAGATTCGCCTATTTGCTGGTAGGGCAGAGCCCACTCCACTGCTCTGTCCTACATGATGCCTGGTGGCCTGTGCTCACACTCCCTGCTCTCCAAACATTCCTGGATCATGCTTATCCGTATGTGCCAGTATACCTGCCCTAAGCAATTGATGACGACAAGCCGCTCCCTCTTGTTAAGTCTCCACCTCCGCCACATCCGCCTCACCCACACTGCTGGTATCACAAGGTCTTTGGCAATGAACCACAGAAGTGTAGATCATCTTGCCAGCACCCAAACACCATCTACATGGCACAGTAGGCACTGAAACCTGCGGGGGATGAGACAGGTGTCCACCTACGCTGCACTCCATACGTTCCTCTGTTTTTCCCAATAGTCGTTTCTTTGTAACTCAAATTTTTTGTCAACACAGGCACAGATGTATCTATAATCCCTACAACAATGGCTCCAACTGCATCTTCTCCATTGACTTTGCTCCTCTGAGCAATCAACACTTCAATCCTAAAAATTTGGGCTCAGTCAAAGTTCACGTTTCACAATCCTTGTGTTTCCCCTGGACTTTTCATAGTTGACATACATAAGTCAATCTTAGAGATGGATTTGTTGTCACACCACAAACTTTCTCCGAATGTCATTCAGGGCACAGTGCTGCACCACCTTACAAACACACACATACAGTGCACTTGCCTTTTGCTTTCCCACTCAGGTGTTCTCATGGTGGATAGTTTGGTACGTGAGTGTTTCCCCCTCATGGGTGACATTCGGAGGAATGAGAACATTTTAATGTTGGAATGTCAGTCTGTGATGAAAATCTGTTGGGAGAATGGCAAACTGCAATGCCACATTTTGCTCACCTCCATTGAGTTCGCTTCGCCTCTTCCCGCATTCAGCTGCAGAACCTGCAAATCACGACACCAGCAACAGGACAAGTTTCTTCCACTGGCTCTCACCTGACTACTTCTCCATTCAGTCCTATGAAACATTTTGCATGTGAAAAACTGGTTTCTGTAGCAGACATACCACCCACACCATGCCTGTCCCTCCCTGTGTTGTGTGTACCGGTCAGTGTGCCCAAACGCAAATCCCACCCTGACAACCGTGACATGCCCACTTCCTCCATATGGACTGACATGCTACGTGTTGATAAACAGTCCCTCTCTCCCACGCACCAACCATATTACTCAGCCAACACCTCTGTTTCTCATGCTCACCTAGTACTGCTTACACCCACGTGGGCTTCTGCGCACCCACACCATGCCTGTCCCTCCCTGTGTTGTGTGTACCGGTCAGTGTGCCCAAATGCAAATCCCACCCTGACAACCATGACATGCCCACTTCCTCCATATGGACTGACATGCTACGTGTTGATAAACAGTCCCTCTCTCCCACCCACCAACCATATGACTCAGCCAACACCTCTGTTTCTCATGCTCACCTAGTACTGCTTACACCCACGTGGGCTCCTGCGCATACTAGTGATAGTCAACATTCACCATGCGTTCCTGCTCACCACTCGCTGCGCTAGCTGCTAGTCTCCTGGCATTCACACACATCATGCATGTGAGCTAAACATGTCACTTTCACACTGCCATTCCCAACTCGCTTCAGCAGTCATATTTCGATCCATGGGTTAACTCTCCACCCAACAGACACATTTGTTAACCAGGAACCCCCTCGTGTGCAGCATTCAGTATTCTCTGTCACAGACTGAACAGTGCATAAGATGGTTACTACTGACAGCCCTCCTAACTGGCATAAAGTCAGATGCCTCAACTCTATTAAATTATGTGTGGCACAACAGCAGATTAATGATCTGCTAGCTGCAGGTATACTATAGCTGTCAGACAGTAATTGGTTGTTGCCTATTCAGCTCACTACCAAACATGAAGGCTCATTTTGCTTGTGTGGGGACTACTGACACTTAAATGTGAAGACCATAATAGACAATTACCCAGTGCCGATCATCAATGACCTCACCCACATGATATCAGGTGCTTCCATCTTCAGTGTAACTGACTGTAAATGCTCTTACCACCAGATACCCAAGGCACAGGAGGATATACCCAAGACTGCAATTATCTTTCTGCTAGGTTTGTTCCAGTACCAGTACCAGTACATGCCATTCAGCCTTAAAAATGCTGCCCAGATGTGGCAACAATTTATTGACTCCTTCATATGAAAGTTCAAGTTTTGTTTTGTGTACCTGGATGACATACTCCTTTTCATTAAGATAGCTGAGGAGCAAGAGCGTCCCTTATCCACAGTACTGAAGATCGTAGAGCTGAACAGTGAAGAAGTCAACAAAGATAAGTTACAATTATGGCAGACATCTGTAACCTTCCACGGCTACACAGTATCTGTCGCTGGTATATGGCTTCCAAAAGCTCATGTGCAGGCCATCTCATCTACGCCACCCCCTTTGACTTACAAAGAACTGTGCCGATTCCTCAGCACCATCAACTACTACTGCCACCACTTGCCCTTATTGGCTGCAGTACAAGCTCCTCTCATGGTTGCAGTGTCAGGCAAGCAAACCTCGGGACTCTGACCTGTCTATTGGACTGGCCCCATGCTTGAAGCCTTAACGTTGCTAATGGTTTCCCTGGCCTGGGCTGTGACACATCCCCACTCAGACCAATCAGCCAAACTATTCATTATTTCAGATGCTAGTGACACAGCAGTGTGAGCTGTCCTTCAACAATGTTCCGGTGACTACCCCTGCACTTCTTCTTTAAAAGACTGTCTGCCGCGCAGAAGAAATACTGCACCTTTGACAGGGAGCTCCTGGCCATCTATGAGTCTGTTAAACATTTCTGCCCTGACATTGAAGGATGCACGTTCTATATCCTCACGGACCAAAACCACTCATGGATGCCTTCTGAAACCCTCCAGAGGACCCGCCCCCTCATCGATTCTGCCATGTCAACTTGGTGTCTCAGTTTACGACAGATGTATGCCATATCAAGGGCATCGATAATGTCACTGCCGATTTTTTCTCATGCGTCAATGCAGTGTCCAACATCATCGATTTGTCTAATCTAGCTGCTCTTCAGGCAACAGATAGGGGTACCCAACCACTCCTTGTGGACCCAACCACCTTGCTCGTGTTTGCCAAGGCATGATTCCCCGGGGTCGCCGATGAGGTCTGGTATGATTCTTCGACTGGGGTGTTATGCCTGGTGTTACCAGTTTCCTTACGCTGCAAAGTTTTTGATGCCTTACACAACCTTGCACACCGAATCATTCAAGCCTCTAACCAGCTTATTATCAAGCACTTTATCTGGAAAGATATCAAAAGAGACTTCCAGATGTGGGCTCACCATTGTATCACTTGCCAGTGCAATGAAGTCAGCTGCCATACGGTCCCCAGACTGGGTGAATTTTGCATTCCACCAGGATGTTTCAGGTATGTCCATATCAATCTCGTCTGCCTCTTTCCACCATCAGAAGGTTTTAGATACATCCTGTCTTCTATTGATCACTTGTCCTGATAAGTGGAAGCCATACCTTTGCCAAAAATCACAGCTGAGACAGTTGCCAAAGGTTTCGTCTGCTCTTTGATCTCCCATTTTGGCTGCCCAGTCACAATCACAACCAAACAAGGCCAGCCATTCGAGTTGTCCCTGTTCATTTTGCTGTGTCGTATGTGCAGTATCAACAAAATACACACCACCTTGTACCATGCCCAGAGCAACAGTTTGGTGGAATGGTGGCACTGCACTTTAAAGACCACCCTCAGATGCCATAACTGCCTTTGGTCAGAAGCTCTACCTTGGGTCCTTTTAGGGTTGATATCAATGCATAAACCAGACATCAAGGGCACCATTTCAAAGGTGGTTTATGGGGAGAACCCTGTCCTGCCAGGTGAACTAGTCCAGCCCATGGCTCAGGAGGATTCTCCCCTTTCCAGACTTCATTAGCCTGTTCCCACATCATGTTATGGGATGATACCATATGCTGATCTTTACAGCCCCCCTACCAGGGCCCCTTCAACGTTCTGCAATGTGAGGATTTAACATGCAACATTCTCATCAAGTGACTCTCCATTCGCAGGTTTTCCAACCCACACCATCCACACTGAGGTCGACCCTTCTACGATTGCGTTTCATACCTCAGTTCTGTCACACTACAAGGAAGATGTCTTGCTGGTAGTAGATAGTGGCCATGTCCTTGTCCTTCTGATGGACTTGAACCCTCTGTTATCAGATGAGCACCTGGAAGTCAAGGTACTACAGTGTTTCACCCTCCCTCAATGCTGCAACCCCACCCTCCTATGTGCCTTCATCTCTCCACATGGTGAGATTCCAATCATCTCTCCTCGCTACAGTTCTGAGCCGGCGCTCACCTCACCTGGCCACGCTGCCTGCAGGACTTTGTGATGGACCTACCACTTTGTGTTCCTCCACCAACTTCATAGATGGATGACATGGAGGTACCAATCATCCAGCTCCTGGCCCCAGGACATCCTTGGATATGATGCAGATGCTACCCCCCCCCCCTCCCCATAGGACTAATCACAAATACTCTGCGGTGCAGGGAAGGGGGGAGGTGGTGGGGGGTGTAAATATAAGCATCGACCCACAAATGATAAGCATCGACCCACAAATGATAAGCATCGACCCACAAACGAGGACTCACTCTCCACCTGCAAGTTCTTTGGACAAAAAGTCTGATAAGGCCAAGTCTGCTTATGTGACTTGTTGTACATACACGAGTAGATGCTTGTACTTAAATATACATCTGTATCAAAATATACAGTGGAAATGTTTGATTTTGGGACTGTAACCCATCACATTCCCACAATAGGAATACAGATGGTGCTTTGAAAGAATTTTGTAAGAATTGACTTAAAAAACACACCTTGACAAACAATTTGACAACATGACCTTGATGGATGCAATAAAAAGAAGATTACCAGAAAGGTTGTAGTAGGATTTAGTACACAGACCAAATTTTTACATGTTGACAGGGTGGATAGGGCAGCAGAAAGAAGTATGTAGCATAATAATTGGAATGATAGATATTACAGTGGGGATAATTACAGAAACAGAGATAATGATAACTTCTCTCAGGATCAAAATGTTAATAAAGACAGAAATTTTGATCATTAGCAGAATAGGTATAATGGGGATAACCATGGCCATTTTCATAGAAGAAACAATCATAGCAGTAACTACTTGGGAAATGGCAGTTCGCATCAGTGGAGATCCACAGTTTTGGGGTGAGGAAACACAAGTACAGGCCCCCAAGTTACACTTACAATTAGAAAATAATAACAGCGTTAATGACATGGCACATGTTTCTAAAATTGAACAGGGAGAATATCATGTTTGTCATGTGTGTTTTGATCAAAAGTTTTGGGATACTATGTTTAACTTGCTGATGTAGGTACTAATCACAAATCAGAATATGATGGTAATGAGAATTCTTATGTATAAGGGGCCAGAGGCATAAATACAGAAACCAGTACCTGTAAATTAGAAGTATTGATCATGGCTGTTGAGACACTAGTCCCACTGTGACACAAGGCAGTGAATAGCTGTCTCATAAAAGTTCAAGGGCTGCAATGTTAACCAGTTCTGTACGTACGGCTGGACGTTGTCATCTGAGGTGAATTGGAAAGGTTATACTGATGTTCTTCTTAGACTAAGATGGCCCCATTCTGTTTCACTTCCTGCAGCATGGGACAACAGTGAATACCCAGCGTTACTCACAAACCTTGACCAAACTTCGTCAAGCAATCAAATCAAAATGACCAGGCAGTCTCAACCGTGGGGGTCATTCTGCTCCACGACAATGCAAAGCCTCATACGGATAATACAGTTGTGGCACTCCTGCAGAAATTCAAATAGGAGGTGTTCTACCACACTCCATACAGTTCTGACCTCTCTCCCTGTGGTTACGCCACTTTTGGTCCCCTTAAAAAGGATCTGTGGAGCAAACGATTCACGTTGGGCAAAGACATCCAGCTCTACGTGCGGAACTGGTTACATCACAGCCACGGGAATTTTATGAGACAGCCATTCACCTCCTTGTGTCACAGTGGGACAAGTGTCTCAACAGCCAGGGTCAATACTTCTAACATACAGGTACTGGTTTCTGTAATTATGCGTCTGGCTCATTTCTTGATGACTGTATTTTTTATCTAGATGTGAATGAAAGCTGTAAGTAACTGAGGTTGGTAAGTCTGAGACTGGTGACTTAATGCAAATGAATATAGATGAGGTGTGAGACTTCGATGGAGATGAGACTTGTATAGTCAGTGATGTCAATGAAGTAATTTTGGAGGAATATGATGATGATGAGTACCAGCTATTTGTGGAGTTTAAGAATAATCAAGTTTCAGTGTTATTTGTGAATGATGTTGGCAACATAGGTAAGTTAAGTGATGTAAATGATATAAGTGAGAGTCATGGAATACCAGTCCAGTCAAATCAGTTTTTCATTTATGTCATGCAGAGTAATGATCCAAACAGTAAAGGTAAGTTACCTGTGAGCCTGGAGAATAAAGATGAAGTCTTATCTATTGACTGAGTTTAAATCTAAGATACACTATGTTTGGAGCTTCATACAACTATATAATTATGTTTTGTAATAGATTTGTGCTTTAGAATTTGATACATATATGCGATAATACTAAATGAGTAGATCCTTTTACAATTTTGAAATGGGTCAATGCCATAAAACACTGTAAAAATTAGGAATAGTGTCTTAGTATATCATTTTTCATTGCATTTAACTCTTTTTATTGAAGTTTCATATGTGAACACATTTTAATCCAACCTGACATAAATCCTATGTACTTGCTTTTGCAATATAAATAGGGAGAGAATATGCCATGCTATGTGAGGAAGGTATTGAACAGCATACTTAGCACACTAAACAACGTTTCAGGATTTGATGTGATGCTAGATAGGAAGTAGCCTATCAGCTGGAAGGAAATTGAAAGATGTGGGTGGGTCCACTCCCACACTGCTGTATGGCTGTACCTGGCTGGTCCAGTTGTCTTAGAAGAGATGATAGGCACTGGGTAATGTACTCAAACATCTGTCAACTACATCAGTGTTGTGACTGAAATTTATAAATTGTTAGCCAAAAAAAATCATCCTACGTGAAGAATTTTTTTCAAGTAGGGGGATTAACATCCCATGTCCATTACATTATGTAACTGTAAATCAGTGTGTGTGTGTGTGTGTTTTATCAATTGTGAATGAAACTTCTAGGCCCCTATATATGTAGGTTAGTTTGTATGGACAATAAGCAAGTAGCATGGAAGACATTTACGAGTATAGACTGTATAACAAGATGTATACATTTCTGATTTCACACACTGATTTTGGTCCTCAAACTATTCGATTATGTCATCATTCAAAGCTATTTATGACTCTGATTACCTGTATTTATCCTAAGTATTGTGTTATTGTATCTCACTGGAACCTGAATTGTGTGCAAACTCGTGCTTAATTCTGTTTTGGGTACCCCTTGTCATCGAGACTGCGTGTGTGTACTCAAGGAGAGTGTGCAAGTATTGATTGAGGCTAGATGCTATAATTACTCTTTACACATGACTAAACTTATTGATATGATTATAAACTCTATTCATTTTGTTGTCTCAAAAGATTTTTTGCTGTTTTTTTTCCGATGTGGTTTGGATTCATGGGTCGGTCTCCACATCATAAGCTTAGACTCTAATATTTTTTCATTATTTTGTCTTTTTGTGAGTCAACATATCCTTAAACACCCTGGTTTATGTGGCAGATTGATTTTGTGTTATATTCCTACTCATGATTGAGTATATCCTTCTGGTCAGTACCCATTGTGAGTTTTTTGAGTCGGCTCACTTGCCATACAATTAGGCTCTGAATTTTTTCTCTTCTGTTTTGAAGATTTTGAAGGTGTGACCTTATAGTTGTAAACTTGCAATTTGTAATTCTAGTAATTTACATTGTCTTTACACTTACTTCTATAGTTTAGTGTTGTAGTTTTGACTTTGTATTATTTGTCCTGTGACAGTATGTTCCACATATCTGAAAATCTGAATGCCATGTCCTGATATATGTACAGATTATGACATGTATTCTAGATATTTTTCTTATATTTTCTGTAATATGCTATGTATCAGATACTTCTAATCATTTGTATTCTGTCTTTTGGCATCATTTTGTACACCATTTGGCAAACCTGATTGTAAGTCACAAGATATTGTAAACACATTATTTCCAAATTTTGTGAGGGGGATATTGTGAATGGGCATCCTCCTCTAGCGATAATGTTCCTTAACAGAAGTAGTCGATACCAAAAAAAATTTTTTTTCTTTTTTTAAATTTTGAATAGGTAATAACATCTCAGCTGTTTTTCTAAAAGAATTTCATATGATTTTCTACATGATGTGTTATAATTCAAGCTAAAACCTGTAAAGAGAAATTACTTTTATTTTCTTTGTTACAATTGATATGTTGTTGTTGTTGTTGTTGTGAGTAGCTCCAAATGTACAACTGAAATTATTTTCTTTTAGAAACATTTGAAATTACAAAATATTCAGCACACTTAAAATTGCCATTATTAAATTTGACATTTGTCGTTATTTATTGTGTTGATTTCTGGATTCTTTTATAGAATAACAATGTAAATTAATAGAAAGTCATTCGTCAAGAAAATTTGTAAACTCCTTGGAATATCGTTCATACTGCACAGTGAAGTAGTAGTGGGCATGCCTCTGATGTAACAGGACATGTTTTGTAGTTTGGAAGAAAAGTGTAATTTTCGGCTTTGTTAACATGAAAATTGTAAAGACAGTGTGTTACAGTAAAATTTGACACACATAATTTTTGAGTAAAACAAAAAATCTGCACAGGCTTACTTCAGCATTATTTACATCAATTGGAACCACAAGAACCTATAACGTCATAAATTTCAGCTTCAAGAATCGGCCCCTAGACGTGAAGAACTGGAGACAACTACAAAAAAAGAAAATTAGTAAAAAGTTTATTGTAAATCTTACTCTTCTCAAAGCTTATTAAAAGAGTTAACCATAAAGACAGCAACAAACAACAACAAATGATGTGAGGGAGGGGTAGATTGCACAGTCACAGATTCTGTTGCACCAGAGATAAGTCAACCATCAGTGATGATAACTTGCAGAACAATGCTTGCACAGAGCCAACTCTCCCCCAGAGTGCAGAGCACTCCAAGAGAAGACGAGCGTGATGTCAGTGCCAGCTGAAGCACTAGGTGGTGATGTGTAAGACCAGTTGTGCAATGGCTGGCACTTTCATGAAACACAACTAGGCCATTTCTTGAAGATCCAGTGGGTGTGTACGAGTGCTGGACAGGTGGTAAGATTGTGGATGATGAAGGAACTATTGGGTTTCTCCACACAGAATGCTGGTGGTACAATTGAAGAGGTGGAGGTGAGGTGTTGGTCATGAGCATGTGATGAAGGAGAAGTGTGGTTTACATGAGCCAGTAAGTTCTTTGCCAGGGTGAATTTCAACGGACACAATCTGTGGTGATCTTGGTAAACAGGATGTTTTCAGGAGGCAGAAATACTGGATGCCAGTCTGTTTTGGGATCATAGTTGTAGACAGAGATGTTATCACAGAGTCTAATGTTATTGTATTGGATACATGTCAGGAACATGCACTGAAGTTGTCAGGGACAGTTAGAGGCATTTGGAAACTGATGAAGATGAAGTTATATTGTGTTCTGTTCCTCAGATGTGTTGCAAATGTGGCATCATAGAGCATGTCAACCTGTGGTAGGTGTGTAGTAGTCCAACCTGGGACCAGGTGACTTAGCTGGAGGGTCAATTTTGTCACGTGAAGATCAACAGTGGAGACATCTCCTTGAATTTGTCAACAGATATGTGAGAGTCTTCCTGTCATTTCTTTTTAAGTGTCAATGAACCAGGTAGGGGATGGAGAGTCAGGCTGGAAGGTCCTGGGATTCAGCAGCCTGTGTCAGAGTGAAGGAGCACGATGTGACGAAGCAAGCTGGGATGATTTTACTTCCCCTCTTGTTTGGCCATTTGCCTCCTTAAATTTGTTTGTTCACTTTTAACTAATTAGCATTTACATATGTGAATATAATCTCAATTTTCATAAAAAAAAAAAAGGTTGGCCCTCAGTTTTAAAGAATATAACACCAGGTCTAATTTTGTGCTTAGTTTTATATATGCAATTGATTTTCTAATTTGTTTTGTCTATTCTTAGTTAGTATCTTTTGTTATAGGGTGAAATGAATGATTGTTTTGTAACTTAAATTCTATTGTTGACTTGTAAACAAATATAAATTCCGTAACAATTGCAAACATTTGGAAGATGATATGTTAGTAATCTTAAAGTATTTATTTGGCTGTATTCAAAAACATGTTAGGAAAGTCAGCCCTTAATTAATTCCAAAGTAATTAACAGTTTTGTCAAAAGTATTGTTTGCACACTTATATTTGTTAATTTCATGATGTAAACAAATAATTAGGCTAAATCCTTGTAGTAGAAGTAACTGTTAAAAGGCAGAATTTCACAATGTAGTCACTTAATTTAAGGAGTTAAGTTTTAGTTGTAATTTCTGCAAATTAAACTTCAAACAATGTGTAGTTTCAGCACCTATTATTGTGATGATATAGAAGGGATCGATTTCTGGTAATGAGTCAGTCAGTCAGTCCATGGCACAGTTTCAGACTAAGAACCTATGTTGGTTAGGACAACAACAATTTATCAACTTAACAGCGAAATAACTGTTACACCAATAGGCCATGTGTTAAAACACTGACAGTGTCTGCTCCATATGTACCTTTCTATTCTTCAAGAACTGTGAACTTTGTGGTTAGGTTTTACAGCTCGTAGATGTTCAATAGTAAACTGTAGCAGTAGGTGGAGGTTTGCCTGCAAACTAGTAATGAGGCTTATCGAAAGTTGAACAATGGTGCACTGGCCATATAACTGTGTATTAGGGGGTTGTGAACAGTGAAATTAAAGTACTGTGAATTGAAACTGTGCACATGTCGGCTACATTATTTACAGTAGTCAGTGTCGGAACAGCCAACCAATGCATGGATTTCATGGCCACATTACGACAGAAGCCAATCAGTGAGCAGGCTCTATGGAAGCAGCCATTGAGTACAGGAGCAGCCAATCAGCGTGCAAGTGAACACAGCTGACCAGAAATAAACAAGATGCCTTGCCGAGAGAATTACAACTTGGAGCAACTGTGCAGACGAAAAGTGGAGATGACAACAGCAGAGCAGCAGCAGACGAGTAATTAAGGTAATTCATACCAAAAGCTGTTTTGTTTTAAGGTATACATAATAAATGACCTTAACGAACAACACAGTGTGTCTGAGGACAAAGATGTAGAGGTTAAGTGGTTAAATGAACAGAAGGACGTAAGTGCGACTGGTTCTGTAGATGATTATAAATCAAACATGAATGTAACTTTGATGATGGGGACAAAAGTCCTATTGTAGATGAAATGATAAGAGTGTCATCTACATTGTGTGGTGATGTGAGAAAAATGGACAAAAACAGTACTGAAGTGGGTGAGATCATTAAGGTTAAGGAGGAGGAACCTAGTAGCAAAAGTCAGCAAGGGCAAAAGTTTATGGCACATGAAAATTTGGCAGCAATGTTAAGGCAAAATATGAGTAGTTTGAGTTGTTTGAGTAATATGAGTATGAAAGAGGATATTAGTAATATAAAAGAAGACATGAACAGGATGGAAAGTAGTATGAAAGAAGGTATTAGTGGGGTGGAAAATAAAATTGATAGCATTAGTACTGGCATGGTTAACTTAAAGGGTGAAAGAAATTAAAAAGGAAATTAAGGTAGTTAGCGATAATCCTGAAATGGAATACCATGTTTGTAAGATGTGCGCACATGACTCCCATTTTCTTTATTGGAGGGCATCAACAGGTGAGAGACAAGGTCGTCTAGTCAGGAGATATTGAGCAATCAAGAGAGGACTGAGCTACCAAAAGAAGAAGAAACTGTCAAGCCAGAGAGTTGTGTGGTCAGAGTCAAGTGGACTGGTGCTGGGTAAATAAACAAGAATTAAAACAGTGCAGATAATGAGTTAATGTACTATTTTCCATAACTGGATATGTACTATGCTTTTGATTTGTATAATATGAGTGAAGGAAGATGAAAATTTATTAAGTTTTCATATCATGGAAAGTGAAATTATGTGAATGTTAAGAAATGTCAAATTGGAAAAGATTTAACTTAACTGTTATTTAAGACAGATCTCCCAACTTTTGGAGTTGAAGTGTAAAACTTCAGAATACAGTGTGACTAAACTAAATCTGAAATGTGTTTTACATTAAATTGAAATTTCTATATCATTAATTCTGAATCCCCTGGTAGATCAAAGTTTGTCAATGAGGTGAACAGTCAACTACAATGTAACAATGGGCAACAATCTACATTTACTGGAAGCAAAATTATTTCATTAATTATTCTTTCAATACCAAGAAATTTTCAGCCTAAATTTGGTCACTATGGTAAACTGGCCTTTTATGTTTGATGAGTTTATTTTGTTTTGTGATTACAGATTATGCTTGTTAATGATAACAAGTGTGCTGGATACCATTTTCAATTTAGAAGAGTAATATTTCCAGAAAAGGTCATTTTCTTAATGCTTGCATACTATCAGTTGGTGAGAGAAATATTATCTAACTTTGGAGTGGCAGAATTTGGTCTTTTAGTGGGAGTATAGAGTTGTTCAATAGAGTTTCATTACCATCAAACAGGCATACTGAGTATTCTGTAACAATATACTAAATAAGGTGATAGACTCTGTAGTGTCGTCACACTGTTAATGCAGTGTTCACTGAGTCTGCGAAGGTCACCAGTCTCTTATTCAACCCTCACCCCCATGACAGAAGCAGTGTGCCCATTCTGTCTGTGTGAATTCCATATCTAAGTGTGAGAAAGTGTTATAAATGTTTGCTTAGCATGTATCTGTGGTAGAACATGGGAATCAGCCCAATATTCACCAAATGGGACGTGGGAAGCCATCTAAAAACCACACCCAAGCTAGTTGGCACACCTACCCATTGCCATTAATCCACCAGGAGCATTTGATCCAGGGCTGGCTCATGCTGGAAGTGATTGCGGTAACGTGCACAGCTATCTGGACAGATGTCTGATTCGCTGCCTGCTATATGTGGTGAGTAGTGATATATCCTTTTCATAATATTGTTGTTATTCCACACTGGAATTTTCGATGTTTGAAAGAGATGACTGAAATAAGTATACTTAAAAAGGTCATCAAGGTCTACCTCTTACGTATTGCATACTACACTTCAGAGTGATCATTAATAATTAAAACAAAGTCATTGCTAACGTCTCATCATCTTTTCTAAGATCAACATATCTCATTATGAGCAGATACTGACTCAGTTTTGCAGACAGGCAGAAGGAAGATGTGGAGATGTAATTGAGGCATGGTAGCATGATTATGTTCCTAGGGTCATATGCAAGTGTATGGGGCTGTCTGCAATGAAAAGTGTGAAAAATCTAAATAAGCATTGCATAATTGATCTAATAGGAAAGATAGGGACACAGGAATCAGTCATCATCTGACTTGTTTTTTATTATTCTTGCATATCCAGATTTCAGTTGCAAATAGTCATCTTCATTGCATAATTCAACAAACTCCCAGCAGCACATGTCACCACATGAATTTACTGATATATAGGCAGTTTCCTCCTGCTTGTAGATCAGTAGAGTCATATCATCACCTGTACTGCTACGATTTTGCTGGATTATAACTGATTCAAATTCAGATTCACTGAAGATGGATATTTATTGCTGAAATCGGACTTGCAAGAAAAGTGTCATTGTGACAGAGTGGTAACAGAGGTAGCCTACATATCACTTTCACCACACATCAGGGGGCACCTCGTATTAAAAGAAAGCACACACCCTTTAATGTAAGGTATGATATGCATGGTCTACATCCCTCCAAATCTATCCACAAAATGAAATAATCTGCACTCTATCAAACAAGAGCCTATCACAAGTGATCCAAAATTATGCATGTAACTGCTGAGCAATTTATCCAATTCTGTAGTTAGCGTGGTGCATAATACATATAGAAGAACAGGTACTATGATGGAATATCAAAAGTAAACACAATAGCAACATGTCACTTTCATCACAGACCACTGAAGTTGTGCAAGGTGCTGCCTACAAAAGTGTATTTCTCATTATGAGAGAATGTTGAAATCTCTGTGCATCTGATGGTGAAGGGACTAATTTCAAGAGATGCTTGAAATTTAGAAGTTCAGTATCTAAATATGTTTTTACAGCCTCCATATTTATTTGGGCTTGAAAGTAGCAAAGCTAAAGCAGCAAGAGTTTTGACTGCCAGTACACCACAAATATCCAGCATCATGTGACGCAGGCTGCTTGGGTGAATCAGGACCTTTTAGTAACCCAAACAATGCACGCAGTACAAATAGCCAGGTTAAGCGATAATGTCTAAGTGCTAAGAAGAGAGAGTAAAAAACACATACACAGCAGCCAGTAAGTAAAGGCACATCAACAAGGTGCTTTATTCTATTTTCAACTGATGTTTCCAATGGCACACTTCTCATATTTGGATGGAAGATATATGCCATAGCCTAGATCATTTCATGTCTGGTGGTAATTTTGTGAACTATTTGACTGACAACAGCAAGTATGCTCAATCTGTTTAGGAAATGTATGAGTACTGTGAGGGGATTTCCAAAAGTATGTTACACATGTCATCCCACACGCAATAAAAGTGGCACACTATCAGAACTGAATACATACCTGCACAAATACTTCTAATGTGGCATGGATAACAGTTGCATTACAGTACGCAAATATACTCCAAAGTTGGAGTATACGTGACAGCACAATTCTTATGGGCAAAGCTTCTGAATTGGACACACATTTAATGTGCAATTCTGACAGTACATGGACCAAATACATCATGTTGAGCCATAGTGAAATGATACCAACAATCTGACCACGTCCACAGAGATATGGGTAATTCTGATCGAGAAGGTAGGCCATCAACATCAACCCCAGATGGCAACATCCACACAATTGAGAAACTGGTTTGCAGCAATCGCAGATTTTCCAGTGATGCGTACATTCACTTATCAGTTCTCAAAAGTGTCTGTGACCAAGAAGTGGATTTCTATAGTAGAAGAACTGAATGATTGGTAGAACATTCCAACCATTGTTTTCAGGGCTTGGTGATTATGTTGATAAATAGTGTCACGTACCTGTGTCACTCTGAAGTGTAGCACTGCATTCAATATAAGTTACTTAACCTGTCATAATAATGTGTAACTCACTTTTTGAAGTCTCCTTGTACATAGTGTTCTGTTGTGTGTTTCAGATCATGATATCTATCAATAGAAGTCCAATTAAGTTTACAGAGGACTGCGAGCTTATTCTGAAAGTCAACTTGAGAATATTATCTTAGCCTTTTTGCTGTTACAGATGCACTCTTTGCATTTTGTGCTGAGGCAGAGTTTGTTATGGCTGTACTGCTCTCCAAATGCTAGTGCCTGTGCCAAGAGAAAGCATCCTGGCTGATATGAAATACTTGTCTCATTTTTTTAAAGCTTTTAGGCAAAAAAATGTGATTTTTGCACATCTTACAGCCTGATATTTTCACTTGACAAAGAACTGAATTTATTTTCATTATCCATCATACTTACTGTGTTACATCAAATTAAGTAAGACATTGCATGAAATTTTGAAGAGTTCACAGAGGTAACAACTCATTGCATAAACTTTGTGTATAGTTTATTAAAGAGCACATGCTGCAATGAATGAAACGCAGGTAAGATATTGAAATTTTATTTAAAATTGAGAAAAGACAGATCTCATTTCTTTCTGGAGTTACTGGGTTTTATATTCAAAGGATGCTCGCTCATGATGTACCCATTCACATCCTTGCGCATCATGAATGATGATGTCATAATTGTCTTATCTCTTACAGAAGTCAAGGTATCGAAACAAGGTTTTTCACAAATGATAGTATGCAATGAGGCACATGCAAGGTGAGTTCAAAACAAAACCTAACTTTTGAAATACCTCACCAATCAGCAGAGACAGTGGGCTACAGCTACTGAGCACACCTATCGGCAGGTTTAGACAACAAACCGCCATTTGCCTCGTGTCACTCAGACAATTAGCAAGCAAATCACAGCTGCTGAAGTAAGCACATGTACAGGCTGCTCATTAGACTAGTGCAATGAAGAAGCTTGAAGAGCAACATGTGTGTGTGAAATTCTACTACAAACTTGGCAAAAAGAGACATTTAAAATGCTCAGCCAAGCATACGGGGAGGACTGTATGAGCCGCACACAATACTACGAGTGGTTTAAATGTTTTCAGCAAGGTAGAAAGCTGTGATTCATGTAAATTGTCATTTGACTGTTGGGAAGTTACTGAGGAGGTGAACAACAGCACAGGATCATGCCATCAAATTTTGAGTGAAAAACTTGAGATACGTGATGTCAGTGCAAAATTTGTACCACGTTTCATGACTGAAGATCAAATACAGACCTGTGTTGAAACGTGCGAGGAACTGCTTGCCTCTGTTAATGGCAATGAAGACTTCCTCAAGAACACCATAACAGGCAATAAGACGTGGGTGTAGAGCTATGACACTGAAGTGAAGACAGATTCATCACAGTGTGTGAGCGAAGTCACCTCGTCAAAAAAAACAATTTGTGTGACATGGTTAAATAGTAACCAAAAAAGTCAACTAGGGAATCCTAGTGTGCATGAGGGATGCTGTGCGCAGGAAGAGGCCTGAATTGTGGGAAAACCAGAGTTGGATGTTGCATACTGACAATGTACCAGCTCACGCATCACTCCTTGTCTGCAGCTATCTATCAAGACACCAACATTCCTGTTGTGCCACATCCACTGTATTCTCTGGGCCTAGCTCCAGCAGACTTTTTCCTGTTTTCCAAACTGAAAAACACATTGAAAAGATTTTGTTTCCAAACAATAGAGGAGATATAGGACAATGCAATGATAAACCTGGCTACCATCCCACAAAATGTGTTCCAGGAAGCATTCCGGAACTGGAAGAAATGATGGGAACAGTGTATTGCAAGTAAAGAGGACTATTTTGAAGGGGACAGGGCTTAAAATGTTGCACAATAAGCAATAAAGTTGATACAACCTCGTATGCTGTATGATAAATACTCAAAATCTTTTTATTCACCGAGATATGGAAGTAACTCATCTGCAATACTGACAGGTTGGCAGTTCAGGTCGCATTCAGATGTGCATAGCACTGCATGAAAACCTAAGTGCTGCACGTATACACATCCACAGCACCTGGAGAACAGCATAACAGGACAGGTATACACAGTGAATGGCTTAAGAGAAAAATGAGAGTTACTAATTGAATAGGTTACAAAGTATAAAACTGAGAAAAAATCCAGACACTTAAATTTAAATGACATTTTTACATGAAAATAAAATAGAGTGGCAAATTTCATTGTTTCTTTAGTGTGTAGTCAACGATCTACACAATGTCAGGACTTTAAAAACATCTGCATAATCCCTACTGTATATAAATTAATAATTAATATGATTTTTTAAATAAAAGCTTTAAAATCATGTCTTTAAACCATTTCATCATACACTCAACATCACAAAATTCAAATGAACATCATAATCATTAAGAACTCCCTCATATTTTGAAGTTTCAAGAACAATCACTAAAAAGTTTTGAATTAAAAAATGGAATCTGTTGCTGAATTATTAGTTTACATGTAATCAAGTGTTATTGCAAATCTTATCTGCACAGGAATTACATTAGACGCAATTATTTCTTTCTTAGTATCAAGGTACATACCACCAATTGTCCAAGCAGACCACCAAAATGTTTAAATGGTGGAAGAGAGGTTCTCAGGTGAACAGCCAAATTATTGTGTCAGACAAGCAGTGTTTCAGTTTTATTTTGTGTGGCACGTAAGGGACTCACCAACAGTGAAAATAAAGTTGTTGCGCAAGAGTACCCATTCCACTTTTCTGAACTTATTGTAGTCAATGGACAGATGTTTTCTTCAGTAAAAATCAAGTTTTCTTACCACTTTAAATCTGCATAATATTAACTTTCTGTTTACTGAATGTGCATCAACATTTTCCAAAATGCAAATTGAGAAATCAGTATATTTAGAGGATGGTTGGGAGGAGTTGGCATGTAAAGCAACAGTGCCATAGACCTCATACAAAAATATATTTTTGACAGATATTGCATATTTAGGAAAAATAAATACGAGATGGGTAAAATACTAAATATATTTCTGTAAAGAAAAATCATTACATGAATAACTATTTTTCTAATTGCTCATATTCTTAACAACGAATATAATTTCTTATATGTACAAATGACAAAAATTGTGGAAAACATGAAATGCCTTCTCATAGCTACACTTGGGTATAATATTAAAACAAAATTAGTCAATGTGATCTGATTGAGGAGTAATTTAAGATACTTACACAAAACACATTATTTCTCATGTTTGGTAAAGTAGCAAACTCTTTTACATGATAATTTTCCTACAAAGACATTTATCAAACCCAAAACCAAAGACTTTATGCAATCTTACAGTACAAACAAATATTCCTGTATATCTTTTAAAAACCTATCATATAAATGTTTAACAAGTTATTAATAATCATATAAAATTTATACATTATTAGTCAATACTTAAATTAAACTTTAAAAAGATCTTGAATTCTTATCTGTAAAATAAATGAATTTTGGCTGTTCTACATTTAGATTAACCAAACATTCTTTCTTAAAAATACACTAATATTTTTTGTTTCTGAATTATGATGTAGAGAGATTGTTGGACTAAATAATCTGAATTTGAAAAAATAAGAAAAAAATTTCATTGTACCCATTTCTTGAGTAGTCTTAACTGTTTCATAAAATTATTTTGTGATAAATGAGTGCTCTATCAGTACACATTATCTACAAAAATGCAGCACATGAAAAATAAAGTTACAACCAAGTAGAGCCACTATGAGCAAGGCAAACTAAAAAGCTAGACATTTTGTTATTTGTTGGTCTAATGTAAAAATGTCTAGCTTTTCAGCTTAAGTAATGACAAACTTTTTGCTACAGTACAAGTGGGAGCAATTTCTTATTTAGGAACAGAGTGAAAAGGCACTAACAGTAAATACAACAAGTGTGGTCATAAACTTCAGTAATATATTTGTTTGACTTAAAAATATAGTAGTGGAACTGATCTATGAAAATACAATGAATGCAGAGATATATATGTATAGATATATATTTGTGTGTGTGTGTAAGAATAGACATCAAAATTACCAAGATAAAACACATAACAAAGTATATTGCTGTAGAATATATGTTCACAGAAAAGGCACCTCTTATGGATGGATCATTTCATCTGGAATATTTCCAGTTCCACTATACTTTGAGCATTTTGTTACACATTTTCATGTAATAAGTACTCAAGCAAAATTTTTTGTAATGTTGTGTTCTACATCCAATTGCTCTTACTATCTCTCAAGAACACAGACATAGGGTAACAAAATACAAAGTATTCTAATGCCAATGCTACAATACCTATGACTTTTAATATTGCTTTGTGAAATTACTGTTACATTGGCAATGGAAGACTCTGTGATTTTAATATGTGTCAGAGATGCAAGAGCATGGATCACAACATAGCTAAGTGAAACTCAACTGAATGCTAACAACAGAACTGCTCCACTACTAGTTTAGCTGTGAAACCATCTGGAGCACTGAGTGCATTCTATGTTGACAGTCCCAATATATGTCTGACTGGTTATCCTAGAATGAGACAAGAATTACTGTTCCATAAATTGGGAGCAAAGAGGGAGGGATATGATGGGACATTCAGTAATGAAAATTGTCAACAACTATTAATAACTCCTTACACCATTTATAAAAGATGTAGAGTCACACCTATTTTTAGTTGTGAGTGCTATTTTACATGAATGAAAACAGCTTCACTGTTCAGCATGTGTTGTGATATGTTCAGTGACAGAACACAGAAGAACAATACAATCCTTGAAGAAGTTTCTGTATAGAAGGGGGTGAGATATGATGACATATTTCATTGCAATACGCATATGTTTAAAAACTTTGTCCAGTCACTGTCTGTGCTAAGCCATAAACAGCCAGTTAAGTTTAAACTGAATAATAAACAATTTGTGGTTTGCATTTACTCACATACACAATTTTCACACTGGAATTTCTTACATATTTTCAGAGGATTTTAATTTAACACATGGGAGAAGGTTATTTAATATTTAATGTGAAAGATGCCTTCAATTATATTGTTGGATAAGTTATATATTGTAAATAATGGGACTGCCACAATGACTACCAGCAACACTATTTTTTTAAAAAAAATGTGTTCAAAAGTGATAACAAGATGTGAATGGATACTTTTCTGCTATTGTGGTTGTGACTGGAATGTTTAAGTGATATTTTGGTTTCAAATTCCATATGTCATGGAAAACTATGTAGATAATTTCAAGCAGTGTTTGTACACACAGACTGACAAGGAATTTTTTTCCCTTCACTGCTTTTACACAATCCTATTGCAATCAGCAGTATGTGACATTGCAAATAAATGCAACAATAGTAGCTGCTCCATTGAGCAATACAAATGATTTCATTTCTTCTCCTCTTTCTCCTTTAGAGATAATTTTTTGTAGTACACAGTTGAAAATATTGTCCACAAGCATAGTGCTTAGCTGTTAGTAGCTACAGAGAGAGCTTTCTGATTTATAGCGGCCTCAATTCTTTATCATGTAACTGAACAATCAATTTACAGGAAAAGCAGTCTCAAATATTGGGACATATTGAAGATTTTCTGTTACTAATTCATTGCTATGAAACAATAATTACGTGTGGAATTAACATTTCTTTCAAATCTTAATTGTTACAAAAATGACATCAAAATATAAACTTTGCACTGTAAAACTGTTTTTCAAATAATGTGTATTAACATTTTAAAATTACAATTTAGTATGCTGTATTATAGTACATCACTGTGATCAGTTCAGTTTGTGACATTAATACTTATACTTAGTTATTATTGCTACTATACAAACTAGAATATTGCTTACGAATGTGGACGGTCTTGCTTTCTGTATATAAAAACACAGTAGTCATGCAATTGTGAAGACATAAATGAAATTGGGTATTGCTGGAAAGTTATGAACCAACATCTTACAAGAGATGTTTACTGTACAAAAAATTTGTAGTTTGATGTTGTCATAACAGACCACAACAAATTCAGTGCAAAGTCCATTCGGAAAATATCTAGCCAGTGAGAAAAAGTTATAGAGAACACGACTTAAGCATTACTGTTATTCTCAAACCAATTTATGTTCTGCTAACATTACATCAACTTAATGGTGCAATAAATATGACACCATTCTAATATTACAATTTCAGTTATTAAAATATACATACTAATAATATACTTTTTTCAAATTTTGCATCCCACATTGATTTGGTGATTGCAAAGATGTAGTTAATGTTTTGTGTATTCCCAAACCCTACATAAAACTGATACAATTAAACTGCATGTTATCTCTAACCTGACTCTCACCAGCTAAGCTGCTTCCGAATGAAGCTTTTCATCTGAGCACAGTGTTGAGTTCAGTTGTGATTGTGAACAGCTATTTGACACACCAATATAGTCAGATCAATGTTTGTGGTCAGAAGCTTAACACTTGCGCTTTTTAAACACAGTTCTGCATTTGCATTCCATACTGTTTGGCTGCAGCAGCACCATTTTTACAGCCATGTGAGAACATTATCTGGTTTATGATTATTTGGATTCATCAGCACTTCATTCAAAATCTCACTTGAAAAATCTTCACCCACTTCTCCGAGCTGTAAAGAAAAAAGAAGAGGTAAGAGGTTACACCTATATAATTTAAAAAAAGACAGTTGGAAGTTTCCAACTAAGAGCCAAACTTACTTCCCCTTTCCCCCTGCCCCATAGGTAGGATCTTCACAACTGTGCATCGAAGCATATGTACATGTACATGGAGATGAACACCTGAATGTTTGATGCCTGCATACATACACATATGCATACACACATGTATGTATGCACACACTGTTTCAAAATTTGTGGAACACATTTACACATATTATATCTACTGAAGTAGTCTTCAATCCCAAATTAGACTGAAAATTTAAAGTAAATTTAGATATCCAGAAGAGCTTATGTTGATGTACTCCACACATATTAACCATTTTTCAAGAAAAGTCATCTCACTCATTGAGACATTTGTCAATAAATGTGTATTCAACCATGCCATCACATTGCTGTGCCAGAACAAGAAGAAGAGGAAAAAACAAAAGAGAGATTATCAGGTTACTGTAATTCGCATTAAATGCAATCAAGGTTAGTGCCTTATATCCCATTAACAATGAGGTCATTAGAAACAAAATGTTTACTACATGTAATACCTTTTGTACTTGAAATAATATATAAATAACACAATTATGTGTAGGCTTATATGCTCATTGTGATTGTAAAATGTATACTTTTTTTTAATGCATTGCAAGACAATACTATATTTGTACACTAATGCCATCTAGCAGTGTAGTCTTCCTTACAGGTTCCCATACACGTAAGATAGTTTGAGTCTTATGCTTCATGTATTGACTTTGACATGATATTTGACATCAAACAGAACTTTTGAAGGTGCAACTTCTGCTATGTTCATACTATATTCAATTGGCAGTGCTCAGATGTTTCTAAATGTATGCTATTTCAGCTCTACCACTGTGGTTGTGAACTACCTGCGAGATATGTCCATCCACAAGCTCCGACATGGTAACTCCCTTCCAGAAATTCAACAGGATCTCCAGTCTCTTCTCAAATCCTTCAGTCCATCCCAGAATCGCTGCTTTGAGTCCACCTCTCTCGTTATCCCCACCATCACTCCCTGCCCTCCTACCTTCTACATGCTTCCTAACACTGGAAACTTCCTATTGTTGTATTATCTTATTTAGTGATGAAGCCACATTTACCAGTCATGGTCAAGTAAACTGCCAAATCATGCACTATTGGTCTGTTAACAACCCCCATTGGCTTTGTCTTGGCATCCATGGTGTGTAACTGTGTGGTGTGGGATAGTGAACCATCTGCTCCTAGGCCCATGTTTCATAGACTGAAAACTGAATGCAGACAAGTATCGCAGCTTCCTAACAGACCATCTTCCACAGATGCTAGAAGACTAAAAGACATTCCTCTGCAAACTAGAAGGAACCTGTCATACCAACATGATGGCTGTCCAGTCCATATGGCATGAAATACTACAGCTTGTGTTCACAAATTGTTTCCAAATGGTTGGATTGGGTGCACAAGACTTGTACCTTGGCCTGCTTGTTCCCCAGATTTGATACCCGTAAACTTTTTTCTGTGGATAAAGCTGAAAGATGCTGCCTACAAGGACAGACAAGTGCAACCAATGATACACATAAATGTGTTAGTGCAAGGTGCTTCGACATCTCCACTGAAATATTAGCTCATGTGCAACAGTTGTTCCATACCAACTGGAAGCATGTATTGCTGCTGCCAGTGGTCATTTTGAACACAATCTGTGATGGTCAGCTGTCTCATTACTGATCGGAATCCATGTAACTAATGTCAGTGTGGGAACTTTTCAAAATATGACAACTCATAAATGACTAATACTAGAATTCTGGCTAACAATATACAGGCCCCTGATCTTGCAGTGTAATTTTGGGTTTACAGGAGATGTGTTAGATCAAGTAAGGAATATAAATTTAGTAGAAATGTTCAGAGCACTTTCTATACAGATGAAAGAAAACAGAACACTTTCAAGCTTTTGGATTAGAAAGCAATGAACAGTTTGCCTTTCAGAGTAGAAAACAATGTCCAAATAAGTGAAGAGTTTCTAGTTTTCAAAATATAAAACAATGAACAGTTCCAGTCAAAAATTAAAGGAATCAATGCTCATTTAAAATCAAAGCTCAAGTTTGAAAATGAAATATACCAGGGAGCAGTTATAATCAAGGTTAGAACTGAAATTAAATGAAGCTAATGAATAATTACAGAAGCTTAGGGAAAACAGTGAGAAACATAGCAAAATTGAATGGTACATTCACATTAATAGTGAAACAATTTCAGAATTGAAAGACTGCATTGAAATTGTATTTAGTAAGGCAACTTTTGTAACAGGAGTAGTAATGACAGTGAAGATGAAGGAAAGGAGAAAATCCAAGTGAAAAAGCCAGTGATGTTCTTGTGGCACAGGATAAAATTTTGAACTGTGGCACGGGATCAGAAACATGATGCAAATTTTGATGTAATTTCACAGAAAATAGTTGTCCAAAATAACAAAGTGCTGAGTAAAATTAACAAAACTGTTACGGAAAAAAGTTTTGATTAATAAACATGAGAAGTTAGCAGTTACATACTGCAAATTTTCCGTAGTATAAATGATAAAATTTTTTTTTTAAATATATTTACTAGTCTGTAATATCAAAGCTGTCATCGATTTAAGTAATTTTGGAAACATTTGCTTTGATGATTGTTTAAGAATGTTGAAAACTTTATTGGGGGTAGATTTGTGTAAAGACAGTGTTGGTATCGACTGACTTTGCAAAGTGGCTTGTCAGAAATAAACTCAAGTTTGTCTCTCTACAGTATGTTGCAACAGTTTTGTGCACATAACTTTTAACATTTCCTATCAGCGTCATGGCAGTAGTTGAAGCTGATGATGTGGATGCAAGTGAAGTTGTGAATGAACACTATAGTTCATGATGTTCTGGGGACACAATTATTATTCATGATAAGTGTCTAGTTATTACAGGGTGTTGAGCTCATGCAGCAATATTTCTGATAGTTTCATTCTTCCATGCAGCATGTTTTCTCCAACTTAACCTGCCCCCTTGACACGCTCTCTTCCATTATCAATGGGTCTTCCCCCCATTAAATAAGGGTTGCTTTTTTTTAGAGATTAATAATGGTTAGTGCTACAGTGTAATCTCACAAACCACTAAAGAAATCATTTAAATCTTATGTCTATTTAATGAGAAATGTTCTGGTATTTTTGAAAGGGAATTTGCTTCTTATTCTGCAAATATAGCCACATGAACTAAGAATTTTTGTGTTGAAACTTCCTGGCAGATTAAAACTGTGTGCCCGACCGAGACTCGAACTCAGGACCTTTGCCTTTCGCGGGCAAGTGCTCTACCATCTGAGCTACCGAAGCACGACTCACGCCCGGTACTCACAGCTTTACTTCTGCCAGTATCTCGTCTCCTACCTTCCAAACTTTACAGAAGCTCTCCTGCGAAACTTGCAGAACTAGCACTCCTGAAAGAAAGGATATTGCGGAGACATGGCTTAGCCACAGCCTGGGGGAGGTTTCCAGAATGAGATTTTCTCCAAACCGTCATTGAACCCATCGTTCTACCATTCCTAGACCGGCAAGGGAACTTGCTGTTCCAACAGGACAATGCACGTACGCATGTATCCCGTGCCACCCAACGTGCTCTAGAAGGTGTAAGTCAACTACCCTGGCCAGCAAGATCTCCGGATCTGTCCCCCATTGAGCATGTTTGGGACTGGATGAAGCGTCGTCTCACGCGGTCTGCACGTCCAGCACGAACGCTGGTCCAACTGAGGCGCCAGGTGGAAATGGCACGGCAAGCCATTCCACAGGACTACATCCAGCATCTCTACGATCGTCTCCATGGGAGAATAGCAGCCTCCATTGCTGCGAAAGGTGGATATACACTGTACTAGTGCCGACATTGTGCATGCTCTGTTGCCTGTGTCTATGTGCCTGTGGTTCTGTCAGTGTGATCATGTGATGTATCTGACCCCTGGAATGTGTCAATAAAGTTTCCCCTTCCTGGGACAATGAATTCACGGTGTTCTTATTTCAATTTCCAGGAGTGTATATGAAAAATATTTTGCCACTATTTTATGAAAAATTACTGTTTTGTTCTCTGTAGATGTGTTTTCATAAAACTGTGCACCTTTGTGACAATTTATTGCCATTTTTGAAGGACATAAATGTTAGTTGAATTTTTATCCCTAATTTTAGCCATATGTGCTCACAAATGGTTCTAAAGGCAAAATAATATTTTATGACTTTTTGGATAAAGTATTTCTGTTTAAGTACAGGAAGATATTACTTAAGATAGGTATGAATAACTTTGATTATGATATCTAAGCTTTCACTTTACAACTATGCCTAGGAACGTACCTTCTCGTGTGATTTAATGTCATTCAGTTTTTTAAATGTACATAATAATAGTCAATTTTTTTTCATTTTTGCTTATTATAATGAGTATAGAATCTTATATAATTTCTTTCTAACAGACTTAAAAAGCAGTTTATCACATTTTCTAAGAAGTTTCTATGTTATGCCTTGCTAAGAGTTAGGTAAAATCAGTTTCCAAATATTTATCTTGTACAGATGTTTCACTCGAATTTCATTAACAATGAAGTTGTTTGACAGTTTCTTCAATGTAAATGTAAAAGATCACTCACAAATTTTTCCATCACCAGTCATACTGGACAAAGTTTTATCAGTAAATGAGAACTGTGTTTATTTTGTGGTATGTTCTTTTGAATATGTGTCAGTTTCCTCTATGTTTAACAGATCATGCTTGAACTTCAAGTGTTATGCATCACACAAACTGCACAAATATAAATATGTGCACTTGTTTTCTTGCCAATGTTTCTTTAAATGCAACTAATTTCTGAGAATTTTCTTGTTATATCTTAAACAATTTTGCTGAAAGTAATTTATTTGTGTGCATTTTTGAAATTAAAATAATTATTAAAATAGTTTATGGTCAGTTAGACACAGTATTTATGATCAAAAATTCATAATTCCTTTTCCTAAAAGTTTTTAGTGCTTCAACTTGTATGTCTTTTTGACTGAAGTTAGTTTAAATGTGAAACAATTTTTGTATCTTTATTTAAAAAGGAACTTTTATCATTTGTTGGTCAAATTTTGATAAAAATACTGAACAAGAATGTATCTTTACCATTTTGTGACAAGTTTTGTATATAATTTTGGTTAAAGTGAATGTAAAACTATTTTTGAACTTCTATTTCTTTAAAAAGACATTCTGGTAAATTTTGTGAAGTTTTGTTGCTTATACTGAACGTTTCTTGCTCACACTGCCACTTACTCAAAAGAATTTTTTTACAAATTTTTTGTGTACATTTTGTACTTGTCAGGTGACATATTTCTCTATAATGTTTCATAATTTTATAACAGAAATCACCAACAGATAACATCCCTCCTGTTTTTGAGTGAATACGATAGTAGCATAGTTCCCGTGGAAATGTTTTGTTTGCTTTCTAAATTACAGGGTGTCTAAGTTTTAGGAGAAAATCTATGTTCCATAAGTTCATAAAGTCATCCATATGCTATGCATGTCGTTCAGTGGGGAGGGGGGAGGGTGTAATTGTAATGTACTAGATTTGAGCTCATTAAACAAAATGAATCTTTCAATAAAACTTCATCCTTTTGAAGAATTACATGCCAGACTAGTTTGAAAATATGTGATACCCAGTTTTCGCAGATGAACTTAATGTACCAATGTAGTTCATAGCTATTTCATTTTCTTCATTTATTTGAATTTAACAACAATCTTTTGTGGGATAAAATTCAAAGACATGAAATCCTAGAAAGATCTTGACAGTTTTATATCAGAAATAGAGAAAAGTAAAGAGGAAAATGATTTTCAACAGATATGATTTTCAAAAACCACTATAATTCACCATAGTTTAAGCTGTTAATGTTATAACAACAACTACCAAATGCCTAATAGAAGTTCAGTTTGTAATTTACATACCACAAACACACAACCACATTTGTATTTTTGTGTGTGTGTGTGTGTGTGTGTGTGTGTGTGTGTGTGTGTGTGTGTGTGTGTGTGTGTGCGTGTGCGCGTGCACAAGGTAGTTCTTAGTTGTAGCAGCTAGAGTTGGAGGCACTGGATGTGTACATTTCAACTGATTGTGACCTTTTCTTTCTCTTTTTCCCTTTCTCATACCTCCTATGGAATGAGAAACATTTTACTCTCTCACCCATGCACATTTGTTGTCTAAATTAGCAATTTGTCAACTAGAAGCATCCACCACAAATTACAGACATTGTCCAACGTTTTAATATTTAAGTATCTCTGGGGAGAGGATGGTGTACAACCCACAAAGAAGCACTCCTCTCATGACTCAGTATCACCCAAGACTGGAGCAATTGAATCAGATTGTCTGTCAGGGTTCTGACTATCTCTCGTTCTGCTTTGAGATGAAGACTATCATCCTCACCCCTTCCACAGTGTTATTCTGCTCCCCGTGCAACCTATTCAGTATCTTTGTTCACCCTACTCCACATTTTTCCTAATCTCTTACCTCATGGTTAATATCCCTGCAATAGACTCCAACACAAGACCTGACCCTTACATCCTCCTGCTTCCATGAACTCCACTCCTGTCCCAGGCATCTCCTACCTCACCAAAGGCAGGGCCATCTCTGAAAGCAACCATCTGGTCTTCCAACTTAGCTGCAACATATGAGGCATATTCTACATGGATATGACAACTAATATGCTGTCTGCCTACATGTATACCCACTATCAGACTCTAGCCAAGAGACAGCTGAGCCCCCCCCCCCCCCCCCCCCAGTTGCTGAATGTGCATCCCTGTAGAATGTGCCTTACTTTAATGGATTCGTGGAAGTAACACCAACTTTTCTGAAGAGCACAGATGGAAACTGTTACAACAACATATCTTTTGTTCCCATAACCCTCCCTGGCCTCTACCTCTGCTAGACCCTATCCACCACCTTCCTACCCCTTCCCTTCACTACAGGTGCCTTCTATCCCACCAATGCACTTAGCCAGTCCTTTCTCCATATACTTCTCCTCTCACTTCCCCTGCCTCCTCCCAATACTCAGCCCTATTGTCTCACACTGTTGCACTGAGCAGTCTTATCCTCTCCCCACCATGACCATGCATTCTTCCACAGGCAGCACTTTCATCTTACACCATCTCTCACTCCCAATCTCCTATGCCACACCTCTTCGTTAACCCCACAACCCACCCCAGTTTGATTGTTGCTAATATCAGACACTTTCAGTCATGTCTTAGTGCCCAGACATGACAGTGGGCATCTAGAAGTTGTGCTTGGCCGGCTGGTGTGGCCCTGCAGTTCTAGGCGCTTCAGTCTGGAACCGCGTGACTGCTATGGTCGCAGGTTTCCAATCCTGCCTCAGGCATGGATGTGTGTGATGTCCTTAGGTTAGTTAGGTTTAAGTAGTTCTAAGTTCTAGGGGCTGATGACCACTGATGTTAAGTCCCATAGTGCTCAGAGCCATTTAAACCATTTTTTTGAAGTTGTGCTTGTTTGAAAGCAAATACATTTTCTGTTTTTTGAGAAGGAATTTGTCCAAAAGCTGAAATATTTCTAGCATTATTTTTTATCATGCCACTTTGAGATTCAATGAACCCTCTGTGTGGCGAGTACAATCTATCCTTTTCAAAGTGTTTTATTTTCTCTTTTTTCATTCCTGGACTTTCCATAGATTAGAAACATGAATCTGAATGGCCAGACAGGGATTTGATCCATCATCACCTGAATGTGTGTACAGTGTGTTAACCAATGCACCACCATATCAGCTTAAATACTATCCATAATTCCATATATGTAACATGTCTGTTTAAAACAGAGCTTTCTCTCTAATATTGTTAATAACCTCTACTGCCGTTCCTTTCCCTTCTCCTGTGAAGAATGAAATAACAGTGGTTTCAAGCTAGTTGCAGACATAGTTGACAATATAAAATACATAATGATGAACATAGATATTCAGCCTAAATTACCTGACATCATGTAAATCGTGAGGCAGACTTGAACTAAATATTGCCAAAGAAATTTGTAAGATTTTCTTAGGCCAACCTATTCTAACCATCAGTTACTTTGGTCAACTAATTTAAAATTATTAGCATGGTAGGGTTTGACTGTGCCCAAATTAATTTTTTTTTATTTGGAACTTAGAAAGCATGTTTTGTTACAAATATTAGAGGAAACATTGTTAATGAACTTTGACAACATACATCATTACAAAAAAATCAGCATTGTTTTTTGAAAGTTGTCAAAAATTTGGTGATTTCCAATTGTAATGCTTACATTGCCACAACACCCGAATTTGGATTCAGTGTGCTAACTACCGCACCACTTTGTAAGTTTAAATACAATCTATAATACCTTGAGTGTTTGAAAGCATTACCACAGGTGCATTTATTTATATTTAAATTTCAGCTTACCATATTTGTGAAAACTGGAGCCTCCACTACTGTGATAGGGTTTGATAACCCCTTGCAATGAAAAAAGTGGTTGCCTCTTTTCATGAATAAAGAGTTTGTTGTACTGTCATTTATATTTTGTAAAAGTAAGCTACCATAGTGTTGAAGCACAAGTTACGTGTCATTTCTTATGACAATTTTGAGTAATATACAGACCTGGTTGCATAAAATACCATCACAGTAATGAGGAGTTCATTATGAAAGACAGGTTTTAATTATTTCAATTTACATCCATAAATATGAAATAAAGGTAATACTATCAGTTTACAAATATATTAGATAAATACATATTCTGATGTGTTAATCTGTATGTCATATTATCCTTACCTGGAGGGAAGGAACAAGGTCATCTGTCGAATCAATGTTGTCACTCAAGGAGCTCAACTCTGGGCCATCCAGACCAGCTATATCGGCTGGATTTCCCCCTTCTGTGTAGAGACCAGAAAAGGCAAAACTTGTTTAATGCGACAATAATAATAAAAAAAGGAGAAAGATATCATTAGACTCCACATTGACGAAAAAGAAATCTACTGCAGCTTTGGAGCACTTAGCCTAGTGTATCATTAACAGAAAAGAGTGGAAAGGTAAGGTACGGCACATGGCAAAAATCAGTGATCAGGCTACTGGCCTGGCTCTTCTCTTTGCTGTGGCACTAGCAGTGGGAGGGTGGTGGGTCCATTGCCCCAGCTGCCTTTAACTCCCAGGTATTATCCCTAGTATTCCTTCGATAGTAGGCTGAGTGGACCTGGTGCTGTCCATGAGGGACTAGAATGAGGAAAAGTTCTTATCCTTATCTGCTCTATCCACTTGACCACCACAGCCACTAATAGCGTAAATCTTCATTTTAAAATTACACCAGTGTGTTAGTGCACATGAAATTCACTCTTACACATTCAGCATCCTAGTTCACAAGGAAAAGAAATCTTGACCGAGATCTGATCATCAGACAAAGTTTGTCGTGTAGTAGCACTATTAACATTTTATCTTTGAGACATGAATAAAACAATTTTATGAGAGCAATAGGCAGACATTGAAGTTAAAAAAGTAACATGTTATTTGGGGAGTGGAAATGGGAATTGGGGGGGGGGGGGGGGGAGGGGGAAGTTTCATTTTATCTGTATTGGATACAAGGTTGTGGTTGTTAAAATGCAAAAACACTGTGAAAGGTGGTTGATCCTCCACTTTAACAATGATGGAAGGAGCGCCGTCACTATCAGAGGTACACTATGTGATCAAAAGTATCTAGACACACCCAAAAACATATGTTTCTCATGTTAGGTGCATTGTGCTGCCACCTACTGCCAGATACTCCATATCAAAAACCTCAGTAGTCATTAAACACCATGAGAGAGCAGAATGCGGCACTCCTCACAACTCACGGACTTCGAAAATGGTCAAGTGATTGGGGTGTCATACTGCAGTACAGGAGATTTCCACACTCCTAAACATCTCTAGGTCCACTGTTTCCAATGTGATGGTGAAGTGGAAATGTGAAGGGACACGTAAAGCACAAAAGTGTACAGGTCGACCTCATCTGTTGAATGACTGAGACCACCAACACTTGTAGAGGGTTGTAATGCGTAATAGGCAGACATCTATCCAGACTATCACACAGGAATTCCAACCTGGATCAAGATCCACTGCAAGTGCTGTGACAGGTAGGTGGGAGGTGAGAAAACTTTGATTTCATGGTCGAACGGCTGCTCATAAGCACCCCCCCCCCCCCCCCCACACACACACACACACCAGTAAATGCCAAATGACACCTCGCTTGGTGTAAGGAGCATAAAAATTGGATGATTGAACAGTGAAAAATGTTGTGTGGAGTGACAAATCACTGTACACAATGTGGCGATCCAGTGGCAGGGTGTGGGTATGGCGAATGCCCGGTAAACATCATCTGCCAGTTGTGTAGTGCCAACAGTAAAATTCGGAGGTGGTGGTGTGGTCATGTTTTTCATGGAGGGGGCTTGCACTGCTTGGTGTTTTGTGTGGCACTATCACAACATGGGCCTTCATTGATGTTTTAAGCACCTCCTTGCTTCCCACTGTTTAAGAGTAATTTGGGGATGGCAACTGCATCTTTCAACAAGATCGAGCACTGGTTGATAATGCATGGCCTGTGGCAGAGTGGTTACACTACAACAACATCCCTGTAATGGACTGGACTGCACAGAGTCCTGACCTCAATCCAATAGAACACCTTTGGGATGTTTTGGAATGCCAACTTCATGCCAGGCCTCACTGGCCAACATCAATACCTCTCCTCAGTGCAGCACTCTGTGAAGAATGGGCTGCCATTCCCAAGAAACCTTTCAGCACCTGATTGAACATATGCCTGCAAGAGTGGAAGCTGTCATCAAGGCTAATGGTGGGCCAACACCATATTGAATTCCAGCATTACTGATGGAGTGCCACCACCTGGTACAACATTCGAAAGAAGTAACAACAGATTTGTGAACATAAGGCTCAGTTTCCCTAGTGCATATAACTCATATGAAACCTAAATAAATTGGTATAGACAGTCAATGAACAATTTTAGTTCCTATTATCCATAGTGTGGTGATTCTGCAGAAACACTATCAGTGACTGTGAAAAATGCAACTACTATATAAACTACAATTGCTGCACTAAATGAAGGCTAATAACGCCGTTAGGAGGCAATTATTTAGCAATAATTTCATGGCCAATAAATCATGTTTTTGTTCTTGTTGTTTTCAGTCCATCTACTCATTTGACGCACCTCTCCAAGCAACTTGATCCTCTGCAAGCCCCTTCATCTCTAAACAGCAAAAATCCTTTTTCTCTCACTACAATTTTTACCATCTCATTTCTTTCCATTACTAAAATGACAATTCTGTGGTATCTCTCAATGTTTCCTATCAAGTGATACCTACTATCAGGCAACTGGGCACTAAATATATTTTATCTCATTAATAGCCCATATATAACTAATATTCAAGCATTGTTCTGTAGCACCACATTCCAAAACTTTCACTTCCAAACAAAGTTCCGCTTCAGACACACATCTTCAGGAAATGTTTTCTAACACCTACAGTTGATGTCTGAAGCTAGCAAATTTTTCTTATTCCAGAATACTTTTCTGTTGATCCGTCTGCATTTTGTATCCTCTCTGCTTGAGCTTTCATCAGTTATTTTGCAGCCTAAATAGCAAAATTCATCAACTACTATTAGTGTCTCATTAATTAATCTTATCCCCTCAACATTACCTTATTTAATTCTTCTGTGTTCCAGTATCCCTGTGTTACTTCTGTTGATATTCGTAGCATAATCTCTTTTCAATACTCAATCTGCTCTACTGAACTGATTTTTTGTGCTATCTCCAAAATAATTATAATTGTCATCAGGTAAGCTTCAGAATTTTTTTTCTTATCTGTCAACTTAAATTCCCTTTTGAAATTTATCCTTGGTATCCTTCACAGCTTGCACAACATACAAATGAATAACATCAGGGGTAGGCTACAGCCCAGTCTCACTCCTTTGTTAAGTAATGCCACTGTTTCATGGCATTTGACTCTTTTAACTTCATTCTGGTTTCTGTTCAAGCGTAAATGTGTGTAAGTATATAAATAGACTGTCAAACTTTGCTGACCTACAAAATTCATTTTATATACGTAGCATACCCCGATGTTACGGGGGAAAAAGGGAAGACAGGCATTAAGGAAGACAGGCATTAAGGAAGACAGGCATTAAGGAAGACAGGCATTAAGGAAGACAGGCATTAAGGAAGACAGGCATTAAGGAAGACAGGCATTAAGGAAGACAGGCATTAAGGAAGACAGGCATTAAGGAAGACAGGCATTAAGGAAGACAGGCATTAAGGAAGACAGGCATTAAGGAAGACAGGCATTAAGGAAGACAGGCATTAAGGAAGACAGGCATTAAGGAAGACAGGCATTAAGGAAGACAGGCATTAAGGAAGACAGGCATTAAGGAAGACAGGCATTAAGGAAGACAAGAAATAGGGATGAAGACAGTGGCAGTGGTACAGATAAAGAGGATAAAGTGTCAATGGGGGAAAAAAGAGGCAATGGGGGAGATACACGTATAGAAAGTGATGGTGAGGAGGAAAGGGACATTCTGAGCATCAAGCCTTCACTACGAAGAGAGACTGAGTAAAAGATTTAAAATGTTCTGTGTTAAAACAATGCAAATTTGTTTACAGGCAGAAATTTTTGATGAGGAAGGTGAAATGAAGATTGAGGCAGCTGGTTCCTCACATGCCTTTAAATGGGTGCATATTTGCCTTTTTCGTGCTTTGACAGGAGTAATTTTTATCTGGTTTGATTAGATTACACTCTGTGCAAACTTTACCAAATGGCTTCTCCTTTCATTCCATTTCTTACCCGATGTTATCCTACTGTTTTCCCTGCTCTTCCTTTACCCACTGTTGAATTCCAGTCCCCCACAACAATTGAATTTCAGTCTCCCTTAATGATATGAATAATTTCTTTCAGTGCGATATAAACTTTTCCTACTGTGATGGCAGTTGGTTTAATCTCTATCTTAGCTACAATAATACATTCGTTTTGCTGTTCGTAATAGCTCATCTACATTCTTCTTCCCTCAATACACCATTAGACCAAATAAATCATTATAGGTGTTACAAAACAACTTTTTTTCTGAAACTTCCACAATATATGTACACAGGTGTTTGGGAAGACCTTTTATTCCATGAGAACCACTTCCAGCACACAGACAACATCCACTTGGGTTCCTTGAAATATCAGTTAATGTCATATTTTACTCTAGGTACAGAAAGTAAGCAGATGGGGATGTGGCCTTACCACAAATGTAAAGGCACATCATTACCTACCATGTTAATGGATTAACACTGAATGAGCCCCAAAGCCCTCTGCATATACAAGCACTGCTCATGTGGTGCAGTAGTGTGCAATTTCTTCTCTGGAACTTCAACAAGTATGGGTTTTCACCCTTCTACTTCCAGCAAAATTGGTGGCCGGAGAACACAAATTACCAATAACATTATAACAACAAGAGTTTGGCAAGAATGAGGTGGGTGGTAGGGGTGAAACGGTCAGTGGTATTACATCATATGAACAATAAGAGAGGAGTGTGTGTGCAAATGTACAATATTGCAGTCACTAAAAAAGTGTTTACTATGATTTGGAACTAGTAAAGTGCAGGTGGTATCAATTTTGTGGTCATTCCTGTTCTATATCCACACTGATTCTCTGCAAACCATTGGAAGTACATGGCAGAGGATACTTTTCAATGTACCACATGTTAGAATTTTGTACCCATTCTACTCATGTATGGAGTGTAGGAAAAGTAACAGCTTAAATGCCTCCCGTATGCATTAATTAGTTTAATCTTGTCTACACAGTCCCTATGGGAGCAATAAATATGGGGCTACAGTACATTTCTAAGATTTCTCACATAACAGTTCTCAGAACTTTGTAAGTTAGCTGTCATGTGATAGTGATGTGTATTTTCAAGTGTCTGCCAGTTCAAGTTTTTCAAGATTTCTGTGACACACTCCTGTGAGTCAAACAAATTTGTGATCATTTGTGCTGCCCTTATTTCTGTATGTTCAATACTTTCAGTTAGTTTGATTTGATATAGATCCCACACACTTGAGTAATATCTTAAGATGATGCCTATGAGGGTTCTGTAAGCACTCTCCTTTGTAAACTGTTTGCACTTTTCCAATATGCTACCAGTGAAAAAAAGTCTGTCACTGGGTTTACAATTTGAGAATCTTTGCACCACATCTAAACCTTATAAAGATTTGAATTTTTATCTGTACAGGTTTCTTCATACAAACTTCATAACTGCATCATCTGCAAGAAGTCTCAAGTTACTATCAGTATTTCTTGCCAGTTCAGTATTATACACCAGGAATAGCAAGAGCCCAACTGCATTATTTTTTCATTCTAGCTAACAAAGAGGTCCTCCTCACCAAGAAATCTTCATTCCAGTCACAAATTTTGTTTGATCATATAGTATCATACTTACAATAATAAACATTGGAGTGGTATTTATATAAATGCTTTACAGAAGTCAAGAAATACCGCATCCACTTCAGTGCCTTCTTCCATGGCTTTGAGGATGTTGTGCATGGAGGGGGGGAGTTACGTTTACATGACAAATGCTTTCAGAATCAATTCTGGGTGGCATGGAGGACATAATTCTTTATAAGATACAGCATGATGTTTGCTCTTCTAATATGTATGTATTGTAAAATTGTACAGCAGATGGACATCACTAAAATCTAACATTAATTTTCTGGATCACTTCTGTTAGTTTTTCTTACAAATACTAGGCACAGTTTCTTTTTTTTTCCATCGAAGAGATCTACTGCTTACTATAGTTAAAAATCTGGCTAGTTCAGCTCCAAATGCTGCACAGAATATGTCAGGGATACAGTAGGAGCCTCAAGCCTTGTTACATTTTCGTGTTTCCAGCTGTTTCTCAATGTTCCTGACACACATCTATATCATTAAACTTTGGGGTAATGCAAGAATTAAACACGGCCATACTCCTGGATTTTCAATGATAAAGATACATTTGAAAATGGCGTTTAGTATTTCTGATTTTCTTTTCTACTGTTAATTTTGATTTGTTGTTATTCATGAGTGTCTTGATAGTGACCTTTTACATAGTATCTGGATTTCTTTTGATTTTGTGAGAAATCTTTCAGTAAGATTAACTACGGTAGTCATTTAATGCCTTATGACACACTTCCCTTTTTGCAGCCAAATGTGTTTCATGCAACATTTCTCTAACTATATGCCTAGGCTTTATTTTACACTTAACGAGCAGTAGATACTGTTTCTTTAGAAATTTCTGTAATTGAAGCTGAATATCATTGACAGACTCCTCTTTGTGAACTGTTCTATTAGGTACATATGTACCCATATTGGACAAATATTCTTTCAAACATTTTTCTCATTTCTTTACATCCTCTTCCCCAGAGATAAATGTTTCAAAGTCCCCACTGAGACACGACACTGCTACCTCTTTGTTCAGTTTTCTGAACATATAAATATTCTTGTTTTAGATGCTCTTTTCATTCTGGTAATCATTGTTGCCATAACTGCCCACTTTCATTGCATACGCTCTCATATAGCTCAGGTATATTTGTTACCATTAAAGCTAATACATTTGCACCTGAAGTGGGCTTAAGTACCATGTTCTCTAAGTAGCGTTCAGGACAAGCAGTTAGTATTGTTTTGCAGATGTTTTTTCATGCCTACTCCTTACAGAATCATGGTTTAATTCCTTAGGTAAATAATATTGCATTGGAACTGTGAATTCAGATTGCAAATCTCACAGACATCACCCATATAAGGGAAAAGCAAGAATGAAAAAGTATAATTTAATATGTTATGTAAACAAATATTTCCTCGAGAATAATCTAGGCCTATTATGAATGCAGAGAACATATGCATTATACTGTTCCTTGTAAATAATTAGCTATTTTAACAAAAGTCTGGATCAAGCAAACACTTACATGTTCTCAGATGGTAGCATTGACAGGCATATGGCATGCAATATGTAAAATCTGTTTAGAATTAATTATAGGTAGTAATCTAAAGAGGAAAATGTACAGACCAGTAAATACAGATGCTTCAGCACTGACATTTTCTTATGAACCAGAGACAAATATTTTGAGAAAGAAAGTTCCTTGTTCATGTTGCATTTAGTTCCTGATCATTTTAAATTTTAGAGCTTTGACTTTTGCAAAATTAGCTGTTTGTGTTCTCTATTATGGCTTACTTGCATTACTATTTATATATGTTGTTTATCAATAAAAATAATCAGTTTTTGAAAATATAATGGAACTGGATAAAGAGGTAAGAGTTCAGAAAAACTGCCCAGAACCCCAGGTCAGGGCAGACTTATAGGACAGGGTGAGAAGGAAAGACTCTATCCCTTTTCTTAAACCTCACCAGTCATTTCCCTTCACCTGCCTTCCTTCCCCTTTTGCTAGAAGGAGCCACTGACTCCTAAACCTAGCATACTGTAATACCTTTTATATGTTGTTTCTCCTGCAGTCACTTGATGGATAAATTTTGTTATCTATCAAACTACGTGATTTATACATGTCTGAATATCTACGATCAATGTACAAACTTCAAATCTTCAAAGTAATTATTTGCCACTGTAATTACATTCAGAGTGGGGAACAAGAAATACTTACAAAACTGTCCTTTCATTATTAGAAATTTTTGTGCAATATGAAATAATGATACAATTATAGCTGTGCTATAAACATCAATTCAAACTTCACAGGTACAACCTGCTTTTAATGGGAACAGATAAGAGTAGGTCCTCAGAGTAACTTACCACTAACTCCATCCATATTGTCATCCATATTGGTGAGAAAGTCTTCTGGTGTGTGTGGCAATGAATAGCTTGTACCCATACCAAGTCCACTATCTGCAGATTCTTGTCGTGAGTGATCTGTCAGCCCTGACAGGAATGGATCCATCCCAGCTGATGTGGCCAAATCTGTTGTTGGTTGCCTCATCATGAGCTCTTGCTGAAACAGGACACAAGAAATTCAGTGTGAGTGAGTACAGTGGAACTTTGACTTTACACTCTCAGATTTTACATTTTTTGCAATTCTACACCATTAATTCATAACCCCTGTGAAAAACCCATAAGATAAATGCTAAAAACTCCCCAGTTTTACATTTATATTTCTTCCTAGTATGGCTTACTTTGATTCTCAGTCCTTACTCAACGTCTTGCTTGACTTTGTCTCGATTTCTTCCTATTGACATTTGATTTGACTGAATGAGTTATGAGTGGCATAAAGGACAGGTGGTTTGTGTCATGGGTGCTTTGTGGAGAGAGGAGATGTGAGAGATGAAACTCTGACGTAAAACCATGATTGGTTTTGCCAACACAACTTGTAATATTTAGCTTCACCTCACCATTATGATACAACTATGACACGATTCTGATACAATTATGATACAACTAGCTTACAGTCAATGATGTGCTCCAGACCGAGCCAATACATAACAAAGTGACCCAGCTACTAACTTATCTTGTGTCACTTGTAACTCAGTCTTCTTTTTTGGCATGTATTTCTGATATACTATATTAAGCAACAATATCAATCATCAACTTTTTAAATTCAAGCACTGTCTCTCGAAGAATATGCTCTGTCATAATCGATGAAATGTCACCCATTTCCAGGTAGTAAATTGTTATTGGCTGGCAACCTGTTAAGTCACCCAATAGCCAGTGCAGCTACCACACCACACTAACAGACATAAAATGAGCTTGCCTGCTGGATGTGTGGAGGAGGAGTGGCCCTTCAGTGATGGGAGTGCAGGTAGGGCTGTGAAGCACTTAAAATATACTTTTCATGCAAATGATGTGCTTCAACAGAGATGTCACATGGAAATAGAACAAGGGCTTTGTGATACATTTCACAAAGACTTTTATGTTCAAATTTGACATGATACAATTGCAACAACTACATACATTACTCATGTATATACTTTGCACTGCACACACCACACACTATAGATCATGAAGAATGGCAGCAGTGATAAGAGCGCAGCACCTGAGATTTGTTTCAAATTTACATTTTACACAGTGTACAGAAATTCACTGAGGAACCTTCTAATAAGGTTGTAACATCAAGTGGGGAAGTAAACTCATTTTTCCTGTCTCTGTTTCTCTCATCAAGCTTAAAATAACATTTTAATGGTGGTGAGTATATGAAGTGTAGCTCATAAGAAAAGCATTAAACAATAACACCTATGGTGACAAAGTGTGTCATTGAGCAGAAGTCCGCATTTATGCTTATGGTTTGGCCACTTAGCTGCTGCAATATTTTTGGTTTAATTTAACATGTTCATCAATTTCTGCTTTTTTCTGGGTGAGCACAAAGGATGACATCTCAAAAATGCGTGTTTTTAACATATAATTCGTGTTTGTAGCATGTCAAAAAACAGCCATCACACTGTACTCCGATAACAATTTCAATTTTTCAATGAGCCTTTATTTGCTGTTACACATCTGTGATTTTTCTTTTTATTAAGAACTGATGAAATTCATTACAACAAATTATTGTATAAACATTGTATTGCACACCTAATTTTCTTCACTCAGATTTTATACAAAGTATTGGAGAGGACAGTGAATTTTAATCATATGTGTTAATTACAAGTGTTTTTACTCATATTTTCCTCAATTCTGCATTTTCCTCAATTTTGTTTTTTTAAGTCTAGACCACATGAAAACTTAAAGCAGGGCTTTTTCACTGTATATGTATACCTTACCCTCCAATCAAAAAGGAACCGGCATAATCCGTATCTCTTCAGGCAAGGGATTACCTCCACAGTCTCTTATGTTATTGAATTTACCATATGTTAAAATTCAGGAGTAAGTGAGAAACACATTTTTTTGTTTTCTCCAAAACAATTTCTGCCCTGAGATACAGGCCTTCAAACATGACACTGCGAACACCTTCTGAAAATGCAAATTTTGGAAAAAATTTTAAAATGCTGTATCTCTGGAACAGTTCTAGATGTTTTGTTAGAGTTCTCTTTATTTGAAAGATAATTGCTTTATGATTACAATGGTATCCTCCATCATTTGGATTTGCAGCTCCTTGTGTTTACCATGTTTGCAGTTAAAATTTTAGGATGTGAAGTCCACCAGTTATGCAACACACCATTTTTCCAAGTACCCAAACATGTGTCATCACCACTGTGCCATCATTAGTGGGTTTCCATTTTATTTAATCTGCAATGTGAACATTTTTACTAAATGATACAAATTTATGTGGATATTTAGTTCAAACAATAGTTCGTTTCTCTTTATTAATACCCTTACACTTTGTGTGCATAATTTTTCAGGAACACTTGTGCATTATTTAATACAGGTAGCTTGTCATCTGTTTGGTTACAGATGACAAGCTACCTGTAATAAATAATATAAGAATACAGTAACACACTGTCAGGAATTTTTCACAAACATCAATTCAGCTGTTGAATATTGTGCATCCTACAGTGAAAAGGTGCAAGTTTTAACTATTATTCCAGAGACATTTCCAAAGAAAACAGTTTTGAACCATGTTCCATCAGTATCAAAGTACACGGTAGACATATCAAAAAATGTAAGATCTGTAAAAGGCGTCTTTGGAAGACCAGATCCCTATTATGGTCATCCTATAGAAGCAGCTCAAGTTCAAAGAGTGCAGTCATTTTATCTGGAAGATAAAAGGGACTGTTCTCACTGGAGTGCCAAAAAAAAAAAAAAAAAAAAGACCCTATAAGTGTAACAGTTGAAGGTCAGAAAGTTGTGAAAGTGAAGAGGTTCTTGACATGCAGAATTAAAGAAACTTTTGCACTTTATAAGAGCAACTAAACAACTTCACATACTGGAAGATCAAAATTTTATGCACTATGACCTAAGTGGGTAGTTCCAAACCCACCCAGAGATGTCTGTTTATGTGTGTACTGTGCGAAGTTTGAACTTGGTGTGGTAATTTTGAAGAACTTACTGAGCATGTGACATATGACACCTTGGTTGGGCGTGTGAAGTCATTAGTGGTCTGTGACGTAAAGTGAGAGACTTGTTTATTTCAAGAAAATGGTGACTGCACTGGAAAGGGAGGAATGTCTTTACAGATGCTTGGCCTGGAAGACAAAGCAGATAACTCTGCAGAAATTACATATGCGACATGGGAGGAAAATAAACTAACTAAGAAAACCATCGCCTTTGACAGTTTCATTGATTACCTTGGTAAATGGTCAGTGAAAGTGGTAACACACTAGTATCTGAAGAAATTGCAACAACAACACATTGCAGAAGTGAAAGGGTGTGCACAGACTGAATAACTATATTTAGTGTTTCACTGTGATTTTACTGAGAACTGGTCCATAATTCTCCCACAAGTAGTACAAGGGTATCATTCACTGGAGTAATGACCAGGTTCCAATTTTAACAGGAGTGACTTATTTTCAAAACAAGACCACAAGTGTTGCAGCTATAAGTGATAGCACAGGACATAACAGCACATGCTTTGCTAGCAATGCACAAAATTCTTCGACTGCAAACAGAGGCAGAGAAGATGATTGTTATTTCTGATAGTGCTCCTAGTTATTTTAAAAATCTTTACCAGCTGTTTGAATTGAGTAAGTCACTTGTGCCAGCTGACAAGGTATACAGTGCTACAGGTCATGGGAAGGGGCCTTGTGATGGTGTAGGAGGCCTGCTGAAACACCATGCTACAAAACATAATCTTTCCAGACCAAATACAGCTGCGATTCACAATGCTGAGGATTTTACAAGAGTCATGAAATCTTACACATCCACAGCCCTAATTCTTTTGTCCAAAGAGGAAATCGAAGTATTCCGGGAGCAGAAAAAAGAAGAATGGTCCAAGCAAACTACTCCTGTGAAAGGAAGTCACAAGACACATTCTTGGGCTCAAAAGTGATGGGCGAACTCATATTGCACACACTTTAAGGAGCAAGAAAGATGAAATTACATTTGTTTGGTCAACACCTCAGAAGCAGCAAGACAATATTCAGATTCACAACCTGAGTGTGTGTATGGCTGTGACTCATGGATTGCAGAAATTATAGACACCAGTTATGAGTTAAATGAAACTTTAGTGAACTTTATGCTACCACATGGACCAGCTATTGGATACTGGTTTCCAGCTGAAGAACAGCAACAATGCCATCAGTGCTCACTTCCTGTTCACTATGTTTTGAAGATTGTAAGTGCTCCAGTTCTCATTGGTTCAACAGGAAGACATCACTCTATATCAAAGGAAGGTACTGAAGCAGTAGAACACATTTTCTGTTCACTGACTGGTTAATTTCAGTACAAAACAGAGTGTACAAAAGTTGTATAAATTGAAAACTTTAGGTCTTTCAACCTTTCACATACATTTTGGAACCATTTAAAATGCTTGAAAAATTATTCAATTACTCACCTTCAAAACTAAAATTAGGTTAAATAAGGTTAGGTTTTGATTTTTATGAGCCTTTTGTGTGTTAATGTTGTAATAAAACAGCTTTTATGTATGCCAAAAATTTCAATTGTTTATAAAACCTGTTCAACCCAAAAGTGGCAGCTCTCCTTTTCATGGACTGTAGAACTATATGGTACTAATCAACAGTAAAAAAAAAAAAAAAAAAAAAAAAAAAAAAAAAAAAAAAAAAAAAAAAAAATCAAAATTTTATGGACTGGCATTTTTGAAAAAAAGTTTTTCTCCATAATTATAAAAAAGTTCAGAACACTATAGAAAAAGAACTTTGACAGATAAGTCCAAATGGAGGATTTCTTTGTAATCATAAAGCAATTATCTTTCAAATAAAAGAAACCCCAAAAAAATATTTAGAACTGTTCCAGAGATCGAGCATTTTAAAAAATGTTCCAAAATTCAAATCTTCAAAATGGCATGCGCAGTGTCATCTTTGGAGGGCTGTATCTTGGAGCAGAAATTTTTTTTGGAGAATATAAAAATATACGTGTTCCTTACTTAGTCTTTCATTTTAACACATACTAAATTCAATAACATCTGAGACTATGAAGGTAAGATTTTTTCCTAGCCAGCCTGAATTGATATGGACTATGCCAACCACTCATTAATGAATTGCACCCTGTGGAATTATTTATTTAGTGAGATAGTTCTGATTACCTAAATTAATAATTATTTTAGATTAACCTTATCATTAATATTCAGAATTACCACATCTGTTTGAAAATAAGGCAAATTGTTATTGTTTTCAGTGAATTATCATGCATACAGCCTAAATAAATAAATGTGTGTCATCACTAAACGTGCAACATATAATAAAACTTGTCACTAAATGTTATTTGAATACATATGACTTTGAACTTTATTCGGACATTTTGAATATCAGATATTTGGCTTCTTGATGAAGGATATAAGTCTGGTTCAGGTCATAGTCACTAGCTCTAAGCAAGCAAGCTTGAACTGAAAGGCATACCTGGGAAGCATAAAGTACAAAGATTTATTTCTAGCAAAGCAAATGCAGGTTACTTATCTATTTTTGAGTTAACAAGAAATCTAGTGAACATAAGGGCAGTACATTTGATTCTGTCTTGATATATCTGATAGGTATTATATGCTTGTTAATATAATAGGCATAAAGCATAAAAACATTGACTATGCTGATACTGCCCATCCACTTCAGTCCATGACATCATCAAAATAGCATACCCCAACCACTCATCGAAATCCAAAATGTATGAAGTACATGTCTCACCAATGCACAATCTTTTCTTTAAACCTAATGCAGACCTGGTGTAAGGCTACAGATTAATGTGTTATCACAACTTACATTCCAAAAAATAACATAGAAGTAAAATGAAATATTGTCAGTGTTATGTTATATCTTCACTTACATATAGATGATATCACATGCTACAACAACTTTACATCACAAGTCAGAGCCAATATTTGATATCTGTTGGCTCAACCCACCTTAAATCATAAAAGTACAGAACAAGGAAGTAAGAATATCTGGAAATTGTCAAATGACCATTGAAATCTGTGAGAAATGAGGAAATATGGAGCAAGGACATGTAAATAATTCATCATTGAAGTCTGTGGGTTACTTCTTAGCCCACGTGAGTATTCATGGAAGTTGAATTTCTGACTGCACAAGTTGTGAAACTGAGATAAATATGATACCATTACTGTAATAAACACCAGAAATGCATTGCACATTTTATAGTATTGTTGTGAGTACACATTTTTGCAGTTTGAGCCATTTCTTATTCTTTATATTGTATTTTTAGATGGTGAGTTATAAAAATAAGATGTATGGACAGATTCAGACTGGAAGATGATGAGGAGCGTGACATTTTGAGTGAAAGTGAGGAGGAAAAAGGGCTTGCGGGACAAAATTTTCCACCTGTGTCTCCTCTCTAGTCTAATACACAACAGGAAGGTGAGGAAGACTATGCTGATGAAGATATGCCTCTATTGGCTTTGTCTACCTTTCAGTCGTGTGATGGCATGAAATGGAGCATGTTCCCACCACCCACTTCTAGAACAGATCTCACATTTTGACTCATCCACCATGCCCAATAGGTTTGGCATAAAGATGCTACAACAACTCTTGTACAATTTCTGCTATTTTTCGATGGTGATGTATGGAACACTCTCATTTATTCGACAAACATTTACATTGACACCATAAACAGCAACTATCAAAGAGACACAGATGCATCTCATACTGACCTGACAGAAATCAAAGGTACTTACAGGAATTTATTCATAATTTGAACTTCCTCTGAATGGCGAAGAAATCTAAAGGACTTTTGGGATAATTCGAAAGGTACTGGCACTGAATTAGTATATACAACTATGTCAGAGAGTAGATTCCAAGTCCTACTGCAAGCTCTCCATTTTCATTATTTAAGAGACAGGCAGGCTCATCAAGCAAACAACCAACTGGCTGTAATATGCCAAATTACAAACAGAAATATTGCACTCCAAGTGAAAATCTTACGACTGATGAGCAGTTAGGCCCTTTCAAGGAATGCTGTGGTTGCATGATGTACGTGCCAAACAAACCGGCAATGTCCTGTATAAAGATTATGGTGGTGGACACCAATTATCCATATGCCTATAATTTTGAGATTTACAAAGGCATGCCACCAGAAGGACCATTTAGAGAATCAAATGAAGTGCCTTATACCACCCATCATATTCTGAGTGCATTATACGGCCTGGGATGCAATATATCTGGTTCACTAGTGTCCTACATGCAAAGAACTGTTGATTCAAAAGATTGTGATTGTAGGAGCACTAAGAAAGAATAAACCAGATACCTGAATTGTTCGAAATAACATAAAACCGAGAAATCAACTAATCCATTTTCAGGTTTCAACCTGATTGCACACTAGTCAGTGATGTGCAAAGGCAAGATTTGCTGTTTTCTACATTTCACAATGATGACAACGCCAATGGGGCTAGTAGTAATGCTAGAAAACCAGAAATCATCACATTTTATAACCAAACAGTGTGTGGTGTCGATATTTTTGTCAAAATGTGTAGACAATACGAGGTTGCTTGAAACAGCCATCAATGGTTTCTCACACTGTTTTACAATTTTGTCAATATGGTAGGCATAAATGGTCTTGTGACATATAAGATGAGCAACTCTGAAACGAAAGTCATCTGCCGTCACTGCCTACAAGAAGTAGGATTCGAGCTTGCAAGACCTTCTATTGTGTGTTGAGTATCGCAGCAAAACATACTCAGAGCTATCAAACTGAAATGCAGACTACTTCTTGGACTTCCAGAACAATCAATGTACACTGTTACACTTACTCACAGAGGAGTTGTCTGTTGTTTTCTTTGTAGTTGAGCTCGTAATCACAGCAGATGTACGAGACGCATTTGTAGCGATCATCAGGCTGTCTTGTGACCTGAATGTACGCCAATTGAATATAGATGATTGTGAAAAAAATCAGAAATCGGGACACTAATAAGTATTCTCTTTAAAGTTAAAATTATGTGAACATCATCAAAACCGGTGCTTGAACATTGATTTTTGAAGAGTTTGTTACTTCTTTGTTTACAATAGTTAAAAAGTTAAATTTCAGTAATTGTATGTGTAAAGGTGATAAAATAAAGATATTTCATATTTATACAAGGTATTCTCTTTAAATTATGTCCTAATCTGTAAATAACATAATTTCTCGTTGAGCTACTTATGTAGCCTGCACTTGCGCTCAAGTAGTGTTAATGGGCACATGCTGTCTAGTGTTAAAATTGTGAAATATGACATGATAATACCTGTCTGAAAATCTCCTGCTGCCTCAGTTTCAAACGTTCCCTTTCCATCTGCAGTGACTGTAATCTGAGCTTTTGCTGGCAAGCTTGCAGAGACTGAGAAGTGAGCGGCTGAATCCAACTGGCACCATGCTGTGGCAAAATACTCCCCACTGGTGACCTCTGGAGCTGCATAGCTGTGAAAATTATACAGATTCAGTCATTCACTCAAAGTGTTATCTGTAGATGCCATAGAATGAGATACAAAAAGAAAATATCCTCAAAATTTGAGATTTTCTAATATAATGCAAAACACTGTGTCTTTAGCAAAGAAAGAAGAGTGTTTGTTATTAAAAGTCAGCCTTTAATCATTTTTTTTTCAGTTTTCCTGAATGCCAACATTAGTACTCCAGCACTTCATCAATTAACATAATAGCCTTTGTTTTATCATTTTTACTATATAGCAAGCATGGACAGTCTGCTGCAAATGATGTAGGCAAAGTCTCATTACTACTTCATCAGCATTATAGCATACTAACAAAAGCAGTTTTAGATTTATCTATGTACTAGAACATATATGTGGTTATGCACTTTTCCTTCATCACAAATATTGTTCAATGTTCTGAGAAAGTGTACATATTTTACAACCAGATGTTAGCTAGGCCACATGGTAGGGACGTTTTTCCTTCTTTTTCACATTTGAGAAGTGATTATCAACTGACAAAATGAAAGCTTAGAATAAGTCGGATAATTTAATGATCAAAATCAAATAATTCTTGTTGCAATCTGAATACGTTATTAATTTATTTATCCTGGCAACATTATGACTGTATCATTTCATTTCAGCACATATAATTTAATTTAAAATTATAGCTACAGAAGAAAATTAGAATAGCAGAAATTAGAACAATGAATATCAGTTAGGCATGCACATTTAGACTGTGTTCCAAGCCAGCAACAAACATTAGAGAGGGAGAGAAAGTTGAATAAAGTACTACACAAGTAATGAAGAGATGGAAAAATGTGTGTCCGAGAAGTGAAAAGAGAAAGAAATGTATCCAGGAGAAGAACTGATATTATACTTCATTGTTTGACAGAGAAAAAAGGTCATACATGCTGATTTGTGAGGGAATAGTTATCAGGATACCAAAAAGAAGTCCTTAAGTTTTTTTCTTAACAGTAGCAGAACATTGTGTAGTTGAAGTGCTGGGCAGCATTTTCCACGGGAAGAGACAGCAGTGACTAAGGAGTTTTGAAATGTTTTTCTTTTTTGGAAGGCCACATCCAGGATATTAGGTAAGCTGCATTTTGTGTCATAAAAGTGATGAGATGAGAGGTACTTAATTTTTAATGCAAAGTACTGGGGTGCATACTCAGTCCAATTTTAAATTGCTAATAATAATAATAATAATAATAATAATAATAATAACCAACAATATCAGCTTTAAAGACACTTTAGTGCAGATGATCTCTTTTTATATTGTTCATATGAAACTAATTACTTCACAGATGGTAATACACTGATTGCTGATCCACAACTATTCCTCTCTCATGCCATTTCACTTTTAAAATTTTATCTGCAATAATTATTTACAATTACAAAACTAATAGAGAGAGGAGAAAAGCGCACAGCCGTAAAAAAAAACCACGGTTTTTCCTAATTCAAAAAGAAAAACAAATGCTTTCTTCAGTTATTGTCTCTGGGGTTAATGAGAACTACTCATTGTTGCTTGACAATGAACTAAAGTGAGATTGGGTGTTATTGCTGGTATGAAAAAACCACCGACTCTTTTGTTAGATTGTAGAAATAGAGTGAAAGTGGCAGTAGATAGAACATTAGATACACAACACGACACAAAAGAGTACGCAACCAAACCCCAACTGTAGCCTATAGCTTTAGCAGGCTTCCTGCTCAATTTTCATTCAAGTGAAAACCAAAAGGTGAAGGCAGAGAGAACAGAGAAAGGTTCTACTCAAATTTAAGTAGCTATATTAGGACTAGAGTCACAGAGAGTATAATAAGAGTACAGAACTGAATAAAAAATGTAACAGTTAACTTTTATTATACACCAACCACCAACAGCTGTTTAAGTATCAGCTGTGAATGTAATAGCACACAATTATTACTGGCACTACTAATTTGTTTATGGCACTAAAGCATCATAGGCAGATAATTACAACATTTCTTGAGTGTGTGAATTCTATTCGCATTGAAAGGTGAGAGCACCAGATAACACCAGCCCCACACACAAAAACGTTTATTATTTCCCTAGCAATGAGATCTTTTTGCACAGTTTTGTGCTGTAACCATCATTTCACATGTTGAATGGAGGCATCTTGTTGAGTGGAGGCATAGAAATATTGTTGCAAAGATCAGCTGTTTGTTGTGAAACATAATACCTGTCTCAATTTCATCATAACTGCTTTCAGGCAGGGCCAGTTCTAAGACATTTTTCCACATAAGCCACTTACCATTTGGCACCTCCTACCCCTCCCCCCATTCTCCCCCCCCCCCCCCCCCACACACACACACACTTTGACACATCGGTTTCTATTACTAATTTTTATATGCACCATATGCAGATATTATACTTTGGTGCCCTTCTAGCTTGGCAGTCCAAGTAACCAGTACCAATAGTGATACGTCCTGTATGGAAATCTCTCAGCTTGGCACCCCAAGCAGCAGCTTATATCATTTGGGCCTTGAACTGGCTCTGCTTCCAGGTTTACAATGTGAAAGCTAACTTTCATAGTCTAGCACTCAGAGTCAATAAATGTAAAAACTAAAATAAAATATAGAAGTCTATCGAAGCACTGAAGTCAACTCCTTTCTCCACATTTACAACTGTTATTGGAATAGTTGACTTGTTTTGAAAATTATTACTCAAGACAACTAGTAAGAATGTCCTGAACTGTGTGTGCCTACACCCAAAATCATGATTGGCCAAAAGAACAATGGAACTCCATACACCTCAAACCTTGCTGTGAGTGACATTTTCCTGTTTTATTGTGTGAAATCGGGACCCACTTTTATTTTCAATGCTGGGTGAATCAGCCTGATTTTTAGAGGAATGAAAATGTAAGTCAGAAACAGAAACATATTTCAGTTGTACTACTTTATTTCTGTTTAATCATCATCGTGTATAGAGCCATCATGTTCTCAAAGCTGAAAGTGATGGACATAATGTGACAGCAACAATTTACAGTATTTTAGTACCTACCTTCAGGGGCACAACGCTTAAGACAGCTAACAGACACACATAAAAGTAAAAAGTTATGACACTAACACAGCTTTTGGAACTATTGCTTCCTTTCTCGAAGAGGAGGGAGACATAGGTTGGTAAAAGTTGTCAAAGAAGAGTGGGTCACATGGACTCCAGGGTAAGAGTGACCCAAATTCCCACTACAGGTGACTTCCTATCATTCTGCATTCTGAGTGACCTACCATTCCTTTTCAACCTTCCTCTCTCCTCCCCATGGGAGGGACTAATAGATCCATAAGCAAGGATAGTTTATCACTTTTACACCTGCAATTCTGTCTCATAACTTGTTTTCTCAACAGATTTTTCCTTTGATACATTTAAAACACTTTCCATATTATAAACCTCATTCCTAATTTTGTCCTCAAAACTATATGGTCTCTAGGGAAGTACGACAGTGACATTTTCTTTAAGTTAACAGGATTGGTATTTGTTTCAAGTGCTGCATTTCTTCCATAATTAATATTTTTCTATCACTGACAAGAGATTCTTTCCAATCAGACTCTCTTCCTTTCCATATGGCAGCAGTTTCCAGACACTGAGATGAAAAGGTAAATTGTAACACCTTTACTTGCTAAAAGACATTTACACATCAACATATCATTTACTCGTAGATTACTAAAGCAGATGAAAAGTATTAAGTAAATATAAGCTTTGGAACAGTTAACTAGTTGCTTATGCAGCTGATACAATCAACCAAATATATTTCCAAATTTATTTAAATGTGTAAAACTTTTCATAACAATGTTTTTCAATAAAACTCAATAAAAAGGCAAAAAATCCACTATAAAAATATAACATCTGGAAATACAAGAAAATGCTTTAGAAACTTTATTACAAAAAAGTGGAAGAAACAAAGATGCAGATATAAGCTATCAAAAGAGGACCACAAATTTTTAAATGTTACCTTATTGGAAAAATGTGTGTTTAGCAAAGTAAATACACCACCTTTACTGACAAAACAGTTCACTGACACAGTTTCAGTACATTTCATGATGACAACAAAAAACATTCAATTTTGTTGAGATGAAAAGAGCAGTCCAACTATTCCCATAGATAGTGTACAATTAGTTTTCATCATGATGACAATTGCTAATGACAGGGAACAAGAGGGTGGTCAGTATTTTCTAATTCATGGATCACACTTGCTTTGCTTCTTAGCTGATTTCCTGCTGAATTTTTGTTTTGTTTGTAATAATATAGGTAAGTAGCAACTATTCACTGTAGCTACAAAACTGTTGCCCTGCTTTCTTTTGTACAATATGGCTTTGCAGCAAATTTTATTACAATAAATTTAGTCTGTGTAAGCACAAATAAAGCATAGGAGCATTAACTCCTTCTTTTTGTTAATATACCTTAACACATTCCACATCCCTGAAAGTTCTCCTCCTGAGAAGAATCCAAGAAATATTTGTTATAAAGACTCTAGCATACGACCACTAACATTAGGACTATAGCCCCAGCAACACATTCCAGGAGTCAAGCTCCAAGCTCCCATAATCTGGCTGTCTAACTCATCTATGCAAAATCTTGGACATTTATTGTACTAACACCAATCTAAAAAATATCCAAAAAACCACTGAAGAAGGCTTAGTAATTTTCACCAGTTTGTATATTAAGAAATTCATATCAAATTTAAACCAGTGAATTCCTATTTCAAGTTTAAGCAGGTCAAGTTTCTTTCATTTCTTATCTACATATACCACCTGTAACTCCTATTCTGTACTTTCCATGGGATGACTAGTCTCATATATTCAGCTACCACTGGTCTGCTGAAGTGGCCCATTCTAAAACCATCTGCATGCTCCCTACATCTTGTCCAAAATTTCCAACATGATTGTCCTATATATTTTTCACTTCACATGATTCACATTGTATTTTGTAAACAACAACCTGTACAAATTTACTTCTCCTGTTGCCAACTTCATGCTCTGAACTATTTCTTATTAAGTATTTTGCTGTGAATGCCACCTGGACATTATATGGCTGAGAAATGTTTGAGCTCCTGTGAAATTTTTGCAAAATATGGTATAGTGGCGATCTTCTTTCCCTTGCTATTTCTGCTTCTTCTTGGTCCTATTGGTAAGATGTTTTACCATCTTCACATTGTACCCATTATTTATTGCTATCAGTCTAATAATATTTAGGTCATTTACCCTATCTGCTACACTCACTGGAACAGTACTGACTATTTGTTAAGCTTCTAAATGCTGCTTCTTTACAAATTTTTGGGTGATGGGACTGGTTGGGAAACATAAAAAACATAAAACCTGTTTCACTTCCTTCTTCAATGGTTTTTTGGATCTTTTTAAAGGTTGGCATCAGCGTGATAAATGTGAATGAATTTGGTAAGATGACACTCCACATGCTTTATAATATTTTTGGAATGTCATGGAATGGCTGATAGCTCACTACCACTTTTACTTTCATTGTGGTGACAAGCTCAAAACAGTTCAACATAAGCAATTTGGTGTTTTCAGCTATACTTCACATTAATCTTTATTTATACACAACAGAGGAAACCATTTTCATGAACCAAATCCTGAGTCCCTCAGATACTAAATCCCTCAGATGTTTCCACATTTTATTGCATTGTGCATTATGTGGAAGATTTTCTAAGTTTCATTGTTTCCTATTATGGATAAATGTTTCACTATAATCAATTCACTTATTTCTGAGCAATGGAGATATCTGCAAAAACCAATACACATGTTGCAAGATGCACTGTGGTAGGGGTATGTCTCAAATGTTGAGAACACAAGTCAGAGACATAAAGCAGATGAAGTATTGACAATAACAAAGAACATATAACATCCGATTCTTCAGTAGGGCCTATACTACATGTACTGCCTATTACTGAATCTTTGAGGTAAGTAGTGTTACTAATAACACAATCGTTGAGTTTGATGCACTGAATAAGACTGGTTTATGTGGTTTTATCTTTTTTATGATGAAAGGGCCAAGTCAAGACACACTAAGAACTGTGCACAATCAGTGAAACAGAGTATTTCAAATTATTCTGACCACATTAGCTGAGAGGATACTGACAAGTCTCTACAAGACACAAAAGAGTTCTCCTTTGTTAAAATACAGCACACCCAGCTGACACACCCACTACAACCATGTAAGGGGAATGATAAATCTGAATTATTATGGATATTTTTGTGTGTTACAGTTAACATGTATTTTTCCTCCCTATAAAGTGTATTTGTGGTGAATTTACTTTGAAGTTCCCCAGTAAAAAGCTCTTAAACAATTTTAAGCAGTTCTTCTGGAGATAATGAAGTTGTTCCAACATCCACTTATGTAAACTGTCTTTGATTACATATTAACTGACCAACCAATCACACTAGGCCTGTTTGTTCTCTTCTGTGCACATTTGGTATGAGTAAAATGCTTTGGGATAATATGGATTCTAATCACTTCACTAATAAATTTCGCATCTGCTTATACATCTACATGGCTACTCTGCAAATCACACTTAAGTCTCTGGCAGAGGGATCATAGAACCACCTTCACACTAATTCTCTATTATTACACTCTCCATCAGTGGGCTGAAAAACAAACACCTAAATCTTTCCATGTGAGCTCGGATTGCCCTTATTTTATTATGATGATCATTTCTCCCTATGTAGTTTGGAGTCAACAAAATAGTTTCATTCTGAGGAGAAAGTTGGTGATTGAAATTTTGTGAGAAGATCCTGCCACAACGGGGAAACTCCTTTATTTTAATGATGTACACCCAAAATCCTGTATCATGTCCATAACACACTCTCCCCTGTTTCCTGATAATACAAACTGTGCTGCCCTTCTCTGAACTTTTTTGGTATTCTCCATTAATCTTATCTGGTATGGATCCCACACTGTACAGCACTACGCCAAGCGAGGAATGACAAGCACAGTATAGGCAGTCTCTTCAGTAGAGCTGCCTATGTGTACTGCCAATAAAACACAGTCTTTGATTCGCCTTCCCAACAATTTGTATGTGTTATTTCGAACTTAAGTTGTTTGTAACCATCATTCCTAGGTATTTAGTTGAATTTACAGCCTTTAGGTTTGATTGATTTATTGTGTAACCAAAGTTTAATGGATTCCTTTTAGCACTCATGTGGATGACCTCACACTTTTCATTATTCAAGATCAAGTGTCAATTTTTGCACTATTCAAACTAAATCGTTTTGCAATTTGTTTTGATCTTCTAATGACTTTACTGCATGATAAACATCAGCATCATCTGCAAATAACCAGAAACAGCTGCTTAGTTTGTCTCCTAAATCTTTTATAAAGATAAGAAACAGTAGGCGATCCATAACACTACCCTGGGGGATGCCAGTAATCCCTTCTGTTTTCTCAATGACTTCCATCAAAAATTACAAATTGCGACCTCTCTGACAGGAAATCACAAATCCAGTCACATAACTGAGACAATATTCTATAAGAACACAATTTGATTACAAGTCATTTGTGAGGAATTGTGTCAAAAGCCTTCTGGAAATCTAGAAATACAGGGTCAATATGAAATCCCTTCTTGATAGCTTTAAGTCTAATGAGTGAACATTCATATTCAACTTAATAAATAATTTAATATGGTTATAGCAATTTAACCCACAACAGAAGTGGCAAAAAAAGTATAAAGCTCTACCTCTATTGAGAGCAAAGACAGCACGGAGAGTAGTGGAGTAATGGCGTCAACTGCACACTGGCACATTCATGCTTAAGGGTAATAGAACAGTAACTAAAGATTGGTTGCCTTTAATACATCATGTTAAGATTCTTGAAAGAATCTATTAGTAGTGGTTCAAGATGGGTGGGTAAGATATCTTGTTACAGTATGTGTCCATCAGAACACTAACATTTTTAGAAGGTACTGGAACAAGATATTTTTGAACATCACTCTCAGCACAAATGTTGTCTGATGTGGTTTCTTCCTCTCCATACAAGCAAAAGAAGCTATTTATTGTTATCATTCTTGAGTCCCAGGAGGGTTGTGCCTAATGTTTAGCACTCTTGAGACTGTCCATAAGAAAGCAAAATGTGGTAATTCCACAAGAATTGTTTGACATGCAGCACTGTATAAGAAGATAGGAAGGTACATATTCAAAAGGCCAAAACTTTGCAATACTTGTTCAAAGATGTCCAAGTTGTCCTTGCACGATGAAGTTTCCACATGTAAACATGAGACCTTTGTGCACATTACCAGCTTAAATGTGATAAATATGTTTTCTGTAATTGCTTCTTTTTACACTGTTTCAACAACAGTTCCCTCAATGTGCAGGATGGTTCCATTATTCCATTCAGCATTGAAGATAATTTACATCCCATAGAGTCATTATCTCAGAAGTAGTTATTAGTCATGCTTGGAATCTTGTTCATTATGCAGACACAAGACACTTCATTTAACTGTCAGTCACTCTTAATTAACAGCTGAGAGGTCACTTTTAATTGTGGTCTGAAAGCAAGAATGCTACAAGTGTGAGATATTCTTCATTTTCAACACTGTCTCCATAAATCTCCTTCCATGAATGAGAAGTTAATATAATCCGAATAAGGATGAGGAAATAGTTTTCATAACTGAGAAGACCCTGATGGAAGATTCCCCTGGCAGATAAGGCACAAAAAGTTAGCTGAGAACAAATAACATATGTACAGTCCCCACAACATCCTCAAACATGAGCTTCATGCAGGAGTATTGGAGCCTCTAATGGGCTACGTACTGTTAGCTGCCAACAGTCTGAGCACACGCATGCGTTGAACGAGGGGTGGAATGGTTGTGCTGGACCACAAAGCTGTTGCTGAAACCAAGATAACATATTCTACTGAGCATACATAAATAATAAAAACAAAATGATTATGACCCTCAGACCTGATAAGCACTGCTCCTCCATACTGCTCATCCACACAATTAAGACTGAAAGAATATCAGAGTTGAGGAAGATTCAACATGGAAGCACTGATTAAAAAAAACTGTCAATCTTATTTTAGGTCTAATGCCTTTGTTCAAACTAAATCTTTTCTGTGTCATTTTCTACTCAGCCAATAAATGTACACAAATACTGACCACAAATCAGTGGCATTATATGCTATATTGGGGAAACTGAATAAGTAATACATTTCTGTATGTTTAGTCTGCATTATATTTTCCTTGTATCTTTTGTACAAGTAATTTTTCAGTGTCTTTAACACAATATGGCTTTAGATATTTTTTCCATGAGCCATGCTAAGGCTTGAAAATTTAAATGGAACATGGTCAGTTAGCAAAGTTCTAACGCCAAGAGGTTTTCTGAAAGAAAGGGGTCAATACTCTCAAAATCACTTTGAGAAAGGATAGTTCTGTATAATGTTATGAATAGTATTTACATACCAAACATTACCTTTTCCTGTTTTCCATGTACTACTAAGGTACTGAAATACTCCCTGCTGACATTCTCAGTTGTCACTCGCATAAAATGTGTATTAATTATTCTTATGGACAGTGTTAGTCTTCCAGCCATTTCTATTTTTAGTTAACTTCATTCATTGTACATATTCTGCTATGGATTTTCTCATACTCTGCTATATACAGAATTAAAGCTTTATTTTAAACCCCCTTAAAATTAAATTAAATTTGTATTATGTGCACAGAAATGTGGCAACAGTGAATATAAATACTTATGTCAATGTAATTTAGACATGACGTGAATTCAGAAATGACAGCAGTGAAATATTTCCTGCTACTTGGCTCAGTTAATGACATAATAATGGTACAATACTTTCCCTGTCACTGTGGCAGAGACCCCATTCCAGAAGTCCTGCAGGATCTCCAGTCTCTCCTAAAATCCTTAGGTCCATCCCAGAACCTCTCCCCAGAGTCTCTTTCTCCTCACCCCTACTACTCCACACATTCCTACCTTCTACATGCCTCCTAATGTCCATAAATCCAACCACCCAAAACACCCCATTGTGGCCAGTTACTACACCCCCACTGAGAGAATCTTCGACCTATCTATGTAGCAACCTATCCTCCTATATAAAAGATACCAATCATTTCCTCCACCGACTCTTCACAGTTTCTGTTCCTTTACCACATGCTGCCCTGCTCATCACTACTGATGCCACCTCCCTTTACACTAACATTCCTAATGCTCATGGCCTAGCCCGTATTTAACATTATCTTCCCCAATGCCTGATGGATTCCAAACCTACAACCTCCTTCCTGGTCACTACGACTAACTACATCCTCACTCAAATTACTTCTCCTTTGAAGGCATCAAATCCTAACAAACTCGGGGTAAGGCAATGGGCACCTGCATGGCACCATCCTATTCATGGGCCATCTAGAGGAATCCTTCGCAACCACCCAGAATCCCAAACCTGTCACCTGATTCACTGATGACATCTTTGTGGTCTGGATAGGGTGAGGGCACCTATCCACAATCCTCCAGAACCTCCTCACATTCTTCCCCATTCACTACACCTGGTCCTCCTCAGCCCAACAAGCCACCTTCCTCGATGTTGACCTCCACCTCAAAGATTGCTACATCAGTACCTCCATCCATATCAAATGTATCAACCACCAACAATACCTCCTCTTCAACAGCTGCCATCCATTCCATATCAATGAGTCCCTTCCACATAGCCTAGCCACCCATGCCATAGCATCTGCAGTGTCAAGCATTCCCTCTTTAAATATACCAAATGTCTCACTGAGACATTCATTCACAGACCCTCCTAACCTTGTAAAGAACATATTTCCTGTGCCTTATCTCCCCAGTCACCTCCCACCTCTCATAGTCCCACTGTATAGCCATAAGGAGGATTCCTCTCATGATTCAGTGCCACCCAGGACTGGAGCAACTGAATCACATTTTCCGATATGGTTTCAACTACTTCTCATCACACCCTGAAAAGAGGAATATCATACCCAATAGCCTCTCATCCCTCCCACAATGATACTCCACCACCTACCAAACCTACACAATCTAATTGTCCATCCCTTCAGAGCCCCTGTTCTCAATACCTGGTCTCATGCCTCATATCTCTGTAACAGACCTAAATGCAAGATCTGTCCCATTCCTCCTCCCATTACCACCTACTCCAGTTTGCTCACAAGCATCACCTCCCCATCAAAGGCAGGGTTGCCTGTGAAACCAGTCATGTGATCTACAAGATAAGCTGCAACCACTGTGCTTTGTTCTACATGGACATGACTACTAACAACCTGTCTGTCTGCAGGAATGGCCACCAACAAACTGTGACCAAGGAACACCTGGACCACCCAGTTTCTGAGCATGCTGCCCAACACAACATTCTTCATTTTAATGACTACTTTGCATCCAGTGCCATCTGGATCCTTCCTACCAACACCAGCTTTTCTGAATTGCGCAGGTAGGAACTCTCACTGCAATATATTGTATGTTCCCATAATCCTCCTGGCCTCAACCTTTGTTAGCCATTTGCTTCACACACTTATCTTGTCCCCTGTTCCCCCTCCATTGCCTTCTGTTCCACAAGTGCACCCATAGTCTGTTTACTTCTCTCCTTTACTGACTCCCTCCCCCTCCCCCCACCTGCCCTCCATCTAAACTACCAACTACACCTGGCTGCCCTAACCTCTCTCCATCTCACCGCTGTATGCTGCCACAACAGCAGTTTTCCATCCTCCAACCATACCCTGCTCTCCCTCCCCCTCCCTTCCCCAGCCACCTTCTTACCCCCGTAATCAAGACTGTTTCTGTCACCACGCACAGTTGTTTGCAGTCTGGGCTTAGCAGACAGAGTCAGTAGTCATTGGTGTGTGAGCTGCATTTGTGTGAATTTTTTATTTTTGTGTATGTTATCTATTTCCGAAGAAGACCCTGTGGCCAAAAGCTTACATGTTTAGTAGTCCTTTTGTTGTGCCTGTCTACGACTCAACCTCTCTGCTATATGGTGAGTAGCAATACATCATTATTCCATCCTGGATTTTCCTTTGTTTTACTTATTTATTTTGTCCTTCATTTCCATAATATGTGTTGGAGTTTAAAACCTCCAACATCCGGTGAACTTATTTGGATTAATATGGCATGTATTTGTTGTGTCAAAATTTAGAAGTGATTTGTGTTGTTGTCATTGACACAGGCTCCTTCCTTTCCCAGTTGTGTTAAATCATATACACCATCATACTTTAGAAACAGTAAGGGAATGAGGATTATAAAGTATGATAGTGTATGTGATCTAAAAAGACATGGAAAACAGCCTGTGACAACTTGAGACAGTGCTACAGATTACTCCAAAGTCTTAACACTAAACATACATGCCATATTCAAACCTCTAAATCAAATTATGGAAATAGACAATTAATGACCAGGAACAGTAAAGGAGCTGTTTCATTCAAATTGGAGAATAGCTCTTTTATTGGTTTGTTGATAAGTGATGGAGCTTATTCTACTTGAATGCCACCATACATATGAAATATATTGGAGACAGATGCACATGCTGTTGTTTCATTAGATAATGGGGATACAATGAAGATGTAAGCTAGAGTAGGAACAGCCCTTCTCATTGCACCACTCATCAGGTCTACCACTCATTCTAAATGCACATGTCTGTGTAGCACAGGAAGAATGGTTACTTAAATGCTGATGTGCACACAGTAATTAGTCTAATCTTGTGTTTTTAAGCAATGGTCTTGGGAGCATATTCCCAGACTGCTCATTTAATCATTGTTCTCTAAGCTTTTAAAGTATACTTTCTGGCAATAGTTGGCTTCTACCTTCAAATGTCTGCCAGTTAAGGTCTTTCAGTATCTCTGTGATGTTCACATGTGGGTCAAGCAACCGTATGTGCTGCCCTTTCTAAATAGTATGGGTCAAACAGGCATTTTGTACGTAATCTCTGCATTTTTCCAGTACCCTTCCAATGAAGAGTAGACTGCCACTGCTTTTCCTATACTGGTAACTGTGTATTGGTCATTCCATTTCATATCTCCACAAATTGTTACAAATGGGTGTTGCCAACTGTGGCAATCGTGGTAGTCATAGGATACAAAATATTATTATTATTATTATTATTATTATTATTATTATTATTATTATTACTACTGTTGTTGTTGTTTATAAACTTTGCAATGTTACATTTCCGAACATCTGAAGTGAGCTGCTTATGTTTGCACCACTTTCAAATCTATTTATGATCCAAGTGAATATTTGTGCAGGTTTTTTTTAAGGAAATAAATAATTGCATCATCTGTGGAAAAAGAGTGAGGTTATTCTCAGTTTTGTCTTCCATGTCATTAATATCATGTACCTTTCTGCACTAGGTGCCTTAAATGTACTCCATTATGCCATTTCTTATTTGTTTGTTTATTGCAAGTTACTTAAAGCTCACTTAAGCTGGCATTCGTCACTGGCAATTGTCAGTATTCAACCAAGTATTATATAGAGCCATTGGTTCACCAAAATGATGTAAATTTGAGACTGATTTGTAAATACTGCAATGCTTCACATTTATTACACCATTAGCTCCATGGCAAAACCATTTTTGAGGTCTATGTATTAATATATTCACTTTTTATGCATATATCGATGGAATTAGTGGCAGTTGCAGAACATATTTCTTTTTATGGTAAAAAGCATAGCTTGCTTAAGATTTATCATTCAAAATGCAAGTAACGTATCTTGTTGCAACAAAAAGTGAAAGCAGTAAAGATTTTTCTTTGCTACTATTATACTGAAGCTGAGACAAGAACAGAGCACATCTGCACTGTTATGTGGATTGTTATTACAGGTTGTATACCAAATATTCTGCAGCAAAGGTTCTCACAAGCTAATGAAATGCTTCTGTGGTTACAAAAATGCACATTCGTCTTGAGCCATGTGTACACTTTAGTAAAAAGTGTACTATGTGCTACCACTAATAACCCAGCGATAATAAAATATTTCCCTGTCTATGTAGATTAACATCTGAGAGAAATGTAGCTACTGACATGAATTCATTATTTACATTAGTTTATCAGCTGCAGATAAATAGCTTAAGGAAATGGTCATAGGGGTACATCACTGACTATGAACTGGTTCTGCTTCATTGTGCTACTGATCTACTGATAACATACTTGTCAGAGTAAGAGCTGTACACATAGCCTTGCTGTCATGGAGATGGCATTCTGACAGTTGAATTACTTTTGCACCACCCAGTTCTTTATAACCATCAAACCAAGAATGACTATCATTAACCACCGTATACGCTACAATGCAGATTGTTGCTAATAACCTGTACACTTTCCTTAAATTTCACTTATACCTCTCTGAAAAAAAAAAAGGCTTTGCACAGATTTCCATGATGGGCATGTCTTTAGAAACCAGGAACTACTTGAAAATGTATGATGCAAAAGAAATGTAAATGACTACACAACATATGAAAGACTGATGAAGGCAATAGGCAATGGTGACTTAATTAGCAATAGCATCATTGAAATTATGGCAGTAGATTTAGTTTCAGGAAAGAAATTTCTGGCATACTCTGTCATTTCACTCAGTTGCATAGCAACGAAAAACAAACAAAAAGAGTTTACGTGGAACAATGCTGAATGAAGGGCTTCGTTGACTGAAAATAAGGTTGAATTGTCATCAAATTTTGTTAGAACACTCGCATCACAAGCAGCTAAAACAGCTTGCTCCTCTCATTTTATTGTTCAACAGATTGATATACACATTAATGTCACCACCTGTCAAAAGCCAGAATAACCACCCTTTGCAGTACGGACTGCTGCGAGACATGCGGGAAGAGAGTCAATGAGGTTCTGGAAGACACCGACAAGGATTCAGAGCCATGCCGACTCCAATTTTGTGGCCAGCTGTGATTGCTGTCTCTGTTAAGAATCCATGGTGTGAACAGCTCGATCGAGGTGGTCCCACGGACTCTCAACTGAGAGAATCTGGGGCGTTTGGTGGCCATGGATGTATGGTAAACCCATCCTGGTGCTCTCTGAGCTATGTGCGTACACTGCAAGTAGTGTGACACATTGTATTGTTCTGCTGGTGGATGCCAATGCGCTGAGGAAAAGCAAATTGCATGTGGGGATGGATATGGTCCCCAAGGATAGAGGCATACTCGTGTTCATCTACTGTGCTTCCCAGAATGACAATATACCCCAGGGAATACCACAAAAACATTCACCTGACCATAATGTTTTTGCAGGGTGTTTAATTTAAGACACTTCACACTATATAGGCCAATGGCCATCTGTCCAAAGGAGCACAAAACATCATGCCATGCATGGTATAGTTTAAACATGCCAGTATGCAAACTTAGCCATTTCAGAAAATCTTCCACCCTTGGCCCAAAAGCCTGGATTTGTGAAGGAATTGTTCTGCAGAAATTAGTATCAACACATCACATCTGCCCTGAAACATTTGTCAAGGTCAGGCTACTGCTTTATCATTTGTAGTCTGTCTCGCACATGTAGAGGCAGGATCGAGTGCAAATAGCATCACCATAGAAATTTTAAATTTTGTATTGTGTGATGATGGTATGATACTGAGCAATGACTCTAAGAATCACTGCACTGTCTAGTCATATTAATGTGGCAGCTGCCAAAAGCTCAACACACACCACCTGCAGTGTGGACCACTGTGAGATGTGCAGGAAGAATATGAATGAGATTCTGGAAGGTACCAACAAAGATGTGGAGGCATGCCAACTCCAATGCTGTGGCCAGCTGAAATAGATTTCTTGGTTGAGAAAGCAAGGTGCAAACAGCCTGATTGATGTGGTCCCATGGATTCTCTACTGGTTCAAATCCTGGGAGTTTGGTGGACAGGGGAGTACAGTAAACCCATTCCGGTGCTCTTCAAACCACACATGTACACTGTGAGCTGTGCAACACATTGCATTGTCTCGCTGGTTGATTGCATCATGCCAAGGGGAAAAAAAAACTGCATGTAAGGGAGGATATGGTCGCCAAGGATAGTTGCATACTTGTGTTGATCCACTGCGCCTTCCAAGATGACACTATCATTTAGAGAATGCCACAAAAACATTCTCCAGCCTATAATGCTCCCTCCTCCAGCCTAGATCACTCTGGCAACTGTTGGAAGGTGTTTGCCCACAGAGCAAGTTTTGGATAGCGCCATTTCGCCATGCATGGTACACTTTAACCATGCCAGCAAGTAAATGGTTTACAACCTTAGTTGTTTCTAAAATGCTTCCCCTCCTGACCTGAAGGCCAATTACCATGCTCTTTTGGACATTAGAAAAACCGCTCTGTTTCTGCATTACAACAAGGACTGCACAGTTTTCCTCATCCTTCGACACATTTTATACACTTTCCACTGCTATTGCTGTCACCTACTGTCTGTGAATGGTTATTGCATGTTGACGTCAAACATAGGTGGTGGTTACATTAATGTAACTGAGTGGGGCAGCACAGTGACTAGCACACCGAGCTCGCTTTTAGGAGGATGGCAGTTCAAACCCGCGTTTACCCATTCTGATTTAGGTTTCCATGATTTTGCTACATCACTTACGGCAAATGCCGGATGATTCCTTTGAAAGGGTATGGCCACTTTCCTTCCCCATCCTTCCTTACCCCAGATTGTGCTCTGTCTCTAATGGCCTAATTTTCAATGCTAATCCACTCCTGTCACATTAATGTGGCTAGACAGTGCAGTTTCCATAACAATTAGTCACACCAAATATTAGTTACAATCATTCATTTAGTTTCTCAGTGTGGAGGTTAAATATTTCACAGTACTCACATTATTATCAATACTATATACTTTAATTGTTTATGCTAGATACTTGTAGGTAGAGTTGGTATAGCTGCTCACCAATAAGTTCTCCTAGCTCATCTTAAATGGTTCAATTCTTTTTTTTGGAGGGGTGGGGGGTGTTAGCCCATCGAGTGGTTTCATGTGGCCTGCCACGACTTCCTCATGTGCCACCCACGTAAGAATAGCACATGCACAACGTCCTCAATTACTTGCTGAATTTATTCCAATCTCTGTCTTCTGCAATTTTTACCCTCTACAACTCCCTCTAGTATATGGAGCTTATTGATCTCTCATCCTGTCCCTCTTCACTGTGACATGTTTTAATATATTTCTTTTCTCGCCAATTCTGCAAGGCTCAAACTCACCATATTTTATCAGTTCACTGAATTTGTAATGTCCTTCTATAGCACTACATTTCAAATGCACAGATTCTCTTCTTTACTGGTTTCCCACATCCCCGATTAACTTCTATACAATGCTGGGCTCCAGATATACATTCTCAGAAATTTCATCCTCAAATTAAGGCTAATATTTGACTTTAAATGCGGACATTTTATGTTGAGCTTTACGGTGACTGTTATTAATATCGAATGATAGAAGAAGTTTACTGTTACCAGTTACTGTTTAGTATATTTCCATGACATGTTTCAAAGGTTTAAACTCCCATCATTTTCTGGAATTATGGGTGCACTACAACCCTTAAGACTTGTTACGACTTAGTAGAGAAACGAAAAACTATTTTAGGAGGTGGCTCTTTGACTAAAATTGAACATATATACTCAAATAAAGGAACTAAAAGAGAATACCTACAGTGGTCACAGTCTCCTTTCTCCATTGTAGAAAAGCTCCTTTCTCCATCGTAGAACATCACACACACTACGGCTATGCAAAAAAACATGACGTAATAAAAGCTAATACGTGCAAAGAACATGAGCAAAAACAAACAATTTGAAAGTACAAAGACATATAGCAAAACAAAACCATTTTTCCGGAGTAAGTCTTACAGTACAGTGGCCAACAGTGGCAAAATTACACTTAAATAACAATTTAGACTGTCAATATAATTCTTCTATGTTCGGGACCACATTGTCAACTATAAAATTCCAATTCCAACGTTTCAGTGCCTATTACAAGACGCCTTCCTCAGGGTGTCTTGCAATAGCCACCGAAACACCAGAATTTTATAGCTGACAATGCGGTCCCAAAGCCAGATAAATTTTATTGACAGTGACAACGGCTGTGGAAACCTACGTTTACAACAATTTAGACTGCGACTCTGAGATAGAGGATGAAAGGAGTGTCAGAAGGAGAACAAAGTTTTCATTACGTCAGAAGTGGGTTTGTTAGGCTTAAATCTGTTACATGTAATAACAAAGTAAATTTTGATGTAATTCATTAATAAGGAATTGAGGATATGCTGGCAGATGTACTCTTAATAATATAAACAGATCTATTAATACTATGGTACATGGGGTACAAACTACGTTTTTTTTGTTTTGTTTTTTTTTGTTTTTTTTAGTGAGTCCTGTGTAGTGGCAACTCAATCGATCACTTAGAAAACATCAAAAAAATCATGCAAATAACTAAAATAATTCGGTGTAGATATAAAGAAGAGAATGGATGCAATGCAGTGTGTGTGTGTGGGGGGGGGGGGGGGGGGAGGAGGGGGAGAGAGAGAGAGAGAGAGAGAGAGAGAGAGAGAGAGAGAGAGAGAGAGAGAGAGAGAGAGAGAGAGAGAGATGGCATTTCCTCCCTTCTCCCTTTCATGTTTACCATGAATTAATTTAGTTATTTGCACAATTCTTTGATATTTTCCAAATGAACAATTGACTTACCCATAGAATTTCATAGATCCATCCACAAAAACCAAGTTTGTACCCCACGTCAGCCTGATATTACATAGATCTGTTTATATTATTAAGAGTGTGTCTATCTACAGATCTTTAATTCCTTATCATTGTATTACTTTAACATTTACTTAGTTACAAAATGCAACAGATGTAAGCCTAGCAAACAGTGCTGGCATAATCTCATCTATGTTGTCCTTTCGTCATTTCTTTCATCCTCTGTCTTTGAATACCAACCTAAATTGTTATTTGTGTGTAATTTTGCCACTGTTGCCCACATAAATATTACATTTAAATTTTTCGACGTGTCACTTGATTACATAAATCACTACAAAGCTTAAGTTTCAGTTAAAAGGATTCGTGCACCACTTGAAATATTTGGTCTAACATTAATATCTGTCATTCACTCAACCAAAGTTCTCCACAAAGCTGTAAGGCTAACCCAGCAATAATGGTTTTGTTTTGGTATATGTCCTTGTACTTTGAAACAGTGTTTCTGTTTTTGCTGTGTTCTTTGCATCCATTAGTGGTTTCTAGACACAATCTTCGTCTGCAGAATGTGATAGTTTATATATGACGTATTTCGACAGAGAAAGGAAAACTCTGTCACTGGAGGTATTCCATTTTATTTGTATCAGCAAACCTTATCGTTGAAATTACACTCCTGGAAATGGAAAAAAGAACACATTGACACCGGTGTGTCAGACCCACCATACGTGCTCCGGACACTGCGAGAGGGCTGTACAAGCAATGATCACACGCACGGCACAGCGAACACACCAGGAACCGCGGTGTTGGCCGTCGAATGGCGCTAGCTGCGCAGCATTTGTGCACCGCCACCGTCAGTGTCAGCCAGTTTGCCGTGGCATACGGAGCTCCATCGCAGTCTTTAACACTGGTAGCATGCCGCGACAGCGTGGACGTGAACCGTATGTGCAGTTGACGGACTTTGAGCGAGGGCGTATAGTGGGCATGCGGGAGGCCGGGTGGACGTACCGCCGAATTGCTCAACACGTGGGGCGTGAGGTCTTCACAGTACATCGATGTTGTCGCCAGTGGTCGGCAGAAGGTGCACGTGCCCGTCGACCTGGGACCGGACCACAGCGACGCACGGATGCACGCCAAGACCGTAGGATCCTACGCAGTGCCGTAGGGGACCGCACCGCCACTTCCCAGCAAATTAGGGACACTGTTGCTCCTGGGGTATCGGCGAGGACCATTCGCAACCGTCTCCATGAAGCTGGGCTACGGTCCCGCACACCGTTAGGCCGTCTTCCGCTCACGCCCCAACATCGTGCAGCCCGCCTCCAGTGGTGTCGCGACAGGCGTGAATGGAGGGACGAATGGAGACGTGTCGTCTTCAGCGATGAGAGTCGCTTCTGCCTTGGTGCCAATGATGGTCGTATGCGTGTTTGGCGCCGTGCAGGTGAGCGCCACAATCAGGACTGCATACGACCGAGGCACACAGGGCCAACACCCGGCATCATGGTGTGGGGAGCGATCTCCTACACTGGCCGTACACCACTGGTGATCGTCGAGGGGACACTGAATAGTGCACGGTACATCCAAACCGTCATCGAACCCATCGTTCTACCATTCCTAGACCGGCAAGGGAACTTGCTGTTCCAACAGGACAATGCACGTCCGCATGTATCCCGTGCCACCCAACGTGCTCTAGAAGGTGTAAGTCAACTACCCTGGCCAGCAAGATCTCCGGATCTGTCCCCCATTGAGCATGTTTGGGACTGGATGAAGTGTCGTCTCACGCAGTCTGCACGTCCAGCTTGAACGCTGCTCCAACTGAGGCGCCAGGTGGAAATGGCATGGCAAGCCGTTCCACAGGACTACATCCAGCATCTCTACGATCGTCTCCATGGGAGAATAGCAGCCTGCATTGCTGCGAAAGGTGGATATACACTGTACTAGTGCCGACATTGTGCATGCTCTGTTGCCTGTGTCTATGTGCCTGTGGTTCTGTCAGTGTGATCATGTGATGTATCTGACCCCAGGAAAACGTCAATAAAGTTTCCCCTTCCTGGGACAATGAATTCACGGTGTTCTTATTTCAATTTCCAGGAGTGTATTTCATTCTGAATTTTAACCTCACTGCGCAACCTGTATTTTAGTTCCGTGACTGCTTCTTCGATGTAACGGTTGAACACAAAAGGAGAAAGAATGTATCCCGGTCTTACACCATTTTTAATCTGAGCACTGTTCGTGGTCTTTGGCTCTTGTTGTCTCTTCTAAGTTCTTAGACATGTTGTACGAGGGTTATCTGGAAACTAAGGTTACAAGGCATGTGGCTTTAGCCCGGAATGTCCATGGGGGAGTGTGAAACCACTGCCTTGTAGCGTGAAGCCAGCAGAAGAAACGAGCATTCCCAACAATTAGTAACTCGTCGATTAGTGTTGTGGTGACTGTCAGAAATGAGCGTTCTCATTCCGACTCCCGCCTAGTGCGAAGTGCGCGCCCGCGCTGTAATTCGCTACGTAAAGGCTAAGGTCATGGACGCCGCTGCGATTCATCGCGAAATGGTTTCAGTTTATGGAGAGGACGTAATATCAAGGCAGCATGTGACGAAATGGGTACGGAATTTTCAGTTCTGGAAGGACGGAAATTCATGATGAAGACAGGTGTTGTGATTGATGATGTGGTGCAGAAAATTGGGCACATCATCTCTCTGATAGCCGTTCGACAATTGATGACCTGCATGCAGTTTGTCCAAACATGTCACGAACCGTTCATGCAATCGTAACTGAATGACTAAATTATTGCAAGTTGTGTGCGCGATGGTTGCAGAAGGTGCATGACGAAGCGCACAGAATGAACAGAGCCACTACCGCTCATTCCTTGACCTTTTCGAGACTGAAGGCAGACGAGGCTTTCTCATCTCTATAGTGACAGGAGATGAAACTTGGGCTTATCGTCGTACTCCAGAGAGCAAACGACAGTCAATGCAGTGGCGCCATATTCATTCTCCTGCGACCAAAAAGTTCAAAACTCAGCAAACAGCGAGGGAAATCACGGTGTCAGTGTTTTGAGACAGAAAAGGGGCTCTGCTCGTTGATTTTTTGGAAAGAGGCGAAGCAATAAATACTGCAAAATATTGTGAGACCACGAAGAAACTTCGTAGAGCCATACAAAACAAACATCGCGGGATGCTGACAACGGGAGTTCGCACACCCTTCAGGCAAGACCTGAGTTGTTGATTTCGTTTGGTTGGGATGTCTTAAGCCACTCTTCCCACAGCCACAATCTTGCACCCAGTGACTATCATCTCTTCACTAAATTGAAGGAACATATTCGTTGAAAACACTTCTCTTACGACGACGAAGTGAAAATGGGAGTGAAGAATAGCCCGAAAAAGGGGGCGGGAGAAGTCTATGACACACAAATAAAAAAACTCGTCCCACGGATAATAAAATGTGTTGAGGTAAATGAAGATTATATTGTTGTTGTTGTGGTCCTCAGTCCTGAGACTGGTTTGATGCCGCTCTCCATGCTACTCTATCCTGTGCAAGCTTCATCTCCCAGTAACTACCGCAACCTACATCCTTCTGAATCTGCTTAGTTTATTCATCTCTTGGTCTCCCTCTACGATTTTTACCCTCCACGCTGCCCTCCAATACTAAATTGGTGATCCCTCGATGTCTCAGAACATGTCACACCAGCCGATCCCTTCTTCTAGTCAAGTTGTGCCACAAACTCCTCTTCTCCCCAATTCTATTCAGTACCTCATCATTAGTTACGTGATCTACCCCAATCTTCAGCATTCTTCTGTAGCACCACATTTCAAAAGCTTCTTCTTCTTGTCGAAACTATTTATCTTCCATGTTTCACTTCCATACATGGCTACACTCCATACAAATACTTTCAGAAACGACTTCCTGACACTTAAATCTATACTCGATGTTAACAAATTTCTCTTCTTCAGAAACGGTTTCCTTGCCATTGCCAGTCTACATTTTATGTCCTCTCTACTCCGACCATCATCAGTTATTTTGCTCCCCAAATAGCAAAACTCCTTTACTACCTTGTCTCATTTCCTAAACTAATTCCCGCAGCATCACCCGATTTAATTCGACTACATTCCATTATCCTCGTTTTGCTTTTGATGATGTTCATCTTATATCCTCCTTTCAAGACACTATTCATTCCGTTCAACTGCTCTTCCAAGTCCCTTTGCTGTCTCTGACAGAATTACTATGTCATCGGCAAACCTCAAAGTTTTTATTTCTTCTCCATGGATTTTAATACCTACTCCGAATTTTTCTTTTGTTTCCTTCACTGCTTGCTCAATGAAGATTATGTGGAAAAATAATGCAAAACCTATACTACAATGTACATAAATTTTATTGCGGTAAATTCATTTTTTGTACTTCAAAAAATTCTTGAACTTTACTTTCCAGATTAGCCTCGTATATTACTCCAACTTCCCTATAGCTTACATCCATTTTTCCTAGATTTTTGAATATCTTGCACCATTTTACATTATTGAACACTTTCTCTGATTGGACAAATCCTTGATTTTTTTGAAGTCTTGCTTCCATTATGAAGCACAACGCTACAAACTGTCTCTGATGTCTTTACCTTTCCTAAACCCAAATCCTCAATTTTCCTTTCCATTCTTCTACATATTATTCTTGCCAGCACATTGGTTACATGAGTTGTTAAACTAACTGTGCGATAATTCTCGGTGTTATCTGTTCTAGATATCTTCGGAATTGTGTCGATGATATAGTTGCGAAGTCTGATGGTAAGTCGCCAGTCTCACAGCTTCTAAACGACAGCCTGAATAGTCGTTTGGACTCTATTTTCTCAAAGAGTTTAGAAATTCCGAAGGAATACTATCTTCGCTTTATCGCATGTCTTCCGCAGCTCTGTTAACCGCATCAAATAAACAAGACTTACGCTAGGCGGCCGAACAGCTCTAGACAGTCTCCCGGCCAAAAATGCCATACGATCATTTCACTTCTGATTTTAATACTGGATCCATTACGTATTCGATTTCCTATTCTATCACGTTATCCGATACTTCCTCCCCTCGTAGAGGCCTTCAATGTTGCCCACTTTTTCCATATATTCGCTCTCTCCTCTGGGTTTCCTCGTGCATCGTTGTTTACACCTTTGCTTTTCGTTTCATCTGAAGTTGTTTTGACTTTTCTGTATGCTTAGTATGTCCGTCCGACGACTATTTCCTTTTTATATTTCTTCTCATTTTATCTTTAACCATTTCCCTTGGATTACCACCACTTCCTACTGCTCCATTTCTGTCTTTCCCTGAACATATTTGTACTTTCTTCTTTCGTCGATCATTTGAAGTATTTCTTCTGTTACCCTAGGTTTCTTCACGGCTACCTTTCTTGTACCTACCTATATTTATTTGTCTGTCCAACTACTGTGCATTTTTTAGAGATGATCATTCCCTTTTCAACTGAACTGCGTACTGAGGTTTCCGTTATCGCGGTGTCTACAGCCTCAGGGAACTTTAAACGCACGTCATCATTCTTCATTACTTCACTACCTCACTTCTTATCGTACTGATTCTTCATGACGATTCTTTTTAACTTCGGCCTACTATTCATCAATACTAAATTATGGTCTGAGTTTTCATCTGGTGCTGGATATGCCTTAGAATCGAATTTCTGATTTTGGAATCTTTGTCCGAGCATGATGTGATTCCACTTGGAATATCCCTGTGTCTTCATGCCTTTTTCAAGTATACCTCTTCCTCTTATGATTTTTGAAAATTGTATTTGCTGTTATAGCTGAAATTTTTTTCAGAACTCAAGCATCACATGTTCAACCTCTTTTACATACTGAATTACCCATTCAATATCCTCAAATGCTTTTTCTGCCTTTTCGTTTCTGCCTACGGCGTCGGCACCAATGCCTGACTTACTCTTCACGGTGGTTTGCTGACGATGACGAGAAGAATCCTATCACTGACATGTTCAAAGTAACTCGCTCTCCAAATTACCTTCCTCTTTATAACGAATCCCCATCCTGTCACTCAATTTTATGCTGCTGTTGATATTATCTCATATTCGTCTGAACAAATATCCTTGTCCTCTTCCCATTCCGTTTCACTGACCCCCCACTATATATAGATTAATCCTTTACATATCCATTTACAGATTTTCTAATTTTCCTATTACATTTCAACACCTGACATTCCACGCTCCAACTCGTAGAAATATGGAGCATTACCTGTTTATTGGTCATTCAGTGTTTTTCTCGTGGTTACCTCCTCCTTTGGGGTCCCCTCCCGGAAATCCGAACGTGGTTAATTTCCAAGGAAATGTGTGATACAGTTACGAGGAAATATCAGAAGAATGGAGACCAACAGAAGGCTCAGTTACTTTGAGAGTTTTACAGTTTTAAAGATGACAGAAATTTAGGTAGGACATTCAATATTGCTCAAGTACAAATTCTAGCATTCATGTTAAACCACCTAGGACGGAATATTGACGAAACAGCGTTGATCACAAGGTTAACAACAAATTTGTCTGATGAATATAAACATTTTGGAAGTGTTTACGACTCTACTACTATTAAGGAGGAGAGACGTCGGAAGACCGGAAATCTAGACTTCAGTTTGAGAATATAAGATTATCCTTTATTGTTCTGGTAAATTGCCAAGAAAGAATGAAACATTTTTGTTGCGGCATCATGGTTGATAAGCTTGATTATTCCAAGGACCATATAAAGAATTTAAGCAATGTACAGCATACAGTTAGTTGTTGACAGACTTCAGAATTGGTCAATGTGTCGAGTGCGATTGAAAATGGAGAAAACTGAGTTTCGATGCTGTTAGTAAACATTTTTGTTTAAAGGGTTGGACTGCTACAAATCTAAATTGGATGAACTTGAAGCGGAGTCTGCACAATCACTGAAGACCATTTACTCTCGGATTAACGAATTTAAACGTGGTCGGACAAGCACCTAAGGCGAAGCGCGCTCCGGCTGTCCAGCTGGGGTTACCACGCAGGTTAGGTTAGTGTTGTTTAACGTCCCGTTGACAACGAAGTCATTAGAGACGGAGCGCAAGTTCGGGTTAGGGAAGGATGGGGAAGGAAATCGGCCGTGCCCTTTCAAAGGAACCATCCCGGCATTTGCCTGTAACGATTTAGGGAAATCACGGAAAATCTAAATCAGGATGGCTGGAGATGCCACGCAGGAGGCCTCTGACAAAATCCGTGATCGAGTGAGTGCATCGTATCCTGCGCTATTGGCTATGAAGAAGCTGGGTGTGAGCTGGGTGCCGCGATTGCTCACAGTCGACCAAAAGAGCGTTCAGCATAACATTTCAACACAATGTCTGGCAATGTTTAATCGTAGTCCGCAAGAATTTTTGCGCCGATCTGTGACTGCAGATGAAACCTGGACCCATAAAAAAATGCATGAAGACTGGTCAAAGTGCACCCATGACGACCTGTTTTTTGGGTTCCCAAGGAATAAATTCGTAGATTTTTTGAAGAAAATAAAAGAAAAAGAACCATAACTGGAACCTAATGTGCTTCATTATTGGATCGACTGAAACTTTTATTGCCTCCAAAAAGACCAAGGGTGGCATGCAAAGAAGTGCTCCTTCACCAGGATACTGCACCATCCCATACATCAGTGACAACGACTAAAGTGCATGAATTGGACTTTGAACTGGTTCCCATCCATCCTATTCACCATACCTACCCCCAAGTGACTTCTTCGTGTTCCCTAACTTGACACTTTGGTTTGCTGGGAAGAAATTTTTGTCAAGGGAAGTGATGGTTGCGGTCAATGAGAATTTTGTAGATTTCGACACAACCTATTTTTCATATGGGATCAAAAAGCTGGAGGATCGCAGGACCAAGTGTATATCCCTTAAATGAGATTATGTCGAGAACTAAGGTGATTCGTTTAAGAAACAAAAATTTTTCTTGCTTTTTTCATGAAACTTATAAAACTATCCTCGTGCAGTTTACCTCTCACGGAGTAATTACCTCCAGAAGTTGGAAATCATTGCTGCAAAGGGACAGTATCTACATACATACTCCGCAATCCACCATACGGTGCGTGGCGGAGGGTACCTCGTACCACAACTAGCATCTTCTCTACCTGTTCCACCCCCAAACAGAACGATGGAAAAATGACTGCCTATATGCCTCTGTACGAGCCCTAATCTCTCTTATCTCATCTTTGTGGTCTTTCCGCGAAATGTAAGTTGGCGGCAGTAAAATTGTACTGCAGTCAGCCTCAAATGCTGGTTCTCTAAATTTCCTCAGCAGCGATTCACGAAAAGAACGCCTCCTTTCCTCTAGAGTCTCCCACCCGAGTTCCTGAAGCATTTCCGTAACACTCGCGTGATGATCAAACCTACCCGTAACAAATCTAGCAGCCCGCCTGTGAATTGCTTCTATGTCCTCCCTGATAGGGATCCCAAACGCTCGAGCAGTACTCAAGAATAGGTTGTATCAGTGTTTTATAAGCGGTCTCCTTTACAGATGAACCACATCTTCCCAAAATTCTATCAATGAACCGAAGACGACTATCCACCAGCCCCACAACTGCCATTACATGCTTGTCCCACTTCATATCGCTCTGGAATGTTGCGCCCAAATATTTAATCGACGTGACTCTGTCAAGTGCTACAATACTAATGGAGTATTCAAACATTACAGGATTCTTTTTCATATTCATCTGCATTAATTTTCATTTATCTATATTTAGAGTTAGCTGCCATTCTTAACACCAATCACAAATCCTGCCCAAGTCATCTTGTATCCTCCTACAGTCACTCAACGACGAATTGGTGGACAGCAAGATGAAATGTGGCATTTTACTGGCAGGCTGCTTTCGCTGCGTTGTCAGTTGTCTCATTCCCCACGAGTCCAGCGAACCAGCAGAAGGCCACCTGTTTCTTCTGCCTATGCTGGATGTGGATAGTATCCCGAACCATCTGAAGTATCCCGTCTGCTGGGAACATTTGCGTACTTCCACAGCTGTCAACAGGGAATATAGCGCAAAGCGCGCGAAGCTTATTGCCGCGGCCTCAGGCCTTCCCGCCCATGTATAAACTTTACACGAGCAGAGAAGCCATTGGAGACTGCCATGTTTGGGAAAAAGGGCGCGTACGCGACGGAGGCGGCAGGCTGTGGGCGGGTGGCAGCCGTGCGGGGCGGCGGGGGCGGCGCCAGCCTCCGGCGTCGCGGTGCCACGCGGGGCCGGCACCGCTACCGCCGGTGGCGACCAGGCACGGCCAGCGCCGTCCATCACGCGGCAGCCCAGCGCCCTGAGGCCAGAGCCACGCGCAGCAGAGGGAAAGCGAACGCCTTGCACTTGCAACAATTATCAGTGCCCCGTCTGAGAAGAGCTCTCATTCGATGGATTGCAGGGAGGCGGGGGGGGGGGGGGGGGGAGGCAAACCGGGCAAGAGAGTTTGAAGATTTTAAATATTTTGTAAGACGAAAGGCAGCCTGTAAGTACCCATAATAAAATTCCAGTTCCAAAAACACCTGCGTAATACCCACTGTTATATAATTTTTGTGAAAGAGAAACATCTACTATATATTTTTCTTTCTTTTTGAGTTATGGGGCGGGGGCTGGGGGGAGGGACGACCCCTTCTGCCCCCGGGTATGGTCACCCTTGCCATCTGAGGCGTCGCGTACGTGTCATGGGGTTGCGCATGCCGCGGTGCTTCTGCTTACTACATCTACCTCCATACTCCGCACAGAGTACGCGAAGGAACTTGCCCCCCTTCTTGCAGCGGTGTACCGTAGGTCTATAGAAGAGCGTAGCGTTCCAAAGGATTGGAAAAGGGCATAGGTCATCCCCGTTTTCAAGAAGGGACGTCGAACAGATGTGCAGAACTATAGACCTATATCCCTAACGTCGATCAGTTGTAGAATTTTGGAACACGTATTATGTTCGAGTATAATGACTTTTCTGGAAACTGGAAATCTACTCTATGGGAATCAGCATGGGTTTCGAAAAAGACGATCGTGTGAAACCCAGCTCGCGCTATTCGCCCACGAGACTCAGAGGACCATAGACACGGGTTCCCAGGTAGATGCCGTGTTTCTTGACTTCCGAAAGGCCTTCGATACAGTTCCCGACAGTCGTTTAACGAACAAAGTAAGAGCATATGGACTATCAGACCAATTGTGTGAGTGGATTGAAGAGTTCCTAGATAACAGAACGCAGCATATCATTCTCAATGGAGAGAAGTCTTACGAAGTAAGAGTGATTTCAGGTGTGCCGCAGGGGAGTGTCGTAGGACCGTTGCTATTCACAGTATACATAAATGACCTTGTGGATGACATTGGAAGTTCACTGAGGCTTTTTGCAGATGAGGCTGTGGTATATCGAGAGGTTGTAACAATGGAAAATTGTACTGAAATGCAGGAGGATCTGCAGCGAATTGACGCATTGTGCAAGGAATGGCTATTGAATCTCAATGTAGACAAGTGTAATGTGCTGCGAATACATAGAAAGAAAGATCCCATATCATTTAGCTACAGTATAGCAGATCAGCAACTGGAAGCAGTTAATTCCATAAATTATCTGGGAGTACGCGTTAGGAGTGATTTAAAATGGAATGATCATATAAAGTTGATCGTCGGTAAAGCAGATGCCAGACAGATTCATTGGAAGAATCCTAAGGAAATGCAATCCGAAAACAAAGGAAGTAGGTTACAGTACGCTGCTTGAATACTGCTCACCAGTGTGAGATCCGTACCACATAGGGTTGATAGAAGAGATAGAGAAGATCCAACGGAGAGCAGCGCGCTTCTTTACAGGATCATTTAGTAATCGCGAAAGCGTTACGGAGATGATAGATAAACTCCAGTGGAAGACTCTGCAGGAGAGACGCTCAGTAGCTCGGTACGGGCTTTTGTTGAAGTTTCGAGAACATACCTTCACCGAGGAGTCAAGCAGTATATTGCTTCCTCCTACGTATATCTCGCGAAGAGACCATGAGGATAAAATTAGAGAGATTAGAGCCCACACAGAGGCATACCGACAATCCTTTCCACGAACAATACGAGACTGGAATAGAAGGGAGAACAGATAGAGGTACTCAGGGTACCCTCCGCCACACACCGTCTGAGAAGGGCATGGAGCGAGCAAGCATGCCTGACAAGCCGCTGTGTCAAACAGCAAGCGTCTCATTCAGAATCACGAAGAAGGCGGTGGATCTTTTGACCAACTTGTGATTCAGCAGTGACTTTTTAGAGCGTAACGTCAGGAGACTGATGAAGGTAAGGTTTGAATTTGGTCTTAACAACTATCAAGGATGCTGGACCGTCGTTCGATAAAATGCCAAAACGTTATGCTGAAACATGAGCCTAAACAACACCTCAGGCTACAATTGACGCATGTACATAGCCGAAGCGCCAACAGAAGTCCGTATTGTCGGAAAAAGTGTCACGTTTGTGTCGGCATTTCGTGCACATCAGATGAGTAAATAGTTAAGGACATACAGAGCACACAGTAACCGGCAATATATCGTTGTAGCGCTACTGGTAAATGGCAACGAACTCAGCTGTTTTGGATTACTGAGAGAGGAATACTAATTTCAACTGAAGTGATATTGTGACATGAGATAAAGACAGGGAAAGACATGATATAGCAGTATCGCTAGAAGAGACATCGGATGTTCCACAAACACTCCATTGGAACAATCAACGGTACTTAAGGATTACATCATTCCGTAACTTATTTTGTGGTGTATGGTAGAGATGGCACCAGTGAGAACCAGTTTCTGTTTGTTTGCACAGTTTCACTCTGGTCGTAAAATCACTCACACGAAAAGAATAAGTAATTTATAAGACCTTATAAAGTTGAGTGTCTCAAACAAATTCAGTTGTCTCTGATACTTATCCTCTGACGGTGACAGGCAACGTTGCGGTGAGGGAAATGAATCCCTACGATGGCCCTCGCACGTCTGTTACAGGATATTCAATTCGTAGACAACGTTCCTCTGGGGGAATAGGTAGCAGATTACAGGTCGTATTCTCCTCATTCTTCTTTCCACACTTTACTTGCCCTGGCAGTAAGTGTAAAGAAGTGTTAGGATCAACTGGAAATCGGGGCTAAGCAAGCTTCTGTTGTGTGTTGCCCCACTTTGTTGGATGCCGTAGGCCTAGTGTGCCGATACCAAAAAAGTTTCGCGCGAGTCCCTTATATCTCTATTTCAACGACCTGCGTAGCAAAATAAACGTCATCCTCCGCGATGCAGGCATACTGAGAGTCGATATTTCACTATGATCTGGAACTTCTTCATTCCAATAGGCCTGAGGAACAACTTGCATCATGGTCCCTGCCTCTGCCGTAATCAAAGATTTGTTCTGGAGAAGGGAGTATGACGCTTTTGTTTGGAGATCAGGACAAAAAAGGTGCTAACTGCATACCATGAACATAACATTTTGGTCACCTACATCCAATGCGTTTGCATGGTTGTGAAAGTTTATAATATTTTATGTTTGACGTTTGGGGAGCTGATGGATGTTGCGTGTACTGTCTGAGAAAACTGTGCCGGTTGACATTTCGTGTCAAATACCTGTTACTATTCACTAGTGCTGTTCTAGTTTCAGTACCCAGTTGGCAGTTTTTACGTAGAATTTCCGGAGGTCTGTTTCTTTCCGAACAATTGGGAGCTTCGAGGTTTGATTTTTCGCAACATAAATGTATCCACAGCACACTGGCCCTGATTACATGGAGATTTTCAAGTTTCGATGCAAATTGTCACGCAGCGACATATCAGGTTTGGTAATTGTTAAATTAACGACCTGTGAAAAAATATGGCGTCGTAATATAAGCGAGGTAATATTAGCAAACTATTCAGACTGACTGACCATTGTGGCGCGATGTGCATCTCACCACATACGGGTCAGTGCACGAAAATTTATCGCTTGATGGAGCCTCGGAAGAAAATGTCTACTGGGGGCGTATCACGAGCGATTTGACTAGGAGTCATAAAGTCGAGGTTATTGGGAAATGTTCCTTATGTATGTCCTCTGAGCTTCAGCCCCGTCGCACTACGTTCACCTCACGATCGTGGCCACAACCCAGCGATACGGGGTGCTCGAGACAAATTATGCGATGTACTGCTCCACAGACTTACACACTTTATTGGAGGAACCAAATACCTTTTCTACACTCCTGCATTTATAAAACCCAGTCTAAGTAAGTGTCTCAGCATCTCTTTCACCCACGAGACAAACAGTCATTACTCCTGTAGCCAGTTAATAGTAATAGGTATTTGTTCCCCACAACCAAAACTGAATGATCTTGGGTCGAAATGGCAACACGTAGGGATCATCTGATGCGCGGCCCCTTGTTCAACAGTATGCGCTGGACGTTGCGCTTAGAAACACTCGTGCTTGCACTAGCCTTTCAGCAATCTAGCCGCTTTCAGAAGAATTCAGAGATCCGAAACTGGACTGGAAAATGTACAAAACTACCAATAATTTCATACATCACCTCGAGCCGGCGCTCAGCAATTTATACCTATAATCTTAACAAAGGTAAAAAGGGATAGCAATTCGAAGTTCACATGTAACGAGCCATACAAGAACAGATACAGCGATGAGCCAACTGCTTAACAGCGTTTCGGTCGACCTATGAAACGCAGTACAGCAACGATTTTGAGTGGCATCGGTCCAACAAGTCCTTGTTTGCTTTCCAGAGCTGTGTGGGGCCCTATATCTACGCGCAGATTACATAATACCCATAAATTTCGGTTCCGTGGTCTTGTGGGCGTGGAGCTGGCGCCCAGTAGCGTCCCAGACGTGTAGCATTGGGCTCAGATCAGGCAAACTTGGTGGTCAAGTCATCAAGCCTTGTGACAAGGACTGTCATCCAGCTAGAAGACCCAATCGTCATTTGCGATGATACCTTGAAGGGATTCGTGGGGTCCGCACTCATATTCACATACTCCACAGTATTGTGATGCCCTTGATTGCTGCGACAGGTCTCATAGAAAACTACGTGAATCCCTCCCTTAGCATAATACCACCCTCATCACTTGCGTATGTGGTGCGGTACATGTCTCTTAACAACAGTTCGTCTGAATGACGGCATATCCAGGAATGAACATCGACGTGGTGTAAGAAGACACTTGTCTCGTCCGACCGGCGACATATCTCCATTAATCCACGGTCTAATCTCGACGATCCCGTGTTCCCCACAACCAAAACTGAATGATCTTGGGTCGAAATGTCAACACGTAGGGATCATCTGATGCGCAGCCCCTTGTTCAACAGTATGCGCTGGACGTTGCCCTTAGAAACACTCGTGCTTGCACTAGCGTTGTATTCTGACGTCATATCTGCTACATGTCGCTACCTATTTTGCTTTACAAGAGCGGAACGACCTCCCTTCTACACGTCGCGTGATGAGGTGAGTAGGTCGAATGATTTGTCGCACTTCTATCACTTTTCATAGATGCTCATGACAGTAGCTTGCCAACATCCGATCAGCTTGGACGATTCCGGGATGCTCTTGCCAGGTTATAACAATATGCCTTTTGTCAAAATCGTTTGTAGCAGTGGAATTTCTCACTTGCGGCCCGTATCGTCGCCAGAATTATTCCTCGTTATGGAGGGCTAAGGAATTAAATTTTGCACAGAAAATCACGTTACAAGAATGTTTGTCTATGGCAGTGTAGAGAGCTCACTTTTAAATATCCAGTGCAACCAGAAACCAAATCTCAGCAGATGCGCCTCGCGTAAGACATTAAAAAAATCTCGTCATTGTAGCACCTCAGAATTCATATTGGTTAATCCTACAGGAGGCGACACAGCCTATCGACTAAATTTGTAATACGTTAAGGATAATAATTATATGCATAATAAAACCAAGACCTGTTTGATGACACGCATAATACATCTGACGGCCCAATATTAATGAGATTTAAACTGATTAGCGTTCCGCTAGAAGATTTTAAGTTCTCACGAATTCAAATTTACCGACTTCAGCGAAACCTCGCCAAGTCTATCACTTTTGTTGAAGACCACTTCCGGCTAGCTAATGGCTCTACTATACTGATCACTCACTCCAGACTTGATGCAGTCAACTCCTTTAAAGCAACACTTCTCCCCCATAGAGTCCAATACTTGACTTCTAGAACCGAGATGGCCGCCTGACGACTTCTTAATTTGACGAACTCCAAGAAATTCTTTTAACATTCATCCTTTACAGACAATCAACATCCAGAGCAGAACGCAAGCCTTTCTGTGGTCAATTACTCCTCCCATTAATGGACTTTCTCTATATGGTGTTGCGCTCTGTTGGGGCCTTTCAAAAGCTCGCTTCCATCAGGTGCTGGAAATAATCTGCCGTCATTGGAATGTCTTTAGGCCTTAAGCCTGCATAGTACGAACAGAGGACAATCCATTTTGGAAGATTATGAGAAGTCCAACCTATCCACTCCAGGCTGGATAAAGCTCCTTTCCACGTGATGCCGTAAACAGGCCTCCGCGTCTACAATACCCCACATGAGCGGCCATGAATGACATGTTAAAATTTGTTTTGTATGGTCACCCTCCCACCCCCACTTCAGTTGCACTGTTGTTGATTTCGTACGTCCGGCGCGACATCAGCGTATGAATAAGTTAAGCTCTGGAAAGTAGCCATCTTGTATTGATATTTTGTCATCCAAATTTAATTTGTTAGGACGCCATCTTCTCTGATACTTTGGCATGATATGTCTGTCGCGAAATGCTCGCCATTGCAGTTATCACATTAACATACGGGATGTCAGAAATTAATTTCAATGGAAAACGCCACATTTAAAAGACCTGCTTTGGTTCTTGCAATGCTCACTGAAGGAAAAGACGGTGACATCTTGCACAGCATTCCGAGTGTAATCTCAGCATTGTGACACCTCAGAATTCGTTTGGCTAAACCTACTGGAGGTGACACAGCCTATCAACTAAATTTGGAATACGTTAAGGATAAATCTTGGGAATCGAGTTTCAGACCAAAAATACTTATTTGCTTATCTTGCACCAAACTCCTGTTTTGACACCAACAACACGCATAGCCCACTGCAAGTTGGTGAGCGTCAACGAGATCCTTTCGATTACTAACGTTGAGATGTTGTTGGCACGAGCACAAGTTTAACGACAGAGCAGAGCAAAACTTAGTTATAAGGAATCCTGTGTCTCCTATCCAGGAAAATACATACTACTGCGACTCTAAACTTCGAATGGTTAATGTTGCCAACAGTAATGAATAGCTTTAGGTTAAATTCGTTCTACTTAACCTGACACACTGCATCCGTATTTCAAAACGATACCCTCGAATCACGTCTAACTGAGAAAATTGGAGTAAATACTGTTTCTTTCTCGTTCGCGCCAGAATTAAACCGTCGAATACGAACGTGTTGGAAAGATGAATAGGTGACTAACCTGAAACTACCTTGCATAAGTGAACATCGGCAAATACAGGGCCAAGCTCGAAAGACAGTGTAGGAAATACGTCAGACTTCTCGCTGGTTTGTAAAGTGGGTCTTCATTCAGAGAGGAAGACGCCACAAATCGCCCATTTCTTTCTCAGTAACGCAGCTGCATTGGTATCAAGTTATGACTTTATTTGTACTTGCGCTATCTGCAAGTCGTACCCTTTTGATCGTTCACATTTTTTCCCACTTTGTAACAGCGCCTTTGTGTATTGGATATCCTCAAACCTATTACTAGCTGACCATAACGAATTTTTCTCTACAGTTGGTGCGTAATGAAAATTACGTCTACTTTTAAACTGGGGTTACGTCAATCACGCTGGCTTGAAAATTATTATTTTACTTTAACTACGCACTTCAACATTTTTTAAAAGGTTTTTACATCTAGATGCTTCGTCTGAGGCGAATCTACTTTCTTTCAGTATTATATTTGTTACATTTAAATGTCTTCACCACTACTACTAAAATAGCATCTCCCTATAAACGCAGGAACAATGTTCCTCTGAAATTTAGTCATCTTGATGATTGTTTAACGTTGTTACAAAAGAGGTACCACATATACAGACAAATCTTAATTATAATAACATTCTTTTCCTGAATCGTACAAAACGCTTTCTTGGACCGCGAAGGTACTGTTAATGGTGAATAGACAAATAATATAAAAATCTATCATGCAAAAAATCGTATATGTGACATTGGAAACTACCTCATAAGCACCAGTCTGTAATGAGTTACTTCGTGAACCGTCAGGGGACTGAGTCTAAAACTCAACACAGAAATTCTGCTCAAATTAATACGGAACATGCTTACCTGGAGTGGCATCTGATGAGAGCCACTACAAACACCACTACAAAGAACTGCACGTAAAGGTGGACATGGTCCCCAGTGGCAGACACACACTTGTTTTGATCCAATGCGCCTTCCAATATGACGAGATCACCCAGGGAATACCAAGAAAACGTTCCCCCAGACCATTACTCTCCCTCCTGTTTGCAGCTTTCAGAGGTTTCACGCCGTACACATCAACGACCATTTGTCCGATGGAGGATAAAACGTAATTCATCTGCCACCTGTCGCCTCTAACTAGACGTCCAGTTGCGGCACTGCAGTGTAAATTCCAGCCTCCGTCTCCGATGAACAGCAGTCGGTATGCGTTCTTGAACCAGGCGCCTGCTGCCGAGGCCCATACGCACCAACGTTTGCTGAACGGTCGCAGAGGAGACCGCGGCTCAGTCCAATTGAAAACTTACGAAGCGGATTCGACTGGTTCAACTGAGAGATCAGTTGCTCAACAGTTGCACGTCCCGCCCGTACACATCTCCACAGCTCTGTAACCTACGGCGCACAGTACACCACATTTGCCTCGGCGCCGTCTTTGAATAGTGCCATTTTGCCATGCACGGTGTACTTTAACCACAGCGGCAGGCGAACAGTTTACAAACTTGGCCGTTTCCACCTTTGATCGGAAAGCCGGTGACCATGCTTTTAGACGTCAGATAAATAGCTCCGTTTCCCTCCTCAGGAAGACTGCGCTGTGGTTTCCGCTGACACGCTTTATATCTTTATATTCCCCCCCCCCCCTCCCCCCAGTGCTAGTGCTGCCACCTGCCGTCTTGCGTGATTATTGGTCGTTGACGTCGAACATAGGCTGACGTCACACATATATGACTGGACCGTGTAGTTGACACACAGTTACCCTGTATTTGTAGTAACAACTGTTTAAAGGAAGAAACAAATTTCACTAGCGCATTCTCGAAGAAACAGCCGTGGAGAGCGAAGTCTGATCGAGCAGATATTAGAATCAATTCTGCCCCAACAATGTTGCTCGAAGTAGGCGGTTGTGCGTTCTGTCGCGCTGCCTCGTGCAGGACAGTGCATTCCTGTGCAGTGGGGATCCAGAGACGGTTATTTCTCCCGTGGCCTGAAAGCAACTGAACAAACGCAGGTGAAGACGGTAACCAGCCACTGCGGTATCGAACCGCGCATGCCGTCGTCCTGAGTCACGCCAGATATCGATGGGACTCTGCGCGCTTGTTTCCACGCGAACCTTCACTGCCTGCTTAAAAGCAGCCGCCGAGGGAGTCCGTATCCTCTCTCAGAATCAACATACGTGATTTTGTATGTGAGTTCGCTAGTATCGGCACAGAGTACCCATGCTGTCCATTCACACAAATTATTAAGGCTTTATAGTGACTTCGTAGTTCGGTGGCATAGTGAAGAGACTGATAAGCAGCTACGCGATGGCAGGATTCGGATCGAATCCAACTTGGTAATTATTTTATGCGTTACAGCGAAAATTTGGTTAGTCCACAAAAAAAAAAAAAACACAAAATTAAAGGACCTCAAACGGTCTTTCACTTCAATGACCACTTGCGTCCTGCGAATAAGTGAGTCTATCAGGTGAGTAAAAACCATATCACTTCCTGTCACCACCTCTCAGGCAGCTACTGATCCGTTTCTTAGCTACGCGTCAGGCCTTTCTTCCCGTATGGTCTCTTTCGAATCCGCCCCATAAGTTTTCAGTAGGACTGAAGCGAGGCGGCTGTTTTGCAAACCTCTCCTGCACCAGATGTCTACTGCAGACTAACACTGCTGGAAATAAATTCACCCCTCAGAATACAGTTGTTACACCGATGGACTCATGGAATTACCCATAATATCAATATTCCAGATAGTATCAAGACAGTCATTTCTCCTGTGGAGCACACTAAGTCCACAGGGACAAATCCATCCCGAAAATGCCATGTGCACACCATCACAGAGATGACTCGGTGATTTATTTGAGGACGAAACAGATACCACGTGGACTATGTAACCGCACTGGACCATTATTCGCTTTAGGAAATACTGATTCGTAGAAAAATATTACATTCCGCTACAGGAAACGCTAATCAGCAAAGTCCACGATCATCATACAGCTTCCCATTAAGTCCCGTAGATTTGCCCTGTAGTCAGTCTTCCCGCACCTAGAACCGGACCGTGTCAACCGAATCGTAAAACAGAGCAGTGTGTATCAGATTTAATGCGTTTAAAAGAAGTATTTTGCCGTGATGTGTATACTAGTTCATTATCCTGAACTATGTTGTTACAAGGTAAAACACCTATTGCATTTCCAGTAACACGACATCGTTTTAGCCCTCGTTACACGGTGGACTCACCAACACCATACCATGCCCCAGTCTGCGACGCCATCAAATTCGCTTCCTCCTCAAGAACAATGACGCGGTCACAAATAACCCGTTGACGACGAGGCATGGCTCATGAATAAACCGGCTGGACTCGAAGCACGGTGTTTCTGGTATCTGACACAGAATTGTGTGCAGTCTTTGACTATTATGGAATGAATGCTCGGCGCGTTATATTGCAACAGAATACTGGCATCAGATGTGAGGATAAACGTCAACGGGGTAATTATTACAGAATGATTTTCTCCCCTGTGTATGGTGATGCCAGAAGGACGTTAATAAGTTGAGTCTCTAAATGCGTCCAAATAAGTTCAGGTCACTAGCCCTTATTTTTCGAGAAGTAGAGGTCAACAATCACCACGTTTGAGCGTTTTACTCCCTTCAACTGCAGATATGTCTCGACGATGTGACGATTACTTGCGGACCAGGACGTCGTGGCTTCAAATCCCCATGCTTACCTATTTTAATTTTTCACCAAAACTTAAGATAAACTTCAGTTTCTGCAATGATTATAGAGCAATACGTTGGAGTGCAGAGCTAAAGGATGAAAGTAACTTCTACATGGACGTGTCACTGTCAAGAAACACAGCTCAATGAATTTGGACCACACACAGAAAGACCTGCTACAGTATTGTATGTGAGGAAACTGATATACGCTGAGGTGCAAAAGTCAAGTCAGATGTGCACAGATACAGATGGCGATATTATCGGCTACACAAGGTATAAAACGACAGTTCATTGGCGGAGCTGTCATTTTTACTCAGGTGATTCACGTGAAAAGTTTTCCGATGTGTGTGTGGCTGCACAACGGAAATTAAAAGGCTTCTAACGCGGAACAGTAGTCGGAGTGGCGCTAAAAGCATGGAACGTTTAATTTCGGAAATCGCTAGGGAATTCAATATTCCGACTTCCACAGTGTCAAGAGTGCGCCAAGAATACCAGATTTCAGGTGTTACCTCTCACCACGGACAACGCAGTGGCCGACGGTCTTCACTTAACGACGGAGAGCAGCGGCGTTTGCGTAGAGTAGTCGGTGATAACAGAAAAACAATACTGCGTGAAATAACAGCAGAAATCAGTTTGGGAAGAAGAATGAACATACCCCTCAGAACAGAGTGGCGAAATTTGTGGTTAATGGGCAATGACAGCATACGATGGATGCCTTTGCTAATAGCACGACACCGCCTGGAGTGCTTGTCTTGGACTCGTGACCATATCGGTTGGACCCTAGACGACTGGAAAACCGTGGCCTGATCAGATGAGCTTTGATTTCAGTTGGTAAGAAGCTAGTTGTAAGGTTTGAGTGTGGTGGGGACCCCACGAAGCCATGGGCCCACGTTGTCAACAAGGCACTGTAAGCTGGTGGTGCCTTCATAATGGTGTAGGTTGTGTTTATGTGGAATGGACTGGAACCCCTGGCCCAACTGAACCGATCATTGACTAGAAATAGCTATGTTCGGCTACTTCGAGACCATTTACAGTCACTCATGACTTCACGTTCCCAAACAACGAGTTAATTTTTGTGAATGAAAATGCACCTTGTCAGTTGTTCGCAGTTGGTCGGAGGAACGTTCTGAACAATTCGAACGAATGATTTGGCCACCCAGATCGCTCGACATGAATCCCATCGAAGATTTATGGTATATGATCGAGAGGTTAGTTCGTGCACAATATCGTGCACCAGCAGCTCTTCCGCAGTTATGGACGTCTGTACAGGCAGCATGTGTCAATATTTCTGCAGGGGACTTTCAACGAATTACTGCACTCCGCCGGGCAAAAGGATCTCCAACACGATATTACGGTGTATCAGTGCAGGTCATTTGGCAGCACCGGATCTGAACCTGTCCCTTTTCCATCAAAAGCATGAATGTTACACTATAGTGACACTGACTACAGTCTTGCCCTAAACAAATGCACTTCCAGGCCACATGCCGCGAATGAATGATAATGAGCACCGAAGAGCAAGTTATTTTTGTTTGGGCGTTCAAACAGCCTAGGGGTGTCTCGGTAAATTGTGCCTTCGAATCTTCCCGTTTTTCCGTTACTTTAACCGAACGAGGTGTTTACTACTCAGAAAAATATTTGAAGTGTTAGACAGTGCTGTGTTTTAGTTTCTAACCATGAAAACGAAGAACCAGGCACTAAATGATCGTTCAAATAATAGCGCGAGGGAGATTGCGAAGGAAATTGCCCAAATGACAACACTACTTCCGCTCTGAATGACAGTCCCTCTGCGTCATTTAATACGAGACGATAAAGGTGCTAATTATCATCTGAGAGTGAGGATTAAGTGAAACGAATTAGTGAAGGCATTTTGCGTCAAAGCGCCAGAGCTCAAGAGTTACAAGCGCAAGCTGCCTTTCGCGGCAGAGGGGCAGAGTACAGGCCACCCACAGCAGTGAGCTACTTACGTATCCGGGGGTCGAACCAGGAGGTGGTGCGCGTCTGGTGGTTGATGAAATAGAGCTCGCCCTCGGCCGTGGTGGCCTGCTCCCAGCCCTCGGGCAGCGGGCCCAGGCCGCTCGCGTCTGCGCCCGCACCCTTGCCTCCTGCAACAGTCGCCGCCACACACTCAGCGTCACACCACAGCTGATCATTCTGCTAGGTTCTCTGCAACTACCGAACTAAAACAAAGTCTTGTGCTTACCGAAACGTCGACGTCGGGTTCACCCGGCTCGGTATACGGAAACAGCCGTAATCTTGTTGGAGCAACCATTCTCGTATTTTAGAATTATGATGTAAGACACAAGAAAACGTCTCAGTACTGCTGTCTGCACGTAGAACTGAACCCCAGTCTACAGACTAAAATTCCAGAGTCAAAATTCTGTTGTAGTTTTTGCGACTCTTCCAAAAAGTAAGATGGAAAAAATCCGTCGTCGTCGTTACCAGCAACAACAACAACTGGAACGGGAACACCAGTACGCAAAGAGAAGCTACACAGAAAAAAATTACAGAGAAATCTACCTGCTCAAAATAAACTTCTTCCGAGAGAAATTCAGGTTGTCAGGTGAGACTACACGAACAAACAGGAAAGAAAATCATAAATAACTATCATTTCCCGACTTGACAGTGTAACAAACCAGGAAGTCAGAGAAAGAAAGAATGCAGACCCATTATACACTACTGGCCATTAAAATTGCTACACCACGAAGATGACATGCTACAAACGTGAAATTTAACCTACAGGAAGAAGATGCTGTGATATGCAAATGATTAGCTTTTCAGAGCATTCACACAAGGTTGGCGCCGGTGGCGACATCTACAACGTGGTGACATGAGGACAGTTTCCAACCGTTTTCTCATACACAAACAGCAGTTGACCGGCGTTGCCTGGTGAAACGTTGTTGTGATGCCTCGTGTAAGGAGGAGAAACGCGTACCATCACGTTTCCGACTTTGATAAAGGTCGGATTGTAGCCCATCGCGATTGCGGTTTATCGTATCGCGACATTGCTGCTCGCGTTGGTCGAGATCCAACGACTATTAGCAAAATATGGAATCGGTGGGTTCGGGAGGGTAATACGGAACGCCGTGCTGGATCCCAACGGCCTCGTATCACTAACAGTCGAGATGACACGCATCTTATCTGCATGGCTGTAACGGATCGTGCAGCCACGTCTCGATCCCTGAGTCAACAGATGGGGACGTTTGCAAGACAACAACCATCTGCACGAACAGTTCGACGACGTTTGCAGCAGCATGGACTATCAGCTCGGAGACCATGGCTGCGGTTACCCTTGACGGTGCATCACAGACAGGACCGCCTGCGATGGTGTACTCAACGACGAACCTGGGTGCACGAATGGCAAAACGTCATTTTTTCGGATGAATCCAGGTTGTGTTTACAGCGTCATGATGGTCGCATCCGTGTTTGGCGACATCGCGGTGAACGCACATTGGAAGCGTGTATTCGTCATCGCCATACTGGCGTATCACCAGGCTTGGTGGTATGGGGTGCTATTGGTTACACGTTTCGGTCACCTCTTGTTCGCATTGACGGCATTTTGAACAGTGGTCGTTACATTTCAGATGTGTTACGACCCGGGGCTCTACCCTATATTCGATCCCTGCGAATCCGGCCGGAGTTGCCGAGCGGTTCTAGGCTCTGCAGTCTGGAACCGCGCGACCGGTACGGTCGCAGGTTCGAATCCTGCCTCGGGCATGGATGTGTGTGATGTCCTTAGGTTAGTTAGGTTTAACTAGTTCTAAGTTGTAGGGGAATGATGACCTCAGAAGTTAAGTCCCATAGTGCTCAGAGACATTTGAACCATTTTGATCCCTGCGAAACCGTACATTTCAGCAGGATAATGTGATAATGTACGACCGCATGTTGCAGGTCCTGTACGGGCCTTTCTGGATACAGGAAATGTTCGACTGCTGCCCTGGCCAGCACATTCTCCAGATCTCTCACTAATTGAAAACGTCTGGTCCATGGTGGCCGAGGAACTGGCTCGTCACAATACGCCAGTCACTACTCTTGATGAATTGTGGTATCGTGTTGAAGCTGCATGGGCAGCTGTACCTGTACACGCCATCCAAGCTTTGTTTGACGCAATGCCCGGGCATATCAAGGCCGTTATTACGGCCAGAGGTGGTTGTTCTGGGTACTGATTTCTCAGGATCTGTGCACCCAAATTGCGTGAAAAGGTAATCACTTGTCAGTTCTAGTATAATATATTTGTCCAATGAATACCCGTTTATCATCTGCATTTCTTCTTGGTGTAGCAATTTTAATGTCCAGTAATGTAGTATTACGGACAGAATAGAAGGAAGGCAGCTAGGATGGTTAAATCATGTCAGAAGAATAGGAAAGCACAGATGTCCAAAGAGCACGTTCATGGCACCCTCCTGAAAGAAGGAGGAGGAGGACACTGCGAAAAGGGTGACTAAGAGATATCAAAGAAGCGTTGGAGAGAAGAGGAATAGAAGAGGATGAGGAAGAATAGCTAGATTGAGTCGTTTGGAGACAGAGATGCGAGATGCGCCTACAACTCTAGGACTACCGTGAGAAGAAGGTAAAGAAGCTTTTTCTGAGGATAACAGCCGCAATGGGAAAGGTATGAACTGCATAAAGGATCATCTCACAAAGAACGCATCCAATCGTACCTCAAGACTGCATGTGGAAGACGACAAGCAATTGTCTTGGAACATCATTTACGACCCCCACTTTCAAATACATTCTGTTAAGTAAACGGCAGAGTATGTTGTGATTTCTGCACCCAGTCGTACCACCGGTAATTCGACTTTATTTTTTTTTTCTGGCACTTATTGAGCTTCGTTCCGTTGGCGTTAACGACCGTTATACACTGATTGACAACATCCGTTAACTACTCCGAGGAAATAATCCTAAACTTCGACGTCATTTCGATCACTTCCGCGCCATAGGCAGAGAAGCAGATGATTACAGTTACAATGGTTGTGACAGCTGGACGGTAACCAAAGTTATTTAATTTTCTCGCTATACGACCATTTTACCTGGAGTACCAGGGTATCTTAAGGACATGCGCGATGTCATGTTTATTAACAACTGCACAGCACCACGCAGAATAACACGTGCACGAGTGTGACAATGATACAAACACTGGGCACATTTATGATCAAGTCTTATTGCGGCTCTATCGTACAATATCCTGGCATAAGGGGCATTCGCATATAGTTGTGCCCCAGTAATGGGCTGAATGGAACGTATGGAAACAAAAAGCTTTCTAAAGATCGAAGTTCAGATCAATCAAGTCTAGCTCTAAAAGAGGATCACCAATATACCCCTTCACATCCGTGAAGGGGTACAATGGACTGAATAAAACCCCCAAGCGTCATCCCATACAATTGCTCGCAGGCTACCAGCAGCCAGTATAACACAGTTCTCGTGTGTAGGCCCTACGTTGGTGCTAGCACAAAAACAGACGGCGGCATTTGAAGTGGTGTCCTAGTGACGTCACAATCTTCATTGATAAATTTCGGTTCCGCATTACTTCTGTCGACCATCATACGCGAGTATGACTTCGAGCCGCGCGTTCTATGGCGTCTTGTCACAGACAGCGCGGCTCGCTTCGTCGGAGGTTCGAGCCCTCCCTCGGACGTGGGTGTGTGTGTTGTCCTTAGCGTAAGTTAAAGTTAGATTAAGTAGTGTGCAAGCTTAGGGACCGATGACCTCAGCAGTTTGGTCCCATAAGGTCTTACCACATATTTCCAAAAACACACATACATATTGGGGTTACATAAAGCTCCATGGTGCGCGGATATGATTTCAGGTCACAAACGATAGTCATTCAAGGAACTCAGATGACAACGGTACATCACTGCCACCCTGCATCCTCGGTTGTTAACTCTAATGTGATAATTCCACAGCATTTATTTTTCACACAAGAGGACAAAGCTCGTCCACACCCATGGGTTCGTGGACTTCCTGTATGAGACAGATATTTCAATGACCAGCAAGGTAACTTAATGTGTCTCAGATGCAACATATGGGGGACCATCCCAGACTTCCCAAGATATTGAAGGTAATTTGCTATTGTTGGCCATCTTGCCTCAGGAGGGGATATAAAAGTGACACAGTTAATTTCTCCAATGTCTTTCTAGAATATGCAACATCAAGTCGACAAAGGATCAATAGTGTGCTCGTACTGACGAAGTTCTCTGGAATTTTCACAGAATTTTGTAAGCACTGAAAAACAATCTATCAAATTAATGAAACGCAGACAGACGGAGACAAGAATTTGCTCCTCTTCAATGTCTACTGTCTGAAACACTGTGTTAATTCTATTGATAATACAAGTCTCCGTCAATTTTATAGCTGCCGCAATATGTCTTTCAAAGGTTTCAAAATAACAGTCATGCATGTGGACGTTCTGCGAGTAGTGTGCCCTGGTGCAGAGATTATAGTCCCTGGATGACGACTAAAAACGTGTACTCGAAAACATGGTACATCTTGACATGGCACTGACAGAGGTGAAAGAAGGGAAAATTAACAGAAATCTTAGGATCAATGGGGAATCTAAACCTTGTAGTCTGGAACCTAACCCACTAAGTCAAATTTCTGGACAAACCATTAATAATTTATTTACCTAATAGAAACGAAACTGGGGCCTTCAAAGAACGACTAGCTATAGAATTCTATTCAAGAAGTAAATAACGAAATTACTACGGCCTTCTACGTTATTCGTTATTTAAATTAGAAATAGTAAGTAACAAATAATTATTTGTATACGCAGAGAGTAAGAATCCCTTTATTCGCAAATAGTTTATTTACCAACAAATTTATTGGAATGATCTATTTATTCTAATAATTATCTAAATGGAGACATATTCGAATAATGCCCATCTCTGATTGTGATACTCCCTTTGCCCGGCTGGCTGAATCGTGCAATGTCAATACTTGTGGGGCATTCGGATATGATAGTGGCCGGATGTTTGCATAGTTGTATGAGGGAGGATCGCCTTATTGTGCGAGACGAACATCTTACCACCTTCGGATCTGCGTATGCCATCGGAGAGCGACGTGGCTTTCTCTGCAACATTCTGGATCATCTCGTGAGATTGGTCGGAGACAAGCAGCATTTGGAAAAGGGAATCACCGTCCCATGCGTAGGCTGCCAATAACACCACGACACTGCGTTTGGAGTTGAATCGCGATCGGGAAACGTAGGCTGCTGATGAATGGTGTCAGCTGTCATGACGCTTCTGTGCTACCCCTGGAGACCATCGCAGGCGAGTATGGCGGCGACCTAGGGAGAGAACCCGTTCTTCTAATGTTTTGGAGAGAGACAGCGGTGTCACTACTGGCGTCGTGGTGAGGGGGAACAGGGCCAACGACGAGATATACGAGCCCTGTGGCGGGCGTGCCAGCACGTGGCACTCAGAGCCTTCGTGTACCAGCTATCATCTCCAGCAGAAAGAGTTGCTATTTTAGACCAGTTTAATGTTTCGTAGCTGCGCGTTTAAATTCACTCGTGCTTTCGATAACATATGACAAAGTTAAGGACTTTATTGAGTACCTTGTCACTGACTCCGCGCGTAGCCGAGCGTTCGCGATGTACGTCGGGGGCGAGGTAACCAGTGTGACGTCAGTAGTTCGTTCCGCAGCCCGATGGGGAGCCATCGCTTACGACTTTAGGTTACGTCTGGTACTGACTGAACGAAATCTGACGGCAGAACATTACGTCACTGACTTCCTACGTCCTCATGCGTTACCTCTCATGCGACAGTAGCGCAATGTCATGTTTCAACACCACAATACTCGTCCACACATATGTCTATTCACGGTATTCGTGAAGATGTACTCTCGTGGCCACCAAGACATAACAACAGATGGGATATCAACTCCGTCTCAATGCCAGTATCCAGACTATCTGGGATACCAAGGATCAGTTCTATTGGCTGTGAGCCAGCTTGCCTCAGGAGAGAATACGATGGCTTTGTGTCACCTTTCCCAACTGAATTATGCGATGCATTCAGGCCAGAGGGGTTCAACAAACTGGAGACCTTGTCGTAACCACTCAAATTCCATCATACACCTTCTAAGCCCAAGAAGTTCGATTTCGTTTCCTCCTCAACTTGTGGGTGCTTCACCCTTTTTTTTTTTTAATCAGAAGGTGTATTTTTAACAAGAACACACAGTGCTCATGCAGATAGTTGAGTTGTGCCAGTACTTCCGTGTGCGTTCAACAGACGTGTTTTCAGTGTGGTAAGTTAGTTCTACTGACGACCCTGCTCTCGTACGTGGTGTTCGATTTCGGATTCTACTTGACATAGAATGGTCGAAACACGCAGCATCTCTGCCATAAACAGTACCGTGGCTTCAATAAGGCTTTACACAAGCCGTCGCCAATAGGAGCGGGACCCGAATACGAGCGGCACATTTCTGCTATGATCTGGATTGTCATGGTACCATTGTGTACAAAAGCATCGGTGAGTCAGGTGCACATCAGCATTCCTCAGTGCATGCGGAAGTCACTAGACAAGACCCGACGAAGTGGGTAATGGATTCGAACATGTCGTTGAATACAACATGTGACATGAAATAGTGTCAGTCTGTCAGCGCATTAATTTCTAGATTGGAGACAAGGACGGACAAAACTTCCCAGCGTGAAGCTAATTATCACTAGGGAGCATGCATCGCTTCCCCTTAGTCAGTGCTCTTATGAAGTGCAGCCACCCGAACAATGGAAACACAGGATCTGGGTAACAAGCTATGGGCCCCCTTGAAAAATAGTAGTTGGCCAGGTGTTGCACAGATCATTTGAATGATTCTTTTATCGAGATGATATAGAACTAGTCAGATTACAGAATGTGTGTACATATTTAGTGTTAACATCAATAAACATTTTTTAGTCCTACGCAAGGAACTAAAACGTTTTTGCTGGATACCGCTTTGCAGATAGAAATTTGACCAGGTAATAGGAGAAGTTGTCCAGGAGAAATGATTTTAGGTTAAATTTATAACTTTCTGTGCTACCTGTCAGATATTTCATGTTTTGGGCAAATTATCAAAAATTTTTATTGCTGCGTATGAAACTCCTTTCGGAGCAACTGACAGCTTCTGTAATATAATGAAATGGCATGAAGATGGCACGTAGCGCTTCGGATTCGTTAACCAGCGGCTGAAAAACAACATCGAAAAGGAATTATACCATAAAATAGTGATAGTTTGGTCACATTGCTGGGAGCGAAGTATTTCATCACTATGGATAGATAAGCAGACTGGCTACCGGCAGATCGAGATTCGCTCTGAAAAAGATTGGCTTCAAATCATCTGATGACCTCTGTGAGTTCAAAGCTATACCTTTTGATCTATGCAACGCTTCAGCCACCTTTTAACGCATTGACGAACAACCTGCTTCGATATTTTAAATGGACGATGTGTCTTTATTGTGTGAACGACGTCGGCATTTGTTTGGAGACATCTGAAAAGCATCCAAATTACTTGGAAATTATGCTGAAGTGTGTCCGTGATGCAGGTCTTCGTTCTGTGTAATGTAAGATAGTGTGTCTTCTTTGCCCAGGAAATAAAAATCTCGTCGCACATAGTTGTTAGAGACAGTGCGCGCACTGGCTCAGAAAAAGTAAGAACTATAGCAGATTATCCAAATCCTCTGGACGTTAGTGATTTGAGAGGTTTCCTGGGAATGTACTCCTACAGACGCTTCAGAATGGAGTTCAGTTACAAAGTGCGCTCACTGTAAGAACTGCTGTATGGAAACGCCAAAACATTTTGGAGCGAGGAAAAAGACGCTTCCGTATCCTTTTCGTGGTGTTAACAGCCTCTAGTCCTGACACTTTTTGACGAATATGTCGAGATGGAATGACATACTGATGCTAGTGGCTACGATATACATGTAGTTTTAGCAGAAAATTTGAAAGGAACTGAAAGAGTGACTGCTTACTCCTCCAGAGTACGAAAAGAACTACGGTATAACAGAGGATGATAGTCTCACGATTTTTTGGGTAACAAATTACGAACGCACTTATACGGCAGACCATTCATTGTTGCGACTGACCACCATTCCTACGGCGGCTAACAAATCTGAAACATCAGGTCTATCGACAAGGTGGCCACTACAGGAATAAAATATCATAGTCGAGATTTTTTTTTTTTTAAGTGGACACAATCAAAGATATTTACCTTTACAGAACTTATAGGAGAAACGTCGTAGAAGTTGTGATATCCTATTCGTCGCTGCATTAATGCACATTTCAGTAGGCCAAAGAGACCATCCAACATTACTGAACAGCACAGATGATTTCGGAAAAGGAAAATTTGAATGTAACGTCACGGTCCTTAGAGACTGACCACAAGCTAGGATTACGTAAGGATAGGAAACTAAATCAGGCGTGCTCTTTTCAGAGGAACCATCCCGGCATTTGTTTGGATCGATTTAGAGAAATTACGGAAAAACTAAATTTGGATCGTCGTAACTGTCGTCCTCCCGAATGCGAGTCCAGTGTGTTAACAACTCCGCCATCTCACTCGGTAGGAGATGCCTTAGAACAGAGGGAATATTGTATGAAGAGAGTCACATTTCATTGGGACGAAAACAGATGCTAGTCATGCCAGCCGAGATCATCTGGGATTCACAGAGTCCACTGATAGAATCAGAAGCCGGTGTGATTGGCCAGGTCTCTAATAACCTGTGGGAAATTATGTAAGCCATTGCAGATAATACCAATAACTGAAATATGTGCCTCATGTACCAGCAAGACATCTAGTAACAATTCCGCCAGCGGTTGCTCAATTTCATCAGATTGGAAATGACTTCTTGGACATATATTCCAAGTTGACAAATGGTATTAATTACATCCACTATGCTGCCACCGAAGCTGTAACTACTACTGAGGCTAGAAAATGCGAAGTTTCTTGCGGAAAACATGCTGTTTCGGTACTGACAGGGTCCGCGATTACGAATGTGTAATTTTTTCTCATTGAGTGAAAACGTTTCAGTCAAACTTGTGTCAGAAGAGGTATGGTCTCACAGAACCTTTAAACAGACATTGGTTGATATGCTCTCAATGTATTATGAGGTCTAACAGAGAAGTGGCTGTCTTAACATTCACAGAGCAAGGCAAAGGTTTCGCGGCGTTTTACCTGACTCACAGCCGAGAGACTAAAATATCAATGGATGCTTTCTTTTCCTTGTAACTTAAGGCCAATTTATCCTCGTACTGCAAAACTAGTTTTGGACGATGTGTGAACAGGAAGCTGTGTGAACAGGGACCCTGTTGTCCTAGAATACAATTTCACCATTGGGGAACAAACATTGTACTATGGGATGGACCTGATGAGCCAAAATGGTCATATAATCCATAGCAGTATGCGATCTTCCAGAGTACTCATATTGCTCATGGAATACCACGATATGGTGCCAAAATCATCAACGAATCCCGCCACGTTTTACCCTTCGGAAGTACCAGAAGTTTGAATCAGTGTGAAACAAGACTCACCCGTCTAAACGACTTTTCTTCCATTATTGCATTGTCCAGGTTCTGTAGCTTCAGTGCCACGTATTCATGTTACGGGCAATTATCACTGATGAGTGGTGTTGAAATTCCAGTTTGCCCTGCAATTGTCTGCTTCTGGAGTTTCTTTCGTGTTGCTTTGGTGCTGACAGGGTTCGACCAACAGTTCTTTAGTTACTTTTGCTCCCGTCAACTTCTTATTTTTCGTCCTAATGACGATATCTTCGATATGATGTTCGGCTACCTTGGTTACGGAAACGCCTACCATAAGAGCACCAACAAATTGCTCACTTTAGAATGCACCTAGCACCGACATAATGCACTCATAGCTACAAAGAAAAATGTTCTGCACACGACAGACATTTGCACCGTATTGAGGACATTGTACAGGCGACGTCCGTGGTCAAACACAACAGCGCAATCTGCAGGCCCAGTTAACATCTGAATTTATGACCAAGCTCGCATTTTTCGCAGTGTTTCCATAGTTTTTTCGAGCCCCTGAAGGTAACTGTAGCGCTTTTCATTAATTATTTTGGAAGAGTGAAAAATTTAACCCTGTCTCGCACGCCACATCTTCAGCAGCAACCTTATCTAGGCTGATTTGATACTTTAGCAGAACAGAGTATTCACCCGGGCCCGCTAATAAATGTTTCATATTAAATCCACGGAGTATTACGTTAGGCCGCGTAATTTATCTCGCGCGTCGCACACTGCCGAGGTTGCGTGGCTTCTTGAGTTGGTGCAACACTATCGAGTTTGCGAGGTACGGACGAAAAGAACGTTTCAGCCTGGCCCTTGGACTTTCATGTGTTGCGCGTTTGCACCGTTTACCAACACAGGCTGTCGACCTTGGAGAGCAATAATTAGATCGCTAGGCCTGCTCAGCTCCTGCACGCGCCGCCAGCGTCCCATCTGAACAGCCTCGGCGGTTCTCTCTGAAGCTTGCCGCACTGGTTCATTTGTCGTAACGGCCACGAAATCCTCATTTACATATATTTAGAATACCTGCTGCCGCCTTTGCTGTTATAAGGCGCAACAGCCCTACACGCAATTAAACTACACAGAGGTGTTCGTAGTAGTTTCAATAGAATCCATACCGCAAGCACAAAGGATTTAAGAATCGTGTATTACGAGAGACATTCAAACAGTAATGTATCACTGTTCTCTTGGCCAATTTCGGTTGAAAAAAATGCGGATTCTTTTGTGCAATATCGTGGAATACTCCCGCTCCAGCCACTATAGTTTCATGAAGTTCCAATAGGTGGCGGCGCTACACGAAGCGCTCAAAATGGCGTCTGTAACGGAGGTGTGTTCCAAGCAGAGAGCTTTCACTGAGTTTTTTTTTTTTGGCGGAATTTAGAGCATGGCAGATATTCACAGGCGCTTTCAGAACGTCTACGGAGACCGGACAGTGAACAAATGCACGGTGAGTCGTTGAGCGTGGCCCCTGTCATTAACGCTACACGGTCGCGCCGGCCGGCTGCACACAGTTGTGATTCCTGCAATTTTAGAACGTGCGGACACTTTCATTCGAGGTGATCGACGAATCACAAACAACTCGCTGCACAACTGGACGTCTGTGCTAGTAGTGCTGACACACTCGTCCTCCAGTTGGGATACTCAGAGATGTGTGCCCGCTGTGTTTCTCGCCACCTAACAGAAGACCATCAAGAGCAACGAAGGACCATATGTGCGGAATTGCTTGCGAGGTACGAGCCTGGTCGTGACAATTTTTTGTCGAACATCGTCACGTGTGTGTTAAATGGGTTCATCACTTCGAACTGGAAACAAGACGGCAGTCCGTGGAGTGGCGACGCACAACCTCTCCTACGAAGGAGAAGTTCAAAGCCGCACTCCCAGCCGGTAAAGTCATAGCGATGGTCTTCAGGGACTCTGAAGGGATTTTTCTGTTTGCTGTCATCCCTCTTGGTGTAACGATACACTCTGAAGTGTATTGTTACACCCTCAGGAAATTGAAGAAACGACTTCTGCATGTCTGTTCCAACAAAAATGCAAACTAACTTCTCCTTCTCCACGACAACGCAAGGCCTCACGCAAGTCTGCGCACCCGAGAGCAGCTCACAAAACTTCATTGGACTATTCTTCCTCATCCACCATACAGTCCGGATCTTGCACCTCTCGACTTCCATTGTTTAGTCCAATGAAAGAGGCACTCCATGGGAAGCAGCTTGGATGTTGGGAAGGCTACTGATGCAGCAAGACGGTGGCTTCGACATCGCCTAGTAGAGCGGTCACTTGCGGGCATAAAGGCCTCCCAGTTAGGTGGCATGAAGCCTTCGCATTGAACGGAGATTATATTGAAAAGCTGGATTTTGTAGCTAGAAGAGTGGGGAATAAATGATGTACTGGAATCGTGAATAAGACTAACCTGAAGAAAACAATGTGTTGCTTTACTTATTGAACTGCCCTCCTAAAAATTTGGGAATTTGTGGTAAGTTCCTATCGCACCAAACTGCTGACATCATCGGTCCCTAGGCTTACACACTACTTAAGCTGAGGACAAACACACACACAAGCCCGCCCGAGGGTGGACTCTAACCACCGACGGGGGGAGGGGGGGCGGGCGGCAGGGGGGGGGGCGGGGCTAACCATGGCAAGGCGCCCTAAACCACGCGGCAACACCCCTCGTATCACCGCGCAGTTAGTCCTCGTGATGATTATCAATTTAGATGTTAATAGGAAATAAATGTATGAATCCGTGATTGTAAGGTGATCTTCAACACAAATATCAGTTTCAGTATTACAATGGCTTAAAAAAAAGGGCTCCTGTTCGGATGGTAGATGCTTATGATACTTCCCCCGCCCACGTGTAGGCGGACGTCGACTGTAACATCAACGTTCACTGGTCTCCTGCATGATGCTGGTAGTCCAATGTACACAGTGTCCAAGATAGTTGCAGTAGTTCAATATCTGCAAACCATGTTTACTGATACTTAGCCTGCTTTTCTTCGTTACATGTACAAATTCCTGGCCCTATGTTCAATGGACTACGAAAAACTAGTCTCCAAGCGGTTAGGGGAGAAGGGTATTCGCCAGTCTTCTAACTGGTTTATTGCTACCCGCTGTAACAAACTTTTCGTTTCAGGACACATATTATACTCAACATCCTGTATAGTATGTTGGATAGATTTCAATCTCTGTCATCCCCCAACAGTTTTTACCCTCTACAGCTCCCTCTAGTACAATGCTAGTTATTCCTTGGTGTCTCGATACACATTCTGTTATCCTATCCCTTTTCTAGCCAGTGTTTTCCTCGTATTCGTTTCCTCGCCAGTTCTACAAAGTAACTCATTTCTGATCAGTCCACTTTACCTTCAGCAGCCTTCTACAGACATTTCAGTCGCTTCAATTCTCTTCCTTTTCCTTTTTCCCTAAGTCCATGATTCGCTTCCGGACATTGCTGTGCTCCAAACGTACATCCCCAGAAATTTATTCCTTAAATTAAGTACTATGTTTGATACTAATAGACTTATTTTATCCTGGAATGATCTGTCTGAGGTATTCTACTTTTTATACCTTTCTTTCTTCGTTTGTCATATGCCATGTTCCTTCAGTTCATCAACTTTGTGTTCCTCAATTTTAATGTTAACTTCAATCTAATAGCAGCTATTCCTCATTACTTCCGTCTTTCTTCGCATTACTCTCAATCCACAGCGTTTTCTCATCACACTGTTCATTCTGTTCAATACACTCTACAATTATTTCCTCAATTTTGCTGACGATGGTGAATTTTATAGTTAATAGTCTTTCACAATGAACTTTAATCTTTGTATTTAACATTTATTTTCGTCTTTGCTTCTTCGCTGTATCCTTTCTAATACGAACACTTCATTCTTGGTCTTCAATTCTTATTGTTTCCCTTGGTTCCTGCATACATTTTATTTTACCGGTATTTCTCTGTAGCTTAATCCTACATTTCTCAGAATTTCGAACATTTTGGACTATTTTAGAATGTCGAATGCTTTTTCTAGGTCTATAAACGCTATGGATGCGTCTCGATTTTCCTCAGTCTTGCTTCCATCGTCAAGAGAAACCTCAGAACCTCCTCTCCCGTGCCTTTACCTCTCCTACAGACAAACTGATCGTCATCTAATATATCCACAATTTTCTCTTGTATTCTTCTGTATATATTCTTGTTAGGAATAGGTTTGCATTAGCTGTTAAGCTGATGGCGATAGAGATATGGCTCTACAACTGTTATTTTTCAGGATTGTGTGGATGATACTTTTGCTCAAAGTCCGATGGTAGGTCTCCAGTCTCATAGCGCCTAAATGCCAACTCGAATAGCCGTTAGGTTGCAACTTAACTCGCTTTTAGGGTTCCGTACCTCAACCGATAGAAACGAAACCCTTATACGATTACTCTGTCGTCCGTTGGTCAGTCTTGTCTGTCCGCCGGTTAGAAACACTGTTGCTCAGGAACGGGCAGATGCATCAAATTGAAATCTATGTCGCATATTAAGGTTTGCCGCCTTGGGGTGTTAAAAGTGAAGCATTTAAGTCAATGCAATCAAAAGTTATGGCCATTTTGTCACAAGCTCACTCATCAAAACCTGTAGAATACTTTCCGTTGACCTAAAAATCATGAAATTTGGCAAGAAGCATGGTTTCAGATACAAGTAAAAGAAAAAAAAAATCTGAAAATTGTTAATCTGTAATTATATCACACGAAAAAATATTTGTTTTGTTATTTGTTATGAGACTTCAAAATTAAAATTAAAACCGAAGTCCGGGAATTCTTGGGACCGATATCTTGCCAGTATCAATGCCCGTAATTGGCGAAGATCTTAGAGATTCTTAATTTCTGGGACGGATGAACTGTCTGTATAAATAATTAAGTTTGGACGAAAATTTCAGCGCGAGTCCTACTCGCAGCTGGCCAGTTTCTTTTAATAATGTCAAAGAAATTTATTTATGCATTTTGCTCTGTTCGATCTCAAGTCTTACAAAGGTCCATCAAACTTTTATACTGGATGTCCCATTTATTTGCAAATGAATACTCATTTCTTCTTCCTTTAAGTCAACATACAGCTCCTCTCGCTCACAGAAACGCTCATTCTACTTTTTCCACCTATTTGATCTCTGTTCTGCGTTTAACAATGGAATCCTTCTTACATTCTTTATATTGAAGCCTTTGATTTTAATTTCACTGAAAGTTGTTTTGACGTCTATACGTTGAATATGTCCTTCCAACTGATATTTCCTTTTCGATTTAAACACATTTTTCATGCAGAAATTTCGCTTTAGCTCCCTGGACTTCCTGTTTATTTAATTCCTTAGTAAATTATATTACTATTGCCCTGACGGTTTTGAATATTTTTGTATTTCTTTTGTCAATCAACTTAAATATTTTTTTCTGTTATCCGGGGTTTCTCCGCAGTTCCCTTCCTTGAACCTATCTTCAGTGTCCATCCTCCATAATGCTCTTTTTGGTATCCATTCCTCTTCAGTTGGACTACCTACTATTATATGCACTATTTCACTGGCTACAGACTCAGAGAAAATCAAAGCAATAGTTCAGTATCCCCCCTTCTTTAAACATTCAGTCCTCATATACTCCATCTCGCCATGTTCTGCTTATGACGTCAGCATGTATACCCGAATTATTGTTATTGGCGTCCGCTCGCTGTCGATGCTGATGAGGATAATCCCGTAACAGAGCTGTTCACAGCCAACTCAGTGTCTGCCCTGCTTTTTTATTCATACGGAATCCTGCTGCCGTTACACCGACTTCTCCTCAAAAGTACACACACACACACACACACACACACACACACACACACACACACACACACACACAATTATGCCACCTGGTTTTGTTTGTCGTATCACTCACATCCTCATGAGCGTGCTATCTGAGTTCGAAACGAAGTGAGGTTATTTATTCATTTGTCTTGGCTCGTCCTTCCTAAGCCGACACCGTCTGCATTCGAGACATCCACCGTAGTCGAACTCAATCTTCCTAAGAATTAATTTAAATCAATTTCCCTGGGCGCTTTTTACATGTACTTTAGAATTGTCTACAGGAAGCAAGTGTTCATTAGAGACAAGGGTATCATTAGGAGTGCCCAGGGAAGTGTAATAGGCGGACTTATTCTCTACATACATAAATGTTCTGAGAGAGAGGGTAAACAGCAATCTCTGGTTGTTTATTGATGATGCCATTGTGCTACTGTATACGAGGTGTCGTCCTTGATTGACTGTAGGAAGATAGAAAATGACGAAGTTTCTAGTTGGTGTGATGAATGGCAGCTTGCTCCAAAGTCAGTCGGTCAGTTAGTTAGCCACGTGCTCCATAGATCATTTGAACGACTCTTATCGAAATGATGTGGAAAGATTCAGTTTACAGGATATTTATACGTGATTAGTGTTAACATTAGTGAACACATTATTTTTAGTCCTGCGTTCTATGTACTTATTTTTGCTGGCTGCCAGTTTTTAAGCAGGAGTTCGTCAGTAGAGTGGAAGGAATTGGAAGGGGTTGCTTTTAAATTAGATTTAAAACTTGCTTCACTGTCTGTCAAACATTTAATGTTGTTAGACGAATGATCGAAAATTTTCGTTGCTGTTTATTGAACTCCTTTCAGAGTCAGTGGCAGCTTTTCAGAAATTATTAATGAAGGTCATTTTCCCTTTCCTCAAATTGTGATGTATTACTTATGATAAATTTCATTAGCGAATATACGTATTGTGACGGTGCAGTTAACATGCCTAAGTCCTCGAAGAGGCATCCACTTGTCGTCCGTGGGTAAGCACCACATATTGTCGTTACTTCTCGCTAACACTTTCTTTCCTAGCGATGAGTTACCCCAGTAAATTGTTGCGTACGACATTACTGAGTGGAAATACGCAAAATGTGTCAGGAAATTGGCACGCTTGTTTCTAAGGTTAACAGTTTAAAGTAGCTGAACGTAATTGCTTGAGAAGCTCAATAATATGTTTCTTCCAGTTCAAGTTTTCATCATCGTGTACAGCTAAAAATCTGGAGCATTCTACCCTATCTACTGCTCCTGCTCATGTGTTACATCAGTTGTAGGTATGACTATTTGTTGTACAGAACCAAATGTAGTGGTTTTTTTTTCAAAATTTAAAAGAAGTCAATTTTCAGAGAACCACTTGAGAATTCTTTGAAAAATGTCATTTACCAACTCTTTGTATTACCATCTCTCTAACGCTGCACATGTTAGCTCTGTATTTAGCCATATTTGTAATTTTTTCTCTAGAAATGATCAGTTTCCTGAACGATTAAAGTACTCAGTAGTAAAGCCGCTTTATAAAAAGGGAGAAAGGGATATTATAGACATTTTTTGACCTATTTCTGTGCCATCAGTGTTTGCTAAAGTTACTGCAAAAGGCTGTGCATGTAAGGATAATTGATCATTTTATATCACACGACTTGCTATCAAAGGTATAGCTCTGCTTTAGAAATCGTTCTACAACTGAAAGTCTCTTTTGTCTGTGAGGTACTGGATGGGTTAAACGAAAGGTTTCGAACGCTAGACATATTTTTTGATTTAACTAAGGCGTTTGATTATGTTGATCACAAAATATTGCTCCAGAAGTAGGATCATTACGGAATACGGGGAGTAGCTCACAATTGGTTCACCTCTTACTTTATCAACAGACAGCAAAAAGGTCATTATTCACAGTGATGTGGGGTCTGAGTGGGGTACAGTCAAGTGGGGGTTGCCCCAGAGATCAGTGTTGGGGCCATTCCTGTTCCTTATTAACATAAATGATATCCCTCTAGTATTAAAGATAACTCTAAAATACACTCCTGGAAATGGAAAAAAGAACACATTGACACCGGTGTGTCAGACCCACCATACTTGCTCCGGACACTGCGAGAGGGCTGTACAAGCAATGATCACACGCACGGCACAGCGAACACACCAGGAACCGCGGTGTTGGCCGTCGAATGGCGCTAGCTGCGCAGCATTTGTGCACCGCCACCGTCAGTGTCAGCCAGTTTACCGTGGCATACGGAGCTCCATCGCAGTCTTTAACACTGGTAGCATGCCGCGACAGCGTGGACGTGAACCGTATGTGCAGTTGACGGACTTTGAGCGAGGGCGTATAGTGGGCATGCGGGAGGCTGGGTGGACGTACTGCCGAATTGCTCAACACGTGCGGCGTGAGGTCTCCACAGTACATCGATGTTGTCGCCAGTGGTCGACGGAAGGTGCACGTGCCCGTCAACCTGGGACCGGACCGCAGCGACGCACGGATGCACGCCAAGACCGTAGGATCCTACGCAGTGCCGTAGGGGGACCGCACCGCCACTTCCTAGCAAACTAGGGACACTGTTGCTCCTGGGGTATCGGCGAGGACCATTCGCAACCGTCTCCATGAAGCTGGGCTACGGTCCCGCACACCGTTAGGCCGTCTTCCGCTCACGCCCCAACATCGTGCAGCCCGCCTCCAGTGGTGTCGCGACAGGCGTGAATGGAGGGACGAATGGAGACGTGTCGTCTTCAGCGATGAGAGTCGCTTCTGCCTTGGTGCCAATGATGGTCGTATGCGTGTTTGGCGCCGTGCAGGTGAGCGCCACAATCAGGACTGCATACGACCGAGGCACACAGGGCCAACACCCGGCATCATGGTGTGGGGAGCGATCTCCTACACTGGCCGTACACCACTGGTGATCGTCGAGGGGACACTGAATAGTGCACGGTACATCCAAACCGTCATCGAACCCATCGTTCTACCATTTCTAGACCGGCAAGGGAACTTGCTGTTCCAACAGGACAATGCACGTCCGCATGTATCCCGTGCCACCCAACGTGCTCTAGAAGGTGTAAGTCAACTACCCTGGCCAGCAAGATCTCCGGATCTGTCCCCCATTGAGCATGTTTGGGACTGGATGAAGCGTCGTCTCACGCGGTCTGCACGTCCAGCACGAACGCTGGCCCAACTGAGGAGCCAGGTGGAAATGGCATGGCAAGCCGTTCCACAGGACTACATCCAGCATGTCTACGATCGTCTCCATGGGAGAATAGCAGCCTGCATTGCTGCGAAAGGTGGATATACACTGTACTAGTGCCGACATTGTGCATGCTCTGTTGCCTGTGTCTATGTGCCTGTGGTTCTGTCAGTGTGATCATGTGATGTATCTGACCCCAGGAATGTGTCAATAAAGTTTCCCCTTCCTGGGACAATGAATTCACGGTGTTCTTATTTCAATTTCCAGGAGTGTATTTCTGTTTGATGATGAGACTAGCCTGGTAGTAAAAGATGTTGTGTGCAACATTGGCATGATTTCAGATAGTGCAGTTCATGACTTAAGTTTGTGGCCTGTAGAAAATAAACTAGCGCTAAATCACAGTAAGACACAGATTTTACCATTCCTAACACACAATTCAACGAAACCTGACATTTTAATTTCACAAGCTGGGCATTTGATTAGTGAAACTGAACGGTTCAAATTTCTGTGTGTTCAGATAGGTAGTAAAATGTTGTGGAAAGCCCACGTTCAGGATCACGTTCAAAGAGTTAATGCTGCCATTCGAACGGTATCTGAAGTGTCATCGTTCGACACGAAAATTAGTCTACTTCGCTTTTTTCATTCACTTATGTCGTGTGGTATGATATTTTGGGGTAACTCTTCCCATTCTAAAAGAATATTTTTGGCTCAGAAACGGGCGATTCGGGCAATAAGTGGTGTATGTTTACGAACCTCTTGACGACTCCTGTTCGCGAGTCTTGGTATTCTGACATTGGCCTCTCAATATACATATATTCCTTACTCTCATTTCTTGTTAACAATATTAGCTTATTACCAAGAAAAAGCAGCTTTCACCCAGTTAATACTCTTCAGAAATCAAATCTGCAATTGGATCGGACTTTCTTAACTCTTGTGCAGAAAGGTGTGCAGTATACTGCTGCATCCATTTTCAATAAGCTACTATTAGACTTCAAAAATCTTAGCACTAATCCACGCGCTTTCGAATCGAAACTGAAGAGTTTCCTCATGGGTCACTCCTTCTATTCTGTTGGGTAGTTCCTTGAAAAAGTAAGCTGAGTCTTGTTGTATTGTTGACTGCGTTTACTTATGGCTTGACTTTTTCGGGTCCATGAAGATTTTATTTTTATCTATCACTTTTATGTTGTAATTTCATGTACCGACACGTTCCATGAGCTTTGAGATTTGCTCCTCAGTTTGGCCCTACAAAACTTGACGTGGAAATAAACAAACTATCGTCTGCAAAAACCACCTATTTTGGTTGTTGATAGTTACGTGGAAGATCGTTCAAATTTATAAGGAAGAGAAGTGGAAAAAAATTGGAACTTGTGAGACTTCCTTCGTGATTTTTTCCGCAGTCACTAAAATTTTCTCCCTACGCTACAGTGGCTGAATTATTTTGAAATGTAGAAAAATGTAAGTTAATGAAGACGAGCAGATAAAACAATCCAGTGTGCTACCTGATACTGTCAGTCGATTAAATAGGTATGCACACAGCTGCAAAGCGATATGAAATGGAACGAACACTTAAGGACGGTAACAGGGAAGGCGAATGATCGAATCCGATTTATTGAGAGAATTTTGGTAAGTGTGCCTCTGTAAAGGAGACAGCGTAATGAACACTATTGCGAGCCTTACTTGTGTACTGCTGGAGTGTGGAGTCCACATCAGGCATTACTAAAGGAAGAGGTGAAAGTAGTTCAGATGTGGGGTGCTAGGTTTGTTCCGACAGGTTTGATCAACACTCCAGTATTACTGAGATACTTGAACTTAAATGGGAGCCCCTGGAAAGAGGACGATGTTCTTTTCGGGAAACAGTGAGAAAATGTAGAGAACCGGCATTTGGAGCTGACTGGAGAACAATTCCTGGCGCCAACGTAAATTTCGGCTGAGGAACGCTGTGATAAGTGAAATTAACACTCGTAGGAAGATATATAGACGGTCGTTTTTCCCTCGCTCTTTTTGCGAGTCGAACAGAAGAGGTAATAACTAATGAAACGCAGCATGTCATTCTCAATGGAGAGAAGTCTTCCGAAGTAGGAGTGATTTCAGGTGTGCTGCAGGGGAGTGTCGTAGGACCGTTGCTATTGACGATATATATAAATGACCTTGTGGTTAACATCGGAAGTTCACTGAGGCTTTTTGCGGATGTTACTGTAGTATATCGAGAGGTTGTAAAATGGAAAATTGTGTTGAAATGCAGGAGGACCTGCAACGAATTGACGCATGGTGCAGGGAATGGCAATTGAATCTCAATGCAGACAAGTGTAATGTGCCGAGAATACATAGAAAGAAAGGTCCTTTATCATTTAGCTACAATATAGCAGATCAGCAACTGGAAGCAGTTAATTCCATAAATTATCTGGGAGTAGGCATTAGGAGTGATTTAAAATGGAATGATCATATAAAATTAATCGTCGGTAAAGCAGATGCCAGACTGAGATTTATTGCAAGAATCCTAAGGAAATGCAGTCCGAAAACAAAGGGAGTAGGTTACAGTACACTTGTTCGCCTACTGCTTGAATACTGCTCACAGGTGTGGGATCCGTACCAGATAGGGTTGATAGAAGAGAGACAGAAGATCCAACGGAGAGCAGCGCGCTTCGTTACAGGATCATTTAGTAATCGCGAAAGCGTTACGGAGATGATAGATAAACTCCAGTGGAAGACTCTGCAGGAGAGACGCTCAGTAGCTCGGTACGGGCTTTTGTCAAAGTTTCGAGAACATACCTTCACCGAAGAGTCAAGCAGTATATTGCTCCCTCCTACGTATATCTCGCGAAGAGACCATGAGGATAAAATCAGAGAGATTAGAGCCCACACAGAGGCATACCGAGAATCTTTCTTTCCACGAACAATACGAGACTGTAATAGAAGGGAAAACCGACAGAGGTACTCAAAGTACCCTCCGCCACACACCGTCAGGTGGCTTGCGGAGTATGGATGTAGATGTAGATGATGATGAAGTAAGGTAACCTCTGTCGTGTACCACATTGTGGCTTGCGGCGTATGTACGTAAGTGTAGATGTTGCAGGATTTGGTGTGCACAACGTAGCTGATGTGTTGGACTGGGCTAGGCTAGGCTAGGCTAGGCTAGGTGTAGGCTTTCAGTCCGCATGGCCTTGACACGCGGGGCGGCGAGCCGGCGCAGGACGCGTGAAGGTTGCTGACTGGCCGAGGTGAACGGCCGCGCCAAGTCGCGCCTAACGGGCCGCCGCCACAGCTCCCTGCAGCAGCGCGGCTTGCGCAAGCGCGCCCAGGCGCCACCGCTGCCATTGCCGCTGTCGGCGAAAGTAGCCCGATTCAGTCCCCTTTCCTGTGGCTATGGGACCTTTTCCCACCCCTCACCGATTCCTATCCACTTTTGCCGTCGCCGAGGCTGGCGAATCCCCCCAGTTTGTATTTTGCGACACACACTTCTCTTCATACTACATCGCTACACAGTTTAACAAGTCGTCCATTTATAATGTTGCAAGCTATTTCCCGAGATGGTGACGGTCGGACTACTTTTCAGTAATAATAAATACACTACTGGCCATTAAAATAGCTACACCAAGAAGAAATGCAGATGATAAACGAGTATTCATTGGACAAATATTTTATACTAGAACTGACATGTGATTACATTTTCACGCAATTTGGGTGCATAGACCCTGAGAAATCAGTACCCAGAACAACCACCTCTGGCCGTAATAACGGCCTTGATACGCCTGGTCATTGAGTCAAACAGAGCTTGGATGGCGAGTACAGGTACAGCTGCCCTTGCAGCTTCAACACGATACCACAGTTCATCAAGAGTAGTGACTGGCGTATTGTGACGAGCCAGTTCCTCGGCCACCATTGACCAGACGTTTTCAATTGGTGTGAGATCTGGACAATGTGCTGGCCAGGGCAGCAGTCGAACATTTTCTGTATCCAAAAAGGCCCGTACAGGACCTGCAACATGCGGTCGTGCATTATCCTGCTGAAATGTAGGGTTTCGCAGGGATCGAATGAAGGGTAGAGCCACAGGTCGTAACACATCTGAAATGTAACGTCCACTATTCAAAGTGCCTTCAATGCCAACAAGAGGTGACCGAGACGTGTAACCAATGGCACCCCATACCATCACGCCGGGTGATATGCCATTATGGCGATGACGAATACACGGTTCCAAAGTGCTTTCATCGCGATGTCGCCAAACACGGATGCGACCATCATGATGCTGTAAACAGAACTTGGATTCATCCGAAAAAACGACGTTTTGCCATTCGTCAAGGGTAACCGCAGCCACGGTCTCTGAAACGCTAATCATTTGCATATCACAGCATCTTCTTCCTATCGGTTAAATTTCGCGTCTGTAGCACGTCATCTTCGTGGTGTAGCTATTTTAATGGCCAGTAGCGTAGTACCATTTGCCAATAGCTGTGGGAAAACTTTTATTTTTTCTTCTTCTTCGAAAAAGTAAACGGGTATGCGAAGCAGAGGAACGACGACTGGCCCCGCAAATACGCTAGTACCGTAAGGGGAGAAGCTCTGCGAAGTGAGCAGGCGGCGACTCCTCGGAGTGTCCATGTCCATCGGAGGAAAGACGTGGTGAGGCACCAATTTTACCTTTAACATACAACAATAATTGGACTGTTTTGTGCGGTTAACTGTATGGTAATGAAAACGGTTTTAAACAATAACTGTGGTTGATCATTTGTTGACAGCTAGGCAGATCGTGGAGAAGCTACGCGGGTTGCCTGACGTCCAGTGGCATTTAGAGACTGAGGGCCATGTAGTCAACACGTCTAGATAACGCGCAGCGACAGAAAGTTTGCTCCTCGTTCTCAGCTCTTACGCAAGTGGCACCACTGATCAGTCTGATTTCTTGCACCTGCTGCTTGTCTTACAGTGCCGCCAATCGAGCTGAAATCAAAGCTGTAGAATACCCCCACTGAAAGTGTTTGCTTAAGAAGTTTTATTCGTTGTATAAGACATCAAAATATTATTTTCAGTCGCAACTGTGGCAACAACACACTAGCTATGTAGCTTCGCAGGTAACTCAACCGAACGACAAAACGGTTAGACATGCTGGGTGTCGTGAATCATAGTTTACCCGATTTCCCAGAACAACTTTAGATGAATGTTGGGCTTGTTCCTACAGTGCGGCCACGAACCTCGCACTCGGTCTTACGCAGTGGCTTCAAAAAGTAAGTTACCGATATAGTTCCAGTATAAGACTATTACGCAACAAAAGTGACGCACTGAAATTTACCAGGTTTTCTGAAGAAAGAGTTCTGCTGCGGCTCGGATATCACAGTGAGCGACTGAAATGGCGTGGCAACTGCAAACACACTTCACAGTTGAAGTACGCGAGACAGTACGATTCTTGTGGGCGAAACGTCTAGACTGCTCACAGATTCGCCATGAAGTTCTGGCAGTATATGGAACAAATTCAACGGCGCATGTAGCCATAGTGGAATGGTGCCAACAATTCGACCAAGGCCACGAAGACTTGGGTGATGCTGATCCACCACACAGCCCATATCTTGCACCATGCGATTCCCATTTTCTCGGCAAGCTATGACAATATCGTGAGGGGGGGGGGGGGGGGGGGAGGGAGAGTCATCTTTCGACGATGAGGACATTCACACGTCGGTTCCGTAATGGCGCCGCGCCCAAGGAGCAGGATTTTTATTCACGGATTAGCGCAGCGTTCAATAAAAATTACTTTGCCTTCCATAATAATGTGCAACTCCCTTTTTGAAGCGCTCTCGTATATGCTTGAACAGTGACATTACGTCAAACTATAAACTTTTTAGAGATTTAAAATATCATTTCATGAGGGGTTTAACAAATCTGCCAGTTGTACAACACACGTTTTGCGTCTAGTTTCGAATCAACTGGTTCATTCTCAAGCCTGGACTACTGATGCTACAAAAAAAGAGTACATAGTTGTCAGTGAACAGAGAATACAAATGTACACTATAAACAGCTCCACTGTAACAGAAAATTGATTATTTGAACTCAGACATACCTGCCATGAAAGTGCTTGATCTTAGCAACAAACATCAAAACGGCAATACCTGTTTTATAAAGTTCCCAGATGACGGTCACAATCGATATGTGCCTACTTAACTACCTTGCAATATTCTGGTGTGACATCATCCACTAAGCGTATTCAGTTGTATTTGGTTTTCGCGCATGTTCTGTCTTGTTCCTCAAGTACCCACGCACATCTCTTAACACCTGTGTCAACAAAATGTTGGCATTAATAAAATGTCACTGTTGTACTTTTAATCTGATGTACTGTCATGTAATGGATCTAAATTTCTTACAGTATCAAGCAGAAGCAGTACGACATTGTTAGGTGGGAGTAAGAGAAAATGGTTATTAAGTGCAGTTCACAAATCCGCACTGCGAAAATCGTTATCAGTCAGTGATCGCGTATGCATTGGGAAAAGTCAGTCAATGGTACTTTCTCAGATTATGGTCTTCGTATACATCACTTCCTGCGTTTCATACCTCTGGTCGTACGTACTTCACATTTTTATGAGTCCTTTCATTTATATCCTTCTCCAGTTTTGTAGCCAAGGGAAAAATTATGTGCCTACACCTAAGCGCAGCAGCGTTTTCGGCGTCAAAAGAGGAAGCAAGTGCAACAGTGAAAGAGAGGCATTTACAAGGACAGAGGGAGATTTGGTCCGGCCATACGAATCATTCTTCTCCATCCTAGGCGGACAACAACGGCCACACCGCAGCAACAGCCTGCTCAATCAGCAATATTGCCGAGTCACACGGAAATACTGCGTGTACTACAGCCACATTGTGGCAACACTACTGCAGTTTTCCATTGTCGTAAAATAAAGTCACAGTAAGCGCACCTTCAAATATATAGTGTGCTCCATTCTACGCCATTTCAGTGAGTTAGCCGACTTGTCTTCGTTTCTCTTTCAATGATGAGCCGTTAACGTAGTCGGATCTCTACGAGGACAGAAATCGAGGTCTGGAGGAAGAAAGTGAAAGTAGACTAAAGAGTGAAACAGACCATTGGCCTTCATGAATTAAAAAAAAAAAAAAATAATAATAAATAAATCAGGAAGCAGAAGAGTGAGGATGACTGAACGGGAGTCTGGGATCCTTCACGCAAGAACCACTGTTCAGAGTCTTAAAAGGCATGACATTTCGCTTCATAAAGTGAGGCAGTATAGAAAACTGGGCTTAAACATAGCGGAAATCCTAGCAATATAATCCTTTTCTTTAATTTATTTATTTTATTTACACGTCAAGTTCCGTAGAACCAAATTGAGGAGCAAAGCTTCAAGGTCATGGAACGTGTCAGTACATGAAATTACAACATAAAAGTAATAGCAGAGAAAAATAAAATGTTTATTAACCCGATAACAGCCAAGTCATAAGTTTAAGTAAACGCAATCACCAATACAACAAGAATCAGCTTAATTTTTCAAGGAACTCCTCGACAGAATAGAAGGAGTGGCCCATGAGGAAAGTCTTCAGTTTCGATTTGAAAGCGCGTTGATTAGTGCTAAGATTTTTGAAAGCTAATGGTAGCTTATTGAAAATGGATGCAGCAGTATACTGCACACCTTTCTGCACAAGAGTTAAGGAAGTCCAGTCCAAATGCAGATTTGATTTATGACAAGTATTAACTGAGTAAAAGCTGCTTATTCTTGGGAATAAGCTAATATTGTTAACAAGAAATGACAGTAAGGAATATATGTATGCTGAGAGGCCAATGTTAAAACACCCAGACTCGTTAACAGGGCTCGACAAGAGGTTCGTAAACATTTACCACTTATTGCCCGAACCGCCCGTTTCTGAGCCAAAAATATCCTTTTACCCAGATTGCATCACCGAGCGAGGTGGCGCAGTGGTTAGACACTGGACTCGCATTCCGGAGGACGACGGTTCAACCCCGCCATCCTGATTTAGGTTTTCCGTGATTTCCCTAAATCGCTCCAGGCAAATACCGGGATGGTTCCTTTCAAAAGGCACGGCCGACTTCCTTCCCCATCCTTCCATAATCCGATGAGACCGATGACCTCGCTGTTTGGTCTCTTCCCCCAAACAACCCAATCCAGTTTGCATCAGCTGGTAATAACACTGGAAGGGGGAGGGGAAAACCGTCGCTCTGCGAGCAAACTGGGTTACAACCCCTACGTCTCGAAACTTTGGGAGAAGATGGTGACACTCGACTCTACTGCAAATCTGTTGGGAAACACTCACGGGTTTCGTCAGCAGTATACGCCGGGAAGTTAACATCCACGCGTGTTACTAACGCGCTCTGCTCCTCTGTACACACAATGAATGCACCTAGCTACATCAATGTAGTCTACGGACTCTATTAAACATTTTCGAGAAGGATAATGCGCACACAGTAATCGGAGCGAATAATCTGCTACTATTTACACTGTTGCACTTCAGGCGCGATGACACGGCTTTTAAGCTCCGTCTGGAAGAAAGTGGTTTCAGAGAAAACTGCTTCCGCGGTCTTATCGCTTATCGCATCTGGAGAAGAAAACAGGGCGCTTTTTCCATCAGCGCCGATCGATGTTTTCCTCCGAGCTTGCGGCGCGGTACCTGTAATCTTATCGACTTCGGTGAAGCTCTATCTGACGAGCGTCACGGCAGCGGCGTTCTGTCACGTACGCAGCAACAGTGGTGACCTCACGTCTCTCGTCACAGGTGCCGCATCAGCTCTCAAAGTGTGTGCGTATGTGCTGTCCAGCCGATTCCCTGTAACTGTATCCTCTTGCAAAGGTGACGCTACATCTGCACTCTGTTCTCTGATCCTCAGCCCGTTAAGTACTGATTATCATGTACTGGCGAAATAGTGATCGCTGGTTCTTATCACAAAAACGTTACTCTTAAGTCTCAGGCAATCTCCCACATAGGTCTTCTCCGCAGCCTCTAACTGCACTTCGATAGATGGTCTAGTCATTACAAAAAGGTAATACAGCTCACATTCGACGTCCGCATTTTAAAGCGGCCCCTAGACGGCCAACAACATTGCACAATAATAGTGTTCAACATTATTGACGTCCTCCCTAGACTGCTTAATAATTTTGTCATGTATATTGAGCAATAATATTGTAGTTTGGAACGTTGGACGAAAAAGAGGCTGTTGCTGTGGTAATTGCTCTATTCTGTTGCAAGCCGAAAAGAACGTGGACGAAAAATTGGTTCAATGAGTGTCACGAAAACGTTGAGATAACCGAGATTGAACGAAAAAAAGGGAGGGAGGGAGAGAGAGAGAGAGAGAGAGAGAGAGAGAGAGAGAGAGAGAGAGAGAGAGAGAGAGAATTATCGTAACTTTTGGTGTGTTGATGTCCAACATTCGATTATGTCATGTATTCACAGGGAGAAAAATGATTTTTTTAAAAATCTTCCTTCGTGACCATTCCCGCTCTTTTCTGAGCAACAAATCGTATGTTTCATCATTCTTAATACTTTCGTTTTAGCTACGATTTATACATTGTGATGCGCTCTTTTGTCTAGTTTTGAACTCGTTTTACACGCAACGACAACAAACCAAACCTGACTTCCTTGCTGTGTGTAGCACGCGAGATACTTTCAAAAACATCTGTATATAATATAAAGGTGTGTGTGTGTGTGTGTGTGTGTGTGTGTGTGTGTGTGTGTTTCATGTCGTCCTAAACCACTGGACCGATTTCAACCAAACTTGGTACACGTATCCCTTACTGTCAAATAACAATCGCTATCGGGGAAAGAACCACCTTCAGGAAATATGACGTCACAAGCATTGATATGCTCGAAAAATGCAGCATCATGCATGAGTTTTAATACATTTATTCTTTACTACTCGTACAGTCGTGTCAACTTCAGGAAATCCCTGACACCTGTCAGCGCATTTGACAGCTTTCAACTACGAAACTCCAAAGGGTGCAGGCAAACACAATAGCCGTCTACAAAACCGAAGAGGCGTTGCCATAGACACATTTACAAAATCGCGTTGTATACAGGTGCTTCCCTTTTCTTCAAAGATTTCTTTTAATTTTTATTTCTGTTTTTTTTTCAGTTACCATAGCTTTATAGCTCTGCGTTTCTCTTATAGCCAATCCTACTTTATAATTTTACACGGGTATCTCACTTCTTAGACATCTGTTTTCCCTTTTGCTTGCAGCATGTTCGTATTTTTCCTTTTCGTGAAACTGAGTATCTCGTGTGTCATCCAAAAACTTCTACTAAGCCTTGAGTTTTTGCCTATTTGATTCTGCGAGCTCGTATCTTCTCTCTAAGCTACCCATTCGCCTTGCATTGTGTTCTTGCGTCTCAGTCAATTGTTGTACAAGGCTTCCTTTGTAACTCTGCACTATCAGCGATTCTTTCAGTTTATTCAGGTCTCATCTGATGATTTTCTACCTTCTGCAGTTTCTTCAGTTTTATTTTGCAATTCATTACTAATGAATTATGGTTAGAGTCCTCAACTGCCCACGAAAATGTATTACTGTCGAAAAGTGGTTTCGAAATCTCTGTTTCACCATCGTATAACGTATGTGGAATCTTCCAATGCCCCCAGTTCTCTTCGACGTACAAAACCATCTTTCATTATTTTTAATCCTATGGTTAATAGCGATTAAATTATACCCTGTGCCAGACAGTTCCGCCTTTCGTTTGATTTGCTCCTTTTCTTTCTTTTCCTACTATCGAATTTCAGCTCTCCGTCATAATTTTCGGCAACGGCCTTGCCGCAGTGGATACACCGGTTCCCGTCAGATCACCGCAGTTAAGCGCTGTCGGGCGTGGCCGGCACTTGGATGGGTGACCATCAACCGCCATGCGCTGTTGTCATTTTTCGGGGTGCACTCAGCCTCGTGATGCCAACTGAGGAGCTACTCGACCAAATAGTAGCGGCTCCGGTCAAAGAAGAGCATCGCAACGACCGGGAGAGCGGTGTGCTGACCACACGCCCCTCCTATCCGCATCCTAATCTGACGATGACACGGCGGTCGGATGGTCCCGATGGGCCACTTGTGTCCTGCAGACGGAGTGCTTATCATAATTTTCGTCACCCTTAAAATTGTTAATAACGTACATTATCTCTTCCATTCTTTCAACTTCTTCTCCGGAAATCGTAGACACGTATATTATTACTACTAAGGAGAGGGTGGGGGGGAGGGGGGGTGGGGGGGGGGGGAGGAAGAAGTCTTGGATTTGTGTCTAATAGTCTGCGATAATGAGATCACTATGCTATTAGTTCACACACGTTCCCGTTTACGATTCATTTATTCATTATTAGACGTACCAACGTTTCAGTTTGTTTTATATTGCTAATTCTATATTCATTTGACCATAAGTTCTGTTCCTCCTGCCATTGCACTTCACCAATTCCCATTAATATTTAACTTTAACCGTTGCAAGCTATAAAATGGGAGCCGCGCTTCCAATCCCCTTGCGAGGCTAACTGTTTTCACTAATTCACATCGAGATAAGCTACAATTTGCATCCGTCTACAATAAGTGTGTTGAACACTCGCACGCTGCGCCGCCTCAGTATCTTGGACAAAACCTTAAAACTGCAAACAACAGAGTGCCGTTACGTAAAGTAACAGGATTACTGTATTACGGCATTGTCGCTGCCCACTGTTAGTGCGATGTGCCCAACACACTGTTGTGAAGATACTGACTGTAGACAATGAAACTTTTTCTGAATATTTGTCTCATACTGTAGAAACTCTGAGTTAGCACTGCTCGCGTCTTTTAAGGGCTTAGTAACTCTTTATCTGTAGTTGTCCGAAAACTATGCTTCTCGTACCTGACAGTGGAATGGTTTATGTATTAGACCAGCACTCAGGAAAACCTACCCGCTGGCTGAGGCGACGACGAGGAGTGTGGGGACCCCCCCGAGCTGGCGCCGGCGATGATGTCGGCAGCCTGCTGCTGCTGCTGTTGCTGTTGCTGCTGCTGGGACTGCGCCACCTGCGCCGCCAGCGTCTTCCGCGGGTCCTCCCACGTGGTCGTCCGCGTGATGTGGCTGCAACACACGAGAGGCTGCCGTCAGCAATCGTCGCCATTCGACAAAGTGCAGTGCAGCGAAATAAAATGAAATCGCTAGCACACTACCACCAGCCTTCGAAGGTGAAGCTTCGCCTTTTCAATTAGCTTTCCAATTGAAGACCGTGTGGCCTTTGTTCCATCTCCCTACCATACGAGGCCACTGATGGTGAAGTAAGACTTTTGAACACGAAATAACTACAAGTGCTGAGCACGACATAATTGGCTGACGGTGTGTACTAGCCCTTCACGATAACTGTGTGTGAGACAGAGGTAAAATGAGTCTGATCAAACAAAGTAGTTTACGAAATCTCCCCCATTACAACAGAATAGAGTGCAACATACACTGGTCATCCAGAACATTATGACCACCGATCTACTATAGGTTGGCTGGTTGGTTGGTTTGAAGGCGGGAGAAGGGACCAAACTACGAGCTTATCGGTCCCTTGTTCCTAACAAAACAATGCCAGAAGTGTGAGAATAAAACGGACGAAACATATAACACACAACGGAAAGAAAGGAAAAGCTACAAGGACGAAGGGAAGGCAACGAGCACTAAAACGAACAAAAGAGGACAAGAAAACATCAGAGTGCCGCTAGAAACAGAAGAGAGTAAAACATGAGAGTAGATTACAGTGGCTGGCCAACCACGAGATTAAAAAGGGAAAACCAGCCACTGCAACACATTAAAACCTCCACCCTAAATGCACTAGCACTAGCACTAGCACAGAGGGACACAGGACATGCGCTGAAACCTACATATAAGTATAAAACCCACCCTCACGGATAAAATGTAAGACTGAAGCTGCTGTGGAGGCATTGTCGCCCAACACCGAAGGCAGGGTGCTGGGAAAGTTGAAAGTCTGCCTCAGAGCGGCTAAAAGTGGGCAGTCCAGCAAGGGGTGGACGACTGTCATTTGGGAGCCACAGCGACACTGAGGTGGGTCCTCACGACGGGGTAGGTAGCCATGCAGCCACGTATGGCCAATGCGGAGCCGGCAGAGGACAACTGATTCCCTGCGAGAGGCCTGCATGGAAGACTTCCACACACTCTTAGTCTCCTTAATGACACGCAGTTTGTTGTGCGTGCTGTTATGCCATTCCGTCTCCCAAAGCCGGAAAACTCTGCGGTGTAAGACAGAACGCAGGTCAGCTTCGGAGATGCCTATCTCCAGAAGCCCTACTATAGGTATAAACCCTTCCAGGCGATAGCAGTGTCATCTGGCGAGGAATGAGTGCTAATCAGATACAGGAACAGTGCATGTAATATCAGTGAGTGTGCTGTCCGTGTGTGAAATGGAGAAGGCGCGATCTATCTGAGTTTGACCGAGGAAGCACCGTGATGGCCCGGAGGCTCGGCACGAGCATTTCGGAAACTGCAGACTTATCGGTTGTTCGAGGAGTGCTTTGGAGAGTGTCTTCAGCACATGGCGAAACCAAGGTGAAATCACGTCCAGACGTCGTGGAATTGGGCGGCAGTCCCTCATTACAGATGTCGGACGTCACAGACTAGGGTGATTGGTAAAACATGACAGGAGCGAACTGTGGCGGAACTAACATCAGACTTTGATGCTGGGCAGAGTAAAAGTGTGTCTGAACACACAGTCCACCGAACACTCCTAACTATGAGCCTCCGCAGCCGACGACCCGTGCATGCGCCAATGTTAACACCACGACATGGGCAACTACGACTGAAATGGGCATGTGACCATCGGCAATGGATGTTCGCGGAGTGGCAGAGCGTTGCATGGCTTGATGAATCCCGATACTTTCTTCATCATGCCGATGGGACGGCTCGAATCCGTCGTCTTCCAGGGGAACAACTGCTTGACACCTGTACTGCAGGACGGTGACAAACTGGCGGCGGCTCCATTACGTTCTGGGAAACATTCACGTGGGCATCCATGGGTCTACTGGAGCTCGTGCAAGGCACCATGACGGCCAAGGAGTATCGCACACTGGTTACTGACCACGACGCCCCTTCATGAGAATCATGTTTCCCAACGGCAGTAGCATTTTTCAGCAAGATAATGCGCCATGTCACAAGATCAGGAGTGTGATAGGGTGCTTCGAGAAACACAGCAGCGAGCTCCAGGTCTGAACCCGAATGAACACATCTACGGGACGTGACTGAATTTGGCAAAGAGCTCACAGTCCTCTGTCCCCCGGAATTTACGGGACTTAGGTGACTTGTGTGTGCTGATGTGGTGCCAACTCCCTCCAGCGGCCTACCAAGGCATCATTGCTTCCATACCACGACCGCGTCGTCACTGATATCCGTGCCGAAGGTGGACATGCCGGCCGTTAGCTAAGTGGTCGTGATGTTCTGGCTGATCAGTGTAGAGCCAGTCATGTTATGACATGATAAGGTATGCTATGGCACGTCTCGACTAGCAAGTCATGACTTCTACATCCTAGAAAATCCATCACGAATCAAAGAATCTAGCGGACGCGAAAACTGTACTGGATAAACCCTGGAGCAGGTAAACGAAACAGAATAGAAGCAGTTCATCATCTACGTGAAGAACTGAACGACAGGTGAAATTCTTTCAAATATTAGAGGAAGATAACGGATATGTTTTATTCTATATCCTCACAGCAATTGCTCATTCAATTTTGATCTGGTCGACCATCAGTGGAACTTCTAGTTCAAACAGTGAAGTAGGTTGCACACAAGGTCAATGTAAATGAACGGAGAAACTGAATTTTTCGAAAATGATACTACAAAGGACTTCACGAAAAGTAATAAAACAGATATTGCTCTATTAACTAGACATATTATACACAAATCTGAGAGAAAAGCTTTTAATATAAGTGGTGGCACTGTTGTTACTGAATAATGTGAAGCCATTCACAGCAGTATACCAAGGACCCAGTTCATTTTGATCAATTAAGTGAACATTTCATTTATTTTTGTCGCTCGGATTTTGTTGTTCTTGATGAAAGATACTTCTTCCCAGGCAGCATACACTCAGCAATTCACCCATTGACTACCGTGTGGATATATCACTCCTACCAAATTTTGTTAATGTACTAGCTGAGGTACTCTGTATTGCCTAGGATTTATTTATTCCCATTTTCTATTAGTCCATCTCCTCCTCCTGGCCATCTCACCCCCCCCCCCTCTCTCTCTCTCTCTCTCTCTCTCTCTCTCTCTCTCTCTCTCTCTCTGCAAGGCCGTGACTGTCCGTATGCGTGCTGCCTGCAACGCGTTCCGATACTACCCACACAACACACCAGTCCTGCAGGAAATCAACTGGACTGGCGGTTTTCTGCGTACTTCACAGTAAGGAATATCATTTTTTCGCCCTCTCCCACGCATCCATGGAAGATAGGTGTTCTTACCTCCCACAACGCGTTTTCGAGATGTGCATGGAAAGTTTGGCTGAAATCGAAGTTTAGGAGGAGAGGTGGAACGAATATACATGTATACATATACAGGGTGTTACAAAAAGGTACGGCCAAAGTTTCAGGAAACATTCCTCACACACAAATAAAGAAAAGATGTTATGTGGACATGTGTCCGGAAACGCTTAATTTCCATGTTAGAGCTCATTTTAGTTTCGTCAGTATATTCTTCCACCTACGCTCAATGGAGCACGTTATCATGATTTCATACGGGATACTCTACCTGTGCTGCTAGAACATGTGCCTTTACAAGTACGACACAACATGTGGTTCATGCACGATGGAGCTCTTGCACATTTCAGTCGAAGTGTTCGTACGTTTCTCTACAACAGATTCGGTGACCAATGGATTGATAGAGGCGGGCCAATTCCATGGCCTCCACGCTCTCCTAACCTCAACCCTCTTGACTTTCATTTATGGGGGCATTTCAACGCAACCCCGGTACCAAATGTAGAGACTCTTCGTGCCCGTGTTGTGGACGGCTGTGATACAATACGCTGTTCTCCAGGGCTGCATCAGCGCATCAGGGATTCCATGCGACGGAGGGTGGGTGCACGTATCCTCGCTAACGGAGGACATTTTGAACATTTCCTGTAACAAAGTGTTTGAAGTCACGCTGGTACGTTCTGTTGCTGTGTGTTTCCATTCCATGATTAATGTGATTTGAAGAGAAGTAATAAAATGAGCTCTAATATGGAAAGTAAGCGTTTCCGGACGCATGTCCACATAACATATTTTCTTTCTTTGTGTGTGAGGAATGTTTCCGGGAAGTTTGGCCGTACCTTTTTGTAACACCCTGTATACATACATACTTACATTTTTCTAATAGGTTTAGGAGCAGATGTGGAACGAACATACATACATACATACATTTTTCTAATATACAGAGGTAGACGTTAAGAGTCACGTCTGTAAATTCTTCCAAGTGTGAGCGAACGCTCGCAAAGTCGCATAGTACATAGGACTGGCAGAAAGCAGACTAGCCAACATTATAGTGTCAACACACAAAGGGGAAACTGTTTCGCTCGCAGCAGTCACCCCTGCTGTGCGATAAAATGTATGCAATGCCAGGGAGGCAATCGAGACGACACAGAACGTGTAGTGAGGACTCGAGTTTGAGAATCACTCTAACCGAGGTTGGAATTTACTAGATGTTAAGAAAGCAATAGTGGAAAATGAAACAATACGACAGTATATGGCTTAGTATAAACAAGTGATCGTAGAAAATGATCAGCCGTTAGCAGCCATCGCAGGACAGAGACGGAAGGTGTACCAAGACGCCCGGAGTGCAGCAGGACAGACTCTAAACGACAGAACTAAGTGCTATGCAACAGCAAGCACTCTGCAAAGAACTCTGTTCAATTTAGGAGAGCAACTTTGGAACTCAGAACACTTTGTATTTTGATAAAACCTTCTACGTACCCCTCACCTTTCCTAAGTAACTGAGGAAGTCTTTTAACCCTTCTAACTTACTTCAGCGTTGCAAAAGCAGTCATAAAATTAACTGTCGTTGAAGTCTTGTCTGCAACTAACGGAGACACGAGACATACACCGTCACATAGGAAGTGATAAGTGCCAACAGATCTTTGTCATCCATGCACTTCTGTGTGGAAATCTATAGTAGCTCACGCTAACTTTTTTGCAGGATCAGTAGGTTTCTTTTTTTGGCAACTTATACCTAGCGACAACTTTCCTGCGGGTAGTCACATTTTTTAAACGGATAGGAGGCTCGATAAGATCTATTGATAATATTATTTGCAGCAACACCACTGCCAAAAAGTTTCAACTTCTGTTCTTGTTTCTAACAAACAGATTATCGCATGTATCTAGTCGCGGTTTGCGTTCTTCACTGACGTTCGAGGTCGACAAGTTAGTGGTCTCCCTACTGGCGTAAAGGGCCCACTGTATATTATTTCATGTTTACCATGCGAATGGTCACAAATGAAAATGAAGCAGACTCATGACAAGACAAGAAATTTGAGTGGTTAAAAATGTCTAACTACAGTAATCAATGGGTAACCGTTCATCCGCGCCACTATTGTTGATAATCAAGCAAACGTCTCAACACAATAGTCTCAAATTGCATTTAAAACATTTTTGAGATAACGTCAATGAACTGGAGATCTCTTCCAGCGCTGTGGATCACACAAATGGTTGTTCCCAAAGTTAAAAGTCCATCATAACGATGCTTTTCCATGTCGGCAACATTTCCGAGTGGCCGCCTCGATAGCTGAGTGGTCAGCGCGACAGAATGCCGTGCAAAGGGGCCTGGGTTCGATTCCGGCTGGGTCGGAGATTTTCTCCGCTCAGGGACTGGGTGTTGTGTTGTCTTCATCATCATATCATCCCCATCGACACGAAGGTCGCCGAAGGGACATCACCTAAAAAGACTTGCACCAGGCGACCGGACTACCCGACGGGAGGTCCTAGCCACACGATATTCATTTTATTTCCGAGTGTCCACCACACAATAAGAGTCGGAGACCACCCAACTCATTCCAGCTATTTAGTTACAGAAGGCTGATTAAGTACGCAATTCCCTTCGTGTGAGTCGCATTATGACCACAGTCACTTTTCACAAACAAGCAGAAACGGCATTTCCCGCTTGTATCGCAACTTCCGTTGCTTCACGATATACAAAAACTTACATAATCTTGTAACATGCACTTGCAATTGAGTGTATTCCCATCGAGACTTTCTGTAACATCCTATAGACTGACCAGTGATAACGTCTGCGTCTTACTGTCTTAGGTAAGCCACAGTACAAGATAAAAATGACCAGTCAGTTTCACTTCAGGATAAATTCATGTACTTGTGCTGTTGTTTACCTTCTTCCACCTCAATAAAAAAAAATTGAAGATTCTGTGTTGTTAGTTAACACTATGTGTTCCGTGGACTAAAACGAGGATATATACCTGCAGCACGGAGCAACCGGGCAAGAAGAGAATCGGAGGATTTGAGATGTGGAGTTATAGTCGGATACTAAAAATTAAGTAGAAAGTTAATGTAAGAAATGTAATTTTCCGTGGGGAAACTAAAGTGTAGAAAACTTATCTAAGGGCATCGTGGGATGATATCCATGACAAAATAGGGAGCCGTAGTGGGCATAATCCGTTCTGGAAAATAGACATTCGAATATATCCAACAAGCAGTCGAGTACGTTGGACCTAAGTGCCACTCTGAGATGAAGAGGCAGGCTCAGGAGAACACATCGCGGAAGCCAGCATGATAAGTAAATACACTGGTGCCCAGAATTAAAGCAATAGACGGAAATTTTGTAAGGTTGCTTTTATTTTGCCACAAAACGCCATAAACAGGTAACAGTAAATTAGAAACAATGTAGAAACTTTAGAACGTAAACAACTGCAGCATGCATAACGATATACATTTTTTTTTCAACTTAACGCATTTGCACACACATTTCAACAAGTGGTTAATCTGCTCACTGTATGGTGGGACCCCTTTGGCAGCAACAGAGGTCTGACAACGACGGGACAGGCTGCGAATGTCATCAGCCTCACGTTGAGGCAACAACGCCCTGCTCCTGCAGAGCTGCTCGCAGTGTTGGAGAGTGGTTTGTAGACGATGATGATGATGATGTGATGCAAGTCATCTGCCTAGTGCATCCCGGACACGCTCTATGGGATTCAAATCTGGAGAGCGAGCAGGCCACGCCATGCGTGCAATATCTTCAGTTTCCAAGAAAACACCAAACACTCGTGCTGTATAAGGCTGAGCATTATCATCCATCAATACGCAGTCTGGGCCACAGCACCTCGCAACAATCGCAAATGAGGTCCCAAGATACGTGACAGCAGTTAAACCTTGTTGTTTCATCCATACAATTTCATGAAGAGGTGTTCACGTGGCGAACATAATCCCTGCCCACAACATTAGGGATCCTCCTCGATACCGGTCTCATTCCACAATGTTTGCATTCTGAAATCGTGTTCCACGTTCCCTCCAGATGCGAATCCATCGCGAATCACTCTTCGGACTAAATCGAGGCTAATCCATGAAAAACAAGATCGGCCTACTGTTCGACCGCCAACGTAGCGTGTTGATGACTCCACTCTAGACGTTCCCTTTTATGAAGACGCGTCAGAAGTAGACATACAACAGGTCTCCGACAACAAAGGCCACCCCTCCGAAGCCTTCTGCACACCGTTTGCCTCGATAAAACACGTCCAGTGGATGCTGCGAGCTCAAATGTCAATTGTTTTGCAGTACTTAGGCGGTACTGTCGTGCCCTTACAGCCAAATAAAGGTTCTCTCTTTCTGAACTCACACGTAGTCGGCCCTGCCTTGGTTTCGTTCACACTAAGCCATCGGACCACATCAGTTTACGACTGTCCTGCTTCCCTTCTTTCTATGGGCTTCCCTCACAGAGAGTCTGATAGGCATCTTTTCTGTGCCATACTCCACCGTCTGTGACTGTGTATACAGCGATTGTGGATTTAGGGCTTCCCGGCAAACACTAACTCGTTTCATAGGTGCCCTGACATCATCGTTGGCATGGTTGTCCGTTGACCGGAATGCAATTTTCAAAAATGGTCCAAATGGCTCTGAGCACTATGGGACTTAGCATCTGTGGTCATCAGTCCCCTAGAACTAAGAACTACTTAAATCTAACTAACCTAAGGACATCACACACATCTATGCCGGAGGCAGGATTCGAACCTGCGACCTTAGCGGTCACGCGGTTCCAGACTGAAGCGCCTAGAACCGCACGACCACACCGGCCGGCGAATGCAATTTTCATTGCAGAACAAGATCATACGGACATCTGGTTGACAGTTTTGTAAGATTATATCGTAAATTAAACACAGGACGGGGAAATAATGATTTGTTGCTTTAACTTTGGACACCAGTGTAAACAAAATAAATAAATAAATAAATAAAATACACTGATGTGACAAAAGTCATGGGATACCTGCTATTTTGTGTCGGACCTCCTTTTGCCCGGCACAGTGCAGCAACTCGACGTTGCATAGTCTCACCAAGTTATTGGACGACCCCTGCAGAAATACTGAGCCATGTTGACTCTATAACTGTCTATAATTGTGAAAGTGTTAACGATGCACGAACAGGCCTCTTGATTATGTCCCAAAAATGTTCGATGGGATTCATGCCAGGCCATCTAGGTGGCTAAATCATTCGCTCAAACTTCGCTTGGAACCAGTCGCGAATAATTGTGGTCCACTGACGTGACATCATTCTTTGGGAACATGAAGCGCATGAATAGTCACAAATGGTCTCCAAGTAGCCGATCATAACCATTTTTTGGCAATGATGGGTTCTGTTGAACCAGGGTATCAATTCCATTCCATGTGAACACATCGCCCCCACACCATTATGGAGCCACGACCAGCCTGCACAATGCCTTGTTGACAACTTTGGTCCATGGCTTCGTGAGGTCTGCGCCACACTCTAACCCCACTATCAGCTCTTACCAACTGAAATCTGACTAGGGCTGGATTTTGCAGTCCTCCAGGGTCTAATCGACATGGTTACGAGCCCAGAAGACGAGCTGCAGGCGATGTCGTGCTGTTAGCGAAGACATTCGCGTCAGTCGTCTGCTGCTACAGAGTATTAACACCACATTTCGCCGCGCTGTTCTAACGGATACGTTCATCGTACATCCCACATTGATTTCTGCGGTTATTTCACGCAGTGTTGCTTGTGTGTTAGCACTGACAACTCTACGCAAACGCTGCTGCTCTCGTTCGTGAAGTGAAGGTCGTCGACTATTGTGTTGCCCGTGGTGAGAGATATTGCCTGAAATTTGGTATTCTCGGTACACTCTTGACTCTGACTCTTGACACTGTGGATCTCAGAATACTGAAATCCCTAACGATTTCCGTAATGGAATATCCCGTGCGTCTAGCTTCAACTACCATTCTGCTTACAAAGTCTGTTACTTCCCGTCGTGCGGCCATAATCACGTCGGAAACCTTTCCACATGAATCATTTGAGTACGGATGACAGCTGTGCCAATGTACTGCCCTTTTGCACCTTGTGTACACGATACTACTGCGATTTGCATATGTGCATATCACTACTACTTGACTTTGTCACCTCAGTGTGGTATAGGACGTAGGACAGACCATCATTCTTCCTCAGGTAATTGCATTCACCCCCCTGCGCTGGACGGGCATCAGAAAACGAAGCAGACAATTGAGGAGAGGCGCGAGGGAGGGCGTGGGCTGGCAGTCGCAGCCCGCAAACAAGTTTCGCAACGTGGCGCGAGTATGCGCATGCGCCGCCGCCGCCATCCCCACCACCCCAGGCTGGCTAAGCAGCGAACAACAAATGCAATCTCTTTCGTAATAGCGTGCGCCCGCTCTAAGCGGCAGCTGGTGGCGTCCCCACGAGTCCAGCTCTGCTACCAACTAAGTGGCTACGGTTCCCGGCTGGACTTTGGTTTTACGTAGACATTTACCTTAATAGTGTTGTCAGTTATTCTCAGCTCACGAGAGCATTTTTTTCCCTCTAGAAAATCTGGCTAGCTGGAAGTTCTCTGAATACCCGAAAGTTACACGCAGCAACGAATAGAAGTGCGGGGAGATGCTGGGTAGAAACTTTAAATTAAAGTGGCAGATCTGGACTTAACTCAAATCCACTAGTTTTTCTTCTCTAATACAAGCCTCCAGCAGAACAAACGCATGTTACTCATCAAATACCTAATGCGTAATTCTTTGTCCAAGACGTGTAAAACTTAAAAGCAAGTATTTTGATATACCCTTAAACTACAAACTAAAAATTACATTAGTACGGAAAGGAGATTGAAATAAATCAGTAACGCAGTGAAACATTTGGGTTTAAATAAGTTGTCGCGTCGGTAGAGATGGACAACTGCAAGAAGAGAAAGGTCGAGGGATGTCAAACTACTGGAGCCCGCTGCTGTAAAGAAAAGAAGAATTCAATAAGGGAGTACGCTCTCAATTGTATGAGTGTAAAAGACGTCAAAAGAATGATGTCCAAGAACTTGTAGCAGAGACGAGAGCTGGCGAGCAGAAGATGCACGCCAGATACCTTGAGACGGCTATGGTACACTGCGGGCAATGATTTATTATATCGTCACGAACTACATACGCTGGTGTAGCTAAGTGAGCAGGTAGGAAATATAGGCTACCCACTACGCAAGTGACAGATGGTCGTACCCTATGGTCAGGGAGTGTTGAAAAGCGATGAAAATAGGCTGAGCTGTCCTTGGGGATGACACATGGAAGGGAGTACCGTATCAGATTTGGCGCCAAAATGCTTAACTTCTAGTATTAATATTCAATGTTGTACTACGAATGGATATTTCCTTTAATTAAAAGTGAGCCTCGGGCAACATATGTACGCAATAAAATACTGCCATCCAGATAGTGAAAGTGTCAAGATCACGTGTGCTTTGTCTTCAGAAAATAACCTGAAGTCTTATTCTGAATCGTGCTACGATTTGAACAGAAGATATATGGAAAGAAATTACTCCATTATTTTGTGAATATTAGGGTGCTTCAAAGGTTATAATCTGATTCCGCGATCGTCACAGTGATTAATCGAGATTTTATTGTGGCATTGTAATAGGCACTTCAAAATTCACTATCTTCAAATTGCACGTTAGGAGCCGCGGCCTACGGAGAAGAATTTAAGAGGAGATGATGATGGTGATGACTGTAAATATAAAGTGACTCAACTACGCGCTTATTAGTCCCTCAATCATCTCTTGGTATCGGAAGAAATAGGTACGAGCCATTCTTTTTGTTCCTCTAGTTGTTTAATAGTAATAAAACAATCTGCATCTACATCTACACTCTGCAAGCACCTCGCAGTGTGTGACAGAGAGTACCTTGTGTATCACTATCATTTGCCCCCTTTCCCGTTCCGGTCGCGAACAGTTCGCGGAAAGAACGATTGCCGGCAAGCCTCCGTTTGGGGCTCGAATCCCTGATCTTCATGGTCTTCTCGCGCATTGTAAGTAGGAGAGCAATATATTTGTTGACTCTTCTACAACGTATGCTGTTGGAACTTTATCTATAAACCACAAAGTGATGCAGAATGTCTTCCTTACAGCGTCTGCCGCTGCAGTTGGTTGATTATCTCTGTGACGCTTTCTCGCTTACTAAATGACCCTGCATTGAAACACGCCGCTTTTCTTTGGAATTTCCTCAAAATAAAATACAAATCAGGTAGTTCAATAGAACTGGAAAGATATATTACAGTTATTTCAATCTAATCTCGTACGTCTGCTGAGCATGCAAAATATCGGTCAAAAACTGAGTGCAGTTTTTGTATACGCTGCGGTGTATAAAGTAGCAGACGCTCGACAAAACAAGGGCGATGAAAACACAGAAAATTTGTGATTTAGGTAATGAGTAATGACTGAGAATGAAATACCGAGACGAACACAGCGACACCTTCTACCGAAATGGGTCTGACACAGCAGAGTATTTAAGACAAATATCCTAAGGCAGGATGGCTACCATTCTATCACCAACAGACGAACAACAGGACAGCTAATGCTGATAAAGTAACGCTGTGTAGTTATAAGAACAGTGACGTCATTTTCCTGTGTCGTATGTATTACTTCTCAACGGTGTCTTTTTTTATCGGTAAGCTATGTCTCCCATATTACTTAAAATTTAATGACTGAGACATCGTTTTCAAGATTTCGTTCACCGCTAATGACGAAAAATACACAGATAGTTTAAAGTAACTGTTTTCGTAAAAACTTTATTTTGAAAACACTTTATAAAAAACAGTGTAGAAGGCGCCATCTACTGACAATCAGCTTCACAAACATGAAGGACAGCTGTTTCAGCTGTCTAGATTTTTTACATATACGTGGCCGATCATGCAGTTTCGGTTATACCCGGCGATTTAAAGAATTTACAAAGTGCCATCCATCGACAATCTAATTTTACTATTATGCACGAGAGCATTGCAGTTGGTTACTTTCTTTGAGCAAGCGTTGTGTATTGCGCGAAAATGATAAGGAAACAGTGTCCAGTAAAAGTAGCCTTGGCGATGGCCATTAATAAAGCAAAAGGTCAGACCACTCGGAGGACAGGAATGTATTTGCCAGAACCTGTAGGTTTTTCACGAGTTCGCACTGTCAGTGTTACCTGTGTTTAAAGCTAATCTGATAAAGGCAATATCTGCTTTTTATATGCTTCTCAGTTAACGCTATTGTATACAATGATATCGATTTTTTACAGCGACACTAATATTGGTCCCGACGATTCAAAATGTAATACCTTTTATTTACTTATTTATCCATTGCTATATTACCTATATGTGCGATCAGGATAGGGTGCAAATTGCCGGCCGCGGTGGCCGTGCGGTTCTGGCGCTGCAGTCCGGAACCGCGGGACTGCTACGGTCGCAGGTTCGAATCCTGCCTCGGGCATGGGTGTGTGTGATGTCCTTAGGTTAGTTAGGTTTAAGTAGTTCTAAGTTATAGGGGACTTATGACCTAAGATGTTGAGTCCCATAGTGCTCAGAGCCATTTGAACCATTTTTTAGGGTGCAAATTATTTGCGCGGGTCACCTAGTATTATTTGTTTTCTTTCTCAAAACCGATGGCTTATCGATATTTAGGCTTGGGACGAAATATTTACGTGGTTGTATCAGAAGACTTGAACCAATGATCGATTTCCTATTTATTTTGTGTCCGCCCCCGGTAGCTGAGTGGTAGCCGGCACGGTAGCTCAGCGTGTTCGGTCAGAGGGCCAGCTGCCCTCTGTAATAAAAAAACTGAGTTCATGGATCAACAACGAACTGAAACGGGTGTCTTTCGACGTCCGTCTAGAACAGATACAACGAACGAAAACGAACAAAATGAGATAAAAAAAGTGGTCAGCGCGACGGACTGTCAATCATAAGGGCTCGGGTTCGATTCCCGGCTGGGCCGGAGATTTTCTCCGCTCAGGGACTGGGTGTTGTGTTGTCCTAATCATCATCATTTCATCCCCATTGACGCGTAAGTCGCAGAAGTGGCGTCAAATCGAAAGACTTGCACCAGGCGAGCGGTCTACCCGACCGGAGGGCCTCGTGACATGACATTATTATTATTATTATTATTATTATTGTTGTTGTTATTATTATTATTATTTCTTTTGTAAATTAGCGTTTGAGAAAAGCGAAAAAAAGGATTTTAACTGGTCAAAGTTGTACGCAATCTGCGGCCGTAATCACTGAATTTTAATTCTGCAGAAATTACTGACAGGAAAACAGATAAAATGTTAATTTTAGTTACGCATACTGTCTTTCTACGTAACTGTGAACATAAATTGGCTCGGTCGTTCAGTGGGTAAGCGTAAGGCTGCATATCCCATAGGTCCCGAGGTAAATTCCCAGTCGACATTACCATTTTTTCAGTTACCTCTTCTATCACTTCTGGCAGTGATCTCTGCTTGTGAAGAATGCCAAACTTCACAGTGGTTCGGAGATAAGCCTTACGTCTGTCTGTAACTGGCCGAATAAGTTAGTGGAAGGTCTCAGAAAGACAAGGGTAAACCATATCCAATAGAATCAAAGCTCATAAAGGACTACGCTGTACGAACCAACCTTAATCTTTACGACAGCTTTACCACCCTATAAATAAGTACGGTTAATTCTTATCTTGATTGAGGTGCAAGGCATGCAATTATCACAATGTATCGATAAAATCCTTTAATCAAAGAAACGAATGTCTATTGTTAACATTACAATTTTATTTTCAGAAATAAAGAGCGCTGAAGAGTTTAGGGTTCGTTTTTCCATAGATCGACTGAGGAAGGCGCTCTTCTCAACTGTGCTTTGCACTGTTTTGCAAACTCGCTCCCCGATCCAATGAACGTTCAGTTAAATCTCTGTTTAGGAGACAGCGAAGCGACGCCGCGCGGCCTGCAGCCGGTGCGGCCGCGCTGCCGGAAGCCGGCCCCGCTAGCTCTGCGGAGTCTCAGGCGCGCCAAGCCGCTCCAAAATAACGCGCCCGGCACGCACCACCGTGTCCTCAGCACTGCCGCCTGCTTCAGCCCAACTGGAGTCATTTGATTTTGTCTCATTTCTAGCAGATGTGTCAAACAGTTCCGTGGATTCCTTTTTACTACTACAACTCCCATTACTGGTTATAATATTGTTACTACATCATTAAGTAAACTATGGTGCAAAATGTATTGTACACGTAAAACTCTGGTTCGATGTAAGAGAACGTCTGGAGGCCAAAGCTGATCACATTACATAAACGTTCAAAATACACTTATTACTCATCGTCGACTACTCTGAGAACTGTGCATGAACATGGTGGCGTAAAAAAGCTATTAGAAAGTGATTGTCCACTGTGACTTTATCGTATGTTGTAAATGAGTTTCGTTGTGATACTGTCGTATTGTAACTCTGAAAATTATATAGCTCGTTAACATGGTCTCAGTTCACTTTTCCGAATGGAAGCACGAACATTGCAACTACGTTTCTTTATCGCAAAGACGTTTTACTTAAATTCTGGGCATATTGTTATGGTGAGAAGTGCACTCAACAGCACATCTGATCCAAGAACAGCAACACCATCCGGAATGACCATTCTCCGTGATATTACAGTACTGATAGGAAGTCCAACAGTGATGACAAGTTTTAAGCATCCTCTAATACGCATTTTGTGTAAAATTTCCACTCTCTTTTTTTCAAGTTGATGGGACGTTTTGAAAAAACTGGATCCCTACATGACTCAGGGAGGGGCCATTCAAGGCGAACAACCTCAGCTGAAACCCTCGAGAACGTGGAACGAGTGCGAATTCCATTCAACGTGGAGACCACTATATCAAAAGACGTTCTGCACAGCAACTCAGAATGTCACGACTGTCTTTCCTGAGGATAACGAAACAGAAATTAAATATTTTCCCTTACAAAATTCAACAATGCCGATCTTCGATGGACAATGATGTGGAGCAGTGATATTCTTTTCAAATGATTTGACAGGGGCCTTTGAAAATGGAACAGTCGTTAAGGCTCAGGTTTAGTGAGAGGCATGCTTCCATCTCCGCGAGAACGTCGACCAACAGAACTGACTCCACTGGGGTACTGTTCAGCTACACGTTCAAGCTTCAAGCTGCTGGACATTATGTGAACTGGCCCCCTTATAGTCCCGACCTCAACCCTTATGATTATTTCTTTTGGGATTATCTAAAGGATAGAGTCATCGAAGATGTACCTGAAACACCCCAGTACCTTCGCGTACAGCAATTTCCATAAATATCCGAGTAGTCGAAAGTGATGATCTTCGGCAATTCATCACGGAATTCAGTTCATGACTCTGCACAGTTGTTGCTGCAAAAGGAAAGCACTTGACTATTAAATTTCAGGTTTTTTGCTGTAGCATGAATATGATAAGAACCTATCATTCCATATTATGTTGTTGTAGACAGAAACTTTGTAACAGTTATTTTGCGCCACCAAGTAATTTTAACATGATTTAAACACCAAGTAATTTTAACATGATTTAAACATGATTTAAACAACAACAGACGAACTCTATCCTGACAGACAGCTCTTCCGTAACGTAAAAGTATTACACGGTCCAGTCACATTAACGTGACCACTGCCTATGTTCGACGTCGACGTGCAATAATCACTCACAGACACGTGCGGCAGCACTAGCTGTGGAGTCTGCATAAAACCTGTCGGTGGAAGGCGGAAGACAGTGCACTCATTATAATGCGGAAACGGAGCGATTTATCTGACGCCCAACACGCAATGATCATTGGCTTTCTGGCCAACGGTGGAAACATTTCTGAAACGACTAAGTTTGCGTGATGCCGTGGTTAAAGAATACCGTGCATGGCGTAACGGCACTATCAAAAGCCGCTGCCGAGTTAACTGTGGTGCTTCACGGGCCGTAGATGACGGGGGAGAATGACGGCTGCGGGGATGGGTACGGGCGAATAGACGTGCAGCTGTTGAGCCACTGACCGCCTAGATGAACCAATGGACTACTAACAGTGTCTCCTCAATGACTGTTCAGCGACTGTTGCTCCGTATGGGGTCCCCCAGCAGACGCCTGCTTCATGTACACTTGCTGACTACTGTTCATCTGCAACGAAAACTGGAATTTGCACACAAATAACACAGCTGGACGTCCGCTAAGTGGCGACAGATTGTCTTTGCAGATTAATCAAGTTTTATGCTCCATCGGAGTGAAACGTCTGAAAGCAAACACCCTGCAATTACCATCGCAAGGATATACGCTGGTGGAAGGAGCTTTAGTCGGGGGAATGTTTTCGTGAGATTCCCTGGGTGACTTGGTCATTCTGGAAGGCACAATGGACCAACACGAAATATCCATCTGTCCTTGGGAACCATGAAAACCCCACATGCAGCTTGTTTTTCCTCAGCATGATGACGTTTACCAATAGGAGAATGCAACGTGTCACACACCTATCAGTGCCAGTGATGCGTTTATGGTCTTAGAGCACTAGGTTGAGTTTACGAACTCCAATGGCCGCCAAACTATCCCGCTTTAAACGACCTGGCCCCATGGTTCTTCAACCGAGAAACCTAGCTCAGCTGGGCACAGCAGTGAAGCCGGCATGCCTCCATACACCTGCCTGTATCTTCCAGAACCTCATTCACCTCTTCCTGTTCGACTCGCAGCGGTCCGCGCTGAAAAGATGGGGATTGGCAGGAGGTCACTTCAGTGTGACTGCAGTATTTCTTAGAGAACCTCACTACACAATATCGTTCCACCACCCTACTGTAGGAAATTTAAAGTTTCTGTGCCTTTTACTCAATCATTCCCCCGCATGTCCGTGTGAAACTGCAAATGACGATGCAGTAGTCTGATCTCAACAAATATTCCTGAGCAGCCATACGATTAAATAAATAAAGTGACATAATAACTGTGTAACATTTCCTTAGACTTAGTCTAGTAAGTATCTCAAAGTTCAGAGAGATGATTTATGAGGGTAGTACGATGAATGCACCTTTTGGTACAAATTGGGAAACCAGATGTTTACTAAAAATACACATGTTTAGAAAACTAAGTGTAACGTGCTTATTTTTCTCAGAATCTCCGGTCCTTAAATCAGTTACCAAAAACATCATCTTACAGTTGAAGACGGCATTATTTAAATAATTTTATTACTTACTGTTTACACTAACTACAATAAATCTCAAAAGTGGTACAACTTATGCAACTCTCCCCCACAAATATTGATCACAGTGAAACCCAACGGGCGTGATTTAACATTGAAACATTCATCGAGCGGAGTGGCCATGTGTGACAGCGATCAATGCACAAACAGTCCACCCCTTCGTCCTGGCATGTGTCTGTCTACGAAATCACGGAAGATTATGAAGCAGTGGCAATCGCCAGTGATGTAATTTATCTGATGTACATTTAGTACGTAGTAACTTTAACATCAGAAACTCCATACATCTTTGCCAACTCTGGCCGGTCGCCGTAGATGTTTATACCTAGGTATGCAAAAGTAGAACAGTGGATTATGTGGGTGGTTCCACTTACACGCCAGAATCTGCGCCACACTAGTTGTCCTCTACCCTACTAAATATTCTTTATACGGTCGTATGCAAAAAACTTACTCCAATCTATTCAGAAGGGGAACTTGTCGAAACTTACCAATAAAGACGTAATGAATATATGGTCTCAGCTCATAGATATCTCTCAAAGAAATAAATACTTTTATTTGTCTGAATAAAGTCACTCACAGGAATCTACAACAACGAAATAGTGCATCATCTTGGAAATACCTCCAAATACTGGCCACCGTGACCAAACGTTCGCCAAGAGCTTTTAGTGACATTTGGGCACCACTAATTATCGCGAAGTACAAGTTTGTAACATGCCTGACGAAAATTCGTTGCTATAAAGGAACTGAAGCTTGAAGAGAAAGATACATTTTAGGCCATAGCAACTATGATTTCTGGGCCGGCCGGTGTGGCCGTGCGGTTCTAGGCGCGTCAGTCTGGAGCCGAGTGACCGCTACGGTCGCAGGTTCGAATCCTGCCTCGGGCATGGATGTGTGTGTTGTCCTTAGGTTAGTTAGGTTTAAGTAGTTCTAAGTTCTAGGGGACTGATGACCACAGATGTTGAGTCCCATAGTGCTCAGAGCCATTTGAACCATTTTTTTAATGATTTCTGGGACAATACGTACCTTATACCACGTAAATTTTAGGTGGAAAGGGGGAAGGGGGGGGGGGGGGAGTGAAGGGAAGGGAAGAATGATATCAGCTGCATCGGGAATTTATGCAGAGTCATCGGCGACGACTAAAAATGTGTTTCGGACTGGGACTCGTACATGGGATGTCCTGTTTAGTAGTCAAATGCACGACTATCTCGGTATGTTGCCAGGCCAACTCACATTCACTCCTAGCGCCACTTATCTGCAGCCACATCCGTGTACTCCATGCTCGCTAATTTTAGATTTCCACTGGAAGTCGAACGTAAATGTTCATCTGCACTGGCGGCTATGGATTCATTACCCGTAGAGGCAAGTCGATTATATGAATCCATAGTACCTGTTCCTTCAGACACGTCCGAAGGAACAGACATCACGCACTCATATACACCGATCAGCCAGAACTTCATGACCGCCTACCTAATAGCAGATGTGTCCACCTTTGGCACGGGTAAAAGCGGCGACGCGTCGTGGCATGGAAGCAATTATGCCTTGGTAGGTCGCTGGAAGGAGTTGACACCACATCCGCACTCACAGCTCATCTAATTACCGTGTATTCCGGGGAGGGTGGCGAAGAGCTCTGACGCCACATTCAATCGCATTAAAAATTTATTAGATCGGGCTCAGATCTGGCTAGTTGGCGGGGTTAACACCTCGACAAGAACTCCAAGCGTGTTCCACGACCATTTCATCAGACTCCTGGCCTTGTGAAATGGCGCATTATCTTGTTGAAAAATGCTACTGCCGTTGGAAACGTGATCGTCGTGAAGGGGTGTACGTGACATCCAACCAGTGTACGATACTACTTGGTCGTCATATGCCTTGCACGAGCTCCACTACATCCGTGGATGCTCAAGTGAATGTTCCCCAGAGCATAATGGAGCCACCGCCAGCTTGTCTTCGTCCTGCAGTACAAGTGTCGAGGAGCTGTTACCTGGAAGACGACGGATTCACGCCCTCCCCTCGGCATGATGAAGAAGGTATGGGGATTCATCAGACCGTGCAACGCTCTGCCACTGTGCCAACATCCAGCGCCGACGGTCACGTACCCACAGTTGACGATATCGTGGTGTTAACATGGGCACATGCATGTGTCATCGGTTTCGGAGGCCCATCGTTAGGAGTGTTCGGTGGACTGTGTGTAAAGACACAGTTGTACTCTGCCAAGCATTAAAGTCTATTGCTAGTTCCACCACAGTTCGCCACCTGTCCTGTTTTACCAGTCTCCCCAGCCTACATACGACGTTCGACACCTGTAACGATGGGTGGCCACCCAACCGCACGACATCTGGACTTGGTTTCACCTTGGTTCCGCCACGTGCTGACGACACTCACGATAGCACTTCTTGTACACCCGAAAAGTCGTGTAGTTTCCGGAATGCTTGTGCCGAGCCTTCAGTCAATCACAATTTGTCCTCGGTCGGACAGACCGTGTGCCTTGCTCATTCGACACACAGACAGCAGGCTCACTGATACTACATGCAACTTGTGTGTGTGTGACGAGCAGTCATTCCTCGCCCCCTCGCCCCATGACGCTGCTACGGTCTGAAAGCTTATAGATATAATAGGTCGGTGGTCACAATGTTCTGGCTGATCAGTGCATAACTGAGCAAGTTTTCTGAGTAAAACGTCTGTCGACGTACTGAAGAACCCCTTGTAGTGCCAGTTAGTGAACATAATGGCTCGCATCTTAATTACAAGTAGGTTGTCTTTTCTTCGATTTCCTTCTTCCTTTTACAAGAAGAATTAACTGAGTTAATACTGGTTCAAACTCCTGTGCTATATTATATTACAGGACGTCGCTGCCGTAATACTGACTACACAAAACTGATGTGTGTACGATCGATTATCAATCGTAATACGATGTTCTGCCAAAGACTACGAGAAACGACACATTTTTGTGCCGAAACTAAATACAAATTTTCAATACTTCTAACGTGAGAAACTTTCATAGTGTAGGATGGAAAACTTACGATTTAACGCACTATCTGCGACGAAGCCTTCATTGTATGATTATATGATAGCGGAACAAACAATGGTAGCAATTACTTCTGTAAAATATCTGGGAGTATGCGTGCGGAACGATTTGAAGTGGAATGATCAAATAAAATTAATTGTTGGTAAGGCGGGTGCCAGGTTGAGATTTATTGGGAGAGTCCTTAGAAGATGTAGTCCAACAAAGGAGGTAGCTTACAAAACACTCGTTCGACCTATACTTGAGTATTGCTCATCAGTGTGGGATCTGCACCAGGTCGGGTTGACAGAGGAGATAGAGAAGATCCAAAGAAGAGCGGCGCGTTTCGTCACAGGGTTATGGTAAGCGCGATAGCGTTACGGAGATGTTTAGCAAATTCAAGTGGCAGACTCTGCAAGAGAGGCGCTCTGCATCGCGGTATAGCTTGCTGTCCAAGTTTCGAGAGGGTGCGTTTCTAGATGAGGTATCGAATATATTGCTTCCCGCTACTTACACCTCCCGAGGAGATCACGAATGTAAGATTAGAGAGATTAGAGCGCGCACGGAGGCTTTCCGGCAGTCGTTCTTCCCGCGAACCATACGCGACTGTAACAGGATAGGGAGGTCATGACGGTGGCGCGTAGAGTGCCCTCCGCCACACAACGTTGGGTAGTTTGCGGAGTATAAATGTAGATGTAGAAGCCGTTAGAGATGAAGGGCGAGTTCGGATACGGCAAGAGCGAGGTAGCGCAGTAGTTAGCACACTGGGTTAGCACTGTTCAGATTCACGTCCCTAAATCGATTAAGGTAGAGACTGGGATGGTTTCTTTGAAAGGGCATTGTCGATTTCCTTCCCTGTGCTTCCTGAAAGCGAACTTGTGCTCCGTCTGTAATGACCTCGATGTCGACGGAAATTTCTAATGTTCCTTCCTCCGGATACAACGGATTCTGAAGAAACTCGATCGTCTTCTTTTCGAAGAAATCATCGCGTAGCCAAACGTGGTATTGAACAGCGCTCCGCCCGACTGCTAGAACTGTTGCTCTACATAGCGTCCCGTCGCGCTCAGCAGGCCGTGTCGGTGGCGTACGCAGGTGGTGAGCAGCGGCGAGTCGGCCGGGACCGGGGGCTCGTGGGAGCGCTTCGCGTCGGCTGCCGGGGCGTGGCCATCCGCGGCTCGGCCCACATCCGGTGGCTGCGTATCAACGAGCGCCGGCTCGCTTTACGCCTGCGTCCGTCCTCGCATTCCGCAGTCATCATCTCTCTCTGCCGTCATCAGCGACCTGCAGCAACAGCGCCATGGCACTCTCTACCCTTCTTCACTTTCCTTGTAGCTGCACCGAGTTTAGGTCGCACCTCAATTTCTTGCTAACAGTGGGTAATCTATTGCTACAATATTGTCCAAACACCAGGAAAAGAAATATTGTACTTCCAAATTAAGCAGCTTACTTTTTTAGCTACTAATCTTTGTGGATCAGTTGGGTTTACACTCATAAAACTAATATTTACAATTTTTCACAAACTATACCATTTCCCCGGAAGTAGAATGGTGAAAACGCTGGGTCTTAGTAGATGAAGGTTAGAAACGACGTATCGAAAATGTGGCATAAAAGGTAACATATTCGGTATGTGCTCAGAAGCTATCCAAAGTCAGAAGTGAGGAATAATAAATAGGCTATAATACCTATTAAACATGTATTAGCACCTAACTTTCCGTGTGTTTCTCTGCAAAAATGGTTCAAATGGCTCTGAGCACTATGGGACTTAACTGCTCAGATCATCAGTCCCCTAGAACTTAGAACTAATTAAACCTAACTAACCTAAGGACATCACACACATCCATGCCCGAGGCAGGATTCGAACCTGCGACCGTAGCTGTCGCGCAGTTCCAGACTGTAGCGCCTAGAACCGCTGCGAGCATAGATATCAGACAGCTGCGAATGGCACGACTAACTGGTAGTGGGCGTGAAATATGGGTGTGGTCAATCAAGTTGCACTGCCAGCCACATATGCCGTGCAGGAATCGCGAAAAAAAATCAGCATTTAAGCGATAGTGACAAGATTGTGTCACAGATGAAACGTGACATACACAGTATAAAGCAGCGGACGAAGGAGTAAAGCCTGGGGGAACCGCGGTACTGCACTCTTTATGTACCTTTTAACGAGAGAGAGAGAGAGAGAGAGAGAGAGAGAGAGAGATTGAAGATATATGTAAGAACTGGGGAATAATTTCGACGACGTTTTTAATCATACATATGCTCTTTATATCATATACTCTTACAAATGGACGATCAGGCTAGTTAATTTCCGATTTAGATTAGTCTTAGGTACGTTATAGAGGAACCAATTCTTAGTACCTGACTTGCGACTTTTCATGCGTCGTCTCCTATGTTCAGAAAAAGTCAGTGTTCAAGTTCCATGCATATCGCCTATACCTGTGACGTTACTCATGTTTCAGTTAAGCGAGCGTAGCTCAGTGGTTAAGGTTCACGGCTGTCAAACTGCCGGTACGGTTTTAAATGAAGCTTTTACTGATCCTACTTTTCTTCCAGTTCCACCGCACATAACATCATGAAATAGTACATAGCATGCAAAATTTTTCAAAAATCATCATTTTCGCCGTAGTAATTTCATTAGTAATTGACACAGGATTGGAAAATCCTAATCTCCATAGTGGTGGCCGGGAATCTTAGCTGCTGGTCTACGATCCCTTGGTTGAAAAATGACGACCATAAAGGATGTAGGAGGTATGCAGGAGTTTTTAGTATGGATTTTCTCGGAAACTAAGGGTTGTGGCATGAAAAGGAGCTAGCCAGATTTTCAGGACAGGTTCCTCTACAACATAGCTAAGATTCATCAAATGCGTTATTGCCAGGTCTGATGGTCCCCTGGTTAGTCCAAATCGGTTATTAGCATAACAACAAAGCAAGAAAGACCCCAAAAGAATTCCACGCTCATTAGGTCACAGGCAGTGTTTAGCGGGACGCAGTCACGAAGGAATTCCCATAAAGAATCAGTGTTAAAACGACGAAATTTGAGGTACACTTTCTGAAGTAACTGTTAGAGATTAAAATCCGAAAGCCGGCCGTTGTGACCGAGGGTTCTAGGCGCTTCATTCCGTAACCGCGCGACTGCTACGGTCGCAGGTTCGAATCCTGCTTCGGACATGGATGTGTGTGATGTCCTTAGGTCAGTCAGGTTTACTGACAGATGTTAAGTCCCATAGGTCTCAGAGCGATTTGAAAACCCTAAAATTTTAGAGAACACAGATGAAACACGATCCTCAAATCACAATAAAAATGGATTACTGTATTTTATATATGATACGAATAATGCATTTTTGGTTCTAAGAGGAAAAAAAAGTTATCACTTATTAAGACACTTTTAAATTAGTTGTTGGTGTCATTATAGGTCCCCCTTTTTCACCAGATTAATCATTGTTCTGCTAACAAAAGAAACAAAGTTTGATGTCTACATCAGTCTTAATTTTTGAGAAAAGTGTAGCACGATATCAAAAAATGTAGTTCTGAGTGGAACTGTTTAGAAGCATTACATACAAGAAACTAAAGAACATTAGCACACAGACACATTTTAAAAACGTTTCATGACTATGATGTGGCTCAGCTTCATCCTCTGTGTCTCCTTTTCTTTAATCTTCTGGCTATCCCAGCCTCCTTGGTAGCAATTCCTGTAGAAATTTCAGCATAGCGTATACGATCCAAGTAGACGTTTTTCGGTCGCCTTGTTTTCAAGAGCGTTATCACAATAGTCTTCTTTGACACACCAGCACTGAAGCGCATCGTTTCGTCTTGAACACTAAGTTTTAGTGTTTCTGTTATCGCTTTTGGTAGCCTTGTCCAAGTAACAGAATTCAAACTTTCATACGGATGCTGAATTGTACCACGGACATTCAGCTGAACTACTACTTTTGCTACTGTGCAACACGTAAATGCTCAGCAAGACAGAGAAAAAGTGGGCGTGGCGCTTAGTTACCACCCATCATAACTCCGGATCAGATCATCAAATTTGAATGAAACAAATGGCACTTCGTAGCCAAATAATTGGGGTACTGAACGAGACAAACTGAAACTGGGATTTTTTAAGCAGTTCACGACTGTGTTCCATGAATCTAGCTTTAGTATTTGCTACCTATTCGCCGGTGAAGACTCTTTAAAGTAGTGCATTAGAATTGGTCGCTAAGTACGTTTATGCGTCCCTGCCCCTTACTGCCCTCGTGGTTAATCCGTTACGAGGTCTGCCGAGGTTTAGAGGCGGCGGCCGCTGTACAGAGACGTCACACAGAGTGGGCGCCACGCTGGACCAGCCGCAGCCGCGGCCCCTCCCCGCCGCTTCCGGCCGGGCCGCGGCCCCCGGCCTTGAGCGCCGGCGTCGGCGTCGGCGTCAGCTCATTCACTTGGTCGCCGCGCAGCACACCAGGGCGGACCAGAAATACACCGCCGCTCGCCGCCGCGGCGCCACACTGCGCTCCGGGATCGCGCTCGACGACGACAGCTCTCCAGCCAGGAGCCGCGCACGTCTCGCCTCGGCGGGGGAAGCCTGACTTGTGTCGGTAAACGCCAGCTGGTCCCTGAGGCTCTGACTCGGTCCTGTGCTATTTATCTGAAACCCGCTGACCCAAAAACAAAGGAGGAAGATCTGTGGGTGACTTTCTTCCACCCAGGCACAACATAGCAGAAACGCTGACAGGCAAATGGACATATTTATTACAAATGAGCCAAAAAATGTACCACCTGAACCGTGACTTACTACGACTCATCAGTTTCGAATGCCGTACGAGCATAATTATTATTTCTTTTTTTAACACTTTTTTTATTAGGTCGCTTCCTTGTCTGCCTGCCTATTCAGCAGAAATTTCGCAGTTGATTTTAGACTAACTTGCCGATGACTTAGGGTCTTGAAATCTTAAGCCCAGCTCAGAAATGGAAAGCAATGTAGTATTCTGGGGGTAATAACAACCTATCTGCAATAGGAGAGGGTTCAGGGGTGTAAACGGAGTGACAAAGAAGCATAACACGGACTTCCTGCATGATCGCTGTGCTTAGCAGATTGCGTCGCAGCCCCTACGGGCACAATGTGGGTAAACCAGCTGTCCCAGAGTGTCTGCGAAAACACTAGAGCTACAAGCGCACTTCTCTAATCCCTGAAGCAATTTCTACCGAACTAGCACACGTATCACTTGTAACGTGGAAAAATGTACAGTGCCAGTATGACCACCATAGCATTCTTGTGAAGAGTGTGTGTGTGTGTGTGTGTGGGAAGGGGGGGGGGGGGGAGGAGGAGAGATGGCTCATTTATATTTGAATAATTATTTTCAATTTTTTTTTAGTCTTCTGTGTCTCGATTAAAATAGATTTCAAACCTCTTGACGAGATTACTAGAAAGACGTATGGTACATTTGTTTTTCTTGGCTGGTGCGCAGTAGACCACTTTCTGTACCAATGACATTTTCCCCTTTTACTGTTCCAGTCGCGAAGGGTTCGCAGGAAGAACAATTGCTAGAAAGCCTCCTTGCGAGCTCAAATCTCTCTAATTTTCACCTCCAGAGACTGTGTGAGAAATATACGTGGGAAGAAGAAATGTACTACTTAACTCACTTGAAGAGAAACTGAAATAAACTTCAAATTTACCGTACGTCTTTCTTGTAATCTCGTCAGTAGGTTTGAAACCTATTTTAATTCACACACAGAAGACTAAAAAATTGTGAATAATTAAATAAAAATTAATTTTTAATACAATATTTTTATATCGGACAAGAAAGTTGAAAATAATTTCTCATAGCCCCATGCAGATTCCCAACTCCTTCCAGGAAGGTCTGAAAATTTGTGGTTGTGAATTTTTAATAGGCATCAAAATACTTGTGCGATTTATAAAGAAAAACGTGGAATGGATGCAACACGCACGTAATGCATGAATAGTTCACTTTCTAACTATCATCTGTTGAATGCGCTCCACATTTTACGTTAAAAATCTAACAAGTATTTTCATTGCTATTAAAAATTCTCTTCCATAATTTTTCAGAATTATCTGTAAGCCGTCAGGAACCGTTATGAGACCAGTAGAATTCTTTTTATACTCTGTACAAACGTGTTATATTAAATATTTATTCTGTTTGTACTGTTTTATGGATTGATGTATACAAGCAATGCAGATAGCGCGTTCCAAGCTTATGAATTTCTTGTAATGGAAGAAGGATAATTCCTTGAAACCATAAAAAGGCAATGGTAGCGAAAAAGACGCAGAACAAGACAGATGCAGAGATCGCGTCGAAGACTAACGTATTCTCCACTGTACTTCATCATTTAAATAGTTTATTGACAAAGCTGCAGACTTTCCAAAAACACTGATTGTGATGCAGGAAATTAAGTTATGAAGATGACGATCACATGATCGTTGTTAGTTGTGTGACAAAAGGATAAGGCACTGTGGTCTTAAACAGCAATGTTCTGATTACTTCCGTCATTTGAGACACTGCATCGAGATCGCTGTTCGTCTACGCGGTTCTGAAGGAAGAAGAAAGATCATTATTAATCGGTTAGTCGACATCTAAGTCACTAGAGACGACGCATAAGCTCGGGAAGTTTCAAGGATGACGAAGGAGAACGGTCGGTCCTTTAAAGGGCATTTGCCTGGAGCGATTTAGGGAAATCACGAGAAACCTAAATCTGGATGGCCGGACGTGGATTTGAACCGTCGTCCTCCCGAATGCGAGACCGGTGTGCTAACAACTGCGTCACCTCGACTAACCCCCAATAGACTGTAGGGACAACCAATTACATCGCTTATAACATATGTTGAAAATCGGCTGTTGTCAAGGAAACGTAACGCAGAAGGCCCAGGTCATAGCAATGTATAAAAAGGGTAGAAAATCGGATACTCATAATTACCGGCAAATTTCACTGACATCGATTTGGTGTAGAATCATGGAACATATTTTGTGTTCAGACATAATGACCTTTCTAGACTTTGAGAACCTCATCTGCAGAAACCAGCACGGTTTTAGGAAACAGCAGTCATGCGAGACACAGCTCTTTGTGCATGATATACAACAGGCTCTAGATACCGGCTCCCAGGTTGATGCCATATTTCTCGACTTTCGAAAGGCGTTCGACTCAGTTCCGCACTGTCACTTGCTACAAAAAGTGCGCGCTTACGGTCTATCCAATGATATATGCGGTTGGATAGAGAGTTTTCTAACAGACAGGGAGCAGTATGTTTTCCTGAACTGGGTAACTTCAACAGAAACAAGAGTAACTTCAGGTGTGCCCCAGGGCAGCGTAATAGGTCCTCTGCTTTTTACGATTTACATAAACGATCTAGTTGATGGTATTGACAGCGGCCTTAGACTGATTGCCGATGATGCTGTAGTCTATAGGTGAGTAGTATCACACGAAAGTTGTGAACAAATCAGTGAGGATTTGCAGAAAATAAGTGTGTGGTGTAATGACTGGCAGTTATCTCTCAATATTAGTAAGTGTAATCTACTGCGTATAACAAGGCGAAAATCCCCATTAATGTATGAGTACAAAATAAATGATCAGTCTTCGGTAGCGGTAACATCTGTCAAGTATCTGGGTGTGACTATTCGAAATTATCTCAAAAGGAATGATCAGATTACGCAAGTAACGGGTATGGCGAACTGTAGATTGCGGTTTATTGGTAGAATCCTGAAGCGATGCAGTCCACCAAAGGAAATAGCTTACAATACGTTAGTTCGTCCAGTCTTATTGTTAGTCTGTACGGGACCCTTACCAGTTGGGTCTGATTCAAGAGATTGAGAAGGTCCAAAGAAGAGCGGCAAGATTCGTGACTGGTACATTTAGCCATCGCGAGAGCGTTACAAATCTCATAGGAAGTCTGAAGTGGGATACACTTGCTGATAGACGACGAGCTAAACGGAAGGGGCTGCTCACTAAATTCCGAAATCAGATCTTCGCTGAGGATGTAGAGCATATATCATTACCACCAACTTTCAAATCGCGTAATGATCATATTTCAAAGGTAAGAGAAATAAGAGTTCGTACTGAGGCGTTCAGACAGTCGTTTTTCCCTCGCGCGATCCGCGAGTGGAACAGAGAGTGAGTGGGGGGGAATATGACTTTGGCGCGAGTTGTGCCCTCCGCCACACACCGCTTGGTGGCTAGCGGAGTATATATGTAGATGTATTCACACCCAGCTTGCGCTTTATTCACAGAGCGGTATTCACGAAACTACAAACGGCTGTACGCTGCACCGAAGGTCTGAATTCGAATGGCTACTTCGGAATTTCTTATTCCTCCAGAAAGCACGTCCCTCAGTAGGTGAGCCAAGCAGAAACACAGAAATCGTAGAATGTGAGAGGCTCGTAAAGCTCCCACGAGCAGTCTAGCGTGAAGACGTGTCTTCGGACGATATGGACCACTTTGTAAGCGTGGCGGTCCACGTAGCTATCGGCCAGTTTGCGCTGGCTGACGCTAACGGCACCCCCAGCACACATTAGCAGCAGCGCTCGTGACGCAACGAGCCGCGGCGCCGCTGCGTGGCGTGCACAGCGCCCAGCGCCACGCGCCGCACTTTCGCCGCAGAGAAAGCCAGACAGGCGGCTCTAGGCAGGCAGGCGGACTGGACCGGCGGTTTCTCCAGCCAGCGGCAGCAGCAGCAGTGCTAGCAGCAGCCGTAGCAGCACAGCAAAAGTCTGCTTATGGAGGCTCCATTCTACAGCTTATCAATTAGGGTGCTCACTGCTGCAGTGAGATTCTGAGAACTGGAAAATTACCAAAGCTTTTCGAACAGGCCTAAAACCGGACAAGGACGGAACTGATGCTTCTCACTACCGACCAGTGGAAAGGCTTATTCTGAATCACATTCGAGAGGCCACTGACTAAGTCAGTCCCGGAGAACAAGGTGGCTTTACGAAACATCGGAGCTGCAGCGACCAACTTTGACAACTCTAGAAGAAGATGGATTTCAGCGATGTCTCAAATCAGCTGCAGTTTTCGTGGACCTTACGGCAGCTTGTGACACTGTGTGGAGGGAGGTATTAGTGTTAAAGAAAAAAGCTGCCGTCTCAAGTTAAAACATGCGTTCTGACAGGCGCTTTAAGGTGTTTCTAAACGAGCAAGCTAGCGGATTGCAAATTATAGATAATGGCCTGCCTCAGGGATCAGTTCTCGCCCCCATGCTGTTTATCCTATGTATCCATGATATGCCAGACACGGATTCCATAAAAATCCAATATGCACATGACCTAGCATTAGTCTTCCAGAGTAAAGATTTATGCACTGTGAGAGTATACCGACAAGTGATTTAATTAAATTGGTTACTTCTATAAATGTAGACTTTATCCTAACCCAAGTAAAACTGAGGTTACTGCATTCTAAATACGTAATAAAGAAGTCCACAGGAAGCAACATATGTCGTTCAACGGAATTTATGTGCCACATAACTACAATCCAGTGTATCTATGAATCATACTGGATCGGCCCTTGACATTCAAACAACAATATATCACATTATCTAAAAAACTGGCCTCAAGAGTAAATTTACTTCGCAAGATTGGCGGGAGCAGCTGGGGTGCCGACGCCAATACTGTACGCTCTACTGCATTCAGATGGTTCAAATGGCTCTGAGCACTATGGGACTTAACATCTATGGTCATCAGTCCCCTAGAACTTAGAACTACTTAAACCTAAGGACAGCACACAACATCCAATGATCACGAGGCAGAGAAAATCCCTGACCCCGCTGGGAATCGAACCCGGGAACCCGGGCGTGGGAAGCGAGAACGCTACCGCACGACCACGAGCTGCGGACTCTACTGCATTCGCTCTTGTGTATTCTGCTGGGAAATATTTCGCACAAAACAAAGATTAACGTGCAGCTTAATAAAACCATGTGAGTAATACTTATAATGTCAGATCTACTCCCAGTTAGTGGTTGCTTGTCTTAGATAATATTGCTCCGCAAGATCAGAGGAGAAAAGCAGCTAAGATAAACTTGCTCAAAAGGATTACTTCTCGTAAGAACTCTCCCTTATAGGACACCGTACAAGATCGACGAACAACTCGTCTGAAATCACGCAAACCACCCTGGGTTGATTAGAAACTATCGGTTCTTTTGGCGTGACATCCAAATGGCTACAAAACTGGAACGAACATGCACCCAATAACGCTCACCTGCTTCAAGATCAAACAAAGAAAATCGAGGAATCTGACGTACCACGCCAAATCTGGTCGAGGCTGAACTGCATGAGGACTGCTAAGGGAAAATGTGGTTACACCATGAAGAAGTGGGGTTTCCGTCCATATGCTGACTGCGAATACTGAGCAAGGGGGCAAACAATAGATAACATTGCCATGGAGTGTTGACTTCGAGCATTTGACGATGATCTCAGGACTTTACGTCAAGGTACTGAAAGTTCTCCTGACTGGTTGTCACATTTGGACATTTCCTATTGATCGTAGTTGTTTTTGTGTACTTGTAAACCATACGAGAAATGAATAAAATACTGCTACTGGTGAAGGGAATACTAGGGTTGAAGGAAAGAAGTATGGACATATTTAACATCCCGGCGATAACGAGGTCGTTTGGAATTGTGGCTTCAAGGTCTTCAGACTACAGATTGTAGGATTATATCTTACCTTCTGTAAGACCAAGCAATTCGCAGTAGGCCTACATTAAATTTAGAAATAGTCTGAACGTAACTCCTGTGCTGCCTTAACCAGGTTTTAGAATGAACATACGGCAAGTGCCAATGTAAACAGCATTCTTAACTACCAGTACGTAAGTAAAAGGCTGGCGTTTCAAACTTCGAAAAAGCCTGTTCTAACAATTTCCACACCAGACACACAATCGGGATGACGCTGCATAAAAGCAAAAAATTACGTCGCAGATCATTTTGACAAGAGTTACTAGTCTTCAAAATGTTCGAACTTACTTCAAGTCTACCCGACATGTTCGTAAGTAGTGCATTACCCTGTCGAAGCCTGCCAAAAGCATTAGAGTATTTGTTACAGTGATTGGTGAGTGTGTATAATATCAACATCTGACTCTTTAGAGATAGACTACCGTAACATCTCTGCACTTCGGCACAATACACTCAAATAACTATAACAATGAGAACGATGAACTTGGCTGATAGATAAATCAGCGAATCGGGATCCCAGCTATCGCCTTACAGCACCCCATTCGAAAACGTTACAGCTCTTAAGCATGAAGCACATAAAAACCATCCTGCCACGAAACGCTTGATTTCTGAACAAAAAGAATGGGGAAAGTCAGAATTGCTAAACATGACATCATGCGACACCAACTGAATGTCATAACATGCGGAGACCGATCATGAACGAGTAAAATACAGACAGAATAACAGATACAAATTTTCGTAGGAACGATATATCGCTCCGTCGCTAAATGAAGCTGTGAAATAATTAGCGAGATGTGACAGAGTATGTCCATATCCATGACACCGGTTTTATGGGAAATGGTCACAATGTAATATGAATAAGAACCAAGGAAACGAGGTGAGAACTTCTGCCCATAATGTAGCTGAAACAACATAAAACAATAACGAAAAATTTTGGTACCGTCGGTAAGTACGAGCAGGTGAGTTTCAACCACGAATACTCCAGTCTGTCGATACATGTATCCTGCTGGTGTCATATAAAAGAAAGACGAATCAAACATCCAAGGACCGTGATTCAGAAAGGGTGCGTATACGAAAGAAGTAGCGATCAGCACCCTTGCACATTGATGGACCGATGGGACACTGCTCTAATGGGGCACTCACACGTTACAGTTCAGAATGATTGTGGCTGCATGAAAATTGTGCCGATAGACCTTAGTGTGATGAGTAAGCCCCGATTTTTATGTAATGTCAACATTCCAAAAGTGTATGCATTTATGTAATCAAAACTGGTGAAATGTGTAGTATCACGAGAATACGTTGCTATTTATTTAACACAAAACAATAACTTCAAGTAAAATAAACTTTTGAGTATCATTACAAGCGTGCCATATTTTTGCTTAAATGCACTTAAACGTGTCAGAAACACGAAAAGTACATTAAAAATTTTACACAATTTTTTTAGTTTGAAAGTCTATACTCTGCTAATAAAAGAAAATTATTTCCCAAAACATTTATTTACTAGGATGCCCATCTTCATTGAAATTATTATGACGTCCTTCCTCATCTTCCATTCTGAAGCTTAATGAACAGACACGTACTTTCCAAATTCTCTGCACAGAATATCTCCTCACATCACAGGAAGTTGATGGTGAAAATTTTAAGAGATTAAACATTCTTGGAGGGATGTTCTCTCCCTCTCTGAGTATATCGTAGATAGAAGTAAAAGTTGAGTAGCCTAGATTTCTTGCTAAAACGGCGTCAAACTCATTCACTACCCTCTGAACAGCATCACCTCTAATATCAGTTAGCTTGTACTTGACATTCTCAACAATTTCTAACGATTTTTGCAAAGGTAACCTTATAGATTCCAATTCTTTAACACTGCTGGTGAGTAAGTTATGGATGTACGCCAGAGCATTTTTGGGTTTAGGGTAAGTGAAAACATTTTGTGCACCTCATACTGATGCTGAGGATTCTCTCTCAAGTGACTCGGTTACAGATATCACGGCTTGAAAATGTCCAGTGCTTCAATCCATGTACCCCACTTCGTTAGGACAGGTTCAGGACCCAACGCAAGATCTGTCGGCAGTTCCCTATGGGCAGTATTATTCACAGGCGAGTCCAGATATCCTCTGATGCAAAGTGAAGGCCGTGTTCGTACGAAGAGACCGATGGTGAGCAGTATCTGCCAAACGTTGTCCACAAAACCCCCGACAGATGTCTAAGGTTCTGTTATGTCGTGGGGAGGCATCAATATTGACATCCATACGAATCTTGTCGTTCCTGGTCGCCTTACCGCCAGGAAGTACATCGAACACATCCTGTTGGACCATGGGTACTGGATACGGTGGTGGCTCTGAGGTCCTCGTAATGCCAAGGCAGGGGTCTCTTGCTAAGCCCGGACATTGAAGTAATGAACAGATGGCGGGGGGACCCAACCTAAGTCCCATCGTGCATACGTGGGTCATGCTTGAAAGATATGTTCGTGGTAGTCCTGTTCCACCACAGACTCTCCAAGAACTCTCATGGGCTCTCATTGAAGAATGGAAACGGGTACAACAGGTTATCCGCCATAGAATTACACAGACCAAGCTGCGTTAAACACTCACGGAGGGCATACACGTTACTGAAGCTCTCAAAGTCCAGTGAAAAGTAACAAGGATGATTGGGATAAATGATTGTTTCCACTCTGTTTCCGACGTCTATCGGACTCCTTTTATGTAAACACTCGAGGATGTAATGACGTTTTGTTGTGCACTTAATTTATAAAAGACAAAGGTATGATTTGGTAACATACCCAGTCCTCAGTTACAGCTCGGTGGAGTATGGGAGACGCCCGACGTCATTTTCCCCTAACTCTTTTGAGAAGTGCATAAATTATTGTTACTGTTATACATGACCCAGTTCGATTTTTGATTCGCTTCTACTGTTTGTTTCCTGTGATCAGAGATTTATGTAATTAAGTTGTGCGTAACTTGCATGAACACGGCGAGTGATACTGCAAATTTCTGAAGCTGTATGCAGTATGGTGACTCCTCTTTCCTGAATATTATGTAAATCGCCGTTAAAATTACTGGTGACACTTAAAGACGGGTGGAATGAGCAGTTTCTTCAAATCACATACATGTAGAGCCGTTCATGATAGTATGTTCGAACAGGATGGAGATTAAAAGCTCACAGAACCTGTTTCATACAGATAAGCTCACTTACTTTTTATTTAAGCGAATAGATCGTTTATTGATTACTGTCATTTTTTATATATTCCTCCTTCCACAGTCTTTATATACAAACGACTTCCAAACGGCAAAAATCTTTATCATAGCTCGACCTCCAAGAGTGTGCGCACACTTTACGCTGCTTTCCACACTGACAACTAATTACTCTAAGTATTTTGTGCCTCTCGCATATCCTGCCAGCAACCATGCTAACAAATGCCATTATTTCTCTCTCTTCACTGGACTCTCCTGCGAACGTCCGTTTCTTTGATTTTACATCAATTTTAATTTCTTTGCGCGTAGAAAATGTGCATATATAATATTTATATAGAAGTTTACTTATTTTGGAAGCATAGAAGGCATAAATGAAAGAAATAAAAAAACAAATACAGAAAATTACAGCAGAATAGTACATGTAAAGAGATGTTTGGGCATAGCTACCACAACGTAGGAGGGAGCTGTGAAGTGTAAAACCTGTAGAGGAAGACAGAAATTGGAATATCTTCAACAAATAATTAAGGACGTTGCGTGTAAGTGTTGAGTATTAGCACAGGAGTAGAAGATGTGGCGAGTTATAAAGTAGTCGGTAGACAAAGGAATTCCTAAGGTAATGCTCGAAGTTTTAATTAGCCTAGACGCATTCAAAGTCCATTTCAGCGCCATAAAGAAGCTAATCGAACGCGTAAAAATATTCGCCCAAATAAGTTTCATTATGCAAGTAACTTTAAATATGTTATAGGTGATCGCTTAAGCGACGTGAAAATGAAGAGCGTCTGTAGTACGTTGAAGCAGTTTAAGGTAATATCGCCTGATTTCCGTCATCAGGTGTAATATAGAAAGTGATCCATTACATTTTGAGCGTGCAGCGATTTCAGGCCAGTAATCTGTTCCATCAGTCAATGTATCGTGGAATCGTGACGCGTTGTGTAAATACTCTTTAAGTGTCGGCAGCTGTGACAATCGCCAGTCGACGGCACAAGCTTTGTAGTAAAGTGAGCGATACGCGGGACACCGGGGGGATTAGCAGCAGGCGGCGGGTAAGATCCATGCGGCGGCCGTCACACACTCTTACCGGATTAAGAAAGAAAGGCAGGCAGGCAGTGGCAGCAGTGGGACCACAGTCCGCTGCCCACTGTCTCTGTTCGACTCGCTTTCACTTTCTTCACGACAGTGCTGTGTTTCAGTACCCATCCACGCACTTGTTACAGTGCAATGTGTAGCGGTATAGATGAGGTAACACTGTTTCCGCTGGACTTGAATTCTGTTCTTCGCAGCTGCAAAACAATCCATTTTGTGTCCTTCTCGTTTCATCATAAGCCCGAACAACCACAGATGTTCACCAATAACTAACATTTTTAGAGGAAAGTAAAAATACGGATACAAATTATAATCATTCAAAAACCTGGAAATGTGACTCAGGCGGCAATTCCATATAATCCTTTTCCCTGTGTAGCGTCCCGCCAGGAGCATGCGCTCTCTCTAACGCGCGATTTCGTCTTCCACCGGTAACTGCAGGACGGCCTCCGAGGGCAAGTGCTGCGAACCACGTGGGACATCAATGCTATGAGCACTTTGCCGAAGTCGAATATCACTTTGAGCGGCTTGTAATTCTCTGTTCTACCAACAATCATGACAAAGAAACAAGTCTCTGATTTCGTGGAGGACGACCTTGGAACTTTGTTATTTGCGTCTATACAATTCCCGGGCAAAGTGGGATTAGTGAGCCGTTGTCATCGGCACTCCTTGGATTTGCTAGATGACCGTCTTCTTGGACTTGTTAGGTGACCACCTTATTGTGTAGACTCTACGAACAGTCATAGGTGGGGAGCTACCCGCTGTGCCACAGGGTTCTTTATAATATTAGCATTATATTATTTTAAGTTTGAGTTAACACCGATTTTATTTGGAGTTTCCCGGTTCCAACATGGCTAATTTACATTGCTCAGTTTGTTTATACCACAGTTATACCCGTCTATCGGGTTTGAACCCCGTTGCTAATTCATATTATTTGTACTAATTCGGTGTAATTTACCTGTTACTCAGGCTCAGGACTACGGTAAGTTTAATATTAATATATACTGTTTTATTTGAAGTCCTGTAGACGTTGTTCCTTAAATTTTATTTACACATTCTTTTATAGCACTAGCCTGACTTACTGCAAAGTGATTTGAAACATTCTCTCTTGTCTGAGATTTGCATTCAACTTAAAACACCATGTCTGGCTACTTGCGTGAAGCAACCACTCCGTTTACAAGAGACTTCTCTGATTTACGTAACGGTTATACAATGAGGTGACCAAAGTTACGATATGTACATATACAGATGGCGGTAGTACGGCGTACCTAAGATATAAAAGGACAGTGCGTTGGACGGAGCTGTCATTTGTACTTCTGTGATTCGTGTGAAAAGGTGTCCGACGTGATTATGGCCGAACGACTCGAATTACTGGTGTTTGAACGCGGAATGGAAGTTGGAGCTAGATGTGTCGAACGTTTCCTTTCGGAAATCGTTAGGGAATTCAGTATTCCGAGTGTTAATATCCACAGCATCAAGAGTGTGCCGAGAATATTTTCAGGCATTAACTCTCACGACGGACAACGCAGTAGCCGACGGTCTTCACTTAACGACCTAGAGCACCGTCGCTTGCTTAATGTTGTCAGTGCTAACGGACAAGCAACACTGCGCCAAATAACCGCAGAAATCAATGTGGGAAGAACGATATCTGTTAGGACAGTGCGATGAAATCTGGCGGTAATGGGCTATGGCAGCAAACAACTGACGCGAGTGCCTTTGCTAACAGTACGACATCGCCCGCAGCGCCTCTCCTGGACTCGTGACCATATCGGTTGGAACTTAGACGACTATTAAAGTGTGGCCTGGTCATACGAGTCTCGATCTCAGTTGGTAAGAGCTGATTGTAGGTTTGGTGGTGGCGCAGATCCCTCGAAACCATGGACCCAAGTTGTTAACAAGCACTGCACAAGCTGGTAGTGACTCGATAATGATGCGGTCTTTGTTTACATAAAATAAGCTGGATCCTCTAGTCCAACTGAACTGATCATTAACTGGAAATGGTTACGTTCAGTTACTGGGAGATCATCTGCCGCCAGACAACGATGGAATTTTGATGGATAACAATGCGCCATGTCAGTGGGCCACAATTGTTTACAATTGGTTTGAAGAACTTCTCAACAATTCAAGGTATTTATTTGATCATTCAAGTCACCTGACGTGGATCCCATCGAACATTTATGGGACATAACACAGAGGTCAGTTCGTGCACAAATTTATTTATTTAGCGTATGGCATTTAGACACAATTGTTATTACAATCAATATGCAAAATTGTAATAATTTGGCATTAGATATTCTTACAGTTATTACAATAGTTATACAGAATTATACAAAATTATACAAAATTACACATAATACACATGTTACAGTAGTTATACAAAGTTATAGTAGTTTGGAAGTAATTACAAACAAACATCTAATGAGTTAATATATGCAATTGATTCTGGAGTCGCCATCAGGAAATCTTCTGGAGTCCCATCATAGGCTGTCCTGGGGCAGTCTTCTATTATGTGCTGGATAGTTTGATTTTCTCCACATTGACATAGCGGCGATTCTGTCATGCCCCACTGGTAGAGGGAATAGGCGCATCTGCCATGTTTAGTTCTAATTCTGTTTAAAGTTGCCCAGGTTTTGCGTGATAAGTCAAAACCTGGAGGCTTCTGGGAGATACATGGAAGTTTGCTGATGTTCTTTAAGGACCATTCTTGGTGCCAGGCGCTGGTTATGTTGAATTCTTCCTCTGTTGCAGATGTGGCTATTGCGGTTCTGATGGGTGACCTTCTGGAGCGGAGGCTGCTTTGGGTGGAATCTTGAAAATTCTCATGGATGGGTAGATTCCGATTGCTCATTATCTTTTTGTACTCTCTTATAAGAGCGTTTGTGCGGCGTAGGTTAGGGGGTGGTACGTGGCTTAGTACTGGGAGCCATTCCACGGGTGTAGTCTTTATTACACCAGCGATCATTCTCATTGTGTTATTGAGCTGTGCATCGATTCTATGGGTGTGGGGGCTGTTTAGCCATACCGGCGCACAATATTCGGCAGCTGAGAAGACGAGACTTAAGGCTGATGTCCGTAACGTAGTAGCTGCCGCTCCCCATGTCGTTCCACAGAGCTTCTGTATAATGTTATTCCTTGTTTTTAGTTTCTCTGCTGGTGCTAAATGAGCTAGCACATAATGGCAGTCAGACAAACCGTGAAAGGTTCTCCTGATTATGCAAGTAGACACAAAAGGATATGCCAACAAGGAAACTTGGACCTACGGTCCGAATCTGCCATCTCAACATAGAGAGCATAAGCTATTCTAAGTGCCAATACTTATCGTGCACAAAATCCTGCACCGACAACACTTTCGCAATTATGCTTCGCAATTATGCACAGCTATTTCTGCAGGAGACTTCCATGCCACGTAGGCTTGCTGCACTAAGTCGGGCAAAAGAAGATCCGAACGATATTTCGAGTAACCCACGATTTTTGACACCGCAGTGTGTTTTTATAGTTGACCATTGCCGTGCTGCTGGTCCCGGCGGAGGTTCGAGTCCTCCCTCGGGCATGGGTGTGTGTGTGTTTGTCCTTAGGATAATTTAGGTTAAGTAGTGTGTAAGTTTAGGGACTGATGACCTTAGCAGTTAAGTCCCATAAGATTTCGCACACATTTAAACATTTTTTGACCATTGCCCCTCCTGATCTGATATGCTTACAGGTGTTTATCTATTGATGCTTGATATATTTTTGGAACAAACGTTAAATGAAATGGTTTTACGTCTGTTCTAGTAGTACCAGAATTCATACGGTGCTTTACTGAACCTGTTTTTCTAACAGAAGCTCTACGCACTGTGATAGTTTCGAACTTCAACTTGACGTTTTCTAATTTCTTAGCTGCTCACTTAAATTTGTCTTAACTTGGGAATTTTTTTTTTTGTGGCCTGACACCTTACCAGTCCCAGTTCCTCGCTTGCTAACGATTTCTAGATCCAAAGTAGCTATGATTCTGTGATATGGAGGCAGACGAAGAATTAATTTAATAGTAGCAGTCGCACCGAGTAGGACACGTGGCGTTGTAGCTGGTAGTTCTTGGATGTTATGCAGTTTGTTAGCCGACTGCACAAGAACAAAGTACTTGACAGACATTTTCAAATAATGGCATCCTTTTTTAATAATTTACAGTGTAAGTGTACAGTATCACCAGAGACTGTGAATGCTTATTTGGGACCCGAACTGAGTTGTTTCGCTCTGCTCACAGCTTCAGGCTGCGCTTGTTCCGGGCACGCAGCTTGAGGCTTTTGTCTACGGGCGTCACTGTGTAGTGGACGGAGCCGGATATCGTGATCCAAAGTGTCGCTAAGGTGTCCCGCACTTCCCCACATCGGTCCGCCAGGTGGTCAACCCGGATGTTGCCCACACTGAGGACGACCTCCGTCACCCGTGATCAAGTGGAGGTCGATTCAAGGTGTTGCAGACGGCGGCGAAAGGTTTTACACGACAGTGTTCGAAAGCCCCCCCCTCCTCCCGCCCCACCATTCCACCATCTGTCTTTCAAACAGGTTTCAGTTGTTATCCATAGTTGAAGATGATGCAACTGCAGCCGTATGCCGCGTTTTCCAGGTTCTCTCTCTGTCTACAAGTTCCGGGAATGGAAGAGTGTAGGATTATTGGTAAGTGTGAGCACTGTCGGAGTCCTTTAGAGGTAAGAGGGCCGTGAGTACGCAGAGAGCAAGAATTCCATCGCACATTCGGTGTGCACTATTAAGGAGGGGCGGGCAAGAGCGTGAAATGTGGTCTTTCCTGATGCCAGAGTGCTGCTAGTAGCTATGTCACTGATGTGTGTCACTTCGGATCAGAAGAGATTGCTAGTTTCCGCCGGCTAACGGCTATCTTGTTTGAAAGGGGAAAGCACAGGTCACCATCTCCAGTTTCGTTGGCAGAGTGGACTGCAGCTCTCTCATATAAAGGTACAGAACCAACTGGCGAGTGTGAACCTCAAGCTCAGACGTTACTGCGACGGCCTGACCTGCGGGTTCCTTGATCTGTGCCGTAGATGAAGAAGTGCGAGGTTGCAATAAACAGATCACGAGTCCATAATACACGAAAGCCGCTACACAGGTAGCGGTGACTGTAGAACAGGAGATCGGGGCGGTTGAAAAGGGGGCACAGTCTGAAAAGAAGCACGCTATGCATAGGACAATTAGAGTCCAAGAAAATATCATTTCGTAGTCCTTGACAAAGCAACGAAGCTACTAGATCTCACAGAAAGCATTTTGGTGGAGACAATTACTCAAAGCAGGATATAAATAAGTTCTGCCAAAATTTTTGTGAAGGACAGAAAAACATAATTTATTTGCTCTTTTGTGTATTTGTTGCGCTTAAAAGATGAAGTACGTAACGTCTTTGTGTTAATATGGGTAGAAGTTATACCTGACAAGGGAAATAAATTCACAATTGGTTCTCTCTAACGACTATAGTTAGGAACACCTCACATTGAATCATCAAGAGAAAAATCTTTTAGTGTAAGGGCAATAAAAAACAACTTTCTATCAAAAGAGCATTTAATGTTGCAAAAATTCCATTAAAGAGTCTGCTTACACTAATCTTGTGCGTCCTGTTTTAGAGTACTGGTGCGAGTAACTGGATTTACAAAAGACGAAGAAAAGTTCAAAGAATAGAGATTCTAATCCGAGATCGATTGAGACAAATCGATATATGCAAACCGACAGCTTCAGATGAAAACTGCTTTGTTCGTCGTAACCTAAATCCTACGCAGTGAAAATTGGTTCCGATGTAAGAGCACACACATCAGGCCACTGCACAAGACTGCTTGATATTCATCCCTTTGCACATTCATCTATTTTACTTTTATTTACTTTATCAGGTTTCATATTTGGTTTGTCTTTTTGAAATTATGCGCAGCTCTTATGCGCAGTGATGTATCAGGTTTCGTGGGTGACAGGACCCACCAACAAATGCCGATATGAGAACACGGTTCATCTTAATTTTAAGTCTTGGATAAGACTTCACAAGCAACTGGTCAATTTGAATCGGGACAAACGGTCAAAACACCTCGCTTTTGATTATTAGTTTCAATTAAAAGAACGTGCTTTAATTATTATTAATTTAAATGTCTGTAAATGCATTGAAACTTCCATAAAGAATTACAATTTTCTGATACTCTGATCAAAGTTGATGTACATCACGATAAAATTTTTTGAAATTATTTTGATGCTTTTCTAATGATTTTTGTCTTTCTGTTTTTAGCCCTTTTCATCCTTTCAACTTGTCAGAGTATGTACGTAAATAAAGGGGGAAAAGAGTGGTTTGTCAAAATGGCTCTGAGCACTATGGGACTTAACAGCTGTGGTCATCAGTCCCCTAGAACTTAGAACTACTTAAACCTAACTAACCTAAGGACATCACACACATCCATGCCCGAGGCAGGATTCGAACCTGCGACCGTAGCAGTCGCGCGGTTCCGGACTGCGCGCCTAGAACCGCGAGACCACCGCGGCCGGCAGTGGTTTGTCCCAAGATTTAAGATTCACTGATCTCTGATTCAATCTCTGGTCAATATTACGAATTTTATCTGTTACATAACTCTTCTATACCTACTGCAATCTTTATTAACGTGAAAAATGCCTTTTTGCGTTGGGAAATCCAAGTTACGCTCTAGGTCCCACAATAACTCGGGGCAGCGATTATTGCAGAACGAACCCACGCCACTTTCTGTAGACAACAGTACCAACGGTGCTTTAAACATCTAACGTGACGCCAAACAGGGCAATCAATACCTGCGAATGCCCTTAACGGTCAGCGAAGGTAGTCAAGTCAAATATAAAAGCGTCTTGTGTTGGTTTATCTGCACCTTAAATGTCGCTGCAATATCGTGAAAGATCTGTCGCTGAAGATAAATGCAAATGTTGGGCTCTCCACGAAACGTGAAAGCATTGTACCCTTCGACTACCGAATTAATGAGCCAGACATCATCCGTGTCATAAATATTTCAGAACGGTGTGTAGAGATATGAAGTGCCACTGGCTTATACTCGCACGTCAGTTGTGCTCAAAGAAAATGGTCAGCTGCAATACATTTCTAGGATAACGGCAAACTGCAGTTCGTGTGTAAGATATTTGCTACAAAAGACTTGCACGGTCCACTCTTTGCTACTGTTCTACTCTGAGGGGGCAACTAACAGGGGACATCGACCGAAAACAAAGAAAGGAGGTGAAAAGAGTTACAACCATTTAGTCAGACTAGAGAGTGGCTGAAAATTCGAAAATATTAACCGGCAGAGACGCCACTAAAGGCACCGCACATCTGACGGTTTACAAGCATTATTTCTCTGTAGGTCGGTGGGTGATAACTTGACAATTATTTTAATCCGATTTCGGGTTTGTAGCCGATATGATAGGTCCAATTTTGAGCGCTGTAGCTGTACGTATGTCAGCTATCAAAATATTATGCACGAAAATGCTTTCCGTCAGAAAACCAACCACTGACACAGAATGCTTCAGAAATCACAACCAGGATTTATCCGACTCGTCACAACTGTACAAGGCGACTACGCGGTGAAGATACTTTAATCTTAAATATTTCCAACATTTCGCGGCCCTGTCAGCAACTGTATAAATATTAATTTTAATAACCAACAGCCTCAGCTGCAACGTTTACCTAGAATTTACCTAGGTTTCAGTCGGGATAACCCAACATTCTTCAGAATAAAAGTAACTACCGTTTGTCCATAGTGGACATCTTCAAGCTAAAACTACAAATCCATAAATTATCGTCAGACTGTAAAAACGTATCTGAAACTGCTTCGGCCCCACTTCGCGACCGTGATGCGGCAGCCACGCGTGCTGTACTGGAACTGGTTGCATCTGAGGCTGTTGGTTATTAAAGTTAAATTTAATACTTTAATCTCTTTCGAGAGGACTGGGATTTAAAGTACAGCCCGGCCACCCTGAGGCGAGTTCCCTAAATAAGGCGAGTCCCGCGTCCTCTACATTACAAAGGTTGCGTCCAATTTCCTGCACCATCCTGCACGGCCTATTGAGTTATAGTTCACTCATGATAGGCTCAGCGTCGACGTACCGAGTAAAAAACCGTTCCTTTCTATTGTTGTTGTTGTTGTATTCAGTCCTGAGACTGGTTTGATGCAGCTCTCCATGCTACTCTATCCTGTGCAAGCTTCTTCATCTCCCAGTACTTATTGCAACCTACATCCTTCTGAATCTGCTTAATGCATTCATCTCTTGATCTCCCAATACGATTTTTACCCTCCACGCTGCCCTCCAATGCCAAATTTGTGATCCCTTGGTGCCTCAGAACATGCCCTACCAACCGGTCCCTTCTTCTTGTCAAGTTGTGCCACAAACTCCCTTCTCCCCTATTCTATTCAATATCTCCTCATTAGTTACGTGATCTACCCATCTAATCTTCAGCATTCTTCTGTAGCACCACATTTCGAAAGTTTCTATTCTCTTCCTGTCCAAACTATTTATCGTCCATATTTCACTTCCTTACATGGCTACACTCCATACAACTACTTTCAGAAACGACTTCCTGACACTTAAATCTATACTCGATGTTAACAAATTTCTCTTCTTCAGAAACGCTTTCCTTGCCATTGCCGGTATACATTTTATATCCTCTCTACTTCGACCATCAACAGTTATTTTGCTCCCCAAATAGCAATACTCCCTTCAAGCGTCTCACTTCCTAATCTAATTCCCTCAGCGTCACCCAACCTAATTCGACTACATTCCATTATCCTCGTTTTGCTTTTGTTGATGTTCATCTTATATCCTCCTTTCAAGACACTATCCATTCCGTTCAACTGCTCTTCCAAGTCCTTTGCTGTCTCTGACAGAATTTCAATGTCACCGGCGAACCTCAAAGTTTTTATTTCTTCTCCATGCATTTTAATACCCACTCCGAATTTTTCTTTTGTTTCTTTCACTGCTTGCTCAATACACAGATTGAATAACATCGGGGATAGGCTACAACCCTATCTCACTCCCTTCCCAACCACTGCTTCCCTTTCATACCCCTCGACTCTTATAACTGCCATCTGGTTTCTGTACAAATTGTAAATAGCCTTTCGCTCCCTGTATTTTACCCCTGCCACCTTCAGAATTTGGAAGAGAGTATTCCAGTATACTTGCTGGAAACAATATTAATTCCGCTATGTCGGTATTCCGAAACTGGTAATCCCCCGTTTTTAGCAGCGCCTGCCATTTGTTCCCTCTGCGGTGATATTTATAAGGTGATGTGCAGAATCTCGCAAGTGTTGAACCTCGGCGAGGAGAGCAGAGCAGAGCAGGGCTCTGTGGCACGGCTGCCAGCTTCCATGAGCGACGATTTCCGGTTTCGAGAGCGGAGCGCCGCGGCCAGTAAAAATATCTGTCCCTCCCAAATACAAAAACTGGGCCCGCGGCCAGAAAAACACGTACCGCCGCCGCCAGCCCGACGCTCCGCTTCGTTTTTTTGTTCCGCTCCGGTGGTGACAATGGCGGCGCCCGCCAGACGACGCGCCGCGACGCCACGCCACGGGACGCGGCGCGAAGTCGCTCTCTGCTCTGCTCTGCTCTGCCCTGCCTCGCAGGGTCCAAAATGGAACAGCCACGGCTCCGTCTGCGCATGCGCGAGAGTCCAGCCTTTCAGCACGTGCGCACAGCTTACCGACTTTCAGCCTCCACAAACATCCATCATCTTGCATCAGTAGATAACATTCGGATCATGATTTCAACAGATGAATCTGACACACACACACACACACACACACACACACACACACACACACACACACACACAAACATTCGTTACAAGGCTTCGTGGTTGTCGGGCATGAATTGCTATTCTTTAGGCTTACCGGAGAAAACGCAATGATACGGGCAATGCTTCACCAATTACGCTTGCAGTTCATTCTCTTCCCTACCTACGACGACGAGTTCTGCTTTCGTGTCTGTCATTTATCAGTACAATTTCCCGACAATGCGCAGTTTTGTATTCGAGCCCCGGTCCTATTGACAGTTCTTATGTCTAAGGAAGTTGTAAAGACACAATTAATTAACGACATTAAATACACCACAAAATAAAGGGACAACATAATTTTCGTTCCATAATTTGGTAATTTCATTTAACAATTCAGTGTAAGGTATTTTGATGTATGTGTCGAAATTAAGTAAATGTAACAAGTAGGGCCATCTGTTAGTGAAGTAAGGAACTGTTTGTATAAATTTTTTTACTGTCGTCATGCACAATGTAGCAACTGCACATATTTTTATTATACATTCTGTCAAAAGTTAAACAATAGAGAAACAGAAGAATGTGTAGGAAAAATAAACGAAAGCATGTAAACATTTTATTATTTCTGTGAGAGAACTGCACTGTTTAGCCAGAGACTTTATTTATTGTAACTGCATGGAGTAGTGTATCTGTGGCTGACTAATGATGTAGAAGTACGCGTTGCTCGAAGTGTAGCGACATAAAAACGTATTATCTGGAAGAAAAGCATGGCTTGTCATAACTGCAGAGACAATATATTTATGTGGGAAGAAATTTATTACTCTGGATGACGAGATGTTAAATGTGCCACAGGTATGCCACTAAGATTATGTAACGTCCACCTCACCGACACAACACTCCAGGTAAGTTTAAAAACATTTAAAACGCAGTTTTTGATGAATACTTCCGTGTTACTTTCTATATAAATTCTTTAAACATAGTGTGGAGAACTCTTTTCCTTTTACTCTAGAACCTATAACGCTAAAGTAGCGGCGAGTTTGGGAGTTAAAGTGAAAATATCACCATTGTAGTAAAAACAGTAAATTTCATTAGCTGCACGATATCCATTTTATTAATATTGCTCGTACTTAGTGCATGAGTAGTAGGTATAGTCTGAATGAATAACAATGTAACTGATTACTGTCATTATTACGATGCTATATTATTATGTGATTCAGTATATTACGTCATTGGCAATACGTTTGTCAACCATCCAGTTAACGTCAACGTTTACCTTTCTCTTTTAGGGTTCCAACTTCAAAACCCCGCAAACATACTAAAATAATGTTACATAGAAGTATGCCGTTCCAGCAATATCGTTATAACACGGCGTTGTGTCGTCCGATGCTGTCACTGTCACATCATTTGATTGAACATAATACTTTAATAGTAAATCCCGGTGGCCCCGTTATAAAGTAACAATTATCTTCCATTTCAAAGCAATGAAGCGTCGTCTCTTTGAAAGCGATGCCATCTTAGACGCTTCTGCTGAGAGTCTCCATCCATTATGCTGTGTTGCCTGTTGACTTGGTTGCTGTGATCCTAGTTACATTCCCTGATCTCGGTAACTGCAGAAACCGCTTTTTTTTTAGTTTTACTGCTTTTACTAGTGAAGACTCACGCTTCAGTTCCGTATAAACTTGATACCATGAGCCTTGTGGAACTTCTGAGTATGGTACGATACAAATAAAGGAAGAAAACAGTGCTGAAGAAAAAGCTTACTGGGTCTGGAAGCAGTCAGGACACAACTCTGCCAACAACTTCACCATGTACGGCGCCTGTGACCTAGCCAACGAGATCTAAACTCGCTGAGAGACTGACAGCTAGCCTGGCTATCGTTTGCTCTCTTACATAAATTCATATATTAGTATTTCACAGTAGAGTCTCTCTCTGTGCAGTCCATTCGGTATTGTATTTCACTGTTTTGTTCCCTTCAAAACCTGTTTAATCACCGCAAATGTTTTTAGTTCCATCTTTCAGTACCGTATGCACGCTTGTATGTTGTCGACGGGTATTAAAATCATCTTAAAAAAATAAAAAAAATGAAATAACACAATTTCAGAGACTGCAGGTCTCACACAGACATGATTTTGCATATACAGACTGAAGCGGTTCACACAACTGCACGGATTACCCTGGCACACCTTCCTCCTCGATCCAAATTCTCAGTATGTGAACCGCTGCGCCATGGTGGCTTAGTGACTAACGCACCTGCCTGCTACTTTCACAGCGCAATCCCTTCGTTCATCAATTGCAGACTGATGAATTCCTCGTGAAAAGCCGAAACTGGTCACATAAATAAAATAAAATTAGAAATATAGACGACTGAAGGTGTTTTCGATTTGACATTTTATATTGAACATCCGAAGTTCCTCAACTATCTTGTGTGAAGATGGACCTACAGAGCTGATAACGTTTTCATCTTCACCCACATTTGATGACTGGATCTCTAGAAACATTCACCAATATGATGTGCCTCGATAGAGATACTGATGTTAGTAAATGGCTGTAAGTGCACAGTCAACACTTCAGAGTACTTCTTTCGTCCCTTAATTCTGAGGCATAGTTCTGATAAGCACTTCTGAAATCACATCGATCGTCGTGTTCCTTTCATTTGTCAATGGCCAAGTACGTAACAACAAATACAGGTAGCTTAACAGGGAGCATGGTCCATCGAGCAGTGAGCAGTTGATTGAGTCGCTTCCGGGTCATTTAACTCCTGCGTGGACTGAAGTTTGTACAGGGTTATTACAAATGATTGAAGCGATTTCACAGCTCTACAATAACTTTATTATTTGAGATATTTTCACAATGCTTTGCACACACATACAAAAACTCAAAAAGTTTTTTTAGGCATTCACAAATGTTCGATATGTGCCCCTTTAGTGATTCGCCAGACATCAAGCCGATAATGAAGTTCCTCCCACACTCGGCGCAGCATGTCCCCATCAATGAGTTCGAAAGCATCGTTGATGCGAGCTCGCAGTTCTGGTACGTTTCTTGGTAGAGGAGGTTTAAACACTGAATCTTTCACATAACCCCACAGAAAGAAATCGCATGGGGTTAAGTCGGTAGAGCGTGGAGGCCATGACATGAATTGCTGATCATGATCTTCACCACGACCGATCCATCGGTTTTCCAATCTCCTGTTTAAGAAATGCCGAACATCATGATGGAAGTGCGGTGGAGCACCATCCTGTTGAAAGATGAAGTCGGCGCTGTCGGTCTCCAGTTGTGGCATGAGCCAATTTTCCAGCATGTCCAGATACACGTGTCCTGTAACGTTTTTTCGCAGAAGAAAAAGGGGCCGTAAACTTTATACCGTGAGATTGCACAAAACACGTTAACTTTTGGTGAACTGCGAATTTGCTGCACGAATGCGTGAGGATTCTCTACCGCCCAGAGTCGCACATTGTGTCTGTTCACTTCACCATTAAGAAAAAATGTTGCTTCATCACTGAAAACAAGTTTCGCACTGAACGCATCCTCTTCCATGAACTGTTGCAACCGCGCCGAAAATTCAAAGCGTTTGACTTTGTCATCGGGTGTCAGTGCTTGTAGCAATTGTAAACGGTACGGCCGACCCGTTGATTTCCCCTTACAGAGGCATCCAGAAGCTTTAAACTGCGTATACCATCGCCGAATGGAGTTAGCAGTTGGTGGATCTTTGTTGAACTTCGTCCTGAAGTGTCGTTGCACTGTTATAACTGACTGATGTGAGTGCATTTCAAGCATGACATACGCTTTCTCGGTTCCTGTAGCCATTTTGTCTCACTGCGCTCTCGAGCGCTCTGTCGGCAGAAACCTGAAGTGCGGCTTCAGCCGAACAAAACTTTATGAGTTTTTCTACGTATCTGTAGTGTGTCGTGACCATATGTCAATGAATGGAGCTACAGTGAATTTATGAAATCGCTTCAATCATTTGTAATAGCCCTGTATATTGTTGCAGGTTCCAGTAATAATGTCACTTTAGAGAGGTAGATATATATAGAACCCTCCGATAAAAATTTGTGTGGTAAGAAAGACGAGTGGAATGTATATCTCTACGGAACTAAGACTAAAGGAGTATTAAGTAGATGTCTCGAAATTATCTTTTTAATTTGCGATCGAATTTCCGATCCTGGAAACTGAAGGCAGCACGCCATGAATGGTACGGCACGTGAGCGAGTAGCGGCGCATGCGGCCACTACTGCTGGTGCGGCCCGTTACGGTGACACAGTGGCCGGCTCACCGTTACGCCTGCTGCCTGCTACCTGCTACTAGCTAGCGGCCCCTTCCTCTTCGGCAGCGGAAACGGGCTCGCCGCGCGGCTGTATCCGGACCAGCTGGGGTGCCAGTCAGCTCACTGCGGCCTCATCTAGGGGGGCCGTTCTCCAGCTTCGTCGTCGAGCCTTTGCCTAATCACTCGTATCCCCAGCTATATCTTTAATCTGTAAAGAAGGTTGGCTAATTTTATAAGCCGATAAAAATGTTGACTGGGCAGAAATGTTATATGCGCCCCATGTGAGTCCTCATGCATAATGTGATTTTAAAAGTTTCAGCCAGTTTCATAGAACTGTTTCTTAGATACGAATGAAGACAGAACCTTGGTCCAAATAAAACGTTTACCAGCACTTGGTAGGGACTGTGCAGCAACCAGTAATATACGACGATTAAACAGCCAGTCTTGGTTGCAGGGATTTACTTATTATTTTTGATCCTGTTTTGCATTCACTGGACTAGGTCGCATGTCTCAACAACGTAATCAGTTGTCTTTTCTTTTTCTTCTTCTATTTCATGACGTATAAAATACAAATTATTGTAAACGATAGCCAGGCTAGATGGAAGGTTTTCAGCGAGTTTAGATCTCGCTGGCTGCTTTGTGGGCTCTGTGAAGGTAAATGAAATAAAATACAATTATGAAAAAGACGGGCACTGGGCGTTACCTCGTATTCCCCTCTGTTTATTTATAGGGCATAGTGCAATGTTTTCAGATTTTGACAAGGGCAGTTATTTACTGGAACGATCTATGTGCTCGTTATCCAATGTACCTAAACAATCTAATATTCAATAAGTCGTGTTTCAGTTACCTCCTAATAACTCCAGTTTTACCGAGCGAGGTGGCGCAGTGGTTAGACACTGGACTCGCATTCGGGAGGACGACGGTTCAATCCCGCGTCCAGCCATCCTGATTTAGGTTTTCCGTGATTTCACTAAATCGCTCCAGGCAAATGCCGGGATGGTTCCTTTCAAAGGGCACGGCCGACTTCCTTCCCTGTCCTTCCCTAATACGATGAGACCGATAACCTCGCTGTCTGGTCTCCTTCCCGAAAACAACCCAACCCAACTCCAGTTTTGCATAAGGGGTCATATCACTTCTGACAAAATGTATATATATATATATATTTTTTTTTTCTGTAAGCCAGTCTGAAGGTGCCCGAATCAATCGAAACGCGCCGTTGGTAAATAAATAATAACTACATCCCGGCAGCCAAGACTGACTGTTTCTTCACTTTGGAGCAAATTCAACTGAACGCATCGAAAGTCAAAGTTTACCTTGTCGCCGGCTAAACGTTGCCAGTTCATGTGGCTACTGATAAAAAAACTCTGGTGCAGATTGCTGACTAGTCCATCCGCTCGCTCGTTCGTTCCTTATCAAATGTGCATCGAGTAGACTTCGCTTTTTGCGTTCTCCATTTTAACTAAAAATATTACCTACACTACGCTTGTCCGTCCTCTGCTAAAGGTAGCATTGACGAAGGACTTTTTCAAAAGTCCAATAGGGATAGTTCGTTTTGTCTTATCGCGAAATAGGGGATATAGTGTCACGGACGTGATAATCGAGTTGTGGTGGCAATCATTAAAACAAAGGCGTTTTTCATTGAGGCACGATATTTTACGATATTCCAATCACTAACTTTCTCCTCTGAATGCGGAAATGTTTATTGACGCTAAACTACATAGGAATTAATGATCGTCGTAATAAAATAACAGAAATCAGAGCTCGCAAAGAAAAATTAACGTGTTCATTTTTCCCACTCACTGTTAGAGAGTTGAACAATTGAGAAATAGTCTGACGATGGTCCAAGAACACTCTGCCAGCCTTAAGTGTAAATTGCAGGTTAGTTATGTAAGTGTAAAAATGTGCTATTCAGTTAAATACGCGTGGAATGATTTCGTGGAAAGTACGGCACTGCACACGTCACAGTTCAAAGCTCAAAGCATTTGACAACGGCACCAATAGCTTCGTAACAGTGGTTGTTCATGTTGGAAGAGATACTCAGACCAGTTGCGTGTGTTCATGGAAGACTTACATAGTTTTGCACTCGGACCCCCGCCTGTCAATGAGTTTTGTTACCAGATAGTTAGCCACTCCTCGTACGTCTGTCTGATGTGCTCTGGGAGAACTTCGTGTTTCAAACCCTAAAAGGTTCAGTTGCGACAACCCACTCATTCATGATGGCTATCAATCGATCAATAAGACCGTATAGCATTTTGTGGAATCAACGCGTAGCGTTCTATGAATCCATTCGGGGCGTAGACATGGAAAATAACTTCTTTCGACGTTTCGTGTTCATTGATGAAGTTACAGTCCGTCTAAGTGAAAAAGTGAAAATTCACACTGTACCCCTGCAACTGCATACTATAGCCTAGACGAGATACCCACTCCAAAGAAAGATTCATGTGTTTCTCATAGTTTGCTGATAAAAGATTAACGGCCCATTGTTTTACCCAAAAAAGACGATTACAGGAATTACATATCAGGGTATGTTGGACATTTTGCTTCTTCCACAGTTGCGAGAACAATTGGAAATTTGATATTTCATCAGGACGGAGCAATACCGCACTGGCACCTGTGTCTAAAGGCGATTCTTAACAACGAGCTGCTTGTAAGACTGATTGGTCGTACGAGACGTACTGATCTCGCTTTGCACCATTGGTCTCAAACGTCGCCTTACTTCACGGTATGTCTTTTTATGGGGTTTTGTGAAGGACTCCATTTACGGGCCTCCCTTTCCAGTAACTTTGTGTCAACTGCAATCCCACATAGCAGTGAGTACCGAACTCAAGACATTCTCTTAGAACTATGGGGCGAGTGTGACCGTCGTCTGCGTATTTCTCGTGCTCCCGCTATTACATCTGTCGCTATTATTCATATATTGGTAATTTAATCACATGATAGCTTACACCAGCTGTTGATCATAAATTCCATAAACTCCGATACTGAATATGCAACTGTTGCACTTATTTATTGTTGTTCTCTAGTAATGAAGTGATGTTCGCTTCATATGTTCTTCTAGAACATTGTTCCAGTGTGCTAAAATCAGCTGTTTTGTGTTGTTCAATGGAGAAGTAAAATCAGTAGAATTTCTTTCTAAGTATGACGATGATAAGAAGTGCGTAGCCTATCGAAGAGCAACAGCATCTTCGTATAAATTTGCGCGTGAGAAGTTGCTTTAACAGGTGCAAAGAAAAAGAAATTATCGTCCAGTAAAATTCTTTTCAGTTATGATGAAGGCGCATTTTCTAGGTTTTTTTTCGTTACGTCGGTTGCATGTACCACTTATTTCTTCCTCCAATTATCCACACGGCATCCGTGCCACTAATATGCGGGAGGTTCCTTCGCGGCGTTACTTTCACTCCTGCAAAAAGCTATGATTTCGGGAAATTTTATTTATGTTTTTTCGTAAGAAAGCGAATGGCCGGACAGAGAATTTTAATGTCTTTCCATACATGACAGATTGCAGTCATTCATACTACCATCACAATAAGGTCACTCTGATCTTCATGTTCAGTCCACCGTAATCACAAGTAGGTCGTTAATGTCAGATATGTACATAAACGAGGAATTTTCGGTTGTACTGAAGTGTTCTTACCGAAGCGTACATCGTTAGTCAGTTGTGATCTCCGTGTGCTCGCGGAGGTATTCGCGGAAGTATCTGCTCAGTTTTTTTTTCTTTTTTTTCCCACGGACGCGTCGGTGGACGTGTGAAGGCGATTGCAGGCTGCTATCGGTTCTCCATCTGATGACTACATGGCTCACGTCACGGACATCGCGTCGGGCACTACGTGTTCGGTATGCCTGTCATCATTGTCGATTATGTGGCACAGACGAAATTCTGTATGACGCGCTCAAGAGTCGGAACATCGATACTGTCGATGACACACTGAATTGCTGTTTTCGGCTCAGCATTGTTTTTGGGGTTATTGTTGCACACCTTGTCTTTAATACAGTCCCACAAAAAGGAGTTGCATGTGTTCAGATCCGGAGAATATGGTGGCCAATCGAAGCCCGTGCCAGTGACCTCTGGGTACCCCAGAGCCAGAATGCGGCTCCCTAACTGCTCCTCCAGGACATCTTACACTCTTTTGCTTCGATAAGATCGATTGGTTGGTTGGTTGGTTATTTCGGGGAAGGAGACCAGACAGCGAGGTCATCAGTCTCATCGGATTAGGGAAGGACGAGGAAGGAAGTCGGCAGTGCCCTTTGAAAGGAACCATCCCGGCATTTGCCTGGAGCGATTTAGGGAAATCACGGAAAACCTAAATCAGGATGGCCGGACGCGGGATTGAATCGTCGTCCTCCCGAATGCGAGTCCAGTGTCTAACCACTGCGCCACCTCGCTCGGTGATAAGATCGAGCTCCGTCCTCCATGAACTACATCTTGTCGAAATCAGGGCCACTTCGGGTAATAGGGATGAAATCATCTTCTAAAACCTTCACGTACCATTCGGTAGTCACCGTGCCATCAAGCAGTATCGCACCGATTATTCCGTGACTGGACATTGCACACCACAAAGTCACCCGTTGAGGGTGAAGAGACTTCTCGATCGTGAAATGTGGATTCTCAGTCCCCCAAGTGCGCCAATTTTGCTTATTGACGAACCATTCAAAGTGCAGATGGCCGACAACAATAAGGTGCATACTAATTCCCGTCATAACGAGTGGCCAAACGTACAGATTGAACATCCTAACGCAAACCGTTCAAACGTCATACCTATTTTATTTCATATAGTTCAATAATTGTCAAAGCGTATCTCTTCTTCTGACGTCGTAGTCCACGATTCCTACTGAAATCGGTGACAAATATAGCTCCGGAGTTATCCATGACAATTATCCGTAACAGAACCAGTACTGAATTGATAATGTACGTTTACCAATGTCATACAAACTCTTCACTTACTTTGTTTTATCTTCATGCGCTCCCTCCCCCTAATAAACGGCTTTCTCTACCTATAGTAGAATTGTAAATAGTTGTGTGCAGCCAACTTCTTGTTTAACGTTCGTACTTATTACGCCAATGCATATTTCGTTTCCCACATATTGATCACCGTGGAATGGACATCACATCGAGGTGCTCGTCTTAACGACATGACACGACATTACAAACCATCAATACTCCGTGGAAAATAGTTAAGAATTAGTTTAAAAAATTAAGTATGTACTAGGATCAAATGATGTGAAACTAGTTTCGTTAGATATAATTAATTTATATACTAACATTCCAATTAATGACACCACTGAAATCATGAAACATAACTTTATAATACAAGACAAATTGTCAAATGATGAAATCAGTGAGTACATAAACTGCCTACATTAATTTTGGAGAATAGTTATTTTCAATTCAATGGGGATCTATTTTTACAGAAAGATGGTTTAAGTCTGGGTAGGTCCCTTTCAGGCATTTTAGCTGATATTTTTATCAATCATTTGTAGAACAAATTTTTTCAGAACACTCCTGATGTGACAGATAGACTAATATACTACTTCAGATACGATGGTGATGATTTGATATTAATTATAGGTAATGACTTCGGTTCCATTTTATTATGAATAAACTTTTGGGGTCAACTTATTGGGGCCAGTATGTCGGTCCGTAAGATACCGTCAGTTGGAGGGAAGGGTATAAGGATGTCATAGTACCAAAAAACGTGGTACCTTATACCGATGCCAATGAGGGGGGGGGGGGGGGGATGGTATCGCCCTGCCCAGAGCTCTTATGTGCTACACCGAGTCAAGCTGTGTCTACTTTTTTGTGCAGGGTAGTCGTCCAGTCGTCCGTCTGCGAACTGCTTCAAGTACTGCGTTCATATGGAGGGCAGAGTGTCAGTCGACGATGCGCGTATGTTTTATGTGGCGCTCTTCAGGTGTAAGTTGCTGATCTTGTCAACACCAGGAGCCTTGTTCCCATTTAGCTGCCTGAATATGGTTCCAAGCTCGCTAGGTGTCGTTAGACAGGGACGGAACCAGTCGGGAGCGGTGATGATCCGCTCGACTAGTTACGTGGTGGAATGCTCCTGTTCTCTCTGGGCTCTGTTAAAAGGCGCCCTCTGAAGCGTCATTTGTCACTCAAACACCGTCGCGAAAGTTTCCCCGTTGGTGAGTGAGTCTTCTGTTAAAATCGGAGGTGTCTGAAGCGGCCGTTTGGACTTGGGGTCGGTCCTCAAGTTTTTGGTTTGCAGCAGGAAGGAGGACATCTTATCCTCTCACGTTTCCACTCGCCATTCAGGTAATCGTCGTCGAAACTGTCTTTCCAGGCCATGCATGCATCGGCTGTTAGTTGGTTGCGAGTGCTCTGCCATAGCTTCCGATGTCGGTTCTTCTGTATCCGTAGCTCTTCAAGTAAGGGAGGCAACGGATCGTGGGTCTGGAAGTCCTCAACAGCCATTACAGACGATAGTTTGTCGGCTTCCCGTAGCTTCCGCCTTAAATAAGCGAGGGAGTAATCGATAATGGCCGACGTCTCAACCTCCAAGATAGGTACGGTGGTGTTACTTATATACGTCTTGAACTGGGGCCAGTTATTTTCCTCGTGAACTCGCTGGCTCCGTAGGTGACTCGTCCGTGCTAGTGACGCCAGAACAGGATCATGGTTCGACGATAAGTCATTGATAGTAACAAGACAGACGTCAATTCCAAGTCCTTGTGTGATAACAATGTCAAGGACATATGGACGTTGATGGCTGAGGGAGGGAATGCGAGTCGGCTCGAAAGGTCCCCAGATCTCCAGGTCAAAGTCCTGTTCCAAGCAGTGCAGCACCAGTCCCCTAGGGCTGCTAGTACGTGAATTCCAGGTAGGATGCTTCGTATTCCAGTCGCTGCCAATAAACAACTTGCCATTTGATGCTAAGACATGATGTAAATCTTGTGTTATGAGCTGCGCTGCGGGGTGAAGAAATGCCGCCACAAAAGTGACCTCTCGCAAATCCGTCTAGACTGGAACCGCAGTCGCCTCCAGCTCCTGTAGGTTGAGTAGGTCGACATGCAAGTGAGTAATAGTTTCATTTGGCCGTAGTCTCGACAAGAGGGCCATGTCGATGTTGTGACGGCCAATGAATTCTTGTAGTTCATGTTTCTTATTGCGAACTCCAGTAGCATTCCATAGAGAGATGCGAGGATCCTTTGTATGTGCAGTCATGACCTCTCAAGCTGAGCCAGTGTTTCCATCCGTTTAACTCTTAGGCAGCTTGTCTTTAGCTGCCATCATCTTTGTCCTAGCAGTGACTCGTTGTTGTTGGAAGTTCTGACTGCTAAAAAATTGGAGAACGGTTGTTACCTCCGTAAGCACAGTATCCACATCTTTGTCCCGAGACGGCCACGGTGTTGAACGACCAGTGTCACGTTATGCACCCTGCATTGCTGAAGCAAACGTTCGTCCCTCCCGTACTGTAGTTGCAGTCCACACATGGTCCAGTAATGGTGGAAGGAGAGGGGAGGAGGGGGGGGGGGGGGGGGGGGGAGGGGCGCGTTTTGAGCATCCAGGCCAGACGTGTCAGCCAATAACAGTTGGAGGTTCCCTCTGTGATTGTGCAGGACGTGGGGCTGATGGGCGGAACTTCTTGAGAGCTTTCTGAAATTCGATACAGCCCTTCCAAGAAGTTACAAGCGGGTTCTGGCAACCCACGCATTTACGAAGGAGCGTGGAGGTAGTGTGCATTCAGTGCTGGGGAACATCCTTTCTCGTAAAGCCTTGCTCTTGTAGGTCTGTGTGCACTTCTTCCGCAGCAACAGAAGACTCATATCTTTGTCCACTACCTCCATGTCCCTGCTGGTGACATCCTGCTAGGTGTGAAATGTTAACTGCCGATTCTTGCTAAAGTCGAATACCTTCTGGTAATAGGGTCGGCGGTCGTAGACTCCTGCGCCGACGCTCCAGCTAGGGCGTCATAAGTCTTTGCAATGACAAATGTCGGTTGCGCAGCTTTTTCCAGTGGCTGAGCAGCACTGAGTCGAAGGTTCTGCCTGCTCTGAACTGGGTGAAACTCGTCCTTAGCGACGGTGTCAACAACAGGTTGGCATTCCATAGAGTCACCTTCCTGATTTATTGCCTTATGAGGGCCTGTTGCTGTTGCTCCGTGCTTAGAGTCAGACGACGATAAGTATTCAGAATCATCGTCTGTATCCTCCTGAAGCAGTTCTTTAATACGACGTATTTCTTCTAAAGCTACTTTGCGATGACGTCGATGGTCTTCGTACTTCCCCTCCCGGTGTTTGGCCTTTGCGTCTTGTATAGACCTGGCCTTCAGGCTTTGCTTCGCGGTGTCATGCTGTAGTTGCGGTGCAGTGTCACCAGTGTAGTGCCCTATGCGATGTCCGTGACGTGAGCCATGTCGTCATCAGGTGGAGAGCCGATAGCAGCCTGCAATCGCCTTCACACGTCCACCGACGCGTCCGTGAAAAAAAAAAACTGCGCAGGTACTTCCGCGAGCACGCGGTGAACACTACTGACTAACGCTGTACGCTTCGGTAAGAACACTTCAGTACAATCGAAAACTCCTCGTTTATGTACAGATCTGACATTAACGACCTACTTGTCATTACAGTCCTCCTATAAATGAGTACACGATTTCTCAGCACAAATATAATGTATTTTCCGCATTATTACACGATGTAGTTGGAAGTCTATTAGTTTTAACGCAAAGCTCTGTAACTTATAATTTATTTCTATTTGTGGCATATGAGAGAGGACATTTTAAAGCAGAAAATACCAGGTCCTTTTGACCTACCGCTGTTGGTACGATGACTTATAACACCGTTCTTCTCTGTTCCAATTCCTTCAACCATGCTTACAATATTGTTTTGTATTTTTTAAGCTATGTTCAACTGTAAAGTGTGCAACCGGGACCGATGCCACCGATTCGTTCACACAATTACCACCACGCATGTATAACGGTAAAAAATTTGTTACTGTTTTACTTGTATGAAAGCATGACTCGAACAATGATAAAACATAAAACTGTAAAATAAAGTGAATACATGTTGTCAATGTATCACATATATGAAGAGGGCGCTTTGCGCGACCAGCACAGCGGATCGACAAGGGACGGGGCTGGGGATCGATTCCCGGTCGGGTCGGAAATTTTCTCAGCTCAGGGGCTGGGTGTTGTGTTTTCCTTACGTTGGTATCGTCGTAACTGACATTCCACTATTCAGATGGCTGAATGGCAACGTCCCGACAGAAAATAAGAAAAATAGAAGAGGGCGCCTTAGGTTGGTATGACGTACACTGAATCCACTGTGTTGTAACTGTAAACACCGGCCTCAGTGTGAACTGAACTTTTGACATGAACAGTCCAGTCGGGACTAATAGTATGTAGGTGGTTTTAATGTTTTAAGTTACATTTGATGGTGTGTACTGCATCACTGATTTACATTTAAAGCTTACACAACTGTGCATATAACAAGGCATGATGTTACCTCATTGCTCGTAGCTTGTTCTTTGTGTGTCTTTTAGCACTGAAGATGGCCACACAGTGACCGAAATCTGGTTTTGCAATAAACATTATTTGCTACTGACTACTATGTCCTTTACTACTATTTGATTACAGAGCACGTTTCTGGTTCTCAGTTGTGAATTAACCACGCTTTCCATTACTCTTTATTCGCTACTAATCGACTATCTTTCTGGAGTTTTACTCTGAAAGTTTAACGCAGATAGATTGGAGCTAAAACTTTTGAGTGCGGCGAGCTTCAGCGATAATAGAAGCTTAGCAGCTCTCTAAGACCGTAAGGTTGTCGCCCGAGCGGTGTGAAGTGCGTCAGGTGGTTTCCGTTTCTTGCAACGCATGAGCCGCTACTGGGGCAGAGCACAGTAGCCGCGCAGTTGCGCCGCCGGAACTTCCACCGCCCGCAGTCAGCAGTGTCTCGCCTTTCCTCCTCCGTGCCGGCGTCAGCTCTCCGCGAGTCGCTCCTGCAGTCCACGACTTACAACACAATCCGCTCCAAATGGACTGCCCTGTTTCACCACCTACGAAGGACATTCAGTAAGTAGCGCAACACATTTTTCCCTCGACCGACTTCGATTGAAACAATGCGAAATTTTTGTGAGACATTGTGGAATACATCCGCTTCACCCCTATAGCTCCATGAAGTTCCGATAGGTGGTTGCGCTATACGTAGCCTTCAAAATGGCGTCTGTAATGGAGGTGCGTTCCAAGCAGAGAGCTGTCTTTGGGGTACTTTTAGCGGAAAACTAGAGCATCACAGATATTCGTAGGCACTTCCTGAATGTCTACGGAGGCCTGGCAGTGAGCAAAAGCGTGGTGAGTCGTTGGGCAAGGCGTCTGTCATTACAGCAACAAGGCCAGACAAACCTGTTGGATCTCCCACGTGCCCACCGGCCGCACGCAGCTGCGACTCTTTCAATGTTGGAACGTGCGGGCAGTCTCATTCGAGATGATCGACGCATTTTGCATCAAACACCTCGCTGCTCATCTGGACGTCTCTGTTGGTACTGCTGACAGACTCGTCCACCATTTCGTGTGTTCAAAGGCGTGTGCCCCTAGATTACCCGCCTCCTAACACACAAACAGCAACGAAGGCCAATCTGTGCAGAATTGCTTGCGCGTTACGAGGCTGATCGTGACAATTTTTGTCGAAGGTCGTCAAAGGCGATGAAACATGGGTTCATGACTTAGAACCGGAAACAAAACGGCAATCGGGTGGCGTTCCAAAGAAAAAGTTCAAAGTCGCACCCTCAGCCTATAAAGTCATGGCGACGGTCTTCTGGTACTCTGAAGGGATTGTTCTGTTTGACCGCCTCCCTTACGGTGCAACGATCACTCTGAAGTGTATTGTGCTACCCTCAGGGAAATGGGAAAACGACTTCAGCGTGTGCGTCGTCTCAAAAATGCAAACCAACTTATTCTTCTCCAGGACAACAAGAAGCTGCACACTAGAGTGGAGCTCACAAAACTTGTCTGGGTTTTCTTCCTCGTTCACCCTACAGCCCGGATTTCTTTCGACTTCCATTTGTTTGGCCCTATGAACGACGTACTCCACGGGAAGCAGTACGTGGTTGATGGGGAGGGTGTTGATGCAGCAAGACGCTGACTCCTACCTCGACCAGTACAGTGGTAAAAAGCGGACAGATAGGCCCTCCCAGTAACGTGGTGTAGGTCTGTCGCACTGAACGGAGAATACGTAGGAAAACTGGGTTTTGTAGCCAAAAGGGTGAGGAATAATTTGGTGAATTGGAATCCTGAATAAAACCAACCTGCTTTTCAGAAAAAAAGGTTGGGTTACTTATTGCACGCCCCTAGTGTTTAAGATTTCTGCACACTTTGTCATATTGGCCTGTAAATTACCTGTGAACTGAACTCGTCGCATCATTTACTTTTCTCTACGGTAAAGAACAGCCATCATTTGCAGTAGTAGAAGACCCAAAATTTACACGCCCATTCAGAGAGCATATTCGTTATCGGCGAGGAAGAGCACTAATCATCCTTCTGTCGTGGCACAGATTTTGAACTGGCAGGTTCGAATTACGGCGATCCATTTTTTTCAGTTTTTCATTCAGCATTCAGTCCTAGCCCGTCTTCAGGAAAGGTGTCAGTGCCTACTGCGAAACCTAAAAAAATAAATAAATAAATAAAATAAAAAATTAAAAAAATAATGATCGTCTGGTCCCACAACAGCCGTAGCCACAGGGAATAACTACACGACGATCCGTTGTCAAGTCCACGGAGAAGAATTTGGACGATGCGACGGTGTCTGTATTGGGTAAACATTTTGCAGCCACACCTAGTCCACTACCTCTGACAAGTTTTGTGAGTGATGTTGGAGAAGCTGTACGACGCCTTCCTATGGATGTTGCCGAATATATTACAAGGGAAACTTGCCGTGCTCTTTTGAAAGATCCTCCTCATCGCAGTAATACAACCTCTGAAGAAAGAACTGCACTACGAAATCTCCGAAAGTATTCGGACATAGTGGTGCTTAGGGCTGATGAAGGTAGCTCAACTGTTTTGTTACCTCGTAGTTTGTATTTGGAGAAGACGTTTGGCCTACTTAGTGATACAATGTACAGGAAGACTTATCACGGCCCTACAGCACGCGTGCAACGGAAGACGTGTACACTCCTGAATTCTTCCTCGCTACCTTTAGAGACCATTAAGTGGTTAGAATCACTTGGTAAAGTACCACCAAGACTATGGTCTTCGTGAGATGCACTAAGATGGTCTTCCTTTACGGCCTATAGTGAGTAATATTAACGCCCCCACGTACGATTCAGCCAAACATACTGAGTCCATTGGTTGGCAAATGACCACACCACATGCGGAATCTAGACCATTTTATCAACAGTCTGAGGGCTTTCCACCTAAGTAGTTAGAATCTTTCAGTGTTTTTTCATTTAGTGTCTCTTTTTACAAAGGTACCTCTTGCAGTTTCCGTGACACTAATTGGTAAACAGTTTCAGGCGGGCATCACTGCTTTGTTTTGGCACGTTCTTTCCACAAGCTATTATACGTTTAACCAAGAATATTTTGAACAGACTGACGCCATTGCCGTGAGCAGTCCCTTGACTCCCTTGGTGGCTAACCTTTTTATGGAGGATTTTGAAGAACGATCACTTCAATCAGTGGTTCCTAAACCAACTGTTTTTTGGAGGTACGTGGATGATACTTTTGTAGTGTGGACCCACCAAGAAAATAAATTAATGGAATTTTTACATCAACTTAACTCCATCCATGAGAACATTCCATTTACTGTGGAATTAGAAAGAAATGGTTGTCTCCCATTCCTGGATGTTTTGGTTAGATGGAAAAGTGACGGCTCTCTGGGAATTCTGTTTATCGCAAGTCCACTCACACTGATTTGTGCTTGCACTCTTCAAGTTTTCACCGCCCATCCCAAACCATGAGTGTGCTTAAAACCCTTGTACCAGAGCCCATAAGGCAGGTAGTTTGCCTGAAGAGCTTGCACATTTAAAGACACTGTTCAGAGACATTGGATACGTTCCCCGACAAATCAACGGGCATTTTTAGCTAAAACCAAGAAGCGGGAAGTGGATAAAGAGGAGAACGCGCCAGCAAAGCCTCTAGCTTTTCTTCCCACCGTTGGAAATATTTCCTTCAAAAGAGCAAGAATCTTCAATAATTTTCAGATGAAAGTGATTTTCTGCCCACACTCTAAGATTTCGGAACTGCTGGGATCAACTAACGATAATTTGCTATTGCGGAAGGCAGAAATTTACAGAATACCGTGCTAGGGTGATATGGCCTATTAGGACAAAACACGTTCGGTGGAAGAACGCTGCACAAAATTTAAACGTTGCACTAGTCTTCTGCAGCCCATCAAATCTGCAATTGCGGAACATTGTATCACCAGTGGACGTTCAATGGAATATGACAAAACAATTTTGGTCACAACAACATCTTTTTGGGACTCCATTATAAAAGAATCCGTTGAAACACGCATCTGGGGAAAATCTAATGAACCGTGACAGCGGCTACCAGCTAGAGGAGGAGAGGATTAGTGTTGAACGTCCCATCGACAGCGTTGCTATTAGATACGGAGCAGAAGCTCTGATTAGGGAAGGAAAGCGGCCGAACCAATTCGGAGGAACCATCCCAGCATTTGCCTTAAGCGATTTTAGGAAATCACAGAAGACCTAAATCAGGATGGCCGGACGCGGGTTTGAACCGTAGTCTTCCCGAATGCCAGTCCAGTGTGCTAACCACTGCGCCACGTCGCTCGTTTTACCAGCTGGATAATACGTGGAATACCGTCGTCTACGAGTTTTGCTCCAGACGAATACGCCAGAATGCTCCGATGACAACGCCGGAGACAGTTGATCTTTGCAGTTTCACCAGCGAGGGCGCTGCCACCGGGCGGTGTGGTCTTTCTGGTCACCGTGACTAACGCATGCCCGGCAGTACTCCCAGCGCGTTATATAAGGCGGAGCGACGTCGTCTTCGTCAGTCTCCGATAGCTTACCTGAGGTTGACTGGCAGGTGTCCAGTCGAAATATCGTGGAGTGACGTTTACGACTACTGGCTACAATTCCGAAATCTCTTAAAACTGTCACTCACTACTTTTCAACTACCAGATTGCACTCGAATATTCCGATTAAATTTTGAGCCCGACGGTGTCCCGCGGAAATGACGCAGTTGAGATTATTGACGTTTGGTTCTGTGAACCCCTTGCTGCTTTTCGATAAGGACAATGTATGGGCTGTCACTTAGTATGAGCATCTCTGATCTTTTTATTGCACACTACTCGATAACATGGCTGACAAAATACTAAGTTTAAGGGGCAGACAACTGAAAACGAGACAGATGGAAAGAAGTAAATTCTACCGTTCCATAGGAAATCGCCGTAACTGTGAATACGTTAATCCCACTTCGACTTCGTCCAAAACAAATCGACAGCCAGGAATGTCTTTCATTTCGTAACTTCAGATCTCTGTTAGGATTTCGGGACATGACAGAATGGGTAATGACACGATGAGGCTGTCCTGGCCGACTACTGTCTTTCAAAGACACCCGATCTTTTGGAAATCGTTCACCCCACGGAAACACGCATGCAAGCGACATGCCGTGTGCGCCATGCACAGCAGATACTCGGATATGAATTTTACTTCTTGACACTTCTTACCCAGCCATAAACCACAGTACACCTCGCTGTCCTCTTTTCCGGCGTCCATAGGGAGGTCGGAGGCGCACACGACTCACTGACCTCACTCTGACCGCGTCTAACAGACAAACAGCTCGGCCGGATCTTTCGCAATTGAGGGCGCATCCATACTTACGTTTACCTGAGTTACGTAAGTCCGCACCATGCTCATCGTACAGTCGTTTCCATTTGACTGTCCTTATGCAAGCAGCCATCGCAGGCATCCATGTATACAGTTTTCAGATGAGGTCATCTACAATTCTCAGAACGCTTATCATGCTTCGTGTAATACACACATCAAAAAAAGTTTTGCATCACCTCGGTTCCTAGAGTTCCGGAACCTGAACAGAAAATTGGAATAGAGGTCAACATAAATATCACTTCCGTCCTTTTTGTTGCTCATGTAAAACACATATTGCCTGTTGTACACACTGGTACCTCTGATACCCAGTAGCACGTCCTCTTGCATTGATGCATGCCTGTATTCGTCGTGGCATACTATCCACAAGATCATCAAGGCACGGTTAGTCCAGATTGTCCCACTCCTCAATGGCGATTCGGCGTAGATCCCTCAGAGTGGTTGGTGGGTCACGTCGTCCATAAACAGACCTTTTCAATCTATCCCAGGCATGTTCGATTGGGTTCATGTCTGGAGAACATGCTGGCCACTCTAGTCGAGCGATTTCGTTTTCCTGAAACAAGTCATTCACAAGTTGTGCACGATGGGGGCGCGAACTGGAATGCCTCGCCAATATGTTGCCGTTACGGTTGCACTGTCGGTCGGAGAATAGCATTCACGTATCGTACAGCCATTACCGCGCCTTCCGTGACCACCAGCGGCGTACGTCGGCCCCACATAATGCCACCCTGGAACAGCTGGGAACCTTCACCTCCTGCACTCGCTGGACAGTGTGTCTAAGGCGACTAGGTTGCCTCCCAACACCTCTCTGACGACTGTCTGGTTGAAGGCACATGCGACACTCATCGGTGAAGAGGTGATGCCAATCCTGAGCGATCCATTCGGCATGTTGGGCCCATCTGTACCGCGATGCATGGTGTCGTGGTTGCAAAGATGGACCTCGCCATGGACGTCGGTAGTGAAGTTGCGCATCATGCAGCCTATTGCGCACAGTGAGTCGTGGCTGCACAAAAAGCATTATTCAACATGGTGGCGTTGCTGTCAGGGTTCCTCCGAGCCACAATCCGTAGGTAGCGGTCATCTACTACAGTACCCTTGGGCGGCCTGAGCGAGGAGTGTCATCGATAGTTCCTGTCTCTTTGTACCTCCTCCATGTCCGAACAACGTCGCTCTGATTCACTCCGAGACGCCTAGACACTTCCCTTGTTGAGAGCCCTTCGTGGCACAAAGTAACAATGCGGACGCGATCGAACCGCGGTAAAGACCGCCTGGGCATGGTTGAGCTACAGACAACACGAGCCGTGTACCTCCATCCTGGTGGAATGACTGGAACTGAAAGGCTGTCGGACCCCCTCCGTCTAATAGACGCTGTTCATGCACGGTTGTTTACATCTTTGGGCGGATTTAGTGACATCTCTGAACAGTCAAAGGGACTGTGTCTTTGATACAATGTCCACAGTCAACGTCTATCTTTCGGAGTTCTGGGAACCGGGGTGATACAAAACTTTTTTTGATGTGTGCACTTATAAAGAAAGCAGTTGGAAGTTACAGCATTTTCTTAAAAGTTTATTGGTAAATTTCGAAAGACAAACAGTCTTGGTTGCAGGGCATGGCTTATTCACGCGTTTCGCCCTCCTGATGTATCATAAGAAAATTTTAGTATGCTGCTAATTTGCATTCGTCATATTTGTGGGGACCATTGTGTCTGCCTTGCAAAAGTAGTGCTGGCAAAAGAGCACGCTTACAGGCTTTGAAACCATATAGCATAAGCTGCACACAGCCTTGTACCATTCAAACTTACAACTCGAATGTGAATTTAAGTGTTAATTAGTCTCTTATGGAAGTATTAGTCTGAAGTGTAGCCTCGTACGGAAGTGAAACGTGGACAAAAAGCAGCACGCACAAGAAGAAAGTGGAAGCTTATAAAATATGGTGTTGCAGAAAAATATGAAGGTAAGTAGGGTAGCGTGCATAACTAATAAAGAGGTACTGAACTGAAATAGAAACTAAAGGTGTTAGGGGAGAGAGAAAGGTTTGACTATAGCAAACAGGTTCAAATGTACTTGCACGAGACAAGCGTGGCGAAATTCATCAGACCATACTAAATCTGAGAACTGAAAGAACAAGAACATAAAAGAATGTACATCCATCTGAAGACTGTGAAACAGTTGTGGAAGTTACACAAATTTTCGCGTAAGGCGCGTAGGAGTGAGGTAAAAGGTCGTAATGCTTAAATTGGAAAAACAAACCTCTTTTGTAGTACTTTGTACGAAGTACATATTAAGTTAACAGTACGATGCGCTCTTCCCGACTAGCTTCATAGTAGATAGTTGCGAAACGTGTTTCAGGAATGACGTATTACGTGCAGTAGCCAAGGATGTTTTCGAAGAAGAAAAAGCTTTACGATTGTCAGCTAAGTAAAGACTCACTAAACTAAGCTTTCGAAAAATTCGTTAGATTAAAAGATGATATTAAAAATAATAGCAAATATAGCGCGACACCTGTGTATTAACAATAATTCTTAACGTGTGTGGAAACATCAAAGGAAACAGAAGAAGGGAAGCGCAGAAACAGTAATGCAGTTCTTAAGAAGATACGCTTTTCAAAAGCTTGAATGTCGCATTGCGCGAGAAATGCGATGCGGTTTATTTGCATACCTAAGCGAACTGCTCGGGAACAATAAGGCCGCGTTATCGCCGTGGCTGCCATACTGATAACGAACACGCGCTGTATAACCATTTTCCAGGAAGGTCGTTTTATCAGTAGTTGTCCCTGCAACTGAACACAGCCGCGAAAGAGCCCAGGCAAACCTGGACGCCAGCGCTGCCTGAACTGCGAAAGCTTTGTTTAATATGAAGCTGCAGAAAATGAAACACTGCCTTCCGTTCAACGTTCGGGTGTTGAAGTTCTCCGGGCGGGACTTATGATTGTCTTGATAGTTGACTGAGCACATTTTTAGTCGAAACTGTTATTACGCCCACATACACTGATCAGTAAATATACATCAAACATGAAACTACCTCCCCTCCTTGGCCCCCTCTCCCCTCCCCCCCCCCCCCCAACGGGAACTGGACGCCCACCACAGACATCTCATGCACGAGATTGTGTAAGGAAACTTTATAAGCGAATCAGAGACGGAATTAGGAATATTCTAGTGCCGATACTGGCTACAGCAAATGGGGAAATCCAATAACAGAAGCGACTTCGACAAAGGGCTGATTGATTGGCGACTCCATGGAGTGTCCTGTGCACCACGAGCATATAATGGGTATACTTGGAAGGAGGGACAGCATTGGTCGTATTTTTTTGTTTTATTAAACGCAAAATCGATTTTCGGTCACTTAGTGACCATCTTCAGTGCTGTAATTTTATGTGATCGCTGTAAGCTTGTTGACACCAGTGCCTACCAATTTAAATTATATATTACAGCACTGAAGATGGTCACTAAGTGACCGAAAATCGATTTTGCGTTTAATAAAACAAAAAAATACGACCAATGCTGTCTCTCCTTCCAAGTATAAAAGGGCTGATTGTTATAGTCCGGCGCCCATGACGGCATCGACGAAATGGCGAAATGGTCGGCTGTTCGCTTGCTACTGCTGTGACCATGTATGGGAACTGGTGAAATAACGAGTAGGCGAAAAGGTGTTGGAAACAGATGCCTTATCACAGAACGTGGACGTCGGAGGCTTTCCCTCTCAGTAAAGCAGGCTCGGTGGCGATCTGTGCCTCGCGAGACGACAGAGTAACAATGCTGTCGCAGACGTGTTTCGGAGGAACACATTTTTGAACGAGCCAAAGAGCGAAAAGTGTATACGTCTTCCCATGTTGACTCTAAGACATCGTGAATTATGATTGCGGCGTACACTGGATAATCAAGATTGACCATAGATTGAAGGAAACATGTCACCTGTTCAGATGCGTAAAGTTCACACAAACTCTATGGCCTTGTCCGGATACGCCATGATCCAGGCAAATAGCTGCTCGAAACATGCACCGCATCACGGACGCTGGACGGCGGGACAGTGTTATGTTATGGGAGCCATTCAGGCGGGGACAGTGTTATGTTATGGGAGCCATTCACCTGGGTTTCCATAGAATCTGTAGCAGTAATCTAATCCACTTTGACAGCTGTAGAATACGTTAACATCATTCCGTATCACCTGCATCCCTTCACAGCTTTCACGCTTCATGTTATCCCCGACGGCGGTAGCATCTTCCTGCAGCGTAACTATCTGCGTTACAGTGCCAGAATCGTTCAACAGTGGTTTGAGAAACATGATAGCGAACACAAGCCATTGCAAATTTCCGAGTTTCGTCGTGCTGCAACAATCAGGTCTTCGAATCTTCTGTTCTTCCCATAGTTCAGTTGGAAGGATCATGCATAGTGGTATAGTTTCAGCTGACTGTCTGTTGTGCCGCAGTGTGTAGCTCGGAGGATCAGTGGGGAACTGCAAGACCACAAATACAGGGTGGCTGGAAACAGCCTGCAAAGCTTGTAAGGGTGTAGCGGAGGAGGTTGTGCTGAGAAGTAATCGTGAAGAAGAAAATTTCGATGCGCTGCGCCGTTATTTAGCATTGAAGTTAGCCATTCAGATCGTCTCGCGCACAAATTCGAGCAGACTGCCAGAGATAGTGTCGCCAGAGTTGTTCTTCATTTGATTTTCTCAAACAGAATGAAGATTTTGCTCACGTAGCTCAATTTTATCACTTCCAAAAACGGCACATTTTACCTGGTAGTAAGCATTTGCCGAAGTCTTAACTCACATATCATGTCTGTGCATTACCGCATTTTTGGATGTGCAAGTTATTGAATTTGAGCACGTAATGATCAGACTGGCCATATTCAATGTTAAATAATTTGGAAACGGCGCAAAGTATCGAATTTTTCTTCTTTACAATTATTTCTCAGCGCAACCACCCCTGCTACATCTTTACGAACTTTTCAGACTTTTTCTGGCCACCTTGTATAACGTTCTGGGGTTGTTCGGTACTCCGATACTTGGCTTGTTTTTGTCATTTATCTATTATTTCAATTTTAGCTAAGATACGTTAAAATCTAAACTGCCAAGCTGCACCAAGGTTCGGAAACAGTTAAACAATAGCTTTCCCTATAAATTGCTGTATGTATCAGTTCAAAGGTCTCTGGAACACAAGGACAAACCACTTAAACTAGGGCAGGGTCTTGGAACCAATCTTTGCTTGGTGACAGCTATATACCTTTCTCACCATTGCATGAATGAACAGAGACAAACCCATACTTACTATTAAATGTGTGAGTGTGCGTGTGCGCGTTCCCCATCTGCTCCTAAACCACTGGAGCGATTGCAACTAAATAGTACACATTGCCTTTACTGTTACGCAACAATCGCTGTAGTGGTAAGAATCACCTGTCTAATACGGTTTAAGGGACATGACGTCATAATGGTATGCGTGAAAAAAAATGACGAATCATGCACGTCGTTTTAATACAGTTATTCTTTATTACTAAGACAACTTCGCAATGGAATTAGAAGAATGGCATTTTATACCATAGAATTTTATAGTTACGTACCTCAATCGCTAAAAAAACGGAACCCTTACAGGATCACTTTGTCAATAAGTTCGTTGTTCCTAGCCAAGAAGTCATATATGAAAGAAACATACCGAAAGAGGCAAAGCAGTTCAGTTAAGTTTTTAATATACGAAGCGAAATCAGTAAATCTGAGTAACCTAGTAAAGTAAATTCAGTGTTAGCTCGTATTCGAAAAGATAAGACTGGAGCGCTTAATTCTATCAGTGGCGCAAACCTCTGAAAATACTTCTGTCGCTGAGGTAAAACACATCCGGACTACTAATCTGAACAAACTCTTAAAACTTTAAATTGTTAAAATTCATTGTGAAACTTTCAACTGTCGTTTATTTTGCATAATTTGCTACTAGTTGCGATCAACGACCATTATCAAACTTAGCTCGCATGAACGGCCATTTATGCCAGCTAAGCTTGATAGTGTCATTGACCGAAACTAGTAACTAATTGTGCAAAATAAATGACAGCTGAAAGTTTCACCATGAATTTTAACAACTATGGTATATGGTGGCAGAATATCCCCACCTGCAAACATACATAAAAATCGCATAACATTTTTTCCTCGACCCGATTTACATGGAACAAAACCTGTACGTTACCTGAACCTACGCTATAGTTACCTGCGAAAACCCCCTGAAAATTCGTCTAGTAGTTGTGGAGACTACCGCGTTCAGACAGACAGACAGACAGACACGACGATTTTACAGTTTTGTTATCAATATAGATTGTGCAACATATAGTACACTGAACAAAAATGTCAGCAGATCTTTTCTTATGGAAGCTATTTTGTATCACGGATATCTTCTGCTAAAATATTTGTAGCGCTGCGTACGAAGAGAGCTATGCCGGACTCAGAATCACCAGAAAACACTTGAGGAAAGCGTGTTTCTCGCATGATAAAACTGTCGCTTGATTTTTTTCCCCCGAAAGCATTCGCGTTGGTATTCGTGAATCAACGGCAATTTTAAGGCGTTGTGAAGTACTCTCCTTATCTCCGTGCTCAGTGCGCTGGAGCGATCGTTAACATTCCAGTGACGTCGTATGAACCCGTATACGGCGTCATGTTAAAACGCTCTGTCCTTCATTCCAATGCTGTTTAGTCTGTTTTTCTTTCCCCCCTCCCCCCCCCCCCCCCCCCATCTTTTCTTTGTCGTCATCCAGTATTCAGAAGTGTGTTTTCTTTCAAGGTCTGAGGATAGTGGCCCATGTATGACGCCTATGAGTGACAATGAATGTAAGTATACGTCAGTAATCCGTTGTTGCATGTGATCAGTCTCATGTTAAACAGCTTACATGATGGCTTCAATAGCAGTTTTAAGTTACTACGAAAATTAGGAAATTTTCTAAACAGTTTAATTGATGAATAACCGTGTAGCAACTATCAGTTTGCAACTTCATGGATATCTGTTTGTCCAATGTAACAGTAAGTACTGATCAACGGCCGATAAAGCAAATACAACAAGATAGGACGTTGTTATGCAGTTGCGTCACACATTATGATATCGACAGGACTATAGCTTTTAACAAGAAACTGTCCGCGGGAAAGACTTTGCAGCACTGTTGAGCTTCGCCCTTCAAAGGAACTAATGGAGAATATTCCATTTTACCCTTAGTATGGTGAAATTAGTGGTTTTAGTGCGTTTTTTGTGCCAGAGTCAATAAGCTATGTGCCATCATTGATATAACTAGCAACACAAACTGTTCCTACGCGTCGAATGGTTCACATGAGATGTCAAAACTTGCGAAATGTGGGCAAACTTTGGGTCTAGACAACAAAGCGATGGCTGTGTCAGTAGTGATGAGCGAGGACCTTGGATGAAAACGATGGGGCTTCATCGGTGTGCCATGCAACAAACAGAATCCGCTATCACGAGGTGAGGCTATACGTTATAGATTGCGCTGTCACAATGAATAACACTGACTGCGTATTGGGCGATAAAAAAAAAAAGGACCCGCTGCCTTGTACGTATGCTTCGTTGGCTAATGAGCATTTGCGCAGTTGAAATGCAGACCAACGGTTGTACCCGGGAGAGATATTGTGTATCATCCATCACAGTGAAAATTAGAGAAGGTCGCCTTCGGTGATAATGGGCATTAAAAATCAGCACAACGTTAGAACTAATGTCAGGTGGTCACGTGAATAACATCAGCAGAGGGAGAAAATGATCTTAACCCGTTCCACACGATTATTTTTCACCCTGTACTGCCACTGCACTCGTAATAATTGCACTGAAAATAAGCTCTATTAGATATAATCGAATTATACCAAGGCTAACTATAAACTAAACATTCGCTTAGACCCTATTTTTATACTTTTCTAAGAATTCACCCGAATGGAGTCCTGGTTTTCTGGTCAATGTGTTGCTGAAGTAAACAGACTCCTGTAAGTAGGCTGTTTATGTTTTCTTATTGGCAACGTTACGTAGCGCTCTGTATGAAAATCACTGGCTGTGCTGTGTGCAGTCTGTGGCTAGTTTGCATTGTTGTCTGCCATTGTAGTGTTGGGCAGCGGCAGCTGGCTGTTAACAGCGCGTAGCGTTGCGCGGTTGGAGGTGAGCCGCCAGCAGTGGTGGACGTGGGGAGAAAGATGGCGGAGTTTTGAAATTTGTAAGACTGGATGTCATGAACTGCTATATACATTGTGACTTTTGAACACTATTGAATACATTGTTTGTTCTCTATCAAAATCTTTCATTTGCTAACTATGCCTATCAGTAGTTAGCGCCTTCAATAGTTTGAATCTTTTATTTAGCTGGCAGTAGTGGCGCTCGCTGTATTGCAGTAGTTCGAGGAACGAAGATTTTTGGTGAGGTAAGTGATTTGTGAAAGGTATAGGTTAATTTTAGTCAGGGCCATTCTTTTGTAGGGATTTTTGAAAGTCAGATTGCGTTGCGCTAAAAATATTGTGTGTCAGTTTAAGCACAGTCTTGTATAATTTTTCAAAAGGGGACGTTTCACTCCCTTCTACTACATTTTATCGTCCTGTTACTGCAAACAGCACAGCCTTTGCTGTCACACTTTTCATTCGAATAAATGAAGTGTGCTTGACACACTCTCCTCGTCATCGAAAGCAGATGGTCTTCGCTTCTTTCTCCTGTTTGTGTTCCGTGCATTTCCAGCCAGAGCTTTCCGAAGTGCCACTCTGTATTTCTTGTGGTTCAACAATGGTTTCTGGTTGAGAGTAGCATCCAGATTGTGCAGAATGCTGCTGTTGACTACTGCCACCTCCAACAGCTAGAAAACTTATTTGATTTCGCCATGAAGGTGTAGATTGCACAATACTGGTCGGATACATCCACTCCATCCATGCTTTTGGTATAGTAACAAATGACGTTGGCGTGAGATAGCCGCGCAGTCTGAGATGCCTTGCCATGGTGCGCTCGACTCCCCGGTCGGAGGTTCGAGTCCTCCCTCGGGCATGGGTGTGTGTGTGTGTTGTCCATAGCTTAAGTTAGATTAAGTAGTGTGTAAGCTTAGGGACCGATGACCTCAGCAGTTTAGACCCGTACGAACTTACCACAAAATTCAAATTCAAAATGACGTTAGCCTTAAGGAACTGCTCCGAACAATCGCACTATGCGTTCGACAAATGGTTTTCCTCGTAGTTGTATCGCTTCTTTTTTTTTTTTTTTTTTTGCGTGTGTACTCAATTTAGTCATCGGCAACACATAGTGACAATGTACAGATAATTGAATAAACAAATACAGAAATGCATATTTACAAGAATAAAAAGCTTAACTGTTACAGTTTTGTACATAATGTTTTAAAAATTGAATTGAATTGGAAAATAATTAAAAGTGTCTTGGCTTACAATTCATACCAATTCTGGAATATCTTCATCAGCAAGACATATTTATAATTTACGTACACCATTAAAACCTACAGATTATAACCAGTATTCTTGATGAAGTTAACTATCACTTTATATAGACGAACGTCTTTAGTACACAAAAGAGAAGAAGCTGATTGAGGAAGATGGTAGCCCATACTCAGCAATGTCCTCAGAAAGACCAACCGTTCACGGTCAGATTTGTGGCACATAAATAAGATGTGGTTGACATCAGCTTCCGAGTCAGGATCACACTCACATGCTGGTGAACTGTAATCGTTGATCCGATGCAGATGTTGTGGGAAAGAGGCGTGATTGAAGCTTACCGACAGATGTCTGAACACGTCAGAACAAGAAATACGGCAGTGAGAGTCCCCAATATACGAGTTAACAATGCATGGAAGTTTGTGTCGGGCGACGACCGCCATGCGTGTGTTTCAATTTTTATGCGGTCGGAGCTGCCTCGTCGGTCGAGCGCTAAGAGTTAAGGGTTAAGGAGGTAAATGGCCTCCAGACAGCAGAGGCATTGTTAAAACAATGTGACGGGAGATGTAAGACATTTGTTTTTTTCTCGCCGCACTTCTTTAAGGCTCTTTCGGCATCGAATACGCTCCTGCTGCAGATGACTTGCAGGGTAAGGAAGCTGATTCCAAAACTTCCTCTCTAGATACTGGCGGTGACGAAGCGCTGGGATACGACACGGTGGATACGGCAGCAGCAAGCAGCCTCGTTGAGGGGGACGCTTTACTCTTCTTACCCAACTGCAGGCTATGAGCAGCTAGTTCAATTAGTGGCAATTAACCCGGAGATTCCGAGCGGCAGCGGGCGCACGGCCCGGCGCATGACATCACCAATTGCCGGCGGGGGTTGGAGGTTAGCTGCCTGTCCTTGCCCCCCTCCAGAGGGCCGGCAGGAAAGCGGGAATAAAGAGAGCGGCGCGGCCGTGGGAGGAGGCCAGGGGGCGGGGGGGCAGGAAGGCGGCTATTTTTGGCCGCCGCTAAAAATAGGCGCACATTCACACTGTGCCGCGGCTGCGGCTGTGCGCCCTGGTGGCGCGCGCGCCGCTACCCGCCACTCACCACCCGCCGTCAGGTGGTGGGTAGGTACTCGGCCAGCCGTCCGGGCCGGAACAACGTAAACAGGGCTCACACGTCCCCACATACTGCTTCGACTATGTGACAGAAGGAGACCACAAGATAATCCAATTTTTGTATTTTTAGGGTTCCATATATCAATCGATGAAAACGGAACCCTTACAAATCATTTGTTGTCCATCTGTCTGTCGGTCTAGCTGTCTGTTGTCCCACTTTTTCCCAGGAACGGGAAGACATATCAAATTGAATTTTATTCCACACATTGAGGTCTATGGTTCCTCGGCGGTGTAAAAAAGAAATTGAAGCTTCAAGACAGCGAAATCAAAAGATATGCCATTTACATCACTTATTTTGATAGTTGCGAACCCAATCATCAAAACCTAGAGGATGCTTTCCGTTGACCTAGAATCTTGAAATTTGGCAAGAAGCACTGTTTCACAGTGTAACAAAGAAAAAAATGAAAAATCAATAATTTGTAATTATATCACACGAAAAACTATTTTCTGGCATTTGTTATTCACCTATCTGTACTTTCTCAGGTATGGGTAGACAGATCTTGTCTGGATCGATATCGATAATAGGCAAAACTCGTCGAAATTCTCGATTCCTGGAATGGATGAACTATCTATATAAATAATTTAACTTGCACGGAACTCTCAGTGCGCAAGTTGTACTCGTACTAGCTCTTTCCCCGCATTCTCTTTATTATTATTATTATTATTATTCGTGGTAAGTGAAGTTAAGGACTCAAATATCAGTTACCAGTCCAGTTCGTTGCAACTCTCAGAAGTTCTCGATAAAATCGATTTTGAAGTTTCCCACATGTGCTTAATATCCTAAGACCAATTTTTCGACAGGTTGCGTGGCTCTGTGGTACAACGTTCGGCCGAAGTAACCTTCTGAACATAGGTCCATGTCCTACGAGCATTTCAGGGAAGTGTAAAATACATAAGGATGAAATTAATTAGTAATATTCCTTTTTTAATTTGAACTATGTTTATAAACAATCTTCGATAAAAGATCGGTAGTAATTAAGAATTCATATTTGCAATCAAAAATTAATATGGTTGTGCAGTGTTTGATTAGAAATAAGAAGACGTGCATTTAAAAAAAAAAATATCTATTAGATATGTTGGTTAGCAAAGATTTAATGAAATTTATATTTCCATGACGTGAGTATTCGAACTGAACGAAAAAAATTATGGCCGAAACGAGACTCGAACCAGAGATTACCAGTCTCGAACGTTATTAATTTATCTTTACCTACACTCTAAGACAAAAAAGAAAACGATGCCCGACGCAGGAATTATCCGAATAGGACGGAAATCGGTATGTGAGTACATGTACAGAAAATCCAAAAATCCGTTTTAGCTATTATGACTACCCTCCAATCTGCACATTTCCGTTTTCTAGTATCGTGGGTGAAGAAAGCGATTTATCCTAGTCGCAAGACATATATTGTGGATCAACAAGCACAGAAATTATGAAACTGTAACATCTGTACGTGTGAGGGTAAGTAGTGCCTTCTGTATTGTGAAAGCGTCATTTAGAAAGTAAACTCGACTCCAGTGTACCGTGAAGATCGGCAGATCACACTGAAACAGTTCTGAAGCGGATGGATAGGGTCCGTATTCCACACGACAGCGCATCCGAGAATGGAACTTTAACATACATTAATTAACCTCGGGTGCAGCTATTTGGGGACATACAAACCTCGTTGAAGCATGTCTCCTGCGTCATGGGGCGGAAAGGTAAAAGAACGTCCGACGAGAAACACAGTGTAGTAGTTGTTTAATTACAAGATAGTGATGACAGCCGTACGGTATCGTGTAGGTTTTAATAGTTTTCTTTAGTACCATTTATGCATTTGCCAGTACTGTTGGCCAATTTGCTTACGAATCCATCACAGAAGATGATATTCGCCTAGGATAAAATACGATAGCGACATGCTGATGACCACATTTTTGTGACAGCAAGACAGTTTGAAGTCGCAAACCGTGAGAAACTTGTGTGCTAGAAGAAACCTCACCACGACAGCAAATGAAACCCTCTGTAGTATGCTGAAACCCTTTGCAGAGGAACCCTAATTATAAATTACACGGAAATAACGCAAGAAGAAACATGATTACAAGATATTTGGTTATATCACTATCTACAAATTAACTTTAATCGAAATATTAAAAGTCCTACATAAAGCTACTGAATAAGCTCGCCAGGGTCAACAAAGTTGATTACAGATTACCAATGAGTATAATTAGAATACAACACGCCACTTTCTTCGAGTCAACGATATGTTTTCTTGTTGACGTGTGGGTACATCGATTGTGCACAGTGGTTTTAGGGTGGTGGTAAGGCTCGGACAGAGGAGTCTGCTCCTGCTGCCATCGAGGGCTTGGCACCATAAGAGTGGAGGCACTGTGTGTGGTGCTCGAGATATATCCGATAGACAGAACTGAAGTATCATGCGGCAACAAATCGACTGGAAACGTACAAACCCTTAAATAACTCAAAACTGTATAGTTAATTCATGGAAAAGGGAATGGGACAACTGCGGAAAGCCCCGTGTGGTATCTGCATTCTCCTTCAACATCAGGGAACGATTGAGGATAAAAAAAGTAAACTCATTTCTCGACCGGCTGCGGGCTATAGCCCAAGCATTCGTCGCGCATAAACGACGGTTAGAAGGCTGATCGTGCCTGTGAACGGAGACTAACTCCGCAATACCCACTCTCACGCTGCGACCTTTGGTCACAGGAAAAACCTCGTGCATACCCACGATGACATAACACAATCACATAGAGACCAGACCTTGAGTGGAGATCTCAATGACAGTGCAGACACATTATCTAGAGCACTAGATAAAGAGGACTTGTAGCGACTGGAGTACAAGCGGCAAAAACCACACGCGCAAATGACGTCACAGACAATACTAGGCAGACGTATGAGAGTAGTAATGGTAGCAGATTAGGCGAAGCGACACAGCCCAAGACAGACATGTAGAGTACTACAAGATATGGCTCTGAGCACTATGCGACTTAACTTCTGAGGTCATCAGCCGCCTAGAACTTAGAACTACTTAAACCTAACTAACCTAAGGACATCACACACATCCATGCCCGAGGCAGGACTCGAACCTGCGACCGGAGCGGTCGCTCGGCTCCAGACTGTAGCGCCTAGAACCGCACGGCCACTCCGGCCGGCCTATAAGATATGCTATACGTTTAGAGTACTGTAAAATATCCTACGCAATGCGCTAGAATTATTAGCGATGGAAGAATACTAACCACCACATTATACAGGGCAGATTAGAAAAACACACAAACGTGTCTAAAAATACCCATCATCTTAATATATAATCTGTTAATGTAAAGCAGTTTCATTCCATAGTTACTTTTAAGTTTTCAGGTAAAGGCCAAACTAGCTTTGCTTTAAGGACACGAAAATTTTAGTACTGGAAAAACACGACTTGTCTTAGTCAGTGGGTGGCCGGTCAAATGTAAATGGCAGCAAACAAAAATTTGAATATGTCTTTTCCCACGTTGTTAGATGAGATAAAAAGGGATGGAACGAATGATAAAGATTTAGAAACACTTCTCTGGAAACCAGATTACGCATTCTTACCCACAGAACATCTGCGGGTCCACTATGATCGTCACACCTTTTGCCACAGCGTACTGATTACGTCACTGAATTCTTACACAGGAGAAATGGACTTGAAGTTGTCGTCTACCCACGTTAATTTTTGATATCCATTGTTTCCGAAAATAATACCAAGGCAGTGCCGGAATGGTTCCTTCAAGGAGGCCATAGTCTACCTCTTCTCCCAAACTCTCCAGGTAGTAAGTGCTGCTCCTCCAATGAGTTCTGTGATTCCATTGATGATGTCTGCGTTTTTCTGACTTTTCTGCAAGTTCTTTTCCTGCCTATGCAGTCCGAGTTGCTCCCTTTATCAGCTACGGAAAGCACTGTATACAGCAGTTGTCAGTTCTGAGAGTTCCAGAAAATTTAGACATGGAGGTAACTGAGCTACAAGCTATTGATGAATTAAAAGATTCATTTAATAATAATTGCATTTCTCGAGTCCTTTTGTTAAGCGACCGTATTGATCAACGTTGCCATATAACATAATTAAACTCCAATAAATTAATGAATCCAGCCAATTTAAATTAATCTGAACCTAGAAACGAGAGTAAAAATATGATTAAGGTTGATGTCAGTGATTACCATAGCTAATTACGATATTTCCGTGTTGAATTCTTCTTCTGGAGGTTTGTTTCAATGTAGTTGGGAATGTTATTGAATACAAGTTGAGTAGAGACCAGCCGAGAAGGGGAGGAATCCAGTGTCCCGCCATTAGGGTGAGCCGAAGGCCTTTTAAAGGACAAACGCTGCCACGGGACGCAGCAGAGGTCGCAGGGAGTTGAGAACAGTGTATTGCGTGTGGACTAAGCTCCGCCAAAGAGATACCAAATGATGGAAAGCCACCATATCTTGTTTTGAACGTGGGCAGTCCGCTTGAACCAAGAGGACGCCTCGTGAGTATTCAGTACCAGGAAGCCAGCGTGAAGCGACGACACCCGAAGCTGGGTGAAGACACGATCTCTGTAGTGTAGTGAGACGGGAGACCATCTGACGCTTTTGTGTTTAAGAACATGGAACCCACAGCCAGACTGGAACCAAGTTAAATGTCTTATTGTTGACTCTGCTCTGAAATAGTAAGATCAGATACCATTGTACAATATAAATGAAGTCTATAGTAGGAGAAACTAAATATCTGTTTGTACGTGGAGAAGGCCTGGTTGGCTAAGACGCGAAATAGGACAGATGGTGGGAGTCAGGAGCTGCTAGTTTCCGAACTCCTGCACTAAAAGCCCACACAACCGGTTGATTATGTTTAAACTGAGTGTGGAAGGGAGATTGTTGTATTATTAGAAGAGAAATGATTGGTCGTATTCGGAGAAACGCTCTCACTGTTGCACATGACTCACGCGAAAAACTCTGCTTCTTGCTAGGAGCGCTCTGTGGAACTTTCCGAATCTGCGACTCGCCGCGGGATGCTTCATACGAGGGAGGGTCTTCGATTCTTGGCTCTGAGGGAGAGCAGCCTTCGGTGCAGACCGGATGACTTTGAATTTTCAGCCATCACAGCTGCTACTTGCAGGCACCGGTAATCTAAGTGTGGTAAGAAACTGCAGCGTTACAAACCAAATGACAGGATGTGCATGGAGTTTTCAGACTGACGATACGGCTTTTACGTTTCTAATTGAACTACAGTTATTAGAAATCTGGAATTGAACATTTATGGAATAGAGATAGTTGGTGCATTTATGATTCTCCCCGCAGTTCTTCCTATTTTCTGTGATTAGCATTCGACGCTCACAGTGCGACCTCCGTGAACTTAATTGTTCCCCAAATATTGTGTTGACTAATGTATTTACCTCAATCTCATTACCCGACCATTGCCAAGGTGCTGTCGTTTTAATTCCGTTGTAAATTTGTATTAACATTCAATAAATGTAATGCTTTCGTGTTATTGTGTACGTGTGCTTAATTTGAGTTCACAGCAAATTGCAACAAGTAGAGCTTTATAGTAACCATCGGTTCGTTCAGCAGTTTGATGGAATTCCATGTTTTATCATTTTGTGAGTTACAGGACCCATCTGTTCTGTATGCTAGGGCCACCCGTCTTTTAATAAATTAAATTGATTAAAAGTAAGTGTAGGCTTCCGCAGCCGTTGTCACAGTCATTAAATTCTTTTGGTTATGTTAACATGTTGATGCATTTTAGTTGATTTGTTCAAACTGATGGAGTGGGGTTCACAGAGCTTCACCTTACTCTGACGACCATCTTTCTCAAGCATCCTTGTCGTAATTGGCTGAATTTTGTGACCTACGACGAAATTTGAAAAATTGTGAAAATTTTGATTTATTTAATTTTCACAGGCAAAATTTAGATCCAATCAGACCACATGAAATCCAGCTCCTACTCCACAGCATGTTTAGTTCCGTACCAGTTCCGTGACAGCCAATGTGCTGTAGTTGCTCAACTTTTCTCGTGTTTGCTTCGACTATTGCAGCGTTTTGTTAAGACAGAGACAGAAAAAGCTTTTATCATTTTTGTCTTCGTGTATTAACAGCTCATGTTGAAAAGCGTTTCAGTTTTTGATAGCGTGAACCGCACTCGTAAGTAAACAGCGCACAAGAACAGTGGTTCATTTGGATTCGTGTTGAGGTGGTCAGCATTTTTCAAAGGTTTAGATACGCCGATGACGTGTGCATGTAGGATGATTTTAATGCTTGACATGTAATGAAACACAGTCGTCTGGTGCACCACTTGATAATGGTCTTAAGACCGAAATTACGTTGTGAAAACAAAAACTTTCTGAAATCAACGGTGAACAGAAGTTGTTCAAAAAAACCTTCACCATCGTCTGATTTCATTCAACTACATTTATTGTTGATGTTTGTTTTGTAAGCTCTTTTCAAGACATTCATTCCAGTCAACTGCACTTTCAAGTTTTTAGCCGCTACTGACAAAGTTAAAATGTCATCGACAAAACTGAAAGTTTTTACTTATTCTCCCTGATCTTAAAATCGCTTTCCGAATTTCTTCTTGTCTTTCTTCACAATCTTCACAACTTTTACAATGTGCAGATTGAATAACATCGGAGCTATGCTACAATCCTGCATCACAAACCTTCTCAACTACTGCTACTCTCACACATTCTTCGTTTCCTGTAATTACAGTCTGGTTTCTGTATTGCTTGTACATAGTTTTCTCTCCCGGCGTTTTATTGCTGTCTTTCCAAAGTTCTTCCAATTGTTCCGCAGGTAGTTTGACATTTATTAACCTTCCTCTCAATGTCTTTTTTATAATATGTCGCCTTTTGACTCAATCTACATACTGTTCTTTGTAAATTATCTTTTGCGTCCTGCATAATTATAGGGTCATCAGCATATAAGGGAGTATTTAGTGGTATGCTAGATCATATTTTAACCTGGTTTTGGTGTATGGTGAAAGTGCATTTCATATTTCGACTTCATAACTACGTCGTCAATGTATAAATCAAATAAACTGGATGATAGAATGCACTCTTGTCGGACACCTTGATTTATTAAAGTTTCATCTGACGTTTTCGAACCTGAACTTTTACTAGTTTTATATTTACATGTGGACTCTTTATGATCTTAATGAGGTGTCTTGGGAAACCTTTTATTTCCAACACCACAAAAAGGGTCTTCTTACCTAATGAAAGGCTTTCTCATAATCAATAAACGCTAAATGCGTTTCTAAGCCAAATTCCAGACGTTTTTCAATGATCTGTCTTATTATAATATATTATCAAAGAGTATAGTGAAAAATAATGTCATGTACCACGTTCACTTCGAAGTGTAGTGCAGAATTTAATAAAAATTACTAGGCCTGCCATAATAGTGCCTAACTTTATTTTTGAAGTTATCTGTAATTTCGTCTTCCAATAGTAGAACGTGTCTGTAGTAATGGGGAATAGACAGTTTCGACTTTGACTACATGACAGATTATCGAAACTGTTGCTAAGCAGAAAGCTGGTATCATTTATGTATCCTAGGAAAAGAACGTAGTCAAAAACAGCAGACTAATGTACGATTCCTTCTTGCTGTTCTGGTCTTCAGTCCAAACAATTTTTTGATGCAGCTCTCCGTGCTACTCTATCCTGAGCAAGCCTCTTCATCTCCGTATAACTACTGCAGTCTACATCCTTCTGAATATGCTTACTGTATTTGTCTTTGGTCTCCCTCTGCGATTTTTATCCCCCACATATCCCTCCGATACTAAATTTATGATTCCTTTATGTCTCAGAATGTGTTCTGTCAACCAGTTCCTTCTTCTAGTCAGGTTCTATAAAAATTTCTTCTCTCTCTAATTCTATTCAGTATCTATTGATTAGTTGCCGGCCGGGGTGGCCGAGCGGTTCTAGGTGCTACAGTCTGGAACCGCGCGACCGCTACGGCGCAGGTTCAATCCTTGTCCTTAGGTTAGTTAGGTTTTAGCAGTTCTAAGTTCTAGGGGACTGATGACCTCAGAAGTTAAGTCTTAAAGAGCTCAGAGCCATTTGAACCATTTATTGACTGGTTGCGTGATCTGTCCATATAATCTTCATCTTTTGTGGTCCTGTCCTCCTCAGTTGCGCGTAATACTATGGTATATTTATAATTTTCTCTTATAGACCGTCTGACAGCAACTGAATAAAACACAATTTTAGTGCCATACGCGTTTCGCCTTTATTTTCTGCAAGGCATCATCAGTGGCCTGGAATATGTACATATGTTAGCCATTTTATTTACATTTATGTCACTGTGCCTATAGGTTATAAACAGTTCTGGTGGTTGGTATTTCCTATTAAGTAGTAATGTTTTGAACTGTACTTACAGGTTGCGTAGACAGTTTCTTACATATTACGCTCCTGTTGCATTTTTGGTGTTGTTCTTCTTCCTATGAGCGCCAATTTGCTGTTTTTTTCCGTATTCCACAGCACTATGCACTGAACGCTTGTTTTAATGCAATGTTTTGGTTTCTGTTGCCAACTGTCAAATGTTTTTGCCAAAGATCGAATATTACTGCCAACCTTATGAGTGTAACTATTGAAGTATCTGTGGTATGTTCGTGTATGCATTTGTGTGTGTGTGTGTGTGTGTGTGTGTGTGTGTGTGTGTGTTTTTTTTTTTTTTTATTGTATTAATTTATTTATTTTTGTTTTTGTCCTGTGTATGTGTGTGTGTGTGTGTGTGTGTGTGTGTGTGTGTGTGTGTGTGTGTTTTTTTTTTTTGGTGTCGTATTAATTTAATTTTATTGTATTAATTTATTTATTTTTGTTTTTGTCCTGTGTATGTGTGTGTGTGTGTGTGTGTGTGTGTTTTGGTGTGATATATATTTTTTTGTGCTGTGTGTGTGTGTGTGTCTGTCTGTATTTTGGTGTTATGTAATTTTTTTGGGAGGGGGGCTGTGTGTGTGTGTGTGTGTGTGTGTGTGTGTATTTTGGTGTTTTATATATATATATATATATATATATATATATATGTTATCATTTCCTTTATTAAGTGTAGTAGGGAGCCTGTGCTGATGTGTGTGTGTTCATTTATCACATGTTTGTTTTCTGCTATGGCTTTCTGGATGTGGAAGTTTTCTTGCATATGTATAAGATGTTTGTCGTGGTCGCTTATTCTCATTATTTTCATTTCTTGTTCCATGTTTGTAGGATGATGGTTGTGGTGTTTTAAATGCTCTGCAAATGTGGAATGGTTTGTTTCATACTTCCAACATCTGATATGTTCTTTGTATCTTGTTTCAAAATTCCTGCATGTCATGCCTATGTATACTGCATCACAACTTTGACATTCAAGTTTATATATTCCTGATTGTTGGAATTTGTCCCTCTTGGTAGCTGGCTGGCTTCGGTGTGATTGAAGGGTTTGCCCAGGTTTATATGCTATTTTGAAGCCCTGTCTCTTTAGGATGTTTGCAACTCTGTGTGTTAGTTTATGTGTGTAGGTCATGGTGTACCATCTGGTTCTTTTCTGTATGGTGTTGTCATTGTGTGTGTTTGTTGAGTGTGTTTGTAAGTTTTCAGCTTGTGAGCTCTTTTGTATTGTGGAAATGTTGTGTTTTTTTTTGTGTTTTTATTTTTTGATTGAGCCTGTGTACCACATGTGTGTCATACCCATTGTTCCTAGCTATTTGTATGATAGTGTTCATTTCTTGTTCATAGTTTCTCTTGCTGAGTGGGATTCTGTTTAATCTATGTAACATGTGTCTTAGTGCTGCAAGTTTCTGGCTTTGGGGGTGGTTGGATGTGGAATCTATTATTGTGTCCGTGGCTGTTGGTTTTCTAAAGATGTTAAATGTATGTTTTCCATTTTCTTTTTTAATTGTAATGTCAAGAAAATTTATTTGATTTTCTTTTTCTTTTTCAAGTGTGAATTTTATGTTCTTATGAGCTTTGTTTATTTCTGAATGGAGTTCATCTATTTTTTCACTTGGCTCATCTACGAGACAAATAATATCTTCCACGTATCTGTGCCAATATATGATTTTGAAACTTTCATTTGTGGTTATCTTATCAAATATCTGATTTTCAAGGTGACTGATGAAAATGTTTGCTAGTGTTCCTGATATTGGGGATCCCATGGGCAGTCCATCAGTTTGTAGATAATATTCTTCCTCAAACTGAAAGTAGTTTTGTTCAGTTGTCAGTCTGAGCATATCTGTTATTTCTTTTATTGCGTCTGTGGTGAGGTTGCTGTGGGATGAGAGATTTTGTTCTATGATTTCTATTGTTTCTGTGATACGGATGGAGGTATACATATTTTCTATATCGAATGAAATCAGTGATGCTGTGTGTGGTACCTGTATGTTCTCTATTAGGTTTCCTGTGTTTATCACTGTTCTGTTGTTTTCTACTTTATAGTGTTTTGTAACTAACTTTTGGAGGTGTTTGGCTATGCGGTATGTTGGGGCTTTCTTGAAGTTGATAACAGGTCTCATTGGCATTCCGTCTTTATGTACTTTTGGTTGACTGCGGAGTGTTGGTGCTTGTGGGTTTTTCTGTGTTAAGTAGTATTTCTGTTTGTCTGTGAGTGTGTGTTCAATGATTTTCAGTGTTCGTTTCACATTTGTCTGGAATCGTGTAGTTGGATCTGACTTCAGTTTTTGTATTGCGTTGGTGTTTATGTATAATGATTCAAATGTCTCTGAGCACTATGGGACTTAACTTCTGAGGTCATCAGTCCCCTAGAACGTAGAACTACTTAAACCTAACTAACCTAAGGACATCACACACATCCATGCCCGAGGCAGGATTCGAACCTGCGACCGTAGCGGTCACGCGGTTCCAGACTAGCGCCTACAACCGCTCGGCCATGACCATATAATCTACAGCATTCTTCTGTACCACCACATTTCAAAAGACGAGTCTCTCCTTGCCTAAAGTGTTCACCGTTTATGTTTCATTTCCATACACGGCTGCACTTCAGTCAAGTACTTCAAAAAAGTCTTCCTAACATATAAATCCATATTCGATGTTAACAAGTTTCTCTTCTTCAGAAACGCTTTTCTTACCATTGCCAGTCTACATTTTATATCGTCTCTACTTCGTCTATCATCATTTCTTTTGCTGCCCAAATAACAAAAGTCATCTACTACTATAAGTGTCATGTTTTCATGTAATTCCGTCGGCATCGCCTCATTTAATTCTATTTCGTTCAGCTGCTCTGCCAAGTCCTTTGCTGCACCTGACAGAATTACAGAGTCATCGCCAAATCTCAAAGGTTGTATTTCTTCTCCCTTAGCCTTAATGCGTGCTATCAATTTTTCTTTGGTTTCCTTTATTGCGTGCTCAAAGTACAGACTGAATAACAAGGGAGGTGCGCTGCAACCCTTTCTCACTTCCTTCTCTATCACTTCTTCCCTTTCCTGCCCTGAACTCTTACGACACCCATCTAATTTCTGTACAAATTTATAAATAGTCTTTCAGTCCCTGTATTTTACCCCTGGTACCTTCAGAATTTAGAGTAGTGTATTCCACTCAACATTGTCAAAAGCTTTCTCTGAGTCTACAAATGTTATAAACGTAGGTTTGCCTTTCCTTAAGCTGTGTTCTAAGGTAAGCCGCAGGGTTAGTAATACCTGCGTGTTCCTACATTTCTCTGGAATCAAAACTGATCTGGTCCAAGGACGGCTTCTACTAAGAATTCCATTCTTTTTTCGGGAATTCGTGTCAGAATTTTGCAAACATGAACTGATAGTTCAGTAATATTCACACCTGACAACTCTTGTTTTCATTGGAATTGGAATTAGTATATTCTTCTCTCACACCAATGGAAGAGTTTTGCCACGGCTGGCTCTCCAAAGGCTATCAGTAGCTCTGACAGAATGTCGTCTATTCGCGATTTGTTTCGACTTAGGTGTTTTACTCCTCAGCCAAATTCCTCTCGCAATATCTTATCTCGTATCTCATCTTCATCCACATCCTCTTCCATTCCGTAATACTGCCTTCAAGTTTCTCTCTCACCCTATATAAATCCTCCAGCTTTCAATTCTCCCCGACTTTGCTTAGAACTGGTCCCTTACAATTAACACAAAGAAGTACTTTCCTGATTAAAGCAAGGTACACTTCTGAGAGTTAGGCAAAAATAATTATGGCAGACTACGGAGTGGGTAACAAGTATTGGTTGTGTGGGTGAGTACATACACTACTGGCCATTAAACTTGCTACACAACGAAGATGACGTGCTACAGACGCGAAATTTAACCGACAGGAAGAAGATGCTGTGACATGCAAATGATTAGCTTTTCGGAGCATTCACACAAGGTTGGCGCCGGTGGCGACACCTACAACATGCTAACATGAGGATAGTTTCCAACCGATTCCTCATACACAAACAGCAGATGACCAGCGTTGCCTGGTGGAACATTGTTGTGATGCCTCGTGTAAGGAGGAGAAATGCGTACCATCACGTTTCCGACTTTGATAAAGGTCGGATTATAGCCTATCGCGATTCTGGTTTATCGTATCGCGACATTGCTGCTCGCGTTGGTCGAAATCCATTGACTGTCAGCAGAATATGGAATGAGTGGGTTCAGGAGGGTAATACGGAACGCCGTGCTGAAACCCAACGGCCTTGTATCACTAACAGTCCAGATGACAGGCATCTTATTCGCGCGAATGCAACGGATCGTGGAGCCACGTCTCGATCCCTGAGTCGACAGATGAGGACGTTGGCAAGACAACAATCACCTGCACAAACAGTTCGACGAGGTTTGCAGCAGCACGGACTATCAGCTCGGAGACCATGGCTGCGGTTACCCTTGACGCTGCATCACAGACAGGAGCGCCTGCGATGGTATACTCATCGACGAACCTGGGTGCACGAATCGCAAAACGTATTTTTTTCGGATTAATCCAGGTTCTGTTTACAGCACCATGATGGTCACATCCGCGTTTGGCGACGTCGCGGTGAACGCACACTGGAAGCGTGTATTCGTCATCGTCATACTTGCGTATCGCCCGGCGTGAGGGTATGAGGTGCCATTGGTTACACGTCTCGGTCACCTCTTGTTCGTATTGAAGGCACTTTGAATAGTGGACGTTACATTTCAGATGTGTTACGACCCGGGGCTCTATCCTTCATTCGATGCCTGCGAAATCCTAGATTTCAGGAGGATAATGCACGACCGCATGTTGCAGGTCCTGTACGGGCCTTTCTGGATACAGAAAATGTTCGACTGCTGCCCTGGCCAGCACGTTCTCCAGATCTCTCACCAATTGAAAACATCTGGTCAATGGTGCCCGAGCAACTGGCTCGTCACAATACGTCAGTCACTACTCTTGATGAACTGTGGTATCGTATTGAAGCTGCATGGGCATCTGTGCCTGTACACGCCATCCTAGCTCTGTTTGACTCAATGCCCAGGCGTATCAAGGCCGTTATTACGGCCAGAGGTGGTTGTTCTGGGTACTGATTTGTCAGGATCTATGCACGCAAATTGCGTGAAAATGTAATCACATGTCAGTTCTAGTGTAATACATATGTCCAATGAATACCCGTTTATCATCTGCATTTCTTCTTGGTGTAGCAATTTTAATGGCCAGTAGTGTATAATATTAAACGCTGCCTGAACCGTACTGAAACAAGAAAGGACGCGCCAAAGTGCTGGGTAAGAGCTCGCGGCACGGTTGCAGCGAGGGGAGCGCAAGACGAGCCTTACGCGGAATGTGATGCGAGCGCAGAGCGACAGCCGGCCCGGGGTGGACGCCGGACGCGTCGCGACGCCACGCTGGGCGGCGTCGGCGGCGTGCGGCCAAGTATGCGCGCTATGCGGGCGCCGGCTATTTTTACGGCGCCGCCTCGCGCCGCGCCGAGCCGAGCCGCGCCGCGACGGCGTCTGCCGCTGCGGCAGCCGCAGGCGCTTCACCCCGCGCTGTCGCCCGAGCCCGCGGCCGCGGCGACCACGTGCGGACCCGGCCCCCACTACGCTCCCCGCTCACCACCAGCCGACATCTCGCCTCCAAGGGCGTTCCCACCACACTCTGCTCCTTACCTTCTTTAGCTTCCTTCTTCATTTCGGGCGACGGTGCTGCTTTAAGACGCTCCTACAATCACGTACCACCGATGGCCCAAACTATAACTTCCCATCGGGCGGCCTGTATCACCGGTGGTTCCAGCAGCCAGAAATACACTACCGTATGAAGTACTACTAATCAACCAACGACAACTAACAGCTGTGAATACAAGTTTGTGTGGCCCTCGAATGAGAGAGCTTTTTGAACAAATGAGGTATCACCGAATTAGTAATTAATGTACTGTAAAATTATTTAACACGATCTGTCGATGTTATGGAAAAACTGAATTTCAAAATAGAAGAGGATCAAGTAGGTAAAAAGACGAGGGGTACTACAAATCCTTGGGTAACAGAAGAATTACTGAATTTAAATGTTGAAAGGAGAAAATATAAAAATGCAGTAAATGAAGGCAAAATGGCTAAGCAGGCATGGCTAGAGAACAAATGTAAGGATGTAGAGGCTTATCTCACTAGGGTAAGATAGATACTGCCTACAGGAAAATTAAAGAGACCTTTGGAGAAAAGAGAACCACTTGTATGAATATCAAGAGCTCGTATGGGAACTCAGTTCTAAGCAAAGAAGGGAAAGCAGAAAGGTGAAAGGAGTATATAGAGCGTCTATACAAGGGCAATGGACTTGAGGACAATATTATGGAAATGGAAAAGGATGTAGATGAAATGGGAAATATGATACTGCGTGAAGAGTTTGACAGAGCACTGAAAGACCTGAGTTGAAACACGGGCTCGGGAGTAGACAACATTCCATTAGAACTACTGATAGCCTTGGGAGAGCCAGTCCTGACAAAACTCTACCATCTGGAGAGCAAGATATATGAGACAGGCGAAATACCTTCAGACTTCAAGAATAATATAATAATTCCAATCCCAAAGAAAGCAGGTGTTGACAAATGTGAAAATTACCGAACTATCAGTTTAATAAGCCACGGCTGCAAAATAATCACACGAATTCTTTACAGACGAATGGAAAAACTGGTAGAAGCCGACCTCGGGGAAGATCAGTTTGGATTCCGTAGAAACGTTGGACCACGTGAGGCAATACTGACCCTACGACTTATCTTAGAAAATAGATTAAGGAAAGGCAAACCTACGTTTCTAGCACTTGTAGACTTAGAGAAAGCTTTTGACAATGTTGGCTGGACTACTCTCTTTCAAAATCTGAAGGTGGCAGCGGTAAAATACAGGGAGCGAAAGGCTATTTACAATTTGTACAGAAACCAGATGGCAGTTTTAAAAGTCGAGGGGCATGAAAGGGAAGCAGGAAGCAGTGGTTGGGAAGGGAGTGAGACAGGGTTGTAGCCTATTCCCGATGTTATTCACTCTGTATATTGAGCAAGCAGTAAAGGAAACAAAAGAAAAATTCGGAGTAGGAATTAAAATCCATGGAGAAGAATTAAAAACCTTGCGGTTCGCCGATGACATTGTAATTTTGTCGGACACAGCAATGGACCTGGAAGAGCAGCTGAACGGAATGGATAGTGTCTTGAGAGGAGGATATAAGATGAACATCAACAAAAGCAAAAGAAGGATAATGGAATGTAGTCGAATTAAATCGGGTGATGCTGCCAGAATTAGATTAGGAAATGAGACGCTTAAAGTAGTAAATGAGTTTTGCTATTTGGGGAGCAAAATAACTGATGATGGGCGAAATAGAGAGGATATAAAATGTAGAGTGGCAATGGCAAGGAAAGCGTTTCTGAAGAAGAGAAATTTGTTAACATCGAGTATAGATTTAAGTGTCAGGAAGTCATTTCTAGAAGTATTTGTATGGAGTGTAACCATGTATGGAAGTGAAACATGGACGGTAAATAGTTTGGACAAGAAGAGAATAGAAGCTTTCGAAATGTGATGCTACAGAAGAAAGCTGTTGATTAGATGGGTAGATCATATAACTAATGAGGTGGTACTGAATAGGATTGGGGAGAAGAGAAGATTGTGGCACAACTTGACTAGAAGAAGGGATCGGTTGGTAGGACATGTTCTGAGGCATCAAGGGGTCACCAATTTAGTATTGGAGGGCAGCGTGGGGGGTAGAAATCGTAGAGGGAGACCAAGAGATGAATACGCTAAGCAGATTCAGAAGGATGTTAGTTGCAGTAGGTATTGGGAAATGAAGAAGCTTGCACAGGATAAAGTAGCATGGAGAGCTGCATCTAACCAGTCTCAGGACTGAAGACCACAACAACAACATGTCAGTTTATTAAAATACCGGGGACATTTAATAAGTAATGCGACAAATTTTTTTTCTCGGCCAATTTCGGTTGAAAAAGTGAGAAATTTGTTGTGGGATATCACGGAACAGTCATGGGTTCATGAATTTCCAGTAGGTGGCGGCACTGTACGTAGGCTTCTAAATGTCGTCCGAGGTGCGTTCGAAGCAGAGAGCTCTCACTGAATTTCTTCTGGAGGAAAACCAGAGCATCGCAGATATTCAGAGTTGTTTGCAGAATGTCTACGGACACCAGGCAGTGAACAAAAGCATGGTGAGTAATTGGACGAGGCGCATGTCATCATCGCCAATCTGTCCGATCTCCCGAGTACCGGTCAGGCCGCACACAGCTGTAACTGCTGCAATGCTGGAAGCAGCGAACACTGGGCGTATTCGTCGTCAAAAAAATGCAATCTGGACTATATGGAGGAAGTGTAATGTCCGGGCATTTATTTCCAAGGCTGTTTCGACTACGCTGCAATTCTTTCGGTGGGAAGTCGAAAACATACTCCACAAATGGTTCATATGGCTCTGAGCACTATCTGACTTAACATCTCAGGTCATCAGTCCCCTAGAACTTGGAACTACTTAAGCCTAACTAACCTAAGGACATCACACACATCCATGCCCGAGGCAGAATTCGAACCCGCGACCGTAGCGGTCTCGCGGTTCCAGACTGAAGCGCCTAGAACCGCTCGGCCACATACTCCACACAGTCCCGATCTCTCCCCATGCGATTTCCAAATTTCTGGAGCCTTGAAAAAAGGCATTCGTATCCATCGATTTGCTTCTGACGAAGAAATGCACACCTGCCTACAATCATGGTTCCGCAGCCAATGGCTAACATTTTTCCATGAAGCCACTGGCCGTTTTGCCTAAGAGTGGGATGCACGTGTTAAGAGTTAGGGCGATTGCTATGGAAATAACGAACAGTATATTTACTTGTTTTCAATTTGTCGGCCCCTTATACTTAATAAAGTGGAGTAGATGCAAATGTAGGGACGAGTCAAGACGTGCCACTCGTCATACAAGCAAGCTGGGAAAAGGCAAGAGTGGTTATCAACGTGATACAGAAGTTTACCAGTAACAGTGACAACAGAAAGACAGACTTCAAAAATGATGTTCAAATGTGTATTCAAAATGGTTCAAATGGCTCTGAGCACTATGGGACTTAACATCTGTGGTCATCAGTCCCCTAGAACTTAGATCTACTTAAACCTAACTAACCTAAGGACATCACACACATCCATGCCCGAGGCAGGATTCGAACCTGCGACCGTAGCAGTCGCGCGGTTCCGGACTGAGCGCCTAGAACCGCTAGACCACCGCGGCCGGCCAAATGTGTGTGAAATCTTATGGGACTTAACTGCTAAGGTTATCAGTCCCTAAGATTACACACTACTTAACCGAAATTATTCTAAGGACAAACACACGCACCCATGCCCGAGGGAGGACTCGAACCTCCGCCGGGATCAGCCGCACAGTCCATGACTGCAGCGCCCTAGACCGCTCGGCAAATCCCGCCCGTCAAGACAGACTTCAATTGATGTGTATGCCCCTAAAGAAGGCAAACACGATGTACATGTATCGAAGAGCTTGGAAAAATATCGAGCAACTACAATGAAATCGACCTAGAAATCTTTTCGTGGATTCTAAATTTATGAGTAATATATAACATAAGATAATATTCAGGGCGCGTTTGAAGAAAATCTTAAAAATTTACCTTTTTTGTACATTTAATGAACGGTAATAACTAGTAATTTCATTGGGGAGGTACATGTGATACATTATTTATCTTTATAATCCCCAAATTACTCTTTATCCAGAAGCAACAAATGTATCAAGCAAATGACGTTTAGCTAACAGGGCGATAGTAACCAGCAATATTGCCTTTTTTGTAACTTTATTCGTTACGAAGGTATGCATAGCAGTAAGTCTGTGTAAGTAGTTCCTTTTTTTTATTATTATTATTTGGTTGTCCACCTCTTCTCCTCAAGACCTGTCATAAATCGCACCGTGTACCGATCACACAAACACGACGTCATTAAAAACATGACACAAAACAGACTGACACTCTTGCACTAGCATACAGTGCAGGTATGCTGGTGGGAACACAAAGAAAGCTGGTACAGTCTGCGTGCCGACTCGCCGCCCTGTCCAGCGAAGTAACTTTGCGCCTGTAAGTGCACGGAGCGAACGATGTTTAACCGTCCAATCGTGGCAGAGGGTACTACGTCATCAGCAGGCTGTCGCGCGCACGTCGGCTGCTAAGCATTCTTGTATGAAACACCTGCTCCTTAGTTGATGCCGAAGAGGTTATCACGATGCATCAGTGGCCAACAACTGGTTTACGCAGACTACCCGTAACTATGATGTCGTCTCTCCAACCATCAACTTCTGTCGCGATTTCGGTGCGTTCATGTAACCTAGTTCGTTGTTAGTAAAACAAACGGAATGGAATGTCAGCAAATGACTTTTTTCTCTACGCTTCAATTGGCTGAGAAACATATGTTACAGATCACTGAACTGTAGAAATAAGATCCTTTGGTAAGTTTTAGACCCAACTGGTCGTAAGTGGCAACACACTGGGTTCTAGCGTTCTTCACGATTGGAACATAAGTGATTATTTGTTTTCGTCTGACTTGTTGTTCCTTGAGAGACATGTCATCAGTGGCAAGTTCTGAGTAATGAGTAATACTCTTCTTTCGTTATTGTATTAAGTTCTGTAATACCAGCTTTTTTTTTTTTTTTTTAAGGAAGCCAAATCTAAATTCACTAACATGCTAATGCAATTGCGACTGAACCCGAATTCATAGTCTATAATTAAAACAAACAACTGAGGTCAAGACAGGTCAATAGCTTATGAATTGCTTTGTTGTTGGTATAAAAATAAATGTGTAATTTCTTCACACATGGTGTTACATACCTACAAAATTTCTCCTTTCATCAGATATCGCTAACCATTTAAAAAATTATTCCATTGTAAATATCAATAGGTACTTCTACTGCGATGTATAGATATGAAAGTATCGCATATAGCCCACTTGCCAAAATATTTTGCTGTACTACCATTTGCCAATAGATCGTTTCGAAATTTTGAACTGCTTATTAAATATAATTGATGTTACGAACAACTCACTATCGCCGTATTGTTTGCACACACCGGCAGAAGCGAGTGTACTATATAAAATCAATTTTCTTGAAATTAGGGGTAGATACAGAAATCCTCCCAAGTTTAAAGGAATACTCAATATATTTGCTACATTTCGCATGCAGCAGTGTATGACCTAAAATGCAAAAAAATGTAAATTCACAGCGACTGGTATTTTTCATTGCATATTTGACTTTTGTGCAGTGGGGTACGTAATACCGAAATATCAGCTAACTATAACCAGTAACGAAAAGAGAGGCAGCTCATCATGAAGCTGATGTATCAAGCTATACGTAATGAAATAATCAAAAGTTTTCACGTAGTAATTCCTGCAAAATCGGTCGAGAAAGACCGTACAGCATCCGATGTGCGCATCCTCCATTCTGCCGGTGTAGATAATCTGTCACCTGCAGCGCCAAAGTGGGCAAAGAACGTTTCATTCATTCCAGACAGACAGGCAGCGCGTGTCCGTGTTGCCACTGTCTGCTGCCCCACAAGGTGACTCGGGGTATTCCTCGCTCTGCTTCAAGACGCCTCACGCTGGCTTCCGCCACGCGGGTAACCTGCGTTCTTTGTGTCCACACCCTTACGTAACGTGCCCACTTGCAAGAGTTGTCCGTAAACAAATGTCAACACAAGGAAATTTCACACGGTCATTCGGTCAGCCGTCTCCAGTTGAAGGTTTGTGTGAGCACGGTGTAGTACAACAGTAAAGAGAAGACAGAAGAACAAAGATACCGGATACCTCCACTGTATGCTAGTGGAGAAATGTCAAAGTCAGTTTTGTGTTACGTTTTTAATAATGTCATATTTACGTGAACCGTGCACTGTACGTTTCTGGACAGGTTTTGAAGAGAGGACGTGGACTAGTTAATATCCCCCTGGTAGCTGAACAACATTTGCTCGACTGATTTTTCATTTTGCTTCGAGATAAAACACAATTGGAGTGGTCAAAAAAATGTGACACTACGTATATACAGGTATACCAACATACGTGGTCAGCATGAGGCTGGCAAACAGTCATTTAGTATATTATAGTAAATATAATATATGGTCATTTATAAATGTATATAGACGCTTCGACATACGTTCTAACAGCATAATATTCCAAAAAGAAACTTGCGCTAAATGGAACAAGCAGAAATACAACATATCATAGAAACAGAAGAGTGCTATCTATTTACTAACGGAACAAAATATTAAGATTTATTTCAGAGCAGATTAATTGGAACGCCTACAAGCACAAGATTGCATTGCACAAAAGGGAGGAGATGAAAGGTTTTAATATCACAAATTGAAACAGCCAATTCTGAGAGCCAAGGCATTATATAAACTATTTCTGAATACCGTACAAATGGTTGGAAACATATGAAGAATCACAGATCTGTGTAAAGTTAAAAGAGTCCACAAAGACGCTTGCGGGTGATACGTTACTAACACAGAAATGATAGTCTCAAACGACAAAGCTCTTAAGGCGTTTGACGAATCAGAAAGATAATCAATTCAAAACGAAACTGGAGAAAACATAAAACTTTATGGTATGACGAAAACATACGAGTTAACAATAAAATAGCAGAACAAATGAAATACTTCGAATTTGTTGGCTGTAAAATAAATGCTATTTTGAAAGAGACATGCACATTGTAGTGAATAATTTTAGTCACATTTACCGAACCGTTGGCAATAACTGAAAAGTAACACTCTTGAGACATACCTGATTGAAGTTTTTCAAAGTATTGCTCTGCCCAAATTTATATGAAATGACTCTTGAGTGATGAACAAAAACTTAAAAATTCGTATCCGGAATGCGGAAATGAGGCTTTCAGTATCATGTGGCGTAAAATAAGTATGAAACAAAATTGTTAGTATCGGAAATATAAGTTACAAGAAAAATCTGCGAAGACTGGATCCAGAAAGATTACCAGTCAAATGCGTAACAGCAAAAAGTAAAACCCTAAAACGAGACTCTGAAAGACCAAGGAAACGATGGGAATTGAAAGACGCAATAAATATCCTAAAACAGGAAGCGGTGAAGAAGAAGAAAAAGACCATCTCATGAACGTCGCCGCAGTGCTCTTTACCCGCTGTTCGGCAGCGGGCACACGCCAAACAATAAATACAGTACATACTAGTGCGCCCACAGACGGGTCGTGCTGAGGGGTGATTAGATAAATTTGTGCAGTTGATTTACAAAGGAAAGGGGGAATTTTAACGCGTGCGTGACGATGGTATCGCGCCGGCCGCGTGTACGAAAGAGAGCGCAGCGGCCGAGATAGGCCGCGCTGGCGGTGCGGGAAAGCACCTGGCACGGACTCGCACCTGCGTCACTGCCGCGTGTGACGTCACAGCCGCGCCGGTACTCGAGTCGAGCAAACAAACTGCGTGCCACGCGCCCGCCCCTGTATACGGCAAAACTGACGCCCCCATTTCACTTAACCCTTCAGAAAATGTTGGTGAAAACATTAACCCATTCTTCCCAGTGTTTCGTACACTCAACACAAAGTTTTCAGTAATATATATTTTTTCTCGAAGTCTTTGTCCGTCAAATATAAAAAGCACAGGCAGAGAACATGTGAATGCCTTTTAACATACGCTTGATGAGTTTTGTATAATAAGGTTATTTTGACTGTGTTGAAAATAACTTCATGTTACGTGCACTCAACAACGGTAAGAAGTGGATTAATAAGCCACGACAACATAAATCAATTGCAAAAAGTTATTTCCATAATCGAATTTTTTTCTGAAGAGTTGTGCAATTTTCCATTCATAATCCTCACATTGTCAATAAGGTCAATAAGAAGTACTCCTGAACTGTCCTAATTTCAGTTGTAACGTATAGCTTGCTTCGTGCACAGTTTGAAGCAGACGTTCATTCAATGTCTTCTTCAGCATTGTTACACCATCCACAATTAGGAGCAATGTGTTCTAAGACCAAAAACTTACTACATGTACGGTACCGGTGTTTAGTTTTCCTATCATTGGATCTGTGTATCGCGCCGCTGCTTGTAGGGGCAGTTTCACTGAAATTTGTATTATATTTCCTTTGCAGCTTCAGCTGATGATTTATATCCCTTACATGGCAGACGCTTTATCCATCTGAGTCACCGAGGGCACAGAGGATAGTGCGACTGCTGGGATTTATCACTTGCACGTCCTCCGTGAGACCCATATTCACAACTTAATGTCCACACACTACATTCGTAGTGCCCCTGCCATTATACCCATTACTCGCGGCACACAATCCACCGAGTCCCGTAAGAGTTCAGGCAATTCGTGTGCATCCGCACTGAAGGAGGTCAAATCAGCCGGTTAGGCTTAACGATATGAAGGCGGCATCTGTTCTTTCGGACATGTCCGAAAGAACAGATACCATTTTCATATAGTTAAGGCTAACCGGCCATTGACCTCCTCCTCCTCCTGTGCGGATCCACACGCATTGCCCGAACTCTTAAGGGACTCGGTGGATTGTGTGCCGCGAGTAATGGGTATAATGGCAGGGGCACTACGAATGTAGTGTGTGGACATTAAGTTGTGAATATGGGTCTCACGGGGGACGTGCAGGGGATAAATCCCTGCAGTCGCACTATCCTCTGTACCCTCGGTGGCTCAGATGGACAGAGCGTCTGCCATGTAAGCAGGAGATCCCGGGTTCGAGTCCCGGTCGGGGCAGACACTTACAACTGTCCCCGTTGGTGTATATCAACGCCTGTCAGTAGCTAATGGTATTGATTTAATTGTAATTTCATTGTAGAGAGCTACAAGGGCACCAATGGTATCTTCATTCAGAGGAATTTGTAGCAGCGCTTCACCCGCCAAACTCTTGACACCCGCGTTCCATTCCTTGTTCCCGACTCAGTTTTAGACTGTAACAAATGTAGGTTCTGTTTTTAGTTCTGTGGTGAAGACTGAATATTGGGAAATATTGCACGACAAACTAAAAGTTCTACACCGTTACACCATTACAAAATACCAAATCTTGGATAAATGTATTGTTTTGGTATAAGTTCACAAAAATTGATGTATCTTCGATTAATAGCCACATAAACACGCTTACACGAGAATAGAGCGAACTGGTTACTAAGACAGACGAGCAATATTAATACGGAAGATTTGATCATCTTCTGCAGCTCGTTCTCTCAAGTCATTTCTACCGTCCATAAAGTAATTTTCTGTAGAAATTTATGCTATCAGACAGCAGTGCACATTAATGTGTGATGGCATGCGTGTATCCGATTCTTTTTAGAAAGGATATTCGGTCAGAATATTCAAGGAAATAAGGGAAAGAAGGGCGAGATCAAAGTGGATAGAGCGTTATCATGAAGTGTAAGTAGGCTATTTAGGTTTTTATGTTGGTAACGTCACGTAGCGCTCTGTATGAAAATCACTGGCTGTGCTGTGTGCAGTCTGTGGCTTTTAATAGGTATACTTTTTAATATTTTAAAACCCACAGGCTGCACACTGCACAGTCAGTGATTTTCATACAGAGCGCTACGTGACTTTACCAACATAAAAACCTAAATAGCCTACTTAGAAAAGCTAAATAGGAGAATAACAGACGTGAGTGCTACGAAGCGAGGGAAGTGAAACGAATAAATGTCAGGTGCCAACGAACACTTGTACGTCGCCTTCGTATAAATGCGAAACATGAGGTGACGGATTTGTGATCTTAATCAAGTCAGTCAGTAACATACATGTGGCTTCCATACGACGACGCCAACGTCAAATGCGAACGGTATCCCCAGAAGTGCATTTCGTTGCATTTAGGCATATTACTGAGAGAGAGAGAAATGGTATGTAACGTAGTTTTTCACCTGGCAGGCTGGACTTCTAACAACATGAGCCGCACTATCTCTCTCGGAGTGGATTTTTCTCTTTCGTTTTGCGTCTTTATCATTGCCCAGGCAACCGTCAAACCGGATATCAAGTAATACGCGGCTGGAGGCAAAACACTTTATTTCTGCTTGTAAAATACGTCTCTCCTGTGAGAATTGTTTTTGTATGAAAAGATAAGTTGGAGCGTGGTTCCAATTGTAGTACAAGTTGTGTCTCCTCCGATAGCATATTGGGTGAAAATGGTTTAAATGGCTCTGAGCACTATAGGACTTAACATCTGAGGCCATCAGTCCCCTAGAACTTAGAACTACTTAAACCTAACTAACCTAAAGACATCACACGCATCCATGCCCGAGGCAGGATTCAACCCTGCGACCGTAGCAGTCGCGCGGTTCCGGACTGAAGCGCCTAGAACCGCTCGGCTACCAAGCCGGCCATATTGGATGAACTGCTATCTACGCTTGAAGACGAAAAGAGCACATAATCTTCAAAGGAACACTCTTGTAAAGCACTCGCTTGTACAAACCGTGTTTCCTGTCGATGACACAATCTTAAGGTTGTTTCAGACTATGAACCTGAAAGTTTCCAACTTTCACCTTAAAAACTCGAAAGACGCACCACAAAGCATCTTGCTTATTACTGGCCTCATCTTTCCTCACAGAAACGTTCTAAGATGGACAGATAAACTACGCATGTGAGGATGCCAAGTTAAGGGCAACGAGGAAGTAAACATTTCTTGGGATTGTAGACATTCACACACGTTGCATACGTGTTGATTATAAATTCCTACGGTATATTACTGAGTCGGTAAGACAGTAACCCCATGTGCAGCGACTTTTATCGTGCTTTCTTGAGCGTGTAGTGGTAGCCCCGCGGGTATGAAAGCACGGAGCGTTAGAGCCCACGACTGTCCGCGCTCTGTCACGCAGACAGCGGCCGGCCCGCGGTCCGAAGGCCACGCTCCAAGCGCGGGCGTCTCGTCAGAAGAGGAGATAACGCCCCCTTCCCTCCGCGCCACAGTGGCGGCTGGCCAGGTCCTGGAGCTCGACAGGTGCTGGCCGCTTTATGACCGCGTCCTCTCGTAACACGATACCATCACATCACCAACGTCGTTAGTTTCTCACGCTCCACGAAAATTTTAACTCAAGAATTAGTCGCCAGGGAAACAAGAAATAGAAAAATAAAGTGTTAACTCTGCTTCCTTTCTCGTCCAAAGAATGTCAATGTGCTACATTATGGCATGATTATCGTAACAGAAAAACATTACAACAATCGACGCACTCCTTACAACGTTGCTGTCGGGCGAGGTGGTGCAGTTAATTACCACAAAAGGATGGCATTCGGGAGGAACGAAATTCATAAAATCGTCTAGTCGTTGCCCCTAAATCTGTTAACGTAAACACTGCACCGGTTCCTATGAGAAGCCCAAGGCCGACATACAGGATTATTCTAAATTATTTACGTAAACTTAACAGTAAATAATTTCGAAGATATCGACTACTATCCGGGAGCTCTTCAAACCTTGCGCTGTGTCCTCAAGTTTCAATCGTGCGCCTCCAGATGTCGCTCCATTCGCTCGCTAACCGGAAACAGTGCGTGATCGATCGCACTAACAGTGGAGACGTATAGCGGGGCCTAACGGGCTAGGAGTTGCTTGTGGTACCACAGACGCAATCGGCAATTTTTGTAAAATGACGCTAAAGGCTAAGACTAGAAAAGCATGGTATAATCGGTCAGTGGAAACAGATTATGTGGCACACCGAGAGAAAGGCCAAGGTCGCCCACGGTTAGCAGGTTCTCGCGCATCTGGGAAGAAATTTCGTACAGATGTGATATCTGCCGCTTGATAAGTGGAAGTCACACGGAACATTTGTAGAAAGAAACTTCATGTTCTGTCAGTTTCAGAACAGAGAATTACATGAAGCAAGCAGATATCCTGCGTTATGTAATGTTGCTTTTAGGTAACAATTTAGAATAACCCTGTACTTCTCCATCTCATCTGAAGTTGTTCTCCAGTTGCTATGACCTCGCCGCCGATAGGACATCAAAATGTAATCTTCCTTGCTTCAGAATGTTTATGACAATTACTATGAGGAGGCGTAAGAGGATTAAAATAGACATGAAAGTGGCACTGAGGATACATTCAGTACAGGAACAGTGAGAAAACGTCCACCATATAACTGGTTGTGGACTACTACCAAAATAAAAGTAGCATGTGTTTTGAGAGGACTAAACCGAAAGCTTACAGCTTCAAATGTACAACGTTAGGAACAGTGTACAGCACACATACGCAGAGACATATTTCTCGTCAGCCCATCCCCAGCTTTACGAATCTGACCACAAAGTAGCACAAGAACATTCAGCATTAAACGTACTACATGACAGTTTGTACACGTGTGTGTGTGTGTGTGTGTGTGTGTGTGTGTGTGTGTGTGTGTGAGAGAGAGAGAGAGAGAGAGAGAGAGAGAGAGAGAGAGAGAGAGAGGGGGGGGGGGGCAGGGGGGAGACACATGGGGAGAGGGGCTGGCATCGCTTGGTCCTCCTGACATCAAAGGCTGCGAGATCGTCTCTCCTGTGCTTGGTTTCCCCGAATCAGGACGCTGGGAATATCGGTGAGACGGCAGTAAGTGGGTCGCTCCTTGAAAACAGACCGCGCTTACGCAACGTGTCCCCCCCGCTCCCCGCCCCCCTTCTCGTTCGGAGCCAGCGTCGCTCTCTGCGTGTACTTTTTAGTCTCAGCAACCTAACAGCAACTCATCGGGATAATGGACAATGTTTGCCAGAACACCAAGAGTAATCCTGTCCACGGTGCAACAGGTGGAAAACTTAATGTCAATCAGCGATTTCCTGAGCGTACTGGCGAAGGTATTATTCAGGATAATCGCCCATCAGTTTTTCAATACCCCCAAAGTCATCCCCCGTAACAGAGGCAAAATACAAATCTAGATGGTGAACATCGTTCAGTCATAGGTAATTCAATACCTGAGTTGGAACTCATAAAATTCCATTACACTGCCGACTTTTCCTATATCTTTCTCGCCGCAGGTCTGTTGCACTTCTATAAATACAGCTAAACGAAATATCATAATGTTTGTCCAGGAATGTACATTTGAAATTCACTACACTAGAAGCGTTAAATGTTACACATACCGTATGGAGCCAATTTCCTGTTCTGCTGGGACAAGTGTGCCGTCGTTTCGAATGCAACGGAGTTAATTTCATTTCTGTACTAAGAGATACCGACATACTCGCCGCTGGTCCATTATTTAATACTCAAAGACCAAGGAAAATAGGAAACATATGTCGAGTTTTAAGTGATTGTTCAATTCGCCAGTTTGCCAAGTAACACTTTCTCGCGGAATTCTTAATTTATAACATACAGTGACATCATCGACTTCTAGTCACTAAGCCATTAATATACTGTATTTCACTCCATGTGATTTCTTCAAAAGACTCTAAAAACTACCTGATTTTTTTCCATTTACTGTTTACTATAAATTATTATTGATTTCAGCACACTAAGGAGCGCTTGTGACTAGTTGTTCTTCGATGCTCTCTTCCGTTCCCAATATCTCTTGAGCCCTGATGATAATTTCTCCTTCCTCTCCTGTGGAAGGGGCTTCCGGCGTTTGGGGACTCTACGTGGTAGGATCCAAGACTCTACCACAGCACAAAATTTGTAACAATCTTCTACCTTAAGATCAATGATCCCAGCCGAATCCAAGTCCTTTAGTACTTCATTGAGCCACAGGCTTCCAGTCTTGTAACTTTCAACCAATGAGAAGATCTTCTTGGTAAGCCTATTGTTGTAGATGCCCATAGAACTTGAGCCTCCTACGTCGCACACTGGTGTTGGCTGATTCAGTTCAAAATTAGACTTCAATCGGTAGGTTCCATCTGGGAGCAATCTCGAGCCATGAATTTTTCTGGGAATACGTCTTTCGGCTTTCTCTAGGTCATCCATCGCGTCTTTTCTGTTCGTAAAGGGGGGTCTATGCGGTATACAGAGACTGTGGTCCGACAGCAGTTCTGCAATGACAGACCTTAGCATTCTTCGAAATGCGCTTCTTGTTGTGGATTGTGGGACAGATGACATGCTGCGTTGAGCTTGTTAGGCCTTTCTAAGATGGAGGTGCCGTCTCTACCATTGGGGTGAACCCATTCACTATACATTTTTTTTTAAAAAAAGCAGAAAAGATATCAAAATATTGCGTACGAATTTCAGTAAGCGCGATAGACTTACATCTGATTTAAGGACCACGCGACACGAACTGCTGCTTGGGGAGCCAAGCGGAGAAGGGTTTCCAAGCTTAAGATGTGTACAGTGTGTATCGGAAGTATTAGCGAAAACTGACACAGTTGAAAGTGTACGAGCGAAAAGGAGGGAAGAGGAGCCAAGTAAGTAGCTTGTGTTGAGAAATACTCATACCAACTGTAGTAGCTTGTGTTGAGAAATACTCATACCAACTGTAGACATAATATACTGTATTGAGTTTAGATCGTAAATAAAGGTTCAGTTGTGAAAAAAAATTTCATATATCTAGTTTCCAGTTGTGGCCAAAGTATGCCAAATCTCTCTCAAAGGTCTGAGGAAGAAAACTTGGGTGTGAATAATTTTGTAAGTGCTGAGTGCAACTTCTTGGTTCCTGGAATAAGCGATGTACAGAGGTTAACATAAAGTTGGAAACACCGTGAGAAATGTACACTTGAACACAAATGCAGATGCTAAGCCAAGCATAAACTGTTGTATTTCACTACGAACGTCATCTGTGCAATGTCTTCAATACGTTGCAGTTGTCAATCGTGGTCAGAGCAGTGTTCGGTGTAGTTTTGAGAGGATTATGCCGGAGCTAAGTAAATTCGTAAGCGAGCAAATTGTTGCCTTAATGGTGAGTGCTTCCGAAACCAGTGTCTGGTGTTTCAGGAGGCACCGTATCAAGATTTATACCGCATACAGGCAGGGGATTGCAGGACAAGCTGGAATTCCAGAACCACTCATCGTCAATGATTACAAGAAAACGTGGTGCCGAAGCCATAGAATCTGGACTACACACCAAAGGAAGCAAGTTATTTGGTGGAATGAGTCTTGTTTCAAACTGTTTCCAACTTCTAGCCGAGTTTATTACATCTACATCTACATTTATACTCCGCAAGCCACCCAACGATGTGTGGCGGAGGGCACTTTACGTGCCACTGTCATTACCTCCATTTCTTGTTATGTCGCGTATGGTTCGCGGGAAGAACGACTGCCGGAAAGCCTCCGTGCGCTGTGGAATCTCTCTAATTTTACATTCGTGATCTCCTCGAGAGGTGTAAGTAGGAATAAGCAATATATTCGATACCTTATCCAGAAACGCACCCTCTCGAACCCTGGACAGCAAGCTACACCGCGATGCAGAGCGCCTCTCTTGCAGAGTCTGCCACTTGAGTTTGCTAAACATCTCCGTAACGCTATCACCCTTACCATATAACCTAGTGACGAAACGCTCCGCTCTTCTTACGACGAAGGGTGAAACACTGCGGCTGTTCGATGACGATTTGGGCAGCCATATCGTGGTATTCCGCGGGCCGCATGGTTACTTTGCATGGTCGCACAACTGTCAAGGAGTATGTGAGAATTATAGCTGATCAGGTACATCTAATGGACAATGTTTGTTCCCTAATGATGATATGTTTCGAGACGACACGTGCCCTGCTCACACAGCTCGCACCGTCCAGGACTCCTTTTGTGAGCACGAGGATCAATTGTCGCATCTCCCTTGGCCAGCTTAGTGATCAGATCTGAGTATTATTGAGCTTTTGTGGTCTGCTCTCGAGAGAAGGGTGGGTGATCGTTATCCATCATCGTACCTGAGCCTGCCACTATTTTGCGGGAAGAATGTTGCAAGATTACCTTGAAAATCATACAGGACCTATGTTTATTCATTCCGGGACGACTGGAAGCAGCTTTGAATGCGAACAGTTTTCCTACACCACATTAAGCATGGTAATGTGTTGTGTTTGCAGGGTTTCCATATCTTTGTCCGTCTCCCGTCCGTATCAGTACGAGAGCAAGATAAGAACATCAATGGCAGACAGTTAAAGACTATTTTAGACAAAATGTTATCCTTTCTTGTTGACATGGTACCATTGCTGGTACCTACACTTCAGAGTACGTATAGTTCTTGAATACTTTGCGCAGGCATTGCTCCACATCCATTGAATGATTTGGAAAGAAACATCTTAAAACCTATAAAATCGGCCATAGCTCTAATTTTTATTATTTTTCGTTTACTGTCGATCTACAATCATTTTCACATCGTCAAATACATTGATAATATTTGCCTATTTGACGATAATTTAACATATGAACTTGGCTAAATGTTAAAAATGTTATGTAACGCTCATGGTGGTTTTTAAAAATGTGTCTTTTGTACGCAGATTTCATCCAGGAAGTGCCATTATGGAACGTCTGCAAAATATCAATCCACGGCTGCGATAATCTATTCGCTGAACCCGTAACGTCCTCCTGTCGTGAGGTAGCCGAATTTGGTTAACAGGGTGAATGTTCCAACAGTTTGTCTGCGAATCCCTCAGTTTTCCTCACTGATAAGGCCTCTTCCTGATCAGGTGCACTGAGAGAATGAAATATGATTTATTTTTTCTGCAAACCAGGTCTTTCTCAAGTAGGTCTTCGAGCTGTTGGCCCTGTTTCACCAAGTACTGCTTTATCTTTTCCAAGGTAACTCTTGAGAAATACCTATTTCGTATCCTCGTAAAAGTTGGCTACATTCATTCCCAAAAATTCTACTTCGTATTTACGGTACAGGGACATCAACTTTCACCCATTACTTCTATAGCGTTTTGTTCTCGCGTTTAATGATAAATCTATGTCGCACTACATCAGATTGTTTTTAAAAGGTCCGAGCGTTGGTGAGAATTTTCTTTTTCCACCTTCACCAAATGTCGCGAATTTACTCACAGTTAATTATTTAGATAAATGTACCATTATCTTCCTAAGTTTTTATGGAATCTTTGATTTTAATCGCACGCTACTGCATTGAGGTGACAAAGTCATGGGATACCTTCTAATATCGTGTCTGGCCTTTTGTACGGCGTAGTGCAGCATCTCGACATGGCATGGTCTCAGCAAGTCGTTGGGAGTCCCCTGCAGAAATATTGAGCCATGCTGCCTCTATAGCCGTCCGTATATGTGAAAGTATTGGCGGTGCTGAATTTTGTGCAAGAACTAACCTCTCTAGTATAACCCATGTTCGAGGGCTCGCATGTCGGGCGATCCGTGTGGCCAAATCATTCACTCGAATTGTCCAGACCAATCGCGAATAATTGTGACTCGATGACATAACGCATTGTCATCCATAAATATTCCATCGTTGTTTAGGAACATGAAATCCATGAGCAACTGCAAATGGTCTCCAAGTAGCTGAACGTAGCCATTACCTGTCAATGATTGGTTCAGTTGGTCCACAGGACCCAGTCTAGTAGATTCCATGTAAACTTAGCCCACACCGTTGTGGAGGCATCATTGGCTTGTTCAGTGCCTTGTTGACAAGTTGGGTCCATGACTTGGTGGGGTTTGCTCCACACTAAGTCTACCATCAGCTCCCACCAACTGAAATGACCAGGCCAGCGTTTTCCAGTAGTCTAGCGTCGAACCGTTATGGTCACAAGTCCACAAGAGGTGCTACACACGATGTCGTGCTGTCAGCAAAAACATTCGCGCCGGTCGTCTGCTGCCTTAGCCTATTAACGCCAAATTTGGCCGCACTGTCTTAACGGATACGTTCGTTGCACGCCCTACATTGATTTCTATCGTTACATCAAACAGTGTTGCTCGCCTGTTAGCACTGACAACTCTACTTAAATGCCGCTGCTCTCGGTCGTTAAGTGAAGGCCGTCGGCCACAGCTTTAGCTATGGTGAGAGCTAATGCCCGATTTTTTTTTCCGAATACTTTTCACATTGTGGATCTCAGAATACCGAATCCCTTAATGATTTCCGAAGTGGAAGTCTTAATTTCCGCCTTCCATTCATAATAATCATCGGACACCTTTTCACATCAATTACCTCAGTACAAATGACACGCCGCCAGTGCGCTGCCCTTTTCCACCTTGTGAACGTGACACTATCACTATCTGTATATCTGCATTTTTCTGTCCCATGACTTTTGTCACCTCAGTGCATATCGAGCTGTGTGTATTTCATATTTTTTTTGCGAGTAAAGCCACATTTATCATGTCCAAGATAAGTATGACCACCATTTCACCTGGACAGTTCATTCCCTAACTGTTGATAATGAAAAGTGTCTACAGATAAATGTTCACATATGTTCGATAAATTTCGGTTGGCGATAAACCGAATCGTATAATTAACATGGTATTAAAATTCTTATTTTATTTAAACGAAAAGCGTCAACTTTGTGAAGTTTTTTTAAACGAAACAGATCCGCTTTGACCATTTAACTACCGTTATTGTGGAGCATGAATCTGTGTAACAGAAACAGAATGTCTGTTATGTAAGAGATATTTCGGTCATACTGAAGAATTTTCTATTTGCCCTCGTACAAATTATGGAACTTTCCTGGACGCCGTAGCTGCTTATCACGGAAGTGCAACCTCCACTGTAAACTACTGTATTGTGTGAGTCCTGCAAAGGATTAAAAGCTTCATTTCATAGTTATGACTAAATATATCGCTAGGAGAAGACTAAGCAAAGAAGACTGGAATCCAGCATTATAGCTTGAAATAAAGGTGAAAACTTTACTCAAGTGGGAACGGAAGATGTTGAGTGCGGTATGCTGGATAAAGAGCAAACAGGATCACCGAAAATGAATTACGAATGTCGTGCTGGTACCAAAGCAGAGAGAAACCAGAACACTCAGAAACAATGTATGGTTTCAATATTAGCAATATAAATACTGTTTCGTAGCGACTAGTTGTTGCACATACATACATGTAAATAAACTACTGTATATCCGAGTACAAAAATAAGAGTTGAAAAATCTGTCTGTTTTTGATAGAAGCAGTACTCACAGGAGCAAAGCGACTGGAACGTGCAGCCACGATCATCACTTACCTGAAACAAGCAAAACAAAATAGGTGTAACATCGGTAACAGATATCGGGGTGTCACAATTACAATGGTCTTTACTTCACGATAAGAGGAAACCTACACAGTCTTTACATTTATGTGGGTTTGTCAGATGTGTCTGCCATATTATTTAGCAAAGGAGAAGCTTTGTTTCGTTCACAGTTTGCTACCACTGGGTTCCACACTTCTTCATTGGCGATGGTACTAAGAAAATTAGCTTAACTTTTGCTCGTTCTCTATACAAGATGTCCATTACTGTCCTTATTGTAGTATGCCTTTAAGGTTTCCGTTATATAATGTGTTTAGTATACATATTATTTTTAGTGCTCGAAACGCAACCGAAGTAAATTTTTTCCGCGTTTTAAAATTTGCTTTTCCCACATTCCATCTCTGCAATTTTTTTTATACAAAAGGCGAGGCTTCCAGGAAATACGAGTCATATAAAGTGTATCCGTATACTTTTGATCACATAGCGTAGGAAACTGAAGCCCTTACATGTTTAGTCTGCCTAAACATGTAAAAACCAGCAGCAGCAGGAGTTCACTAATGTGACCGCTACATAAAAGTTATCGAACGAGTTGGCAGTCTTCTTCTGTTGTATCATGTCTACATTACTGTCTGATACTGTTTAGATTTGTTTTCTCCAGACGATTTTTCATCCTAATTTTGTTTTAAGGGGGTGTTTTGCTCGAGAATTTTCAAAAAATAGTTTTATTGCATATTTCGATACGTTATATTATGAATAACATGTGGGCGGAGCCGTTTTCCTGTAAAATATTGCATATAATCGAAAAACACGATCATCGGACCAGCAGTCCGGCGTCGCCGAGCGCCTACGGATGGCACTCGGATGCTATCAGACCTATATGCGAAGACTTATCTAATGACAGTTTATTGGAAAGATGTGCTGGTGAGAGCACTCGAAACTCCAACGAGTCGCTAAATTCGCTAATTTGGACGCTCTCCCCGAAACATATATTCTGGTAAAGAAGTAGTCGGGATTGCAAACAATTTGGCCACAGTCTTCAACGACGGCTTCATGGGCATTCAGCTTGGCAACAAGCCGTTCGAAATTTGCAAAAGGCCAACGCGGACCGCCTTGCGCGCTCGTGTATCACCGCACGTCTACGCCAGTAAAGAAGCCAGGTAGGCGGCCCGGCAGGAGGCGGTGCACGCGAACGAGATTTATGTCGTGGAAGGCGTATGCATGCTCCAGGCATAGCAGACTGATGGTGAGTCCCAAAAAACCAACGAAAATCCTTTCCAAAACTTTAAACGCTCCTCGAAGACTTTTTTGCTGCTTGTTTGTATTGCCGAAAAACTACTCGGCCGATTTCGATGCCACTTAGCAATTTTTGAAGAGAGTTGAACTGGCTATGGTCGGAAACTCGAAAAGTCAAACAGTTTTCAAAATAACGGTTTTTTATGTGCGTTTGAATTCCCAAAGAAAGTCGATTTTCCTTTTTTCAAATAGTTGCCATTTGGTGAAAAAATTACACATATCAGAAGTTCTTGCATATTTCAATAATTTTTTGGTCCTGCCCGTTTCAGACCACCCAGTTACCTGAACGAGGACCACCCGCCTACTGGTGCACAGCTGGATTACCATCTTCGGTGCCACTTTGTTTAATAGCCCCTTAATATTTTTGGACAAAAAAATTTAATGCAGGTAAAAGATAGATGAATAAAAGGATTGTTTGATTTATCTTTTGATTTCACCTAAAAAAAAGTTGAAAATGAGGACCTCTAGACCAAAAAAAACCTTAAAGAGTTGGCTAAGCGTAACGCTTTATGATGCAAAACGTTCTTCCGCTAGCAATAAGATCAATGCTTATCAGAAGTTTGATTATACACTGACTAACGCGCCGTCAACTACTCCGCCCGCAATCTTTGCGGAAAATTACGTAAGGGAATTCGGTGAATTAGAAAGTGGGAAAAACAGTCATGCCGATTACCGTTCTGACGCAGTTCGTTATTAGTACAGGTGCCATTTGATTCTAAGACTTACTAAAAACTACAGAGTTCTCATGGCTAGTTTTGATAGACTTCAAATTTTCCGTTTGTCTTCAACGTTTAACCTCGCCGGACTATTATTCACAACGTTTAAAGAAAACTTACGACTGTTTCCTGTAGCATTAGTCAGTAATCTGAATGATGACGTAAGTATGCTTTCCTTGTGCTTAGTCGTCAATCGGGGCGCTTTATATTACTGATTTCCGGTGGGACTGATACAAATAAGGTCGCTATGGTTTCCTTTTCTCGTTTTCAGAAACATATTCAGATCACTGAAGCTGTTATTAAGATTATTATAACAGAGAAAGAGGGGTGAGACGACTGTGCAACTAACCGACCACAAAAAAGTAACTACTTAGCATAAGGATTAACAGAACGTTTCGCTTCATGCGTTTTCAAGAATGATGTGCCATCTTCTAGATGGTATCGTAAGATTTCTCAAGACGGTGTCTCCTTGTATTCAGCGCCACATTGCTGGATCTAACACTATGTACGTATTCTGGAGAACCTGTAATACTACGCAGCCAAATACAACACAAAAAGAGAGAACGGGGGAAGTCGGCACGCTTAGGATATAGTCAGTATCAAAAGCTTCATTCTACGATGAACGACTTGAATAGCTACTGCTGACAGTCCTGCACCTGCACAAATTAGTCAATATAGGCGACGTCTGGGGCTCATTGTTACTTCCAGCACTGCAGCAACAGATTTCGTCGAGCATTACGTGTGACTTGCGTCAGCAGAAATACAACGAGGCAATGAATGACGAGAAATAGTTCTTGAATCATGCTTTTCTCATTTGCGGTAAGCAGGTGCAGTTCAATCCTTAGAATTGTAGAAACAACTGGCGTGTCAAAGATAACCGCTAAAATCTGAATAAAGGATACCAAGAGACAGGTAAATGGTCGTCGTACTCGCCAAAAATCAAGTGGGCCTAAATCAACGAGAAGAGACCAATATATAGTCAATTTAGCTGCCAATACTGGCAATCCGTTGGTGTCAGCTACAGGGAGTGATCTGTTACGGCAGCGAATGTTGTTATTGTCCGTCGCCGGGTTGTCCGCCCTCTTAGCTGAGTGGCCAGCGCGTTTGAGTGCCATGCAGCTGGCGGGGCCAGATTCCCGGCAGGTTGGTGATTTTCTCGATTCGTGGACTGGGTGTTACGTTTTCATAACCATTTCATCGTCATCGACTCGTAAATCGCCCAGTGTGGCGTCAACTGGAAAGACTTCCAACTCGGCGACCGAACTTCCCAGCTGGGGAATGCCATATAATCGTTTCATTGTCGAAGGTTTACTATTGCTAGTTGCCATCGCAGCAAGCAATTCTGGAAAATAGCACTAAGCTATTACATCTCGTCATGGAGAAGCATGCACAGTGTTCTACCTCCAGTAGGCCATAGTAGAAAAAGTATCTAGGATTTCAGAGATATGATCTGACATGCGTGGGCGGCACCGATTTTATGGTGATTTGGTAACGCTATTCTCGAACTCACATTGTTGCCGAAGCACGCTTGACTATTTGGGACTGGATTTCTTTAGTGTGAGTGGGGCCTTTGGTTGAATTTTCGCCCAGGATGCTGCCAACTGTTCGATCTTTTTACCCTGCACACGAGATGCCTGTCATACAGTTCGTAAAAACATCGGAATCACGTGTGAGACAATAGATTACGTCGCTATATTTGTAGCTTTCCATCTCTTGCTGACTCAAAGAAGTGTTTGGACAACGAGAGATAGTAGACTTCGCGCTAAAAACCAAAGAAGCACCTTAAAATTTTGAACACCATCATTTAGATAATGTATTTGCAAAAACTTACAGTGATGCACATGTCTCTCGAGCAGTAACAGATCTGGTTAGCGAAGATTCACTGCTCTGTCATCGTACGGAGAACGGATGTAATTTATTTTCTGTCTCCTTATTTAGTTGTATCATTTTTTCATAATGACAGATCAATAAATTCCATCTAAAGATACTTTCTCATTTTTGAGATCTTATTGCAATATATTTTCGACTGTGAAGAAAACGTTTCTCCTCAGACGCTCATTTTATTCTACGATGATGCATTGCATCTGTACATCAGGCAATCATTTGAAAAGTTTAATTACGTAACCTGCACGGTCCAAGATTATCACATACGAAAAACAGGCATCGTATATACAGGAAAATAAATCCAACCATTCGTCACTTTTTAAGGATTATTTAAAGTAACAGCATCATCTGATGCCACCTGCTCGTGGTATCAAAAAATCTTTAAACATATGTGTGTGTTACAAACAAGAGACTTCGTATAGTAAACGAGTAGTGTCCAGTTTCAATCTTTGAGTATCATCTGACAAAAATCCACGAAAGTAAACTACTGGTAAATTAAACTCAGTGCATGTTGTTTCCCAAATATAATATTGTTTCCCAAATATAATAAGAAACTACAATTTGGGAAAATAGAATTCCGAATTATTGTTTTGCCTCACCCTTGGTTGTGGAAAGTATGAGTGAGTTTCTTTCAAATGGATGGTTCAAAATGGCTCCGAGCACTATGGGACTCAACTTCAGAGGTCCCCTAGAACTTAGAACTACTTAAACCTAACTAACCTAAGGACATCACACACATCCATGCCCGAGGCAGGATTCGAACCTGCGACCGTAGTGGTCTCGCGGTTTCAGACTGTAGCGCCTAGAACCGCACGGCCACTCCGGCCGGCTTCAAATGGATGGTCTTTCAGCTCTTTGTGATTGGTACACTTGGAAACTAAAAGCAGTTCGATGTATGTAAGCTCTCCCTTTTAACAAAAACACTTTTTTTGCTGTTTGAAATTTCCGTTTAGTAAATGGGTATTGTGACTACCGGCGAAAGGGGACTACGAAATGACTACGAAATCAATAATGGTCGAAACAGCTAGAAAATTTTACAATGTGCGACCTTCAGAGTGTTGCACATATCGAGAACAACGACTAGCGCCGGGAAGCGATTTATACCTGCCGGAACCAATTTACGGAAAGACCTAGTGCTAAAGTAGGAAACGTTACATTACCAACACAAATACTGGGCGTCGAATTGATTCCTTTCACTCAATGGGACATCCCGAAACGTTTTCCGTATGCAGTCGAAGGTCATGATCTAAAGCGTACTTCGGTCGTTTCTTTGAAAACACGAGGAATTCCAGAACAGAATACATCGGAGGATCCACGTGAGGTATCTGTTTATTACCTGGTCTGTGCAACACATTTTAGATTTCACGATTGCCTTTTTTTTCGATCAATGGAACGGAGATTTAGAGTTAACACTCACTGTGGCGCTATTATCACAGTCCATCTGCACGAGAGGATTTGCAGATAACACAGCAATTACTTTTCGTATGCCTTGCGCTAAGGCTGTAGCAAAATCATTGCTTATGAAGTGTGGCGTATTTGCCAAAAGTGTTCATTCAGAGGGGCAGATTGACAGCAAGCACGTTCTGGTGTCAGCCGTAACTGAATACCAAATACATTGGTGAGCCAAAACATTATGAGCACGTACTTAATAGCTTGTTTGTCGGCCTTTGTAACGAAATACATCACTGATTCTGCGTATATGGATGCGACAGTTTGTTGGTAGGTTTGTGGAGGTACGTGGCATTAGATGTCTACACAGAGGTCATGTAATTAGCGTAAATAACGAGCCGCCGATTGGCGTACGCGGTGACGGCAGCCGCTGATTGGCGTACGCGGTGACGGCAGCCGCTGATTGGCGTACGCGGTGACGGCGCCCGATAGCGACCCAGATGGGTTCCATAGGATTTACATCAAGCGAATCTGGTCGCCTAGACATCAACGTGAGCTCACTATAATGTTCATCAAACCACTATAGAACGGCTCTGGCTCCTACACATGGACAATTACGCTGCTGACATAATATCGTTATTGGGGAAGACATCAAGCATGAAGGGATTCCGGTGCCGCGCAGCTGTCAGCAAGAAACTGCTCCCGCCAGCCTGCATCCGTGGCGCGCTTCACGTTTCGAACCGCCGTTTGCCTCTACGACGACGTTTGTAGAGACAAGCATCGATGTAGTGTAGCAAAAATGTGATTCATCCGAAGAGCCGACACGTTTTCATTGATCGACTGCCGAATTCCGATGGTCTCGTGCCCACTGCTGTCGTGACTGACGATGTCGCTTGGTCGACATGTGAACGCGTAGGGGCCGTCTGCTGTGGAGCTCCATGTTGAACAATGTACGATGAACGGTGCGCTCCAAACGCTTGTGTGTGCAGAACTGTGCTCTTTCGGCAATGCCACGGATCACCAATAGAGATGACAGCCTCCGAAACCAAGGTGTTATAAACAGTCGCGTACGTCCAACCATTTAGCGCCTAGTGGTAGTTTCACTGACCTCTTACCTCTCTCCATAGATGCTCACGACAGTAGCACGTGAACATTCGACCAGCTTCGCTGTTTTCGAGATACTCGTTCACGGGCTCTGCGTAATAATAATCCACCCATTGACAAAGTCGCTTATATCAATGGGTTTGCCCATTTGCAGCCCATATCTTTGCTAGTGTGATCCCCCGTCCGTGTCTGCTCTGCTTAAATACTTCTGTTACTGCGTCACGTGCACGCAACACCAGCAGGCGGCATTCACCGTCGCGGTAGTCAGTGATCATAACGTTTTGGCTCATCAGTGTAATTTAGTATAGTCAGCGTTAACGAAAATTTGTAGCATACATATCCAGAAGCCGAGACAAATTAGAAATTTCTGCGAACTGGTCTTTTAAATCTTGGCAAGCAAACATCTGCAGAGACTGGCTAGCACGTACAGAGGAGCGCCTGCGCTGGTTCCGGCGTCGGTCAGATTTGGCGTCCAGAGCGGCAGCTGCGTCGTAACCTGCTCATTGCGCGGGTCAACAGGCGCCGCCTCGGCGTTGTCACGTCGGCGCGGCGCGCTCCGGCTGAAGGGCTGCACACAGCCCAAGTCCCACGTTACGTTCAGCGCCTCATTTCCTAATCTCATTCGCTAAGCATCGCCCGATGTAATTCGACTACATTCCATTACGCTTGTTTTACTTATGTCGATGCTGATCTGAAAGCTGCATTCAAGACACTACCATTCCATTCAACTGATTCTCCAAGACATTTGACATCTCCGACAGAAGTATAGTGCTATCCGGAAACAGGTAAACCTTTATTTCTTCCCCTTGACCATAATCCTCTTTCCAAATTCCTCCGTCGTTTCTTTACAACTCGCTGGATGTGCAATGTGTTAACTATCCGTAGACTGTTTTGTGTTGTTTTGTTTCAACGAACGTCAGAAATTGGTGTGTGTGTGTGTGTGTGTGTGTGTGTGTGTGTGTGTGTGTGTGTGTGTGTGTGTGTGTGTGTGTGTACAGAGGGGGGGAAGATGTTGATTTTTCAGTCAGCCGTTATGTTGCATGAAGGACAACAACGCAACTACTTTGTTCCATGACCAAATAATAATCTTCTAAAAGAAACGCTAACTTATTAGTACCACAGATTTAAATATTAGAGCTGTTGTGTAAGAAATATTGTAGTATTATCGATGAAGAGCAGTTCACAGCTCTTTTACCATCCTTATTTTGTCTTTTTATATGCTTATTTATACACATATGTAAGGTAGCAGTCCATATACAACTTGTTAAAGCGGAATCAGTCCGCGTTAACTTGTTTCCACGTTGTTCGTCCTGTCACATTTGTTCGGTAACGACTACCATCAAACTGCTTAAATGAATTTGTTAATGAAAAGTGTTTCTGTATGTAAATGGAACGGAGATCACTGATTTCTGTAGCGGGTCATTAAGAGGAATCAGCGGCGACGACCGAAAAATGAAAGTGTTTCTGTTTCTCGGCAGAACTTCAAATCATGCTGAGAGGGTGTGTATACGTTCCTTATTTTCTAAATTGAAGGGTATAAGTCTAGTGTCTAGAGTTCGTTAAGGTACCTACACACCGAAAACCACTTCAACAAACTCGACTGACACCCGTTTTCAACTCTAAGATTGACTTAGTTTTCAACTGTTATCAGCTGTTTGAAATCCCGAGTTTGAAAAACTAGTCGAGGGAAGTTTTGTGTCGCGTTTGTAGTTATAGTGAAAAAAAAAATGCGACAGTTGAGTCATTGACGCATGCGCATTGTCGTGTCGACTGCTTTCTTTCTTTCTTGTGTTTATACAATGGCGACTCCCGAGTATGTACTTTTTGAAAATTCATGGGTATATTCACGATAACCTAGCACACCCTAGGCACGGTTTCATAATCTTGGCCACTGATAGCCGATGAGAGTACATCACGTTTGCGTTACTGTCACCTGTTGCCAAATATCGAAGGATTACAGTAAGTTGTTGTACCGGATGTATTTCAACTGTAAAATCTGTTTCTTTCCGTGCAAATGCGGTGCTAATGCCATCAAGAGTTCTTCAAATTGACCACATGTCATCCAGACAAAATCCTTGAAACATTGCCTGTCTTCATATAGAGTTCCTCCAATACAGAATTATAAGGTTCATGGGTTTCTCTTCATAACAAAAACATTCAGGACCACATACGTCTTTTTGCGGTTGATTTTCGTGATCCATTTTCACAGACAGAATCCAATATCTTTTCTGTACAAACAACAACAATAATAATTATAAAAAATGCCGAATGCGTTTGTTTACAAGAATTTGAAACTGTTGTCCACATTTTGCAACTGTTAACAATAGTTGTAAGTCTGTCGAACTCTCAACAGTAGCGAGTCTGCCAAACTTAACAATTATGAGTTTTTGTTTGGTGAAGCTGGTTTTCAGTGTGAAGATACCCTTAGACGACAGGCTCATTGGGCGCGGAGCGGTGGCTCGCCGGAGACAAAGCTGGACAGCAAACGGGCCTTGTCCACCGGGCGCGATGCGACGCAGAGAGCGCGAGCAGAACATGGGCGTGCAGCGCCGCTGCACGGCTGTCCTCCGCTGCGCCACCTTGGCGGCCCGTTAGGGCAGACTTCATGTGGTCTGCGCCCATCATTCATACGTTCACTTTTTATTGCTAATCAGTGATGTTGTAACAGCAAAACTTTCAATGTATGCTGTATTTTCCCACACGTAAGATGTAAAACTACTGCACAGGAGAATTTGAATCAGCTTAGGAAATGGAGAACGTGCTTTGTAGCCAACCTCTCATGTTTTCCATGTTTTCTGTGCCACTTATAGTAAATGAGGTGACAGTCTCTTCGGTAACCGTCGTGACGGCAGATTACCATCTTTCTGAACTTAAGTAATGTCGCTATGAACGACACATTGAAAACAAAAATTTCAGAAGATGAAGTTGTGATGCAAATCTAGTTATAACAAAATGGACAGCTGATAACTTCGCAAGCTGTTGTCAAAACGTATTACTATTTTAGGCAGGTTTGCTCTCCCCCCCCCCTTGTTTAATTGCTGTTTGCTGTGTGACAAATACTGTCTCTTGATCTTGTAATGCTGCTGCGCGGGGTAGCTGTGCGGTCTAGGGCACCTTGAACCGCGGCTCCCCCCGTCGGAGGTTCAAGTCTTCCCTTGAGTGTGTGTGTGTGTGTGTGTGTGTGTGTGTGTGTGTGTGTGTTTTGCCTTTGTTAGTCCAAGTTACATTAAGTAGTGTGTAAGCCTAGGCAGGGACTGATGACCTCTGCAGTCTGGTCCCAAAGAACTTACCACAAATTTCCAAATTTCTTGTAATGGTGTCATTTCTTCTAATCGCAGTCAGCAGGGATTAGAGCGTCATGAACTGTTATAATCGGGTTGCATTAAACTGATACTAGATGCAATTCACTGAGGCAACTGTGACTTTCGCTTCCTTGCCAGTAAAAGAAGAACAAAAAGAAAGATTACAAACGAAAGTTCCATCATCGCTGTCAGAATGACATAGTGCTGACTGCAGCTTAAGGTTCAAAATGGTTCAAATGGCTCTGAGCACTAGGGGGTTTAACATCTGTGGTCATCAGTCCCCTAGAACTTAGAACTACTTAAACCTAACTAACCTAAAGACATCCCACACATCCATGCCCGAGGCAGGATTCGAACCTGCGACCGTAGCGGTCACGTGGTTCCAGATTCAAGCGCCTAAAACCGCACGGTCACACCGGCCGGCTGCAGCTTAAGGAAGTACAAAGCTCACCTCTTGGTGCGGAGCTAATGCGTCAACAAGAGGCTGTCGAAACGAACAGGAGTGCTCGGCTAAAAACAAGTTATTTTCCGTACCCATGCAGCTCGACCTCCGTTCGATTTCTGTCACAGGAACATTACAACTACAGACGGCCGGCCGTTGTAAACTTGGTACACCAATAGGTACTAACAGAGGGCGGACTGGGGGGAGGTGGGATAACGTAACGGGTTTTAGTTTCACCTTTGCATGTACATATTACATAAGAAGGAAACTGATTTGAGTATGTTAGCAACTTAGAATATCGACAGGTTCTTTGTGTATCTGTTCATCAGACACAACTTTCAGCACTAAACTCGAGCCATTCTTCCACGGAAGCGGACGTGATATCTAAAAAATTCTCAGAGAATTGAGACATAATACCCGGATTGCCGATGGATGATATCTCAGCCACATGAATCGTGACGCTTTGCGCCAAGTGCGTTAAAGGCACACACAGTGCACAGAAGACACGGAAGGAATCTATAGTTCCAGACCGATTGTGAAACATAAGCAGTGGCGGCCAGTGATCATTTCCTAATGTACCACAGCACACTGTAAATATCGCACTTGAGTTACGCTATTTCACTTCGAATGTGAGCCAGAAATCTCATGAAAAGTACGTCATTTCTCTTCGAATGCGTGATGGTGTGCAATTAAAACGGATGAAAACCTGTTTTGTTGCTCTCTCTCCAGGATAACCAGAAACCAGTGTCGATGGCTGCGCTACAGTCAGCTCGGAGAACAGACACAGCTGTCTGTTTTTGATTGTGCATGCTCTGATGTGACGTTATCCCGTCTGGCACTATCTATGAATGCTATGTTGCTACCAGTACCAAGTTAGTATTTTTCTTTGAAAGTGCAGAGATTTTTGAGGAGTAGTTGACGTAATTGCGCCTTGGCCCAGTGGTCAAGCGCACAAGTTCGCAATGTGTTAGCTCGTGATCGCTTTCCACTGTTACCATCAGCTTTTTCATTTTTTATTCCTCACCATGTTAAATTATTATTATAAAATAACAGTTCAGTTTACAATGGAGTTGCGATTACTATCCTTGGGAATCAAAAGACTATGGATGGCGGTTAAAAAGTGAGTAAATGAGAAAATTTGATATCGAAGTGTACAAAAAGTGGGTATCATGTTCGCAATACACTTTTCTGTTTTCTATATTTGTTTTTCAGAACAGTTTTGTGTGTGCTACAGGGAGAGTGAAAGATCAGAGATATTAATGCATTACAACAAAATAGCAGAAATCATAAATACATGAACAACACACTTGATGTTAATGTATTGGGTAAAGCTAATCTCGCAGCAATATTATGTTGCGCCTATCATGACAACATTGTGAAACACAATCTGCTTATTTTTGTAATATTGTGGCACATTGGTAAAATATTGCCCAAACCACCACTGCACATGCTCATGTAAACTCTGTGGTCACGATCCAGACAGAGAAAATATTAGTCTCACACACAGTGTGTATCGGACAATAGGACAATGAGAAGGTGAAATGCATTAATCCAGTAACATAACTGAATGGATCGATAGGGTTGAAAACAATGAATATACAATGGAAATGAAAGTGAAACCTACATTATTTCTCGGATACAACAATGGTTAAGGCCACTGCTCACGAGAAGCAGGGAATCGACTTTCGGATTCCAATCTGCCACATATTTTCAGTTGTCACTACGTTATCTTTAAAACTGTTGCCAGACCAGTTTATCTTCCACCAGTTTTGACAGCATGACTCGCCAATCTATACCTGGAAACCCTTTCAGGAGTGCTAGTTCTGCAAGGTTCGCAGGAGATCTTCTGCAAAGTTTGGAAGGTAGGAGAAGAGGTACTGGCAGAAGTAAAACTGTGAGGACGGAGCGTGAGTCGTGCTTGGGTAGCTCAGTTGGTAGAGCGCTTGCCCGCGAAAGGCAAAGGTCCCGAGTTCGAGTCTCGGTCCGGCACACTGTTTTAATCTGCCAGGAAGTTTTTATACCTGGAAAGTTGAAGTCGCCCTCTATACAGCAGCGTGATCAGGAAACTTATTCACGAAATTCTGCACGATTTCTCTGAAGCACTCTACACTGCGGCTCCTGACTCAAGCGATCTTTGAAAGCGTCCGATTATCATTTTTGATCCGCGTTTGATGCTTAACTTCATTCACATTAATTCACATTCGGAATCTGTGATAACCTTGCTAAATATTATCGAATTATCCATTGGCGACTAACCTATACTTACGATAACTACTCCAATCCTAACTTTGGATTTCGTTGCTATTCACTTCCGGTTTCAGCCAACTTTCTGTTCCTAATACTGTCTGGGCGTTATAACCTTCAACAAGCGATACAAATTCTGTAACTTAGCATGGATGTCCCTGTAGTTTACTAATATCATGTTAACCTTTGCTATTTCAGATCTGTGGGGACGAGCATTACCGGAAAATGTGGCTTGGTTATCTGCGATTGCGGCAGGGACTCACACGTACCTAGTAGCTGCTTCCTGCTATTAAGGGGAATCTCTACAACTCTCCGCCCAATAGTGGATGCGAGAAATTCGCGTCCGATACAGTCGCAGAATCATCTGAGCCACTGGTTTACACCTTCCATCGTGCTCCAAATCAGAGGACCGCGATACACGATGTTAAAAATAATGAACTTAGCCCGCGTCCCGAGTGCGATGCTAGCCGTCTTCACCAAATCAGCCATCTAGCGGTAGAACTGAGGATGGTCTCAGAACCTACGTGAAAGCGTCGTTCGTGCGGGCTTGAGCCACGACTTGCAGTTCGTTGCAGTCAGTTCGCTCGATAGCCGCCAGCAATCCTCCACTTCTCGGACGAGACCCCCGGCAAACCAAGAGACTGCACACTGGCATTCTTTCCCGACCTGCCTGCTACCTCCCAGAGGAGTTTCGTTCCCCCCTAACCCTGGACCTCCCAACGACTAGCGTGTCCGACCTCTGCACTTGTCCCGACTGGGCAACGTCAGCAGTCGAAAGTATGACGGTTGAAGTGTTTCCAACCGTCCCTTGCCTTACCACTGATTCCACACTGAGTATCCATGATAGCAAGCACAGGCTCACAACTCACTATGTCGTTTTTCTTACACCTAATAATCCCTTGAGACATTATAGTCGAAGTTGGCTCGCGCGCTGCCTCCATCTGCCGTGGTCGCCTTCCAAAGGACATGAAACACACGAGAGGAGCACCCTGCCCCCCTGCCGGACGCGCCAGCCACACAACAGGTCGGCGTCCCTGGCAGCGGCGGCCGTTATAAATGGGAGCGGCGCCGTCGTCGTCTGCATAAATACCACCACACAAAGGCGAGCGGGCGGCGCGGCGCGACGAATAAATAAAATCAAATAACTGCTTCCCGATTCTGAAAACCGTAGTATCCGTGTAAACTACTCTAAGGGAGTAGTCTGCAAATGACAGGACAATGGCGCCATCAAAGCACTACGCTTCCCAGCCATACTTTAAGACTGAATTCTAGATCATTCCTTTTAAACGCCGCGTAAGCGTAAATTACTTCGAGTGTTCGATCTGAGACACGGAAAACGGTGCACATCTATACAGAGAGTATTCGTCGGACGATTGCTCATGATCAGTAACAACGGACGTCCTCAACTTGCATTTCAAATATTTAAAGAACTGTGCACTTGATTCCATTCTTATTTGTCATAAAATACTCAGTTCACATAGAAAAGTCAACACTCTGTACGACAAGATAGCGTAAGTTGCTTAAAGAGTAAGCACCGACACTACACGGCAGCCGGCCACGGTGGTCTCGCGGTTAAGGCGCTCAGTCCGGAACCGCGCGACTGCTACGGTCGCAGGTTCGAATCCTGCCTCGGGCATGGATGTGTGTGGTGTCCTTAGGTTAGTTAGGTTTAAGTAGTTCTAAGTTCTAGGGGACTGATGACCACAGAAGTTAAGTCCCATAGTGCTCAGAGCCATTTGACCCATTTGAACTACACGGCAATAAAGGACAAGGAAGGAAGACGGAAGACATTGGGAAAGAATAAGTCGTGCGCCGCACATCTGGAGCAGAGAAACAGACCTACGAATGTCGGACACCAGGAGCGGATTATGCATTGTGGTAGTACACAGCGCCTGACAAAAAAAGTGAAACACCCAGAAGACGTGGCTGGATGTACACTTTCAATTCTCTGTGATAGGAGAGCATTAAAGTTATTCGTATTCAGTGACGTTACCAGGACTGCTAGGACATGTAAGGGGTGTGAACAGCGTTATATGTCGAGTGGTCACTGTGGAGGAGATGCCACTTACTTGGCGAGAAAGCGTTACCAGCACTTAACTGTTGCGTACTGGTGTGAGACAGCGTTATCAGCACATAAAGATGTATGAGAGGAGCATCACTGTGGGTCTGCAGTTGGCCTGCTGGTCGATTTGTGCAAAGCACAGATCTGTATGGCATTCAGATGTGACAGTGGGCGATGCTGGACAGCACTGAAATGTGAGGGCAGGCGTACTTGTCATCAAGATTCCAGTCGACTATGTCTGACCACCATCAGTGCAGATCGTGTTATTGTTGTTGTTGTTTTTGGGGGGAGGAGACCAGACAGCGAAGTCATCGGTCTCATAGGATTAGGGAAGGGCGGAGAAGGAAGTCGGCCGCGGCTTTTCAAAGGAGGAGGAGGAGGAGATTAGTGTTTAACGTCCCGTCGACAACGAGGTCATTAGAGACGGAGCGCAAGCTCGGGTGAGGGAAGGATGGGAAAGGAAATCGGCCGTGCCCTTTTAAAGGAACCATCCCGGCATTTGCCTGAAGCGATTTAGGGAAATCACGGAAAACCTAAATCAGGATGGCCGGAGACGGGATTGAACCGTCGTCCTCCCGAATGCCTTTTCAAAGGAACCATCCCAGAATTTGCCTGGAGAGATTTAGGGAAATCACGGAAAACCTAAATCAGGATGGCCGGACGCGGGACTGAACCGTCGTCCTCCCGCGTTATTGTGCATGAAGCACATCATATCTCCTTCACACTTGTGTCCGCCATCCGAGAACAAGTAACGGGCTTCCAGTAACATTCTGTGTCATCCAGCATCGTTGGTCGAAGACAAACAGCAGCCAAACTAAGGAAGCATCATCCAATGAGCAGGCTAGCGGTAACGTCACAGGTGTGGTGCAGTGAGCAGGAAGGATGGATTGCTGATGTATGGCGTCACACTCCGTTCAACGACGACTCGTATTCTTGCATTACCCCACATGATAATCAGAGGAGAATATGGCGACGATCTGAAGAGTGGTCCCACTCTTGCAACTTTCTGAAGAGGCATAGCGGTGTTACTCCTGGCGTCATTGTATGGAGAGCCATCGGGTATGACTGCAGATCACAACTAGTTGTGATGGAGCGAACTCTGACCATAGAACGATATGTCACGAGCATTCTGCATCTTTGTGTGTTACCTCTCATGCGACAATATCTTGGTGCCTTTTTTTTTTTTTTTTTTCTTCAAAAGGACAACAGAACATGTGTGGGAACAGCTCCGACAACAACTCTGTCCCAACTCCAGTATCCAGGATATCAAGCACCAGTCCACAACAGCTGTGTTCCAGTCTGCCTCAGGACAGGATAGCGCGGCTTTATGGATGCCCTAGACCAGAGGGAGTGCAGCACTATACTGATTACTGGAATCATACTGCCAGGTTCTTTATAAAGTTGACTTGATCTTTTAATCACTGCAGTAACATCACATATCCTCTCAATCAGTGAAGATTGATTTCGTTTTCTCCTCCTCTTTTGTATGCTCCACTTTTGTCGGGCAGTACATATAACGGGTGTCTCTTGTAACAGCCGTCAGGCTCATTTTCTTTTGTTTTTAGCAGCTATTTACAATAATGTTTTTGTAACGTGTAGAAGCAGTCATCCTAAACAAATACTGCTCATCACGTGTTTCGTACGGCATCCAGTGTCAACGGAAAGCATAGGTTTGTTTCACATTTCAAATAAACAGATTTTTGTAAGCAGAATTTTACGTGCCCATTCGATAGTGTGCTCCTAAATTAGTACAGTGTGGTTTATGGGTGTGCATTAACAAGGTCAGTAAAACAGGAAGAACAATAAATACTTCAGCCAGTGACAGGGTAGCACTGCTGCGTGGTGGTACCAGCTATTATCGATAAAACGAATAGAGCACTAAATTTATAACCTCTCTGTGAAATGGGCATGCAACTTAAATTTTAAGAGTAATTTTATTTGCGATGGAAAACAAACTGACACTTTCCACTGACGTTGGGTGCTACATGAAAGATGTGTTGAGCAGTACTTGCTTGGGTTGACTCCATCTACATATCGAAAAGGTAAGAAGTACTGTGAGGATAACAACTACCTTGGTTCCACGGGGGTAGGAGTGGGGTTAAAAGGGTTGGTAGAACCTGACACGTAGGCTGAACTGCACTACTAGCACGTTGTGTTGGAAGTATTGGAATGTTTTATTCCTGGGAATATACATGCAGATGGGCACAGCCGAGCAGAGAGAGGGGAGGGTGATATAGTGGGAGAGAGAGAGAGAGAGAGAGAGAGAGAGAGAGAGAGAGAGAGAGAGAGAGAGAGAGGAGGGGCGCAGGAAGGGATAGACAGAGAGTGGGGAGGAAAGGAGGGCCATTCTTGGCGGTAAGTGCAGAACACATGAAGCTTTAGAAAATGGGTCTCGTTCTCGACTGTGGTATGTTTCTCTCATGCTGTGGCAGAACACGCCTCATCATTGAGTACTAAACGCAGTAGGTATTTATTATCTTCTGTCCCCACATCCAGAATTAATTCATGGAACTACACATTGTTGTTCACCACAAGCATGAAATCACTGTAGCAATTGAATTCTTTGTGGTTTGAAACACAACCAACGCGCTCGAATCACGCCCAGCACGTGAGGAATGGCTATTCCTCGGCTGGCTCAACCAGTCTAATACTTGCAAAAGACTGATACATGCTCTCTGTGTATTTAACTAACAAAAAGAGGGCATCTTTTGGATTTATCTTTACAGAACGAGTAATGTCTCTGGAACTTCTGTTGCATTCGTCCAGTGCTCTGAGCTGTGGGAGACGTAGTGCACCTGTTAAACGGAGAAATGCACCTGTTCAACAGAGAACGGAAACAGGCCTAATGTTGCTGTGTAATCGAAAGCTCAACTCCAAGCACACTCTATACTGAATGATCGAGTCAGCTAGCAGAGCAACACCACTACCACATGAACGTACAACTGGCGTCCAGGTGAACCTTGACTACCGAGGCGTAAGTTCAGTTTTAATTCAAGTTTCGCATTCATGCACAACATCTAGTCTTGTGAGATCAGACGAATTCTTTTTGAAAAGCTATCTACTTTAGATGTTTTGAAAGTTCCAAAAATTCCCGCAAGGACGTAATGGAGCTACAAACGTATAATACAATGAAACATTTAACACCGTTCCTGAGACCTTTCTGTAATTGGCTTGGCTCTGAGCACTATGCGACTTAATTTCTGAGGTCATCAGTCGCCTAGAACTTAGAAATAATTAAACCTAACTAACCTAAGGACACCACACACATCCATGCCCGAGGCAGGATTCGAACCTGCGACCGGAGCGGTCGTTCGGCTCCAGACTGTAGAGCCCAGAACCGCACGGCCACTCCGGCCGGCGAGAATCCTAAATTAGAGAGGCAACATCACGCTGGAACTCAGGATGTCACTCGTCTGGTATGAGACGTTCCCCGGGAAAGGGGTGTGTGTGTGTGGGGGGGGGGGGGGGGGGGGTGTCCACTGGGGGCCGAATGGGGTGGGGTGGGTGGATTGCTGTGGCCTTTTGTGGGGTTGTGAACCACTGAGGGCTACGGTGGGGCGCAGCCTCTCCGTCGTTTCTAGGTGGTGGTGGTGGTGGTGGTGGTGGTGGTGGTGGTTGTTGGGATGTTTAAGGGGGACTAAACAGCTAAGGTCATCAGTCCCCCCGTTTCTAGGTCCCCAGTTCAATACACAATACGCACAATACCCGAAGATAATATTTCCTGATTGTTGCGATGCAAGTTGACGGCCAGAGTAGGCGCTGTGAGTATATGGTTCAAAGACTATTACGTAGTATATCATAATTTTGGGAATTTGTAGTAAGTTCTATGGGACCAAACTACTGAGATCATCGGTCCCTAGGCTTACACACTACTTGACCTAACTTATACTAACTTACGCTAAGGACAACGCACACACCCAAGTCCGAGGGAGGACTTGAACTTCCGACGGGGACAGCCGCGCGAACCGCCTCAGACCGCACGGCTAGATCATTATGTTACACATGTCAGCCAAACGCAATCTGGCAGACGGTACAATGCGTAAACGTTTCGTAAGTGCCTCCTCCCATTCCGCTCATGAATATGGCGCGAGAAATGGAGACTATCCGTGTCTCCCGGTCTAATTATCAATTTCCCTACTTTCATATTCATAGTGATTATGTCAGATGTATGTAAAAGGAGCACGTTTCTCTACATCTCTAGAAACAGGGTATTTAGCCATTCTACTAAAGCAGGTATACTACTGTGTTCCTTGTCTGTGTAACTTTTGCTCTTTCTAAATAAAAAAGGAGCGACTTGTTTCAGCTACTGAGCCCTATTTTCCCTCGTTTACACAATAACGGCCTCTGTGATAAGGTTGCAGCCTGTTAGAAGGGGCGAGAACACGAGGAGGCGGGATGGCTCTAACTAGTTCAAATTAGGTTGAGGTTAATGAGCAGGCGCGATCGGAAAAATGTGTTTGATAATGTCCACTGGAACAGACGTTATAAATACGACCCGCCGTTTCAGCAGACAGGAGGATCATTCAGAAGCTGTCTACAAATCACCTGGCAAGTGAGCGCGTCCACGTGAATGTTGGGCAAACGTCCAAGTTGCGTCTCACGTATCTTTTTCACAAAGACACACACATATTGTGCACAATTACACAAGATTTATATGTTGCTGAAATATCTAGGGAATTCGCTTTCTTATTAAAGACTGGCGTCTTAAATGGGTCAAATGAAATCGGCTCTCCGAGGCCAGTACCAAAACGTTAGTAGAGGCTTGACGCTCATTCCAAGGGATAGGGAAAGCATAACTCCTTCCTCGTCAAGTGTACGAATCTGCAACAAAGTCTGCCACTAATACTAACTGACAAAGACAAAAATATTAGGATACGGCTTTTAATATTAACATTCAAAGATCTAAAACTATGTCAAATATAGATCAACAGAAGGGGGTGATACATCAGACAAATTACTTTTTCCAAGATATCTCTCTCTCACAGAACTGAAAAACTGCAGAAGACATATACCTGTCGACATATTAAGAAATACCACATGTTAAAGAGCAATGCGTGAATGTCTAAGGTGTAACAATGTTTGAGCTGTATTTGCGTGAGAAACTCGGGAATAATATCGGATACCGTGACTAGTCCTGCCTGGCTGAAAGCGACCATCAGTTCGACGCCATTTTCATCGAATCACTAGACAATTGATCGAAGAACAGAACTATTCATAGTTTCCGTAGTAAACCATAATTGGCCGGCTGGAGTGGCCGAGCGGCTCTAGGTGGTTCAGTCTGCAACCGCGCTTTCGCCACGGTCGCAGGTTCGAATCCTGCCTCGGGCATGGATGTGTGTGATGTCCTTAGGTTAGTTAGATTTAAGTAGTTCTAAGTTCTAGGGGACTGGTGTTAAGTCCCATAGTGCTCAGAGCCATTTGAACCACAAACCATAATATTTTTGCATTTTAAGTGTAACGTATGGTGCCAACAAATTTTTATTTTGCTAGCAATGCTTCCCATGCGACTCGGAGATATTGCAGAAGACGACGCAGAAAAATAAGGGAAGAAAAGCCGAATGGTTCTGATAGGCGTCAAGAAAACTACAGTCTGCTGCAAAAGAAGGCGACTTGAGGCAAGAGCCAGACCTCAACTGGCACCTCGTGATTACTTTCTGGCTCAAGGCGGTTTTTGAGTAATTCATAGTTTCCTTTCTCTTTCATGCTGGTGTTACTCCAGCTCAATATTTCTGACATAATCACCGGCAGGGAGAGGTGGAATCGGAAATACTTAGGTTGTGACACTGAATTTCATTTGCGTGGCTCAGTAAATATAATACGGAACGTTCGTAGCATTACTGTAGTTACCTGTTGCACCATGAAGGGAAGTAGGGTAATGTGTGTGGGTGGGAGGGGGAAGGAGGATGGAGAGAGAGAGAGAGAGAGAGAGAGAGAGAGAGAGCGACCTTTTCATTGAGTAGTGAGTTAAGAATATTTGTAGCAGTGTGTCGGAGACAGGTGGCCGGAAACTACTCGGAAAGAAGAGCAGAGCTGGGCCATGAGTCAGGACCGTGGTGTGCGGGCGCCTTCTCGGAAGAACAGCGGCGGCCCAAGGCAGGTCGCCAACCTCCGCGGCCCATGGCGTACAGTTCTGAGCTCCCAAATAGAGCCTCACAGTGTCTGACACCTAGGTTACGCAGATGAACCACGGAAGGTCACAACTCTTAAGAAACTGCGCAACCAACTGCTGCGATGGAACTAATCCCACTCACCCACGTGTTTCCCATGCGGACACATTGGCCACTCCCTGGCTGCGCAAATTCATTCCCTTATCCTTAGATCTACTTTCCCTCTTCATCACCATTTCCATGAATAACGAATCTAACAGTCGAATGCATTGATTCATATCGCCAGTAGTTCTCGTCGAAATACAAGGGATGATGGAACGATTCAAATGGCTCTGAGCACTATGGGACTCAACTGCTGAGGTCATTAGTCCCCTAGAACTTAGAACTAGTTAAACCTAACTAACCTAAGGACAACACAAACATCCATGCCCGAGGCAGGATTCGAACCTGCGACCGTAGCGGCCATGCGGTTCCAGACTGCAGCGCCTTTAACCGCACGGCCACTTCGGCCGGCACACGGGATGATGTTTCACTCACAATTACTTTGTACGCTACACTACGGAACGGTCTTAAGAGTTGGGCAACAGCCTTGCGCGCCTTCGTCCCGAGACTGCCAGTCTATGCGAATGGGTCGCACGAGAGACAGTGGAATTATGAAGAATACAAGTGAACCAAGCCGGAATAACGACACCGTTAATGAACCTTCCTACAGCTACTTTCCTTTTTTTTGCGACGGGTACTAGGCTATTTGTAAATGCAATTAAAATTACTTTTGAGTTTTTGGTTTATTCTTTAAAGGAAATGAATCCTCTCCGCATCTACGAGACCGAAAGACCAACTTACATTTACCACAGCTTACAAATTTATGTATAGGACTCTTTGCTTACAGTGATGACCTAAGGCATTACGACGAACGCCCAGTGTGAGATTGTGTATGTGGGAAAAGACGCGGTAAAGAAAAGTTCAAATGGATCTGAGCACTATGGGACTTAACTTCTGAGGTCATCAGTCCCCTAGAACTCAGAACTACGTAAATGTAACAAACCTAAGGACATCACACACATCCATGCCCGAGGCAGGATTCGAACCTGCGACCGTAGCGGTCACGCGGTTGCAGACTGTAGCGCCTAGAACCGCTCGGCCACGCGGCCGGCTGTAAGAAAAGTGTAAACGGAGCAAAGACTGGGGAACAGTTCTAGCGACGAAACAGACCGTTAATGGAGAAATCCACTACATAAACGAGTTATTCCAAGGGCAGATTGTTCTAGTTCTTCGCCTGCGAACGACCATCTCGGTAAGGCGAAGCTCAGCGGCTATTCGGGTGCTACTGTCGCGAGCATTTGCGGAAAGTGGTGAAAGCCGGGAGTATGTGGTTGGTTGGTTGGTTTGGGGGATTAAAGGGACCAGACTGCTACGGTCATCGGTCCCTTTGTCCAAATACAAAGAACACCCACAGAGAATAAAAACGAGGAACAGAAGAGACCACAGACGGTACAGAACAAGAGAAACTGAGAGAAAGACAAGACAAAACGAACTAAAACCACACAGAGTTTGACGGTGGTTGGCCGACCAGAGAAATAAAAAAGGAAAAGCCAACCACTTAGAAACACATTAAAAAATCAGTTTAAAATCATAGGCCAAAGGCCAGAATCAACACAAAACGATAAAATAAAACAGAAACACTCAGATTAAATGATAAAATCCCCCTGCCCGAATAAAACGTAAAACTAAGTCAGCCATAGTGGAGTCGTCTGTTAAAAGGGCAGGGAGCGTAGCAGGCAGCGCAAATGTCTGCCTGACCACAGCTAAAAGGGGGCAGGCCATCAAAATGTGGGCCACTGTCAAAGCCGCCCCACAGCGACATAGAGGAGGGTCCTCCCGGCGCAGTAAATAACTGTGTGTCAGCCGGGAGTGGCCAATGCGGAGCCGGCAAAGAACTACTGAGTCCCTGCGAGTGGCTCGCAGGGACGACCGCCACACAGCCGTCGTCTCCTTGACAGCACGGAGTTTATTGCGCATTGTCAGTTCACGCAATTCATCGTCCCATAGCGCCAAGATTTTGCGGCGGAAGACTGCCCGCAACCGGGAGTATGTGACAAGGTGTTGGACGGACACGCCTCATCACGGAACGTGTAGATCGGGGGCTTGACCGCTCTATCCAGAAAACGTACCAGGTATGACATCAGAGAGCCATGCCGGTGCAGGGTCATGTATTTCGGAGCACACCGTTCACTGCACAATGGTGAATACGTGGCTTCGGAGCAGTCGTTCCCGTGCTGACCCAATAATATCGCCAATTACGATTGCTGTCAGCACGGGGTCACCCTGACTGGACGGCGGATAAATAGAAACGTGTTGCCTTGTCGAATTAGTCACGTTTCGTGTTACACCGTGTCGATGGCCATGTCTGGATACTCCGTCATTCGGTCTAACTGCTGCACGTAACACGCACCGCGCTACGGACACTGGCCACTGGGGTGGCGGAAGGGAGGGGAGGGCAATAAGGGAGACGTTCACCTAGGCTTCCAGAGGCCTGTAGCAGCAATCGAGGAGACCGTGACAGCAGTGGCATCTTCCAGCATGGTAACAGCCCGTGCCTAAAATCCACGATCGCACCACACTGGTCCGAGGAGCATGAGGCCTAGCGACGAGAAACTCGGTAAATCGTTATTAATAGAGCGCCATCGTCAGAAGCTAAGGAAACTTGTGGCGCATCTCTACATACTATGAAGAGCCCTTCTGTTTGTGTATAAGAATCTGATAAATAATGTCTTTAATTATGTGGCTATTTGGAGAAGCAACTATGTACAGCGAGGTGACATCGTTATTAATTTTTTATGAAATTCATAGGCGCATGGGGAGGAGCAAAGATGCAACGTTTGGTATGTGATAGCAAAAAAACAATGTTCGTAAACAGACGAAACGTTGCGATATAGTTTTGACAGCGAGGTCAGCTATCATTCACTCCAGTCAGACGTTACATTGTCCACTAGTTCCTGTCCGGAGTGACTTAGCACGGCGCGGCGACACATATCTAGTAGGGGAACGCAAATGTCCCACACATTCATTTAAGAGCGCTCAGGCCTATAAATTAATTCCAAGGAAGTGTAATTGACGGACGAAAGAGGCCGCTTCAAAAGAGGTCTCTTACAAACCACTTTTTCGGGCAAATATTGGGTACTGCCTATCGATCTAGGACTGTAGCCGAGTTGGTCTAGCCTCAGTGATAGAAAGGATTCAAAGAAAAACAGCCTGATTTGTATTGGGTTTGTTTAGTCAGCGTGGATGTGGCGCATGCGCTCAACAGTTTGCAGAAAGAATGAGTTACAAAACACGTCACTACCTCCAACATATATGACACGTAATGACCACAACGCTAAAATTAGAGAAAGTCGGGCTCAAACGGAATGGAACCCACCGTATTGTTTCTCGTGTAACATCAGTGAAAGCAATATGAAGAAGAAGTTCGCGGAAATATTGTATTGCAGGTGTAGATGCAATATTGATTTTATGCACAGCCAGAATACGCCTTTGGCTGTGTTAAGATTACTGCTTCGTGACTTGTCATTTTTATTTTTTTATGCTTCGACTTAGTACTCTGGTTTTTGTAGTGGGATCGCTGTCCTCAAGATGCTGTTGTAAGAACAAAGCCGTTTTGTTGCTAGCTGACGGTTGAAGTGTATGGCCAGAGTCTGTATCTCATCACTTCTACGTCAGCAGCGAATCTTACATTTATCGGACTAGTCTTGAACTTAGGTACCAGAGGGACTGCCTGATTTAATATACGACCGATCGTCTGACATGCTCAAGAATTTACTCGTCCGAGTCTGCATAGATTTAGCAGCAGCGACGCCATCAGTGACAGCAATCGCTGGGAAGGAGGAGGAACTTCCACGAAGCGCAGATGTCTTCTGGAAACTATCAGATTCTAACCATCAGCGCGGAATCGATGCAGTATCGGATCAGCGTGTCAACTTGATAGGAGCTGTTTTGGACATTCAGCTTACATCTAATATGCATTAAGCGTACCAGTTCCTAGAACCACTATGTTCCTGAGGCTTGATCAGAACGGAAACTGCACGTCTAGAACGCTCTCCACCGACATTCGTGGATTAGTTTAGAGAAACTTAGTTAATATAATAGCAATGAATCTCATTATTTGTTTCTTTTATTTTTTTGGAGCCTTTCTTTGAATCTCTTTTCAGTATTATTAGATTTTTTATAATTTCAAATGGTTCAAATGGCTCTGAGCACCATGGGACTTAACTGCTGAGGTCATCAGTCCCCTAGAACTTAGAACTACTTAAACCTAACTAACCTAAGTACGTCACACACATCCATGCCCGAGGCAGGATTCGAACCTGCGACCGTAGCGGTCGCGCGGTTCCAGGCTGTAGTGCCTAGAACCGCTCGGCCACACCGGCCGGCAGAGTTTTTTTTTATATATATATAGTATGGAGAATAGTTTTAAGGATGAAATGGTAACCGTCAATGAAGTCCATAGATTTAATAGGAGGCGCGAGTGTATTACCGATGGGTGATCCGCAGGCAGCAGACGAGGTTATGACCATACGTATCACGGATACTGTAACACTTAGAAACAAAAGTGGATTTTCATTGCAAACTGATAGTAACTCTCTCCCGAGAGTACTTGTTTGTAGTGTAGCCTCATGTGAAAATCCAACGAGGACGACAGTCATTACGCTCGAGAAGTGAGTAAAATGTTTGGAAATGCGGTGTTACAGAAGAATGCAGAAAACTAAATGGGTTTCTCTGATAACGAATGAAGAGGTACTGAATCGAAGAAAAGAAACTGACGGGAAAACTACACTAAAAAGGATGAATCGTTTAATAGGAGACATGCTGAAGCACAAAGGGATCGTCAATTTAGCAGCGGAGAGAAATGTGGGCCAGTTGTTGAGGGAGACGAATGCTTGACGATGAAAATGGTTTGAAATGGACGCAGGCTGCAGTAGTTGTGCAGAGATGAAAATATTGTCACGGGTATAATTAGTGTGGAGATTTGCATCAAACCATGCTTCGGGCCGAAGACAACAGCATATATTGCACGTTCCGTATCAAAGAAAAGAGTGTACAAACACACGGCCCATATTAATAACGCAGATGACTAACAGTGGTACATTACTTTCAAATGATTTATCTGCATTATCTGGCACTCGCATCATGTCAGGTGGTAAAAGCAAAATCGACTGCAACCAGAAATCCACGTCTTTATACAAGCCATGAAGTGTAAGTAAAAATCTTTCTAGTTCTAAGAACTTTCAGCAAAGCTAAACTTTACCCGTAAAACTTCTATTTAAGAGATTGAGAGGGCCCAAATAAGAGCGGAAACATTCGTGACTGGAACATTTAGCCATCGCGAGAGCGTTACAAATCTCAGAGAAAGTGAAGTGGGACACACTTGCAGGCAGACGACACGCCAGGCGGAAGGGGCTGCTCACTACATTCTGAAATCCGATCTTCGCTGCTCACTACATTCTGAAATCCGATCTTCGCCGAGGATATAGAGTATATATTATTACCACCAACTTTCAGATCGCGCAATGATCACCATTCAAAGATAAGGGAAATTAAAGCTCGTACTGAGGCGTTCAGACAGTCGTTTTTTCCTCGCGCGATCCGCGAGTGGAACAGAGGGAGGGGGGGAATACGACTTTGGTAGCCGCCAAGCGGTGTGTGCCGGAGGGCACAATTCGCACCAGAGTATATATGTAGATGTAGATTCGTAACAGTAGGCTAACAACATATGAGGACCATGGCTGTCCTCTCGGTCCGACATTTATAAGAGAGACAAGCTTAGGGTGGCCTTCCACAACTGCCACTGGGACAATGTTCAGTAGTCGGTCATACCTTTTTCGTCGTTGTGACATCTTTTACCAGAAGAGCTTGGTACGTGTTTCCTGCGACTCCTTTCTTCAAGCGTAAGATTTTATCGGCTTCTTTCATATTCGGATTCGCGGTATAGCATAAAGCTGAAACATTATGAATGTTCGATCGTGTCCTCCGCTAAACGGAGTTAATCCTGATTTTCGCCTGATTTTTCTTCAGTTCGGCCTCGAATTTGCCTCAAGAATTAAGATTCTCTTCGTTTTTATGAAACAACTATTGTGCCGTTACCTCTAAGTAAAAGTAAACATTAGCCGAACGCATGTCATCCCACCTGTAGTATCTGACGAGTCGGTAGAATCGTTTCAGCTATTTCGTCGCGTCCTGACCAGTGTTTTGCGGCAACGCTGATCGGTGCCTGATGTGCAGCTAACTTAGTGCTCTTCTGTAATCCATCAGCGTCCTGGTTGGTTGGTTGGTTGATTGATTGATTGACTTGGAGGAAAAAAAAATGGCTCTGAGCACTATGGGACTTAACTTCTGTGGTCATCAGTCCCCTAGAACTTAGAACTACTTAAACCTAACTAACCTAAAGACATCACACACATCCATGCCCGAGGCAGGATTCGAACCTGCGACCGTAGCAGTCCCGCGGTTCCGGACTGCGCGCCTAGAACCACTAGACCACCGCGGCCGGCGATTTGGAGGAGGGGACCAAACAGCGAGGTCATCGGTCCCATCACATTAGGGAAGGATGGGGAAGGAAGTCGGCAATGCCCTTTCAAAGAAATGATCCCGACATTTGCGTGAAGCGATTGAGAGAAATCACGGAAAACCTAAATCAGGATGGCCAGACACGGATTTGAACCGCCGTCCTCCCGAATGACATCAGTACGGATATTAAGAGTGATACACTGTTCATATTTCGATTCCTGTCCTAGAAGGCGACTGGTGTTAAGGTGCCTAATTGGAGGCACAGCGACGTACATGCCTTTAAGTAACCGGCGTCTCCACCAAACAATGTCTCGACGAAACCATGTGGAAGAGGGAGTGGTCATTGGCGTACAACGCTTTGCACTGAAAGCACGTGTTTACTGCTAACACCGATGTACAGCCAGAACAGAACAGGACTCCTGCACGGAGTGTTGCTGTTTATACAAACATCGAATATTCCAGGGGATCCGAACTTTACAAAGATAACAGATTTGGAGAAGCTTCTAGAAAGGACTATTGCTAAATAACAATTAATCGCTAGTGATCGGGTCTGAAGTGTCATACCTGAGCACGGCAGCCAGCGACGCTGGGGACGGTGTCCGCTAGCCACACTGCATGCAGCACAGTCGGCGCCAATATCGAATGAAAGAACAGGTTCACAGATACCATCCACAATTTATTTACATCCACGACGCATTTTGTAGGTCTGAACTCCAGTTTCGGAGGTTTAAACTGCCATCATCCAGTCGATTTATGTCGATTAAAACGACGTGCATGTGTTAGATTAATTTTGGGATAATCTATGGCACTGTCATGTAGGAGAGTGTTTCATATACTAACTTGACGGATAAACGTCGATGATCCATTTCGGACAAGAAAAGCCAGAAAGCCACTTACAGTCAGCCAGAACTAATATCTTATTTGTGAAATTAGCATGTTCGCCCAATAATGAGTTAAGTAGGAAAGCGTACTGAAAAGTAATGCCCCCAACTCTTTATGTGAAAACTGCGAGAGCTTTTGGGACAAAACAAACATTCGCATTCTACGTCTTTATTCTTGATGTATATATATTTATTTCTCAACATAATGTAGAATACAAAATTGTCAAGGCTTTCGTGGCCATCTCCTTGTGTGTGACTTCCGTTTACTGACGGGGACAGAAAAATTGTTGTAATTTGATAATTTTGAAAATCAGATAAGCCCGGAATTTGAGGATGATTCTCAATAAAATAGACTTTAGTGGCACACAAAAGAATTTACATTACCGAGAGAGGTACGAATGGTTTATTTGCTAGTGCAATATTTTATTAATATCGTTAGCTTTACGAGCTAGAAAAAAATACCTGTCTCGCTTTAGATCGGTTTTCAGGAGGCAGAAGGCTTCTCTAAAGAGCTAACGTGGAGAGAACTAACGTTCCTCTCATGTTTTGACCGTGAAATCGGTAAGTTAAAGACTGAAAGCTCTTGAATTCCTTTTACAGCCTCGAATAACTGCTAAACTCCTTCGCCTTCTCTGCAGTAAGAAGTACCATAGGACAATAACAATTATGTACCGATTTCTTCACTTGAATGGTTATTATTAAATAATGAACGGATAAACTCCCATACGCCCAAGCTCTATTCGACACTAAAAAAGAAAAAAAAAACAGAATGTGACAAAACAAGATCAACCTTAACACATCTACTGTTTTCTACAGAGATCGTAACATCCCGTCTAACGCCGAAATTATTTATTGTAATGTTTTGATAGTAACCCTGGCGACGAAAGCATTTGTCCGAACGAGAAAGCACTTTGTAGGTACCGTCACTATGGAGTGTTTGATTTTGTTGACAGAGCCCGAACCTCAACTCTGCTTGTACAGATTCATCACTATCAAAGCGAAGTCCTCGGAGGTGTTCTTTAAGTTTTGGGAACATATGACAGTCGGATAGGACCAAGTCGAGACTTTATAGAGAATGACAGTTGACAGTCAGTCCGAGGCGTCGGACTGTTCCAGATGTCGCAGCTCTCGTGTGCGGTGTGGCACGTTTCGTGCGGTTAGAAACACTGTTACAGCACGCTGTTTCTCACGCACCGACACAGTTACGTTACACACCGCCTTGTTATACGCTACCATTCGGATCCCTCTAGCGGCATAGAGCTGCAGATATGTAGACACGAAGAATAAAGATGTAGACTTTTAATAACGTTTGCTTTATTTGAAAATCCTTAAGAGTTATCACAGAAAACATTCGAGGCATTACTTTCCAGCACGCCCTCGTATGTCGCGTGCAGTACATCGAGTAAGAGCGCGCGTTCTGGCGTACGTACAGGTCGCGGCTGACTCCCCGCGCGGCTCGGGCGCGCACTCGGGGCAGCCTCGCCGCCTGCCGCGTTATCAGCTGCCGCCTTATATAAGGAGTGTGCGTGAGAGCGAGAGCGGCGGCGCTATTTCGGCCGGCAGCGGCAGGCGGCAGCCGGCAGCATGGCGCCCGCCGCTAGATAAACAAAACACGCCGGTATACTAACGACGACAGAAATACCCGGCGCGCAGGCCCGCGTTTTAAATTTGGAGCATCACAAGAGCGACGCACGTGCGGCCAGCCGCCTACAGCCTACAGCCGCCGGACGCTCCCCTCCTGCCTGCCGGCCGGCCCTATCTGCAATGACGTCCGCACCATTCTGGACCGCCCACTTCCCGTGCGCCTCTCCAATACGCTGCAGACTCCGTCTTCTGTGCGATAGACCTCAAACAATAGCACGTACGCAAAGCCATCCGGAATGACAGAGCAGACTTCGGAAAGGAACAAAACTATCTTTCTCCTTTGGCTACCTATAACAGGTGACTGGACGAGTTAATCCAACTGAGCTACTAAAACGGTTGCGAGACACAAAACCTAACATGTCAGATTTCTTTTGAAAAATTGTCATATCTGAGCAATGCAGTCACTGTGCAAACTTCACAGCTGATTCAGAAGTTTTTGTTTGTGCAAAAACGATATTTGTAAGAAATATTTGCATTTGACGGTACAAGCAGTGAAAACTATAAAACTCGTTTATTGCTGAGAGCCGAGAAATTATAAAGTGCTGTGACACTTTTAGTTCAAATAACTTCAGTTGTATCTTATCGGCAAGTTTGCCTCATCAGGACAACTGTACGTATTTGTCCCAGTTAAACATTGTTGTTCAAACACGTAACTGCTGACTAGGTATACAGAGTGTGTTTCACAATTCACGTTAATACTTCTAGATGTTGTAGAGGGGAGTTCATAGATCAAGTTTTACTTTGGAACCGATGTCTGGAAACGTCATCGAACGATGCTACAGAGCGTTAAAGCTATGGACGACGGCGCCTGTAGATGTATGCATAATAGGGTGATTCCGTGATTATGTTACATACTTTCTAGGGTGACGGAGAACAATAAATGAATCAATTTGAAATAAGGGCCCCTGTACCGTAAACGGACGAGCCGAAACCGTTCTGATACTTTTGACAGCGGAATACATGTACTGGTACTTTTGTGGCTAATGTCGTAGGGTAGGCAACTTTCAGAGGTGCCAGTATCCACTAAAACAAAAGCAAAACAAAAAAAAAAAAATAGAAAATCAAGTAAACCTGAGCTCTAAAATACACACCTTAAAAGCTATGAGCACCTGTTCAATAGAGGAGACAGGTTTCACAGAAGCGAAGATGGACAAGCGCTCATAGCTCCTGGTAGGGGCTATGTTTACTTGTCAGTTTATTTATTTATTTTTTGTTTTGACTGATACTGTCCCCCTCTGAAAATTGCCTATCCTACGATATTAGCAACAACAGTTCCAGTACATGTATTCGACTGTCAGAGGTGTCAGAACGGTTTACACTTCTCGACTCGTTCGATTCCGGTACAGGAAAACTTACCTCAGATCGATACATTTATCCTCCTACATTATCCTAGAAAGTTTGTATCATCATCACGGAATGACCCTGTATATACATACATTTACAGGCGCCGGCGTCTATAACTCTGACCCTCTGTAGCGTCGATAGATGACGTTTCCGGACATGGGTCCCTTTGTAAAGCTTTATCTATTAACTCCCCTCTATAACGTCTAGTAGTGTTTAACATGAAATGTTAAAGTCCCCTTAGATATTTTAACAGACGACGGAAACTGGCCAATATCAGTGGGCTTCAGTTACACTGGCATCATCGGTATTCCCATCGCGGAAAGATATGGAAATAATTTCTTGAACAGGCATAAATATAATATGCTGTTGATGAGCCTACAAATACATTCGATATACTGACATTGACATATATGTGCTAGCACTTGGATGGGTGACCATCCGGTCTGCGGAGCGCTGTTGGCAAGCGGGGTGCACTCAGCCCCTGTGAGGCAAACTGAGGAGTTACATGATTGAGAAGTAGCGGCTCCGCTCTAGTAAACTGACATACGGCCGGGAGAGCGGTGTGCTGACCACATGCGCCTCCATATCCGTATGCGGTGACGCCTGTGGGCTCAGGATGACACGGCGGCCGAGCGTTACCGTTGGGCCTTCATGGCCTGTTCCGGTGGAGTTTAGTTCTTATAGATCATTACAGATTGTATTTCGTTCCCACATCTTGCTAATCAGGCAGCTTGACGGAAAATTTTTAATTCCTAGGCACCTGGCGAAATGTCTTGTACTCAATTTCCAGGTTTTGTTTCAAAGGCGGTGAAAAATATGTGCAATATTACTTCAGACAGATACGGCTGAACCTCTGTTGAAATACGTACGAAATAAAACTTCAGTACTTGAATTTCTGTGTAGAGAGAAATTGCCAAAACACTTACGTAACAGTCTCCGCCACAAAGATTTGTCTGATACCAAGATGTCTGTAATTAAGTTGAAGTCCAGTGTAATTAAAATTTGCAAAACAACATGGATACTGAACTATCTTCTAGTATCGCAAGATTCGAAATCATGTACACAAAATTGTTTATTCGTTGCCCGACGCTCACGTCTGATTATCCGTGAAGATGTAAGGAATACATCGCCAACCGTAGAAACTTGTCAGCTCTAAGTCAACCCGGGAAAACAGCTGACGCCAGTCAGTGTCATCATTGAGTCATCTGAGCTGTATCCAGCAGAGGAACAGAGAATATATCTTATGAACAATGTAGCCGGGGTAAACCCTGTCGCACTGTTACATTTCCGTGACTGTTAGAACGTTGAACACAATTTTAACTTACTTGTGGCTCCTCGTCAAAATATTGCTCCCAGTCGCCAACCAGGCGATATTTGCAGCGTCAACCACAAGAAAAACTCGTAATGACAACTGTCGAGAACTGTGTTTTTGAAATCGTCGTCCTCATGTGTAAGCAAACATTATGAACAGCAATTCAACCAGTACGCTGACAACTTTCCAATCGAGAAACTAAGAGGTGGAATCAGTTTTCGGTTGCTATATCGATTTTCAGGCTACCATTCAGAAGTATGACTTACAGTCCTTAGACAGCTTCCTTAGTAGATTTCATAATTTAGTTTATATTGCCTGAACTGTATTAGTAGGTTATGCGATTGGCATGATAAATATTAATAATAGGATTATTGCAGCATTGCAAGCTGTTGGAGCCACAAGAATTGCTTCAATACGCACCAAGACGAAAACGTGAGGTCACTTACTATTGGTGCATCCTCATTTATTCACCTATAAATATCGGTTACAATAACAACTAAAACTACCTCGAGTAATTCAGCATCTACGTGCATACGGACCACACAGTGAGTGTCGGTGGTTGCTAAGGTTGGAGCGCGCGCCAGTGCGTCAGTCGAGTGGCATCGTGAAATTAATCGACAGCCCAATACTGTAATGTTCACCAGTATTGTGAGATACCGCCCTCAACTTTCCATTAGACTTCCCCTCTTCTCGGCCGTCGCTCGGCTCGCAGTAAGATGGGGATATGGGGAAACTTCATTGAGTACAATTGGATTAAATTCAACAATTCTTTCATTGCACCTTCTGCTCAAACTGAATGTGAAATTCTTGCAATGAAATTATTCCATGAAACTCGAACGAAATTTCATGAATGCCTCAGTCATTGATGATACTACGTAGAAGCAGATCATTAGTCAGTGGCACTTGACAGAATCATTCCGCCAGAAACTTCAGTTCTCCGCTCGGCTGTAAGACGCCACTCGATTGAAAATTTAGCAACCCAGAGATTATTGTTACTGTATGTATCATACATCACTCGAAAAGATTGGAGCCAGGAGCAGTGAGCTACTTCACAACAGGGGCGCGCCGTAACCGATATATGGCTTATTATCTAAGTGATGTCTAGGACTGACACTAGCAGAAAAGGAGCACACCGTTCCATAGGGTGCTGCATCCTGCTGTCTGTGTCACGTGTGCTGCTGGAGTGTTTGTGGTTTCTCGAAGCCGAACGGTCTATTCTGTCTGCCTGTCTGTGGCACAGGCCAACGATAATTTTGGGAACGCCTGTACATTAACTTTCTACTGCGTTGAACATAATAAGCTTGCAGCTGATCGAAAATGTAGTTGTATTTCGGACGGATCGTTCAACGTTCCGTTGAAATAAAGACGAGATCAGCTGCACTGTGACCGAAGGAAAATACTTTTTGAAAATCCTTTCCAGGTGTGATTTGGGGAGTCCAACGAAGATAATGAGGATTGTTGGACGACAGGACTATTGTGCAACTAGAAAACTGTGTTGAAAGCCTTGACATGTATGCCAGTTTCGAATGTGCCCTGAACTGTAGTCCATACTGTTCTTCACTGCCTGCATGGAACGGCTAATGGGTGGCTGGGAATGCCGGTTCTCACAAAGATGTATGTGGATGGCGCTTGGTGTAACAAAATGTCACTCAGTGAGCTCCACCCAGTTTTCGCGAGTGAGTGGCTGCGCTGACTGGTCGGTGCGGACTCCGCCGAAGGCACGGGACAGGTCAGGCGGCGGCCAGCCACACTATAAGTGGGGCGTGGGCTCTGCAGAGATTTCCCGCCTTCCGAGAAGCGCCGGCCGGCCCGGCGGCTTTCGTCAGCGCCGCGGCCGGCTCCTGAATCACATCCTGCTGGCGCCGTTCTCGCGCTCGGACGCGGCGCCGAGGCGTCGCGGCGCCTGCACCGTACCTGCGGCCGACCTGTCGCGGAGCGCCGCCCGAGCGGCAACCAGTGAAGCACGGCCGCCCTGATCTCTGATAGCGAGCGGCGCCAGTTTAATAGACTGGCTGAATGAAACAAGCTGTAGCAATCCAGAATGAGATTTTCACTCTGCAGCGGAGTGTGAGCTGATATGAAACATACCGGCAGATTAAAACTGTGTGCCGAGCCGAGACTCGAACTCGGGACCTTTGTCTTTCGCGGGCAAGTGCTCTACCATCTGAGCTACCGAAGCACGACTCACGCCCCGTCCTCACAGCAGAGCACTTGCCCGCGAAAGGCAAGTTCGAGTCTCGGCCCGGCACACAGGAAGTTTCGAGCTGTAACAATGTTCGGACGCGAACAGAGAAGGTGGCTGCGAAATCGTCTATTTGTTGAAGGCTTCTATACAGTCACTCATTAAACATTCTGGTGCAGCAATAGAAGACAGCATAAGGAAAGCAGCAGTTTCAAATCTCGCGTTTAAGATATCAGTCACGCACGAAGATAGTGCAAACATACAGTCGTATACACTTCTGTACCTATATGGAAACAAATAAGTTACCGAGTCCGGATGGAATCACATTTAGTTACGGAGGGACCACTCTATGGTACTGACCCCTTATCTAGCTTGCATTTATCGCGAATCTGTCGCCTATCCCGAAGTGTGGTTCCTGAATAGGGGCAGCAGCCTTTTCAGTAGTTGCAGGGGCCACAGTCTGGATGATTGAGTGATCTGGCCTTGCAACACTAACCAAAACGGCCTTGCTGTGCTGGTACTGCGAACGGCTGAAAGCAAGGGGAAACTACAGCCGTAATTTATCCCGAGGGCATGCAGCTTTACTGTATGGTTAAATGGTGATGGCGTCCTATATTCCGGAGGTAAAATAGTCCCCCATTCGGATCTCCGGGCGGGGATTACTCAAGAGGACGTCGTTATCAGGAGAAAGAAAACTGGCATTCTACGGATCGGAGCGTGGAATGTCAGATCCCTTAATCGGGCAGGTAGGTTAGAAAATTTAAAAAGGGAAATGGATAGGTTAAAGTTAGATATAGTGGAAATTAGTGAAGTTCGGTGGCAGGAGGAACAAGACTTCTGGTCAGGTGAATACAGGGTTATAAATACAAAATCAAATAGGGGTAATGCAGTAGTAGGTTTAATAATGAATAAAAAAATAGGAGTGCAGGTAAGCTACTACAAACAGCATAGTGAACGCATTATTGTGGCCAAGATAGACACGAAACCCACGCCTACTACAGTAGTACAAGTTTATATGCCAACTAGCTCTGCAGATGATGATGAAATTGACGAAATGTATGATGAGATAAAAGAAATTATTCAGGTGGTAAAGGGAGACGAAAATTTAATAGTCATGGATGACTGGAATTCGAGAGTAGGAAAAGGGAGAGAAGGAAACATAGTAGGTGAATATCAATTTGGGGGGGGGGGGGTAATAAATGAAAGAGGAAGCCCTTCTGGTAGAATTTTGCACAGAGCATAACTTAATCATAGCTAACACTTGGACAAGAATCATGAAAGAAGGTTGTATACATGAAAGATGCCTGAAGATACTGACAGATTTCAGATAGATTATATAATGGTAAGACAGAGATTTAGGAACCACGTTTTAAATTGTAAGACATTTCCAGGGGCAGATGTGGACTCTGACCACAATCAATTGATTATGAAGTGTAGATTAAAACTGAAGAAACTGCAAAAAAGGTGGGAATATGAGGAGAAGGGACCTGGATAAACTGAAAGAACCAGAGGTTGTACAGAGTCCAAATGACAGGAATGGGGGAAAGAAATACAGTAGAAGAAGAATGGGTAGCTCTGAGGGATGAAGTAGTGAAGGCAGCATAGGATCAAGTACGTAAAAAGACGAGGGCTAGTAGGAATACTTGGGTAACAGAAGAAATATTGAATTTAATTGATGAAAGGAGAACATATAAAAATGCAATAAATGAAGCAAGCAAGAAGGAATACAAACGTCTCAAAAATGAGATCGACAGGAAGTGCAAAATAGCTAAGCAGGGATGGCTACAGGACAAATGTAAGGATGTAGGGGCTTATCTCACTAGGGGTAAGATAGATACTGCCTACAGGAAAATTAAAGAGAGCTTTGGAGAAAAGAGTATCAAGAGCTCAGATGGAAACCCAGTTCTAAGCAAAGAGGGGAAAGCAGAAAGGCGGAAGGAGTGTATAGAGAGTCTATACAAGGGCGATGTACTTGAGGGCAATATTATGGAAATGGAAGAGGATGTAGATGAAGATGAAATTGGAGATATGATACTGCGTGAAGAGTTTGACAGAGCACTGAAAGACCTGAGTCAAAACAAGGCCCCGGGAGTAGACAACATTCCATTAGAACTACTGACAGCCTTGGGAGAGCCAGTCCTGACAAAACTCCACCATCTGGTGAGCAAGATGTATGAGACAGGCGAAATACCCTCAGACTTCAAGAAGAATATAATAATAATTCCAATCCCAAAGAAAGCAGGTGTTGACAAATGTGAAAATTACCAAACTATCAGTTTAATAAGTCACGGCTGCAAAATACTAACACGAATTCTTTACAGACGAATGGAAAAACTAGTAGAAGCCGACCTCGGGGAGGATCAGTTTGGATTCCGTAGAAATATCAGAACACGTGAGGCAATACTGACCCTACGACTTATCTTAGAAAATAGATTAAGGAAAGGCAAACCTACGTTTCTGGCATTTGTAGACTTAGAGAAAGCTTTTGACAATGTTGACTGGAACACTTTTTCAAATTCTGAAAGTGGCAGGGGTAAAATACAGGGAGCAAAAAGCTATTTACAATTTGTACAGAAACCAGATGGCAGTTATAAGAGTCGAAGGACATTAAAGGGAAGCAGTGGTCGGGAAGGGAGTGAGACAGGGTGTAGCCTCTCCCCGATGTTATTCAATCTCTGTATTGAGCAAGCAGTGAAGGAAACAAAAGAAAAATTCGGAGTAGGTATTAAAATCCATGGAGAAGAAATAAAAACTTTGAGGTTCGCCGATGACATTGTAATTCTCCCAGAGACAGCAAAGGATTTGGAAGAGCAGTTGAACGGAATAGACAGTGTCTTGAAAGGAGGATGTAAGATGAACATCAACAAAAGCAAAACGAGGATAATGGAATGTAGTCGAATTAAGTCGGGTGATGCTGAGGGAATTAGATTAAGAAATGAGACATTTAAAGTAGTAAAGAAGTTTTGCTATTTGGGGAGCAAAATAACTGATGATGGTCGAAGTAGAGAGGATAAAACATGTAGACTGGCAATGGCAAGGAAAGCGTTTCAGAAGAAGAGAAATTTGTTAACATCGAGTATAGATTTAAGTGTCAGGAAGTCGTTTCTGAAAGTATTTGTATGGAGCGTAGCCATGTATGGAAGTGAAACATGGACGATAACTAGTTTGTACAAGAAGCGAATAGAAGCTTTCGAAATGTGGTGCTACTAAAGAATCCTGAGGATTAGATGGGTAGATCACATAACTAATGAGGAGGTATTGAATAGGATTGGGGAGAAGAGAAGTTTGTGGCACAATTTGACTAGAAGAAGGGATCTGTTGGTAGGACATGTCCTGAGGCATCAAGGGATCACAAATTTAGCATTGGAGGGCAGCGTGGAGGGTAAAAATCGTAGAGGGAGACCAACAGATGAATACGCTAAGCAGATTCAGAAGGATGTAGGTTGCAGTAGGTACTGGGAGATGAAGGAGCTTGCACAGGATAGATTAGCATGGAGAGCTGCATCAAACCAGTCTCAGGACTGAAGACCACAACAACAACATCCCGAAGTCCAAATTGACAAGAAAAAATAGCAGGTAACTTCTGTGTAAAAGAAGGATAAATGAATGGACCCACACTAGTGTGTAATATCATTACACCAGTTTGCTGCAGAATCCAGACTTTCCGAACATATTCTCAGATCGAAACTAACAAGTTTCCTTAAGACGGAAAAGCCTCTGTCCCCAAATGGTTTATAGGGCGAAGCTCAGCTTGCTATTTTATCACACTATACTCTACAAACCGTGGATGAAGGGCAACAGGCAGGTTCCCTATTCCTACCTTTCTGAGAAGGTGCAGACTGTTAACGAAGGTATGAGTATAAATAATAGGATTCCAGATTTCTTAAGTAACAGAACCCAGGACGTTGTCGTCGACGGCGAGTATTCATTAGAGATAAGGGTATCGTTAGGAGTGCCCTAGGGAAGTGTGGCATGGCCGCTGTTCTCTCCCTCTATTAGCAATCTGCGGTCCTTTGCTGATGACACTGTGGTGTATAGAAAGGTGTCGGCGTCGACTAATCGTAGGAGGAGACAAGATGACTTAGACAAAATTTCTAGTTGGTGTGATGAATGGCAGCTTACTCTACATGTAGAAAAACCTGAGTTAATGGGGTTGAGTGGGAACAACAATCCCCTCATGTTCGAGTACAGCATTAGTAGTGTACTGCTTGGCACAGTCACACCGATTAAATATCTTAGCGTAGGGTTGCTAAGCAATATGAAAATGGGCGAGCACGTAAGCACGGTAGTAAGGAAGACGAATTGTCGACTTCGGTTCACGGAAACTTTTGTCCAAGTGTGTTGGAGATTACGCGCGCAACACTGGTGCGTGCTTAGTTGAGTACTCCTCGAGTGTTGGGGATCCCCACCAGGATAGACTAAAGGAACGTATGGAAGAAATTCAGAGACTTGTTGCTAGATTTGTTACCGGTCGGTTCGACCAACAAGCCAATATTACAGATAAGCTTCGCTGGAGGGAAGATGACGTTTTTTAGGGGGATACTGTTGTTGTGGTCTTCAGTCATGAGACTGGTTTGATGCAGCTCTCCATGCTACTCTATCTACTATTGAGAAAAATTAGAGAACCGGCATTTGAAGCGGACTGCAGAATGATTCTATTGCAGCCGACATACATTTCCCATAAGGACCAAGAAGATACGAGAAATCAGGGCTCGTACAGGGGCATTTAGACAGTCTTGTTTTGTTTCCTTCGCTCTGTTTGCGAGTGCAACCGTAAGGGAAATGTATAGTTGTTAGTGGTAAAAGGTACCACCCGTCATGCATTGTGCGATGGCTTGCGGAGTACGAATGTAAATGTAGGAGTAGATTTGTTTCAGAAGTAACATGAACTGCAGCGATGCTAATAAACACCACAACGAAACTGACTACGATAGGCGGAGACAGGTCGTTACGTGTATAGTGACGGAACTGATTCGCACTAAACTGACACGTTTTTTACCATCTTAGCTGAATCACTGTAATACGTTTAACGAAACGCCTTTGCTTTTCGTGATGAAACAGACATGAAGTGCGGGAAGCAAGCTGACGCTTGCTGATATAGAAATGAGGCCACGGTTCAGATGTATAAATAATTTTAACCTTCCATGGTTGGTCGGTTGGTTGATTTTGTGGAGGGGACCAAACAGATACGGCATCGGTCCCACCAGACTACGGTAGGATGGGGAACGAAGTCGGCAGTGCCCTTTCAAAGGAATCATCCCGAAATTTACCTGAAGCGATTTAGGGAAATCACGCAAAACCTAAATCACGATGCCGGACGTTCGTTTGAACCGCCGTCCCCGCGAATGCTAGTCCAGTGTGCTTAACTACTGCACAACCACGTTCAGCCGCGCGGTCTTGGGCGCATTACCATGGTTCGTGCGGCTCCCCCCGTCGGAGGTTCGAGTCCTCCCTAGGGTGTGTGTGTGTGTGTGTGTGTGTGTGTGTGTGTGTGTGTGTGTGTGTGTGTGTGTTCCTTATCGTAAGTGAGTTTAAATTAGATTAAGTAGCGTGTAAGCCAAGGGATCGATGACCTCTGCAGTTTCGTCCCATAGGAACTTGCCATCACCAGCTCGCTCGGTAACCTTCCATGGCGTGAGCTTTTAGTGTTCATGACTATCTGAAGTCAATTTTAAGAAATAAAGAGAGCCTTGAATTGACGCCACAGCCGTCAAGCTAGCGTAGAATCACTGCAAGTACGTAATAGTGCACACGTACTACTGAATATCATTTACGTTCCCTCGTAGATGCATTTTTTTTTTTTTTTTTTTGGAGAAAATAGCGACATTAAGCTATTCTATAACTACGTCAACGTTCTCAGTGTGAGAACTAGATATAATTTGTCAAACAGTTTCACATGTAATGTTTTAGCAGCTACCAATGAAGCTGTAGCTTTAATTTTGTGCGATCTGATTTTAAGAATTAACGAACTGCACCGTCTGTAGCACAACACAGCTCCAAAAATTTCTCGTAATTTTCAAGTGCTGTGGATGTTTAAATCATTTTTCAGTGTGATTTCTGCGTGTATGTCCAATTCTGTGACTTCTTCCTTGTGTTAGTCTGCTCATATTTTCAAGGCATTGTGCTTCCATCTCCGTGCAGACACACACACACACACACACACACACACACACACACACACACACACACACACACACACACACGAACGATTATTGCTCACACTAGATTGTGGAACATCATAATAAACTTAAAATAAATCTAACTGGAAAATGGCTGCATGTTCAGTATTTATGATAATGTCGCATAAATCCCATTGCAATACCCTAGTCTGTGGGAATCGTCAATTTGTTAAGGACTCTTAAAGTAACTTAATTGGCACGAAGTTTTACTAACGGTTACAGTTTTGTGTTGGAAACATTTATGATAAAGCTTCATTTAAGGAACATTTATGTTTTCGCAGCGTTTTTCATGGAATTTTAGATATAATATGAAGACATTACCCCAGACTCCAGTGGAGGGTAGAGTAGTCTCACAAGGTCTGTTGATATGGCGTGAGCCGCTGTTTCGAAGACGGGAGGTGGGCCAGGTAGAACAAGACGTCGTGCTCTGACTGCAGCGTTCGTCTGTCATTCCTCATGGACACTTTACCAATTCAATAAAATTTTCAAGTTTTTAGCCGAACGCCTGTTTTGAAAAATATTCACTCTCGGGTTGGTGGGTCTTTAATCGTATGATAATGCACGATAGGAAATCGATTTTATTAATTGACGGCAGACGATTTCTCTCTTCTTGCTTGTCAGACCCACTAAAAGCTAGCGTGTAGCACTTGCGGACTCACTAGCCTCGCAAAATGGAGTCAAACTGGGAAGTAATTGATACAACTCGTAATACGTACTAATGTCACGGGTTAAATATGATCAGAAAGAGGACGGACGATGGGACGTTTATGTCACTGTATCACTGCTCCAGCGACTAAAATGTGTAACAATAAATGAGAGAAATAAAGGGAGAAAAACTGTGATTTACGCAATGAGAAGGGAGAGCGCTAGTGCCACATTCGATGAGTTGAAAGCGAAGGGACCGGCACGAATTTTCTCGCTCTGAACAGCTGAGTGTTCGTGTTTTGTACTATTCAAAACTCGCCGAAAATTTGTACAAAGTTTGCAAGATGGAGCAGCAGCTAATTCCCATGAGGGGCTACCTGCTTTCGCGAGTGCTGCCAGAGCGGCCGCCGCATGGCCGCCGAGGCGTGGAGCCCACACATCCGGCTGACACGCTTCCGGTGTGCTGCACCTCCACCTCCATCTGTGTCAGACTTTCTACGACGCTGTTCTAAGAGGGCTGCCATGTAGCGGATGACGGCACGGCTCACCTATGGGCACGTGACAGCACCGAATTTTGCCAGGAGACAGCAGTATGCGATTTCCAACACAACAGTCGTCTAAAGACAGTGAGAAAGACCTTTTATAGTCGTCACAACTAACCTTACCACAGAAGAGTACACTCCACTTTATGTCGGCAGGGATAGAATTCTAGACACGCAAACCGAACAGTTGCCTACAAAATTCGAGGGCTTCCAAGACCGATGTTGTTGTTGTGGTCTTCAGTTCTGAGACTGGTTTGATGCAGCTCTCCATGCTACTCAATCCTGTGCAAGTTTCTTCATCTCCTAGTATCTACTGCAACCTACATCCTTCTGAATCTGTTTAGTGTATTCATCTCTTGGTCTCCCTATACGATTTTTACCCCCCACGCTGCCCTCCAATACTAAATTGGTGATCCCTTGACGCCTCAAAACAATGTCCTACCAACCGATCCCTTCTTCTAGTCAAGTTGTACCACAAACTCCTCTTCTCCCCAATCCTATTCAATACCTCCTCATTAGTTATGTGATCTACCCATCTAATCTTCAGTATTCTCCAGTAGCACCACATTTCAAAAGCTTCTATTCTCTTATTGTCTAAACTATTTATCGTACTCGTTTCACTTCCATACAAATACTTTCAGAAACGACTTCCTGACACTTAGGTCTATACTCAATACTAACAAATTTCTCTTCTTCAGAAACGCTTTCCTTGCCATTGCCAGTCTACATTTTATATCCTCTCTACTTCGACCATCATCAGTTACTTTGCTCCCCAAATAGCAAAACTCCTTTACTACTTTAAGTGTCTCATTTCCTAATCTAATTCCCTCAGCATCACCCAACTTAATTCGACTACATTCCATTATCCTCGTTTTGCTTTTGTTGATGTTCGTCTTATATCCTCCTTCCAAGACACTATCCATTCCGTTCAACTGCTCTTCTAAGTCCTTTGGTGTCTCTGACAGAATTACAATGTCATCGGCGAACGTGAAAGTCTTTATTTCTTGTCCATGGATTTTAATACCTACTCCGAATTTTTCTTTTGTTTCCTTCACTGCTTGCTCAACATACAGACTGAATAACATCGGAGAGAGGCTAAAACCCTGTCTCACTGCCTTCCCAACCACTAATTCCCTTTCATGCCCCTCGACTCTTATAACTGCCTTCTGGTTTCTGTCCAAATTGTAAATAGCCTTTCGCTCCCTGTATTTTACCCCTGCCACTTTCAGAATTTGAAGGAGAGTATTGCAGTCAACATTGTCATTAGCCCTGTCTCTTACTATTCCCCTTTCTCTCTCTCTCTCTCTCTCTCTCTCTCTCTCTCTCTCTCTCTCTCTCTCTGATTGTTTATTACTTTCTCAATCCTTGGAAAACATGAAACGTCAGATATTTTCGAATAATTTGGAACTGATTACAGGAAAGGTGTGTATTTTTTCAATTTATTCTCGGATCGATTGGATACCGCAGAAACCATGTAGTAACTGCGTGGTTAATGTGCAGCAGCTATCACGAGTAGTTAGGCAGAGATTTGCGCACGAGTGCGTGGTAGGTAACGACACGGTTCCGAGGCTGTTCCAGTGCTTTAGTGCCGTGACAAGTGTCCTTGGAGCCCAGCAGAGAAGCTGGAGCTGCCTTGGGTTGGCGGCCGGGTTCCGCGCGGATAGCCTTCGCGGGGGACGCCTGAGTATGTGCCAATTTTACGTCAACGTAAACACTAGCCGCGGCGCGGCCAGACACGGCGCGCGCTCGCGCACAGTCTCTCCGCCGAAGCCGAGGCTACGCTCTCGACTGTGTCTGTCTACGTTTCACTTAGTTTTTCCTGCGAACCACGTTTCTCGTACAGGATGCAGTAGAAACCTGTCCCTTTCGTTCATCTAGAACTGTTGCAGGGAATTCGATGTGTATAACAGCAACAAACACAGGGGACTACGCAATCAGATCCTACGTACAACAACCCATTGTTCTTGTCAACTGTCGCAGATCGAACTGTTTCTATATGGAGAAATGCAGAACATGTGGTACACGTACGTTAACAGTTTCATTTCCTATTACGAAAAAGAGTACCATTTTTCTTAAGAGACTGTATCGATAGCGAATTTGCCATTGTGATACTGCTGTTAGCGAATATTGCACTTCATCCTTCGTAATTGGCATTCAGCCTCCTACATTCATCACCTAGTGCCCACAATTTAGTACATTTGGAAGCTAACATTCCCAATTTCCAATTTACTTGACGATTTAAGACTTCCAGAAAACGTCAGTTTGCACAGAAGGTACGTATGAATGCTATTTTCACTAGTTTTTTCAAAACATAGCATTTTTTAAGTAACGTGCGTTAGTAGTGTATTGTATCTTCACTTACAGGATCTGATTCAGATACCACACGTCGTATTCTTTTAAATATTCATTCAGATCGTTCCAAAATTTACATTTTCCTGCCCTCGTCTTTACGTTAATTAAATCACATGAAAACAGTAGTAATTAAATCCAAGGTCAAGGAGAAAGCAACAGAGGGACAAGGAAAAAAGCGGAAGTGTAACCAACAGAAAAAACGAGAAAATAGATACAAGGTGACAATTACTGAACTATATGAAACAAAATCGTCATTACTTCTGAGCGGTGTACATTAGCACGTTCAAACTGCTCGGCTGGCGGCGGGGAATGACGGGAATTATTGTGGGCATGCGCATGCGCACGCCCACTTTCATTTGGATGGATTCGTCAAGAAGCAAAATAGGCGCATTTGGGGGACTGAGAATCCGCATTTCCCCATCGAGAAGTCTCTTCACCCTTAAGGGGCGACTACGTGGCGTGCTATGTCCTGTCACGGAATGATTGGAGCGATATTCCTTGATGGCACGGGGACGGGCGAACGGTACGTGAAAGTTTTGGAAGATGATTTCATCCCCATCACCCACAGTGAGCCTGATTTCTACCAGATGTGGTTCATGCAAGACGGAGTTCGACAGGAGCACTTTGGGGACCGCTTTCTGGCTCTGGGGTACCCAAAGACCACTGGCATGGGCCTCGATTGGCCGCCATATTCTCCGGATCTGAACACATGCGACTCCTTTTTGTGGGGTTATATTAAAGATAAGGTGTTCAGCAATAAACCCAAAACCATTGCTGAGCTGAAAAAAGGCCATTCAGGGGGTCATAGATAGCATCGATGTTCCGACACTTCAGCGGGTCGTGCAGAATTTTGCTATTCGTCTGTGCCACATGATCACCAATGATGGCAAGCATATCGAACACGTCATATCCTAAATCTGAATATCTGTAGTGATGTTTACATGTTGAATGAAGTGTGTGCACGCTGCAGTTTGTAACTAATTTACTTTTCTTTTCATATCGTTCAATAGCTGTCACCCTGTGACAAAAGAATAAGGAAAGAAGTAACTTGGTTTCAGTAAGAAGTGATGGACAGGGGCTACTATGAACAAGGAAAGAAAAAGGAATAACATGGAAAGAAATGACGAATACGTTACGGTAAGCAGTAATTGCAGTGCTTGGTATTCCATGTTGTACGTGAGCGTCCACGGATATGGATTTACACACGTTTCATAAAACGTTTGACCTTTTCTGTTTTGACGCCTTTTTCAAGTGTAATGACGATGTCATCTAAAACAATAGTCTGGTTATGAGTATGTCATACTGGCAGATCCTCCTGCATTTCAGTACAATTTTCCATTGTTACAACCTCTCCATATACTGGAGCATCATCCGCAAAAAGCCTGAGTGAACTTCCGATGTTACCCTCAAGATCATTTATGTACATTGTGAATAGCAACGGTCCTTCGACACTCCCCTGCGGCACACCTGAAATCACTCTTACTTCGGAAGACTTCTCTCCATTGAGAATGACATGCTGCGTACTGTTATCTAGGAACTCTTCAATCCAGTCACACAATTGCTCTGATAGTCCATACACTCTTACTTTGTTCATTTAACGACTCTGGGGAACTGTATCGAACGCCTTGTGGAAGTCAAGAAACACGGCATCTACCTGTGAACCCGTGTCTATGGTCCTCTGAGTCTCGTGGACGAATAGCGCGAGCTGGGTTTCACACGATCGTCTTTTCCGAAACCCATGCTGATTCCTACAGCGTAGATTTCTAGTCTCCATAAAAGTCATTATACTCGAACATAATACGTGTTCCAAAATTCTACAACTGAATAGACTGCATATGAGTATACTCATGGCGATGCAACCTGGATTCAAACGGCTAATCGGTGTCATTGTTTTCACTGAACTGTAAATTAACTTCCATGCTGTCACATCCGAAGAGAACTGATGATGACGCCAGCGCCTTTACTTGTCTTTCTTCTCAAGAGAATTTAAGGATCCTGCGAATGCGAAAGACTACTGCTGGATGAACTTACGTTTGGTGTGGACCTATGGTGGCTACCCCTTTCAGGCGGCGGTTCGTTACCAGTCTCGAGAGGACGAAATAATAAAGTAAAGCCACGCATGCGTAAAACATTCTGGTAGGGGAAAACCGTTGCAACGTCAAGTGGGAAGCACGGTTGGCCTGTCGGTGATGTGCGTCTCGGATGACGGGAGTGCACCTTTCAGCGCCCAGAAGCTGGCAGCGGCTCGCACACGTCCCAGTGGCGAGAGTCTGGTGCCCGCTGAAAGGTCGGCCCCCGGCTGTGGTCTGGTCGGCACGGCTCGGCTCGCCTCGCCTCGCCTGCTGCCGGCCGGCCTTGCAGCTTTCTCCTGCTGGCCGCCTCTCTGCCCGCGCCGCTTCCTGCAGCTACAGCCGAGAGCCGTTCCTCCCACCGCCGCCTGCGCGGCTGCTGATAGTTTCACGGGCAGTTGCTCCACATACACGTGGCGTCCGACCTCTACGATTCCTCTGACGGTGGCCGGTTGCGGGCAGACCAAGTTTTTGAGACAGCCACTGGGACCAGCTGGATGTAACGAAAGGTTCAGAGCACGAGGTGTCGAGGCAGTCTCTGCTCCGAACTCTCAAGAATCCGCATCCGACGTATACTCGATGCACCTTAACGGCCTTACAAATTAGTTCATAGGCCGACCGACTGACCAGTTTTGTGACAACATACACACTTTCAGATCGACTGGACTCTGCGAGTACTGCCAAAATCACCTAGACCACAAGGCTGTACAACTACATGCTAACACTCTTGTGACATCAACTGTAGACATGCGCTCATTGCCACCTATCTGTAGCAGCGCCATCTAGTTGGTTGGTTGGTTAGTTTAAAGGCGGGAGAAGAGACCAAACTACGAGATAATCGGTCCCTTGTTCCTAATAAAACAATGCCACAAATGTGAGAATAAAACGGACGAAACATGTAACACAAGACCGAAGGGAAGGCAACGAACACCAAAAAGAACAAAAGAGGACAAGAAAACAACAGAGAGACGCTAGAAACAGAAGAAAGTAAAACATGAAAGCAGATTACAGTGGCTGGCCCACCACGAGAACAGCGCCGTCTACAGTGTGGCGCACGAAATGTGTTACCATTTTGTTTTTGAATATTAACTTTATTGTCAATACAATCTGAAAGGAACATCTACTACAATGAAGAGCCGTCCATGGAGATTTGTTCTAACTCAGCACATGCTCAATATGTCCACCATTTCGTTTCCTAACTTCCTCCAAACCAACACTGAAGTTTTACCCTACGGCATATATCTTCCGTAATTTCACTGCAAGCTTGAAGAATAAGTCTTCTGAGCTCCATTAAATCACGTGGACGTTTCGGGAAAAATTTTTCCTTTAGGTACCCCCAACGAAAAAAGTCACACGGATTCAGGTCTGGACTATTGGGGGGCCAATTTTGTCCGTCATTGAAGCGACCTGGAAACCTGAGTGAAACAGCCTTAGGCCGATGTCGCTTCGCTTCCAATACTGTTCCTTCCTGTACAAATTTATCGTACAACCTGTGGATGGTCTTCTTGCAAGGGACCCAACGTGTGTTAAACTGTTGTCAAAAACGCCTCTGAGTCACAACAAGGCTTTTTGTTTCATGTAAAAGTAACACAACTGCCGATCGTTGCTGTGTCGTCAGTCTTCCATTGTCAGCCATTGCTGCTTACTAGCGGCAGTATCGTGAATTACACGTTATTTCGTAACTCATTTGTTTTTCCAAGTTCTGCTGGTACTGCTGTCCAGGTCCCAGCGGGATATCTACTGTGCGTCGTAAATTGTGAAAGAAACAATTGGTAACACATTTCGTGCGCCACCCTGTTGTTGCCTGTACCAAAGCCACGTGGACGGATGTAAACGAACATTTAGCAGCACCATTGCTAGTGAACTGAATTTGCTTGTGAAATATTTTTCTACTATTTGAGACGTATACTGTAGTTCAGAAGTAATCTTTAACATGGTGAATAAGTGTTGTGTTCCTGGCTCTGGCGGTAATTACGATGAGAAGAAGGAATCTCTTTAAATATTCAGCCGATGAAGATACGCTTACGAAATGGCCCTCTGCGATCGAGAGAAACAATTTTGTTCCCGGTAAGCGTTCTGTGTGAGATAGCTTTCGCTGTAAGGCTTACGTATTGACGGAAGTACATGGCAGTTTAACACTGATTATTAGTACACGTTTCAGCAACATGCATACAGTAAATCATCTATAAATTCCGAGTTCTGCCACTTGCACTTCATCGAAAAGACTAAATATTGTCAAAAACACAAGCAGTAGACTGGAAAACTGGAGCTACAAATGCACCGCTATGCAAGCCACAACTCGCGAAAAATGCAAGCGCCGGCCTGTTCCTCTCGCTGGCTGCAATTTCTTTATCTTATGTTCATTCAGGTTATGTTTTACGAGACACAAAAGGCGGAATTTTCCTTGGCTACTCTACAGCTACTATAGCCAAAGAAAGCCGAGACAAAGCTAAGGGAAAAGAAATGGCTAATGGAAAGGAAGAAAGTAACCCACGCATCGTTCCTCAAGGACCTGAGAGCTAATTATTTTCAGAATTATTTTAAGAATGACTGAAACACGCTTTTCAGACCTGGTGAGCATCAGAGCGTATTTGACGATAAAGTATCAGTCGTGACAGAAGATTTAAGCTGCAAGGAGAGCTGGCAGCTACATTACGGTTTTCAGCCACTGCCAGAAGCTATGAAGGCCTCTGATTCAGTGAAGCTGTATCCTCACAATTATAAGGGGTCAAGAAGTTACGCTTGAGGGCGTTGCTGCAACGTATGTGCAACTTAATTAGAATCCGATGCGGGTGTATAAGCACCGACAAGTACGCAAGAGGTCCGTGTGGCATTCGTGTCTTTCCGACGTGCGTGCGGTACATGCGGAAACGTGAACTATGACAACGTTATTATCAAATGCGTACAAACGAGACCGACATACTGTTGTTCTTTTCTTGACTGCCGGAGAACAAACACCGGTCGACATCCCCGAACAATGAACAAAGCGCATGGGGCAGCATGTCAGTTGTGGAATGCTGCCCCGAAATTCGTGCTGGGTATGTCTACTTCATGGCAATGAACATTCCCATATCGCAATTGTTGAAGCGCATAAGTTACGCCAACTCAAGTGAGAGACACTGGAAGAACCCCGTCCCCACCTATAGTCCAGACCTCTCCCCATGCGCTTACCACGCTTTCGGTCCCTTAAAGACGTTGAAGGTACGAAGATTCCCGTCGGGCGAGAATATGCAGCAGGCAGTTACGAACTTCTTCACACAGCAGCACACGGTGTTTCACCAAACGGGTATCTTGAACGTGATGCGCCCATGGGATCACTGCCTCAATGCTCACGGTGATTTTGTCTCATTGGCATATCGATTATACACTATATGGCCTTCAAACGGAAACTTTTTGATCGGCTCTTATGTTATCTTAAATGAGTCCTGGAACCTGTAAGGTGGTCAGTAGTTGCGCAACGAAATACACCAAGGTAAAGCAAACCAAATAAAACAAATTACATTCATGTAAACTTTATGAATTTGTTTATGTGCGTAACAGAAGAATTATCCCCGGAAGAACTTCGTACCGAATTGGAAGAAGATTAACTACAAAGATGCTGGCGCACATTACGTAATACAATTTTTTTTCAGATCCGACGATTTTAAAATCCTTTGTAATAACGACTTCTAAATCTTTTTCTTGTAATAAAAAAGTCTGCTAGATGTAGGAAGGGGGCGCACCGCCCCCCCCCCCCCCCACGTCCCACCCTTGCTCATAGGCATGGGCGCCCTTGTTAAGTAGGACTATAATTAATGAATGGAAGTCAGCCGACTGCTTGCATTTCGGCCTTTATTTCCGATACGTACATAGAATGAGATCTCAAATCTAATCAGACTAGTTCGGGTTTTAGATTTCATTTCAAACAGTTTTAAGTAATGACAGTATTGAAAAAACATCTTTAAAAATGAACCGAACTACATGAAATACGAACGTAGTGTTCATTTTTTATATGGTATATCAACAAGGCCACAATAACCCCTAACTGTATTTTGGGTAGTAGCTATACGTAAGTGCACTATAGTAGCAGCAATTGCAGATATACATTTTGTGTCAAAAAATGTACCCAAAATGTGCTTTGCATTCGCAATTTTTGACACGACTTATTTGACGGTCAGAGTTCAAGGACTGTCAGTAGGGCCACATAAACTATAACTTCAACTCGACAAACTTTTCAAAGGCAGTAAGCACGTTAGGTCGTAATAGCAATAAGTGAATCACAATTCAAGAAGACAATGGGAAATATGTTTGTCGCTTCCGATAAAAGAGTCACTTTGCACGACGGGTAGAAATAATGGACTACCGCAGCGGTCACGGTTATCTGCGACAATGCTGTATAGAAATTATTCTGTTAATAAGTACTTTAAAACAAATAAAACGGTATTTGTAATAAGATAATATGAAAACAAAGTATCTCATTCGTGATTAATAAGTTAGCTTCGTAAAATATAGGCACGAGGCTGGACGTCAAATACACTCCTGGAAATTGAAATAAGAACACCGTGAATTCATTGTCCCAGGAAGGGGAAACTTTATTGACACATTCCTGGGGTCAGATACATCACATGATCACACTGACAGAACCACAGGCACATAGACACAGGCAACAGAGCATGCACAATGTCGGCACTAGTACAGTGTATATCCACCTTTCGCAGCAATGCAGGCTGCTATTCTCCCATGGAGACGATCGTAGAGATGCTGGATGTAGTCCTGTGGAACAGCTTGCCATGCCATTTCCACCTGGCGCCTCAGTTGGACCAGCGTTCGTGCTGGACGTGCAGACCGCGTGGGACGACGCTTCATCCAGTCCCAAACATGCTCAATGGGGGACAGATCCGGAGATCTTGCTGGCCAGGGTAGTTGACTTACACCTTCTAGAGCACGTTGTGTGGCACGGGATACATGCGGACGTGCATTGTCCTGTTGGAACAGCAAGTTCCCTTGCCGGTCTAGGAATGGTAGAACGATGGGTTCGATGACGGTTTGGATGTACCGTGCACTATTCAGTGTCCGCTCGACGATCACCAGTGGTGTACGGCCAGTGTAGGAGATCGCTCCCCACACCATGATGCCGGGTGTTGGCCCTGTGTGCCTCGGTCGTATGCAGTCCTGATTGTGGCGCTCACCTGCACGGCGCCAAACACGCATACGACCATCATTGGCACCAAGGGAGAAGCGACTCTCATCGCTGAAGACGACACGTCTCCTTTCGTCCCTCCATCCACGCCTGTCGCGACACCACTGGAGGCGAGCTGCACGATGTTGGGGCGTGAGCGGAAGACGGCCTAACGGTGTGCGGGACCGTAGCCCAGCTTCATGGAGACGGTTGCGAATGGTCCTCGCCGATACCCCAGGAGCAACAGTGTCCCTAATTTGCTGGGAAGTGGCGGTGCGGTCCCCTACGGCACTGCGTAGGATCCTACGGTCTTGGCGTGCATCCGTGCGTCGCTGCGGTCCGGTCCCAGGTCGACGGGCACGTGCACCTTCCGCCGACCACTGGCGACAACATCGATGTACTGTGGAGACCTCACGCCCCACGTGTTGAGCAATTCGGCAGTACGTCCACCCGGCCTCCCGCATGCCCACTATACGCCCTCGCTCAAAGTCCGTCAAATGCACATACGGTTCACGTCCACGCTGTCGCGGCATGCTACCAGTGTTAAAGACTGCGATGGAGCTCCGTATGCCACGGCAAACTGACTGACACTGACGGCGGCGGTGCACAAATGCTGCGCAGCTAGCGCCATTCGACGGCCAACACCGCGGTTCCTGGTGTGTCCGCTGTGCCGTGCGTGTGATCATTGCTTGTACAGCCCTCTCGCAGTGTCCGGAGCAAGTATGGTGGGTCTGACACACCGGTGTCAATGTGTTCTTTTTTCTATTTCCAGGAGTGTAGTTCAAATGGCTCTAAGCACTATGGGACTTAACGTCCGAGGTCATCAGTCTCCTAGACTGAGAACTACTTAAACCTAACTACCTTAAGGACATCACACACATCCATGCCCGAGGCAGGATTCCAACCTGCGACCGTAGCGGTCGCGCGGTTCCGGACTGTAGCGCCTAGAACCTCTCGGCCACTCCGGCCGGCAATAAAGTCACAGAATGTATTAATAAGACTAAGGTGAAAAAATGTAAGAATTAGCGGAGAGTAGGACACGACCCTACATCATTTTACTCCGCAATCCACTATCTTATCGATTACGCTGTGCCTGAGTTCTGATATTTTTAGCTATAGTCTCTATTAACAAACTTTCTCTCGAAGGCTTATATCGTTGATGCATCATTAAGTGACCTCAAATTGTAAGAGTTGGTTTTTATGATAGATCGTCAAGGTTCCGTTGCCTTGGTATTACAGCTAGTTATAATACAAAGAAGCGGAACATGCCAAGATCAGTGGTGTTTGGTGCATCGAGTCAAAGATGGTATGCCAATAAGGTGTAACCGTACTTTGGCCCTTACAGAAGTGATACAATTGTGTCGGTAACTTATACTGAACTTGTACCAGACGTCCAGAGGTTACAGGCCCTCCGGATCAGTATTGCTGACCGATTACACGCGGTGTCTGACGTGGAGATATCGAGACGACGGGCATCCGTATGGAGCTCCGAAAGCCGTACTGTGCCAGCCGGCAGGGCCGGGGCCTGAGGAACGGGACGCGGCTTTTGTGAAAGCAAAGCGAGCGCTCTCGCGAAACGCCGGCCGTGGCATTTTGTGATCTTTGCTCCCGCCCCGGCGCACTTGCACAACAAAAAGCGGCGCTGCGCGGCGGCCGCCGAGGCGGCAGACCTCCAGCGCCGGCCACCGGCCTTCGCCCACCGGACGCGGCGCACGGCCACTTCCTGCTCCCCGCTCTTCCTACAACAACACTGTGGCGCGCACGCCACTCAGCCCTCCGTACGCTCCTGTTAGTGCGCCTCATCTGCATTTCCGTCGAGTCACGTGGGAACGAATGCAGATGCTGGTAAGACAGAAAGCAATGTTACTTATAATCCGTCTTGATTGCAAAATATTTATCCACATGACCGGTTTCGGTTCCTCTAGAACCATCTTCAGATCTGCAATTTCGGTTACAGGAGTAACCCGTCCAATTTCGGTTACTCCTGTAACCGAAATCGCAGATCTGAGGCCGGCCGGTGTGGCCGTGCGGTTCCGGCACTTCAGTCTGGAACCGTGTGGCCGCTACGGTCGCAAGTTCGAATCCTGCCTCGGGCATGGATGTGTGTGACGTCCTTAGGTTAGTTAGGTTTAAGTAATTCTAAGTTCTAGGGGACTGATGACCATAGATGTTAAATCCCATAGTGCTGAGAGCCATTTGAACCATTTTTTTTTTTTTTTTTTTTTTTTTTTTTTTTTTTGCAGTTCTGAAGATGGTTTTAGAGGTACCGAAACTGGTCATGTGAATAAATATTTTGCAATCAAGACGGATTGTAAGTAACATTGCATAAAAAGTGACTGCGGTATCCCTGCAGACATTATGTCCGATTTTGCAAAGACAGAAAGGAATCAAAGACAGAAAGGAAGGAATCAAAGACAGAAAGCAAGGAATCAAAGACAGAAAGCAAGGAATCAAAGACAGAAAGCAAGGAATCAAAGACAGAAAGCAAGGAATCAAAGACAGAAAGCAAGGAATCAAAGACAGAAAGCAAGGAATCAAAGACAGAAAGCAAGGAATCAAAGACAGAAAGCAAGGAATCAAAGACAGAAAGCAAGGAATCAAAGACAGAAGGTTGATTTTATATCAATGGGGCAAGTGGAAAATTTGGGCCTGACCGTGATTCGAACCTGGGTCTCCACTGACTGGGCACATGAGATGGCCACTACGTCAAGCAGACACAGTGGTCAACACAACTGCACAGACTACCCTAGCATGCCTCCAGTCAGGCCCAAATTCTCAACTTATACCACACACTACTGATGTTCGGTAGAACAGACACCACTTGTAGCCAATGCTGATAACTACAGTATCAATATGTGCATGTGGACGTGTTGCATTACGTCTCCCCAAAGCATCCCACAAGCGCTCGACGGAATTTATACTTCAGACGGAGTGTGTGGCCATATTAAGAGTACTGCTGCACAGCAAAAAAATCCTCTGGTCCACAAGATATCCATTTACTCCTCAGAGACCTTCCGCCAATCTCAATTGAACTCCTACTAACCAAAATCTACCATTTCTATCTGAAGCTACTGTATTTCCCGACGCCTTGGAAAATTTCCAGGGTTTCACCTTACGAAAAATTTGCAAAGACCTACTATTCCCTCAGGACTACGGCCGTATCTCCTTTCTCAGCTGCGCAGGGGAGATACTGAAGTACATCATCCTCTCCCACCTAAAACGTTTGCTTTCAGAACGCAACAAAATTATACCCTACAATTTGGATTGCGGGAAAATCATGGTACACTCCACCAAACGATGCGGCTGGTAGTGAAAGTATGCAATGCCCGCCAAATCCGCCACAGCAGTGCCATACTCTTGGACATGCAGAAAGCGTTCGACAATGGCATACAGGATTCATTTCCAGACTTCTTCCCCATCACTGTCCCCTCCACACCCTCCTCATAATTCGCTCCTCTCTCAGCAATAGGCAATTCTTCGTAGCAGTAAATAATTGCAATAGCTGCAGGGGTACCAAAGAGCTCCGTCATGGCCCCATACTGTATTCACTGTACATTAATAACATCCCGCATCAGATTGGAGGTCAGCTAGCCGATGACACGACAATCTTCAGAAACAGCGCCAATCTGACGTACAGGAATCTGGAAGAGCATCTGCATGAAATCCACAATTGGGCACTTCGATGGAAAATAACCAACTCCGACGAAACACAAGTAATAATCTTCGTCTATATAAGCATCCATGACGACGCAACACTAAATCTCAATGGCACTGTGATTCCTGGAAAGTCAACGTCAAATATCTAGGAATATTACTAGACTCAAGACTGACGTTTGTCGGACAAATCTGCAACCGAGGCCAAGGCCTCATTTACAGCTCTATTCTCTCATCAGTGGGAACACACTTCAGGTAAGGACCAAGCTCAGACTATTTAAAAACCTTCATCCAACCGCACATCACTTATGTATCAGAAATATGGATCATCATCACAGCCGACTGCACGTGAGGAAAGTGGGAGTTATACAGAATCGTTGCCTCAGATAGCCGTAGACGCGCCCTGTTTCCAACTACACACAACCACACACACACACACACACACACACACACACACACACACACACACACACATCTACACTGCACAGAACGTCACGAGGATCTCACAGATAATCCAACAACAAGCTACAAATTCCCAAAGATGATCACCCAACGAAATGTCAGCCCATAACATAACACCTCCTACGTGAAGCCACCAGCTTCCTACGTGCTTCAATCCCTCGTCCAGAAAACCAAATATCCGACTCAAGGAAAGAGGCTTCTCTTCACGGGCTTTCAAACGTAAAGGGGTCTAGTGCCCATCAGACACTGCAGTCAGACGGAATTTAAGTCGAGGGAACGAGCAGGCCAGTCCCTCCGCCGGATATTCTCTCGTTAAAACAATTCCACCTGTTCGACGAGGCCGCGCATTGCCCTGCAAAAAGGTATGTGAGAGCCGGATGCACCTCTGGAAACACACACGGGAAAGTGATAACGTTGGACGTTGATTCATCGTGTTCAAAGATGTGGAGATCGGCATGCCCACACCATAAACCGTGGAGCACCAAACCGATCATGAGTGTATTACGTGTCGTCGTCTCCTCTCCGCCCCCCCCCCCCCACCCCCACATGAAGCTACGTCCAGAATCACTACTCAGACAATCTGCTGTCATCCGAGAAAAGCACGCGACCCCACTCCATGCTGGTCCTGTCTCTATGTCTAACGGCTGGCAATTAGAAATATAGGATCCGGCCACAAAATTACAGCAGCATTAAAGGAACACCGCTATGCTCTTGGTCCCATCTTCTCCACAAGCGAAGCTACCCAAATATTGTCTCCGGGCCATGTTGTAATGAAGAATACTACCGAGGTGCACCGTAACTCCTCGCTGACTGAAACACACTGTCTTTTCCAGTTTCTTCAACTGCCTCGTGTTTCTTGTTCAGCCCCGTTTGGCGCTACAGTCCCGATGACCTCACGTAGCGCAACGTTACAACTATCTTCCTGTGCGCGAATGAGAGATCTCTCGCAACATGTTTCCGCACTTTCATTCATTTCCACCGAATAGAGAATGTGGCGTTGTGTTACAGGTGAGGTGTCACACCCGTTCAAAATAAATATCGTCATCTGAAACGCCATATTTGGAAATTAAGCTCACGCTCATAATTATAGCTGGCACGACCGTTCTACACGCTTCCTTTCCAGCCGATAGGCAGCTGCCCATCCATCCGGGCGCTAATCTTGTTGTGGAGCGGCACTTGCTCCTCAGCTAGCGCCTTTGAGAATCAGATAAACGTCGTCATGGATTCGCCACCCTAGGCAAGTTCCTAGCGCACTCTTACTTTGGCGTTCCAGCCAGAGGTAACCTTTCGAAGCCTTTTTGGACAAACAACAGTTGCCAAAAACGGAACTACAGTCAGAGTTTAATGAACACCAACTACACCACGATTAGCTAACGGTTGAACAAAAACTTTATTGCCCAGAAGCTTCGATCGCACAAATCATCGTCAGATATCTTGAAATATGTCAAAGAAGCGCACTTGACGTAGATTATATGATGCTGATAATAAAAAAATGTAACCTGTGGGGTTCTATTTTAGTCTGAAAAACACTGTTAATTCGTATTTTCATTTAGCAATGGTTATTAGTGAGTCCGACAAAACACACACACACACAAAAATAATAATAATAATAGATACCCTCAGATTACATTTCATCATTCACGACACAGGTTTACGGATGGAAACTATTCTATCTGATTATCATCTACTAGTAAGAAATAAGTTTTTAGGGCTCCGAGCGTCAATCGTTAAGAAACGGAACTCTTATAGGATTGCTTTGCTGTCCATCTGTCTGTCCGACCGTCAAAACCCCTTTTTCTCAGGTGGTACCCGTATCAGGTTGAAATTTACGTCACATACTGAGGTCTATAGGCCCTTGGCGGTGTAAAAAATTTAAACATCTAAGTCAGTGCAATCGAAAGGTACTGCCATTTACATCACATATTTTGATACTCGCAAATTCACTTATTAGGACCTCTAGGGTACTTCTCGTCGATCTAGAATGATCAAATTTGGCAAAAAGTAATGTTTCATAGTCCAAGTAATGGAAAAATCGTAAAATTGTGAATTTGTAATTAAATCACACGATCTGTTATTCGACATAAAAGTCGAAATTAGAACAGTCAGTAGTTTTGCATTCAGGCTGACTGGGTCGCGACGGTAAAAGTCAAATATCAGGCAAGAAATACTTTATTGCTCATATGACGCGTTTCAGAATTTATCCGTAGTCAAATATCCGTGAGCGAGTTCTACAGGTAGATATGGTGTTTCAAATTGTATGTGAAACAGACGCTCAGGTACTAGCATGCGAAATTCTGTTTCATAAGCAACTTGAAACGCTATATCTACCTTAAGTAATGGCTCCTGGGTGTGTGATGATGGATAAACTCCGAAATACATCATATAAGCAAGAAAGTCATTCGTTGGCTGATGTTCGACTTTTACCACTGCGAACCAGTCAGCCTGAATCGAGAACGACTGATGATTATAATAATGATCGCCTGCCTCCTGGGTGACTTTATGTCATTCTTACAATAATGAAATTAAAAAGTTCTCGAAAATCTGAGAATCCCCGACGTCGGTATCTTGCTAGTATCAATGTCGATAACAGGCGGAAATGGTCGAGATTATCAGTTCCCGGAATGGATCAACTGTCTGTACACTTAAGTTTGTATGGCACGATCAGTGCGCGAGTCCTACTGCACCTGGCCAAGTTTTGTTCAACACGCAGCTTATCTCATTCACTTTCGCATTCTTTAAGTACGCAGAAGAGTAAGGGGGAAGAGGAGCAGCGCCTTCTTAAAATTTACTGCACTCAGTGTGTGGGTTAATTCCGGAATGTTTTCTCGGTATCTGACAGAAAGAGAACATTTGGTTGACTATGTCAGTCCATACACAGAATGGGGATATTCAGGTCACCAGCCTCGCTGTCGCAACTTCACAGAGGGGTTGGTTGTGTACCCAGTGGGTTTCTCCTTATCTCTCTACTGAACGTCTCTAGACACTCTTAACAACACACAACACAATATAATGTACATCTACTCATTTGTCATCCACATGAGACAGGTATACAATTGATACACACTTCTGAGAAAAGCAGATGAGCATACTTCAGTATTTTTGTATTTTCCAAGAACACACACAAAAGTAGCCCATAGAAGTCAAATTCGTACTACACGTGTAAAATGTCAAGTATGTCGTTCTACACTGGTGAATGAGATAAGAGAAAATTTAGAGTTCAAAGTGTCCCAAAAACATTTTTAATTTCAGTTCGTTGGCTTTCGGGTGATGCGATCTCAGTAGTAAGAAAACGATACGACTGTGTGTTTGAGGCGACTTTCAAGTCCGTTATAACGATACGAATGTAAGGACTACACAATACGCAGTCACCAAGCGAACAAAATCTCCGACACGGCCAGAAATCAAATCCAGGTCCCTTCGGTTAGCAATCTGTCACGCTGACCCTGCAGTTAACGAGGCGGACAGTCATATAAACCGAGAGTAATGTCGGAAGACGCCAAAGCGTGCAACAGAAAACAAATCTGTGACTGCTGACATCACAATGAACTGCAACGGATACAGGCAGAACAATAAACACAGCTGCAACGTAACCCACAGCATTATAGATTTTGCGCCAGTAACGAAAACCACGCGTAGAAAGCGCAACTTGAGGGTAAAATGCTTCCTTGGCTACGATAAACCACCTAATGTACGCCTTAGCTTACCCTCTGAAATGTGTTTAACGTAATACAGCAGGTTGTTCATGTTAGCGGGTGACTAAAGCGTGTATGTGTTAATTACTGCCTTCAGTTCTGGTCGCATTGTGTAACTACGGACGTGTTATCGCATGCGGCCAGTCGCTCGTCTGCTCCGTTTAAATGACCCACCGTCGACAACAGATCGATATTAAATGTCTTTGCTCTGGTTGGGGCGTCAATAAACAGTATTTCTCTATACGGCATTAATAGCTGTGAAGTAGGAAAAAAAAAATGTTACATCTGGGCTGTATCCTATGCGCATGCACGACATCGTAACGAAATCAGTTGATCGTTTGCCGAAACAGGAAATGGCGCATAAAACGATAGAAGTTTACAATGAAACGAAGCTAGAATACAAATTTTTCGTCTGGATGTGCCGTGAATGATGCTAATACAATGCCATTCGGTTTATGCGGCGCTATAAAATTACTCGGACGGCTGTTGTGCCCGTGCTCTACGGTATCAGCATTATTTGCTTAAATAATATGTCTACCTCTCAGCTGCACTCGACATTATCCGAAGTGCGGTGCTAAAAATGCGGGAAGGAAAACTAAGTACACAACACAGGGGAAACTGACCGCCAGTCGCGTGACGTTTCGCGTAGTCCTCTAACCGCCGCGAGCTCAATAATTCACGCAGCACTGCCTGGAACTCAAGATCGATAACCTCTCTGTAGGACTGGAAACCAGTTTTTCGTAATTTAACGCTAGCGTCGTCATTATAACCGTAGCTTTCAGGTGTATCTTGGTGTAAAAAAGGTCGAACACAAAAACCACACAAAATATTAGATTATATCGACAGCATATTTCTAATCTCAATGAGAGCACAGAGGGGGGAGGGGGTTCAGTTGCTAGAGGTAAAAACAGTTTCACAACAGTTTAATCCATGGCCTAAAGCGGAAACATTCGTAACAGTGTAATTTATGAACTGCCACTTCAAGTAAAGCGTACATGTGCTATAAATAACTACACTGCCTTTTAATCATACGCTTGATGTTTTGTGTACCTGTTCAAAAAAACATCCGCGCCAGATGTAATTCAGTTTTGCTGTAAGAGAAGGTACTATTGATTACAGCAAATTAGCATACATTCAGTTCGTAAACCCCAGTTTGTGACCCAGGTTGGTCAAAATAACTGTTGTAAACAGTAATGTAACTGGTCTGAAACACAGCGACAGAATCGGCAGAAAACACTCTTCGTACTAATCCGTTTGGTGGATGCGAACGAGATTCTCCCACGGGAAGTAATAGCTGCCACCCTCCTCTTCCACTATGTTGGGATCTGTGCAATGGCTCCGTGTAAAAATGTAACATTTTACGGCCGAAAACGTCGCCCTTATGTTTCTCGATATTACGACGTGGCAGATGAACTTCTAGTTGAAACCCAACGTTTCGTCCCGTCGCCTACGGAAAACATCTTCGACAGCGGTTGTGGCTTTTCCAAGGCCCGATGCACACCCATTAGTAATGAGCGACACTCATAACATCCTTGAAGAAAAGGGAGCCGTATTATGTAAATCGAAGGGCATTTATCTTTTCCTCATCAAATCATGTCCTTGCCACTGACAGGGAAAAAACGTTGGGTTTCAACAGGATACTCATTCAATCACAGCATAACAATCCGGAATATTTTAATATGTGTGAGTCCACACCTTCTTTTATATAGAATCTTATTCGAAACACAAACTTACCAACCATCTACTTAATGCTGCCATCAGCATTTTTTACGTGCCTGCAGAAGAACCCTACTGTAGTTTCTATTGTAGTCTCCACCGACCATGAAGTCTACTCTTCAGCACTGAGTTTCATTTTAAGGACACACTTATTTTGAAAACTACTCTTATCCTAATAGAAGTTGCCTTTCAATCGAGATTCGTCTTTAGGAGGCGTTACTACTACTTTCGCTTTCCTTAAACAAAAGGACTGTATTTTCGTCGTTCTGACCTCGACAGATGCGTTAGCAGTATTTCAAACTAATGTCGCCCAAGCTAAGGACGAATATTTTAGGGTTTCATACCTCAAATGCTAAAAACGAAATCATTATACGATGGCTTTGTTGTCCGCCTGCTAAGGCCCCCTTTTCTCCGGAAAGGGTACAGGCATCAAGCTGAAATTTATATCAAACACGAAAGTCTACGGTTCTTTGGGGGTGTAAGAAATTTAAGCTGAAGTCAAAGCAATGAGAAGGTACGGCAGTTTACGCCACACTTTTTGATACTCGCAAACCCTCTCTTCAAAACCTGTAAAGGAACTATCTGTATACGAGGACGTGCTTAAAAGTAATGCCTCCGAATTTATATCAAACTCTTAAAGATTTTTTTTAAAAATATGAAACAAACGTTATTAACATTCTACATACTTAATTTTCCTGTCTACATATTTATTTCTCAAGATAGTCACACTGGCGACGAACAGTTTCTCCCAACGAGAGGCCAATTTGCTGATCCCGTCATTACAGAATGTTTGACTTTGTTGACGGAGCCACAATTTCTGCTTGCACCACTTCATCACTATCAGATGAAAGTCGGATGGGGCCAAGTCGGCACTGTGTGGAAGATGATCGATGACAGAGTACCCAAGGTGTCAGATTGTTGCAGATGTCGTAGCGCTCGTGTGTGGTCTAACATTGTCGTGCTAAAAGGTAAGGTGCTCCATGCGTGGACGAACTCTTCGAATTCAAAACTCGGTTACAGCAGGCTGTTTCTCACGCACCGACATAGTTACGTTAGACACCGCCATCCTACACGATACAATGCGGAGCCCTCTAGTGGCAGAGGGCTGCAGATATGTAGACATCAAGAATGAAGATGTAGAATGTTGGTAGTCAGTCAGCACGACTCAGCGTCGCGAGGAACACCTCAGAAGAAAACACCAGGAGCCGGGAAGATTCATCACCGACGATGACATCCGGTCGTGAAGGCCTTCATTGTATCGTTAACAACGTTTATTTTATTTGAAATTCTTTACGAGTTTTCACATAAAAATTACGGGGCATTACTTGTCAGCATGCTGTAACATGCACCCTATATTTATTCAGAAAATACGACATCATTGTGTTGGTAATCTGCACATTCTGGTAATATTAATAAAAAAGGACTTCATCATGACTAAAATAATAAATAATTATTGTCAGTGACAATTTAATATTCTGTGAAAACCTGTATCTCAGACAATACCTATAGAAAAAGATAGTGAAAATCTCCATCTTTTGTTATCTATGATTCTTCTAGAATAATCTTCCTCCTTCAGAATGAGATTTTCACTCTGCAGAGGAGTATGTGCTGATATAAAACTATCTAGCAGATTAATACTGTGTGTCGGACCGAGACTCGAACTCGGGACCTCTGCCTTTCGCGGCCAAGTGCCCTACCATCTGAGCTACCCAAACACGCCTCACGCCCCGTCCTCACAGCTTTACTTCTGCCAGTACCGAGTTCGAGTCTCGGTCCGGCACGCAGTTTTAATCTGCCAGGAAGTTTCAATCCTCCTCCTTGTTCGAACTGTTGTACTGATTGGACGTGATTGATGTCTTGCGGCACTGAGGTCTGTAAATACTGTATAATGTTGTTAAATGATCTTTGAAAATAGAGTTTCTGTGTCATGGAAATCAATACGTGTGTTTAAAATTTTATTTTTATATGACTCTCGTCCTATATAAATGTTTTTTTTTGTTCTGCTACAATGTACGCTAATAGTAAGTAATTTGTTATCTTGGTAGTCCTGCCCACGATTTGTAAAATACCACAATCTACTGCACGCCACAATGCCCTTGTAATTAATTAACTTTATACGGAACTTTTATTGGAACTAAAAGCTGGTTTACTTATACGAGCAGCCGGCCGCGGTGGTCTAGCGGTTCTAGGCGCTCAGTCCGGAACCGCGCGACTGCTACGGTCGCAGGTTCAAATCCTGCCTCGGGCATGGATGTGTGTGATGTCCTTAGGTTAGCTAGGTTTAAGTAGTTCTAAGTTCTAGGGGACTGATGACCACAGATGTTAAGTCCCATAGTGCTCAGAGCCATTTTGAACTTATACGATCATATTTTTTTCTCTATTTTTATTCATTCATTCGTCTACGTAGTTTATGGCAAAGGTTAAAGCGCGGTATACCCGCAACAATCAGGCATGTCGAACTAGCGAGAAAATATGAACATTAATTTTTTTATGTTCGTAATAACTGTTATCGAATGCTTCATCGATATTGTATTGTGTGCCTTTTCCCGGCCACGATAGAGAGAGGACGTAGATTTATTTTCAGTTCACTAATAATGTGAAAAACATTAATTTTTATTGTACCAAGTCAACTTCATTTACTGGTTGCTTATTCCAACTGATCTATCTATTTGCCTTACCGAATTGGTAATACTTTGCAGAAGCGAGAAATTCAAGTAGAGCTAACTGGACGCCGTAACATTGTCTTCAAAAGAAGAGGAGATAAATAACTTCAAGGCCATAAGAACTATCATCTAATAATGCAGTATCTTGTGTCGCTGTGCGTAAAGCAGCTGAGAGACACGCTCCCGAGCGAACCTGCTATTGATGCGCCTCTGGTGTGGCGCCAGCAAATTTTCATCGTAATTGTTGTTGATGCAGGTATCCATGATACTCTATCCTGTGCAAGCTTCTTCATTTCCCAGTACCTGCTGCAACCTACATCCTTCTGAATCTGTTATTGTATTCATCTCTTGGTCTCCCTCTATGGTTTTTACCCTCCACGCTGCCCTCCAATAGTAAATTGGTGATCCCTTGATGTCTCAGAATTAGCCCTACCAACCGATCCCTTCTTCTAGTCAAGTTGTGCCACAAATTTCTCTTCGCTCCAATTCTATTCAATACCCCCTCATTACTTATGTGATCTACCCATCTAATCTTCAGCATTCTTCTATAACACCACATTTCGATAGCTTCTATTCTCTTCTTGTCGAAACTATTTGTCGTCCACATTTCACTTCCATACAAGGCTACACTCCATACAAATACTTTCAGAAACGACTTCCTGAACTTAAATCAATACTCAATGTTAACCAATTTGTCTTCTTCAGAAACGCTTTCCTTGCCATTGCCAGTCTACATTTTATATTCTCTCTGCTTCGACATCATTAGTTATTTTGCTCCCCAAATAGTAAAACTCCTTTACTACTTTAAGTGTCTCATTTCCTCATCTAATCCCCACAGCATCACCCGATTTAATTCGTCTACATTCCATTATCCTCATTTTATTTTTGTTGATGTTCATCTCATACCCTCCTTTGAACACACTGTCCATTCCGTTCAGCTGCTCTTCCAGGTCCTTCGCTGTTTCTGACAGAATTACAATGTCATCGGTGAACCTCAAAGTTTTTATTTCTTCTCCATGGATTTCAATCTCTACTCCGAATTTTTCTTTTGTTTCCTTCACTGCTTGCTGAATATACAGATTGAATAACATCGGGATAGGCTACAACCCTGTCTCACTCCCTTCTAAACCACTGCTTCCCTTTCATGCCCTTCGACTCTTATAACTGCCATCTGGTTTCTGTACAAATTGTAAATAGCCTTCCGTTCCCTCTATTTTACCCCTGCCACCTTCAGAATTTGAAAGAGAGTATTCCAGTCAACATTGTCAAAAGCTTTCTCTAAGTCTACAAATTCCAGAAACGTAGGTTTGCCTTTCCTTAATCTGTTTTCGAAGATAAGTCGTAGAGTCAGTATTGCCTCACGTGTTGCTACATTTCTACGGAATCCGAACTGATCTTCCCCGAGGTCGGCTTCTACCAGTTCTTCCACTCGTCTGTAAAGAATTCGTGTTATCTTTCTTAAAACTATTAATTAATAAGTAGAAACTCTCACAGCGCAAGCCCTATTCGCACTTGCCTTTTTTTTTAAATGTAATATCCCACTGACCATTGTAATCCCAAATATGATACTTTCTCTATTTCTGCCTCTTTGTGCTGCGCTTGTCGTACAACTACCGGCTTCCGCCAAGAGAGGGCATTCTTTCCTCTCCGACAGTTCCCTGCCGCGCGCAGGGACTTGCTCGCCACTGAGAACGGCCGAGAGTGCGGGCGGCGAGTTGCGACCTGCGGCGGGCGACCCTCGCGGCCCGACTGCGCTGGTGGCCAGCGTGGGAGGTCCGTACACCTGCAGCTGGCGAGGGCGCGGGCGCTGCCGGCCGCGTGACCTTGGGCGGCACTACCTGCGGCCGTCCTTCTGGGAAGCGCGCTCAGCCTCGCCTCGCCTGCGCCCCCCCCCCCCCCCCCTTTCCTCTCGCCGCCCGCACTCCTGCTCAACTGACACGTCGGTGCACCGCGCTTCTCCGCACTGCGCTGTTGTCAGGCGCCTTCGAGGCGCTAGCAGCTACACGTTTCCCCCCCACTAGACTCACCATACTACACACAACCCGGCTCTCTCCGGATTTAACGGGTCTGCACCGTTCGCTGGTTTGGGATAGTGTTCCTCTCGAGCTTTGTGAACTGTCACCAACAGGTACCCTCGGTTTCTGGTACTTGATATGACGCTACCTCCGGCAATGCTTTACTCGCGCGTAGAAAATAAATGCATGACTCTTCGATTTCCATTTCGAATTGCACGTCCCCTGATTACAGGCTACGAGAGCCGATTCGCGGAGTCACAGTATGTTTAAGGCTTAAGCATGGACTTCGTCTTACGCTACGTCAGAATGACGTAAGGTAATTTATTAACGTTTCAGGAATTTTCAAATTCAGACTACCATTCCTCTGCTGTCAAATCATCACTGTTCCTTAGCGAACGAAAGAATAGATGACTCTTAAACCATATGGAAAGGATGAACTACAGCCTAAGTATAGTCTCAGTAGTGCAACTGGATTCGTGATTTCCAGCTGGAAAGTGGTCCAGTCTTCTGGAACTTGAAGAATGAGATTTTCACTCTGCAGCCGAGTGTACGCTGATATTAAGTTTCCTGGCAGATTAAAACTGTGTGCCGGATCGAGACGCGAACTTGGGACCTTTGCCTTTCGCGGGCTACCCAAGCACGACTCTCGCCCCTTCCTCACAGCTTTACTTCTGCCAGTATCTCGTCTCCCACGTTCCAAACTTTACAGAAGCTCTCCTGCGAACCTTGCCCGCGAAAGGCAAAGGTCCCGAGTTCGAGTCTCTGTCCGGCACACAGTTTTAATGTGCCAGGAAGATTCTTCTGGAACTTAACTGCTGAACCCCTCCTGTTTCTCCTCTACGGGGAGAACACTGCCGATGGAGCAGTGGCGTATGCAAACTAAGTGCTGGTGGTCGCGTCCGGATTCTTGGGTGCAGATAGCGGGAAAGACTGGCAGATTCAGGGTGGTATTCGAATAGTAAACTGGCCATGACAGAACAAAAACCTTCCTGCGTGCTAATCGTAGGTTAAGTATTTCAGACAAGAAAACTCACGATTTAATTAATACCTTCTCCATATAAAGCAGCTACGTTTGCAGATATTTGGGAGTCAAACTGAACAAAAGATGGAATTTTATCACACACACATTAAGCTACCCACAGAAAAATTAGTAAATATCGATCCAGTTTCATACATTACAACCTACGACGCAGACCATTAGGGCGCACCACGATTGTATCTTCTATGTCGTAATTGGCTTCGCAGTTAAGAATATGTGCACATCGGCTGCGATTCGAGAACTGCAGATGCAGCCTAAGATAAGCGCAGAGGAGCGTACTCTTCAGACCTGACCGAGCGCGGTGGCGCAGTGGTTAGCACACTGGACCCGCGTTCTGGAAAACGACGGTTCAAACCCGCGTCCGGTCATCCTGATTCAGGTTTTCCGTGATTTCCTAAATCGCTTCAGGCAAATGCCGGGGTGGTTACTTTGAAATGGCACGGCCGACTTTCTTCTCCATCATTCCCTAATCCAATGGTACCTATGATATCACTGTTAGGTCCCCTCCCACAAATAAATCAATCAACCAACCGACCGACCATCCTCTGGCCTGCTGGGTCTTTCAGCAGCACCTGTCGAGGCTGTACTGGCAATACTGGGGTGGGGATCTGCCCCTTCGACATTCAAGTACGACAGAGTAGCGTGCTGCTAGTTAAGTCGAGTGACTCGACCAAGAGAAAGTAGCTATAGATGTAAATATCGAAACTGCTCTCTAATTTCGAGCGTAGAGAGCAGAAGAATGGCATTGAGACTCCTCTGGTAGGCGTGTGTATAAATTTTTGTCAGTCCTTAAAAGACTGCGTACGATCGCGTCTTTGTTGCCCAAGTAAGGGACAGATAAACTTCATTCTGTGCAATTTTTGTGTCCATAGTGTCGTAGATGCTTTATAATTATTGAAGGACGGATTTCGTATGCTTACAAGACGTACTTGCAAGAGTGGGTGGACCTCACTCCACCTGCAGAAAATCGGGAGACAGGTAACGGCTATCTGTGATCAAGGAGAAACAGGGAAACCAGAGCATAACGTGCAAAGGAGGAACGGACTAAATGCCTTGAAGTTGGACTGAACTGCTCAAGATACTAAAGGTTGGAACATACTTAACTCTGCTGCCTATAGAATATGAAGAGCACTGCAAAATCATTTTCACAACAGGGAACATAGCGATCTGCAGGTCGACGTATGGTAAGCAAGTGGGACAAGATCAAAGAGATTTAGAGCGCATGCAGCAGCAGAATCATGTCGAGAAGGGAGTACAAAGAATAATGAAGAGAAAAGCTCGACAGTTCCCTCTGAGCAGCCATAGCGTACGGATCTCCGTGCCGGCACGTTCACAGGAGCTCAGTCCGCCAGTTCACCTGATGATGGCGACATATATGATCACCGAAATATTGTGCCCGTTGGACACTGTAGACCGGCAGTACACCCGTGGATATTTTGATTGTCTTAGATTTCTGATTACCATTGTAACACAGTAAGGACAGAGGGTCCTGTGGTGGTGAGTTTTACTTTTTCTTCTACTTAACTCGTATTGCTTTCTTTCATTTCTTTATTTTTCTGTTCATAAGGCTGTAGAATTTATCAATAGATATTAAATACTATAAATTCAATGTCATGTTGAAACAAATATGCCTGTAGAACGTAGAGAATATAATGATTCGCCCTAGAATCACAAGACGGCATAGCCAGGAGCAACGACAATAAATAATTATGTAAAATAAATAAATAAAACTATGTGCTGAGATAAATTCCGGTTCTCGGCAAAAGATAACCAGAAGGTAATTACTGTTGTCTGAATGGTGTCATAAGCTCAAATATAAAGTAAATTGTGTATTTCGCATCTCTCTGGCAGGGTGCAGTTTCTCTGCTGAAGGCCTGTCGTTAAATGTACTGTGTGGCATTCCGGAAAAAAACGCTCATGTTAGGTTTTTCTCTTTAACTGGCATATTTGAAGGGGATTTTGCCAACTTGTAGGTTATTCGAATCGAGGGCAAAGAACAGCTCGGAATATAATTTATTCAGCGTGCTAAGCTACTACTGGTGACATAACTAAAAGAAATAGATAGAAGCCAATTTCGTATTCTACGTTAAGGGTTGCCAAACAAATTTGTAACCGAAAGTACAGCAACGTTACATTTAGCCGACAGAGGGTCAAATAAAGAATAGGGTACAAAGATTATCATTTGCAAATGTGATGTACAGCAGTTTCAAAGGTAATTCGGTCAGAGGGGACAGAACAAAGTCTGATTTTTCTGCTGGCACAGCTATATCCACACTTTGCTAACCACTCCAAAGCTCGTTATTGAGACATATATTAATTTCTGAGATCGAAAGAATGTGTGACGAGATAAACTTATTCAGATCTTCAAGGGAGACGAAAATTTAATTGTGATGGGGGACAGGATATCTATAGTAGTAGAAGCAAGAGGTGGCAGAACAGTAGAGCGTATAGACTGGGAGGAAAGAATGAAAGCGGAAGCCGCCTCGTGAAGTTCTACACAAACAACGAGAGTGTGTTTAAGAATCGTGAAAAGAAGTTGTATACGTGGAAGAGATCTGGTGACACCAGTAGGTTTCAGATAGATTACATAAGGTAAGAGAGCGACTTAGAAAGAGATTTTAAACTGCAGAACATTTCCGGAGGCAGATATGGTCTCTGAATTCTATTTGCCGATTATAAACTGCAGATTTCATTTGTCCTCACGAGGCAGAGGACACTACACTGCAGTCCCTCGCCAGCTCGCTCACCTATATGGAGTTTGTCTACTGTTTCTTATTTGTCTAATTTTACTTCTTTGCGGTCTTCATGAGAGGACTGAAGAACGTAGATATCACCCCAAAAGCAGATTGACAAATTTTTAAGTAAATTTTTGCGTATTTTTTTGGAGTCTGTCTTCGAGTGTGATCGATTCTGATTCTCAGTTTTTCTGTCACAGTCTCTTGCCTATGAAACGTGTGTTGTTATACAAGTTGATCTCCGTTGTGCATCTTTTAGCTCCTTTACTAGCGCTAAGCACTTTTGAGATATTGCAGAATAGGCCATTTCTCTTTGGTTAGTTACTTAGCCAGTTACACGTGGCATAGAGCATTTGAACGATTCTTTTGTCGAAATGATGTGTCAGTTTACAGGATATGCATACTTGCTTAGTGGTAACATTATTGAACACATTTTTTAGTTCTACTCAAGGAACTATACTTAAACTTTTTTTTATTGGATACCAGTTTTTTAAATAGAAGTTCGTCAGTAGGATACGTCCAGCAGAAAAGAGATTAACGTAGACTTAAAACCTGCCTTGCTATCTGTCAGACATTTTACGTTACTGGACATGATCAAAAATATTAGTTGCTGCATACTGAACTCCTTTCTGAGCCACCGATACCTATAATATAGAGTAATAAAGGCCTTTTTTTTCCTGTAGTGTTGAAGGTATGGACATAACTGTTCCCCTCAAATTCTAATGGCTTATTTATGGCGAATTTCATTGGCGAATATATGTATCGTGGCGGCACACACAAAACGCCTGGCTCCTTGTAGAGGTACCTACTTGTCGTCCGCGGGCGAACACCACGTATTACTCTTACTGCTTGCTTTTGTGCAATCAATGCTTTTGTTCCAGGTTATGAGTTAAGCTAGAAAATTATTTCATAGGACATTATTGAGTGGAAAAATGCAAAATATCTCAAGAGGTTGATTCGTTTCTTTCCAAGGTAAGCAATTATACGAAGAGGAAAAGTAGCTGGAGTTAATTATTTGAGAAGCACAGTAATATGCGTCTTCCAGTTCAAGTTTTCATCAACATACACACAAAAAAAGTTTTGAGGATTCTGCTCAATTTACTGACTCCCGATCATGTGCAACATCAGTTGTTGGGATGACTGCTTGTTGTGCAGAACTGAACGTGGGTGCATTTCAGAATGTAGGCAGAGTTCGTTTTCTGGGAACCACTTGATAATTCTTTAGAAAGTATTATTCACCATCTCTTCTGCTGCTTTTTCTGCAACTGGGTTTACTGCAACGCCAGCATCGTCTTCAAAAAATATCAATTCTGCTTGTTGAATATTAAGTGGAAAGTCATTCATAATTGCAAGGAATAAGAGTCGACCTAAAATTGAACGCTGCGGGACGCCCTTTGTGATTTTTTTTCCCCGTTAGTAAAATTTTCTAACCTTTCGACATTGTTTGAATTAGCTAGCACAACGTTTTGCATTCTGATTGTTAAGTATGATTCAAACCAGCTACGCGTAATGCCACCCGTTCCATAAAACTCGAGTTTTTCTAAGACAGTAACATCACTGATCAAACGCCCTGGAAAGATCACGGAAGTATCAACTGACGATATTTTATTATACTATTTCTTCGTAGAGAAACTCATTCGACCTATACTTGAGTATTGCTCATCAATGTGGGATCCGTTCCAGGTCGGGTTGACAGAGGAGATAGAGAAGATCCAAAGAAGAGCGGCGCGTTTCGTCACAGGGTTATTTGGTAAGCGTGATGTTTAGCAAACTCAAGTGGCAGACTCTGAAGAGAGGTGCTCTGCATCGCGGTGTAGCTTGCTGTCCAGATCTCGAGAGGGTGCGTTTCTGGATGAGGTATCGAATATATTGCTTCCCGCTACTTACACCTCCCGAGGAGATCACGAATGTAAAATTAGAGAGATTCGAGCGCGCGCGGAAGCTTTCCGGCAGTCGTTCTTCCCGCGACCCATACGCGACTGGAACAGGAAAGGGAGGTAATGCAGTGGCACGTAATGTGCCCTCCGCCACACACCGTTGGGTGGCTCGCGGAGCATAATGTAGATGGTGATGCCCCAAACCTATTAATGCATCGTAACAATAATCGAGCATTTGTGATACTTTCAGTTACTTTCCCAACACCAGGCTTAGGCAGTCGCACATAAGAAGATTCGCTGCAGACTGGTGTCTAGGAGAATTCCTTGTGTCTGTAGGTAGTCTCAGCGACGTGGCAGGAGCCAGTGGAGTGGAGATGTGGAGGAGACGAAGCTATTGCGCACAATGCGGCGCAGGTAGCGGTGACAGGTAGCGGGAGGCAGAGCCGGGCGGCGGCGGCAGCTGGCAACGCCGCGGGCCGCGCCGGACAGCACAGCGCCTGCCTCGGCGCGCCGCGCCGCAGCAATAAACCACGCAGGTAGCCAGGCGCACGTCTCCACTCCACTGCTCTGCGCCGCCAGCTTCCGGCCACTCAGGCCCCGTCACTATCACGCACAGTTTGTTCACTGCGGCGACCTTTAGGCCGATTTATTGTCTTTTTTCACTGGTCTTTGGATACATTCCGTACCCACATACAACTTCGAAAACGTTATTTCCTTGTGGCCGCTTACAAGAAGCTGCCTACACCAGTTAACGTTTTCTGTACGCGGAATTTCAATAGGAAACCGACTGTGCTAACAGGTGATAATTGATCGCTAAAGAGACATCGTTATATCAACACATGCTCAATTCTCGCCATTCTACCTACACTAAAAAGTATTTACGATATCTGGTGAAAGTGAGAGAAGCAGTAATCTGGTTTTGTTGTATGTGTTATCTAATTAAACTCAGTCCCCGACGAACAGTTCACTGTGGAATAAGTAGTTTTTTCAATCTTTTCACATTGTAGCTTTCTGCTCACGAGGGATGAAATGAGACTGTACTGTTATAAACTCCACAGCTCCAGGCGTTCATGTGAAACCCAAAAATAGACAAACCGGACTGCCCCGTATGACTCATTGTGAGTTTCAGAAACGCCCCTGCATATAAAAATCATCAGAGAAATGTGTAACGTAATTGCAGCCATTTTCACCTTTGAAAAGATGTACACCATCAAAAACACCAATGAAATGACTGAAAACATTAAGGATCCACACACACCATCAACAGCAAAGCTTGCGTTCCTGAACGTAGTCAATGTGTACACAAACATACCAGTTGCAGAAACTCTTGAAATTATATGTATGGTTCAAATGGCACTAAGCACTAAGGGACTTAACATCTGAGGTCATCAGTCTCCTAGACTTAGAACTACTTGAACCTAACCAACCTAAGGACATCACACACGTCCATGCCCGAGGCAGGATTCGAACCTGCGACCGCAGCAGGAACGCGGTTCCGGTTGAAGCTCCTAGAACCGCTCGGTCACAGCGTCCGGCCAAAAATATATGTCTCACTTGTTTTTACTAACTGCTGTATGTAACATTACGTTAAATAAACAGCTATCATTATAAGCAAAAAATTCACTATTTTATATTTATTTTTTAAAAGCGCCTACGTTTTATTGTTTACAACTGCACAATACCGTTCTATTACGATTGTTATGTTACTAGCAACTGATGGCTAATATGTAACTGAACAATTTAGTAATTAATGAGCAATTAATGGAATTTACTTTGGTTCAGAATCAACTTCCAGTCACTGTGTCAAATGTCGATTATCAACTGATCTTCCTGCCTTTCGCTACCGGTTTTCTGACGCTTCAACTTTCCTTTCTAAGCGGATCATCTGCAACAGGCTCGTCGACTTTCCGACGCTATCCACTATATCACAGCATATACCGAACAACAATGGACCTGTAACGCTATTTCCAAATTTGTTTTTACGTCTAGCATAACCAGAAACCAATCACAAAGGAGGTCAATATTCCGCAGGGATATATTTTACCCAACAGGCGACATTGCCGGAACGTATAGAATTGGTTCTGGAAATCAAGGAACATTGCATCAACCTGTACGCCGGTATCCACAGTGCTCTGGATCTCTTCACAGATCAGAGCGAACTGAGTAAGATTTGTATAAGCAGGTTCCTACACAGGTGGCAATCGCTCTAGAAAAAGATCATAATCGTTAGTAAAAAACTGGTTCCACATTCCTATAAGAGACACAAGTTAGCGATGCAGGTTTCCAGGAGCATGTATCTCTCCGACAACCCTTGCTGATAACTGAAATAACCTTCACCTATTTACTGTTGCTTTAATTTTTCGTTATTCCAGAGACCAACGACAAACGGCTGCAGAATACAATCGAACAGATATTTTGTCAGGTTCAATAGCCTCTCCTCTGACAAGTGATTCAGTCCATTTTCTATCATGTGATGACTATTCTTTTATCTGTTATCGATATAATTAAGTAGGAAACTTAGGTTACTGATGGATCAGATTAACTTGGTCTTCTGTATTTCATCCTCTGCTTAGATACTAGTACTATCACAGAGGCCCACCCGGTTGGCCGGGCGGTCTAACGCACGGCTTTCCGGGCGGAAAGGAGCGCCTGGTCCCCGGTACGAATCCGCCCGGCGGATTTGTGTCTAGGTCCGGTGAGCCGGCCAGGCTGTGGATGGTTTTTAGGCGGTTTTCCATCTGCCTCGGCGAATGCGGGCTGGTTCCCCTTATTCAGCCTCAGCTACACTATGTCGGCGATTGCTGCGCAAACAAGTTCTCCACGTACGCGTACACCACCATTACTCTACCACGCAAACATAGGGGTTACACTCGTCTAATGTGAGACGTTTCCTGGGGAGGTCCACCGGGGACCGAACCGCACAATAATCCTGGGTTCGGTGTGGGGCGGCGGAGGGGTGAAGTGGACTGCAGCAGTCGTCGTGGGGTTGTGGACCACTGCGGCTGCGGCGGGTACGGAGCCTCTCCGTCGTTTCTAGGTCCTCAGTTAACATTACGTAACGTAACGTAACTATCACTGATTATATATCTATTGTGTGTGTGTAATAATAAAAAGATTTACATTTTTTTACCTGTGTGTGTGTGTGTGTGTGTGTGTGTGTGTGTGTGTGGGCGCGCGCGCGCGCATATATTCGAGCCGTTAACTGACCTGCGTAAGATAGAAGCTAACTACCATTTTTCATTTGATCGGTCGCGGAAATATTAGTCTTTCACTTTTTTCCTTGCGCAGTTTTTGCCACTGTTCGGCTTTAGTTTTTAACAAAGGTTTCCTTAGCTTCAGAACGGCGAGTTTGGAGGCGAGTGACCGCGATTGGTTCCGGGTATGACGTTGCAAACCGCGAGACGTGCTTCCACCGAGCGTGCGAGGGTAGGCGTCTTTCCCTATTCACCAGTCCTTCGAAGGAATCCAGGAAGACTTTCTGAACCCAGGCGATAGGAGTCTCTCGCACCGGCACGAGTTATGATCTGCACGTGGCTGCAACAAGTGTGTTTAACACCGAACCGCAAAGCCCCCACGTCTCGGACGATACCTCCTAGCAAGCGTACCGACACTGGATAGCACTGGGGAGAAGGTACGGTTCAGTTTCTCGCTTAACGTTGGAACTTGCAATGAGCAACAGATTCAACTTTAGTGCTTGTCCAGACTTCACAGGAACTTGGGAAACAGACCGAAAGACCGAAGCGACCAGCCTCCTCATAATGGCTCGGACCTACTCCAAACAATGAGCAGTACTTTGTTCTATTGCTAGTGTGTAAGAGGACAAAAGTGTGGCCAGTATCCATATTCGACTTCCGTCGCTCAAGTATGTGAAACTCACCACTGTGCACCACCCACACTTTGATGAATAAACAGGTCAGGAGCACCAGAAGCAAAGGGTTATCAGGGTTTCAGGAGGACTCCATATGCATGAAAGGTGTCACGTAATTCGCCGCAGGGGCTACACAGCGCAGCAACCTGAAGCTCGGCAACCTTTACCAGCTGCTACTGGTGTGTAATTGACCGTACATCTTCAGCCAAGCTCAATACCTAGTTTTCACATACACGTGGAAGAAGTCATTTCTGTTCGATATATTCACGAGAGCAACGTAGTCGTTCCTAATCACTACATTCAGTTAATCAGTACACAGCTTCACAAAATTATACTACTTAATTTCGACAGTCGAATGTCGAAGGTGTGTAGAAGTAAGCTCAGAGACAGTTACATGCGTTTTAGACACGAATAAAGAATTCTTTTCACAGTTAAAAGATTTATTTTTCCGTTGCATATATTTAGTGCTTAATTGCCGATACTAATACCGGCATATCCATCCTCCTCCAGTCTCAAGCAAGGAAAACTGTCACAATGTGGAAAAAGACGTGAGCTGTTGTCATATGTAGCCTTTAGTTTACTCCTAGAGAATTATATTTTAATTTTTTAATTTTTTGTGGAGAGTAGTGAAGGCACATATTGGTAACAAAGCCATTATTGGCTCCAGGGGGGTTTCATTTAACGAATGGAAGACAGCAGACAGTAGTTCGGCGTAGCGACAGCGTAAGGGAAATGTTCCTGGTATGTAGCCCGTTCGCAGAGGATAGTACTTGGACTGTTAGGCTAATTTGGAACGTGATACGAAAGAAGAACTAACACTATGGAGCTGCAAGAAGATTCTCTCGCTAAAGGCTGCCGCTCACATGGATTTGTTTTGCCACCGCTCTTGTGTAGCGATGCACCGACTCGTTACGTAAGCAGCCCACGTGCGACGAGGCGCGCACTTCGGAACTCTGTTCCCGGAACTCTGTTTCTTTCCCATTGTCCGAGCCAAGTTCGCATCCGCGCTAGTGTGTCTCGGCATGTGCAAACAGAAGCCGCCGACGAAACCTACAGTAGCTTTCCTCCCGTCGTTTAACTTGCTTCCATTGTTTCCTTCACATTCGTTATCTGATAGAGAATACACACACGACTGGTTTATTACTAGAATCTTATTTTCAGTTTCCGTTTCATACACGTACATGAAAACTGAAACTTCCAGTAGGTTATCCGTCAGTCTAACCTTGCCCTGATTGCGACATAGGACTATCCTGATCCCGGAGCGCGGCTAGCCAACATAAATGAGAAACACTCGTTCTGCGGCTTACCGAAAAACGTTGCAGCCTGTCGTTACGCTATGTTCTCTGCTGCAGTGGACCAACAATCTGTGTAGCTGCAGTGGTTTGCATGTAGGCAGGTCGACACTTTCCACGTTCTGCGCAGCAGGGACAGGGAGTAGCTAGTAGTGAGGGTCGTCGAGATGAGCGCTCTACCTTTCCCGCGATCCACCTGTTCAGCTGGCAGTGTCCGAGCATGAACGTCACTATTTCTGCTTATGGCTATTTATTTTGTCTACTTTGTGTAAGCCATAATGATCACTGCAGTGGCTAACGACTGTTGTTCCACATGTTAAACTTTCGCTTGCTAGAGCTTTCGCGCAAACCATTCGCCTTCTTACGTGCGTAGAACTCTAGCTGCATGAAATTCCTCGCCGTTATCTTGTACAGAAACCAGATGGCAGTTATGAGTCGAGGGGCATGAAAGGGAAGCAGTGGATGCGAATGGAGTGAGACAGGGTTGTAGCCTATCCCCGATGTTATTCACTCTGTATACTGAGCAAGCAATAAAGGAAACAAAAGAAAAATTCGGAGTAGGAATTAAAATCCATGGAGAAGAAATAAAAACTTTGAGGTTCGCCGATGACATTGAAATTCCGTCAGAGACAGCAAAGGACCTGGAAGGGCAGCTGAACGGAATGGACAGTGTCTTGAAGGGAGGATATAAGATGAACACCAACAAAAGCAAAACAAGGATAATGGAATGTAGTCGAATTAAAACGGGTGATGCTGCGGGAATTAGATTAGGAAATGAGATAAAGTAGTAAACGAGTTTTGCTATTTGGGGAGCAAAATAACAGATGATTGTCGAAGTAGAGAGGATATAAAATGTAGACTGGCAATGGCAAGGAAAGCGTTTCCGAAGAAAAGAAATTTCTTAACATCGAATATAGATATGTCAGGAAGTCATTTGTGAAAGTATTTGCATGGAGTGTAGCCATGTATGGAAGTGAAACATGGACGATAAATAGTTCAGACAAGAAGAGAATAGAAGGTTTCGAAATGTGATGCTACAGAAGAATGCTGAAGATCAGGTGGGTAGATCACATAAGTAATGAGGAGGTATGGAATAGAATTTATGAGAAGAGAAATTTGTGGCACAACTTGACTAGAAGAACGGATCGGTTGGTAGGACATATTCTGAGGCATCGAGGGATAACCAGTTTAGTACTGGAGGGTAGCGTGGAGGGTAAAAATCGTAGAGGGAGACCAAGAGATGAATACACTAAACAAATTCAGAAGGATTTAGGTTGCAGTAGGTACTGGGAGATGAAGCTTGCACAGGATAGAGTAGCATGGATTGCTGTATCAAACCAGTCTCTGGACTGAAGACCACAACAACAACAACATCTTGCACTTACATGCGAAAAAATGGCAATATCTTTCAACACTTAAAAAGCTGTGTACTTCCTATAAAGCTAAGGGTCGACGTCCCACGAAACTAAAGAATATAATTTCTTCTGTAACTGAAGTCCTCATTTTCTGTAAAATTACACCGATGAGCTTTAACATTATACCACTGCCCAGCGCGAGGTTTAATGCCTCCTGGTGGTGTTGCGGGCATGTGAAGCAATAAGGAAAGAACATAAGCGGAAGAGAGACGAATGGGCAGTCATTAAGAGAAGACACGGGTCAACAATAGGGAAGTCCACTGATGTAAGCTGTTTTGAAAAAGAACACATTGTTGTGACTTTGCGGCTGGAAACGAGCATCTCTGAAACGGCGGAGCTGTTTGGCTGTTTGCGCACTACTGTCGACAGCGCTTATGAAAAGTAAAGGATCGTGGAGTAATGAGTAGGCTGAATGGTATTGGACGATCACGTCTCATCACAACATAAGCAGCGATCTGTGCAGATCTGATGACACAGTGCTGCTGCAGGCAGAAGTGTCTCAGAGCACACCCTTCAAAGGCCATTGTTGAACATGGAGCTCCACATCACACCTACGTAGTCCGCTGTTGAGCCAACGACATTGTCAGTCACGATTGCAGTGGGTCCGGCATCAAGCGTTTTCACCATGGATCAATAGAAACATGTCGAATGAATCGCATTTCTTGTTTCACTAGGTCGATGGTTGGATCCTTACACGCCGCCATCCAGACGATTGGCTCGTCGAAACGTCCACAGCGCCACGGATGCAGGTCGGTGGCAGCAGAATTATGCTATGGGGTACACTAGGTTGGGCTTCTATAGGACCTATGATAGTGAACATTATTACGGACCACCTGCATCCTTTCATGCTTGACGTTTTCTCAAATAGCGATAACATCTGCCAGCAGGATAACTCTCCGCGACACAAGGCCAGAATCGTGTTGCAGTGGTTTGAGGAGCATGATAGTGAACTCAAATCGATGTTTTAGCCAGCAAATGACCCTGATATGTACTCTTTGGAACACATCGGGTGCCACCTTTGTGCCCGCAAACCACAGTCCCGTAATTTGCGGCAATTTAGTGACTTGTGAGAGGACATCTGGTGCAACATGCTTCTGGAAAAGTATCAAGAATCCATGCCAAGCAGAATCGCCGGTGTACTGTGCTTTAAAAGTGGCTTATCGCTGTATATTTTACAGTTACAACTTTTATTATTCGATGAGGAAGTGCAAAATGATTTCACATATGACGGACAGTAAGGAAAAATGTAATCGTACTGCACACAGGTAACACTTATTAAACATTTGCATTGAAACACTGGAAAAGGAATGTTATACGTACGATGAAATACTTTTTTGCTCTGCTAATCTGTAACTCACCACAGGAACTATGAATTAATAGTAGAAATCCACGGCTTTAGTCGCAGCGGGACAGTATTTTGACGATACATGAAGGCAGTCATACAAACAGAAATTTTTCGTGTTTTAAGTAACGGCGCGCAAGATTACCCAAGAAATTGATATGATGACAGATAACGCGTGGTATCGTACATAACTTAGAACGTTCCCGATACATCTGGCAAAACTTATCTGCAAACCTTAAAAGCATATTTAGCAACACAATCTTAAAGACACATCATCTTAATCGCTTCCATTAATGTGTGATTCTAGTGCACAAATGGTCAAAGTCGAATTCGTCCAAATACGTGTACATGTTGTGAAATTCGCATCTGGTTAAATACCGAGGTCAGTGGCGCAGCATTTAAATCAATATGTTTGTATTAGAGACGAGCGCGGTTCACTTAGGCTCCCAGCCATCCAGTTTAAGATTTTCATATTTCGTCCCTTCTTTCATCAAATGCAGTTTCCTCTCCCCCAAGATACGCAACCAACCGAGCCAGTGCTCATCTGTAAATGATCTCTACAGCGACAGGACGTTAAAATAATTCCTCGCGAGATTGACTATATTCTTTACAGGATTACGTCCAAATTATTATTTTATAAAATGATTGTAACTCCATCATGTTGCTGACAGTTGTCCAAGGAGCAAGCATGCCCGTAATAATCGTTACGAGACCGGTTAAAAGTGTTGCTGTATTTTGTAACGCGAAGGTTACTCGATTGAAACAGGTCTGAAGATGACGTAATGTATCGTCGAAACTGGTAGCCTAAAAATAAAACCTAAATAACGGCGATTGGTATTGTTTTATTGGGTATTATTTTATAGGTACGGATCGAACATTATGACGACAGGTCCCTTACAGTTGGAGTGGAAAACCAGGGAGGATAAGGATGCGCAATGAAATTAGCCGTATCCTTTCGTGGAATCGCTCCACCTTACTGGATATAGGAAAACGAGTAAAAGTCTATCTCTGGTTCGGTGGGCTGAAGTATGAGACCCAGTCATACCGAATGCGCGTCTAGAGCCTAAACCACTACGCCACCTCGCTTACTGCATTTTCTGTGAACCAGAGACAACTTCGAAGGCTTAAGTATATAAGAACACGTCGTCCAGTACAAGGACATTACTAATCGTGGTAGTTTGAGCTGAAACTGCTCTCTTGGTCACTTTTCGTATGGTCTATGGACTATCCATGGAGTGATAACAGAAAAATACATCCGCCCAGAAACATTAAAACATGTACTCATAGTAATATTATTTTGCAAATAATACTTTCCGTATCACTTTTGATTCTACGAACTATGTTACTTATTTTGCACCGTCTGGTGTGACCGAGTGGTTCTAGGCGCTTCAGTCTGGAACCACGCGACCGCTACGGTCGCAGGTTCGAATCCTGCCTCGGGCATTGATGTGTGATGCTCTTAGGTTATTTAGGTTTAAGTAGTTCTAAGTTTTAGGGGACTGATGACCTCAGAGCCATTTGAACCATTTGAACTTATTTTGCACTTAACGAAAATATTTGCAACGGTTATCCAAAAATAAGAATGGAACGTGTGAGCACAAACCACATCACAGTGTAAAACTTGATTAATTACAGGAACAGTACGTGAGTCATAATCATTGGACTTTTGTAAGTGGGATCAACAAACAGGAATTAACGACTTTCGCAACACTTGAGAGTGAAAGAAGCCGACGGCCGTGAGCCGTAATCGCTGTCGCCGCGCTTTGATCGTGCCGCGCCGTGGCTAGAGTGATTGCCGGGGACGGTCTCTGCTGATAATGCGAGGTTCAGCGGGCGGCCCTGGAGTTTTGTCCGCCTCTTATCGTCCGGATTAACACTTCCTGCCCAGCACAAGCTTCGCGGCACGCCACAGGGCGCGCAGCGATGCGAAACGACGGTACGTACTACCGCAGCTGTCAGTGGACCACTGACAACTTAGTCTTCAAGTCATATTGGTAACACATCCACCTTGTTCAGTTTAGTTCGATTTCGGTCGCCCATGTAAGTCCTAAAGGAAAAGAACCCGCACCACAAAGCAATTATCCGGATGGCACGGAAAACGGTCGCGCGGTTCTAGAGTGAAGCGCCTAGAACCGCTCAGCCACAACGGCCGGCTAATACGCCCTACTCCTTGTTCTATTCGCGGATGGTGCATGCGAAGAACGATTCCTCTATTAATCCAACATGATAAGGACTTATAATCAATACGCAGGTATCTGTCCAACGTTTTTTACGCCTCTTCTTTCGTGGGCGAATTATATTTGCTTATATTTTTATAATGGATGTCAGCGTTGCTTCTATTAAACCGTTCGGGGTAAGTAATATGTAATCAATGGAATTACTGTCATCAATACGGATTTAAAACAACAATGGAATAAATCGGAGTAGCAAGTGGTTCAAATGGTTCTGAGCACTATGGGACTCAACTGCTGAGGTCATTAGTCCGCTAGAACTTAGAACTAGTTAAACCTAACTAACCTAAGGACATCACAAACATCCATGCCCGAGGCAGGATTCGAACCTGTGACCGAAGCGGTCTTGCGGTTCCAGACTGCAGCGCCTTTAACCGCACGGCCACTTCGGCCGGCAAATCGGAGTAGCCTCTTAATTTAAATCCTGGACACGTGTGGGCCTTGGGGAACACGTCTCGTTACCTTCTGCCACATTTTATAATACAAAAACCTGGAAAACTGCTAAATGTTTCACTGTCCGGGTTCACCACGGATTCCAGTGCTCTCGAGGGCAAATGGTGGTTAACTGTGGAATCATACGGAGTGTGTCTGTGCCTTAGCAGGGAACGTACGGGGCTGCTGGCTATGCGCTTGTTCTGGTGAAGCCATGCTTGCGCGGATTACGTGTGTCCCCTCACCTCACGCTGTTCTGGCGGCTGTTCGGCTTTACACAACACGCAACACCTTTCGCTACGGACTTGTATGAAACTGGCGTTGCAGCACTGCAGGTCTGATAACCAGGGAAAATGATCGATCATCTTCGAAGCGATCAATGGCCTTAAACACCCTAGTTTTAACATGTAGCCTTAGTTTGAAATTTTGACAATTTTTGTTTCGGTGACACTCATCTTCAGGCATCCATTCAACACGTTAATATTTGCAACCTAATTTAAAATGTGTACATCGTATGTGGTGATATGTGTCTTGCTGACCATTCTTTCCGTACTACATAAAAAGAAAGCGCTGGCCTATTAACTGCTGCGGTTAATACAGAGTGCGCTTCCGTGAGGGTCTAACATTCCAGGAATGTTATTTTTCCAGCCAGTAGAAGGATTATAAGATGTAATAAACTGACGTATTACGTACGTGGTTGCAAATATTGTCAGTTACGCAGATTGAACCAGCATTTAGGACTATATCTTGAGGGGCTGAGGACGGAAACGTAGATGGCGAGATGTACACTCTGACATGGCGGCCTTGGTTTCACGGCCTGCTGACTGCAGTCTTATAAATATGTACGGTCTATCAGCATTACCGAAATGGCGTTGTCTTCGGCAACGCAAGTCACATATTATGAGATTTCGCGTAAAGGCAAGTACTGATTGCTTCTAGCTTTACTAAGGGGAAGACGATAAGTGGTACCACAATAAACGATCGAGAGCCTCAACGACTGTGCGCACCCGACTCTTTACGATCAGTGCTTGCTCGCACGGATGACAAGTCTTCAAATTCGGTATGCCGCATGTGAAATGGGAGTCGCACAGCAAACTGTGCGGGAAGTAATGCGACGCCGGTGCCGGGTGTGGCGGCATCGTGTTCGGTTGTGCTGTAGCGCCGCATTCTCGAGTCTCACTTATCCTGTGTGCGTGTTTTTCTGGGGTGAGGCCCGTTTCACTCACGTCAGCACAGAATGCCCATTAATCGCAACACTTACGTGTTGGCTATTGAGAACCCCAAAGCTACTGTTGCTTGTCAACTCGTTCTAGATGTTTGTGAAATTGTGAAGTTCACTAATAAAACAGAAGGGCTACCCTGTAACTACGACACCACTGAGTTATAATTGGAATCAGTCGTTTCGTACAAATACTTGGGTCTAATAATTTGTAGGAATATGAAATGGAAGGATCACGTAGGCTCAGTAAAAAGTAAGGCAGGTAGTAGAATTAGGTTCGTTGGCAGGCAGTCTACAAAGGCGATTGTTTACAATTAATATTTGGATCCCTTCGTAACACACTACTAAGATGCGTGGGACCCATGCCAAGTAGGACTAAAGGAGGATATTGAACGTATGTCCGGAAGGGCGGCACGGAAATGTTGGAAAACCGGAACTGGCAAATCCTTGAAAATTGACTCGAATTACACCGCAAAAGCGTACTCACAAAGTTTCATGAACCAGTCGGGGGACATACATTTTTCAATGCATTATCTTTAAAAGTAACAGCGATCAATAATACTCGACGCTCTCAACAGTACGATCAAATAGTGAAATTAAAGGTGGTTGTTTTCCCATTTTAGATAATGTCTGCAGTTTTGGGGAGCCTGTCGTCGGTGCAAAAGTTGGTTTAATTGGTTCCACATTTCGAATAATTACTAAATACTCACGCAATGACTAATGTCTTGAAAAGAGACCCAAAGTTTTCCCAGTCCTGGGTAACATTTGTTCAAGGATATGTCGGTGCGAAACTATCAGCAACTGTGTCAACGCGTAAAGCATCTCACAATACAGGATGTTGTTTATAAATTATACAGAAGTAACCTTTCATTGTGTGAAATCTTATGGGACTTAACTGCTAAGGTCATCAGTCCCTAAGCTTACATACTACTTAACCTATTATCTTAAGGACAAACACACACACACACACACACACACACACACACACACACCACACACACACACACACACACATGCCCGAGGGAGGACTCGAACTTCCGCCGGGACCAGCCGCTAAATCCATGACTGCAGCGCCTCAGACCGCTTGGCTCATCCCGCGCGCCAACCTTTCATTGTGAGAGAGACGAACTACAGAAATGTTTGATACAACACTGAATGCAGTACCGTATATCTAAGTTTTATTCCTATCTAATGCTTAGTTCCCGACATTCCCGCTAGGTGGTATCCGCGAATGAGTTATTTCAACACTCATCATGTAGGATTATAACGGTGCAGAGCGTGCTCAGTGTTGTTTATAGTTTCGTGAATGCAAATGCGCTGCTACAGTTCAGGGACAATTCAGGATTAAATAGCGGAAGTCATCACCTCAAAGACAAACCGTTATTAGTTGCTACAATCGTTTGACCGAAACTGGCCGTGTGTCACACAGAACGCCGTGTCAGGGTCGACCAGTCGTCTCTGACGCAGCAATTGGACAAGTTCAGCACTGTTACATTGGTAGTCCGCGTAAATGGATGAGACGTGTCAGCTCAGAATCGAATATGCCTCATGTTACAGGATGGAAGGTATTACGGAAACGCTTGTCATTCAAGCCCTACAAATGGGTGCTGTTGCTACCCTGAAGAGAAACTGACAAAGAGAAACTGACAAAGAAAAACGAGCCGAGTTTTACGTAGAAATGTTTAACAAAATGTAGACTGAAGATGACTTCCTTATAAAATTATATGCAGTGATGAAAATACCACCATACTTGTGCCAGACTGAATTGGCATAATGTTCGGATAGGGGGTGAGCAGAAACACTACGTCATGTTATCGAACACGTACGAGATTCGCCTTAGATAAATATTTTTTGCGCTGTAAGCTGTAACAAGATTCACGATCCTTTCTTTTTTTGCGTCGTCGTATCTGGACATGCTTTAACATTATCTAACGTCTGAATTACGATAGGATATGTTCCCAAATTTATTTTCCAGCAAGATGGGGTGTCACTACATTACCGTGAAGTTGTTGCGTGTCTCGAAGGAATGTGGCGACTTGGGTTGGTCGTGGTGGAACAATATCCCGACCACAACGATCACGCGATTTAATCCCAATGGACTTTTTTATATGAGGTTCCACTAAAGACAGAGGGTTTGTCTGTCGGCTTTCGGGAAAAGTCGACGAGCTGCGACAATGGGTAACACAAGCAGCCGCAATCATACATCAAGACATGCTTCATAGGATGTGCCAGGAAACATTACGGATGGGAGATATGTCGTGTTACAAAAGGTAGCCACACTGAGAATTTGTAAATAAAACTTGAAAATAAACTGCATTCAGTGCTGTAGAAAAAATTTCTGTAAGGCTTTTTAACAATTAGAGCTTTCTTTTGTATGACTAGTTTCCACACATCCTGTACAGAATCAGTATCAGACTCAGACAGCACTGGCCGAGCGAGGTAGCGCAGTGGTTAGCACATTGGACTCGCATTCGGGAGGACGACGGTTCAAACCCACATCCGGCCATCCTGTTTTAGGTTTTCCGTCATTTCTCTAAATCGCTTCAGGCAAATGCCGAGATGGTTCCATTGAAAGGACAAAGCCGAAATCCTTCCCCAATCCGATGGGACCAATGACCTCGCTGTTTGGTCCCCTCCTCCAAACCAACCATCCAAGTCAGCGCTCATCTTTGTACGAGACATACTCTCTTTAAATGGTGGAATTGGTTCCGCTTCATGTGCTGTGTCACGGAAGATTTACAAACACACTCCTTTGATTAGAATGAGAGTTACATCGTAAGTTACAGGATAAAATCTCTGCTTCGTCATCTGGAAGAGGACACCGTTTCGCCAAAGATATCACAGCCCACAGCAGGTATGAGGACGGAAGAAACAGAAAACTGAGCTTTTTGCCATACTTCAATAGCTTCAAAAGTATCTCGGTCCACGGTTAGGGACCAGCCACCCCACTACCCGACCACCCATCTTCCACGCGGCAAGGCTGGATTCGTTTGCCTTAAAACATTACCATCCGGCGGAGCTGGCCCTGCCTGGAACAGACCAGAATGGTCGGTCTACCTGTGCGTGGCGTCGTGATAACCTGCGGCAGGCGCAGATCCGGGACGGCGGCCAAGCCGAGGTCATTATCTGCTCCGCGCGTGACGTGGCGGCGGCGGCGGGCCAACACTTCGTCACCGCAGATAAGAGAGCAGCTCGCTGTCATCAGGGTGGTAACACACGGCCGGCGTTAGAGGCGGGCCGCGACACAAGCCACCGTGAGCAAGTCACAAACAGCCTCGTAACCCAGCTCCGTGGAGGCTATCAGACCGCCATCTTTGTTATAACCACCAAACAGAGAATACCCCCTAGCCAAGACCACTGGGACTTTCAATGACGTATCGACATCAGGATTCATTAATGTCGAGGAGCTGCGGAGTTCGGACCTGTGGGTGAAGAAAATGGTGAGGCCAGGTTAGAGGAATAGATAACGCAATCGCACCAAGTGCCTTAAGGCAGTTAGAGAAAAGCAATATAAACCGTCGGATAGGAACAGAATGCCGCTGTTCTCGAAACCAGATCATTGTCTTCATTACTTTCTCGTCCACCAGGTGAATTCGTTTGCCCCTCTAACCGCAAATACTGCTTACTCCCGCTTAAGATCCAAGTATTATCCCTGCAGATACACCGACTTTCACGACAAGTCTTTGCTCCCACTGTAGATGGCAGTGCGCTGTGAAACTATTTTATTCTGCGACAAATGGATGTTTTTATCCTCGTTTCGTTTATACATGAGCTGCGTAAGCAGTCCGCTTCGGTTTTCAGTGCGGTGAATTGCTAACCAAAGGGGCCCCGGTTCGTATACTGTAGATGGCGGGGGTATATATTAGCAGACGACTGAATTAACAAGAATTACTTTAGATAAAATTAGAAGGGCGCTTTTGCATCATAAAGCGAATACTAGTTCTTAGGAGAGTTCGATGTAAGATGAACATTTAATGTCCTTATACAGCAGCATTTGCAGACTTCATTCACGGATCAGAACAGATAGCAGCATAAGCCCTCACCAGCGATAGGTTGTAGCGCGATACTGGTAGTCCAATAACGGGGGTACTTTTTGATTGCAATAAACGAGTTAGAAAGATTTTATTTTTTATCTTGTGTGTATAGTTGTGAGTATGTCAAATCCAAGTTTCCTACTTCAGACGCTTTCGGAACATCATCTTGTGGCAAACATGAAGAAAAATTTTTTTTGAACTTTTTCCGGTTTTCGACTATTACACGGAAATTATGCATCCTACTGAAAATATTACCCAAAAAAATGGTTCAAATGGCTCTGAGCACTATGGGACTTAACATCTGAGGTCATCAGTTCCCTAGAACTAATTAAACCTAACTAACCTAAGGACATCACATACACCTATTCCCGAGGCAGGATTCGAACCTGCGACCGTAGCAGTCTCGCGGTTCCGGACTGAAGTGCCTAGAACCGCTCGGCCACCACGGCCGGCAAAATATTACCCACAGCAAAATGAAAGAGCATTAAATTTTACATCGAATGACCCACTTAATAGTCAACACTGGTCCATCCGTTTGGCCACAATCACTGCCAAAATTCGTTCATTTTTACCATCTTGGCTAGAAAGTCGGCTGCAACGCCTGTAACTCAAAAACGGGTACTCCAAACAAGAAATGTCAAGTTACCAGAATTTCAGAGCATGAAATTTAATTTTACAAAAGCATCTAATTTTTCAGTTTTATGCAATGTTAAACGGTCATAAATTTGAATGCCAAAATAATTCCATTTTGTTGTTTTTCTTGTAAGTCAAAGTGAGTCAATGAAATGAAATTTCCAGTGCGAAGACTGCTCTCTAATGAGCACACATGTGTTCACTCCTTCGTGTTCATCCATGCCTTAACTGGTAAGAAGGGGCTGCTAAAATGAAAACTTGGGTGTACAAAAATTCAGAAGCTGAACGTCGTCTTTCCCGAGCAATGTTCTTCTCAGACTCCATAGCTGTGCAGTTAGTGACTCCCATGATTCTTCCCATGGAATTGAAAGTATTCAATCAGTCAATCGTGCAGGTGTTAAAATCGGCGTTACCAGAGATGAGCTTGATGAATCATTCACTGGTTATGTTACGATGCTCAGGTCGTGCAGTATAGCAGTAAAGGACGTCTTCAAGTTTGAAGTTTCGAGCTACAAATCCAGTTGTACTAACAGCGTCGACAGTAACTAGTTATCCGAACCTTTGGTATGTGAATGTGCTAAGCCCAGTCAATAGTGTAGAAAAGCAACTGGAATCACTCAATAGAGGAAAGTCCACTGGACCTGACGGGATACCAATTCGATTCTACACAGAGTACGCGAAAGAACTTGCCCCCCTTCTAACAGCCGTGTACCGCAAGTCTCTAGAGGAACGGAGGGTTCCAAATGATTGGAAAAGAGCACAGATAGTCCCAGTCTTCAAGAAGGGTCGTCGAGCAGATGCGCAAAACTATAGACCTATATCTCTTACGTCAATCTCTTGTAGAATTTTAGAACATGTTTTTTGCTCGCGTATCATGTCATTTCTGGAAACCCAGAATCTACTATGTAGGAATCAACATGGATTCCGGAAACAGCGATCGTGTGAGACCCAACTCGCCTTATTTGTTCATGAGACCCAGAAAATATTAGATACAGGCTCCCAGGTAGATGCTATTTTTCTTGACTTCCGGAAGGCGTTCGATACAGTTCCGCACTGTCGCCTGATAAACAAAGTAAGAGCCTACGGAATATCAGACCAGCTGTGTGGCTGGATTGAAGAGTTTTTAGCAAACAGAACACAGCATGTTGTTATCAATGGAGAGACGTCTACAGACGTTAAAGTAACCTCTGGCGTGCCACAGGGGAGTGTTATGGGACCATTGCTTTTCACAATATATATAAATGACTTAGTAGATAGTGTCGGAAGTTCCATGCGGCTTTTCGCGGATGATGCTGTAGTATACAGAGAAGTTGCTGCATTAGAAAATTGTAGCGAAATACAGGAAGATCTGCAGCGGATAGGCACTTGGTGCAGGGAGTGGCAACTGACCCTTAACATAGACAAATGTAATGTATTGCGAATACATAGAAAGAAGGATCCTTTATTGTATGATTATATGATAGCGGAACAAACACTGGTAGCAGTTACTTCTGTAAAATATCTGGGAGTATGCGTGCGGAACGATTTGAAGTGGAATGATCATATAAAACTAATTGTTGGTAAGGCGGGTACCAGGTTGAGATTCATTGGGAGAGTGCTTAGAAAATGTAGTCCATCAACAAAGGAGGTGGCTTACAAAACACTCGTTCGACCTATACTTGAGTATTGCTCATCAGTGTGGGATCCGTACCAGGTCGGGTTGACGGAGGAGATAGAAAAGATCCAAAGAAGAGCGGCCCGTTTCGTCACTGGGTTATTTGGTAACCGTGATAGCGTTACGGAGATGTTTAATAAACTCAAGTGGCAGACTCTGCAAGAGAGGCGCTCTGCATCGCGGTGTAGCTTGCTCGCCAGGTTTCGAGAGGATGCGTTTCTGGATGAGGTATCGAATATATTGCTTCCCCCTACTTATACTTCCCGAGGAGATCACGAATGTAAAATTAGAGAGATTAGAGCGCGCACGGAGGCTTTCAGACAGTCGTTCTTCCCGCGAACCATACGCGACTGGAACAGGAAAGGGAGGTAATGACAGTGGCACGTAAAGTGCCCTCCGCCACATACCTTTGGGTGGCTTGCGGAGTATCAATGTAGATGTAGATGTAGATGTAGTGAAGATAGAAATACTGTGGCCTTACTGCGGAAATCAAGCACCTGACAAAGCAACAGACTTTTTCCATTTCATCGTTTATTTTTCAAAATCAACGACGCAAAGAAATGGGGCAACGATTCAGGGATCACTGATTGGACATCTGGCAAGAAAACGTTGGGGGGGGGGGGGGGGGGCGTATTGCTATGTGTCATAGACCTCTGTACGGATGTCCTCACGAAGTGTATCTGCAGCAGTGCGTGCAGTTTTCAGACACTCCTCTGGTGGATCTGACAGCTTGCTGTGATAGAAACTATCAGACAGTATCTCCTATCCTGTACTTTTGAGACACACTAATGTGCTCTTTGTTTGTCTGTCAACAATCATTATTTCTTCACTATATTTCCGGTAGAATCGGGTTTTTAATGGTTCTTACATCTGCCTCCCGGCTATCCGTGATTTGCCCTTTTAACTTCTGCAAAGTAAACTGGCACTCTTTCTGATTGTTCGATGTATGAAGAAATCATTTCCATTGTTTCATCTATCTGTGTGGGTCCAGGACTTCGTTTTTCCTCCACCCTTGATTGGCCTGTAAAAATCCCCCCGAGAAAAATTATGATACTGAGCATCTTTAGCAAGGAAGGTCCTCATATTACGGATACGTTCGAACACTTCGCGAGCCGAGTCATCACCCTCGCCTTTCAGCAACACCAGTAATAGTATCTGTTAATTCACGCTTCATTACTTTAAGAAGAATATTTTGCTTTGCATAGGGAAGTCTGCTAAGTTTCTCCCAATTAGTATAAATTTTCTCGCCACAATAAAAGCAATGTTTATTAAAATCAAATACCTTCTTGTATGATCGAAGATTCGACGTTGACGGTGCAGAACCTTCTACCAAAGACAATCTAATCAATTTTGGGTTACTGTACTACTTCTGATAAGCACTGTGCACATCAGATTCAGCCAGACCAGTTAATAACTTACGAAGTTCTGCTATTTTCCCATCCTTACTGGACTGTAGTAGCGTTTCCGTTTCACTGTAACCACATCCCCATTGCCGTCGCATATTAGGCACCCCTCCATATGATTTCATTTTAAATGCACTGACCACCCAATAAAATTAAACTTGAAAAAGTAACGAGAATTTTGCAAGACACAAGAAGTTTTGAACGTGTCTCTCGGACAGCACGCGGAGACTGGGAGCGGCTAACGATGAAAACAATAACGAAGGAACAGAGGGAGATGGCAGCCTGGGCTGTTTACATGTCAGTCGAAGGAGATCTGTAGATACCCCTAAACTCGAAACTGGGGCAGATTTATGTATTCGTACTGGAAATTTCGTTTCATCAAATAACTCTGACTTGCAAAAAAACAACAAAATGGATTTACTTTGGTTTTCAAGTGTACGCGCTTAAAGAGCGCCTAAACCAGCTCTAGATGTTTTAACACGAAATTTCATGCTCTACAGCTTTGGTAGCCCCATTTTTCGTCTCGAGTAGCCGTTTTTGAATTACAGGCGTTGGACCCGACTTCTTAGCCAAGATGGTAAAAATGAACGAATTTTGACAACTGATTACGACCAAACAGCTGCACGTTTCAGTGGGTCATTCGATGCAAAATTTAATACTGTTTCATTTTAGTATGGGTAACATTTTCATTGGGGTGAACAGTTTTCGAGTAATAGATGAAAAGCTGAAAAAAGTGCCAAAATTTCTCGGGTTTTTGGCCACAAAAAAGTTGTCCCGAACGTTTTGGAGGCCGAAAACTTGGGTTCAGTATAATCTCAACTATGTAGACAATAAAATCCTCTACCTCATTTTTTGCAAGCAAAGGGCCTTTTTTGTTACGCCGTTACTGGACTGTGGTAGCACATAACGACCAAAACCACAAAATGCACCAGGAGCGTTGCCAACAGTTGATTTTGGAGTCGCTTATCGTCAGCCCATTTGTTTGTATTCCGAGTTTCCAGCTCGTTTGCCGAGCACAATAGCTTAATAATCGAGTGTCACGCAAAGGGCCCCATTGTCTAAGTTATCAGGCTCTTGTTATCTGACCCGCGGGCGTCAACCGAGCCCGGATAATCCTTATAAACTGATAACGTTCTGGGAAACCCGCACCTGGCCTCACACGGGTGACTTGATTTTTCTGACTTCCTAAGGTATGTTTGGTGGTCTTCTACTTGTACGTGACTGAAAGCTTAGCAGTCTCTCAACAATTACTCACCTTCAGGAGCGGTAGGAACGTATATCCCCCTATTGCCAGTTCTGTGGCGATTTTATTCCCTATAACGCTACGCAATTAATTGGTGATTTGCTCTTGTCTGTTCCAAATCTGTGATTCTCAAGCTACACATACAACACCAAATGATCTCGATAAAGTAAATACATGATGCCTGTAGACGCAAAACGTCTCTATGGTCGGAGAGCTCTGTAGCAGGAAGGCCTATGACGTAACTGGAATGTAAGGTACTTGTATTAACGACTATATCTCTAGTAACGAGCTTGAAGTTTACGGGGAAGTTACGAATAATGTTTGTATTGCCACTATTTACTTCCGAAGAAGCTCTTCCTGATGTTGACAAAGCGGCCTAATATTCACTGCCGTGACCCCACAGGAGCGAAAGTGAATGGTGCCTGTTCTGTGATCGATTTTTAGCACTAAATAAGCACAGTGCACCAATCTTCACCAGAATGTGCAGCATTAAAACTATGATTAACTAACTCCTTACTCTCGCACCGATAGAGGTGGCGCATTTGTTAACATATCGGCTTTGTATTAGAGACTAAGGGTTCAATTCCCCATTTGGCGATTTTGAAAAGGTTTCCAGCCTTTCTCTAAAATCGCTTCTGGATGTTTCCTCTGCATATGTGCAGGATCTATTTCCTGTCTCATCCTTATCCTGCTTACATCTTCGTAAGTAATGTCCTCGATGTCGACAGTTTTAAATGTCAGTTCATCTTACTTTTTATCTTAATGTTACTAATAGAAGCACCTAACCATGGGCCACCTGGTCAACTCTAATAACTAAAACCAAACATTGTGGCAAACACACAAAACATCCCAATATGGGCCACCGCAACAAATGTACTGCAGCGTATAATATTAACAGTAATGGCTTCATGAATTTTACTTATAATGTCTGCCTAAGAAATGAATGTCTTGTAGGTCTTCAAAAGGTTTGATTGCAATCGGAACAATGTACCGCGAAAGGAAGTTCCCGAGTTCGTGTCTCTCTCCGGCATACAGTTTTAATCTCCCAGGAAGTTTAAGTTATAATAAAGATTCGTAGCAAATAAGGGTAGATTAAACGCCGGTCTCACGAGTACTATAGAACATGGAAATGATACTAGATGCACATGCACAGTTTAACTTCAGTAGATGTGTAGGAGACGAATGAAAAAGCAGGGAAAAGGCACAGATGAAGCAAAGTGTAATCCACGACTCCAAGGTACAACGCTTGTGATAACTGTCCACGTCATCGTTGTTGAGAAAGTTGAGACAGCTTTGACTGAGGCTCACTGGCTAACTGAGTCTGAGAGGAGATTAGGGGCCTCTCGATAAGATTAATCTGCAGTGTAGTGATTTGGAAGATAGCAGGCCATCGCTCAGTGAGAGGGTATTCTTCTGACATACTTTACATACGTAAAACAACCAGAGTGCGATAAAGGCTTGAAATCGGGACATGATATGTAATTCTCATCCTGTTCCTCAGGCCAATGGCAGCAACTCCTCCACATCTGCGGAAGCGTCGACGGAACGAAAAATTGCCAGATGCTGCACCGTGTGAAATTAGGTGTACTGATATGTACTAATAGTACTGTAGGCCTCCTAAAACTAGTGATATGAAATCGCGTTTCTCACAGAGCAAAAAAGTAGAACTGAAGATACAAATTATTGCTTCACTGCTGCTGTTGCGATGCTCCGCATTATGTCACACTTCCCGTATTATTTATACCAGCCTTGCGGCTTGCGTAGCACGGAATTGGCAGCATTTTTAAAATCTGAGGTTTCTGACACACCCATATTAAACACAGAATGCGAGCAAATATCGCTGCTGCTATCTTCATGCGTATATAGTTCCCTAATAGTATCTTTGAAGATATTTTTTCGTGCTAGCAGAACTCTCCTTCCTCGCCGCACATAAGGCGAACCTAACAGGGAATGCTCGGGGAAAGTGACCAGTAATACATGAAGTACCCTCCACCAAATACCGCAAGGAGGCTCGTGGAATAAGAATGGGGAACACTTCACCCTTTGAGCCCTAGTGGTTTCTGCCTCAAACCAGTATTTTTCTCATTTTATTTTGAAGTACCAGTCCCTTTAGCAAGGTTATTTTGTAGGAAGGATGGCTTTAGTAGTACCGGTGTTTCATCCTAAAGGCACTGGTACTTCAAAACAAAGTGACTGAAATCGTAGTTTGTGACAGAAACAATTGGAGCTACACAGGTTTTACGGTTTGACTAGTTTCGAATTTGTGCTAGTTTCGTATTACGGATTCATTTACCTTGTGTCCGGCACTGCTTATGTGTGGGGAACAAATACGTCGAGACTGAATCGTGGCTCGGAGTGTGCGGTCTGAGGCGTAGAAACGAGTATAACTGGTGGCATGCTCTGGCTCTAGGGTCGAAGGAAGTGGAGACCACACCATTACAGCTGTTGAATGATTTTACAGTACACCATTTTCATGTTCAGGTCAACATGCATCACCATAACTGCTTTACTTTTTACCGGCCATTAAAACACCAACACCAGGAAGGATAGCAGAAACGAAATTTTACGCATTTTTCAAATGCAGTATAACTAGAAGAACACATGATTAAATTGTTAGGTGATTCGCCACCTTTGTCAGCAACAACTGCTGTAAGCCAGCTGGAGGTGGAACTGAACGTGGAATGCAGACATAGATATGTCATTCAATGCTGCTTCGCCTCTAGGCAAAAGTTCATCAATCGCAGTGGCTGTCGAGTAGTGGTGTTCCAATCTTTTGGGAGACCATTACCAGAGGTGTTCAGTGGGAGAGAGATCGGGAGAACTTGCACTAGGCAGAACAGTACGAGCGATTCGTGATCTTGCGTTATCTTGTTGAAAGACATCATTGCTGAGTGCTTGACGACAGGACACAGCCAGAGGCTTCAGCACGTCAGAATGTACCGCCCGATAACCGAATAATCGTCTACGCGAACCAGAGGTGAACGTGTTGTACACCAAATGGCACCGACATACCATCCACGCCGGATCTTGGGCTCTAACGACTGTGAGAATCCAATCTGGCTATGTTCGGTCTGCTCGGGGCCTCCACGCACGCACACAACCTACTGTGCTTCTGTATGCAGAAACCGAGACTTGTCTGAAAAGATGACGTGGCGTCAATCCAATATCCGACGTTGTCTCTGGATGCTCCACTGTCGACATGCCTTCTCTTTACTGCTGCGGCAGCAAGGGAAGCAGCAAGATCGGTCGCCATACTGACTGCAGTGGTGTTCTTGTCGCACTGTCTGCATGGATATTTGTCTTGCTGCAGACAAGTCAGTGGTTCTCGTTCAAGTTACGTGATGTGGCTCTGGGATCTCGCACAGTGGGGCAAACGCTTTGGGATCCTCTTGGGCGCTAGTCTCCCAAGGCCAGCGAGATCATGCATGTCATTGAGTATCTATTTCATATTCGTATGGCAGCCGTGGGCTATTTGCTAACATCGCGGAACGATAAACTGCTCTCTCAATACGCTGCCACTGTTGAATTCATGGAAGTGCTGATAGACATGTCTCCGTCCTACAGCCAGCACTCAAATATGACTTCTGAATGAGAAACCTTTGGTCTACGCAGAATGTAGATGGCGTCATTCGTACCTACTTTGTGCTCTGCACTGAAATGCTTATCAGTTGTATACTGAGGTGACAAAAGTCAGGGGGTTCCTCCTAATATCGTATCGGACCTCCTTTTGACTGGCACAGTGCACCAACTGGACGTAGCACGGACTCAACAAGTCTTTGGAAGTCCCCTGCAAAAATATTGAGCCATGCTGCCTCCACAGCCGTCCATAATTGCGAAGTGTTGCAGGTATTGAATTTTGTGCTGCAACTGACCCTCTCGATTACGTCCCATAGACGCTCGATGGTATTCATGTCTGGAAATGTAGGTAGCCAGATCATTCGCTCGATTGTCCTGAATGTTCTTCAAACCAATCGCGAATAATTGTGAACTGACAACATGGTGCAATGTCGTCCGCAAACATTCCATCGTTGAATGCCTGGAAACTATATGTAAGTGGCCGAACAAACCCCTTTTTCAGTCAATGACCGAGTCAGCTGGACCAGAGGACACAGTCAATTCCATTCAAACACAGCCACACTGTCCACACTATTATGGGGCCACCACCGCTTACACTGTGTCTTGTTGAAAAGCGGTGCCCATGGCTTCGAGGGGCTGTGCCACACTCTAACCTTACCATTATCTCTTACTGAAATCGGGACTCATCTGAAACAGGGAACTGGTCACGAGCCCAGGAGAGGCGCCGCAGGCGATGTCATGCTGTTAGTAAAGCCGCTCGCATAAGTCGTCTGCTGTCACAGCCCATTAACGCCAAATTTCGCCGCATTGTCCGAACTCATACGTTCGTCTACGTCCCCACACTGATTTCTGCAGTTATTTCACTCAGTGTCTCTTAGCACTGACGATGATGATTTGGGTTGAAGGGGGCGCTCGACATCACAGTCATCAGCGCCGTGACGAAAAATCAACATGAAATCTCATGGGTGGGGACGAAAGCTGTCCCCACATGCAGAGCAGTTTGAAAAGAATGAAGTCCCATGCTTCTTTACAGAGCGTAGGGGAACGATGCGGGAGACCCGCACCGCCTTACTAGGCAAGGTTGTAATGGAGGTGGTTTGCCATTGCCTTCCTCCGACCGTAATGGGAATGAATGATGATGATGAAGACGACACAACAACACCCAGTCATCTCGAGGCAGGAAAAATTCCTGACCCCGCCGGGAATCGAACCCAGGACCCCGTACTCGGGAAGCGAGAACGCTACCGCGAGACCACGAGGGGCGGACTAGTTTATAACGCACTAAAGTCTGCCGCCCTTCCCCACCAGTTTTGGGATGAGGCCTGATAGTTCACAAAATGTCACCACTCTGCTAACACTGGTATCGGTATCTGCGAGGACTGTGGGCAGATCTCCAGCGAGACCAAGGGCTGCCCTATTATCAGTATAAAGGACACACGTAACCACACTATGCTGAACTGAAAGCGGCGCGACACAAACTTCACAGAAAGGTGGATCCTCCTCCTCCTCTCCCCCCCCCCCCCCCCCCCCCCCCCCCGGAGGAGGAAGCTGTGTGTTAAAGGGCTATGCCCGATGCGCAGTCTGGCAAGCAAAACCTCCTTCCAGCGGCGAGGCTGACACGAAGTCCGCCAAGTTTTTGTTGTCGGTTTGAGTGACCGCAGTTTGTTGTCCGACACGTGCAACCACTCGGTCTCCCACTGGCGCATGATCCATCTGTCAGAAAATGAGATAATGGCGTGCTACGGGATGGGACATTGATGGACAGCACCATCCCAACATGCTTCCTTGGTAGCTTTATAAGTCATGTCTTTACCCTGTATCCCAACGTGGCCAGGTACCCAGCAAAAAATCACCTCCTTGCCACGGCATTGGAGCCGCTGTAAGCAGTCATGGATGAACTGAATCAGAGGGTCTACCCGATACATTTGGTGAAGCGCTTGCAGCGCATTAAGAGAGTCGGAACAGACAAGAAAACTCGTACGGTGATGTCTGTGAACCCTCTCCAGTGCCATTAAAATGCCATATAACTCCGCATCTTAGCACTGAGAACTCTACTCATGCGCCGCTGCTGTCGGTCGCTAAGTGAAGGTTTCCGGCCCCTTACGTTGTCCGTGGTTTGAGGAAATGCCTGAACTTCGTTATTCTCAGCATACTCATGACGCTGTGGATCTCCGAATACTGAATTCCGTAATGATTTCCGAAATGGAATGTCTCACGCGTCTAGATCCAACCACTATTCCGCTTTCAAAGTCTTAATTCCCATCGTGCGGCCACCATCACATCGGAAACCTTTTCATATGAGTACAAATGCAACTCCGCCAATGCACTGCCCTTTTATTCCTTGTGTATGCGACACTACCGCCATCTGTATATGTGCATATCGCTAACTCTTGAGTGCCACCTCAGTGTATATATCCAAGCATGTAGTTCAAAATTGCTCTGAGCACTATGGGACTTAACATCTGAGGTCATCAGTCCCCTAGAACTTAGAACTACTTAAACCTAACCAACCTAAGGACATCACACACATCCATGTCCGAGGCAGGATTCGAACCTGCGACCGTAGCGGTCACGCGGTTCCAGACTGAAGCGCCTTTAACCGCGTGGGCACACTGGCCGGCCCCAAGCATGTAGTACATTTCATGTTCACCGATATTTGTTGAATATTATTTTCATTCAGTTGTACTTTTAATCGCCAGTAATTTATATAACATTAACACATGGAAAATTAGTTGGTCGAAGGAAACGTATTCGGCATCTCCAAATATGATTTCAATGCTTCTTTTGACTGCTACAGTAGAACATACACACCATTGGCTGTGCTCCACGGATCCCCAAATCCTCATCCGGAAAGTAGTGGCGTAAAAGTCATTTAATCCATGATGAAAGGCGTTGTCCATTCGCCCGAAGTTGGAACAGCGATTCCATCTGGATTAATAATTCCACCGTCCTTAAGGACAGCTGTTCCAGCCCTTCGATCTACGATAAAAGCCAGTCTCGATTTCACCCAGTGTTTACGTCCGCCCAGCTGGAATACGGAAGACGGTTAAGGTATTGGCAGCAGTTAGGCGGAAGTGTGTTGTACCGGCGGTGGCAACGGCGCCAGCCGACCATGTTTTGCAAACTCGATGCCCGCGCCCCGAGGTCACGTGCGCCCAGTCTAAACCAGAACCTGCTTGCTCGAGGCCGCAATCGGTGGTCGTCAGCTGTCCCGCACCTATACTGCATTACAAATTAAGTGCGAGGAAACGTCGGGCAACATCTTCGTCTGGCTGTATCTACGGACGTGCACTTTTCTCGAGCACGTTTCATTACTGTAAACTTGCGCGAAATTCTACTTGCACGTTGCAGCAGAAGTAAGAAAATGCATCGCTGTTGCAACGGTTAGTGCGGCCTATGCTTGATAGACACAGAGTGCAGGTCCCTCGGCATTCGTAGCTGCGGGTGCATCGACACCTAAGAAAGGAAGTGGGTGAAACCAGACTGAGGTACGATACACGTCTCATCTGCTCGCACGATCGCCTATAATTCCGCGTCGAAGACAGTCAAGTTTTGAGGCAGTCTGATCTTGAGGATGCGGTGGAGGAAAGCAGAACAACCAACAGAGTCCCTCTGGTTAGACACATCCGTAAATACAGCTACACAGTTCTGGTGCTCAGCTAAATCAGCATTATATAGTGTGCCAGAAAAATACCCAGGAGTGCATTTGCGAATGTAATACCCTGTGTAGTATATACGTACAGTAAACGTTTAATTCATACACCAAAACAAACCACATATAGACATATTCTGCAGATGTGAATTGCAAAACTAATGCCGAATATTACTGGGATGTTTTTAATCTTGAGTTGAACTAAAAATATTGGAACACTTCGCATGAAAATAATCTTGACAGAGGAGCAGACGCGACATGCCAATCAGTTGGCGCACTTGGGCCGGTGAAACCGGAGAATGGCGGGCGTGCATACCAGCCAAGGACACGTCGCGGTTCGGAGCGGAGCTGCGCTGCGCCGTGCGGCTCGGCGCGGCGGGGCGTGGCCTTGGCCGGGCTGCTGACCTCAGCCAATGACAGCTGCCCCTGGCACGGGGGCGGGGCGGCGGCCCGCCATTTTTTTCCGCCGCCACTTGCATCCCTGCGAAGCTATCTACTCACGGCCTGCTGTAATAATGCTCAACATATGTGTCAATCACAATCGGCAAACGTACAGCCGTTGAAAACGAACCCAGCCTCTCCACCGACAACAAAAGCAAACAATTCGCAACATAGCAGTTCCGCTTTACGTTTCGCCCATCTCGGATCGACGAGGAAGCGATATGACACACAACATGCACACAAGCCCGTTGCTGGCAGCTGGTATTTGCAACAGAGAAATATTGCGTTGTGGTAAAGCACTGCAGTCGTGCTCGAATGAACGTCGGTTCAAATCGCCTTTCCGCCATCCAGATTTACGCTTTCCGCTGTTTTCCTGAATCATTCAGGCCAATGCTGGGATGCCACTGCCAGTTTCCTTCCTTACTCTCCCGTAATTCGAGCCTGTGCCTCGTCCCTAACGGCAGGACACTAACGTTGCTTTCCCCCTTTCTTTCCTGCTGGTATAGCACATTATACACGCAACGGTTCTATCTTTGCATAAGAACGTTTTCAGCCCCCCTTCTTTAAAGAGCCTGCGTACAATATACACTAGTGTTCAAAAGGAGGAAAGTAACTCTCGCATGAGGTTCCAATGCTAAACATAGCTGGAAGAAAACTTTGACCATACGTAGAAAAAACTGCTGCAGTATCATACAGGAGGTAACGAAAAGAAATACGTGTTTATTCAAAGTCAATAATTACAATGAAGCCACCGAGAATCAAGATGGTCTCCTGACATTACAAATGGCACGACATTGCTCTTAATACGATGCGTGATCACTACGAACGGTAAGCAGTTCTTGTGAAACGTTCCATTCTTCAAGCAGTGCGGCTGGCAGCTACTGAATGGTGCATGTGGAGGTGCTGTAGTAAGCGTCCCCGACGTGCTCGGTGGTATTTAAATCGGGGGAACGGACAGGCTGGTCCATTCATCGAATATCCTATCGTTCTAACAGTTGCTCCACCCTGTGCTTTTCGGTCGTGTATTGCCAACCATTAAAATGAACTCAGGGCCGAAAGCACTACGGAAAATACGCGCATGGGGGAGTACAGTACAATAACGTTGACAGATGAGTGAACTGTGTTGGAAGATTTGGAGGTCAGCATGATCATGTAACATAATGTCTTCTCACACCGTGACACACAAACCGCCGAAACAACTATGGTCAACAGTGTTCCTGGGTGCACGACGTGTTCCCATCTCTCGCCATATGAAGTCCAGCATTATCAAACATGATTATTTTGGTGGTCCGTGTGCTAAGATGTGGAGAGCCAACGGCGTACTGACGTCCAAATCTTTTACCACGGCACACTTGCCAACTGCTTCCCTCTGTGCGTATCTTCAGTGGTGCTTCCGGCCTACGGGTGACAGTGCGTACCCGCTTCGAAAAGCGCAAATGGACGAGCTCTTGGAACGAGAGAATATTCGGCGAATGGACTCGGCTACCAGCTCCCTTGACTTAAATGCCACCGAGCACTTATCAGATGCACTGGGGAGACATATCTGTGTCCACGTGCACCGACGACCATCCAGCACTGCCAACCACGCTGGTGGAAGAATGCAACACCTTACCACAAGGACTCCTTGCCAACCTTGTCGCCAGCATGGCAGCACTTCACAGAGCATGCATTCCCGTCCGTGGTGGCCACACACCCAATTAAGAACCACATTTGTCCAATGGACCATCATGAACTGCGATAACTACAGTGTAATTATTGTCTCATTAACTCTAGCTGTTGCTTGTCAGTGACGTCATATTAAAGTTACTTTCGTCCTTTAGTTTTGCACACCATTGTCCTTCCATAATGAAGCACAGCATATCGGTTTCTGAGAGCGTGTTAACAATAAAGAATTTCTTTCTCAGTCACAGAGCAATGGTCATTTGTCACAGTGACCTATATATAACACACGGCCCAAGTTGTGAACTACGAGGGTGAGTCAAATGAAAACCTTAAATTTGTAATAACAAATCGAAATTTCGCGTAGTTATCCTGTAAGTTGGTAAGCGTGCTAGAAACAGAGTGCAGAATGGCCTGTAGGTGGCAGCATAGTTCCGATACCATACCAGTGTATATATCAGGGTTATTTCTTTTGGATTTATTATTATGCATCTCGCGGTTCTAGGCGCGCAGTACGGAACCGTGCGACTGCTATGGTCGCAGGTTCGAATCCTGCCTCGGGCATGGATGTGTGTGATGTCCTTAGGTTAGTTAGGTTTAAGTAGTTCTAAGTTCTAGGGGACTGATGGCCACAGCAGTTGAGTCCCATAGTGCTCAGAGCCATTTGAACCCATATTATTATGCAGATTTCACCTGAAGATGTGACTTTTTGTGCTACGAAACCGGTTGTGATCCAATATTAAAGGACTAAACACAGCTGAAGCGGTTATTAATACCCAAGATGACTACCCATAGTTGTTGTCGCCCTATCTACAAGGCTGTCTGCACAGTAATGTCCCTGTTGCCGTACGTCGTGGCTTAAGGTGAGTGCGTAGGCAAGACCCACCACCGGGTCTCCACGGTAGTTTCTCGCTGTCGCCGGCAGACACCCGTTGTATTGCGGAATGGCACCAACTATAGTCAAAATATTTTTACGAAATGACTTTGCAATGAAGTACAATGTTTCATTTGCCTCAAAACATTGAAGACTTATCTGCCATTTCTATGAAATAATAGAAGAGGAAGGAAATTTAGTTAACGACAATCTAGTTATAGTATACGATAAAAATAGGAAGTAGTTGATCTGCTGCCATTGGTTACATAATATACCTTTATCCGCTTGTGGCTCCTGAAAACGGGCAAATTAACACGAAAACCAGTTCTTGAACCTCAGTTTTCACCCTTTGCCATGACAATTGATAAAACCCACGTAGTAGTACGATCCCCGACTACAGTATAATTTTTTTAGGGGGGTTTCAAAAAATTAGTGACAATAGGCGAATATTAGTGATTTTTTTGTAGTATTCAACCATTTACCAATTTTTGAGAATAGTAGCGAACGATGGACAGACTACGTTTTCTCTATTTGCCCACTTAAATTAATATCTTGATTCTGCGTATCTTGAAACTGAGTCAAACTTTTACAATGTTTATGGGATTTCTACGTTTATTACAGAAAACAACAGGAATAAAAAACCGAAAATCTTATTTCAGAAACCAATAATTTTGAGCGTTTATAACAGTCGAGTTAAATGGCGTAAAGAAAACGATGTAACTAAAAACAGTTTTTTTCAGCGATAATTACTTTGCCTATTTTCAACCTGCTGTGGCGCTGGGATGAATGCCTCAATGCTCACGCCGGTTGTGCCTGATTGGCGTACCGATTGTGGACTGTATGGACCCCTTAAACGATTATGGAAACCATTTTAGAATGCATATATCCAACTGAAGTTCCATATCGACATTCAAATGCCAGCCACAACAGCACCCAGAGGTATACAAATAGTTCAAATGGCTCTGAGCACTATGGGACTTAACATCTGAGGTCGTCAGTCCCCTAGAACTTACAACTACTGAAACCTAACTAACCTAAGGAGATCACACACATCCATGCCCGAGGCAGGATTCGAACCTGCGACCGTAGCGGTCGCGCGGTTACAGACTGAAGCGCCTGGAACCGCTCGGCTACAGCGGCCGGCGCCGGAGGTATTCACCCTAGCTTTTGTATTTTGAACGACTGGAACATTTACCGCGATTGTTCCCCATTACTGCCAAGAATGCTAAACCCGCCGAGACTGCAGAGGGTGTGAGGTTTGCTGAGCAGTGCTCCGGCCGGCCGGTGTGGTTTGGTCTAGTCTGGGCAGAGCTAGATCCTGTGCCGTGTGACGACGCGGCGCTACCTGTGCATTGTCCAGCTATAAATGTGTCGGCGGGCGCGCGCGCGCTGACTCAGCGGCGATAAAAGTGTTCCTGGCAGCCGCCGCAGCCGGCGGTGGACGCAGCAGCGCCAACAACAGACAGGGACGCCACCCGCCGGCCGCGCCGCGTTTCTCAATCTCTTGCGTAACCATCTGTCACGTATTCTGAGCGACAACTCATCTTTGAGCGTCTCACACCGCCTTACTGGCGTGGGGTGGCCTGGCTTCCTTCTGCGGGATGTCCAGGTCACCGCGGCAGCAATCAGGTGAGAGGGGTACCTACAACCTAACGTCCGCACATGTAACGTCCTGCGAGACGTATTAGTCATATCAGACGACAGCGGAAAACTTTTTGGAACCGCACGGATTTGACATTTAATTATTTCAAGATCAGTTCCAAAGCTGACGCCTTACCACAGGAAACATATGCATCACAAAAAAATAAATGTTTCGGTTCTACATTTAAAACACGCGTCAGATCTTCATGATACTGTAACACACAGGGCGTGCTGAGAAGTAATATCTCCGAAATTTTCATGTGGGAACTCAAAGCTTTTTAAATAAAATGAGCGTTGTTACCAATCTCCATCTTTATTCTTCGTGTCTACACAGTTATGTCTGAACATAGTCACCCAGGTGAAGAACACATTTCCCCAAACGAGAGACCAGTTTGTTGATACCTTCACTGTAGAATGTTTGACATAGTCGACGGACTCGAACCTCTGCTTGCAGCTTTCCGTCCCTATCTAAGTTCTGGAAACACATGAAAATCTGATGGGGCCAAGTCAGGACAGTATGGTGATCGATGACAGTAAACCGAAGGCGCTGGATCGTTGCAGCTCGTGTCTGGTGTGGCATTGTCATATTGAAGGAGAGCATGCTCCTTGTGTCAACGAACTCTTCGAATTCGGAACTCTATTACAACACGCTATATCCCACGCACTGACAGTTTCGTTAGGCACCGCCATGCTTTGCGCTACAGTTCCAAACCCTCTAGGTGCAAATATGAAGACATGAAGAATAAAGATGTAGGATGGTAATAGTGTTTGCCTTATTTAAAAAAGCCTTAAGAGTTTTCACTTAAAAAATTCGGAAACATCACTTTTCAGCACGCCCTCGTACAAACAATTAAAAAAAGATATTTGCGATACGTGCACAGGTATTATTGCTTGTGAATATTATTAGGCCGGCCGGTGTGGCCGTGCAGTTCTAAGCGCGTCAGTTTGGAACCGCGTGACCGCTACGGTCGCAGGTTCGAATCCTGCCTCGGGCATGGATGTGTGTGATGTCCTTAGGTTAGTTAGGTTTAAGTAGTTCTAAGTTCTAGGGGACTGATGACCTCAGTAGTTAAGTCCCATAGTGCTCAGAGCCATTTGAACCATTTTTGAATATTATTACTGAGCTAACTATTCCAGTTCAGAACACATACTACTGCAACAAGACATCTAATATAGTACTCCATTAATGGTGCTACACACTGATATACTCACGAGAGAGAGAAAAACTGTAGAATTATTCTTTCGTAGAGAGATGGAACAAGTGGTTCTTTTCCGATATTAATTAACGCGTTTAACGGTTGTCTACTTTATCACTCACCCTTGATATTTATTAATAACAATATTGTTCTTACAACCAAACGAATTGTCGGTACAGTTCAATCTCTCAGTATACAGTAAACATTCTTTACAAGTATTACATCGGTATTATTGTTACCGCAGTTATCAATTAACTTTTATTAATTTACTTCCCGGTAACTTTTTCTTGCTATTTCACAGCTTATCGGCGTTTCGTATTAGGTATTAACTGAGACGTAACGTGAATCTTGCTTCCCGAGGCTGAAACAAAATAGTGTGAGAAACTGTTGCTGCACTAAAAGTTTTTGCATTATGAAGTAATAAATAGAGAAACGTCAGTGTATGAACATACCATGGTAATCAAAGTTAAATGAAGTTTTAAAATAACTCCAGTTATGCAAAATTCTTCAGTTGGTTGGTTGGTTTGTTGATTAATTTGGGTGAGAGAACCAAACAACGAGATCATTGGTCCCGTCGCATTACATCTACATCTATCTACATCTATACTCCGCGAGCCACCTTACGGTGTGTGGCGGAGGGTACTTATTGTACCACTATCTGATCCCCCTTCCCTGTTCCATTCACGAATTGTGCGTGGGAAGAACGACTGCTTGTAAGTCTCCGTATTTGCTCTAATTTCTCGGATCTTTTCGTTGTGATCATTACGCGAGATATATGTGGGCGGTAGTAATATGTTGCCCATCTCTTCCCGGAATGTGCTCTCTCGTAATTTCGATAATAAACCTCTCCGTATTGCGTAACGCCTTTCTTGAAGTGTCCGCCACTGGAGCTTGTTCAGCATCTCCGTAACGCTCTCGCGCTGACTAAATGTCCCCATGACGAATCGCGCTGCTTTTCGCTGGATCATGTCTATCTCTTCTATTAATCCAACCTGGTAAGGGTCCCATACTGATGAGCAATACTCAAGAATCGGACGAACAAGCGTTTTGTAAGCTACTTCTTTCGTCGATGAGTCACATTTTCTTAGAATTCTTCCTATGAATCTCAACCTGGCGCCTGCTTTTCCCACTATTTGTTTTATGTGATCATTCCACTTCAGATCGCTCCGGATAGTAACTCCTAAGTATTTTACGGTCGTTACCGCTTCCAATGATTTACCACCTATGGCATAATCGTACTGGAATGGATTTCTGCCCCTATGTATGCGCATTATATTACATTTATCTACGTTTAGGGAAAGCTGCCAGCTGTCGCACCATGCATTAATCCTCTGCAGGTCCTCCTGGAGTACGTACGAGTCTTCTGATGTTGCTACTTTCTTGTAGACAACCGTGTCATCTGCAAATAGCCTCACGGAGCTACCGATGTTGTCAACTAAGTCATTTATGTATATTGTAAACAATAAAGGTCCTATCACGCTTCCCTGCGGTACTCCCGAAATTACCTCTACATCTGCAGATTTTGAACCGTTAAGAATGACATGTTGTGTTCTTTCTTCTAGGAAATCCTGAATCCAATCACAAACCTGGTCCGATATTCCGTAAGCTCGTATTTTTTTCACTAAACGTAAGTGCGGAACCGTATCAAATGCCTTCCTGAAGTCCAGGAATACGGCATCAATCTGCTCGCCAGTGTCTACGGCACTGTGAATTTCTTGGGCAAATAGGGCGAGCTGAGTTTCACATGATCTCTGTTTGCGGAATCCATGTTGGTTATGATGAAGGAGATTTGTATTATCTAAGAACGTCATAATACGAGAACACAAAACATGTTCCATTATTCTACAACAGATTGACGTAAGCGAAATAGGCCTATAATTATTCGCATCTGATTTATGACCCTTCTTGAAAATGGGAACGACCTGCGCTTTCTTCCAGTCGCTAGGAGATGATGGGGAAGTAAGTCGGCCGTGCCCTTTCAAAGGGAACATCCCAGCATTTGGCTGAAGCGATTTAGGGAAATCACGGAAAACCTAATTCAGGATGGCCCGCAGATTTGAACCTTCGTCCTCACGAATGCGAGTCCAGTGTGCTAACCACTGCTCCACCTTGCTCGGTAACTTCTTCAGTCATCGTTTATTTGTACAAAATTACAAATTCACTATCAACAGATTTCTCAGCGCTTCTATATCTGTAGATTTATGAGTTAATTACATTTCTGTAAGTATTAAGAGGGGGCGCGCACGTTCGGTAAGAGTTATTCCCACAGAGTTAAGAACGCTGGATCAGTTATTTTTTCTCAGTATGAAAAAATCGGTTATTTCGAAGGGAATACGAATACCTATGTCCTTAGTAAGGATGACACATTAGTGCGTACGTCGGTAAACAGATTGGGAGCTGTATTATGACGATAACTAAGTTTGCTTTGCAGTATGGTTTATCATTTTCATTATTGTCATCACTTTTTAAAAATAATGTTGTTTATACCCCCACCAAGTAACCAGGGACCACATGGTTGAAAACCTAATGAATCGGGAAAAATCCTCAGAATTCAAAGAAATTTACGGTCAAGGTTTCCTGCCTCAAACGGGAACCATATAGTAGAAAATAAAATTGGATTGACTCCACAATCATTAACAATTAGGACTTATCGCGAAGTACCCGTTTGACTCTGAAGGAGTAGATCAAGAAAAAAACTGGAAATGGTACAATTGGAAAACACTGTAGCGGAAAACATCTTTGACAGTGTTTTTATTTGCTTCTCCCTCCGCCACAGCGTTGTCTGTAACTAATCATTAGTTTGGAATTTCATCTCTGCAGAATACTCTATCGCATTCCCACAATATCACCAAAACGTCTCCCATTTACAGTTCCAGGTTGTTGGAGTGAAACATACAAAATACAGGGAAGTATAAGTGAGCTTCAGATGCTGATTTGCGTTGGGTGGTAAGACGAAAGAGTTACTGCGCTGCTTCCAGTTAATGCTGAATCAGCGTTGGCTCACGACTGATTCTACTTACTGTACTTCCCAGCAGGCAGTGCGGAGCGATGCATTGGCAAGAATAAGAGCTGCGCGTCGCTTCCCACCCACGGTGAGCGAGGTGTAGCGCTAGCGGCCCGTTATACGAGACGGGACGTCGGCCAGCGTGGGCCGGCACGGCTCCAGTTGGCAGGCCTGCAGGTGACGCGGAGTGATTCAGGCGCACCTGTGGCCCGCTGAGGCTGCGGCCTTGGCCACGCTGCAAGCCTGCCAACATAGTCGGCGCAAAACACACTACTCACCCGGTAGCGCCTGTTCGACCTTACAAACACTGCCGTCGTGGCGGCTCGGAACGGGTCTGGTAAGCAAACAAATGCCAGCATAAGGTCACTGTGAGGGAGCAGGTTTCGAACGAGACGACAGAGGGGGAAGCCACTAGATCGAGAAATACTTGTAGATTTTCCACAAGGATCGAAACATACTCTTAATGTGTATCAGGGAGCAATGCATTAGGTAGTGCTTATTTCATCATATATTTTGTTGGTCTCTGCGAAAAAAAATCATCTGTAAGGCAATCCTCCAAATTTGTACACAAAGGCAATTGAAATACATTAGGGATACAATATTTCCATTATCATTATTCGTCTATTAAAAGACGACAGCAAATCGAAGGGATACCAGGGCAGACGACTGCAACAATAGTGGTGTTGCTGAAAAATGGGTTTCTTTTCACATATCTGTAAAACGAGTAAACGCTTTCTACGCGAATTTTTTTCTCAAACAACGGGGAAATGTGGGCACACATTTGTAATATATGCCTACTAGGATGTGCAAGAATTAAAGGTAAGTGTAGTTCCCTGTCGTGTAACACTGTCTATAGCCACAAAATCTGTTTTATAATATGGAGTGGTGTTATAGCAACAACAGTTTTATAAACGACTTAATTAGAGCAGGCTTCGCCTGGCAATCGAAACCTTGCTATTTTTGGTCAGTTCTTCCAAAATGACGACTCGTTACGGACTTTCCATAGCTAACATATGAGTTAGCAAAGCATTTGTTTGTAGTACGCCAACTTCAATTTTTTCCTTACCTATTTTAGCCCACCGTGGTTCAAAGACTACGCCGGCGTAGCTTGGCCGTTGTATCTACATTTTATCACCTAACAGTAAATGAACAACAATTTTTACGCGAAAAAATGTATCAGGCGAGGTATTTCGCTTATCCCGTCTGAGATGTTTTATTTTCTTGAAAGTAATAACTGTATTGTGTATTTACTGCTATTTGATAAACTCGAACAAACGTAACGCAAAATAGGTCAGTGTACTGGTAGTGCTTTTAAAATGGAGTCGTTCCGAAACGCTGTGAACTAAAACAAGATATTAAAATACTGTTACTGTATGACTGATAAATACATTTTTAACATACAAGAGAGCGATTGCTACTTAATAGCTCCACAGCAGGGAAATGATACTCCAGCTCAGTTCCTCAACTACCGAAGAAGCTCCCCAAACCAAGTGTTGGTAGTCAACGACGCGCTCTAGCCTCCTGTTCTCTTTGAACAATTTCTTTAATCGGTCAGTAAGCTTGCGTAGCGCAGACAATAAACTGTAAATGAATGAAAGAAATAACAAACATTGTTTAGGTACTGACAAGACTATTAAAATCACACTATGGGTTCTTACTTGCTAGGACATGGCGGAATACTACGCTTCACAGTAACCAGCCGCTTCCTCCATAGTAAATTCTTTAATTCGTAGTACAATGTTATCTTTGTTGGCACGCCATTGCCGCATGACGCGAAAGGATATGATATGCTCATTTCCGTTGATTGCTGTTTAATAATCTGTAAATCACCAGCGAGTAGCCCTGTACAGTAACATCGCCGAGCCTGTAAACTCTAATCGATTCCTCGAAAAGTCTTGCCAGTAATCCAAAACGCCTTTTACACGCTCGACTATTTTGTCCAAGTTGAGTTCCCGAGACAAGTCAGTCTACTACAGTGTCCCTGGCGTTTTATTCCTATGGCTGAGTCGCGTCTGTCACGAATGGTCGCTTTCATTTATACGTCAGCGCCAATATTGCGTGTTCAAATGGCTCTAAGCACTATGAGACTCAACATCTGAGGTCATCAGTCCCCTAGAACTTAGAACTACTGAAACCTAACTAACCTAAGGACATCACACTCATCCATGCCCGAGGCAGGATTCGAACCTGCAACCGTAGCGGTCGCGCGGTTCCAGACTGAAGCGCCTAGAACCGCTCTTCCACAGCGGCCGGCCAATATTGCGTGTAATTTGTTTAGAAGTCATTGTACAACTGTCTCAATCAGTGCTGAGAGTGTTACGCATAATTTTCCGAATGCGTGGTATATTTTCCAAACCATGTTTCTGGATTCACGTTACATCATTAACAAGAACTTTAGAACAAGGACACACAAATAAATTCATAGCAATATCACGTGAATAGCTATATCGTCCTGCAGTACAACAAATCTTAAATTTCTGGGCCACTAGGCACCATCAGAAGTAAAAAAACCAGTAGCGAACATGCATTGTCAAACATAAAACTCACTCTTCAAACATTTCATGGCGCGCTTAACATTCTCACGAAGCTTAGGTGTAAGCTGACGGCAGCTTCCCTCTCGTACCAAAGACGGTACATTAATGTAGTGTATACATCACAGCACCCAACAGTGCTACAGTCTAACGTAGTATCTTTGGCTGCTGTAAGTCCTAAGAAATCCTAAAAACTAGTAACGCAGCCTATGCTGCAATGTGTGCGTTGAGAAGCAGCCACCAAATTATTCTACTTAGCGGTGTGGAATTTTAGTGTTTCCTGTTGGTCATCGTCTAGGGATGCACAACTACAATACGGGTGCACTATTGGTTTTTAGGATTTGCTTCGACTTTAATTATAACCGTCAAAGATTTTTCAGTAGACAGTAGCATTGTTGGGGACTGCGATGCATACGCAACCAGTGATCTCTGTATGTCACGGAATTGTACTGTCTTTTTTAGCTGAAGATAGCTGCCTTTGGTCTAACACTGAGATCTGTAACAATATTATGGACCAGTATGAGACGTTCAAGAGTTTTATGTTTAACAATGCATTTTTGCTGCTGGTTTCTTACTTTTGAGGGTGCCTAATTGCATATGAATTTAATGTATGATATACTAAGGACAATATACGGTAGATATTTGTAGCATCGCAATGTATTTATTTTTTCCTTCTTTTATGGCACTTAATAATGAGACAACGTAGTCCCGAAACATGTGGTAAATACACCAGACGTTGGACAACTGGTGCGTAACATTGTCAGCTGTGCAGTTTGGCACCTGAACTGTGAAAGTGAGTACCCTTTCAGGAAAAAGATGAAATTAGTAACAAAATTTTAGAAACAAGCAATGGTTGTAGTTTATCGATGAGCAAAGCAAAGTTGTGTCAAATTCTCTACATTCCTAAGAACAGAAGGAATATAATTCTGACTGTTTCACGGTTGAAAAATTTTCATTAAAACAATGTTTACCTATATACGTTCTTATTTGTGCTTAGTGTAGGCTTTGTCTTTGGAAAACGTGAATATCTTTCAGCTTACGGATATTTCATCTCTTGTAGAACACTAATACGAAAAATACCACGATCTCGTGCAACCTTTTCAATGTGTCACGAAAACAAAGCAAATAATAAAGATCAAGAAGGCACGAAAGCACAGAATCAGTTTCTATAATAGAAGTGAGCTCGACCAGAATAGGTTGATTTCCGCTGTTGGCAGACGCCCGTTTCTGCGTCTGCGCAGCCTGCGGCGTTAACTCCACGATCTGTAAATCTCTAACATCACAGAAAGATTCGCGATGTGGTTGGCTGCTGATTTAGAGTAAGGTACGAAAGACGCATACACTTCGAGTAGTCGATTTTGACCACAAAGTCGCTCGTGCAAAAAGGGCTTTAGGGTCCTACCTACAGACATCTGCAGAGACAAAGAAGTATATTTTTCTTATCTTTCCAAACAATTCATTTTACGTGACCTAGATTTTGCTTTTATTTACAAAGCATCTACTGTGGCCATTGGTATTTCTGCCACTTGTTTAAATGTTTTGCAAACCACTGCTTTTTCCTTCTTTGTTAGCGGAGGCTGAGGGTGAAAGAAACTTGGTTGTACATTTCGCACTTGGCAGTTTGCAATTTCAAGGGGCAGAAAAACGAAAGACCGCAGCAGATGCTTTGTAAAGAAAAGTGAAACGTGTCTGGTGTAACATTCTGTACAATTAGTTGCAGTAAGCGTAAAATGGAGAAGCGAATAATAATTATTACTTATGAAACCAACTAGATCGCGTAACATAAGATACTATGGAACAGAGGCGCAACATATGTGTTCTTGTGTAATTATTTACTATGTATCACCGAGAACCGATTCGGGCCTCCGTGCTACAGTCGCTGTCGGAGAGAGCACAGCAACATCTAATGTCACTCACGAAGTGAGCAAGGACGTGCAGCAAGATGGATATCGAACTTTTTAGGTGCTGAAAGCAGCCACATGTGAGAACTAGTCAAGTTTAACAATTCGTACAACAACAAATCAGAAGAGATGAATTGTACGACGATCAGTCTGGTCTAAAATTGTCTTTTTACCGGTCCGTGGGTTGATTACGCCGTCAGCGCGCATAATTTTGAAGTTTTGCGACAAATTACAAATTTGTGCCAAACCGGGGTCCGGCTTTGGTGTTGGCCTTTCATAGGTAACGAATGCTCCACAGCTCGAACCAGGGCTGTAGTGGCAGTCTTAGTTTTGCTGACCCAGTAAGATGTTATTAGGAAGGTCGAAGCAAATCATTCGCGACTCTGTTAAGGGAACCGAACGGTCATTCGTTGAACATTATCGAGATAAACCGGGTTCAGGTAGGCTGAGCCAAGGTTAGAAACCAAATACGATGTCGCCATAACGCTGCACGGTGATATGTCGTTTACATAAGCTTGAAACATTTTGCTAACAAACAAATCTCTTTGTACCAGTGCGCTTACTAAACTCGACTTGAATTTACAGTCGTTGAGTGACTAGGACTGAACGACTTCCTATATCTACATCCATACTGCGTACCACACGGTGTGTTGAGGAGGGTATCCTGTAGCACTCGTAGTAGTTTCCTTTCCTATTCCACATGCAAATAGAGCGACGGGAAATGACAGTCTATTTGTCTCCGTACGAACCCTAATTTCTATAATCACGGGCCCTTACGCGAAGTGTACGTCACCGGCAGTAGAATCGTTCTGCAGTCAGTTTCAAATGCCCGTTCTCTAAATTTTTACAATAGAACGTCACTTCCCTCCAGGGATTCTGAGTTCCCGAAGCATGTCTGTAATACACGCATGTTGTTCGAATCTACCGGTAACATATCTAGCAGCCCGCCTCTGAATTACTTCGATTTCTTCCTTTAGTCTAAATTGGCGGGAATGGCTCGTCCTAGTATCCTACAGATGAACCACACTTTCCTCGGTTTGTTTTTCCTAATCATTTGCATTACCTTAATTTTTCTACTTTTAGGGCTAGCTGCCATTCATTTTCATTACACGAACTAGAAATGTTGTCTAAGTTATTTTGTCACCGTCACCCAACGGCAACACCTTCCCGTACGCCACAGCATCATGAGCAAACAACCGCAAATAGCTGCCCACCTTGCCCGATAGATGATTTACGTGCACCGAAAGTAATAGAGAATGGTTGAAATGGCTCTGGCACTACGGGAATTAGCTTCTGAGGTCATCAGTCCCCTAGAACTTAGAACTACTTAAACCTAACTAACCTAAGGACATGACACACATCCATGCCCAAGGCAGGATTCGAATTTGCGACCGTAGCGGTCGCGCGGTTCCAGACTGTAGCGTCTAGAACCGCTCGGCCACGCCGGCCGGCGAAAGTAATGGAGGTCGTATCACACTTCCCTGGGACAGTCCTGACGAAACCCTTGCCTCTGACCAACACTGGCCGTCGAGGACAACGTTCTGGTTTCAATTACTTACGGATTCGAATCACTCACATATATGGGAACCTATGCCAATGTTCGCACCTTCGAAACAGTTTGCAGGGGGGCCTTATGTCTAACATTTTTCGGAAACGCAAAAACATGCATTCTGCCTGTTGTCTTTCATCCATAGTTCGCACGATATCATGTGAGAAGAGGGTAAACTGTACTTCGCATGAACGGTGGAGCTTTCTGAAGCCGTGGTGATTTGTGGAGAGAAGGTTTTCCGTCTCTGGGAAATTTATTTTATTCGAACTGAGAATATACTCAAGAATTCTGCAGCAGACCGATGTTAAGTATATTGGTCTGTAATTTTGAGGATCAGTTCTGTTACCATTTGCCGGCCGCGGTGGTCTCGCGGTTCTAGGCGCGCAGTCCGGAACCGCGCGACTGCTACGGTCGCAGGTTCGAATCCTGCCTAGGGCATGGATGTGTGTGATGTCCTTAGGTTAGTTAGGTTTAAGTAGTTCTAAGTTCCAGGGGACTGATGACCACAGCTGTTAAGTCCCATAGTGCTCAGAGCCATTTGAACCAATCTGTTACCATTTACATAAACAGGATTCGTGTTTTTTTTCAGTTGGTATTTGCACTGGGCGAGAGATTCATCATAAATGGGAGCTAAGAACGGGGCCAAAACTATAGCGTACCCTTTGTAAAACATGTGAGATTCCATCCGTATCTCGCGATTTTTTTGTTTCTTACTATTTGAGTTGCTTCCCTTCGTCAGTGATGGTTATTACTACGTCATCCATACGTAGACTATTAGGTGTCAAACGACGGTATGATTGTACGATTCTCCTGCGTGAACGAATTTTTAAATGCGAAATTTAGAACTTCGTCTTTGCCTTTTCTATCTTCTACTTCCGCAGTAGACTGGTCGACGAGTGACTACATAGCTGCCTTACAACCGCTTAGCGATTTTGCGTAAGACTAGAATTTTCTCGGGTTTTCGGCAAGATCTTTTAGTTACGTATGACGATGGTAATTGAATGTTTCGTGGATCTGTCTTTTTAGTTTCAGGGATATGGCTGCTGCTCATTTTAGCTCCGGGCTGTCCAGAGACGTAGCGGAATGGGGCGGTAGCAGAAGGAGAGGATAGGGAGAGTAGAGGATAGGGAGTGGTGAGAAGTGCTGGAGGCAGAGGAGAGGGCACAGTTTTCGCCGCGACGACTGCCCCCGATACTTGCAGAGGGAGCTTTCTCCAGCAACCGTGTTGCAACCGGCGCGGCGTAGCGGGCAACAGGCTTGGCGGCTGGCTGCGTGGCAGAGTGGCTGAGTGGCACCGCGCGCCGCCCGCAGCAGCGCCGTGCTGCCGTATTCGCAGCAGCCAGGAATCAGCGTTCTCGCCACCACTGCTCGCGCCGTATTTTAACGCCAAAAACTAAACGTCACTTCGCCAGCAAGGGCTCACTCTACGTTACACGCTATACGGTGGGTTCGAGTTTTCGGAATGCATTTCTTATCCCTTCGTTCACGGAAGCTACGGGCATACTCACCAGCCTGCGTTGGCACCATGCCAGGCGGAATGTCATAGTTATATGATAGTAATTTAGCGAGTCGATAAATACCTACGGTAATATGAGATACAACAGGGAGATCCTACCTTCCCTTCTTCGATTCGAGAGTCAGGAGTAGTACCGTACAGTCGTACTCCTCAAAGTCTGAGAGTAAAAAAAAATATAGTATGCTGGCACAAAATCGTTCGATCACGATATTACCCTCTTGTACCATGACAGACTCATTAATAATATAATTATCTCATAAAGCATCATTGGCTTCTGAAGTTAAACTGGTTGCTCGCTTAACTGAGCGAGTATATTGTGACAGGTTGAAATTGGGCATTAATTATACGAAATTCGAATCAGTTCTGTCACTGTTAATTTTATTACTGCCGGTATCTACAGGGTGGTCAGAAACAGCCCGAAAAGCTTGTAAGGGTGCTGCAGGGTAGGCTGTGCTGAGAAATAATTGTTAAGAAAATAATTCGATTGGTTGCCCGGTTTCTGAGTTAATTAGCATTGAAGTTAGCCGCGCGTTCTTCGTTTGGCATCCTAAATCGAGCAACAGAGCTTTGGACATGGTACGGTGTCGAAATCGAACCAAATGCTGGGCAGTCTCGTGCGCCGTCATCTACGCTGTGAGGACAACTAACACGTATCTGGCGGCCCTCTATAACTTGTGGTCTGATTGGCTAACTTTAGAGCCTATTAACACGGAAACGGTGAAACTTCTCTAATTTTGTACTTAACGACTATTTCTCAGCACAATCTACCTTGAAACATTCTCGCAAGCTTTTCATAATGTTCCTGACAGTCCCGTATGTCAGCGTGGTACACGTTTTACACTGACCGCTGATTACGCCTGGTTACAAATGTATACTGTAGAAACTGGTGGTTGTGGATGGCTTATCCAACGACAATGAGTAGTCTTGCGAGGGGTGTTCGAATAGATTAGCTTGTCGATACTATCCATCTGGCTTAAAAGTCCCTGACCGGCGCTCCGTAGCCTGTTATGGATATTGTATGAGTTAAACAGGACGAGACAATCAATATTCGACACGTTACACGTCTACCAAATAACGGAATTATGTGGAGTTGAGCTGTCGTCTCGGTAACACTAACATTGCACATTTACATCTTGCCATATATAGAAGACGCGGACGAATATTTCACTGTTCTGCAGGGCGCTATTGAGACACACTCGTATCTTACCCCATTGCATTACACAATATTTCATCACAGCCCACACACACTAACGAGCATTCAGCCAGTCTGCCAGCGACGTTGCCGTACTATATCAGGTTCCGTCTTTTACTACCTTTGGGTACTCCCCAATTCGGCGCCTTGCATCAGCTCGTAACAACACTACGATGTTTGCGATTTCGACCAACTTCCGAGAATCTAACGGGGCCTTACCGACGCTCAGCGGTAACATTGTTGCCTCGTTGCTGCTAATACGCAACACACACGGATGGCAGGAATCATTCAATCAGGAGACTGTATTCCTTTGCAAAGTAGCCTACATGTATGCGTCAATTGATAACTCAGTTAAAACTTCCAAGGGGGAAGAAATAATTACGTGTATCGCTCCAATTTAACAAAGAACCCAGGTAGTATCGTACGCCCATTGTAGCGATCTTAAAATATGGCACATTTCGACAACTGCAAGAAACGTGGGGTCTTTCAAATGAGCATTTAAATTCAACAACACTGAGTTTAAATGAATTACGTTTGTATACGGCAAATTTCAACAATTAATTTAATGATAGAAGCTTTTACAAACACTGCATAAGTGAGAGAGAATGTGTCGTGTCCTTTTATGCCGGCCGCGGTGGACGAGCGGTTCTAGGCGCTTCAGTCCGGAACCGCCCGACTGCTAGGGTCGCAGGTTCGAATTCTGCCTCGGGCATGGATGTGTGTGATGTCCTTAGGTTAGTTAGGTTTAGGTAGTTCTAGGGGACTGATGACCTCAGATGTTAAGTCCCATAGTGCTCAGAGCCACTTGTCCTTTGATAATCGACGTAACGCGTTTACAAATGCTAGAGATTAACATTTCTTTACTTTTCTTCAGTGAGCCGATAACTGACAGAAAAATATATGTAATACTGAGACCACCACAACAAGGCATAGTGAACAGTTTGCACAGTTAGACGTAGTACAATTTCAGGATCCTTAATGTTAGCTGGGTTAAGTACCCGCAATACTTGAACGACAAAACAGTAAACGTTTATTACTGTCAGGTATTACAATCAGTGATTTTAAACAGCAGAATCTCTTTTGGTGGATAATAACATCAAATTGTGAGAACAATTTTAACATCGAAAGGACACATTCGCGTCGGATTTACCATTTTGCTAAGACAAATTTAATTGTGAGATTCTGCATTTGATGTGCCATGTATTGTGGATGCTGACATGGTCTGCGAGCTGTTCATGTTGAAATTAATTACATGCTAGAACTTACGCCATCTAAAGGCTGATAAAGTATGGAGCATTAGAGACTTGAGATGGTGACCGGAATGTCATACTACGCCAAGTCGCCTTGTGGTTGGCAACCGTATTTCATTGTATTGTCCGTGAACTACGACCCTCTCTGCCCAGTGCTGCGCTTGTCACCTAGCACCGTTCGCTAAGTGCTCGCCGTGTGCAGTCCTCTACAAGTTTACGCACAGTGTCAGTGTCTGCGCAAACACTGCGAACATGGGACGCCTTCGTGAATTTCCGTCGTCACTGCTTGAGTATCAGTACCTATCTGCAGCAGCTGTTCCTTATTTTTGGTAGTTCCGTTACCAATTCTGCACTCGGAAGTGCTCTGACAATTAGTTACAATCCAGTATATCCTTGCGGAATAATGACAGTGTGTGTGTGTGTGTGTGTGTGTGTGTGTGTGTGTGTGTGTGTAATGATAGGAAACTGGGAAACCGAGACATACCTTATTCTTCCATATAACCTCCCTGCACTTCAACGCACTTTGTTTAACGTTTCACAAGTTTTTGGTTGCGGCTGTTGAACGGCTAACACGCCTTCCATGTCCCAGAGTAGTGTAAGCATAATCTTACCAACTGATGGAAAACGTTTAAATTGCTTAACTTCTGGTGATGACAGGTGTTTCCAAATCATGCTCGCAGCCTTATTTTCCTGTTCGTTATGATTCACCTACGTTTCTTCTACAATAACGAGTAGCTGTAAAAATTCATCTTCCTCGTGATGCTAGCGGGCCAAATGTTTACGAGAGATGTCCACCCTTTGCGCCTCATGCTGCACTGGCAATTTTTTCGGTACCCACCTCGCACACACTTTTCGAAAATTTAACCTGTTGCGTTCGATGGAATACGCTGAACCATGACTTACGTAAAGTATTAGCGACTTCGTCCACTGTGACTCGTCTATCACCATACCCTCAACGGCTTCCAAATTGTCCTCAGTTGATGTAGTCGATGGCCTGCCCCATCTTTCCTAATCACGTTCATCCCTGTCTGAAGCGCTCTATCCATTCATAGATCTTGCTTCGCTATATAGAACTGTCGCCATACTCCGCTTGCACTCGACAAATAAATTCCGGTAGTTTAGCACCTTCCGCAAACAGAAGGTGAATCACTGGCCTCGTATCCTCTTTGGTGCAGATCGACAATCGAGCTGCTATGTATCACGGTCTGCTAGAACGACTAACGCGGAAATAAGAGTGACACATACAGAATCGATGCAGACAATATTTTAGTCCTGGATACTAGCAGTATTACCAAGCCCTACGACGAGAAACTGCAAAAGTCCATTTACTTTTTTGAGTTCCCCTCGTACTACAACCGCCTACGTATGGCTCACATAGGGAAGGTGAGGATAAGATCAGAATGATTACTGCACGCACAGAGCCATTCAGTCATTCTTCCCGCGCTCCATACGTGGACGGCACGGGAATAAACACTACTAACTGGTACAATGGGACGCACGCTCTGTCAAGCACCTCACGGTGGATTGTGGAGTATGGATATAGATGTAGATCTAAAACTGAAGAAGTCGGAAAAGAGCGAAAGCGCAAAATCCGCCAGATGCAGACATTCGTATTCAAAAAAGTAGGGAGGTTATGATGCTAAACATCAACTACTTTACGCCCAAAGTAAACTCAAACAGCATCATGTGTGTGTACACCAAGAAAACACATGCAAAACACAGGGTGATTATAATTAAACTTTCGCTGCTTGATCAAGTGTAGACGGTAAACATTTACCATATGAGTGTTCAACTTTATAGGAATGACGTTCAGATTGTGCGGTGTTGGATTTGGGTTGTTAGCAGTGTTACTGTCATAACTTGTCGTTAAGCACCGGTACTGGTAAGGAACTCTGACAAGGACCGAGGACATGCAGTGTGAACGGCACACGTTACAGTAATCTGCTTCGCCAACATTTGATCTCTGCTCTACGTGACAGAGGTGGTTTGTACTCAATTGTCTTTGCGGACGATGCTCTTGACGTACTCCGTAACATTTTGAGAAAACCGAATCATTGGCCTATCGTTCCAAACTGCATGGCCATCAAAATCACCAGATTTGAACCTGTGTGATTTCTGGCTGTCGGTTACCTAAAGGAGCGGCTTATCAACGGGATACCAACAGTCGTTGGACGTTGAAGGTGAGCAAAACAAGGGCGGTAGCCAACGTCACGGCTGAGGGTCTCGGGCAGCAGTAGAGCAGTCTCTAGAACGGTTCCGGGATTTCGTGGATACAGACGGTCATTACCTTCGTCAACGTTTGTAACCTGGAACGTAAACGTGGTATGCAGTTGAAGGTATGCTCTTCTGTGGAAAGTAAAATACATTTCTTTGGTTTATTCATTAATGTCTTCAGCATGTCCTTACGAATGTTTCCACGAAGTTTGTCCTACAACCACTCGTTTTTCTTGGAGGTCCTCTGAAGGAGCGAAAATTTAATAATAACCACTCTTGTGATCCCAAGACGGTCTTCGAATTGACTGCATGCACAATGTTCATTTTTTTTAAAAAATGACGGTAATGATCTCTCGTCTGGCACCAAGGCACAGAACAAGAAATCCATTAGATGTTGTATGGACTTTGCGCCAGACGCTTTGCTGGTGGATTTTTTCAGTTATTATCAGACGCGACACTTAAGGTTGCCACTTTCGGAATACATTTAGAAACGCAGATTTCATCTTAATCTTAACCTATATTTACTGTCCGATGAAAACTAAAGATAGCTCTGATTTGGAGTAGCTACTACGTACCGCACGATTTTCTGTGCTTACATTAAATGTCGTTGGTGTCACAAACAAGGCTACTGCTGAAGTATTATTGCCCTGCACGGTTACGAGAGCTCGGATTACAATAACTACTAATGGCCTCTCTCTTTTCGAAACTTTGAGGCTGGCGTTAATGAGTCTTATAGCGTCCCTGTAGAATTACAGGATCAGTGTTTTGTACACATTCCTAGAGTTCCGTCGTTCCATTTGCTGAGGCTATTTCACAGAAACGAACTTTGTGAGGAAGTCTTTCTGTTGGTATTTTACAAAAAACACTTTCCCAGAACACCCTGTAATCAATCTGAAAAACTGTCTTCCGACGTAAAGTGACACAATCTGCTGGTGTCTGTCTCACATTAAATGAACTCCAATAAAACGTTTATTTAGAAAATTTGCGTTCTTGTATTTTGTTGTCGCCATTTGCGTAAATATGGGAAAACAAAGATATTTTTTAAAAAAAGGAATATCAGGATTTGACGTCTCGTCGACGTCAAGGTCATTAGAGGCGGAGAGTTATTAACCCTAGAACACAAAAGGGGGGGGGGGGGGATGTAACAGTCGCAATAAACCATCGTAAATTTCACTACTCCATATCTGACTCAAAGGAGGTCATAATTTATAACCACTTTTAATTACAATTATAAGGTGTCCAATGGCATGTCACATACAAAATAAGGACAAAATGCCCTATTTTACAGCATATACCAGTGGTTCGCAAACTTTGCTTCAGACGGAACGCTTTGAGAATCCTCGTACTTTGATGGAGCACCTTGTTTATTGTGGAAGTTAATAAAATTAATAAATTTTATTTTAAAAATGAGAAAAACTTGTTACTTTCAGTAGTTACTTCAATTTTAAATCATAACTAATAATAGAAATAATAACATTTACGAAAAGTAACAAGAAATGACGGAGAAAACGCGATGTTGTTAATAGTTTTTCCCGGAGCACAATTCACTTTCCGCGGAACACAGTTTTGGAAACCTTGCTCTATACTGACAATTCCAGATTGGCGCAAACCGCGAATTGGTACTAATTGCAATCTTAAATTTTACGAGGGTTTAATACTCTAGGGGTAAAGATAAATACAAGTGCTAATGGCCTTTACAATCAATAAAGGGACGGAAATAAGACTAGAGAATGGTAAGTTTGGGAAAATGCAATCTATGAAGAATTCGCTCGTGCTATTTGTTTTAGTTGTGTGAGGGACAAACTACAGGGCTAATGTATAGCACGACGATTTCAGTAAGTAACTGAGAAGTATTCCTCTACATCACACTCCGCAAGCCACCTAATGGTGTGTGGCGGAGTGTACTTTCGGTACCACTACCTGATCCCTCCAACCCTGTTCCACTCGGGAATAGTGCATAGGAAGAATGATTGTCGGTAAGCCTCTGTATTGGCTCTAATTTCTCGAATTTTCTCCTCGTGGCCAATAAGCGAGATGTATGTGGGGGGGAAGTAATATGTTGTCCAGAAATGTCAGTAGTAAATTCCCTGTGATGCACAACGCCTCTCTTGTAAAGTCTGCCAGTAGAGATTGTTTACCATCTCCGTAACGCTTTCTCGCTGGTTAAACGATACCGTGACGAAACGCGCCGCTTTTCGTTGGATCTTCTCTATCTCCTCTATCAGCCCTACCTCACAGGGATCCCAGACAGATGAACAATACTGAAGAATCGGGCGAACAAGCGCCTTATAAGCCGCTTCTTTCGTGGATGAGATACAATTCCTTAAGGTTCTTCCGATGAATCTGAGTCTGGTGTCTGCTTTTTCCAACATCTGCTTTATGTGGTCATTCCATTTAAGGTCGCTCTGGATAGTTACGACTAGATATTTCACGCCAGACGCTCATCTAAATATCGATAAGAGCAGCGTAGAAGAGAGACAGAAATATCTCGACAATACGAGGTGCCATCACCGAGTACTAGATGAGCAAGCTGTTATTCCTTTTCTGTAAATGGGAATAAAACAGGCAACTTCCACGATTTTATAGACTTTGTATGGGGCTTGAAGGGCGCGAGAGGAGGCTGTAGCAGACGCCATCCCAGCCGCTCGGGCGGTACCTTGTGCGAGGCGGAAGGCGGCGGCGGCGGCGGCGGCGCCTGCGGAGATGCGGCGACGTGGCAACAGCGCGCCCGCCGACCAGCCAGCCTCCTCAAGGCGGCGACGGCGGCGGCTGCTCGCCTCAGCTGCGCTCAGCTCAGCCCTGCACGCAGGTAAACACAACCACTGCCCGCTCACACGCCTCTGTCTCAGTGCACGCCTACCCAACTACTTTGCCAACTGCACTTGTTCACGGGTGGAAAAAGTGTTTGTTGTCTAATAGGAGGTGACGGCAACATTGTCGGCACCGTTTAGCTCCTGTTTTAACCAGGTGTCCGCTTTTTTGTTACACGCTTCAGCTTCCTTCCAATCACAACAAGAGTATACGCCGATAGAAACTAGCTACACTAACTGTATTCAAGTTCTTACCGTCACGAACGTGTCACTGGGGAAGAAGGACGTTTATGGTCCTATTACCAACGGAATTATAAATACACCAAGCAATAATTTAGCTATGTGAAGTACCAGTAATGCTTTTATTCTCTACGAGCTTTGAGAAGGAAACAGAAATCCTTAATGCTGTCCTTGCCGAAATGCTAGTTTGCGTTTACCTTCCTCCGGTGTCTTATACAAGGCCAAGTTAAGCATTTAGTCCTGAATAACGAGCTGGTATTTTTTCCATCTGTCAGAAGCGTTTGATTGTAGGGCTCATGATACACTATTTAAAAAGCGGAAGTTTATTACACTGCATTTACACACAAATGCTTTAAACTATGCTTAACAGGGGTTGTGCTACATAACTCAAACTTTGCTGGAAAGAGAGAAACTTTTAAAGACAGGTGAAAAATCGTGGAGTTCCATAAGGTTCAATTTATAGTCCACTCCTAGTTATCCTATAAATGTGAACGACCTACCACTTAACATGCATCAAGCTGAGTTAGTACTTTTTGCAGACGACTGGAACGTTGTAGTTAATTCTGTTAAGAGAGAAAGCAAGAGAATAGGTGATTGACAATGTTTTCTCAAAGAATTATTAAGTAGCTCTCTGGAACTGGAGTCTCTCCTAATCCCGAAAAAAAGAAAAACTCAGTTTATCGAGTCCCGTATCACAAGTACAATAACTCCCACTATCAGTGTAACATGGTTAGTAGTCAGTAAACAGGAAGGATGGTTAGAGATTTACGTCTCGTCGACGATGAGGTCTTTAGCGACGGAGCACAAGCTGGGACTGGGTAAGAACACCTTCCCTTTCAGAGAGCACCTTGCCGTTTGTCTTAAGCGATTTAGAGATATCACGGAAAATCTACAGTTACCAATTGGGCGGAGACTTCAACCTCTGTCGTCCCGGATATGGGAAGTGTGTGTTAATCATTGCGCGAGCTCGGTTGGTATTAGAGCCATGCCGCGCGGGGTAGCTGCGCGGTTTAGGGCGCCTTCACACGGTTCACGCGGCTCCTCAGTCGGACGTTCGAGTCTTCCCCTCGGGCATGGGTGTCTGTGTTGTCCTTAGCGTAAGTTAGTTTAAGTTACATTAAGTACTGTGTAGGCCTAGGGACCAAAGACCTCAGCAGTTTGGTTCCATAGGAACTTATCACCACCATGTTAGAGCCACTGGTTTCGGTATTGCAATTGCACTGTCACGGAGGAACGGAATCTTAAGGTCAGTGTTTCCCTGGACCCGAAAAAAGTAGAGACGAGGACAGAGCACAGTAGGAACAAAAGTGATCCACAAAATCGTTGCAAACAGATGTCAAACACAACTCTGTTTACTCTCAGAGGACAGCTTTTAAGTGGTGGACAAACATACAGAGTCCGTCATGCTAGGTTTACGAAAGCCCTTTTGGAGTGTATCATACAGTCGTCTACAACCAAGATTCGAGCATCCAAGTATTTTTGACCAACAGAATCCATTACGTATAGTGAACGAAATGCTGTTAGCAACGAACGCGACGCCGGGTATGCCCCGCGAAAGAGCAATAGGATCACTAACGGTTCCAGGATGCATAAACGATTCATCAGATTGAGTCAGCAACACTTTCACGTTGTTCGATGACACTCCTGTCACCTACAGCAAACTATCATAATTGAGTTATTGTAAGAAAGACAACTGTTAGTTCCTCTTGGGGCATTGTATGGCAGTTTACTTTTAAATGCGGATTCGCCGAGGTAATGCCCGTATCAAAGACAAATAACCTGATGGCACAGAATTACAAGTAATTGGTTCAGGAGCCTTTCATACAATTTCAGTAACTGTAGCCAATAACATCAAGCAACATTAATTGGAATAAATATTTGAAATCTGTAGGGGACGCAGAAGCAAGATTGGGGCGTGTGCGGTGCAAGTGTTGAATAATTCACGCACAATATGCCAAACACAAGTGAGCACCCAAAACAAAAAGCCCCGGAAGAACATTGCTGTGGGCGGAGCTTGTGCAGTACGTATTTCTGCCGATAGGCCTGTATAGCGCAACTCATTGCCAGTTCAGTTCCGCCAATGTTGTTGACCTGGGTGGTTCGGTTATCTGTAGTAATAGTTTTTGCTAGCGCTGTTTTGTTATTGTCTCGTTTTTCATGATGGCAAGTTTAAGTGAACAACGCGCAGCTGTGAAATTTTGTTTTCTACTCGGTAAAAATGCTACTGAAACCGTTTTCATGTTGAAAACAGCTTACCAAGATGACGCAATGGGAAGAACTCAAGTGTGCGAGTGGTTTGCTCGATTTAAAAGGCGACACGTCGTTTGATGACACAACTCGTTCTTGACGACCATCAACTGCCCGAATCGACGAGAATATTGAAAAAATTCGAGAAGTTGCGCTCACAGACCGTCGACAGACAGTTGATCTACTGTGAGATATTAGTGGGTTGTCTTAGAGCTCGGTTCAGCGAATTTTAACGGAAGATTTCGGAATGAAAAGGGTTGTGGCCAAGTATGTTCCTCGAGTTCTGACTGACAGTCAAAAGGAACGTCGAGTTGAAACACGTTGTGCTTTGAAATAACAGCTTGAAACTGGTCCTGAGCCATGGTGCTATGGTTACGACCCACAAACAAAGTAACAGTCAAGCCAATGGAAAACGTAATCGTCACCCCGTCGAAAAAAAAGGTCAAGTCAAATCAAACGTCAAAACAATGCTGATTTTCTTTTTTGATGCGAAGGGCGCAGTTCATTCAGAGTCTGTTCCCCCAGGTCACACCGACAATCAAATCTCTTATTTGGAAGTTTTAAGAAGATTGCGCAGCGGTGTCCGTGAAGAAAGATCCGATTTGTGGCAGACAGGAGACTGGTTGTTCCAACGCGACAACGCACCTGCACACACAGCCATATCTTAGCTTTCGGCTGAAAATGGCATTGTTCGACTGCTCCACGCATCTCACTCGCCTGACCTGGCTCCGTGCGAATTTTTCGTATTTCTATGCATGAAAAGAGGAATGAAAGGACACCGATTTGGCAACATGGAAGAAGAAAAAAAGAGGTAGGAACTGTCAGTCATTGCTAAAGATGACTACAAAAAATGTTTCGAACAGTGGAAGCACCGTCGGGACAAATGTTTTAGGTGTAATTGAGGGTAATTTGAAGAGGATAAGGTGTTTCGTTCACAATTTGAAAGTATATAGCTTTTAAAAAGTAATTCCGCTGTTATTTGGGTACCCCCTCGTAATTTTACAGTGCTGTCCACGTCGGGCGCAAGAACCTCTTTATCCTGACTAGGTGGGACCAGACGTGATCCGGACGTATTCTACTGAATGCAGAGAAAACTAATATTTTGTGCAAATATATATATATATATATACTTTTATTTTGGCACTAACACGAAACAACTTTTGATCACTAACACTACCCTTACTGAAGTCTACTCAGGCTGATTTACTGAAATGGTGCATACGTTTCTTTTGTTTCAAACTTGTGTGGAGTTCGAGAGCAGCACGATTGCTTAGACGTTACACTAACATCAGTTCGGCTTGAGTTGTTTGCTGTTAACGTTCTAGGTAAACCATTAGTTTTCCCAACTGTGCCGTTGTCTCCGCATGAGGTAATTTTTCTCTCCCCCTGAAACGCCACTTCTGTTGTCCACTTCATCAAGTCAGGCGAGTGAGTTGCGTGGAGCTGTGGAACAATGCCATTTTCAGCCAAAAAATAAGATATGGCTGTGTGTGCAGGTGCGTTGTCTCTGATGTACAGCAGGCGGCATTACACATTTCGTTATCGGTCGTCATGCCGTAACCATTATCATTATGGAACCGAGTGCCTACGTCATTACTGTCTACAGACGAAGAATCAGGAACGTTTCAAGCAATCCAGAACCGTTCACAATTTCACAAACGTTACCTGTGGAATCACATACAGCAGGCCATATTGTTTTCCACTACTTCAAAATCAATAATTCAGTAACTTGATCGCAAGAAGGCGCTACTGTAAGAATCAAATCTTCGGTAATTGCCGATTTAAATACAGATATCACACCTAGTTCTGCCTCTTCTTCAAGTAATTTACCCAGTGGATGTCTCCTGTATACACGCTTGATGGTCTGGAGTACATCTTAACTCATCGGTTGTAGAAAAGAGCCGTTACATTAGTAGCTAAGAACCTCAGTCAGATGTCAACACTGGTGAGCTGCTCTGCCCCCGCATGTGTTGTCAGTAAACAATATAGCTTCGGCAGAAGACCCTCTTCTTCCGATTACCTACTCACACGTCGCACAATATCATCCAAAAACCAGTTTTTAAAAATGCTACTATCCAACCATGCATTATTTTGTGCTTTGTAGACACCTGGCAAACTTTCAATGCACAGAGATGTTCTGATTTTCTTATCAACAGTAGTGGTAATTTGTGTCTTCCGGATTCATTGTTACAACCCACAATTCGAACTTTGGCTTTAAATAAAACTCTTATAATCCGTTGCCGAGTCCTCTAATTTGGAACCCAGTGTCTTATTGGGTGGCATAAGATAAGGTGCGCATTCATGTGCATTATAAATGTGCTGTGGAGTTAAGTTTTCGGAGGAAATAACTTCTTCAGATTCAGTTTTAAGCAGACACTTTACCTCCCGAAAACTTCCACCCGTCACTTATAGCTGGCGTATGCCATGACGAGCTTTCCACCTTCCCAACCTATCCTGGCTGGCTGTGATGTTAGGTTCGCAATCGGGTACTTAAATAGTGCCTTTTCCTGTAGTATTGGACCGGATATCTTAACATCGTGTTCCCTTTTCTCACCGAACCGAACGAATAATGCCTCATCCGGTCTTTTATTTATTACTCTCTTCATTGTACCGGGTTTCTACAAACCGTCTTTAGTCATCGTTTTGAAGCAGAAGATTTCAATTTCTTTTCTGTTCTTCCTCCAGTCTGTCACAACTGGTGTACCTAACACTGTATTCCACTGCTAAGTTTTTCAGTGGACTACCTTCGTACTGTTGTTTAGTGCTTTCTTTTCCTCCAGCGAAACGACCAGTTTCTTTCGCTGTGAAGTCATTTCAATCACGCACTCTCAAAATAAGATTCAAATGGCTCTGAGCACTATGGGACTTAACTTCTGAGGTCATCAGTCCCCTAGAACTTAGAACCACTTAAACGTAACTAACCTAAGGACATCACACACATCCATGCCCGAGGCAGGATTCAAACCTGCGACCGTTGCGGTCACGCGGTTCCAGACTGAAGCGCCTAGAACCGCTCGGGCACTCCGGCCGGCCTCAAAATAAAAGAGCAAAACATTACCGGTACTGTTTCTTAACTGTAAGGAACAGATCCACACTGATCGTAGTAATGGTGGCTGAAAGCGTGGGATCGGCGAGATCTACGCAACCTGCAACGCCAGCTGAACTGAACATACGAGGGTGTGATCAAGTAACGGACAGTTTTTGTGTTTGTGAAGAATCTGTTTATTCTGCATCAACTCTGTCCCCTTCAAAGTAATCCTCCTGAGATATAGTTGTGCCGGCGTTTTTTCCAATCTTGGAAGCCTGTTTTTATCTGATCAATGGTAGCAAAACGAGGTCCTTTCATCTCTTCACACTCGAGGATAGGAAGAGCTGGCAGGGAGCCATGTCCGGTGAATATGTTGGCCGAGGAAACACAAGAATTTTATTTAAGCCAAAAAGTCATCAACAAGCATTGAGGAATGAGAGGAAGCATTATCGTGATGTAATTTCCACAAGTGGTTCTGCCACTATTGCCGGCCGCTGTAGCCGAGCGGTTCTAGGCGCTTCAGTCCGGAACTCCACTGCTCCTACGGTCGCAGGTTCGAATCCTGGCTCGGGCATGGATGTGTGTGATGTCCTGAGGTTAGTTAGGTTTAAGTAGTTCTAAGTTCTAGGGGACTGATGACCTCAGATGTTAAGTCCCATAGTGCTCAGAGCCGTTTGAACCATTTTTCCACTGTTCTGATAGTTTTCTTCGGATTGCTTCACGCAAATGTCGCATAACTGCCAGGTAGTATTCGTTATCGACCGTACGGCCATAAGACAGGAACTCAGTTGCACTACCCCATTATAATCGAATAAAACAGAGCGAAACCCTTCACATGCGATCGAACTTGTCGAATTGTTTCGGTCTAGGCTCCTCAGGCAGTTTACATAGGGACGATCGGGCCTTGGTTTCAACGTCGTACCCGTACACACATGTTTCATCACCTGTTATAACCTTCTGAATAAGTTCTGGATCGTTGTCGACTTCATCAGAAACTCCTGGGCGACGTCTACACGATGCCGTTTTTGTTCGAAATTCTGCAATTTCGGAACTAACTTTGCTGCTGCACGTTTCATGCCAAAAACATCCGAAAAAGTGCTTGTAATGAATCAAAGGATATGCCGATATGAGCATCCTCTCTGATGACGAGTCGGCGATTTTCCACAACAATTTACTTTACTTCTTCCACATTGCCTTCAATAACTGATGTACCACAGGGCAGTCATCATATTGAACGCCTTGATCCTCTTTGTAATGTTTATACCACTCGTAAACTCTTTATCTTATTCAAGGTACGAAGGTGGCTTGAAAAGTTCTCGGAACGGAACAGAGAGAAAGTAGTTACATCACTGAAAATATTTTTATATTTCAATGTAGTCGCCTTGTAGATTAATGCACCCAACGAAGTTCCAGTGCCTTGATCCCATTTCGAAAACGAGTTCCCTCCAGGCCTGCAAAATAGTTGTCAACTCCGGCTACCAATTCTTCGTTTGACGAAAATCTTCGTCCACCACGAAAAATTTTCAGTTTTTGGAAGAGATGGAAGTCTGACGGAACCATATCAGGCGACTAAGGCGAGTATGGCAACAGTTTCATACCTTAGTTCATGTAATTTTGCCTTGGCTTCGGTACTTGTCTGCGGGCGCGTCAAGAGTCGTGGCACCCATCAGGCATATAATTTTTTCATTTCTATTTCTTCAGTTAAAAATGTGACATGCCCTTTCAGATGACACCTGGCATGCGTGAACAATTTCACACACTTTCAGTGGGCGTTCCCCCATGACCATTTTGTGCACTTTTGCAATGATTTCTGGAGTAGTGACACATCTTGGCAGACCACTTCGCAGATCATCTAAGCTCTCCAAACCAAATTTAAATTCATTTGTCCACTTGGCAACAGTTGAATATGAAGGAGCAGAGTTTCCCATTGTATTCTGGAAATCGGCATGAATGTCCTTTGCTTTTATACTTTTCTTTAGGAAGTACTTAATCACTGCTCGAATCTCTATTTTTCCGTCTTCGGAAATCACTACACGAGAACAACAACACAGCCACGTCACCACCACAGCTCTCTTCCAAGATCACTGATGTGGGATGTGTTTACAGGCAAGAGTCCAATGAATATCACGTGAACAACTCATTGCGCTAGTGCTGACCTCTCGCGGTGATTCCGAGAACTTTTCAAACCACCCTCGTAGATTCGCCAAAAGCCACCGTCAATATTTCTAATGCGGTGCTGCACTTTATTCCCTTTTTCAAGCAAAATTTAACGCAAGTTCTTTGATCTATGTTTTTCGAAAGCAAAAATTCGCCCATCACTCAAAAACACGTAGACTATGATCTTTCCGAATGTCCTGAAAATGCAAACATACATCAGAGACATGTGTACCAACAAGATGAAAAACTTGTGACGAAATGAAACACCTACAGCCGTTTTATTTTATTTTGTTGTAACCAGTTTCAGCGCTTCAATGTGCCATCTTCAGGTTGTAACTGATGCGGAACAGATTGATATTATTTACCCCTAAATATATCACGTCAGTTGCTAGTGTAACTGGATAGCCGGCCGCTGTGGCCGGGCGATTCTAGGCGCTTTAGTCCAGAACCGTGCTGCTGTTACGGTCGCATATTCGAATCCTGCCTCGGGCATGGATGTGTGTGATGTCCTTAGGTTAGTTAGGTTTAAGTAGTTCTAAGTCTAGGGGACTGATGACCTCAGATGTTAAGTCTCATAGTGCTTAGAGCCATTAAAACCATTTTTTTCTTTTTTTTAACTGGATACACAGAAATGTGTCAGCACTCTAGCCAACTGCCAACTGACTAGAGAAACATTCAAATGTTTGAATGTTTTCCAGTCAGTTGGCAGTTGATGGTTAGAGTGGTGACATAATCTGCGCATCCAGCTACGCTACAACTGATGCGATATGTATAGGGATCGTATCAATCCGTTTCGCATCAACTACAACCTGAAGATAGCGCAATGAAGCGCTGAAATTGGCTGCAACAAAATAAAATAAAATCATAAGGTGGCTGTAGGTCCCAAAGACCTCCTGCCAAAAGGATGGACATACAAAAACTAGATAAAAAAACATAAAATCGGATATATGATGCCCACGAAATTACAAAAGAAGGCCCTTTACTGTTTCATCACACCTTGTGTGCCCTTCCTTACCAACTGGATACCGCACACTGTTGCGTATTTTTTTTTGTTTAGAAAAAATAACCCGAATAAGGCGGATGTCCGGATTACTAAGTGCCAGATAACCAAGTTCCTTGTGCGTATTCATTCGAATTCAGTTTACAATATTACCAATAAAAATCATTCTTGCGATGACGAAGAATGTTTGACGAATGCAATACGACCATAATTCAGTGCAAGATGACAGCTGCTCTGCTTGTGTAAGAGCATCTGTATTTTGGCGGGTCCTGCCATTTTCGACGCTCCGCCGGAGCGCAAGCCCCTGTGTGAGCGACGCACTCGAGCCGAGGACGACGACCAGAGGACACGAGGCGCAGGCCGCCTACCTCGCGCGCGACAGCGGGGAGCAACAGGTGTCACACACGTGGCGTGTGGGTGTGGGTGTGGCCGTGCGGGCGGGACACCGGCAGCTGCCGCCGCAGCGCCGGTCACTCTCCTCGGAACTCGACACTCCCGCACCAATCACCACAGCTGGGTACACTCTGCGTCACACGTGACGTCTGGGTGTGCCACAGTAAGACGTAGGCCTACTGAACTGTGCTTCCGGCCGAATAGGCTCTGAGCACTATGCGACTGAACTTCTGAGGTCATCAGTCGCCTAAAACTTAGAACTACTTAAACCTAACTAACCGAAGGACATCACACACATCCATGCCCGATGCAGGATTCGAACCTGCGACCGTAGCGGTCGCTCGGCTCCAGACTGTAGCGCCCAGAACCGCACGGCCACTCCGGCCGGCCCGGCCGAATAGTAATGTCGTTGAGGTAGAAGATACATTTTTAAGACAATCAGGCCCAAATTTCCACAAAACTACTCGAAAAATTGTTTCATATTTTCCGTGGGGAGGGAATTTTTGGATAGTCCCTACGTATCTTAAAATGCAAGGGCGCAATCAAAAAGTTTTCATTCGAAGGCCGTACAGTCGTGAATCAGGCGCCGTGAGTACTGAGGCAATTGTCCCATCGACGCACCAGGTTTGATAAAACACCGCCTCCTGCTGCGTGAAGAAGGGCTAACTGCCTGCTGCTCATCCTCGTCCGACAGAAGTCGTCGACCCTTCAAGGACTGTTTTAAAGCGAACGAAGGTGTGATAATCACATGGTGGGAGATCAGGACCACAGAGCGGGTGCTCGACTGTCTCCCATTTAAGTTGGCTTTAACTCCTACGTTACATTTGCGACGTGGGTAAGTGTGTTGTTATTGATCAATAGTACCCCTTATCGCACCTTTCGACAATAGTGATTTTCAGCAGATATGCTGCCCTATACATATTTTTCATTCTCAGAAGCATGTCGACCGGTGTTTGTCCTTCGGCAACAAAAACAGGAATAACAGCACGTCGGTCCTGTTTGGATGCATCTGGTAATAACGTCGCCATAGTTCACGTTTCTACGTTTACCGCATGCACGTCGGAAAGACAATGCAAAATAATCCGTTGCCTACATGTCGTTACTTATATACCCCAATCGGTGTCACGTGCATATACGCCCTCAAACAAACTATTTGATGCCCCTTTTACTGGTTTGGTGCGCAAGTTCGTAGCGTTTCCGCGCAGATAACACAAGAGATAAACTTAGACACTTAATTTTGCAAAAACAGACATAATGTATGATGGGATAGCAGCAATCAGTGATTGTATAATGTTACTTATAATTTGTCTTGATTGCAAAATTTTTTATTCATATGACCGGTTTCGGTTCATTCAGAACCATCTTCAGATCTGTAACGATAATAATACTAATTTACTATTTCACGGAAGCAAATCTTTTTCGTCCTATCTAATCAACATCAAATGTACCAGAACGTACCTGATATTTCAGTTACAGGAGGAACCCGTCCAAATCCAGCAACTTTCACATGCTGCGTCACATAAAATTGGTTGGCAGAATGCACGTCATTTATATTAATTATAACGCTATTACCGACAGGTGGCGTCTGGTACATTTGTTACATTCCATTTGCACATACTGTATTCAGTAGATTTTTTTTTACTAACTTTTATCTCCAAAAATACTTAATTAAATTATGTAGATGTCAAGGATAAAATCTGTACTTATCAAAATTAAAAAACAGTAAAATTATTTTTATACGATCTAAAAAACATAGGGCGATTTATATATCTATGGCGCTGGTGTGGACTTGTTTTCCTCTACGGTCTGCTTCCGTGGTTCCCGTCATTTCGGTGTTGTGCCGCGATCTGCTCAGTTGTCTGTAACTGAAATATCAGGTACGTTCTGGTACATTTGATGTTGATTAGATAGGATGAAAAAGATATGCTTCCGTGAAATAGTAAATTAGTATCATTATCGTTACAGATCTGAAGATGGTTCTGAATGAACCGAAACCGGTCATACGAATAAAAAATTTTGCAATCAAGACGGATTATAAGTAACATTAGACACTTAAGCCATCAATAAATACAATGCATTATTTGCAACGGTCTACCAACGCTGAGTAACTGTTCAATTCCGCGACGATGGAAATCACCTGGTTTTAAGGCGAAGACCTCGTCGAACCATGTTCGGAGCGCATTTTCATCCGAAAAGGAAGTTCTTTCCACCAGATGCATAACATTATCTTTTGTGGATGAGCGCAGATCTTTGTATGGAGGGTTGCTGTTTTGTTTGGGCTCACTCATTCCTTTCTCTTCCTTATGTTAGCATAAAGACACCTTCTATAGTTCCTGGTAACAACGCAGGTTAATAATCGTCGGTGTTGTTCACGAGCAGCAAGCAGAGATGAACGTATAGCTACCAGGTGATTTGGGCGATTTTGGCTTAGAGCTTGCAGCACACTTACAGCCGATTTTTGAACGTTCCCCACTGCCTGCGAATGCTTTACGATGCTGGAATGATTACAGTGTATCACAATCACCAGTTCTCGGAAACACTGGAGTGGGTCATTGTGGATCAATGCGTTTAAACGATCTTCTTCAAACCCCGAAGGTCTTTCTGAACCTGGAGAGTCACTAACGCCTAAACGGTTTTCCTTAAAACGCGAGAACCATTTTCTTGCCGTCCTCTGTCCAATGGCATTATCCCAATATACGACGCAAATGTTTCTAGCTACCTCCACTGCTGTCACCCAAGCGGAAGAATATGTCGGAAATGTCCTGATTCTTCTACTTGACTCTCCATTTTTTGGCGTCCACAGCTTCATTCACTATCTCCAGATGACAAAAAGACGACGCGCAAACTAAAAAAGCAAGAGTGAACTACAAGAAAAAAATGACGATCCATAAATAAACCCATAGTAACCGGAATACGAACATGCAAAACAAAAACGCTGACAACTTATGCATCAACCTAATATTACGACACCTTCGATTTCCCATTTCATACATTTCTCTGATAAAACATTGAAACGCCAGTGACATTTTCCATAACTAATAAAACATGTGAACAGAAAAACGAATCAAGTAGGAATCATTCACCCAAGAGCAGCCCGCAGACAAATTCGCTCTTTCCTGTTCATGGCTTTGTTGCGTGTTAATTCCTAAGGGACCAAACTGCTGAGGTCATCGGTCCCTAGACTTACACTGTACTTAAACTAAATTATGCCAAGGACGACACACACACACACACACACACACACACACACACACACACACACACACACATGCCCGAGGGAGGACTCGAACCTCCGGTGGGACATGACGCCCTATACCGCGGAGGCACTCCGCGCGGCCATGGCTTTGTTAAACAAGCCGGTAAATGCTTACATACATACATTAATCCTTGTTCCACAGATCATGAATACGACATTTCGTAATGATGTGGAACGTGTCACTTTAACAGAAGTTTTCTTTACACAAAATAATTAATTAATTTTTTTACAGTTACTACTTTATATCTAACAAGGGAACATCCCCATCGCACTCCCCTCAGATTTAGTTATAAGTTGGCACAGTGGATAGGCCTTGAAAAACTGAACACAGATCAATCGAGAAAACAGGAAGAAGTTGTGCGGAACTATGAAAAAATAAGCAAAATATACAAACTGGGTCGTCCATGCGTAAGATAGGCAACATTAAGGACAATTTCAGGCGAGGAGTGCCGTGGTCCCGTGGTTAGCGTGAACATCTGCGGAACGAGAGGTCGTTGGTTCAGATCTGCCCTCGACTGGAAATTTTGCTTTCTTTATTTTCGCAAAGTTATGATCTGTCCGTTCGTTCATTGACGTCTCTGTTCACTGTAATAAGTTTAGTGTCTGTGTTTTGGGACCGCACCGCAAAACCGTGTGATTAGTTGACGAAAGGACGTGCCTCTCCAATGGGAACCGAAAACATTTGATCGCAAGGTCATAGGTCAACCGATTCCTCCACAGGAAAACACGTCTGATATTTTGTATACGACACTGGTGACAACATGTGCGTCACATGACAGGAATATGTTGTCGACCCACCTAACTAGTACACTTGGCGAATGGGTGAAAAGATTCTTCTACCTTGCCCGATTTAGGTTTTCTTGTGGATGTAATAATCACTCCAAAAAAAGTGATGAAAACATAAGAGTTTTTAACATAAACTGAAAATAAAAAGTTAAAATTTTCAATCGAGGGCAGATTTGAACCAAGGACCTCTCGTTCCGCAGCTGTTCACGCTAACCACGGGACCACGTAGCTCCTCGCCTTATATTGCCCTTTATGTTGCCTATCTTACACATGGACGACCCAGTTTGTATATTTTGCTTATTTTTTCATAGTTCCACACAACTTCCTCCTGTTTTCTCGATTGATCTGTGTTCAGTTTTTCATGGCCTATCCACTGTGCCAACTTATAACTAAATCTGAGGGGAGTGCGATGGGGATGTTCCCTTTTAAGAATCCATCTATTGAGTAGGAGGAGATGTCATTCAGAAATTATTTTAATTTGCTTTCAAATGTTGGTTGGCTATCTGCCAGACTTTTAATACTATTTGGCAAATGTCCAAAGATTTTTGTGACACCGTAATTCACCCCTTTCTGTACCAAAGTGAGATTTAATCCAGAATATTGAATATCAACCTTTCTTCTAGTGTTGTAGCTATGCACTTCGCTGTTATTTTTGAATTGGGATGGGTTATTAATGACAAATTTCTTAAGTGACTGTATGTATTGCGAAGGTGCTGTGAATATCCTGAGTTCCTTAAAGAAATTTCTGCAAGGTGATCTTGGATGGGCTCCAGATATTCTGATTACACGCTTTTTGTGCAATGAATACTTTCTCTCTTAATGTCGAATTGCCCTAAAATGTGACGCCATATGAAAGCAGTGAATTTACAATAGGCATTGTAGGCTAATTTACTGATATGTTTACCACCAAAATTTACAATAACCCCAACAGAATAAATGGCTGAACCTGGCCGTTTCAGCGGATCATCGATGTGTTTCTTCCAATTCAATTTCTCATCAATGCACACATCCAGAAATTTTGAGTATTCTGCCTTAGCAACAGACTTCCGTTCATAGCCTATATCAATGGTGTTATGCCATTTACTGTACAGAATTGTATAAACTATGTTTTCTCAAAATTTAGTGAAAGTTCATTTTGCAGAAAAACAATAATATTCTGAAAGACATTATATACAATTTCCTCAGCTGATTCTTGCTTCTTGTATCATCAGAAAAAAGAACTAACTTTGCATCTTCATGAATATAGAGTGGCAAGTCGTTAATATAAATCAAGAACAATAAGGAACTCAAGGCCGTGGGACACCATTCTTGATACCTCCCAGTTAGAGGACACTGCTGGTTTCTGCAGACTATCTGTACTGGTAATTTCAACCTTCTGCAGTCTTCCAGTTAAGTATGAATTAAACCATTTGTGCGCTGTCCCACTCGTACCACAGTACTTAATCTTATCTAGAAGAATTTCATGATGTACCAACGAAGTTGGCAGTTTAACCTCACTCTTGAAACAGACGCTGTTCGTGTTATGAATTATTTTCACGTTAGTGGGAATGCACACAGTGATGTCTGCATTGATCTTAGCATTGTGTATAAGGAAGGGAAAAAAAAGATGTGCTGGACCAGGGAATGGTTTAAACTGGGACAGAAAAACTACTGAAGGAAATATTACACTCCAAATCCGTTAATTACATTAATTATCTCGGAGTGGACAGTCAAGCTATTAATAACTGAGTTACTTCGCTCTCTCATTGAAAAAGAAGACACTATTAAGCGAAATTTATTCACTTCTACTTAGTTCTGTTTAATGACAGCTCATTAAAATATTACAACATGGTAACATTTATTTATTTATTTTTTATTTCATTGCACTCACTTGTATGTTGAGTGTGGAATATTGATTTTCTCCTTAACCTCTTCTGCGTAATTTAAGGCTGAGAAAGAAGCACCGCCTCTACCATTTCGGCAGGTGCCAATGCTATTTTGTTTTAATCTTTTCTCGCAGTTTCCATACAGCTAGATAAATTGTAATGAAAGTCTTATTCGCTAAAAATGCGCGGCGAAACAACAAAAACAAAATCCGAATTATTGTCAAACAACAATCAAAATTCTCTCAGACATGTCAACGCGCCCTATGCTTGACAAACCTAGTAAAGTTCGCCAAATTGTTTGAACGTGTTCGTACTGTTTCAGCAGACGTTTGAGATAATGGCTGACGGCAGTATCTGTTCCAACAGAAGTCTTAAGGCATGTATGAGAACCGAACGATATTGACTTGTTTCTTAAAGCTACCAACCGTAGCTTTCACGAGTGCCTTCATTGAGCATTTCAAAAAATTACAAGAATTTCAAATTTAATTACGCGAAACATTTCTGTGATAATTAACTTGACATATTTCGTTCGCTAGCTAAGGCTGCCTAGGGTGGCTGCTCCTGAAGAGTTCTCACAGTACTCCAGAGACCATAGCACTTAATACAGACACAGTTACTACCGACAATTTGTATTTTGTATTTCCTCATCTTAGTCTTCACCTTTGTTACTTGGTGATAGGTTGAGCAACTGGAGGTTTCGACGACGTCACATAAACTACGGAAATAGAGCTGCCGTCCTGTTAATAATTCTAATGCTCTGTAAATCTGCTTAATACTCCAGAGAAGATCTACAACTTGTCTTTATCAACTGGTAGTAGAATGTAGTATTTTCATAATTTCAGTTCCTTTGACACTGAAAACTTATCAATGGTCAGCTACTTTTAAGCGATTTTCCGCTAGTTTTCTCTCCTTTCTTTTAAAATAGCCGCTTATCACAGTTTAGTAGCCTTCAACACACTGGAAGCAAAGCTTAGCAACGAGTTTCGATGGTAAAGACTCTCATCGTCAGGCTGTTTTCTTAACGTTGCTGTACGTGTGTGGAATACTGCCGAACAATAAGGACTGAGTACAACAAAACCAGCGCGCATGCACAGAAATTATATTCATATCAGCAACCGATATTTCATGTCCGCCCCCGGTAGCTGAGTGGTCAGCGTGACGGAATGCTAATCCGAAAGGCCCGGGTTCGATTCCCGGCTGGGTCGGAGATTTTCTCCGCTCAGGGACTGGGTGTTGTGTTGTCCCAATCATCATCATTTCATCCCCATCGACACGCAAGTCGCCGAAGTGGCGTCAAATCGAAAGACTTGCTTGCACCAGGCGTACGGTCTACCCGACGGTAGCTCAGCGTGTCTGGTCAGAGGGTTTAGGTACCCTCTGTAACAAAAAAACTGAGTGAACGAATCAACGATCAACCTGAACAGGCGTCACCGGACGTCCGCCACGAACAAATTCAACGAACAATCTAGAACAAATTGAGATTTAAAAAAAAATAAAAAAAATTAAAAAAAGACGGGAGGCCCTCGTCACACGACATTTCCATTTTTTACCGATATTTCATAGTACGCAATCAAATTTCGTTACCAGTTACTATTTTGTATTCTTTTCCAACTGCAGCAAAAATATCTGGGTGGCAACGTCATCCGTGAAAATTTGTTAAAGTGTAATTCTAATTTTCTGCATAGTACCGGCTGGTCCTTCCAAAAATTTAACACTTCCGCCCAAAGCAGAGTCCGATATGAGTAATGGGGAACGAAATAACGATAAAGGAGTGACCAGCTAACTACGTGGCAAGTCACTGTTTTACTAAGATTCTGTTTGAATGGTTCGCCTTCACCTTCCTCCTGCCTCGGAAGAGGCTCAACACCTAGTAGTTTCTGCCAGCCACTGTACACGGCATAGAGGCAGGTTCTTCAACCGGCTATAAAAAATAAAAAAAATAAAAAACAGTTGTACAGTACGTATCGCGTATGCAACGTGGGGTCCAGGCCGGTATTTACCTTGTTAGAACCTCCTAAAATCCATATCCGGGCTCTCCAGTTCACCAGCCATCGTCGTTTATCAGCGAGGCGGATTAAATTCGGGGCAGGCACGCCTCCCCGTATCCCAGAAGTGGCGCGTTAACGCGCACGACTATCAGGCCGGCCTTCGAAGATCGGTCATAATAGCCTTATAATATTCAAAAAGTGTCAATGAATGTGACGTGACTTTGAGCTGACATGAGGTATATCAGTAGAATTACAAACAGAAAATTTTAAGCTTGTGGAATACGTAATGGGAAGAAAACGGTAACTGTACCAAGAGAAAGTATGCTGTAGGTATTATCGCCTCAGAGATGGAATACGAATGACTCTAAACTGCTTAAGAACAAATTCTAAGTAATAGCTCACTTGTATTTCGTTATATTTTAGATAGGACCGTAGGAACTGCTATGGTACGTTAAATAATTTGTATCTGAAGCATTCAAGAAGTCGTTCCATTAAGTAATTTACCTGCCTAGTACACCACGTAGTTCTCAAACATTCTGTGGACGCTAGCGTTAATTTTATCATCGTTAAATTAAAATATTTAACTAAAAAGTTTTGTTTTCTGTTACCAAGAATCAGGAGAAATGAAGTACCTGTTTTGTTGAGTAAGTGAATGGTAGTTCAAGATAAAAACATTGCTTTATCTGAGTTCCAAACTTTTTTCCTCGTGTTCAACTGTCAAATAACTGTGACGACGAACAAATCTGCGTGTCCTAACTTCCCGTATGAATGAGACGCCACCCATTTTTCTTGCATCAAGAAAATATTTGCCCGCTGTATAATTCTTAAAAGACTGTAATTCAAAAATTGACCCATCAATGTTGTTACGTACTTCGGGACACTACAACGCACCACAAGACGTAGTTTGTCACTGGCGAAGTTTTTTCCCCAGCTCAGCGAACACTGCTTCAGTGTTGCGACGCCTCCGTTTACCGCCTTCTTGCATTATTCCTGTTATTTACGTGACAGGGGTCTTGCTTGAGAGTTTCCCTCACTTTCCTTTTAAAGCACCCTCGTGAAGAGCATATGCCGTGCCCGCAAGTGCGCTCGTTTTTTACTCTGCCGTCAACAAATGTGTTACTGCTCTCCAGTGTGTGTGTGTGTGTGTGTGTGTGTGTGTGTGTGTAGAGGCTGCCCGGATGTGCGTCGTCGACTGACACGGAGGCTGCGCTTTAAATAACTCCCACTATAAATTGCGACGGCAGTAGAAATGAATGGAAAGGAAAAGCAAACAGATGGCTCGATCTTGTTGGGTAACGAATACGCTTGTTACCCACAGAAAAGACTCAAGTACATTTGCAGGATCGGCCTACAACTGTTGTCCCGTGAACATGGGAAGCAGCATCGTGGTAAGCGGCAGCATATCCATGCGGGAACTACCTACTAGAATCAGTTTCACGTTTTACTCACACAAATTGTGAAGTAGAGTAACCGCCAGAAAACTCAGTGGAAGTAGATTTAATTGAAAACGACCAATTAAGAACAGGGTACTAGAGGAAATGTGACCACCTTTCGTCGAAAAAAACCAAGCGTATAAGTCCTCCACATTGATTGGTTTTGTAGGCATCAAGAGACGAGACTTTAGAATCGTGTAACTGAAATGCCAACACAGGCAGACATGTGACTTACAATGTCAACAGAACACAGTTTTTATTTTCTTTTTACTTTCACCCATCATTCAGCAGTGTTTCAGAAACGATAGCATATCTCCCCCATCCCCCCCCCCCCCCCTCCCCACTCCTTGACTGAATAATTATGGTCCCGATTTTGGCTACTGGGCAATTCTCAAGTAATAACCACTACTGAACAGCCTCAATGCATATTCACTCCTCTTACGAGGACGATGTTTACACATTTCATGTCCAATGCATTATGGAGCTAAAGTTGTCAAATTTTACACAAGGTACACGCATAGCGGTGTTGAAATCTTCTTATGTAAATGATGAAACTTAAGAGAATGAATAGTCTTGACACACTTTGTAGTGAAATATTACTAGATAAATAGGTGAAATTATGATAGTAAATAAACATATGTAATAATAACAAAGTTAGTCGAAGGTCAGATTGGCAGAGGGAGAAGAGGTTGCTGGGAATACTGAGTGATATCGCCGGCAGACTGAGCAAAAGACGGCACTGAACAGAGGAAACTGCAGATGGTTCAGTAAAAATCATATACCAAACAAGAATGAACGTGCAAGGTATAGTACGTTAATGGTGCTAGGGTTAAGGATTCACTGATGATATTGCATTTCAGGAACAGAATGGAAAATTACTGGGCAAGTAATTGCATCAAGCTTATGGAGAAGCGAGCAAGACTAGAAAGTTACGAGGAGCAGTGAATAAGAATAGCGAGACTAACATCAAACCAGTGTAAAGGTGTGATAAGTAGAATAGCATTTTCTGTTTCCTATCCTACGTAGTTCACAATCTTCAGCACTGAGATTAAAGAAAATGCAGACTAATGCAAGAAGAAGTACCTTTCTTCAGTTTTTTTTATATCATTAGTTTTTAGCTAAAGAAGGAGCCTGAAAGTTTAAATGTGACGAAAATATCTCTGAATCTGGTATGGTTATTTTTTAAAATTGTATTACATGAAACGTTCATAATATGTTGGATCTATTACATAAAAAACTGACTAGCACTGAGCAGGTGGCGAAAAAATTTGGATAACTCTCGGTTGGAGACATGCACATTTTATTAACCTGGAAATATGGAGACTGTAGAAGCAACAAATAAGTAGACCATATGACAAAAGTAATGAATAAATTTACTCCAGTAATGACGGAAGTTGCGAAGGACGAAACAGATTCATACAGAATCAAGCGGCGAAATACTGCCAAGAGAGATAAGAATATGCGCAGTGTACACAACACATATTGAAGGGTCCGTGTATCTCACATGTGAGTCAGAGTTTTATCAGTTCGGTTTCACGATAGTTCTAATTATAGTTGGTGTATGTTCTTTAGGTCAACAGTTTGTTACCTGTCATGATAGTAGTCGTAATCAACAAGTCATTCTGACGCACCCGGTATCGTTTTCAACTGAAATGTATCATCATAGCTGTGGTTTCTCCTCATGCAAAGATATTTATACATTTGTTGGTTGAACTGTGGAAATAATGGTGAGCAGACTTTGGATCAGCACCTGCCACGACGTGGCCTTGAGCACGAGGGCAGTGCCATCTGAGAATACCAGCATAGAGAGGCCTGCCCACATCTAACAGAAAACTAGAAAGCTTTTTCTTAAATCCGAAAAGTGAAATGTGACTCCACAACCAGCAGAAGAGTCTTTTGTTCGTACTCCACTGTAGAATTACAGAAACAAAATTACTGACTTTGTTCTTTTAATCTTGTGTGTTACTGAATAAATGGCAGACTCAGGCAAGCTGTCATCAGTCCTAAGGTTACCTTTATCGTCATAGTAAGTAGCTGGATCTGGAATTTAAGGAATTATATCCGATCCTGCGAAAGACAACGCCAAACTTCCAGCGAATTGTGTTTCAGGAAATCTAGAAGGAATTTTAATCAAGATAGTTAATGCGAAATCTAACGTCCTACGCAGCGGAAACTGAGATGCATTAAAACCCTGTAGGTAAGGCGCCAGACGAGTGCCATGATAGTTCAGACGATTAACTAATAAACCAAATTGTTTCATAATGTGTGAAAAACGCGCTCTACATCGAGTGCTCAGAGACTTTATTACACGAAAAGGAAATCCATCTCTATGAGAGTCATAAACACTTCATAATCAGCCCAGAGGAAGCAGTATCGCCGGTCATCTTATCTCACGAGTTAAACTACAGAAATGTAATATAACATGAGAATGTGAAGGGCACTGGAAGCTCATATTATCATGAATTTTAGTTCGGTAAATAAAGTTGCGCCTATATGAGTTGCCACAGCCAATAAAGAATAGAGTGAAAAAGAAAAGCAACAGAGATGACATTTGACATACATTAGACATGAATCAAACTAACCGATAGTTGGGTTTACCTGTATCAAACTTGAATAAGAAATAAACCAAAATATACCACAAATTTGAAAACTTATTACTCCAAAGAAAGTGGAAAAAACCCGCGGGCAGATAAGAAAAGAGAAATTACATTGCATGACGACTCGGCTGAAGTCATGATCGGATGAGGTACATGGGTGCGGCAGAGTATTATTCGGGTGGGGGTGGGGTGGAGGGGGTGCTGTGCAAGTGATGCTCATTTGACATAAATCCTTTGTTGCAGCCGATGTCAGGCCAGAACATTATGTAATTCATAGCAGAATCCAGTTGCCTAGCGTGACAGTTTCTTCTCTTTCTGCAATTGGTACGTTAATTTGTGTTACGAGACATACTAGATACATTCTGTCTGACGACACGTTTTGCACTGAATTTCTTTGGCGTATTACCTTATAAATGACCACATCGACTATAAACCCTAAATGCTGAGAACGGAAAATTACATGATGAATAGAATTGTTCACCGATTTCAAAATAGTGAATGAGACCATCAACATAAACAATTATAATAAAGCGTATTGATGTGCCACGGTGTTTATAGCCACCAAATTCCAGAACCAGCTCAGGCAAAAAATGAGAAATCCACCGAATAAGATGATCAATTTATTGTATTCCGTCGAGTGTGTACTTCAGAGCGGCACTGTTGTGGATCAGCACGCCAGGGCCGGGAGGCACTTGTCGGTGCGCACCGCGCAAGGTGGATGAACCACCACGGCAGGAGGGGACGGCTGTGAAGGGCGCAGGTGGCACGCAGGCAGGCAGGCAGGTACAGTGCGCCATGGCAGCTGCTGCCACTTACTTGAGGTAGTAGACCTGGCCCTCGGGCGTGCGCGCCTGCTCCCAGCCCGGCGGCAGCGGGCCCAACTCGTCCACGGGCGTCATGTCGTAGCTGCGCTGCTTCAGGTGCTGGTGTTGTTGCTGCTGCTGTTGCTGGGCCGAGGCGTACGTCTGCTGCAGCGACGCGGGCGAGCTGTGCGCACGCGGGTGGTTCACTTGCAGGCCTCCGGCCGCCCCCGAGGCGCCGTTGCCTCCGCCGCTGCCGCCGCTCGTGGGGCCGGCGGCCACCGACGCCGTCCCGAATGCAGAGTCCGCGGAATTGTCGCGACTGTGAGAGATGGACGACACTGAGGGCGACTTCGAGCCCGTGGAAGGGGGTGTGAAAAACGAATCTGGCAGCTTGCGCATACGCAGCGGCACCTGCAGCGGTCGCTTCTTGTCCGGTCGGAGCACGCTGTCGAAGAGAGCTTGCAAGTCGGAGTCCGAGTCTTGGTCTATCCGCACTACCAAATTGCTTTTATGTTGGTCCACGTCCTGATTAATGTTCTGAGCCATTTTCGGCTACCCGTCGAAAGCCAAGTTACGGATAGGAGCCGCTACGGGAGCGGAGGCGAGAGTCGCGACAAAAGCAATTAAAAAAAAAAAAAATCGAACCCCCACCGCCCCTGCTCCCGAACACATACACACCACACCACACCGTAGCACTGCGCTCGGCCGACTGTCGGCGGGCGAGCAGCAAGGCGCGCAGGAATGCCAGCCAGCCTTCCTTCCCGCTACCGTCTGCCTCCGCCGCCGGAGGAATGTAGTTCGCCGCCGGTGGCGCCGCTACGCGGCGGCCGGGCGAACTGCGCCGCCCGCGCACCCGCGCCAGCGCCCTCTCTGGTTAGCTGTCTCCGCTGACGACGCCTGCTTACGTATACTGGCAGCAGAAGACGTACTGGAGCCGCGTAGGCCATGCGAAATATTAAATCAGCTTGCGAAGCATTGCTCAGACCACAAAGAAATTTAACAAGAAATCATCAGGTACCACGAAAGTTTCCTCACCAGAATACCTTTGCTTTTAATATTATTTTGTTTGTTTCTGCACCTGTTTCATTATTTCCCTTAATCATGGATACTTTTACGGGTCACGCTGCTATTTTACGGACGTGTAAAAGTTACACTGATAATGAGTTACGTTTATACCCATGTTGACGCTTTGTGTACTTTCTTTCAGTGACACGGATTGCTATATATTACGATAAGAACACGGTTTCGCATAGGAACAAGTGCTGTGTTAGCTAGCCAAAGAAACCTTGATAATAAAAGATCGATAAATATTGGGCATTTACTCAATAAATGTTCAGAATTGGAAAACTTCAGTAGAAATATTCGAAAGCAACAGATGCACCCTCTCACAATATTATCTCTCTCCTCGGGCATGGATGTGTGTGATGTCCTTAGGTTAGTTAGGTTTAAGTAGCCTAAGTTCTAGGTGACTGATGACCTCAGGAGTTAAGTCCCATAGTGCTCAGAGCCATTATCTCTCTTGACGAACGAAAGGATTTCCTACAAGGATTGATAAGGTGCGCTACTGATTCGTCTTAAAGGTAGCAGTTCGGGAACGATGTAATGAAACGTTCACCAAAGAATAAAATAATCTCTTGTCGTTGAAGAAAAGAACGTCTGCAGGGTCTGGCAGTATGAAAAAGTTGTCCAGAAAGCAGACGAAAAAACGATACAAATGTTTGGAAGATTCCCATGCTGTTTAAAGGAGAACAGGATTATGGACATTTACGTAATCTATTGATCTATCAGTCTGTCAATCTTTGTGTAATGTGATGAACATTTTAGAAAAAATTAGTGTGCACTTTTAACCACCTTGTATTTTGATCAGTGTCACTTTACTTACGATCCTCGCCTACGGAGCTTCTATACGAAAAGCTAAGAAATTCGATGGAGATAAACTAACCGACATGTAACAGGAACCAGTTACCTTCCTTCATGAAACTGTTGATGTCAGACTAGTAGTCCACTCAACTGGTGTTCAAAACAGCCGTGCGGTGGCCGTGCGGTTCTAGGCGCTGCAGTCCGGAACCGCAGGACTGCTACGGTCGCAGGTTCGCATCCTGCCTCGGGCATGGATGTGTGTGAAGTCCTTAGGTTAGTTAGGTTTAAGTAGTTCTAAGTTCTAGGGGACTGATGACCTACGACGTTAAGTCCCGTAGTGCTCAGAGCCATTTGAACCATTTTTTGAACCAAAACAGCCGTTTTCGTAACAAAATTGCGGAAGTATTTTTCTCATCGGTTCTGTGTGTTTTTTAGGGTGCCGATTCCTGAATTTCATGTGTGATGCCTTCCAGGAGGCTGGCTTCACAACGAAAAACACGAAAAACTTCCAAATTTCGTCAGTTATTCGCTTGTGTCTCGAAAAACTTTGCTTCTGTATAAAATGAAAGTAGACAAAATTTACTACAAAATTCACAAGTCAAGTTTCATTTTTAAAGAGCGGTAACCACATTATAGCGCGCTGGAAAGCAGTCATTTATATTCTACAAAAATGTCAAAAACGTCCACTCCCACCGTCTACAACTCGAAAATACACTTGTTATCAACGATAACCCCTACAACACTTGAAAGTACATTAAATTTCCTACAAGAGACATCTGTACCATTCACTTTTCTCAAACAGTCGGAGGGAGTACAGCGGAAACTACGAAAAATGTCTTCAGCGCCCTACAGCCGAACAACACCTTCCACCTGCCTACCTGTTATCGGCGCTATACTTCTGGTGTATTATACTTAAAAGTGACTTTTTTGAATGAATTGACGGGAAAGCATCTTTGATGGAAACATTAACAAGTTATATTTACAACATATTAGGTTCATGACACTGAACGGGAAGATGAATATGAAATAGATGTAGCAATACACATGAGAAATGAAACGAGTGAATGCCATGCATAGGATTGGGTCATCACTTCCAGAAGGTTCTCCATCAGCAAAAGACAGAAAGCTTTTAGAAAATGGATAGAAAAGGCAAATAAGTGAACTATCGATGTATAAAGAAATACCTGTGCCGATGTCACGTGCATAGTTTTTTGGTCATCTCCGTTCGGCTGTTAGTGTCCTAGGCAATATTTCTTGGGCTCTAGAACGTCCAGGTGAGGGGTCTTGGAGAGCGGAAGGTCCACACAAAGCTCCTGGTGCTGTGGAAGGTCCAGACTGAACAGTGGGTTGTCGCTGTTCTTCAAATGAAAAAAAAAATCTAACTAAATTGTTAATGTTACGATTAGTAAAGATGCATAATACTGCAAAATATTACATGAATTAAAACCTTTTGCCGCCTCAGCTGCTTCAGGCAGTGACACTACAAGGGGTTCGTCCAGGTCGTCTACGTCTTCTGTACCAAAACGGTCGTCGATATTGATGTGCAATCCCTCACGCTGCTGGCAAAGTTTCTCGCAGAACATTCCTCTACGTCTAGACCTACACCGACCTTTGCAAGCTGCCCTGCATTTGTAGATATAAGCTGAAGAAGCCTCTAGAAGGCCGGGAGGGGTTCCAGTATGCTTGCGTTAGTCAATCCATTTTTTGCCACTTTCTATTCTCACAGTTCTGGACCCAAGTAATTTCCGATACACTGCTGCACCTGATGGAAAAACGCTGAATGTAGGTTGCTGAGCTGCATCTTCAGTGAGAGTATGGGAGCCGTGTTTGCTGATGGCTTGTAGGCTGGTGTCGCGTATTGCCTATACCACAGCCCGTCGAGAGTTGTGGTTCGATGGTTAGCACGATAAAAGGTAGTCAGAATTTTCTCGGTTGAAGCTGTTAATGCCTTTAGTTCGGCTGAAGGATCAGTGAATTTAGTAATGTATGATTCGAAATCCAGAATTTTGGAGAAATTTAACCTTGCCTTGGATGAATAACGCTGACGTGGAGTCGCAACCACTCATTCTGCGAAAGGAGAGCATGTGGTGGGCATCTTCTGCACTGCAGTTCCCGGTTCGTAGAAGAGCCGAGGGCCTGTACCTCTCCCTGTTTGAGGAAACATACGTTGGAGAGAGTTTCAAGGCCCATCGCTGTGATTAGAAGTTCACATCTTCCCCCACTCTTTGAGCTAGAGCCAGGGTTTTGCCGTCCTCACTATCAGTGTGTTTGCTCCATTAGCTGCCTGCTTTGATGCGACTCCACTTTCACTGCATCTTGTCTTCAGCCTGGCATTAGTGTATCTCTGTTTTTCGCATTAGGTAGAAAATTTGCTTGTGAAACTGTTGGTGTCATAGGGTGCTGCTAAATTGTATCTCTATGGACTGCTTTTTGGTCGACCTCGTCAAGCGCACCATGGACTTTATAGTCTTCTGTCCGTCCGAGGACCCATCGAACAGAAATGGCACATATTGAAAGTACTTACTTCATACGTAATGGATATATGAGTCGCAAGGTATGCCGACTCGACCGAATGAATCTGAGCAACAAACAGTCCCCCCCCCCCCCCCAATCAGTCACATTTACTCTACTACTCCCGAGCAGTGCAGTGGAAGTTGGCAGAGGAAGAGTCGTATTTCATTACCGCATTGAAACCCTCGGATCCCGAGAGACTTCTTCAGCTTATATCTAGAAAATGCAACTCAGACTGTGTAGATCGGTGTGGGTATAGGCGAGCAGGAGTGTACTGCTCGAAGCTGTGCCAGAATGTTGAATATTCGTATTCCAACATCGACGACAATTTTGATGTAAAAGACGACCTGGACGAGTCCCTTGCAGTACTAATATCTGAAGCAGCTGGTTGCAGAAAGTATTAATTCTTTATGCATCTTCACTAATCAGTTTATCCCTATCGTAACATTAATCATTCAATTACAATAACTTTTCAGTTGAAGAATAGCAACAACTCATTGAGTCGGGACCTTTCACAGCTCCTGACACTTGTCCTGGACCTTCTATTGTCCAAGAATCATCACCTGGATCTTTTAGTGCCCGAGAAACATTGCTAGGTCACCAACAACCAAACGGAGAGTAGTAAAAGAACTCCCCTCATGACATCAGTACTGCTGATTCTTCATTCATCGATAGCTCATGTATCTTTCTTTTGTGTCCATATTCTGTCGCTAAATGCCTTCCTTCTTTTACAGATAGGGAATCGTTTCGATATGACAACCCATTCCTGGGTTCGACATTCGCTCATTTCTTAACACATAGGCATTATTACATACAGTTTTCATGTTCGTCTTTCTGTTTATTGTTATAAACCTAATATGTTGTAAATATAATTTCTTATTATTTTCATAAAAAATGTTTTCCCCTTAGTTCATTCAAAACAACCTTTTTTAAGGGTAATACACTGAAAGTACAGCGCCGATGAGAGATAGGCAGGTGGGAGTAATCGTTGGGCTGCAGGGCGCAGAAGGCATTTTTCGTAATTTCCGTTTTGATACCTCCATTCATTTGAGAAAATCAAATGTTACAGATGTCTCTTGTTGTAAATTTAATGTCCTTGCAGATGTTGTAAAGGTTATCGTTGACATCATGTATATTTCTCGAGCTGCAGCGTCTGGGAGTGGGTGTTTTCGACGTTTTCACAGAAGGGCCAAAAAATGGCTGCTTTTCAGCGTGCTCCGCTAAGGCTCGTCAGAAAATCAGACCTGAATAGCGCATTTTGCAGGAAATTTTGTATACTTTACTTTTGAATAGAATGGCCACTTCGAAAAACGCATAGTGTTCTGAGATATAAGCAAAGAACTGAAAAAAGTGCGAAAATTTGAGGTAAAGTGAAGAAAGTGCGAAAATTTGATATTTTTTTTCTACATTTTTCGTCGTGAAGCCGACTTTCTAGAAGGCAGAAAACATGGAATTCGGACTAAGCACCCAAAAATACATGTAGAACCTTTGAGAAAACAACTTCCATAGTTTTGTTTCTAGATGTTAAGATAATTTATAAGAGCTATCAGCGAAGCGGAAACTAGAGGATTTATAGATCTGTTACCTTCTGACGTAATACGCTTGACACGATGTTGTTACTAAGTGTAATATTCGTTCAGCATGAAATACAGCAAGTAATTCCCTACATATTACAAAAAAGGTATGTATGTGTGTGTATGTATGGATCAGATTCAACCCACCTTGGTAGACATACCTCTTACTATCTTTAAAGCAGGCCGTGGGGGTAAGGGGGTGGGGTGGGCGTGAAATAGAAGTGTAACTAATCGCGCGCAAATATCCCGACTATATTTATCCAGTATTAGATAACGAGAGCATTTAATGGCTTGCAACGAAGTTAACACATAATTTCAAACCCTTTCAAAACTTTTACTCGCTAACAACGCCCCCATCCGCATCCACCCACCCACCCTCACCCACCCACCCACCCACACACACACACACACACACACACACACACACACACACCACCCACCCACACACACACACAAAATAATGAAAGAAAAAAAACTTCATCACTTACCACATTTCTCTGTTCATGCAGCAAACCAGCAGCATCATGCATGACGTTTTAATTTACTTCTTCTTTACTAGAAAGTCTGTTAGCAACATATTTTGCAGATAGTATCCACATATAGCACTGAATACAGCTCCAAAATTATAAATCTGTACAGCTCGTAGTTCAGGGGATTTTGTCACATACAGGAGATAGGCAGTTAAAGAGGGAAGAAGGATATCGACAGATGAGAGGAGGAGATGGACAGAGAAAGGAGGAGGGTTAGATAACAGGACGCAGCATCAATGGAGAGAAGTCTTCCAAAGTAAGAGTGATTTCAGGTGTGCCGCAGGGGAGTGTCGTAGGACCGTTGCTGTTCACAATATATACAAATGAACTTGTGGATAACATCGGAAGTTCACTGAGGCTTTTTGCGGATGATGTTGTAGTACATCGAGAGGTTGTAACAATGGAAAATTGTACTGAAATGCAGGAGGATCTGCAACGAATTGACGCATGATGCAGGGAATGACAATTGAATCTCAATGTAGACAAGTGTAATGTGCTACGAATACATAGAAAGAAAGATCCTTTATCATTTAGCTACAGTATAGCAGGTCAGCAACTGGAAGCAGTTAATTCCATAAATTATCTGGGAGTAGGCATTAGGAGTGATTCAAAATGGAATGACCATACAAAATTAATCGTGGGTAAAGCAGATGCCAGACTGAAATTCATTGGAAGAATCCTAAGGAAATGCAATCCGAAAACAAAGGAAGTAGGTTACAGTACGCTTGTTCTCCCACTACTTGAATACTGCTCAGCAGTGTGGGATCCGTACCAGACAGGGTTGATAGAAGAGATAGAGAAGATCCAACGGAGAGCAGCGCGCTTCGTTACAGGATCATTTAGTAATCGCGAAAGCGTTACGGAGATGACAGATAAACTCCAGTGGAAGACTCCGCAAGAGAGACGCTCAGTAGCTCGGTACGGGCTTTTGTTGAAGTTTCGAGAACATACCTTCACTGAGAAGACAAGCAAATTGCTCCCTCCTACGTATATCTCGCGCAGACACCAGGAGGATAAAATCAGAGAGATTAGTGCCCACACAGAGGCATACTGACAATCTTTCTTTCCACGAACAGTACGAGACTGAAATAGAAGGGAGAAGCGATGGAGGTACTCAAGGTACCCTCCGCCACACATCGTCAGGTGGCATGCGGAGTATGGGTATAGATGTAGATGTAGAGGAGGAGCTGGACAGGGAGAAAGGGGTGGGGAGATGGTCAGAAAGAGAGGGATGGACAGAGAGGAGGAGGCACAGGCGGAGGAGGAGGAGGAAGAGGAGGAGGAGGAGGAGGAGGAAGAGGAGGAGGAGGTGGTGGTGGACAGAGAGAGGGAGGGGAGGCGGAGATGGATAGAGAGAGAGGATGAGGAGACGGGAGAGAGGGAGTGAAGAGCAGATGGGCAGAGGATAGCGGGTGGGGGTGGGGTGTGGGGTGGGGAAGGAGACTGACAGAGGGTGAGGAGGGGATAAAGAGGAACGCTGTAGGGTGTTGGGGCCTGGCTGGTCGAGGTAGGGGCTGAGCTCTGGGCCGGTGATCACAGTGACAGACAATACATTTCTCCATCGTCAATGAGAGGCGGACATGCCCCACAATGACACAGCAGACGGCGACGGTCAGCGCGGGCCTGGCCTCCAACTCAACTGGACCGTACTTGCATCGGCACCCAGCAAGCTGACGTCAGACCTGAGCGTCAGCGGCGTGCTCACTGTTTTTACTCTATCCACACTCCTATATTGGACGCCCGTGCCCAGACGACTCGGGTGTGGCTCACGTCTCCGAAGATGACGAGGTATGACTGTTGGGTACGAGGCACGACCTGCTTCCTCCTGGCAGGAGTCTAGCAGCAGCTGGCGTAGACAACAGGTCCGCTGCGCTGTGGCACCACGTCTCCCAGAGTGAGCTCGAGAGGCTGCTTCACCATTCTGGTCTCGAACCCATGGTTACCACTGACGGCACCCAGTCGTCTCGTCGTCTAGCGCAACCCTGGCGTCGTGGCCTTCGAATGCCTCGTAACAAAATTGACTGTTATTTATACTGCTCTGGGGCGCATTTGTTGCCTTACCTTATCCCAGTCACCTAGCTCATAACACAGTTCTAGCCCTGGTGCGTTGACACGGTACTGCCCTATCCAGCTATTAGCATGGTTAGCCCGCCTCTCAGTCCTTTTGCGTACGTGTTGCTATAAGATACATGTCGCCACATTGTGCTTACCAGCTAGCAGTAGCTAACGCAACACTCCGGGGCTGCTACTTACAAATTTCGTCTATGTCTAGTTAGTGGCGCTACATTGTGCCCTGTCCCCCTCCACGGAAAGACCGGGCCCTCTGCGTCTTTTTCAGGAACGGTTGCCGAACGTTAACTACTTCTACCATCGAATTACGAAACAAGTGACTCATTCCCAAGAATAATACGCTGTCAATCTTAAATATTATACAGTTCTTGTAGATCCTACATTAAAATTTACGGAAACTTCCTTGTAACTACTTCAGCACGTCCATTGCTCTCTGTATCTGTGCCCACAGCTCATATTTGCTCATTACACGGCTTTCTCCATGCTTCTAATATTTCTTAGGTCTAAAAAAATGCCTGTTTCACAAAATATTGGCAATTTCACTCTTGGAGGATCCGGTCCACTGGGATCTGGATTACCCACGGATCGGGTTGCTGATCACCTCTCCACTTCAAGTAAATAAAAGCGATGCAAAACAAAATGAGAGTCACTATGGCGCATGAATTGCAAAACCGCACGTCTACTGCCCTGATACTGTTCAACGTGCTGCATCAGTTGCTATGCATGTTCCGCCACTCCTGAGCAGCTATCATCTCATTCAGAGAATAAATTAGAATTGGTTCCCAGGTATCATTGAGGAGGGTAACAAATCGTTTAGGAAACATCTCCATGGGTCGTCCAGCCAATACAGCTGCATTTGTGTTATGTTCAAGTGAGTAACTTCCATAATTGTAGGTGGTAAATGAAACGTTGGCCCCGTAACACCACACGTGGTTCCGTGGTACCGTCAACTAACGACTCACTGCCTCTTGGTTCCATGTGTCTCACTCCCATGAGCTTGCATTATTATTACAACTCGCATCGTCGTACGCTGAGTATACCCAGTGTAGATCCATTCGCTGAAAGTATGACTTTGGTTCCATCATCTCCTTTCGGCCTTGCCCCTGAACTACTGCATGGTGTATCCATTTCCTCCGACCCGGATCTCGCAAATAGGACAGAAAGTGACGATCCTACTTGGACATTGCTGTTGTTCTTTTTCGGTCATTACAGCATTCCGATCCCCGTCTTGTGCTCTTAGTAACATACCACTTTCATTTATCTGCACAAACTTTTCTACTGTTTCTAACCTTATTACCCAGGTGTGTACTGGGTAACATCTGAACAGGGCTTGTTTATCTGCCACTGTTACTTTCACGGACACGTACAACCTTTCATTATCCATTCTCACCTTCACAGTTGCTCCATAATAATATAAGCGCAGGTTTAACTGTAGTTCCCATGGTAACCCTTTCCACGTCTTTCTCAGTCGCTTCAGATACTGTTTGCGTGACAATAGGACTCAATTGCCCATGCAGTTCCTGGTGAATGGCTTCCTGCAAGCTCGTTACCTCCACTCTTGCGTCCCAGACACTATCCCTCTGGGACTGCAAAAATCGCTTTAGGCTTATTCTCGCGTCCAACACTTCCCGTTGGTGCTTGAACTGCCTCTAAATCCCGGTTTAGAATGCTAGCTAATGTCCTGGCTTTATTCCTTACTTACCTCGTTAGCTGTCAAGCCATGCGTGTGTTGCTCAGTACACCGCTCTCAAAACTTGCAATCTGTATGGAATGCCACTCCACAATCGCTCTATTCCCTTAAGTTAAGTCTCGCGGTTTCCGCTGTTCTATTTAGCTCCCTCACGTCCTTATCACTCACTGCCACAAATATTGTCTTGAGGTTCCTTTCTCTAGTATCTATCTATCTTTCTCCTCCAGAATTCTCGTGTCCACACCGCTACTACTCCTTACATTTGTTCCTTCAGTCGCCCACACAATACCTGTAACTTCTTGTGGTCCTCTGACACCTCCCTAAATACTCTACATCTTCTTACTAACTGATTTAAACCCGAGAATACCTCTGTAAATCCCATTATTTAGTTTCGTAGTTCCCATACACTAAATACCAAAGTTAACACAAAACTGTGCGAAGACATTACCACGTCCTGCTGCCTGGAAAACCAAACTCCTCGTTCCAGGTGATGATCTCGCAGCGCCCTTACCGCATCACGATCACGGGCGAAGAGGTACTGCGTCGCCAAGACTGGCATCCTTCCTTCCTTTTTTTTTTTTGGTCATCAGTCTACTGACTGGTTTGATGCGTCCCGCCACGAATTCCTTTCCTGTGCTAACCTCTTCATCTCAGAGTAGCACTTGCAACCTACGTACTCAATTATTTGCTTGACGTATTCCAATCTCTGTCTTCCTCTACAGTTTTTGCTCTCTACAGCTCTCTCTAGTACCATGGAAGTCATTCCCTCATGTCTTAGCAGATGTCCTATCATCCTGTCCCTTCTCCTTATCAGTGTTTTCCACATATTCCGTTCCTCTCCGATTCTGCGTAGAACCTCCTCATTCCTTACCTTATCAGTCCACCTAATTTTCAACATTCGTCTATGGCACCACATCTCAAATGCTTCGATTCTCTTCTGTTCCGGTTTTCCCACAGTCCATGTTTCACTACCATACAATGCTGTACTCCAGACGTACATCCTCAGAAATTTCTTCCTCAAATTAAGGCCGGTATTTGATATTAGTAGACTTCTCTTGGCCAGAAATGTATTTTTTGCCATAGCGAGTCTGCTTTTGATGTCCTCCTTGCCCCGTCCGTCATTGGTTATTTTACTGCCTAGGTAGCAGAATTCCTTAACTTCATTGACTTCTTGACCATCAATCCTGATGTTAAGTTTCTCACTGTTCTCATTTCTGCTACTTCTCATTACCTTCGTCTTTCTCCGATTTACTCTCAAACCATACTGTGTACTCACTAGACTGTTCATTCCGTTCAGCAGATCATTTAATTCTTCTTCACTTTCACTCAGGATAGCAATGTCATCAGCGAATCGTATCATTGATATCCTTTCACCTTGTATTTTAATTCCACTCCTGAACCTTTCTTTTATTTCCATCATTGCTTCCTCGATGTGCAGACTGAAGAGTAGGGGCGAAGGCTACAGCCTTGTCTTACACCCTTCTTAATACGAGCACTTCGTTCTTGATCGTCCACTCTTGTTATTCCCTCTTGGTTGTTGTACATATTGTATATGACCCGTCTCTCCCTATAGCTTACCCCTACTTTTTTCAGAATCTCGAACAGCTTGCACCATTTTATATTGTCGAACGCTTTTTCCAGGTCGACAAATCCTATGAAAGTGTCTTGATTTTTCTTTAGCCTTGCTTCCATTATTAGCCGTAACGTCAGAATTGCCTCTCTCGTCCCTTTACTTTTCCTAAAGCCAAACTGATCGTCACCTAGCGCATTCTCAATTTTCTTTTCCATTCTTCTGTATATTATTCTTGTAAGCAGCTTCGATGCATGAGCTGTTAAGCTGATTGTGCGATAATTCTCGCACTTGTCAGCTCTTGCCTTCTTCGGAATTGTGTGGATGATGCTTTTCCGAAAGTCAGATGGTATATCGCCAGACTCATATATTCTACACACCAACGTGAATAGTAGTTTTGTTGCCACTTGCCCCAATGATTTTAGAAATTCTGATGAAATGTTATCCATCCCTTCTGCCTTATTTGACCGTAAGTCCTCCAAAGCTCTTTTAAATTCCGATTCTAATACTGGATCCCCTATCTCTTCTAAATCGACTCCTGTTTCTTCTCCTATCACATCAGACAAATCTTCACCCTCATAGAGGCTTTCAATGTATTCTTTCCACCTATCTGCTCGCTCCTCTGCATTTAATAGTGGAATTCCCGTCGCACTCTTAATGTTACCACCGTTGCCTTTAATGTCACCAAAGGTTGTTTTGACTTTCCTGTATGCTGAGTCTGTCCTTCCGACAATCATATCTTTTTCGATGTCTTCACATATTTCCTGCAGCCATTTCGTCTTAGCTTCCCTGCACTTCCTATTTATTTCATTCCTCAGCGACTTGTATTTCTGTATTCCTGATTTTCCCGGAACATGTTTGTACTTCCTCCTTTCATCAATCAACTGAAGTATTTCTTCTGTTACCCATGGTTTGTTCGCAGCTACCTTCTTTGTACCTATGTTTTCCTTTCCAACTTCTGTGATGGCCCTTTTTAGAGATGTCCATTCCTCTTCAACTGTACTGCCTATTGCGCTATTCCTTATTGCTGTATCTATAGCGTTAGAGAACTTAGTACTTCCGTATCCCACTTCTTTGCGTATTGATTCTTCCTGACTAATGTCTTGAACTTCAGCCTACTCTTCATCACTACTATATTGTGATCTGAGTCTATATCTGCTCCTGGGTACGCCTTACAATCCAGTATCTGATTTCGGAATCTCTGTCTGACCATGATGTAATCTAACTGAAATCTTCTCGTATCCCCCGGCCTTTTCCAAGTATACCTCCTCCTCTTGCGATTCGTGAACAGGGTATTCGCTATTACTAGCTGAAACTTGTTACAGAACTCAATTAGTCTTTCTCCTCTTTCATTCCTTGTCCCAAGCCCATATTCTCCTGTAACCTTTTCTTCTACTCCTTCCCCTACAACTGCATTCCAGTCGCCCATGACTATTAGATTTTCGTCCCCCTTTACATACTGCATTACCCTTTCAATATCCTCATACACTTTCTCTATCTGTTCATCTTCAGCTTGCGACGTCGGCATGTATACCTGAACTATCGTTGTCGGTGATGGTCTGCTGTCGATTCTGATTAGAACAACCCGGTCACTGAACTGTTCACAGTAACACACCCTCTGCCCTACCTTCCTATTCATAACGAATCCTACACCTGTTGTACCATTTTCTGCTGCTGTTGGTATTACCCGATACTCATCTGACCAGAAATCCTTGTCTTCCTTCCACTTCACTTCACTGACCCCTACTATATCTAGATTGAGCCTTTGCATTTCCCTTTTCAGATTTTCTAGTTTCCCTACCACGTTCAAGCTTCTGACATTCCGCGCCCAAACTCGTAGAACGTTATCCTTTCGTTGATTATTCAATCTTTTTCTCATGGTAACCTCCCCCTTGGCAGTCCCCTCCCGGAGATCCGAATGGGGGACTATTCCGGAATCTTTTGCCAATGGAGAGATCATCATGACACTTCTTCAAATACAGGCCACATGTCCTGTGGATACACGTTACGTGTCTTTAATGCAGTGGTTTCCATTGCCTTCTGCATCCTCATGTCGTTGATCATTGCTGATTCTTCCGCCTTTAGGGGCAATTTCCCACCCCTAGGACAAGAGAGTGCCCTGAACCTCTATCCGCTCCTCCGCCCTCTTTGACAAGGCCGTTGGGAGATTAAGGCTGACTTCTTATGCCGGAAGTCTTCGGCCGCCAATGCTGATTATTTATCAAAATTTAGGAAGTGGCGGGGATCGAACTCGGGACCTAAAACGTTTTGCTCATGAGTCAAAGACGCCACCGCTAGACCCCTTCCTTCCTTAGCTTCGCTGAATGTCAATCTAAGGATAGGAACCATTACTATCTCTTCTCCCGCCAGAAGTTTTCTGTCTCCGTCCAGCATCTCTCACACAATAACTAAAGATAATCCTTACCCTAACACATACGTATGATCCTACGCAATACTACTTTAACAACCTACACAAAAATTAAACATCACAAAACACATCAACTACCTTCGTGCCCTTAATGCACATTTCTATTGAACACACTTCTGCGTCTTCTTCTCTCACTTGTTCTACAGTTACTCCTCTTGGGATTAATTCTGCCGCACGCTTGAATGGTCATAAGAGCCTGCGTGTGATCACTGACCTTGTTGGTAACTGTAGCTTCACATTCACAGGTGACGTGGTATCAGTAAGTTGGCATGGGCCCTCGTATTATACCTCAAAGATGTTTCCCTTCAAGTTTTTGGACTGAACATCACCCACTGGCCCACCTTGTACTGAGGTAAGGTTCCCATGCACTTCACGGGGTCCTCTTGCCCCTACAGCGCCTTGGTGTTCACTTTTTGGACTCTCTTCCAAACTTCTCTCATACTTCTCATGAGCTCTTGGAGTGAGTCCCCATTACTGCTCTCTCTCTGCTTAATCAAACCGAATGGCTCTGGCATCTTTTTATCACACACCACATAGAATGGTGCTGGTGCTAGTGTGCACTTTGGTATTATGCACACTTCACCACAAAAGGTTAGTATGTATCCCATCCATTACGATGGAAGCTGACATTATAACCGAGCATCCTTACGATCATTTAATGAACACACCCGCCCTTCCGTTTGCCTGAAGATGAAGTGGACTGGTTATTAATTTCTTCATTCTCAACAGCCGACATAACTTCTTCATCTGGTCCGACATGAAGCTTGTGCTCTGGCCCGTTATTGTTGTCTCTGGCACTTCAAACTTTGAAACTCATCTATTCACCACTGCTTGCACATCTGTGACTGCCTGCTGGTTCAGCATCAGCACCATCTCAATATAACGAGGGAAATGATGTATTATGGTCAGCACCAACGATTCCCCACTGGAGTTTGGTTAGACACTATGAACACATCCACCCCAATCATCCGAAACGGTTCTGTAGCTTCTGGCAATCGCTGCAACATTACTCGTTTTAGACTCAGATCTGTATATCGCACACTCTGCACCCAATTCCTGACGTAATGACTGACTCACTTATTCTTCCTTTCCATCAGTACTTCTCTGCCACTCCTCGATTCATTGCTCTGCACCCTCCATGACCAAATAGAACGTGATTGTGCATCTGACTACTTTGTACTCAATTCACTGAGTTTTAATGCCTATCTCATCATTCTATTGGATGGGCCCTTCAAATCTCGTAACCACTTCAAAGCAGCATGGTCTGTCATTGCTTTAGACTTTCTTCTCTCAGCTCTATTCAGTTGTCTTGATGCAAAAGCAATAGTATGCCCTTTTCCACTGACCCCCTGGCTCGAAGCACAAGCACGAGCATGGTTCGATGCATCACATGATAGTATAAGTTCCATCTGAAAATCTGGAAACACCAACAGTGGACTCATATCAACTCTTCTTTTATCTCGTCAAATGCTTTCTGACACCTCTCAGACCACACAAATTTGATAGTCAATTTCAGCAACTGTATAAGTGGTCGCATTATATCTGAAAATCCTCTCACAAATATCTCATAGCAATTTGTAAGGCCCAGGAAAAGCTGTAATTCTTTGATTGCCCCTGATGTTGGAAAGTCTCGAAAAGCCTGTATATCAATTCCGGATTGGTCCTCACACCATCGTTACTAATTACGTATTCCAACTAATTCACTTCTTCAAATGTAAAGTGACTTTTCTTAGTACTCAGCGTTAAATGTGCAGCTTGTAATCTCTTGAACTTTTCTCTCATGCAGTGCTTATGCTCTTCTGTATCACCCGATAAAACAATTATGTTGTCCAAATACACTAGACTTTGACAAGGATTTAATCCCTTCAACACTCCGTCTAACAAACTCTGGTGCATTCATCAAACCAAACAGCGTTCTTCTATACTGACAGTGTCTCCACAGTAATGAAGACCTTCTCACACAATGCAGTCTTAGCAGCGTACTGTGCCTGTTCATACCTCATACCTTCTGTGTTGCAATATACCTCTTCTGGGATCTCTAACATAGTCACTGATGTTCACCTGAACAACTTAACCTCTTCAGTGCCAAAACTATTCACACTGACGGGTACTTCCTTGCCTCCGTCCTTTTCCTGTACACATGCAACACTTTGTCTCATTAAATAACACTTTGTCCCACTAAATGAGATTCTGCATGTAACAAGTCCCACTATACTATGTCAGCCTCACCCACAACGGCTTCCCAGTGCCAATGCACTGTCTCGCGAATTAAGCCTTAATGTCGTTGCTCACGGATTAACTGGACTGGCTACTATGATGGCACGATGCTGATGCAGAAAGTCTAACCTCAGGATCACGCTGTAGGCCTCACTTATGTGAGACACCACTACTACACACTGGCTAAACTTGGTTGCCTCCAACTGAAAATTCACTATTACCAACCTTTGTGGTCATACATAGTTATCCCCAACCACATGGAAACTATAACGTCGTGGGTCCTATTGCATCCTAAGTGATAAATCTCTCGAGGCCACTGACATGCGCCCCTGTGTTCAATAGAAACCTGTATGTTCTTCCACTGGATCATATTCCCCCTCTGAATTTGTATTTCCTCCATTCGTTTTTACTGAGAACACATTTTGTGCCGTTCTGAAGTTCCCCTTTGTCCGCCTCTATTGTTATTCCCGTAATACTGCTAAGGGTTAATACCACACCTGTTCCTTCGTAGCTGGCGGCAGTGCCTCTGCACATGCCCCATACGCCCACAATTAAAGCATTTTACATTAGCCGTAAACACACTTCGTCTATCGTTCATCCCTGTTGCAACATCTGTTCCTTCAAATTCCATTGCCAACCACTCCGCTGCATGGAGATCCTTAGGTGCACCAGCGTGCACCCTCCTAAACCTTTCTGGTGCAAAACCCCTCAAGAATGGATCAAGTGCTCTTTATTCGGCTTCCTGTAACGACGCCTTCTTCGCCTCTTCACTCTGCATTAATTAATCTGTACATACTTAATTCTCCTAATTCTGTCTGAAAAATCCTCTATGGCTTTATTAGACCTCTTAGCAATGACACTTAACCACTCACAAAAAAGCCACGTACTATTCTGCTTCTTGTGCCTTTGCAGTAATCATAGTTTTAGCTGCTCAAAAGTTTATGCTTTGTTCAGTAGTTCTGTGCATTGTACAAGAACTTTGTTGCTCCTGAAAGGCACAATGTCGCTTTCTGCAACATCTCAGGAGATGACGATAACACATCCTCGGATGTCCTACTGGAAAAAGGAGTAACAAGGTACGCAACAGCTTAATCTAATGCTACACTCTGCAATGTTAATAGTCCCAGTCTTCATTCCTCGTTGTCAGATCATTATTTGCGAAGGTGTTTTCTGTACTTAGTCGTGACACTTAATTAAATAACCAATGCACAGATTTCGGATTGGTGACACATTGTGTCTCTATTCTGCATAATACTAGACCTACTCATATTTTACGAACTCAACAATAAAATCCCCACATCAGAAGATCAGAACACTCCCTAGTTGATAACACTGCCACACTTATTTCTTACCCCTAACCGTGAGCTACCTGCACTTCCACGTTGTCTTGCCACATGGCCAAAACGAAACGCGTAAAATAAACAACTGCCACTCATTCGGCGCAAGAGGCAGAATGGTCAAGTGAATTACACTGGACACATCGAACAGGTACTAATCACTGATTCTTACAAGTAGCCCTAAATTGGAAGCATCCACTGGTTCTTCCGACCGTACATACGTAACTTTGAAGTTGGGGTGACCCTCAGTTCTCGACCCCATGTGTGTCACAAAACACAAACAACAGTTTTGCTCTCCCCACAGTGAAGACAATATGGGATGCGACTCGGATTTCACGCTGTGGGGGTGGGACACCGACCACTATCCACTGGTGGCGACGCCACTTCTGAGAGGAGAAGAGGGTGGATAGTGATAGGAGGGAGGAGGAAATGGACAGAGGGGGCAGGGGGGGATGACAGAGACAGGACAGAGGAGGAGATGGACAGAGAGGGTAGGGAGCAGCAGATGGGCTAATTGAATAAATAAATACGCCAGGTTCCTCAGCTGGCAGTTATTTCCATTTATTTATTTTTTAGACACTTCAGGACGATGTTAACGGACACCTAAAAGGTGGTAAAGAAATAAATACAATAATACGATAGGGCTTGTGTATAGAATGCAAAAAAAGATCGTATTGCGATTTTCTTTCCCTCTTTTTAACTTTCAGAGCGATGCTGTCGAACGACTCGATCGTGCTAAAGATCTGTAGATCTTGTGCACTACTGTCCATGCATACTTAATGCAGGTTGTAGTGACGGAAACGAATTTGCTAACAGAATAAACGACTTGAGTTAAGCAAGTGATATTGTATCACCAAATAAGTACTGAATTCAAGAGCTTGTAAATACCCCCAGCTGCCTCATTGTTTGCATCTAGTGAAGAGAGAGTAAACTGATTGGGAAGGCGGCGTTGAAGTACGAGTTCGGACGGAGAGCGACAGACGCCCCGCCATGCCTGGGCAGCCATCCAGCGTTCTCACCACGCGGGAGTCGCACTGGAGTTGCGCCGGACCCCCAGCCTGCTCACCTTAATTATGGTCTCCGTGGCTCCCCTATTATAATTAAGGCGAATGGCGGGATCGTCCCTACGAGCACAACAATGCCGATTTTTGAACCCATCCTTGATCTGTCTATATACGCCATCTCTAATGACCTTGTCGTCGATAAGACGCCGAACCTTAATCTTCTTTCCTTCTGTAGATTCTCCATACTATTCAGTCCACAGTGTACATTAAATTGATACCCAACAAAGACAGTGACGGCCCATATTGTCAGAGTTCACCTCTCTCTCCTCCATAATCAGTATCATCGACACAAGCAGAACATTGCGTTTCATGTGCAGTCACGACACTCATCTCCTACATGCCTTTGACAAGCGTGATCTCTGCCTCTTTCTGCACATCCACCTTCCCTCTCCACGTGCATTCTTTTTTTTAGTATCCGTCTCATTTCAAATTCTTAAAATACCTTCAGAGATCCAATGCGCTATAATATCATCGTCTCCTCAATGAAACTGCGCCGCTACTACACTTGCACCATCACTTCCCCTTTTATCACCAGCTTCACACACCGAGCATTCTCTCCGATGGTAATGTTAACAGATTCACTTTTCCTGATTCAGAAATTAAGTGTAATCTTCCAGCTTGATACAGTCTCTTTGTTCCCCACCCACTTCTTAAGCCAAATGTCAACTAACTTTTCGCACCTAACTTCATCATATCGAACTCTAGCACGCTGGAAATAAAAAATCACTTACGTATGAACAAAATTAACCGCCTGGTTTTGCTATACCGAAAGAAAACAGAATGGTCGTCAACACTGGTGGCCATTAAAATTGTAAAACCAGGAAAGATAGCGTAAATAAAATGGACGAAAACGTGTTTTGTAGCACTATCTTCATGATAATTTGAAACTAGTGTCGAATGCTACAGTGATGGTCAGTCACGCTATGGTACGAAAGGTGTTTGAAAAGTCCTTGCAAAGTCCGAGAGATGGCACCACCAGCGCTTATCGAGATCATAGAGTAAATATCTCTGGAGTGAGCCTTGCGTTCTGCGCATGTTGTCAACATTAAATCAAGATTGTCATGTGTTCTCGGGACTTCGCTGTGCGTGTGTGCTTTCCGCAGCTTTTGAAGTTTATAATATCAAGAGTTTTTGTTGTGTTTCACCGTTTGTTGATAGTGTAATAGCGATGGTGCATTACTGTTGTTGCTACGTATGCAAAGAAAAATATGTGAAAGGAGGTGTAACGCCGGAAATGCATCTCCTCCTATTTCCATCTATTGTACTATAATTTTTATCCTTGTTTTGTTACCTCAAGATATGACATTTCTGTGTCTTTATATATTGTAATTGTTTTACTATTTGTATATATATATTTATGCATTTATGTCGATGTATAATTGGTTGTTTTGTAAATATTATTTGAACTTTTACGCTGGGTCTTGCCTAGGGAAAACTATGCTATCGAACGTCTACACCGATAGGTCGTGTGGAGAAGCAAAATGTTTAGTATCTTTGGTAGTGTTAACTCTGCCGCGTGGAGCGCGGGCAGGGGGTGTCTGACTGGGGTAGGGCGGTGGAGCAGGTGTGTTGTGTGACGCTCCCGCGAGTTGCCGCGCTTTCGGGGTTTAGCAGCATGTAATTGCGCTCGACTTGCGATGATAGTTTCTGACACGGTGTCGCGGACGGGAAGCATTAGCTGGCGCACATCAAGAGCCCGTTTCGCCTGGTGTCAGTGTCGAGAAGAAGGCGCGCCAACATCCAGCTTCTGCAACAGCGACGGCCGACAATGAGTGACTGTCGCTACCTCCTCGACCGACGACTTCAAACCTTCAATCAACCAACAAGGAAGACTGGAAGCACGTAAAGTTTTAGAACAATATGACAGACCTCAGCTTTTAAAATTGTTGCATCACAAAATTACAGCAACTTAACATGAACCTTTGTTGCTCATTGTCCCAATTGCATTACGAAGCAGGGTCCCTTCCTTTCCCGATATAAACCCGAGTGTCGTTGAAATTCAGACGCCAGTATTAAAGTAATATCATTCCATTTCACTGCTTTAATTTCAAAGTTCAGTTAAAGTATTCATAGCTGGCTACAATATTTAGATTACACAAGCAAAAATTAAGAGTGCGAGTTTTGTTATCATATTTTAGCTTACCTGTGACTGCAGCTCAGCTTGGTACGTACTAAATTTTAGTATTGTTAATTGTTCAGAATCATTTAATTAAAGTTCAAAGTTAAATCTCTTATTTCTAAATTACGTAGATTCAAGTAGCTTCTGAAATGATTGTCGAGGTAGCCCAAGACTAACCTTTTTTTATTGAATTTTGTAGTGTTTCAGAAACAAAATTCTCTATTAATTTCAGTCACTAAATTAACTTTCAATTTTCCGGTTTTATTAATTCTTTTGCTAAATTAAGTCAGAGTGTAGCGAAATTTATTACTTCTGACAAACATTCAGTTTTCACACCACACGTGTCAACCTTCAGTTGCCACGCTTTTGGTGCTAATTGTATGTGCAATAATCTTTCATTTTCAGTTATTATAGTAATTGTCCATAGGACTGGCGTCCGTGATTTTCCCCAAATCTCAAATATCTAATTACCGCTGGTTAATTGTTAACGTAACGGCCGCACATTTACTTTCTTTATTAACTTTACCCCTTTTCAAAATTAATTTCCATCAGTTTCATTTGCATATTTCCTTTCATTTAGATGTAACCCTTTCCTCCCTCTTTACCGACAGATTGACTTCGGTGACGATTGCTTTTCCCAAATTTCCATTAGGTACACGTGGTTTAATTTTCCACTGTCATTAAGGTCGATAAGTGAGGGGGAGGTTACAGAGGGATAATAACTTTTCATGGGTACATACCATTTAGCTCTTATTATAGTTATCATATTAGTAAGAGACACTGTTTATGTTAAAAATTCAGAGACGCATTGTAATTAAGGCTTGATTCTGTAGACCTATTTTTCTACCATTTTATGACTATATAATAGATATTGCGGCTCGTACAAAAGCTTACAAACAATCACTTCCTCTCGTAAATTTGCTAGTGGAACAGGAAAGGAAATGGTTTGTTTTTTCAGCAAATACTATCCTCCATGCATTGATCAGTGACTTGTCGATTATGTATATAGATTACTCAGTCTACTATTTATTTAATAAACTGGGAGCAAGTACGTAAAATTCGTTAAATAAATTCTTCAAAGTGTCACCAGTAAGAAAAATTGTGCTTTAGGTCGCAAAAACGAGAAAATAAATACGCAGAAATAGCAGGAAAAAAAGGAAGAATTAGCAGGGATATAATCGCTAATGTGTGGCAAATTCGGTGTTTTTCGGACACTTGCAAAAGTACTAGCGTACTGTCAAGTCGTTTTGCAAGACTATCAGTGCAAAATGTACGCCAGGTACTGTAATACTATGAAGTGCCGTATCATACCGAAAACTACCAAAAATCGAGTGCATCTGAAATGTGACACCTATCGCAAAGAAGCAGAATGCAATATCACTTGCCCTTAAAAGTTGCGTAGCTGGTTTATTCCCGGCATCAAATGGATGCTGTTAAAATGTCTGCGCAACATATATAAATAATCCATGACACGTACGAAAAGAATCCGTCTGTACTAGGGATGTAGTTACATTCGAAATAGACAGGGCGCTATACGGACAAACACACGACGTCCCGAGAACACGTGACCAGTCCGGCAATGTATGTTGACAACACAAAATCTGTTCTGCGCATGTGAATGCTCACTCCAGAGATATTTACTCTATGATCGAGATCATGTTTAGTTAGTAGCATCTTTGGAAAGAACGCACACCAAGTTTCAGCCATATTCATCCATTTCTTTGTGTTTGGCATTCGTGTGAATCAAGGAAGTCGAGTGATTGTCAAAAAATGAACGAAAAAGAATTTCATGTGGTGATTAAACATTACTTTATGAAAGGCAAAACGCCTCAGGAGACTAAAGAGAAGCTTGATAAACATTACAGTGACTCTGCCCCTTCGATTAGAACAGTTTATATGTGGTTTCAAAATTTTTGGAGTGGCCATATGAGCACAAGAAATGCTGAACGTTCTGGGCGCTCTGTGGAGGTCACGACTCCTGAAACCATTGATAAAATCCATGATGGTGATGGGTGGCAGAAGAGTTAAGGTGCGTGAGATTGCTAGTGCTGTGGGCATCTCGAATGAATGGGTACATAATATTTTGCATAAACATTTGGATGAGAAAGCTATCCGCAAGAGGGGTTCCACAATTGCTCATGCTTGACCAAAAACGGAATCATGTGAAGTGTTGCAAGGATGGTTTGCAGCTGTTCAGGAAGAATCTGCAGGACTTTAGGCGTCGTTTCGTCACTGTGAATGAAACATGGATACAGTACTATACTCCTGAGACCAAACAACAATGTAAACAATGGGTTACCAAGGGAGGATCTGCAACAAAAAAGGGTGAAGACCAGTCCTTCGGGCAGAAAGGTTTTGGTGACTGTCTTTTGGGATTTGCAAGGGATAATCCTCAACTATCTGGAAAAGGGTAAAACTATTACAGGTGCATATTGTTCATCGTTATTAGACCGTTTGAAAACCGAGCTGCAAGAAAAATGCCGGAGATTGGACCACAAAAAAAGTACTTTTCCATCACAACAATGCACCAGCACACAGCAGTTGTGGTCACAAAATTAATGGAAATAGGATTCCAACTCGTTTCACATCCCCCCTATTCTCCAGACTTGGCTCCCTCAGACTACTATTTGTTCCCCAATTTGAAGAATTTTTTCGCGGGACAAAGATTTTATTCAAATAAGGTTGTGACTGCAGCAACTAATAGCTATTTTGCATACTTGGACAGATCTTATTATCTAGAATGGATCAATAAATTAGAACAGCATTGGACGAAGTATGTAGGTCTAAAAGGAGACTATGTCGAAAAATAAAAAAGATTTACCCAAAACATGTAAGTAGGTTTTTTTTTTTTACACTGACTGCCAGTTCATCAGTTCAGATGCGATTCCTACTGCTGCCATAATTTTTTTTCATTTCATTTTACTCTTTGCAATGTTAAAACTATTAATCATAAAATTTAAATATATTTAAACTGTTCAGTTTATATACATTAAATTAATATATTCACTTTAATTACAATTTCTGCCATTGTAAGTCAAAGGGCTATAGAACACCATTCTGTAGTACATTGGTAAAATTTTGTGTGAGCCACCAGTGGCAACAATGGCTCTAACCTGGCTGGGCATCAAGTCAAACTGAACTTGCATGGCAGATAGAGGTACATCATTCCATGCTGATTCAACTCTATTCCAATGTTTATCAATCACATTCATATGTCCAAGACGTTCGATAGCCCACTGTCGGCGCACTTCTCTCTGCTGCTGCGCCAAGAAGCTGCAATGATGGACGCCATGCATTAAGTCCCTGGTGCTCCAGAAGTCTCTGAACTGTCAGTGTGGAAATGTCTCTTGCCCATTTCCTGGCTGAATGTACATCACATGGCTATAAAATCCTGCATGGCCGAGTAAACAATATGTCTGTCCTCTTGGGTGCTACATCTACATCTGTATCTACACATATACTCAACAACCCATTGTACAGTGCATGACAGAGGGGACATCATACTAATTTTATCGATTTTATTTCTCATTGCATTAATGTTGTTACAATGGCATAGCAGAAACATGGTCTGTGGAGTAGGAGTGGCTGGGAGTTGTGAGCATGCACTTATATTTCCACAGTGACATGATTTATTAATAATTTGGATATATATATCCTCCATGTAACGAAATAGAATATATCACTTAATAAACGCAAGTCATCCAGTCCATATAGTATAAGTAGGAGTAGCTGGGAGTTGTGAGCATGCACTTATATTTCCACAGTGACATGATTTATTAATAATTTGGATGTATATATCCTCCATGTAACGAAATAGAATATATCACTTAATAAACGCAAGTCATCCAGTCCATATAATATAAGAATAACGCTTTTTTCAGGGTGAGTTGATAAAATAGCTTCAGACTTAGCAATCAACTAATGACGCTTATTTGATCCAAAAAATCCCTGGTTCAAGGGATACTTAACAGACATGGTAGCTGCAGCCAGGACGATGGATACCAGAAGTCACTGGAGACTTTTAGGACTTTTCTTTGGGCTCTACAGTATTCACTATGGATTACCCAGGGCAACGAATTATTTGGAACATATCAAACTTGAAAGTGAATTTTTTCACTCTTCCAGTTTTACAGACGAATCTTTCGCCCCCACATGTCACACTTCTTAACACCCTGCAACAGATCTGATCAACTCACCTCCTACAGAGCAACAACTGGATCTGATGCATGTAAGTGATCCCACCTTCACGCTAGATCAAAGTGTACACGTGCGACAACACTTATTCAGATCCTACCCTGAAGTTGTTCTACTGTGTGTGGTTCTCAGGCAATGCATCCGTTTCTACGTATTGGTGGATCTTGGCTGGTCGAGCCACGCCAGAACATTTCCAGTCTCTCTACTGTGCTATAGACGATCAGTGGGGTTTCGCAAGCTGATAGCTCTCAGTCTTAGTGCCACCTGGACACCTTCCCAGTGACATTCTGACAGTGCCACATATGCCTTCAAAACTGCCTCCATTTTTAGCAGATCAATTCCATACCTGGGTCAGTAAAACTGAATCAGTATTCACCACACACGTGTTTGAGCCACATCGAAGTATTCAGCTTTATTGTGTGAATCAGGGGAATATACTACCACAACCAGTGACATCATACTACCTCCACTTACATTCAACGAGTTCAAGGCCGCTGAAACAGCTTTAATTCTAAGACAAGACCTCCAGACAACAAATAGTTCAGGGCATTCACGTGGAACGATTGAACAGACGACCACCATTGCAGATGTGGCACCTTTTATGGACCATGTTGGATACGGAATGTCTGACCTTTCACTGTGGGCCATATTGTCGAACAAATTGTTACATGACATCGAAGCTGTGCTAATATGCCATGAAGAACTCCCACTGGAACATAAATTGCAGTTGGCAGATCGAATATGTGCTTTGCACAATGGCCACCCTCACTACCCAGCAGCCATGTTGCACACTGAGGCGACAGAGAGCAACTAAATGATACTGACTGCACCCAAGATTGCGCAGAACGCCAAGCACAGACCAGCGGCAGCCATCTTGCCCTTCTCTCCAGCAGATCACTACTGAGAGGTACTGACCTCATCTGAGGTTTCCACCACACACAGTGCTTGGAGCAGTGGCAGCCATCTTAATCCCTTACTGAGCTGGTCAAGATCAAATGCTACTGGACTTCCCCAATGACATGCGACGGCCCCAATGCATGCCATCAACCCTAGCTGACCACTTCATACAACACTCAACTGGTGGCAACAGATGGTATGATGCTACCCGTATCCAGGATATGAACAACAACCAACAGATGGTGCTGGTTTCATTCGAACTTTGGAACTGCCAGACACAAGTGTTCTCAACCCTGCCAACATCCAAACACCTACCACCACCTTCACCTGGCATCAGAGGCTGTGGCATTGCCAAAGTTCACTACATACTCTACTCAGTGAACCAAACTAGTGTGTCCCACCCAACCGTTAGCAACAACTCCTGCCTCTGTGTGTGCGATTGAACACCAAACAATACTTTTTGGTGGACTGGGGATCTAGAATCAGTATAGTTCCAAATATCACGTCACCCCCTCAGAGCCCTGACACTGCACCTGCTCTCTAGACAGAAAACAGATCGATAATTGCAACTTATGGAAGTGCGACCTACAACATTGTCTTCAGCAGTGGCCAAAAATTCACATTAACATTCATAAGCACTGACATGAATGAGCCTCTGATTGGAGCTGATTTTCTACACCACTTGCATCTATGCCCAAACTTACTGGAGGGGGTATTACTCTGCAAATCAATAATGTCACTCTCAAGCGCATGATGGGATGACCATTTATGCTATCTACCTTTCATTGGTACTCAAGATCCAACAACAGTGCTCCTCCACCAAGAATCAGTTGACAGCAACCAATCAACTGTACATCAGCACCAGGAAAGAACATCTCATGTTACAAGAGAAGGTTATTGTATGAACAGAAAAACCAGTTAGGAGAGGCAAAACAGCAACTTAGGTCCCTTCAAGTTTCGTCTATGACACTGTGGAAAAGGACACATACCCCATGGTCTTATAGCATATAGTGCAGAAGATCATAGCGAGCCCTGGCAGTGAAAATGAATAATGTAACCTCCAGAAGTTGTTAATCCAGACATTACTCACTTTGGACTCCATGGACAGTAATGCTGATACTTATACACATCACTGCCCCATAGGAGCATTTGATACCACTCAGTATTGCATCGATATGGTCAAGTGTTCATGGACATCAGCCCTTGCAGTCAGCAAACACCTCTTTTCGACAATCACTATGCACAAGCAGGTTAGTGCCAATGAAACAAGTGATAGTGCAACCAATGTTTGTGCAACACGTGACTGCGATATCCACGTCCTCCTCCCCTCTACCAGTACCACACAGCCTCACCCCTCTCCCCACCAAGGCATTAGGGGGGTCATAATAAACAGAATCAGAGCAACAGAGGACCCCCATCTCTCGCTAGGCACACTGTTTCTCCCCCGACAAACCAAAAATCACCAAAGCTACAGTAGATGATTTGCTTAACAAGGTCATTATTCACTTTTCAAACAGCCCTTGGGCTTCACTAGTACATTTGACCCTCAAGAAAGATTGTACAATCCAAATACGCAGGGGCTACAGGTAACTCAATACTAAGACAATCCCTGATTATTACCTGTTACTTAATATTCAGGACTTTGCACACTCTTTGTTGGGTACAGTGATCGTTTGTGTTACAGATTGGTGAAAGGCATATTTGCAAATACCAATGGCAATTTAAGACATTACTAAAACTGCCAATATCACCCCCTTTGGCTTATTTCAATATCTTGTCATGCTATTCGGATTAAAGAAAGAGACACATATATGTCAGAGATTCATTGACTCAGCCATGTTCAAACTTCCGTTTTGTTTCCAATACATGTGTGACACGCTGATATTCTCTCTGACATCAAAAAAGCATGAAGACTGCAAGTGACAGGTATTCCATACCTTAGACCATGTAGCCATTATTGTCAATACCAAAAAATACCAAACAAGGGTGCAACATTTCAAGGACATTCCGTTTTGTCTATAGGGATCAGGTCAATGGAAGAGAGGATGGAACTCTTGCACCTGACTGAAAAAAACACAGAAATTACCATTAAAAGCTGTCCACTGCACTGAAAATGTTGCACTATCAGGTTGAAAGGACCCTGAAGTTTGTAGTCAGAATACGACTGAGCTACGCACTACTCTATGAGGCAGTAAAATATTTCGGAGAGGACATTGATGCGCATCCCATCACATATTTTTCATCAGTCACCACCTCTTTATTCACACCATTTGCTTTCCTACTCTGGCTAATCAGCTGCCTCTTTAGACACTTGGACTTCATCTCATAGTCCTCAACAGACAGTCGACACATGACCTGGGTGGGGAAAACAAGGTGACGTACTTCATGTCCCACATCCATGCCATCAGTACATAAATCAGCCACAAGGGCATGGAAAATGTACAAGGAGAAGACGATTATTTACATGAACTCTTAGATGACCTCAACACAGGCCTATGGCTCGAACAAATAATGCTATGCAACTGTCATGTTAAACTATGGTGTGAGACATCACACAGAAGAAGACGCCCACTGACTCTGATGCCATTTAAGAAATCAGTTTTTAACAGTCTTTACAGTCTGCCCCCATCACAAGACTCATTACAGAATGTTTTGTTTGGCTGGCGGTTAAAGCTGATTGCAGGAAGTGGGTGCGAGTCTACACTCCTTGCCAGCACAGTAACAATGGACGGTACGTATCCTTCTCACAAGGCACTTTCACTATTCTGAAAGGATGTTACCAGCACATACATCTGGACCTAGTTGTCCCCTTATCTGAATCCAAAGTCTGCAAATACCTTCTGTCTGCCGTTGACCATAAGACCCATTGGGTGCGTGCAATTCCTTTATAAAACATTACAGCTGAATCATCGGCATGAGCTTCTGTAAACACCTTGTGTTGTGACTCGCCGATCATTCAAAGCGCCGCCGCGCAATTACGCGCGTCCTCTACGTGCGGCGCTGTCTGCCAGCCATGCAGCAGCTGCGCCACCTAAGCGGCCAGCCGAGCAGCGGCCGCTAGACTGGGACTCAGTGCTCATTTGAATGCTGACGTGTACACATGTCTTGCTTGTCAACTTACTCTGTGACTTATGTGTGTTGTGCCGTTCTGAAATACATATGTTAAACTTGTCGTTATAACAATTGGCGACGAGGTAGTGGGTTTTTCCTTTTCACCGTTGACCAATAGGGTTCCATGGCTATTGTCGAGCAACTATTGCAAAATCTCCTTCAACAGCAAACGCTTCTAACAGCGGCGATTCGCGATTTCGTCGCGGCGTCAAATGCGGGGCGTTTCTCGTCGTTGGCTATACCTCCTTTTCCTCCTTACGACGAGACGGCGGAAGACTCGTCTGATTATGAAAAACGTCTTCGACAGCACTTCTTGGCATTTCATGTCACGGACGAACAACCATGTAAGTCTGTTCCTTTCCTAGATTTCACCTCAAATGTATCGGTTGTTGTCGCAATTGGCTACTTTGAAGGACCCTGCATCTTTGTCCTTTGCTGAAATGTGTTCACTTCTGTCTGTCTATTTTCAAAAGCAAACGCATGTGGTAGCCTCTCGTGTTGCCTTTTATCGTTGTCAAAAACAGCCACATCAGTCATATCGCGCTTGGGCTGCTGAACTTCACGGCCTCAGTCGAAAGTGTCAATTTGTTACTGACGTTCACAAAGAATCCTATGCCGATTCCATGGTACGGGATGCTATTATCCGGTCGGCGCCCGACAAAGAGGTTCGGCAACGTGCCCTTCAGTTGGCGAATCCGACTCTAGATCTTCTCTCCATTGCGCAGTCTTTTGAAATTTCTCACGCCGCTGGGGCGCAAATAGAGGCGTGGGGTGATGTCAGGGAAATACAACCTCTGTGCGCTGTTGACGACGCGTGCGGCGCGTCCCTGCCGGCCGACGTGGCCGCAGTGCGCTCCCACGCGCAGCCTCGGCCTAGCCGTAAACAACCCGCTAAGAAAGTGCAGCAAAACCACCGGCAACTTCCTTCATGTCCGCGCTGTTTTACGAAACATTCACGCGAGGATTGTCCCCAACGTTGGGCTGTGTGTCACAATTGCAAAAAGAAAGGTCATGTGTCTTCCGTTTGCAAATCCGACCGCATACATGATGTTCATGAACATGACGCTGATTCTGATTCCGTGTTGTCTGTCAATTGCACTTCTTCCCTTTCAGGGAAGTTATTCCTCACTGTCCAAATCCTTGGTCGAGATGTTCGCATGCAAGTGGATACCGGTTCTGCTGCCACTATAATTAATTCTCAGACGTATCTTCAGTTGGGTTCTCCACTCCTGTCACCTGTCACTCGGCAATTACGGACGTACAATAAACAGAAGATTTCTCTCTTGGGACAGTTTAATGCTGAGGTATCTTACAAATCCGTCGTTCGCACTGTTCCCATATTTGTGGTCGACCAGAGCAACGCAGAAAATCTTTTTGGTTTCGATGCCTTTCGCGGTTTTGGGTTCTCCATAGACGACTGTCAATATTGTCTCTGATGCTATTCCTTATGCTCAACTGGATTCCTTGTCGACATTTTCGTCCCTTTTTTCTCCTGGGTTAGGCCGTGCAAACGACTTTGAAGCTCATATCACGCTCAAACCCACAGCTCGGCCTAAGTTTTTTCGGGCTCGGCCCATTCCTGTGCCCTTTCGTGATCGGGTAAAACGGGAGTTGGATCGTCTCACTACTTCAGGGGTCTTGCTTCCTGTCACTTCCAGTGAGTGGTCCTCTCCTGTCGTTGTCGTTGCTAAGCGGTGATATTCGTCTCTGTGGCGATTTCAAAGCCACTGTAAATGCTCAATGCCTCATCGACACTTACCCTATGCCCCGTCCTGAAGAACTGTTCACTAAACTTGCTGGAGGCCAGTATTTTTCTAAAATTGACCTGTCAGAAGCTTATCAACTTCCTCTCGACGCTGCTTCCCGGCAGTTTCTGGTCCTTAACACGCCTTTCGGTCTCTATCAGTACCAACGCTTGCCATTCGGGGTTGCTAGCGCCCCTGCTCTCTTTCAGCGATTCTTGGAACAATTATTGCACCCTGTCCCTGGGTGTATCAATTACATGGACGACATTGTCACTGGCTCCACCACTGAAGAACATCTTCAAAATCTCCGCACACTTTTTCATGTCTTACAGACTGCCGGTCTTAAGTGTAATCTTCAAAAATCACAATTTTTTCAGGCATCTATCACGTACTTTGGGTTTCCACTCTCTCGGGATGGTATTCGTCCGCTTCAGCAAACTGTCGCTGCGATCGATGCCCTTCCTCGCCCTACATCTGTTGAGAAACTGCAGGCCTTCTTGGGGAAAATAGCATACTATCACAAGTTTTTACCATCTGCGGCTTCGGTGGCTCAGCCGTTGCATCGCCTGTTGCATAAAAACGTGCCTTTTCACTGGTCCGCGTCATGCGAAGCTGCTTTCCAGAAATTGAAGACTATGCTGAAACAGGCCCCGTGCCTGGCTACTTATCGACCTGGCCAACATCTTGTTCTTGCCACAGACGCCTCTCAATATGGGGTCGGTGCAGTCCTTGCGCACCGTTTTTCTGACGGTTTGGAACAACCCATTGCTTATGTCTACAAAACGCTCACGGATGCCCAACAAAAGTATTCTCAAATTGAGAAAGAAGCTTTGGCCATTATTTATGCTCTTCATAAGTTTGGTGTTTTTCTCTATGGCTCAAAATTTCATCTTGTTACGGATCACAAACCACTTGTTTCCTTGTTTCATCCATCAACGTCAGTTCCCGACAAGGCTGCACACCGCCTCCAGCGTTGGGCTCTTTACTTGTCTCGTTTCAATTATGAGATTCATTTCCGCCCAACGGCTCAACATGCAAATGCTGATGCTCTGTCTCGCCTTCCCATGGGTTCTGATCAGGCATTCGATAGGGACGAACTTTTGTGTTTCCACCTGGATGTTGCCGAGCAGCGGGTTGTGGACGGGTTCCCCATCACTGGGGACAGGCTGGCGGCTGCTACGGGTTCTGACCCTACCCTCTCCCGGGTTTTACGCTGTATTCAGAAGGGTTGGCCAGATTGCCCGTCCGCTAAGACTTCTGATCCGTTGCGGAACTACTACGCTTTGCGCTACTGCCTCACGGCTAGGGATGGTGTTATCCTCCTCTCCACTGACAATGCTTCGCCTCGTGTTGTGGTACCTCCGTCTTTGCGTGCTTCGGTCTTGCGCCTCCTTCACCAAGGGCACTGGGGTGTGTCTCGCACAAAATCTCTGGCGCGCCGTCATGTGTAATGGCCTGGCATCGACTCTTGAAGGCCGGCCGTTGTGGCCGAGCGGTTTCAGGCACTTCAGTCAGGAACCGCGCTGCTGCTACGGTCGCAGGTTCGAATCCTGCCTCGGGCATGGGTGTGTGTGATGTCCTTAGGTTAGTTAGGTTTAAGTAGTTCTAAGTTCTAGGGGACTGATGACCATAGATGTTAAGTCCCATAGTGCTCAGAGCCATTTGAACCATTTGAATCATTTGAATCGAAATAGCATACATGGTCGCTGCCTGCGGCCCTTGTGCGTCACAGGCCGCTGCCCCGAAGTCATCTTTGTCACCGTGGCCTTCGCCTGAGAAGCCCTGGGAGTGCATTCATGCTGACTTTGCGGGACCCTTTTTAGGTACTTATTGGCTCCTCGTAATAGACGCTTACTCTAACTTTCCTTTCATTGTCCGTTGCACGTCGCCTACCACCGCGGCAACCACCAGTGCTCTCGTCTGCATTTTTTCTTTGGAAGGCCTCCCCTCTACTCTTGTTACTGATAATGGTCCGCAATTTGCCTCTTCCGAATTTGCGGATTTTTGTGCTCGTCACGGCGTTACGCGTGTCACGGCCCCGCCGTTGCATCCACAATCCAATGGTGAGGCTGAACGACTGGTCCGCACATTTAAGGCTCAGATGCGGAAACTTCTGACTTCTTTTTCTTCTTCTGCTGCTGATGATGTGCTTCTCCAGTTTCTGGCGTCTTACCGTTTCACCCCCATGGGCGACCACAGCCCGGCTGAGCGCTTACATGGCCGACAGCCCCGCACGCTACTCCATCTTCTGCGGCCTTCCACCTCACGGCCGCGAGTACCTTCACTTGGCCGGTTCACCACCGACGACCTCGTCTGGGTACGGGGATACGGCAGGCGGCCAAAATGGAGCCCGGGCTGCATCTTAAGACACCGTGGCAGACGCCTGTACGAAATCCAGATGGACACGGGTGTTGCAGTGCGTCATTCGGACCAGCTTCAGCCTCGTGTGCCAGCAATGCCTGTTCCGAATGCCGCTACACCACCTTTTGCTCTACCTGACGCTCGGGATCTTGGCATCTCTCAATACTCACAATGCAGCCCTCTCACCATCATCGCGATGCCAGCTCAAGAACGGACGTCACCAGGAGACGTGCCCATGCAGGAACCGGATGACCATCCTCTGTCAGAGCAAATCTACTCGCCTCCTCCTCAAACGGACGCAGACACATTGCACATGTCTCCTGTCATATCAACTGGACTTGCCGCAACAGGCAGATTGGTGCATGGGGCCCCAGCAGATTCGACCCCTACGTCTCCTGTCATCTCGACCCGTTATCATTGGGGACACTTCCGTCCGTACGGGAAGCCTCCTCCTCGAGACTTTACGGCGAGTCAAACAACGCCTATGGACGTTAGCCATCTCCAGGACACCTCCATCAAGACCAGTGCAGCAATTTCAAAGGGGGGAAAAGTGTTGTCACTGGCCGATCATTCAAAGCGCCACCGCGCAACTACGCGCGTCCTCTACGTGCGGCGCTGTCTGCCAGCCAAGCAGCAGCTGCGCCACCTAAGCGGCCAGCCGAGCAGTGGCCGCTAGACTGGGACTCACTGCTCATTCGAATGCTAACCTGTACACATGACTTGCTTGTCAACTTACTCTGTGACTTACGTGTTGTGTCGTTCTGAAATATATGTGTTAAACTTGACGTTATAACACCTTGATCCATATCTATCACAACTGACAAGGGTTGGTAATTCGAATCTCCCTCTTTACTGACTTGTGAAGACTATGTGGCCTGTAATGATTTCACACAATAGCCTACCACTTACAGTGCAGTGGGTCACTGAAAAGATGGCATTGGATGTTGAAGGTCACTTTAATGTGACTCAACAACCAATGGAGAGGTGCTCTACCCTGGGACCTACTACGTACCTTGGCAACATAAAAACATGACTGAAGTCATCAATAGCGGAGGTGATTTTGTTCAAATGCCTCACATTCCCATCAGGTTTTCTCTAACCTTCTCCATATGATGTCTGTAGAATTTCCTTTGTTGGCACAGAATGTCGAATGCCACATTACTAACAACCTCATGCCCCCACTTCATGCTCACAGTTTATGTTCAGTTTTCATCCACAAGAGATTACTATGTATGACAAATTCTGCACCACACTTCAGCAAGGGTATCCAATGGGGAAACAAACATTTTCAATTCTAATGGAATACAAACAGTATGTGTCCACAGGCTCAAACTTGCTTGGGTGCTAACTGCAGAGGAGGATGACAACCTTCTTCCCCCTCTTCCCCCCTCTTATCTCAGCCTCCCCCACAGCACTTCTTTCATGGACCGTGATGCTGATACTACAGCTTTGACATCACCAACATTCTCTCTTTTCACTGCTGTTACAGGGAACTCCTCCAACCCCCTCCCTCCCCATCATTTCTGCAAGACAATGTGCTGGCTGTACTAAATATTCAGTGCCCCTCACTGGCAGGATGGGATCTGTGGTGGTATTGGTATTGATTATCAGGACCAACTCTGCCCAACATATTGACTGTAGCAACTGCAAACATATGTTTATCTGTAACCTTAAATTATGATCTTTGCTCAGCAGTTCTCATCTCTTGAGGTGTGTATGTTTTGTGGTAACATGCCCTATATCTGATTGGTGTATAATAGTGACAATAAATTGTTGAATTCTTAGCCAGAGTGTCAGTATATTGTATTACTCAGCCCCAGCTATACAGGATTCCCACAAGTTCTTATATACCATTGAACTTGTCACATTAGAAGAATGACAGAGCATTGGCAGTTATAAGGTAACTTTTAGTTGAAACTTCTTCTTCAGCTCTTCTCTAACAAATGGTACAAATGTTTTGTGGAACCACTGAGTGATCATATGTCTCTGTCCATCCACTCTTTCTTCTTAGCACAACGTTGCACTGATGGTGTATTTCTGTCACTGTGTTGAAAATAATCTGTTTGTTCGGATGTCCCAATCACACTGAGTGGTAGTTTGTAACCGCCATTTGTATTACAAGAAGCCATTAATTTTAGGCAATGTTTCTATTGTAAGTATCCACAAGCTTCCTCCTCATTCTTGGCAGCTAATCTCTTTGAAGGGAGCATCTTGTGAAGGAGGCCAGTTCCATCAGCATTTTACAAGTTATCAGCATTAAATATTCTTCCTCTATTATCTTTCATAGCTTGTTTAGAAAATCTTCATCTTTTTCATTAGCTGAGTGACATTCACTGGTTACTGTGAGCTCCCACATGCCTCGTTGGTTTTTCCAGTTTGGTAGGTAACTCTTGCTTGCTGCAAACAAGTTACTGCCACCAACTTGCTTTTTTGTTTATTATTGGATTACTCCCGAGAATTCCTTTACTGTATTGTTATGTGAATCAAGTATAAACAGCCACATCAAGGTCTTCATTATCACTGTTTTGCACAACCTTCCACTTTCCCAACTCACTCGCCATTTAGGTTACATACCGCTAAATAACATCTTCTTTCTTCTTGTTGTCATAAACAGGTGTCTAACATTAAACTCTGCAGCAATGGCTTTCTATGAAGAACCCCATTTCAACTTATCTAAAATTTTGAGTTTCTGCTGAAGGTCTAGTGTAATGTGCTGAAGGTTTAGCAATACATGATTTCATTTAGAAGTCACAGTGCTAAACTTTGAAGAAAGCCAGAATGTCAGATATGTATAGCACTGTTTAACATCATAATTAACTAACAGCATTGTTGTGGATTATAAGACATTAATGTTGGTATGTCCTGATTTCGAAAAAATGTTTGTCTTGTCCTGTGATAGTCTGATTTTTCTGTGGGCTTTATTCTAAGTCAAGAAAAGAGTGGTGAAGATAAACCAATTGGTTATGCATTTTGACACCTTAATAAAGCAGAAATTAATTATAGCAGATCAGAGAAGGAGCTGATATCCCTAGTGTTTGAGGTAAATTATTTCAGATGTTACCTATATGGCAGGAAATTTATGGTAGTTACTGACCGTATAGCACTTTTATGTCTGTTAAATTAGAAGAATCCAAGTCATATTTGACACTATGGGTGTTGGAGGTGAGCTGCTATTATGCAGTATATTGCTCCCTCCTATGTATATCTCGCGAAGAGACCATGGAGGATAAAATCAGAGAGATTGGAGCCCACACAGAAGCATACCGACAATCCTTCTTTCCACAAACAATACAAGACTGGAATAGAGGGGAGAACCGATAGAGGTACTCAAGGTACCCTCTGCCACACACCTCCATCTGTTTCTCGGGAGGTGTGACCTGAGGTGTCAACATTCACGCAAGGCGGGAGTGCCCTCTGAGAGGTTCCCCACAAGGAAGGAGCACGCCATCGGAGACACTGGCAATCATGGGGGATTCCTCCGCAATGGATTTCTCTTCTTCTCTCTCGACTTCTGCCCACAAACGGAAACTTGACCAGCCACCAGTGACAAAAGTACTACCGCCTGCCCCACAGTTCCTCGTCGTTTCTCGATCTGAGGACAGAGAGGATTTTTCCTCTGTCAACCCTTTCGTTATCCAGAAGGGCGTAGATGCCATAGCCGGAACTGTTAAGTCTTGTACCAGGTTGCGTAATGGTACCTTGTTACTAGAAACTGAGAGTGCCCTTCAGGCACAAAAACTGCTTCGAGCCACACTCCTGTACACGTTCCCTGTCCGGGTGGAGGCTCACCGAACTTTGAATTCGTCTCGTGGTGTGGTTTATACTAGATCACCCGACGGATTGACTGACAAGGAGATTGTCTTTCCTCGCTGAGCAGGGCGTGACGGCTGTCCATAGGGTCATGAAAAAGGTCAACAATGACCTTGTACCGACCCGGATACTTTTCTTGACCTTTGATAGTGTTAAGCTGCCATCGCGCATCAAAGTGGGCTACGAGGTTATTTCTGTTCGCCCCTGTGTCCCGACACCTACGCGCTGCTACCAGTGTCAGCGTTTTAATCACACTCGCCAGTCTTGTTCCAATGCGGCTAAATGTGTCACTTGTGGCAGGGATGCCCATGAGGGTGACTGTCCACCTCCGTCTCCTCGTTGTGTGAACTGTCAAGGTGACCATGCAGCGTCCTCCCGCGACTGTCCCATCTATAAGGAAGAACGCTGTATCCAAGAAATTCGGGTCAAAGAGAAAGTGTCCACCTCGGCTGCTCGCAAGCCGACTATCTGGCCGTTCACTGGCGGAGGAAGCTCCCCCTCCCGGCCATCTTATCAAGATGGCCGATGAACCTATAGAACCAATGGACGATGACTGTCCGCCTACTGATAGCGGCGGCAGTGCTCGCTCGAAGCCGGGCCCTCAGCGGCCTTCGAGGTGACCCCTTCTTTCATCTTCCTTTTCCTCTTACGATGGCACTTATTCACTGGAATATTCGCAGCATTCGCTCCAACCGAGAGGACTTGAAGTTGCTGCTCCACTTGCACCGTCCGCTAGTCGTAGCCCTCCAGGAAACGAAGCTACGCCCATGCGATCAAATTGCCTTGGCACACTACACCTCTGTGCGTTTTGACCTACCCCCTGTCGTAGGTATTCCGGCTCATGGAGGGGTTATGTTGCTGGTCCGGGATGATATTTACTACGATCCCATCACATTGCACACTGGCCTGCAGGCAGTTGCCATCAGAATTACTCTCCCCACTTTTACATTTTCCATTTGTACCGTTTACACTCCATCGTCGTCTGCCGTTACCAGGGCAGACATGATGCAAATTATTGCTCAGCTACCTGCACCATTTTTGTTAACTGGAGACTTCAATGCCCACCTTCCCCTTTGGGGCTCTCCAGCATCCTGCCCGAGGGGCTCCCTGTTAGCAGACCTTTTCAACCAACTCAATCTTGTCTGCCTCAATACTGGCGCCCCTACTTTTCCTTCGGGCACATCTCACACCTATTCCCATTTAGACCTCTCTATATGTACTACCCTACCTGCGCTCCGGTTGGAGTGGTATGCACTTTCTGATACATATTCGAGCGACCACTTCCCGTGTGTTGCCCATCTCCTGCAGCATACCCCCTCTCCGTGCTCATCTTGTTGGAACATCTCCAAAGCAGACTGGGGGCTCTTCTCTTCCAGGGCAACCTTTCAGGATCAAACCTTCACAAGCTGCGATAGTCAGGTCGCACACCTCACGGAAGTCATTCTCACTGCTGCTGAATATTCCATCCCTCACCCTACTTCTTCTCCACGTCGTGTACCGGTCCCCTGGTGGACCTCGGCATGTAGAGACGCTTTACGTGCTCGTCGACGTGCTTTACGCACCTTTAAACGCCACCCTACAGTGGCGAATTGTATCAATTATAAACGATTACGTGCACAGTGTCGTCGTATTATTAAAGAAAGCAAGAAAGCCAGCTGGGCTGCTTTCACAAGCACCTTCAACAGTTTTACTCCTTCTGTTGTCTGGGGTAGCCTGCGCCAGCTATCTGGCACTAAGGTCCACTCACCAGTTTCTGGCTTGACGGTCGCGAATGACGTCCTTGTGGCCCCTGAGGATGTCTCCAATGCCTTCGGCCGCTTTTTCGCAGAGGTTTCGAGCTCCGCTCATTACCACCCTGCCTTCCTCCCCCGAAAACAGGCAGAGGAGGCTAGGCCACCTAACTTCCGCTCCTCGAATCGTGAAAGTTATAATGTCCCATTCACCATGCGGGAACTCGAAAACGCAGTTGCCCGGTCACGTTCCTCCGCTCCAGGGCCTGATTCTATTCATATTCAGATGCTGAAGAACCTTTCTCCTGCGGGTAAAGGTTTCCTTCTTCGTACTTATAATCGCATCTGGATTGAGGGACATGTTCCCGCATGCTGGCGCGAGTCTTTTGTTGTACCGATTCCTAAGCCGGGGAAGGACAAGCACTTGCCTTCCAGTTATCGACCCATCTCGCTTACCAGCTGTGTCTGTAAGGTGATGGAGCGAATGGTTAACTCTCGTTTGGTTTGGCTGCTCGAATCTCGACGCCTACTTACCAATGTACAATGTGGATTTCGTAGGCGCCGCTCTGCTGTTGACCATCTGGTTACCTTGTCGACCTTCATTATGAATAACTTCTTGCGGAAGCGCCCGTCCGCGGCTGTGTTCTTTCATTTGGAGAAGGCTTACGACACCTGTTGGAGGGCGGGCATTCTCCGCACCATGCATACATGGGGCCTTCGCGGTCGCCTCTCTCTTTTTATTCGTTCCTTTTTAATGGATCGACAGTTCAGGGTACGTGTGGGTTCTGTCCTGTCAGACACCTTTCGCCAGGAGAATGGGGTGCCACAGGGCTCAGTTTTGAGCGTCGCTCTCTTCGCCATAGCGATCAATCCAATAATGTATTGCCTCCCAGCTGATGTATCAGGCTCCCTTTTCGTGGACGATTTTACCATCTATTGCAGCGCGCAGCGTACACGTTTCCTGGAGCGCTGTCTTCAGCGTTCTCTTGACCGTCTTTACTCCTGGAGTGTCGCCAATAGCTTTGTTTTTCTGCCGAGAAGACGGTCTGTATTAACTTCTGCGCTACAAAGAGTTTCTCCCACCGTCCTTACGACTCGGTCCCGTTGCTCTCCCATTCGTGAGACAACAAAATTTTTAGGTCTTACATTTGACAGGAAACTTAGCTGGTCTCCACATGTGTCATATTTGGCTGCCCGTTGTACCCATTCTCTAAATGTCCTCCGTGTTCTCAGTGGTGTGTCGTGGGGAGCGGATCGAACCATCCTACTTCACCTATATCGGTCGATCGTCCGCTCCAAGCTGGATTATGGGAGCTTCGTATACTCCTCTGCACGGCCATCCATCTTACGCCGCCTCAACTCCATACAACATCGGGGTTTATGTCTTGCGATCGGAGCGTTTTATACTAGTCCCGTTGAGTCTTCATGCTGAAGCTGGTGAATTGCCACTCACATACCGTCGCGATATACTGCTTTGTCGGTATGCCTGTCGGCTACTGTCAATGCCCGACCACCCGTCTTATCATTCCTTTTTTGATGACTCTCTCGACCGTCAATACGGGTTGTATGTCTCTGCCCTGCTACCCCCTGGAGTTCGCTTTCGTAGCCTCCTTCAACACCTTGATTTTTCACTCCCTGCAACCTTTAGAGTGGGCGAGAGCCACACGCCACCTTGGCTCCAGGCTCAGGTTAGCGTTCACCTTGACCTCAGCTCGCTCCCAAAGGAGGTCACCCCCGGTTCGGTATACCACTCCCATTTTGTCGAACTTTGTTCAAAGTTCATTAATATCACCTTCATTTATACAGATGGCTCTAAGACCAATGACAGGGTCAGGTGTTCTTTTATTGTCGGGGCACAAAGTTTCAAATACCGGCTCCATGGCCATTGTTCAGTCTTCACAGCTGAGCTCTTTGCCCTCTATCAGGCTGTTCTTTACATCTGCCGCCACCGACATTCTGCTTATGTCATCTGCTCTGATTCCCTGAGCTCACTCCAGAGCCTCAGTGATCTGTATCCAGTTCACCCTTTCGTGCACCGGATCCAACGCTCTCTTCAGCAGCTGGTGGACGACAGTTCTCCGGTTAGCTTTATGTGGGTTCCTGGCCATGTCGGTATCCCTGGGAACGAAGCTGCAGATGCCGCGGCCAAAGCTGCGGTTCTCCAGCCTCGGACAGCTTCTTGTTGTGTCCCCTCATCAGATTGTAGCAGGGTCCTTTGTCGGCGCATTTTATCGCTGTGGCATGCCGATTGGGCTGCACTTACGGACAACAAGCTTCGGCCCTTGAAACCTCTTCCCGCAGCTTGGCCGTCCTCCTCCCGCCGAGAAGGGCGTGAGGAGGTCGTTTTGGCCCAGTTACGAATTGGGCACTGCCGGTTCAGCCATCGCCATCTGCTGACTGCTGCGCCGGCGCCGTTCTGCCCATGTGGGCAATTGCTGACGGCGCGACACATTTTAACGTCCTGTCCGGATTTTAACACACTGCGTCTTGATCTTGGCCTGCCATGTACTCTAGGTGCCATTTTAGCGGATGACCCTCGAGCAGCTGCTCGCGTTCTTCATTTTATCAACTTGACAAACCTCTCTAAGGACATTTGATTATGCTGTTTTTTTAATCCTGTGCCTGTCAGTCTGTCTTTTATCGCGTTTTCCCTTTTAGTTGCTGTTTTAAACTTGTGCCTCGCGGTGCATTCCTAACGTAGTCTGGGCGCTAATGACCGTTGATGTTGTGCGCCCTAAAACTAAAAAAAAAATTCTCTCAACATCTTCGTGAGAAGCTTAATGATGTCCCTGCGGATCATCTTTCATTATCGGGAACAGATGGAAGTCAGACAGTTCTAAATCTGGACTTTATTGAGGATGCCATACGGTGGTGAGATTCAGTCTCTGAAGTTCTGATGTGGTGGCACATGAAGTGTGTGGTTTGGCATTGTCATGCTGCAGGAAAACATTTCCCCTTTCCTTTTGGACCCTTGTTAGCTGTCACTTCAGAGTTCGCAGCATTGTGATGTAATACTCTGAATTTATTGTTGTTCCATGATCATGGAAATCAACATGGATAACACCATCTGCATCCCAGAACACTGTGGCTATAATTTTTCCAGCTGAGGGCTGCGTCTTGAATTTCTTTTTCTCGGGCAAGTCTGTGTGTCAATATTTCATAGACTGATGTCTCCTGTCACAATTGAATGGAGAAAGGAATCACCTTCATTCTCGTAATGCAAGAGGAGTCCCTGGCATTGACTGACCATCTGTGCAGGGTTCCATATTTTACACTGTAACAACACAACCATTCAGTGCTGTGGCTTCCCATCAACTAGAGCTGTAGAGAGGAGACTATGGAACAAGCCAGTACATGCTGCATGCCAATGCTGCTAACTGTTCAAGAGTTATGAAGGTGGAGGTATTACTTTTCAGTCAACATTCACATGTTTGGAATTATGAGGCACTGCTGGCAAACGCAGCATGTCACAGCATGTCAGCTATATGGGTATTGAAATGCCATTACACAAAGAGCATGTGAAGATAGCACAGAGGCGGGGTTTATGTGACCTTCCCCCATCAACTGTCATGCAGGATGAGGCTGTGGCAGTCGTGTGGATGCCAAGACTGCCATCTGAAACATGTATTTTGCCTTCCTGCTCTGTGTGAGCTGTTTGTGTGGAGGGCTCCTGGTTGAAAAGAGAACTATTTCTCCAGGTCAGAATGTACACTAGCACTTACCTCCCACTGTAGCATCAAAACTTGCCTTTTGAATACCTTTCATTCCCCTATTGCTGTGAGAATGGCTTCAATAGATGAGTTATCTGTATGTGGAAATATAATTTTGAATGTACATCTTCCATCCTGAGACTTCAGAATGATTACTTAGAGTTGCATTTTTCCTTTCATAGCAATTTCTTCATTGTGCAATTGATTTGGGCAAGGCAAATATGTTTACTGCATGCAGTAATATCATTATACCCTGCCATTTTATGTAAGCTTTATCCCGTATTTCTGTTAAGAATGCTGGGGAAAATGTATGGTAATTATCTAACCAAATATCTGCCTTGGTTTTTAACAGAGGAAGACAGAAGATTCTTCTATGAAGATTCATTCCTGCAAAAATAAGACAATTTCCTGATTACCATTAGCTGTTTAAAACATAATATAAACAAATGTCTGTTAACTGCTTTCATCAATACTCTTAAAACTTAATTGTTGGAGTCTGTCCCCTGCCCACACCCTGCCTCCCAAAATTTATTCCCCCCAGGGGGTCCACAACTCTTTCGTGGATACGTGCGTGGCGAGCACGGGGCCCCGAGCCATTGCAGCCTTCTTTCTCTCCCGGGCTGCATTTCCTTTCCCTTCCCCTCCTTTCCCCTCCATACCCCTTTCCCCTCGCCCTCTCCTCTCCCTCTATTGGTGTCCTTGCTTATGTTGGCCCCCGCTATCCTCCTGGTTCTGTTGGTTTTACACTCCGGCTTTGTTGCGTAATCATCTCCTCCTTTTGGCATTCCTTGGTCCCCCTCTGGGGTTTGACCTCCATTCCAAAATTTCTCTTCCGTAGTGTGAGCCATTTGGGGAAGAGCACCTTACCTAGTGTCTCCGACGTGTGCCCTCCTAGTACATTCCACCTTTTCTTTTACGTCGTTGTCTGATGCTAGGGTGCATAGCCAGCACGGTAGCCAGCCCGTGTGGTGGGGTCGCTATGTACCCTTTTGGTTGAGCCCCCTGAACACACAGGGATCACACTTCTGATACCTGAGCTGTGACCTCCTCATGCATGCCTTGGAGTGGTTGCTCGTCATCCTGGAGCATCGGAACTCCCGGCAATGGCCGCCGTGCCAGACGGCCCTTGCTGTGGCTGGGTGGCGCCCGTGAGGAGAGCCCCTGATCGGAGTGGGTGGTATCAGGGCGGACGCTATGCAGATGAAACGCATACGGGTCCAAAACTCTGGCCGCTCTTCTGCGGCCGTCTCTCTGCGTGGTACTGATTCCTCAAGTGCTGCTTCTCTTGCCCCTTCGGCCTTCCCTTCCGTGGCTACCCCCTGGGAGGAGGGTTAGGCCCGTTGTCTAGGGGCAAAACCTTTCCCCCGTTATCTAGTTTGCACCAGGACTGATGGAGATACTTTCACCAGTGTCAAACCTTTATTCTTTGTGGAACACATTGAAGACAAGTTTGGCGAAGTGGACTCCCTGAGCAAGATGCGGTCGGGTTCGTTACTGATAAAAACTGCTTCGGCTGCCCAATCTGCGGCCCTTCGTGCCTGTACCCATCTTGGCACAATTCCCGTGTCCATTACCCCTCACCAGTCTCTAAATATGGTACAAGGTGTGATTTTTCACAGAGACCTCATCCTTCAAACTGATGAGGAACTTCGGGACAATCTCGGACGGCGGGGTGTTCACTTTGTTCGGCGTGTTCAGAAGGGTCCTAAAGATAATCGTATTGATACTGGTGCCTTTATCCTGGCCTTTGAAGGGGATACCCTTCCTGAGAAAGTTAAGATTATGGTCTATCGCTGTGATGTGAAGCCGTACATCCCACCTCCTATGCGGTGTTTTAAGTGCTTGCGTTTTGGCCACATGTCTTCTCGCTATACCCAGGACCCTCTCTGTGGTGACTGTGGACGTCCACTCCATGAGGGGAGTCCCTGTGTTCCCCCTCCTGTATGTGTAAATTGTCATGGTAGTCATTCTCCACGTTCAGCAGATTGCCCAGTCTATAAGAAAGAAAAAAAGATACAGGAGTATAAGTCTCTTGATCGTTTAAGCTACACAGAGGCCCGTAACAAATATGCACGATTGCACCCTGTGTCCATGACATCTAGTTACGCCTTGGTTACATCTTCATCCCTTCCTCCCCCTTCCTTACCCCCATCCCAGACCCCTCTCCTTCCCCCCTCCCCTGCGGCTCCCACACCTTCTCCTCTGGGCGCCGCTCCCCCTCCCCAGCCGGAGAAGTGTCCCACTCCTTCGGCGTCTGCCGGTCAAGGGTGCCTCTCCCGGGATGCCCCTTCCCGGCACCTTCCAGGTCAAAGGTCTGCTGCAGCGCGGCGACCGCGAGAGCCGCGGTCTATCGGCCCCCAGGTCGCCCGGTCTCTTTCTGTTCCTGATCTTGCTGCAGCTGGCTCCATTATGCCACACAGCCCTCCTCGATCTCAGCCTGAAAAGAAGAAGAAACATAAGTCCCGGGACAAAGAGCCTCTGGTGTCACCGGAGGTCCCTTCCCCGGCTTCACAACCGGATTCTGACCTGTCGTTTATGGATGTCGCCCCCCTCCTTGTCGGTGACGGGTGGGGACCCGGCGGTATGACTGGATTTAGCGTGTTCAGCCCTCATTTAAACCATCGTTCTGTGGTTCTCCAATGGAATTGTAATGGCTACTATCGTCACCTTCCGGAATTGAAATCCCTTCTTTCGTCCTACTCAGCAGCTTGTGTGGTTCTCCAGGAATCTCATTTTACTGATGCTCACTCACCGACCCTCCGTGGGTTCCGTGTTTTCTGTCGAAATCGGGTCGGACCCTTGCGGGCTTCTGGTGGCGTTTGTACGTTGGTCCGTACAGACATTGCTAGCACGTGGATTCCTCTCCAAACTACATTGGAAGCGGTTGCTGTTAGGGTCCACTTAGACTCTGCAGTCACAGTATGCAATCTTTATCTCCCTCCTGACAGGACTCTTACACCTGCTGCCTTAACCACCCTTCTTCAGCAACTTCCTCCTCCCTTCCTCCTCCTTGGGGATTTTAATGCTCATCATCCTTTGTGGGGCAGTGCCTTTCCATCTAGACGAGGTCTTCTTATAGACCAATTTATTGCAGACCACGACCTGTGCCTTCTTAATGATGGCTCCCCTACTCATTTCAGTGCTGGTCATGGTACCTTTTCTGCCATTGATCTTTCTCTTTCTTCTCCCTCTCTCCTCCCTTCATTACACTGGTCGCCACACGACGACCTTTGTGATAGTGACCATTTCCCGTTGATTATCACGCTCCCTTCCCGCTCCCCGATGGACAGGTTACCTCGTTGGTCTTTCCACCGCGCCGATTGGCCTCTATATACTGCACAGGTCGAGTTTTCTCCCTCTTTGTCGGGTTGTATTGATGACGTCCTACGTGACTTGTCTGACGCGATTGTTCGCGCTGCTAACCTTGCTGTCCCGCGCTCATCTGGACAATTTCGTCGTCGGCAAGTCCCGTGGTGGAGTACGGCCATTGCCATTGCCATCCGTGATCGCCGTCGAGCTTTGCAACACTTTAAGAGGCACCCATCTGTAGCCAGCCTTTCTACCTTTAAGCGCCTTCGCGCTAAAGCCCGTTATTTAATCAAACAGAGCAAGCGGATATGTTGGGAACGATTCGTTTCTTCCCTTGGTTCCACTGTCCCTCTGTCACGGGTATGGGCTACACTTCGCTCTCTCCAAGGTTGCCATCGGCAGTCCACCCTCCCAGGCCTTCACCTCCCAGGTGGCATTTGTACGGACCCATTAGTTCTCGCAGAACATCTTGCGACCCATTTTGCAGTGGCATCAGCGTCGGCCTCCTATCCAGCTGCTTTCCTTCATCAAAAACAGCAGGCTGAAGCTGTCACCTTATGTTTCACCACTTGTGAGTCAGAATCTTACAACGAACCTTTCACTGAATGGGAATTTCTTTCTGCTCTATCTTCTTCTCATGATACGGCCCCTGGCCCAGATTCCATTCATAACCAGCTGCTTCAACATCTCAGTGCTCCACAACGGCACCATCTTCTTCGGGTGTTTAACCGTATCTGGCTCCAGGGTGACTTCCCTTCTCAGTGGAGGGATAGCATTGTGGTTCCTGTCCTTAAGCCTGGTCAGAACCCCCTATCTGTTGACAGCTATCGGCCAATTAGTTTGACCAATGTTGGTTGTAAGTTACTTGAACGGCTGGTAGCCCGTCGGCTCACTTGGGTCCTCGAATCTCGGGATCTATTGTCCCCTTACCAGTGTGGCTTTCGAGAGGGACGATCTCCAATCGATCATTTGCTTCGCTTGGAATCCGCAGTTCGGCAGGCTTTTTCCCAGCGCCGCCATTTGGTTGCAGTGTTTTTTGACCTTCGCAAGGCCTATGACACGGCCTGGCGCCATCACATCTTACTAACCCTTCATCAGTGGGGTCTTCGGGGCCCACTCCCGATTTTTATCCGCCAGTTCATGATCCATCGGTCATTCAGAGTTCGAGTTGGTACTGCTTTTAGTTCTCCACGGACCCAGGAGACGGGCATCCCACAGGGTTCTGTCTTGAGTGTCCTTCTTTTCCTCATTGCTATCGATGGACTTGTGGCCTCTGTCGGTCCCTTGGTCGCCCCTGCCCTGTATGTGGATGATTTCTGCATTTGGGTTAGTTCCTCCTCGATGCCATCTGCAGAACGGCAGCTCCAGGTGGCTATATGGCGTGCCTCTGCATGGACCCTCTCACACGGGTTTCAATTCTCTCCTTTAAAATCGCGGGTGGTCCACTTCTGTCGCCGTACTACGGTCCACCCTGATCCAGAGCTCTATCTCGCTGCACAAAGATTGCCTGTGGTTCCACAGTTTCGTTTCCTTGGTCTTCTTTTCGACAACAAGCTCACTTGGCTGCCCCATATCAGACTCCTGAAGGTAGGATGTTTCCGTAAACTCAATGTCCTTCGCTTCCTTGCCCACTCCTCCTGGGGTGCAGACTGTTCCCTCCTCCTCCGTCTTTATCGTGCTCTAGTTCTGTCACGTTTGGACTATGGTTGTCAAGTTTATGGTTCAGCTGCTCCTTCCACGCTGCACGTGCTGGATCCAGTCCACCATCGTGGTATCCGTTTGGCCACCGGTGCCTTCCCTACTAGCCCTGTTGATAGTCTCCTGGTTGAAGCTGGGATCCCCCCACTTTCTGTTCGGCGGTCCCAGCTTCTGGTGTCTTATGCCCTTACTATCCGTTCTTCTCCCGCTCATCCTTCCTATTCTATCCTATTCCCAGACCATGGACGTCGCCCGCCTGACTCCCGCCCTCGGGCGGGTTTACCGGTTGGGCTGCGCCTTGCGTCTCTTAACCGTGATTTTCGGCTTCCTTATTTGTCCTGTCTTCCTCGCTCCCTCCCCTCCACCCCTCCTGGGTTAGTTCCTCGGCCTCGAATTCGGATGGATCTCCGCCACGGTCCGAAAGATTCCATCCCCCCGGTGGTGTTCCGTTCCTTTTTCCGCCAAATTTTATGGGAGTTTCGGGATGCTGTTGTTTTTTACACTGATGGCTCTAAATCTGCTGATCATGTTGGGTATGCCTTCACGTCCTTTGTTGGAACGGAAAATCATCTACTGCCACCCTCATGTGGGGTGTTTACTGTGGAATTGATGGCAATTTCCCGGGCCCTTACCTTTATTAAACAATCCCAACACAACCGCGTTTTGTTATGTACGGACTCGATGAGTGGCCTTCTTGCTATTGACCGGTGTTTTTCGCGCCATCCCTTGGTCTCTGCCATCCATGACCATCTCGCTGATCTTCACCGTGCTGCTTGTTCCATTGACTTCCTATGGGTCCCGGGCCATGTGGGTATCCCGGGTAATGAGCTCGCTGATCGTTTGGCTGGGGGAGCAGTTACTTACCCCCCGTTTTCTGTAACCCCTCCTGCAGCGGATTTACGGCTTCACATCAAATCCCACTTTGCACAGTCATGGGCCAATTCTTGGGAGGCTACTCCACTGTCTAATAAACTTCGTGCCATTAAGGTGAATCCAGGCCCATGGCGTTCTTCCTTTAGCCTCTCCCGCAAGGACTCGACCACACTGTGTCGTCTCCGCATTGGCCATACCAGGCTGACCCATGGTTTCCTTTTGCGTGATGAGCCACCCCTGCTATGTGGTTGTGGAGCCTTCCAGTCAGTGGCCCACATTTTGGTTGAATGCCCCCTTCTTTTGGCTCTGCGTGCTAAGTACAGACGCCCCCACACTTTACCTTTGATGTTGGCTCACGATTCCCGGATGGTCTCTCTGGTTCTAGATTTCCTCCGGGAGAGTGGTTTTTATTCTCAGTTTTAAAGTTTTTAATCTCCCTCTGGTGTTGGGGCAGGGCGGTGAGTGTTTGGGTGTCTCCCACTGTAGGCAGTATTCAGAGATTCCCGATTCACCTCCCTGACCGGAATCCTCTTTTCTTTCCCTTTTACTCTGTTTTTACCCCTTCTTTTTAAGGCTTGGTTAGTTTTTCTATTCCCATACGTACTTTCTGCATTATAGCAGTTGTACCTTTTAAGTCACAGGTGGTCTTGCCTATGCTGCTTCAGCATAGTGTTGGGTTCGTTCTCTTGCCAACTTCCCTCATTTGTTTTTACTAATGACAACGTGACTGCCCTTTTACGTTTCCCCTTTATCCGTTTTATTTTTCTGACTATACTGAGATGTCCCGTTAGCAGAATGGAGTCTATTTGAAACAAGGGACTGATGACCTTGCTGTTTGGTCCCTTTAACCTCAAACAACCAACCAACCAACCAACCAAAATTTATTACAAAAATTTGGGAAGACTGATCCACTCTATTTCATGGAGTACTCTCCGAGTTGAGATAATTTAATTCTTACCATGCACAGTGCTTTCCGTTTCTACTGTGAAACGATGGAGAAATTTTGTGCACAAGTAAAATTCCAACTCTAAATAAAGGAAATCAGATAAATGGTTATAACGTAAGTTCTTTTGCTCGTAAGGTACTTCCTTAGAATATCAGTTTGACACATCGCAAATTATGGTCAGTAAGGCAAGAAATGTATTTCAGGAAAGCTACTCATTATGCATATCAGTAAAGGCAACTGTAACACACCAGATCTATAACTAGATTGCCTGAATTGAAATATGATACAAACTCAAAGATTGACTGCCTACTTATATACTCTATATGAACAACCAGAATGAATTACTTGCTCATAATTAGTTTCATTTTTTGTCTGGTGTATGCAGGGGCTCAAGATTATAAGTTACCATTGGATCCAACCTCTGTTGCATGCCTTGGCATATCTATATTAAAAACTTAATAATCTTGATGAAGTGTGCTTGTTACATTAGAACAACCCAGGATCATTCAGTTCCTGCTAGTGCCAAATCAGTAGTATAATTACACCTTGTGCCCTCCTTTAAAACTCAGTTTGTTAATGCTCAATGTTAATAATTGTTGTTGGCATTATTGTTTAATTATATAGGAGGTCTGTGTTGAGATGCACTGTCCAGTACTTCTAGTGACACTTTACCATGATTCTTATCACACACTAGTATGTGCGCACATGCTTGTGTGATGGCATCATACTGTCCACTGCAAGAGGCCAGTGAGTAAGAAGCACATGCTGCCCTAACCCATTCATTTACATTTTTGTGAATCAACTTGCCTGAACCATCCTGAGACATCTGATATCAGTTTTAATTAAAGTGCATCATTTGTTTAAACAGCATTGTGAATTGATTGAGGGGTCAAATCCTTTCTAGGTGCAAGCCCTGTGTGGCACCACAAATGCTCCCTCTACGCTACCCCTCTCCTGCTTAAATGCATAGGTCATGTGTGCATGGAGTCCTGCATGGCTATACCTCCCTCCTCCCCTTCTGTTCCATGTCTGATGCTCCTGAGCAGGCAGCTCTGCCATTCCATGATACCATGAGGCTACCCTGTCCCTTCTCAGAGACAGGCCTTGTTGCATTGATATGCTTACTGGGATGCTACAGCCGTGTACCCTGACCTAGTACCAGAAGAACTTTTTCCATGTTGATGTTGTGTTCACACGACACTATGGGAATGCAGCACTCGCATCACCCATTTGTATAAGCCATTTTCTCAATGATAGTGCAGTCTTAATCTGATTTTGAACCCACCCTTGACCTTCCTGGGTGCCTAACATTCCATGTTCATTTCCTGCCACAAGGAGTTCACATATTGTTTCAGTAAGTACTCATGACTTAAATTGGATAGTCATGCAATTTTATTCATGAATCATCAGAGTTTTGCTGATCAGTGTGTGCAAATAATGTACATGAACTCCTTGGTTACTTAAACATTAAGTGACCTAGTAATTTAGTTGATAATGAGTTACAGCAGTGATCAACTGTTTCTTATTGTGATGAAATTGAACAGTGTCAGCTCTTTTCAGCTCCTACACTACAATGTTATCAGTGGCCAAAGACTCTATACCTGAGATTGTTGTTAAATTGTGGACATAATTGTACAGTCCAATTCATTTTGAAGTGAGATATTTCCATGCTGGATAAGAGATTTTGTGTGTGATTATTTTGCAATTACATATTTATCTCGCTGAAACATGGTTAATTTGGTTCACTAATGTGTCAATTATTATTTATGAGTTGGGTTTTTATGAAAACATTGTTGGTGCAGTACTGGGTCCTGATGGGCATGCATTTGTTGAAACCCAATGTCTATAAGAAGCCAAGGGGGCTAGGTATGGATTCAGACATCCTGTTCTGCAGAGACACTGACAAGGATAACTTCAAAATAATACATTGTAAGTGTCTGAGAAATATGTTGTAATGCACTCTCCTATTATTAATTTGCAATTATTACTACAGCTAATATGTAGATGAGGTGTGACAGAACAACTTGATGAATCCCCCTTAGATGTATAAATGTATATTAGACCATCTGTATATAGGCCCCTATTAGGGTCCAATGAAAAACCATAAAAATGGTCAATAATGCCACTAGTTTGCATGGAAAACTAAATCATTTCCTATGGGTCATGGCACATTCCCTAAAATATGTTTGTACCTAACTGACCTGGGTAAACTAGGAAGCTTCCTACTTAAACAATAATTTTCACAAGCGTTTTACTTGAATATGAACTACCCCAAAAAGGGCCATGTAACAATATACTTAGACATAGGATCTAATTATGTAACTATACATCATTACATATTTTATACAATATGAATATTTTGTGATAAATTTGATAACTGTGTGATATTTCTGCAGACAAGAACTCTTTATTTTCTTCTCTGTTTAATGATTTTAGATTGTTATTGAGAGCACTGTGCAGGTCTCAACCCAGTTGGAGGAGTTCAGAGATGATTCATTAGTAATACTGAATTATAATGAATTTTTTCTCTCAGGTTAGAAGTAGTGCCTGATCATGGGACTTTTGATGACTCAAGCTCTGAAAGTGATCTGTATTGCTGACCAAACATTGTTCACAAGGCTGGGTACCGCTGATGTAGTATGCTAGCAAGCTTTGCCTGCAGCAAGCCAGCAACTGGAAACATGGGATGGATGTCAAGTGGTGCTCCGGAGGTTGCAAGCAGAGCATGGAATCCAGAACTGGCCTGCTCTGTGACTGCAACCTCCTACCTGACAACATGCAACCTTTCCTCAACCATACATAACTTAGTTAGAATGACTCCTCCCACCCACTGACAGTCTGGATGCATTCCCTATGAAAGCCTTGTGTGTCCCACATCATGGAGTACACTATTTTCTCTACTTGCAAGTGATGTTTCTTGGCTCAAACAGGAATTTGTATTTACACACTTGTACACTCACCCATCTCACATTTATAACCATGCCTGTGAAAGCATGTGTTTGCGTTGCTCTTTATTTGTACATAGCAGTGCTTGTAGTCTAAGAGGGGGTTAACATGCCAGTCAGTCAATTACCTCAACAAGGAGCTGATGTGTTCAATATACATGTATCAGTATTGTCATATATATACAGCAAAAATGGACAAAACTATTAATGTTTGAAACATGTTAAATATTATGGCATCCAAGTTAAGAAGGCATTATCTAATGAAACACCGTATAGAACAAGTTGATGACACTTTTGTAATGTTTTTGGTGGATCAGATTATTCGGAAAGACGAATATTCATTCGACTGCTCAACTGATGTTATATTGGGTAGGATAGTGGATGAAGAAAAAACTTTATAGACAATGTGAATAATAGTGTTCGTGATTTTAGTACTAGTGACAGTGGCAGAAACAGTACTCCTCATAGAGTAACCAACAGTTCTAGTGACTATGAACCTTCACCCAAAAAGAAAACCAATATTGTTTGCGTTTTAACAAAAATTTTTGGATGAAGATATTGAACAAATTTATGATGATTATCACATACTCCACATAAAGTTGTGACCTACAGCTCATTACTGAAGAGACATCCATCTGTAAAAATCACTAAGAACACCAAAGTAGTATTTTCTTATATGGACAGAAATTACAAAATGAACATCCTATTTGAGGAAACAAGGCAATCAAAGAACTGATAATAAAACATTACATTCTATCCCAATTTGACGTAGTAAGAAATGAAAGAAAATGTGTCCATGACTGACTCCTGCAAGTCTGGCCAGAGCAAAAATGCAAGGGAAATTGGGCAAATGAAGTTAATTTTCTGCAGCTTTGATAGCATGTCCCAAGAAAGAATACAGAACATGCCATAGTCACATCACTATTTTCATGACCAATAGACGTACAGGAAGACCAAGATATTCACCAGTATGTGACCCATTTTGTTGAAGCAGTGTTCCACAAAACTGTTTCTGGATACAGTGACTCTTCATTTGGAACTCTGGTATGAAATAACTTATGGTGTGACACTATCTGAAAAGGGGAAAAGTCAACAGCTGCCTTTGTCCACTCTGCAACCAGTACGACTAATAGCTATATAATAGATGTTGGACTTCCAATGAGTGAACCCCTAACAAAAAACTTTCAGTTCAAATTTTATGAAGGGTATCAAAGACAGTCTTCCACCAAACATAATATTCTTCCAGTTTGGAAGCTTGTGTATGTGGAAAAATGTGATTCTGTTAATGCCAATGTCAAAATAACCATAAATGTATGTTACTTTGTGATTCTTGGAGTGCTCACAAGGACACTACAGTAGAAAATGATTCATTTGTGGATAAAGACATTAAATGCATGATCATTTCACCAAAAACAAAATATGTATTGATTGGATGTATATTTCTTCCAGAAACATGAAATTTGTGTAAGAAGGTAAGACTCTATAAGGACTCTCTGCAGTGACTTTGAGACAAAATTAAGAAACTAACTTTTCATAGTTAAAATGTTCCATTATTCATTACCACCTGCCTGCTCCATTGTATTAGCCTATGCTTCAATATTCCTGGTGAGCAGCTGAGCACAATACTCCTACACATGTTGCTGTATTCAAGAATTTGATTCAAGTGGCATTTGATTTGCAGCTCAAGACTGTGATTCTGAGAATTGTCCAAATATTTCTTTTGCTAAATGTACCTATCATAATTTTGTACATTATTTCAAGCAATTACATTTTTTAAAGACTGGTAGTGGGCAAACTAAGAGTAACACAATCGAATGCTTCACCATCCTAATCAGTGATACCTAAAGTTTCTAAATACAATTGGGACACTAAATTCCTGCTCAAGCTGAGAGACTTCCCTTGTTAGAAAATCTTTGTGTTCTTATTTGAAAATACCCCCTGGATGCCCACACATAAGTCTTTACACCTCCCACGTGAACAAAATGTTGCTAAGTCATAAGAACATATTTTCTGATAAACCTGAGTTAGTTTTTCATGTTCCACAGATCATTTTGACAATAAACTGCAATAATATGGAACATGTCATTTAACATTTACATAGCAAATTAATAATTAATCTGTAAATATGGCTACATGCTGAACTTTTTAAGGGGCTTTTCTTTTAATACAGATGTAATTCCTACCCACCACCTTTCATACATTACAATAATAGAAATTCTTCAGTGAAATAGATGCCAAGAAGAAACATTTTCAGATTGTTTTCAAATTTTATTTTAACGTCTGTCAGACATTTATCACTGGGTTGGTGATGAAAAAATATTTTTGCAGTATTGTGCACACCTTTCTTTTGTTAAAGACAACCCTCTTGTGAAATAATGAGTCACTTTTCCCTTATGGTATTTGAATTATGTACATCATTGCACCTTTGGTACTATAGTGGATTATTTACAGCAAACTTTGTGAGGAAATAAATATACTGTGAAGTGGTAGTCAGAATGCCCAACGCCTTAAACAAATGTGTACAAGAACATCATGGCTATTATTCTGACAGCACATTTTTGGGCAATTGTTTCTCTCTTCAAGATGAATTACACCAGAACATTATTTTATGACCTTATTGTATGAAAATATGCAAAATATGTAAGCTTATTGATTTGTCTCTCTCCAAGATTTATAATGATTCTAAGTGCAAATGTGGCTGAACTATGCTGTTTTAGGAGTTACAAAATGTGCTTTCTCCAGTTAAAAATCTCTTTAGTATGAGCACATAAGATATTTGAAGTTCCCACTCTATTTGTTATTTCCTCACCATGTGTTACACTTATCACTGGTGATGTACTCCTAGATGCACATAACTATGTTGTGTCTTTTAAACATTGAGGGTGAGACAGTTGCAGAAAACCAGTCAATGATACTTTTAAGAACAGCATTTACCATTTCTTCCCCTTCTGTATGTATACTTAGATTGATTAAAATACTAGTGTCATTTGCAAAAAGGGCTGATTCTATTGGTTATGTATTAGATTGAAGATCATTTACATATACACTGAAGAGCCAAAGGAACTGGTACACCTGCCAAATATCATGTAGGGCCCAGACGAGCATGCAGAAGTGCTGCAACCCAACATGGCATGGACTCGATTAAAGTCCGAAGTTGTGCTGGAGGAAACTGACACCATGAATCTTGCAGGGCTGTCCATAAATCCGTAAGAGTACCAGGGGGTGGAGATCTCTTCTGCACAGCATGTTGCAGGGCATTCCAGATATGCTCAATAATGTTCATGCCTGGGGAGTTTGGTGGCTAGCAGAAGTGTTTAAACTCAGAGTAATGTTCATGGAGCCACTCTATAGCAATTCTGGACATGTGGGGTGTCACATTGTTCTGCTGGAATTGCCCAAGTCCGTCAGAATGCACAATGGACATGAATGATGCAGGTGATGAGACAGGATACTTACGTACATGTCACCTGTCAGAGTCATCTACATCTACATCTACATCTACATTTATACTCCGCAAGCCACCCAACGGTGTGTGGCGGAGGGCACTTCACGTGCCACTGTCATTACCTCCCTTTCCTGTTCCAGTCGCGTATGGTTCGCGGGAAGAATGACTGTCTGAAAGCCTCCGTGCGCACTCTAATCTCTCTAATTTTACATTCGTGATCTCCTCGGGAGGTATAAGTAGGGGGAAGCAATATATTCGATACCTCATCCAGAAACGCACCCTCTCGAAACCTGGCGAGCAAGCTACACCGCGATGCAGAGCGCCTCTCTTGCAGAGTCTGCCATTTGAGTTTATTAAACATCTCCATAACGCTATCACGGTTACCAAATAACCCTGTGACGAAATGCGCCGCTCTTCTTTGGATCTTCTCTATCTCCTCCGTCAAACCGATCTGGTACGGATCCCACACTGATGAGCAATACTCAAGTATAGGTCGAACGAGTGTTTTGTAAGCCACCTCCTTTGTTGATGGACTACATTTTCTAATGAATCTCAACCTGGTACCCGCCTTACCAACAATTAATTTTATATGATCATTCCACTTCAAATCGTACCGCACGCATACTCCCAGATATTTTACAGAAGTAACTGCTACCAGTGTTTGTTCCACTATCATATAATCATACAATAAAGGATCCTTCTTTCTATGTATTCGCAATACATTACATTTGTCTATGTTAAGGGTCAGTTGCCACTCCCTGCACCAAGTGCCTATCCACTGCAGATATTCCTGCATTTCGCTACAATTTCCGAATGCTGCAACTTCTCTGTATACTACAGCATCATCCGCGAAAAGCCGCATGGAACTTCCGACACTATCTACCAGGTCATTTATATACACTCCTGGAAATGGAAAAAAGAACACCGTGAATTCATTGTCCCAGGAAGGGGAAACTTTATTGACACATTCCTGGGGTCAGATACATCACATGATCACACTGACAGAACCACAGGCACATAGACACAGGCAACAGAGCATGCACAATGTCGGCACTAGTACAGTGTATATCCACCTTTCGCAGCAATGCAGGCTGCTATTCTCCCATGGAGACGATCGTAGAGATGCTGGATGTAGTCCTGTGGAACGGCTTGCCATGCCATTTCCACCTGGCGCCTCAGTTGGACCAGCGTTCGTGCTGGACGTGCAGACCGCGTCAGACGACGCTTCATCCAGTCCCAAACATGCTCAATGGGGGACAGATCCAGAGATCTTGCTGGCCAGGGTAGTTGACTTACACCTTCTAGAGCACGTTGGGTGGCACGGGATACATGCGGACGTGCATTGTCCTGTTGGAACAGCAAGTTCCCGTGCCGGTCTAGGAATGGTAGAACGATGGGTTCGATGACGGTTTGGATGTACCGTGCACTATTCAGTGTCCCCTCGACGATCACCAGTGGTGTACGGCCAGTGTAGGAGGTCGCTCCCCACACCATGATGCCGGGTGTTGGCCCTGTGTGCCTCGGTCGTATGCAGTCCTGATCGTGGCACTCACCTGCACGGCGCCAAACACGCATACGACCATCATTGGCACCAAGGCAGAAGCGACTCTCATCGCTGAAGACGACACGTCTCCATTCGTCCCTCCATTCACGCCTGTCGCGACACCACTGGAGGCGGGCTGCACGATGTTGGGGCGTGAGCGGAAGACGGCCTAACGGTGTGCGGGACCATAGCCCAGCTTCATGGAGACGGTTGCGAATGGTCCTCGCCGATACCCCAGGAGCAACAGTGTCCCTAATTTGCTGGGAAGTGGCGGTGCGGTCCCCTACGGCACTGCGTAGGATCCTACGGTCTTGGCGTGCATCCGTGCGTCGCTGCGGTCCGGTCCCAGGTCGACGGGCACGTGCACCTTCCGCCGACCACTGGCGACAACATCGATGTACTGTGGAGACCTCACGCCCCACGTGTTGAGCAATTCGGAGGTACGTCCACCCGGCCTCCCGCATGCCCACTATACGCCCTCGCTCAAAGTCCGTCAACTGCACATACGGTTCACGTCCACGCTGTCGCGGCATGCTAGCAGTGTTAAAGACTGCGATGGAGCTCCGTATGCCACGGCAAACTGGCTGACACTGACGGCGGCGGTGCACAAATGCTGCACAGCTAGCGCCATTCGACGGCCAACACCGCGGTTCCTGGTGTGTCCGCTGTGCCGTGCATGTGATCATTGCTTGTACAGCCCTCTCGCAGTGTCCGGAGCAAGTATGGTGGGTCTGACACACCGGTGTCAATGTGTTCTTTTTTCCATTTCCAGGAGTGTATATTGTGAAAAGCAATGGTCCCATAACACTCCCCTGTGGCACGCCAGAGGTTACTTTAACGTCTGTAGACGTCTCTCCATTGATAACAACATGCTGTGTTCTGTTTGCTAAAGACTCTTCAATCCAGCCACACAGCTGATCTGATATTCCGTAGGCTCTTACTTTATCAGGCGACAGTGCGGAACTGTATCGAACGCCTTCCGGAAGTCAAGAAAAATAGCATCTACCTGGGAGCCTGTATCTAATATTTTCTGGGTCTCATGAACAAATAAGGCGAGTTGGGTCTCTCACGATCGCTGTTTCCGGAATCCATGTTGATTCCTACATAGTAGATTCTGGGTTTCCAGAAATGACATGATACGCGAGCAAAAAACATGTTCTAAAATTCTACAAGAGATCGACGTAAGAGATATAGGTCTATAGTTTTGCGCATCTGCTCGACGACCCTTCTTGAAGACTGGGACTACCTGTGCTCTTTTCCAATCATTTGGAACCCTCCGTTCCTCTAGAGACTTGCGGTACATGGCTGTTAGAAGGGGGGCAAGTTCTTTCGCGTACTCTGTGTAGAATCAAATTGGTATCCCGTCAGGTCCAGTGGACTTTCCTCTATTGAGTGATTCCAGTTGCTTTTCTATTCCTTGGACACTTATTTCGATGTCAGCCATTTTTTCGTTTGTGCGATGATTTAGAGAAGGAACTGCAGTGCGGTCTTCCTCTGTGAAACAGCTTTGGAAAAAGGTGTTAAGTATTTCAGCTTTATGCGTGTCATCCTCTGTTTCAATTCCATCATCATCCCGTAGTGTCTGGATATGCTGTTTCGAGCCACTTACTGATTTAACGTAAGACCAGAACTTCCTAGGATTTTCTGTCAAGTCGGTACATAGAATTTTACTTTCGAATTCACTGAACGCTTCACACATAGCCCTCTTAAGCTAACTTTGACATCGTTTAGCTTCTGTTTGTCTGAGAGGTTTTGGCTGCGTTTAAACTTAGAGTGAAGCTCTCTTTGCTTTCGCAGTAGTTTCCTAGACATATGAGGGGTCCCATATCACTCCAACTGCACATGGTCCACACCATTACAGAGCCTCCACTAGCTTGAACAGTCCGCTGCTGATATACAGGGTCCATGGATTCATGAGGTTGTCTCCATACCCATACATGTCCCCCAGCTTAATATAATTTGAAATGAAACTTGTCTGACAGACAATATGCTTCCAGTCATCAACAATCCAATGTCAGTGTTGAGCTGCAAACCTTTGTGTCATGCAGTCATCTAGGGTACACAAGTGGGCCTTCAGATCCAAAAGCTCATATTGATGATGTTTCATTGAATGGTTCACATGCTGATACTTGTTGATGGCCCAGCATTGAAATCTGCAGCAATTTGCGGAAGGGTTGAACATCTGTCACATTGAATGATTCTTCAGTCATCATTGTCCTGTTCTTGCAGGATCTTTTTCTGGTGGTGTTAGAGATTCAATGTTTTACTGGATTCCTGATATTCATGGTACACTCATAAAATGGTTGTATGGGAAAATCCCCACTTCATCACTACCTCAAAGATGCTGTGTCCCATCGCTCATACACCAACTATAACGCCACGTTTGAACTCACTATATCTTGATAAGCTGTCATTGTACAAGAAGTAACCAATCTAACAACTGCGTCTGATACTTTCTGTCTTATGTAGGCACTGCCAACCATAGCACCATATTCTGCCTTTTCACATATCTCTGTATTTGAATACACATGCCTATATCAGTTTCTTTGGCACTTTAGTGTATGAAGTACAATAGTGGTCCAGAGATAGAGCCTTAGGGGAGTCACGTATGTGGTTTCTCACCTGTCAGAATTACATCCTCATTTTACATTGGTTGAATTGCAGAGTACAGCCTTCTGCATTCTTTTGGTCAGATATGACATTATCCATTTGTCGCTAAACCATCAGTCCCATAAAGCTTCAGTTTATCTAGAAGAATACTGGGATTCACACAGACAAATGCCTTAGATATTTCTTAGAAAATATCAGCTATTTTATTATTTAATGCTTGTAAAATTGGAAAGTGAACATGTAAATGACATTCTCAGTAGAACAACAAATGTTCTGAAACCCAAATTGTGATTTGCTGAAGATATTATGATTGCTATGGTGAGATACTATTCTAGGATACTTCACCTTCTCAAAAATTTTGGAAAACGATGTTAGCAGTTAAATAGGTTCATAGTTATTGAGATCTCTCTTACCATCTTTCTCAAAGAGGGATTTGTTGTTGTTGTTGTGGTCTTCAGTCCTGAGACTGGTTTGATGCAGCTCTCAATGCTACTCTATCCTGTGCAAGCTTCTTCATCTCCCAGTACCTACTGCAACCTACATCCTTCTGAATCTGCTAAGTGTATTCATCTCTTGGTCTCCCTCTATGATTTTTATCCTTCACGCTGTCCTCAAATACCAAACTGGTGATCCCTTGATGCCTCGGAACATGTCCTACCAACCTATCCCTTCTTCTAGTCAAGTTGTGCCACAAACTTCTCTTCTCCCCAATCCTATTCAATACCTCATCATTAGTTATGTGATCTACCCATCTAATCTTCAGCATTCTTCTGTAGCACCACATTTCGAAAGCTTCTATTCTCTTCTTGTCCAAACTATTTATCGTCCATGTTTCACTTCCATACAAATACTTTCAGAAACGACTTCCTGATACTTAAACCTATACCCGATGTTAACAAATTTCTCTTCTTCAGAAATACTTTCCTTGCCATTGCCAGTCTACATTTTATATCCTCTCTACTTCGACCATCATCAGTTATTTTGCTCCCCAAATAGCAAAACTCCTTTACTACTTTAAGTGTCTCATTTCCTAATCTGATTGCCTCAGCATCACCTGACTTAATTCGACTACATTCGATTATCTTTGTTTTGTTTTTGTTGATGTTCATCTTACATCCTCCTTTTAAGACACTATCCATTCCATTCAACTGCTCTTCCAAGTCCTTTGCTGTCTCTGACAAGATTTGCAATGTCATCGGCGAACCTCAAAGTTTTTATTTCTTCTCCATGGATTTTAATACCTACTCCGAATTTTTCTTTTGTTTCTTTCACTGCTTGCTCAATATAGAGATTGAATAACATCAGGGAGAGGCTACACCCTGTCTCACTCCCTTCCCAACCACTGCTTCCCTTTCATGTCCCTCGACTCTTTATAACTGCCATCTGGTTTCTGTACAAATTGTAAATAGCTTTTTGCTCCCTGTATTTTACCCCTGCCACTTTCAGAATTTGAAAGAGAGTATTCCAGTCAACATTGTCAAAAGCTTTCTCTAAGTCTACAAATGCTAGGAACGTAGGTTTGCTTTTCCTTAATCTAGCCTCTAAGATAAGTCATAGGGTCAGTATTGCCTCACGTTTTCTGATATTTCTATGGAATCCAAACGGATCTTCCCCGAGGTTGGCTTCTCCTAGTTTTTCCATTCGTCTGTAAAGAATTCATGTTAGTATTTTGCAGCCGTGACTTATTAAACTGATAGTTTGGTAATTTTCACATTTGTCAACACCTGCTTTCTTTGGGATTGGAATTATTATATTCTTCTTGAAGTCTGAGGGTATTTCGCCTGTCTCATACATCTTGCTCACCAGATGGTGGAGTTTTGTCAGGACTGGCTCTCCCAAGGCTCTCAATAGTTCTAATGGAATGTTGTCTACTCCGGGGACCTTGTTTCGAGTCAGGTCTTTCAGTGCTCTGTCAAACTCTTCACGCAGTATCATATCTCCCATTTCATCTTCATCTACATCCTCTTCCATTTCCATAATATTGCCCTCAAGTACATTGCCCTTGTATAGACCCTCTATATACTCCTTCCACCTTTCTGCTTTCCCTTCTTTGCTTAGAACTGGGTTTCCATCTGAGCTCTTGATATTCATACAAGTGGTTCTCTTTTCTCCAATGCTCTCTTTAATTTTGCTGTAGGCAGTATCTATCTTACCCCTAGTGAGATAAGCCTCTATATCCTTACATTTGTTCTCTAGCCATCCCTGCTTAGCCATTTTGCACTTCCTGTCGATCTCATTTTTGAGACGTTTGTATTCCCTTATGCCTGCTTCATTTACTGCATTTTTATATTTTCTCCTTTCATCAATTAAATTCAATATTTCTTCTGTTACCCAAGGATTTCTACCAGCCCTGGTCTTATTACCTACTTGATCCTCTGCTGCCTTCACCACTTCATCCCTCAAAGCTACCCATTCTTCTTCAACTGTATTTCTTTCCCCCATTCCTGTCAATTTGTGCCTTATGCTCTCCCTGAAACACTGTACAACCTCTGGTTTAGTCAGTTTATCCGGGTCCCATCTCCTTAAATTCCCACCTTTTTGCAGTTTCTTCAGTTTTAATCTACAGTTCATAACCAATAGATTGTGGTCAGAGTCCACATCTGCCCCTGGAAATGTCTTACAATTTAAAACCTGGTTTCTAAATCTCTGTCTTACCATTATATAATCTATCTGAAACCTGTCAGTACCTCCAGGCTTCTTCCAAGTATACAATCTTCTTTTATGATTCTTGAACCAAGTGTTAGCTATGATTAGGTTGTGTTCTGTGCAAAATTCTACCACGTGGCTTCCTTATTTGTTTCTTACCCCCAATCCATATTCACCTACTACGTTTCCTTCTCTCCCTTTTCCTACTGATGAATTCCAGTCACCCATGACTATTAAATTTACGTCTCCCTTGACTATCTGTATAATTTCTTTTATTTCATCATACATTTCTTTGTCATCTGCTGAGCTAGTAGGCATATAAACTTGTACTACTGTGGTAGGTGTGGGCTTCGTATCTATCTTGGCCACAATAATGCGTTCACTATGCTGTTTGTAGTAGCTTACCCATATTCCTATTTTCCTATTCATTATTAAACCTACTCCTGCATTACCCCTATTTGATTTTGTGTTTATAACCCTGAAGTCACCTGACCAGAAGTCTTGTTCCTCCTGCCACTGAACTTCACTAATTCCCACTATATCTAACTTTAACCTATCCATTTCCCTTTTTAAATTTTCTAACCTACCTGCCCGATTAAGGGATCTGACATTCCATGCTCCAATCCGTAGAACGCCAGTTTTCTTTCTCCTGATAACGACATCCTCTTGAGTAGTCCCCGCCCGGAGATCCGAATGGGGGACTATTTTACCTCCAGAATGTTTTACCCAAGAGGACGCCATCATCATTTAACCATACAGTAAAGCTGCATGCCCTCGGGAAAAATTACGGCCGTAGTTTCCCCTTGCTTTCAGCCGTTCGCAGTACCGGCACAGCAAGGCCGTTTTGGTTAGTATTACAAGGCCAGATCAGTCAATCATCCAGACTGTTGCCCCTGCAACTACTGAAAAGGCTGCTGCCCCTCTTCGAGAACCACACATTTGTCTGGCCTCTCAACAGATACCCCTCCGTTGTGGTTGGACCTATGGTACGGCTATCTGTATCGCTGAGGCTCGCAAGCCTCCCCACCAACGGCAAGGTCCATGGTTCATGGGGGTGGAAGAGGGATTTAACTATGGCATATTTCAGTGTCTCTGGAAAAATGCCTTGAGTTAATGACTTATTGCATGTTTCTGGCTCATCATATGGGAACAAATCTTTGGTATCCTATTAGAAACTCTATGAAAACCAGATGATCTCTTATTTTTTGAGAGGATGAATGATTTTCTTAATTTCAGAAGAAGCTGGTGATGCATTCACGTGACTGATTTTTATGAGAGTTACTTGTTCAACATACTGCTGTGATTTTACTCTTGAACAATTTGTACCTATACTTACTACTGTATGTAATAAATTATTGTAAAATATATTTTCTACCTGTGATTCAGCATTTATAGCCCCTCTGTTCAGTCCAGTAGTCATGTTATTCCGTTCTGTGGCTGGTTGTCCTGTCCTTGTTTCACTACATTCCATATAGCCTGAAGTCTGTCATTGGAATCACTGATTTTTGACATTATGTGCATGTTCCTTGATTTTTTGATAACCTTTCTTAGTAATTTTGAGTACTATTTGTTATGTGTGCAGGAACTGCAGGAAGTCTACTTGTTCTTGCCAACAGATACAAGATACTATAATCCCTGTGATCCATGATTTTTTACATGTCTGTTTAATCTAATTTCTTATTAGGTTATGCAGAAAGATGTTTCAAATAATGATACAAATTTATCATGCAATAGATTAAATTTTATGTTAGTATTTGGTTCATTATAAATTTCATCCCATGTAATCTCACATAAACTGTTATTGAAAACATTTGTGCTGGAGTCATTAATTGTTCTAACTGATTTCCTCCAAGAAGTATCCATACTGTAAGACATTATGCTATTTATCCTATCTAAATGTGCATCATAATCAGAGAGACCATTTTTTACTGGGTAAACAATTGTTTTCTTGCTTTGAGCATCACCGAAGAAAACATTATCAATTATAGTCCTACTGTCTTTATCCACCCATGCTGGGACATTAATTACTGAGATCAAATTGCAGCATCCAAATAAAATTTCCAGATCATTTTTCTTGTCAGAATCCATTAGAAAATCTACACTCGAGGTCACCACTACTATAAACTACTTGCTGCTGTCTAATGGATATAGCACAGTAGGGAATCCAGATTCCTTATGAATCAAAATTTTGCAGCGGTGGTCTGTATTCACTTACAATTAAAGGTGAATCATTTTACACTAGTAATTCACAAACACACACTTTGATGTGTTGCTCACTACGAAATCTACTTGCCTCAATGATTTTGAACTTGTGTTCCGTCCTAATATATAACTCCTCCTTTTCCCATGTTAGTTCTGCATGAGTAAGCTGGTAGAATGTGATATTTATATGTAACTTATCTAACACTGTGGGTGTTGTGGTGCCTAGACAGGAATAGACTGTCTATCTTTTCAGAGCTTTGTAAATTTTCTAAACAGTCAAAAAACTCTTCTACCCTTACTTTTCTGTGCATTTTTAAACACTTTGGGGGACTCTTCTGTAATTTTTACTCCTCTAAAAATCCTGATTCTAACCTAAAAAAGATGCCTCTCTGATACCAGTAACCACAGTGATTTTACATTGTGTGAATGCTGTATTTACTGTTCTTAGTCAGGCTGTTCCCTGCTCCATCTACTACAATAACCCGATCCTCTTTGCCAAAACCTTTGCTAATATTCCCTGTGTCCTCCACCATCAGTGTAAGGCTAGCCAACTTGGCTTCACAATACTTGTGCCCTGGCACCCTGTTCCTAACTTTTCCTGTACTAGCTGGCCTACACCCCTCCCATGGCTATTATCTAGCAGCAAGACTCTTTTCTTACTATTCTCTTGATGTAATTAGGAAGTATTGTATAAGTTTAATGTGAAGGAAGACAAATCTTTCTTCTGTAAATCCTATCCCCTATCTATGAGTCATTGGACTACTGTTAGCGAATAAATCGAGAATACGACTGTTATTGAAATTGTAGAATGTAGTCTTAGTTTCTACAGTACTCCATTATTGGCAGTTAAGAAACCTGCAAGTGGTGTTCATTTGGTTCTGGATGCCAGAAAATTAAATAAATGTATAGAGGATGAATGGGATGGATATGTAGCTGTAGAAGAGTTATTACCCAAATCTGAGAAAGCAGGATTCTTTACCTCAATGGGCCTGACAGATAGGTATTGAAAAATCAAGACTGTACACATCAGTTCTGTATGAAGATAAAACTTACCCTTTTAAAATGATACCCTTTGGATTGAATATCTCAGTAGTCATTTCTATTCAAGTTTTAGGTAAGCGACTGAGCAGTGAGTTGATAGAAGACTCAATGTATGTAGGTAATTTATTTATAGTTTCTAAGTCTTGAGAAGATCATTGTAAGTAATTAATATGAACTTTATTTAAGTCCATTAGAAGAGAAAAGAATAACAATAAAACTTCATAAATCACAATTTGGGAGGCAAGGTTTAAAATTAATAGTCTGGTTACAATAATTATCTGAATAAGACTTAATCTGGAAGGAGCATTGGGCTATCAAGAATTGTCTTGAACCTATGAATATGAAACAGTTACGACTTTCTCTGAACCTCATTCTCCTTGGAGCCATTCACATGCAAGACCACATTTCAACACGTCTATGGCCAATTTAAACTCTTGGTTCATTTTAGAATGACACATAATTTTAGCTTCTAGTAGGACATATTTAATGTCACTGTAAACCTCAGTTGTACCTCATCCCACCTCATTTGCCTTTATGATTTAATAAACTTGACAATGTTGGATCATTCATTGCTTGTCGTTCTACTATTTCTCCACAGAAACCATTTAAAGGTTTCTATAGAGAAATAATAGAAGGACAAGCAATGAATGATCCAACATTGTCAAGTTTATTAAATCATAAAGGCAAATGAGGTGGGATGAGGTACAGCTGAGGTTTTCAGTGACATTAAATATGTCCTACTAGAAGCTAAAATTATGTGTCATCCTAAAATGAACCAAGAGTTTAAATTGGCCATAGATGTGTTGAAATGTGGTCTTGGGTGTGAATGGCTGCAAGGAGAATGAGGTTCAGAGAAAGGTGAGCATCAAAATATAACATTATCTAGTCACATGAGTTTAATTACTCACTGATAGAGAAAGAATTTGTGTTGATTGTTTGGAGTCAGTAAAAATTTGAGACTCTAATGTGGGGCTCCCAAATAGTAATATATGCAGACCATCAAACTTCAGCATTCTGAGTGGAAAGTGAGTCATTACATAGTACATTGATGAAAAAGGTGTTATTTTTATAGGAATGTAAATTAGAAACTAATCACATTAAAGGTTCACAAAACATAGTCTCTGATGCACCATCTCATTTACCATTAAGTATGACTAAGGAATGTAGGACTGAAGGACCTGGAGTTGTATTTAGACTTAATTTTATGTCAGTAAATTGTTGTAATAATGACAAGATTACCAGCTCAGAAAATAAAACAAGTTGGTCATATTTATCACATCTTGGGATCAAGGAACATTGTACCACAATGACAAAAGCAAAACGTTGTTCCAGGGAGAGAATTTATTTTGAAGAGTAGGAGTGCTGGAGAGTATTTATTCCTGCTATAGCAATGAATGAATTTGTGAGATATTTACACAAAGGCTATTGGTGTTTCAGAATATGTAACTGTAATTATGTTTTGTTAGTTTAAAAATCTAAATAGATGATTTTTACATCATAGGGTCAAGTAAGGGAGCAAACATTTGAATTACAAAATGTATCCAATAATAGCTAAAGGATTGAATTATTTAACAACAGTAGCTCTATCTGGACATTTAGCAAAAGGCAGAGGAGGAGTGCCTTACATTTTTGTATGAATAATGTGTTGGTTTAAATATGTCAGATTGTACCCATTTAAAACAGCAGTAATAAATTTTTTAAAAGCTTATTTTACAGGTGTTGGAAAACCTACGAGATTACTTATGGATAATAGATACAGTTTATTAGCAATAGCTTTCAGGAATTTTTACTTGAGAAGGGCTATGTTTTGATACAATTTCTAAATACCATACCAATCAAATCTGTCTGAATGATTGATGAAGGTAATTGATTGACTTTGTCATAAACATTTTGTGAGTTAACATCCTACCTGGGTGCAGTTTATACCTGGATTTCAATTATCACTTCATTTACGTATTGGACTTCGACCAATTGAAGTGTTAAATGGAAGGTTTGTAGCAAAACTCTTATTAGAATTATTTAAATGGACAGAAGGTATAATTTAACAAAAGAACAATATCCTTGAATGTGTGGTGGATGAACTGAGCAAAAAGGCTTTATTTCAGTGTTGTCTCTTAAGACAGACTGTCTATATATCTCAATGAACAGATAAGTGCACACACATTTTTGTCTAATACAGTTTCAATTTCATTTTTGGATATAGTCAGGATTATGCATTCAGTATAAGAAATGCTCACCCACTTTTTGCAGGATCAAGTCATAACTGTCTGTGAATTTTTTTGGGGACATTGATGAAGAGGACAGGAGGTAAGGCAGATGACTGAAGACATAATCTAGAATGTGCTAAAATCAACATTACGAGTAACATTTATAATGTTCCTTCATAACTGTGAAAGTAACCTATATTGCACTCTATTATAATTTTCTAACAAGTAATTTGATGGCAAGGATTGATAGCTAGAAAGATATACATGTAATTAATTGTCAATGATTGGTGGCTAGAATGATCTAGGTGGATACTTTAGAGACTTTGCAACTGAATGGTTTACATTTACTATTTGCAAAGTAGGAGAAAAAAATGCCTCAATGTAGAAAAAAAAATGAAGAAAAATAGGTGTACAGAAGTAGTGCGTGCACACAATGGTGTGCCCAAATACATGTAATATTGTAGAAAATAGGTAGGTGTACTAAGGAAGGAGGATCTACAATTATGTTGAGTTAGGGACAGGATTTTGTGTACAGAGATATCTCTGGTGAGTAAAAGAGGAATGTTGGTTGGAAAAGGAAAGAAATATGCCTGAGGAAAAACGCATGAAACATAAATTCAGCAGAAGAGAAATTTTTAATATTTTGAGACTTATTCCAATGCTGTCCAGAATAAAATTGGACTGGGTTTTTAAAAAATTGAGAAATATTATCAAAAGGAAAATATTAAAGATAGGAAAAGTGTTTGAGTGTGAGTGTAGAAATAAGATACTTCAAAGAGACAAAGATATTGCGCTGTAAAAGTCATAAAGAATGTAATTTCATCTGTATTCATATTACAGAAAGACTAAAAATGCTTAAGGAATGAAAAGGTGGACAAGATATATTGTTTTCTCATAATAAATATGTGTAACAAGACACTTTCATGTAAATATAGCATGCAAGTTCATTATTCTGACTATACATCCATGTCAATAAGATTCAGATATTGTAATGAAAAAGCAGTTTAAATTCAAATGTACAAGAATATTATTAGAACTATACTATACATACTGTAGTTACAATTAACTCACGTGGATAGACAAATGAGTTAAAGCACCGCTAATGGGATATGGGAAGGTGAGCCTGCTCCAGACTGAATCCAACAAGGGCTGGTGAGCTAGCCAGCCTGAATGTGATTTACTAATGGTTTTCCACATCTAACAAGTTGATTATCAGGCTGGTGCCCACATACCACTTCAATTACCCCCTATGCAAGAACTTAGAAAACACTTGGCCCTAGATTTACACTAGACACAGACAGATGGGGTACACAGATACTGTCCTAGGGGAGGAGCGGGGAGAGGCATTACAGGTGGCATCAGCAAGGGCATCCAGCTACCACTAACATTACCTCAGTCCAGGCAACAATGCTGACTTTATAGCAGAAACGGGCAAAGGCAAAAGAAAGAGACTGTTGCTGCAATTAAGATGTAAAAGTCTGCCATAAGCAGAGAATGGTATGCACAATGATTAGGTACATTCTTTCAATTGTAACAGGGTTATCATTACTTTTGTGGTGATGATCAATACAAAACAATGAGAACCACAAATGGAAAGCACATTTATTTTCCCAACCAGATGCTGTTATTTGCTTTATAAATCATCAGTTAAAGTGATTATTAATTTAAACACACTTATATAGAAAGTAAGGCAAGTAGCTTCACTTACAGTGAAACCATTCTTCTAAGTGGAGGATATGTGGTGAGGCATATCACTCCAGAGGAGTGGTGTGTGTCTTTATGTCTTTTTGACAGTGAGTGATATTTGCATATGAAAACTATAAATAAGATATTGTAAAAATGTACTGAGAGATTGTTTGGGATCCTAATTTTGTTTGCAAATGGCTGTTCATCATGAGAAATAATGTGTGGATGGTAGTTACAACAACCTTCTTTCTTCTCTCTCTCTCTCTCTCTCTCTCTCTCTCTCTCTCTCTCTCTCTCTCTCTCTCTCTTATTCACACACACACACACACACACACACACACACACACACACACACACACACACACACACACACACACACACACGTGTGTGTGTCTGAGCTATCCTTTCAGAAGTAATTTTAAGCTGAGATTCCATGTCGGAACTGTGTAATTGACAGAAGTTTTGAATGTACTACATTCAGTGAGGTACATGTTTGTTGGAAATATACAGCTTATTAATACAAATGGACATCTGATGTTCTTTAGAAGAGGTCAAAATTGTGGTTTTTGAGTTTTCTGAACCAATAACAGCTCAACTGGATAAGAAGTACAGTGCAGACTTTCAAGAAGTCACATTCAGTAACATAAAAAAAAAAAAAATGAATAAACTGCAATTGATCCTAAAATTTCTAGCAAAGTACCTCTGGATGAATGAAATTCACTCTCTTATTTTAGCATTTGAACTTTGCTGCAGTAAAACTATAACCTTTGACTGGTAAATAAATTTTGCAAATTCTTTCACTACAATGTACTTGCTCAGAAGGTTTGAACATAACTGAAGCTGGGTTTAATAAAATTGTGTTAGCCAATAGTGTCAGTTCTCAAAGCTGTTGGCATGTTCCTTGCATTATTGAATAAGGGCCATTTGTGAAAGAAATTCAGAGTTTGTATTATTTGTTCAAAAGGATCTACTGCTTAATTTTTTTAATCCTTGTCAAAATTGTGAAGTATTACATGTTCCAGCTGAGAGTATACTAAGATAGATTGAGCCCAGGATGCCTCTCTCTCTCCCTCTCCCTTTAATTATTCACTGAAGGGCCAGAGAAACTGGCACAGCAGTGTAATATAGTGTAGGGCTCGCACGGGGACATGGAAGTGCTGTAAAATGACGTGGCATGGACTCGACTTATGTCTGAAGAAGTGCTGGAGGGAATTGACACCATGAATCCTGCAGGACTGTCCATAAATCCATAAAATTATGAGGGGGTGGAGATCTCTTCTGAACAGCACGTTGCAAGGCATCCAAAATATGCTCAATAATGTTCATGTCTGGGAAGTTAGCTGGCCAGTGGAAGTGTTTAAACTCAGAAGAGTGTTTCTGGAGCTGATCTGTGGCAATTCTGGATGTGTGGAGTGTCACATTGTCCTGCTGGAACTGCCAAATTCCATCAGTATGCACAACAGACATGAATGGATGCAGGTGACCAAACAGTATGCTTACATACGTGTCCCCTGGTAGAGTCATATCTAGACATATCACGGGTCCCATATCACTCTAATTGCACATGCCCCACACTTTTACAGAGCCTCCACCATCTTCCACAGTTCCCTGCTGACATGCAGGGTCCATGGATTCATGAGGTTGTCTCCACACCCATACACATCCATCCCCTCAATACAATTTGAAATGAGACTTGTCTGACCAGACAACATGTTTCCAGTCATCAACAGTCCAATGTTGGTGTTGCCTGGCCCATGCTAGGCATAAAGCTTTTAGTCATTTTAATGACCTCCTTTGTCACGCACAACTGGATGACCATTAATTGTAATAAATGTTCATAGAGCAAAAAATATTGGCCGGGTCTAGTGGTAGTTTTAAAGAAAAAATACTCATCTTGTTTTTGAGGATCTCCTTCAACTTGTTGCTTGATTTTCTTCTGTCTGGAACCCAAATTCTCTTGTAGGTCTGGAAACCTAATAGGTTGACTGATTCATATGTAATTTTCATATTTAATAGTCTTAGATGCCATGCTGCCATCAATTACAATGTTCACTCAGTGAAATACATTCAATCTGTATGCAACTCAAATTTACAGTTTGTCTAATAACTGAGCACAACAGAAAAAAACTTTACATCCTTCCTTCCTTCCTCCCCACCAGACAAACAACACACAACACAACTTGCATACAGTTAACATCATTTCAAAGTACATCAGTAAAGATATAGTCATACTAAGATTGAAACATTGTACATTAAATCAAAAATAATTTACAGAAAATGAAATTTACTCAACAGCACAATAGAACGATTATGATAATATATATTCACATAAACAAAAATTTATCTTTTTGTAGTACATTAATTCTATGAAATTAGTTTTTTAGTCACAGGCGTTCATTTTTGCAACATTTTTATAAAATAATATTATTTTGTATTTCTCTTTTTAATTAGCCGTTTTTAGTTTGTTTGATGTGTGTAGTATTAAGTATCAGATTTTAAAGTATTTTTCCAGTGTGAATTTTTAGATAAATTAATTTTAAAGGTATCAGAGAAAATTTTATCATTATTTTAGCACAACATATACTACTACACAGTCAGAGTTCAAAACATTTCAAATAAGAACGAAAATAGGACAAGATCATAAATTTGAGAATGTACATGGTCCAGACAGCTCATTGCACATTACACACTGTTGTGACTCGCCGATCATTCAAAGCGCTGCTGCGCAATTACACGCATCCTCTATGTGCGGCGCTGTCTGCCAGCCATGCAGCAGCTGTGCCACCTAAGTGGCCAGCCGAGCAGCGGCCACTAGACTGGGACTCAGTGCTCATTCAAATGTTAATGCGTGCACATGTCTTGCTTGTCAACTTACTCTGTGATTTATACGTGTTGTGTCATTCTGAAATATATGTGTTCAACTTGACGTTATAACACACACACACCCGAAAGTTTTGCTCATATTCCACTGTGAGAGAAAGTCTTGCAGGTATGCACAATGTTTACAACTTTTAAAAGTAGAACATGCAGTAAAAGAAATGTTTACAAAATGTCATCATAGGTTTCTGTGTCCCAAATAGTTGAAGGCTGGTAAAAGGAGGTGTCTGGTGTGCTCTGAATCGGAGGGTGGTGTCTGATGGTTCTTCTAACTGCTGATGGTCTTGATGAATTTTTAGGAGTGGACACGGCTTCCAGGGTATTTCCTACAACATTTTGCAGTGTATCAGCTTCAGAATCCAAAGTTCCCTAATCACATATATGACATATTTCATGAGAAAACTGCAAGATAAACAAAGCTCTCAGAATCTGAATTTGGAAAAAAAGAAAAAAAAAAAAAACCAGAGAAACATCAAAATGCCTTCTTAACTAATTTGAAGTTCAGTTAAAAGAATACTTGGCAAACCCTTAGCAAAACCAAATTCTAACTCATCTTGAAAAAAAAAAATTTGAGAAAGGTTACTTATTGCAAAAGAAAATTGTTTTTGTCAGGTGTAATTCTGCTGTTGAATTTTGTTCAAATACTAATTAGCAATATTAAAGAAAAATACTGATACTAAGACAAAAGCTGTAAAGCAAATATTAATGCATTAGTGGTAACAAGACCAAAACTAACACTCAACAATCAGTAAATTTTAATTTGGATGCAGAAAAGAATAAGATAAATGATTTGTTCTCTTATACACATGGCTTCCTGAAGTTGCTCAATTTCTCAAAAGTTAATACTAGATTGAAAACAGTTCTTTCTGTTACTTTCATTATTACTGTGAAATACGATACCACTTACAATATTGTACAATATGATACCAATTTCATTACCGAAAAATGTGATACCATATTTCAGAAGCAAGTCCTCTCTGCCTTTTTGGCACTATCATGGCTTACAATTCCATTTTACATTGTCAATAGTTCATGAAATACTGTTTGCAGCATAGACACTACAAAAATGTGAAAGCTTTTGATAAAGTTTTTGTGCTACATAAGCACTAATCAGTTCCAGGATGCTCGATTGTGTGTATAATAGTTCAAATATAAGTCTGGCATGCTAACATTGTTGTGTTCTGTGGTCAGGAGGAAAGAACTAACTGTCAATTTGAACACACTTTATTATAATTAAAGAAAAATGCCTTCTTTGCATACACTAACTTTTAAAGGCAAGAAAACCAGAAAACTCCACAACTCTTGTGGTGGCAAACCAGATAAGGAAACAAAACAATGGAAGGAAATACTGACCAAAATCTACCCTACAAAATACAACTTGCTGCTAGAATACCACAGCAAGTGAATACAGTCCTAGGGCCGGTGTAAGTACTGGCCAGAGCTGCTCTTAGCAGTTGGTAAGCACTGCGAGTCTGATGGTATTGACATGTTTATAAAGCCAGGCTAATGGAGTGCTACATGAGTCATATGAGTTCTGATTGGTGGAACACTGCCACATGTTGTCTGGTGAAGTACTTCTGTGTTTATTTAGAAAGTATGTTACTGTTTTCGTCCACTGGCAATGTTCCTCTCCATGCTCCTGAAAGGGGGTGGCAACCTATCATGCATGTCGGTTGTGTGTGTCCTCTAACTAATAAGAGGCCGCCATGACATTTCTCCCCCTGAGAAAAAATGCACAGCACCACAAACATCCATAGGAGTAGTGGCGTCCTGGTAGATGTCCATGGGTTCATAGCTGGCAGGGGCAGGTGGCGGCGACGCAGCGTGGGCAGCTGGCAGTGGAGCCGGCAGCTGAGGTGAAGGCAGAGGTGGAGGTTCTGTCACAGTGTGGTCGGTGATAGGCACTGGCAGCTCCCCTGGGGTGTCGTGGTCCATCAGATGGGGGCAGAGCTGATTGAGGTGCTGGTGGGCAGAGGAACCATCGGCCCACCAGAGAGACACCATCGCCTGACTGCAGAGCTTGGTGATGACCGCAGGCACCCAGCACACCTGTGGATTAGAGAAGGTCTGCACCCAGACCTCCTGCCTGACATGAAAGGAGTGTGCCAACATGCAGGCAAAAGGGTGAGAAGCCTCGGGAACCAGGACAGATAAGAGAGAGCGGAATGGTCATCCATGAAGTATCTCCACTGGACTTTTACCGACATGGGGGGTGGTGCAGTATGTAGCCAAAAAAAAGAAACATGGCTACTCCAGTGGGTGATGGCTCAGCAGCTTATCGAGCTGGTTCTTGAATGTATGCAGAAAACGTTCTGCCCAGCTGTTGGACACAGGGTGAAAAGGGGCAGTATGGACAAGGGAAATTCCACTGGCAGTACAGAATTGCTTAAACTCAGTCGAAGTAAACAGTGGACTGTTATCTGTAACAATCGTTTTGGGGAGTCCCTCGACAGCTCTGTGTTTATTTGGGAAGTATGTTATTATATCTGTCTGCTGGTGAGGTTTCTCTCCATGTTCCTGAAAGGGGGTCGGCAACCCATCTTACATGTTGGTTGCGGGGGTCCTCTAATTAATAGGGGTTTGCTATGACAAACATGGCACAAAATCTGTTTGGAATACCATACAGTTAAATCTGTGACATAACTGAAAGTTCTTTATGACAATTTAAGTTCAAGTCAAGTTGAGGCTACCATGTAGTGTGTTTAAACATAAATCTAGGTTTACTATCAATTTGGTTCAACTTATGGTTGAGGGTACTATACAACATCAATTAAATAACTTATATTTATAAGTGCTGTGGTGAATGTCCATAAAAACATGTCATCTAACTAACATTTAAAGCACAAAATTGACAATGCCTTCCCCAAATCATTGTCTGAAATTTACGTATCATTTCTGGTTGATAATTCACTTAAAGCTAGATGGAACTGGAAAATGTCCACTTAGGTAATACACAAAATTATATACCGTACACAGGTGATATTATGTATGACATTGTGGGAAACAAATACCCACAGATTTCAATAACTCTCATTATATGTTTTACACACTTCAGTGAAAATATGATTTTCTTGTTTCAGAGTTCTGTGTCATAGACATCTACATAAAATTGCATGGTCCATTCTGCACTGTTTACGAGTAATTCAAAGACAAAGACTAGTATACATATATTACTAGTGACCAGACAGTATCTTCAAGGTATTTATGAAAATGATAAAATGTTCTGCAGTGTTTATGGGGTGTGGTTATAGTATTCAATGGCAAAGCAGTCTTCGTACTTGTAGTATCTGTCACGAATCACCCTCACACTCATAGTTGGTTGCATAATAACAAAACATAAAAAATGTATAATAGCACTAAGATATTTACAAGTCAATGTGTTGGATATGGTTGTGTTGAAACACTTAAAAACTAGATAAATGTTGATCATTACATGTTTCAATAAGTCACTGTATAGTTCTAACACTTGATGCATATCAAGCACAAGAAAAATTCAGTATAGAGTCTCCCACCTGGGATATGATGTTTCAAAAGCTTAGTATATACCTCCTCATGTTTTCAGAAAAGTAACAAAATAACCCCCACCTGTCATCAGATTTTCCAGAAACAGTAACAAAACAGTTATATGTCTCAAGTATATAGTCTGATACAATACGTAGTTCAATTCATATAGCCTTTTGAGTGCTGAATACATCAACCTTCAAATGTTCAGATGTGTCATCCTGACTTACCTTATATGGTTCAGTGTAAGTATAAAAAATTTCATGTGTTCAGAAATAAACAGTTTTCACTTCTCATTACCTTTCAGCTGTGTACAAGTATGTAGTGGTGTGTAGGTAAATTTGTTAATTCACTAAAAACACTTTACACTTTATTTCCTATTTTCACGCATTATGCTCTTCACTTTAATTACCAACAAGATGCCTAATCACTTTTCAGCATACAGATTACTGACATGTTGCCCAATGACAAAAGATGTCACATTTCACATAGATTCAACCTTTCTGCATAAATATAACTGAGTATTTACTTGCATCTGTTACTTCAGATTAAAACATACTTGAATTACAAACCTTGCTGACTATCTTTCATAAACTTTCTCCACAGTGAGAAAAGACAGGTTCCCTGACCAGTCCCTACCTAACATCATTCTCCTCATTACATCAGTACCGAGCGAGGTGGTGCAGTGGTTAGACACTGGACTTGCATTCAGGAGGACGACGGTTCAATCCCGCGTCCGGCCATCCTGATTTAGGTTTTCCGTGATTTCCCTAAATCACTCCAGGCAAATGCCGGGATGGTTCCTCTGAAAGGGCACGGTGACTTCCTTCCCCATCCTTCCCTAATCCGATGAGACCGATGACCACACTGTCTGGTCTCCTTCCCCAAACCCACCAACCAACCATTACATCAGTAATACATCAATACTTCATTAAATACATGAAATATCTCCTCATTGCATCAACATAATAACTTCACCTCATATCCTTGTAATATCACCTCATTACTCCACTAAACACTCCATAATAATAATCACGTAAGAAAAATCACCTGCTTCGTATTATACAATAAATCAACCTCACAAAATAACACCACAGAGCAGCAGACTTCACAATCGGTATAGCTTTTCCTCTACCAATAGAAACAGACATTACACTATTTACATGTTTTATTACTTTATTATATGTAATATTGCATTGCTTGAACAACTCATTACTGGATGAAACTTCATCTTAAGGGTCAGAAAGGTAACACTCCCCACAACTGCTTCATTTCTTTCAAATACACTTCAATAGGCAACAATACTCTCACTTGTTACATTATACAAACACTTTGAAAACTAGTGCATGAAACTAAATATCTCAGGTCTACTCCTATACTAATAGCTATATAAACCTATATTTCCTCAATATTTACCAAAAATTGTGTATACACTGTGTACTAATCTCATTACTCCTGCAGTTACACACCTTTTACACATCATATATACTGGTTACTCAGGTTGTTCAACATAATTTGATATACTTGTAAATTTCGTAAAATTCCATTGCCTTACCTTTCTGGCACAATTGAAAAACTTTTTTTTCCACTACAAACCGAAAAAATCCCCCTGCATTCCTTTTGTACTCAGGAAATAATCAAATAGGTGCTAACTCTCTGAATTTTACATAATCAGTGTTGTATAGGTTTTATGTTTCTGTTTACTAATGTTATTTTACGGCTGTTTACTAATGTTTCTGCTCAAAATATATGTGTCACTCTCTCAAAATGTTAACCATACATTACCTGAATTCTAAGATAGTTGAAGATAATACTAACTTTCTACAAGCTAATGACAGGATAGGAAGGAGAGTAAGTGACATCACCACTGAAGTGTCCCAGTCAGATCTTGGGACCCCCTACTTGTCTTCTACAAACTTTGAAAACTACATTTTTTGGATGTAAGGTTCCAAGGCAGTAATATTTCTCAAACCTAGGAGTTTTCTGGACATAGGGTTTACCAGTCTGAATGCATTGGGGTGGGGGATTTCAACTAATTCAAATGGTCCAATGTAAGTATGGAAGAATTTCTTAAGTTCAGAAGTGAGTAATTGTGATCGTTTGTGAGTTATAACGAGGACCAATTCACTAAGATTTATCTAAGTGTTTTTTACTTTGTTGTTATGTCTCTTTTTCATAGTGTCACCTTGTTTCTTCATTATGTTTCTAATAATTTCTTCTCTTTTCTGGGCCAAAATGGGTGTACAAGTTGGGAAATCTATAGATTCATTTATGAAATTTAGTGGCTTCCTATTAAACATAACTTTGAATGAAGAAAAACCTGTAGTTGAGTATTGTAAACTACTTATAACATCTTCAAAATCTGCAACGTGTTCAATCCAGGATGTATGTTTATGGCTACAGTACGTTCCACACAATCTCCCAATCTGTTGCATGCTTCTCTGTGCTGGGTTACTGGATGGATTATAGGCAGATATTAAAATGTGTTTAATTTTTGTTCTTTGAATCATATATCTAAAATTATTTGCAATTAATTGTGACCAATTATCTGATAAGATGGCTTCATGTTCACCAACTTTAGGGACATACTTATTTTCAACTATTAATGCAATTCCATGGCTAGTGGCTTTCCTAAAAGGGTAGATTTTAATGAATTTTGAGAAAATGTTTATCATCACCATAATGTAATTGTATCCTCCTGTTGATGTGGGATGTTTCCATAAAGATCGACAGCCATGAGACTTAATGGTTTTTCAGGTAAAATATTCTGCATCAGACCTTGACTAGTTTGGTTACTCACCTTTACTCTTTGGTATTTGTCACAACTAGCAATAATTTTTTAAACATGTTTTGACATACTATAAAAATAAAAGTTTTCCTGTAATTTTTGTAAACATTTTCTGTGCACCAAAATGTCCATAGCTTTCATGAGTATAACTAACTAATTTTTCAATAAATTGTTCTGGCCAGCATAATTTCCAAACATCTGAGTCTTCTTGGGTTCTACAAAACAATATACCTTTGTGTTCTTTGTAGAATTTTACATCTGGTAGCCTTAAGTGCATCTATTTAGTTAATTCATCAAAAGGTTTGTCAAAGTGTGCAAGTTTCATGATCTGGTCTTTGTAAAACTCTTTCATACCCCTCTCTGCTCCCTGTGCATCAGGCCATATAAAAACTCACTGTCTGTTCAGTATCAGACCAAAAATCACTGCCCGTTCAGTACCAGACCAAAACTCTTTCAAGAAACACTTTTCAAAACTTTTTAAATTTGTCTATGGATAAATTGCTACAGTCAAGCTGGTTAGTCCATGACAAGGCTTCCGCTTCTAATGATCTTTTAATAAACTTAATTTTTAATTCATCACTCATACCAGGGAGAAAACTATCATGACAGTGTTGTATAAAACCAAATGGATGAAGATGCTTGTCACCAGGGAAACACTTTAATGGCGTAGTAGGAAAGCTTGTGTGCCTACATTACAGAAAGTTTTTAGATAAGCCACATCTTATAACTGTTGTAGTTGTTTTTTGATAATAGTGACATTACTAAGTAGGTCTGACATATTTGAGTTTGTTATCTCAGCTGTCTTCTGAACTTTTTCATCTACATCTGAGGCAACACTGTCTATTTTTTCATTTAACTTATTTATAAAGGTTACAGCTTGTCTTAAACAGCATCTTTACATCTAACTTCAACAGCACCTATCTCAGATCTGAGATCCTCATCTACTTCCCCTATTTTTGTCTCTAATGATTGTATTTTGGATTCTGAAACTTATACTATCCCCTCTACTTTTTTCACACGTTCATCTATAGCTTTCACTTGAGAACACACACCAACTAAGTCTTTTTTAACATTTGGAATTTACACATTAAGCTCTGCTCTAATGAGATTACATTATGAGACTATTGATTTTTCAAGTTTCTAACTATTTTTTTTCCACTGATGACATTATGCAGTAAACACGTCTTGTAAATTTAACTGTTTGGGTTTTTCACTCAGCATTGTTTCACCTACGTGTGACTCAAATCTAACATGCTACTGTCTAAAACTCCCAAGTCTGCACTGACTTCATTTAACTGTTTTGATTGACTATTGTCTAATACATCCTGAAACACATCTTTATCAGCTATAGCCTGTTTAAAGTCACTAGTTGCAGCTTCTTTCACTGTTCTGATCATGATCCATTTTTTGTAAATTTGTTTGTAAATTATCAATGCTAAAAAAAACAGTCAAAATGTTCACACAACACTGCACTGAGAAAATACAAAAATAAAAGATTTAATTGGTACTTCACTTATTATTGTCCTCGATTGTGTAGATAGCGCCAACTTTAGTAACAATGCTTCAACCTTTACAACCATGTATGTCCACAGCATTGCATCATTCCAAAACTTCTCCACAAGTACTACGTCAAATTATATTTTATTTAGCCCCTAACCTGAAACATCTCTGAAATGTGCGTAGCTAAAAACAAGTGGTCTCTCTGACCACCTAATATTTTATATCACAGAACTCCACGTAAGTTGACACAAAACAAGTAAATAGTTAACTCATGTTATAAGTAAATTTAATACTTTTCAGCCCATATAAACACTTTGTTTTTTAAATTATATAAAATGAACACAAAATATCAGAAGCATGTGCAGTCATTCAGTGTCAGATTTCATATGATTTTCACCACTGTTATATCATTCAATATATTCCTAAATATAAATAAAGTATTGCAGAAAATGTAAAAAAAAAAAAAAAAGATAATAATCAACTGAACTGAAATATTAAATCACATCTCTTTTGCACAGTCAACACAGATCTTTCTGCTGCATTCCAGGCACACTGGGTGACCACATTTGATGAACTTACATGCCATTTTCCTCTTCTTGGATGCAGGGCATTTCGTACACATCTCTCACTTGGTATGCCTCCCCTTGATTGCTGAGGTCTCCCAGAACTTTGTGGATCATTTCCTTGATATTTCTAGGCAAATTTTGAATTTCCAGTCATCTTCTTAGATGTGGCTCTATCAGCTCTATGGCCAGACTTTTGGTGAATTTGAGATGAGTTAGCATGGGGTTTCCTCTGTAGCACAAATACAGAACAAAACTGTTGATGCAAATGATGTTTACAAGTGTGTGAAAGACTGCCATTGGCCAGCATCTTGTACGTCTGTTTGACGAATAATTGGCACATTTCAAGTTGAGCAAATCTACTCCAGATTTCATTGCATTATAGTAACAAATAATTTCTGGATTATTTTTTATAGTACCATTTTCACTGGAATGATGCATTGAAGACACAAGAATTACTGCCTTGCTTCTCTTAGGAACAAATGAAACCAGTTTTGTATTCTCAGAGAATCCACATAATACTGACCCAACTGGCCTACTTTTATCAACCAAAAACTCTTGGGAATTTAGCATTTGTTCTTTCTGACCTATCCTACGTATGTTAGTCCTCTCTTTCTCAGCTTATGAATGAGTTCTATAGATGTAAACTAGTTGTCAGCAGTAATGTTTCTGTTACTTCTTTCTATTGGTTTGCACAGATATAAAGCAGCCTGAGCTGGTTTGGCAAGCATTTTCTCTTCTTCTGTCTGGTCACATCCATCACTATCTTACCCTGAATATACTTAGGCATTGCCAGGCACATAATTTTTATCCTGTATTTGGCTGGTTTGCTAGGTATATAAATGTGGAAAGGACATTTTCCCTGAATGGTACTAACATTTCATCCACTGTATGTTGCCTTTTACACAGTATAATTGCTGAAAATTGAAAACGAATTTCTCAAAAATGTTTGATATTGCAGCTGCATGATCTGACTTCTTTGTTGCATCATCAAGTTTGAGGCTGCTTAGAAGTATTTCAAAGTACTTTGCTGACATTGTCTCCACAAATATAGGATGATCGGTCAGATCCTTTTTGAAAAGAGCCAACATATCATCATGAGACGCTTTGAAATTAATGTGATCATTAGAAGGGCTATGAAAGCTTTGATTTCAATGTTGTCAGTATCTCTGTAATTTGACAGATTAGTTATTTCCTGCAACTTTGCCCTTCTTGTATTCAGTTTCACATTTGAATATAAATCTATTTCATCTATCATGTCATCATCAAATAAATTCTCCCATATTTGAGGTTTAGTAGGACTTTGTCCCACACTTCGAGTTTTGGCTGTTAGGCCAGGCATTCGTCCTTTCAAATGTTGTGCTCCGGTGTTGTTCTCATTCTAACAGGCTCAGAACATTCCCATTGAAAATTATTGTAACCATAAAAGTACTGTGTTTGCTGTGAGGTATTATCTGTAGTACAGACCACTCCAGGCTCTTCTTCCAATAAAACATTTTCTTCACTAGTATCACTCTGTGTTTCATGGAGACCATCACCTATCATGAAATCTGGATTATCATCAGAATTGTCAAATGTGTCATCATCGATCCCATTTTCCTCTTCTTCTAAATCCCGTAACTGCACTTGCACCCAAGCCTCCATATGTGGATTAGCTGCAGGCGTGTTCCTCTTCTAAGAAAGCTGATCCATGTTATACCTGAAATATGACATAAATTGACACTTAGAAGAAGACACTATAAAATAACAGCCACTGAAAGCAGAATATGTCGTAATTAGAAACATGCAGCCTATTGGACCCACCAAATTCTTGTACGTAATACGAAACATGCAGTATCTTAGGCACACAACTTTGTACTCTCCTCTAAACAATACTCTGTATGTCTACACTGATGAAGCAAAACTGATTGTTAACTGCCGCTTTATACATGGCAAGCATTGCAGCGAAGGTACTGGGAAAGTGAAGCCACACTTTTTGCAGTGCTGCCACACTCGACATTTAAAATAAGCATGGTGTGTGAGAGACCAGTGATTCGGGTTAAGGGTTAAAATCAATCCACTTTGCAACACAATCTTATGCTTCTTGGTCACCTGAAACATAAAGACTGTCAAAAATCCAAACATATAAGTATCCTGGTCACAATGGCACCAGTTTAACAACCTCCTTTGTTATGCACATTTGGATGACAGTTAATTGTAATAAATGTCCATGGAGTAAAAAATATTGGCCAGGTCTACTGGTAGTTTTAAAGAAAAATACTCATCTTGTTTTTCGAGGATCTCCTTCAACTTGTTGCTTGAATTTCTTCTGTTTGGATACCTAATAGGTTGATGTGTGTTTTAATAACATAGACGACAAACTGATTTGTATGTAATTTTCATATTTAATAGTCCTAGATGCCATGTTACAATGTTCACTCAGTGAAATACGTTCCATTTATATGCAACTTAAATTTACAGTTTGTCCAATAACTGAGCACAACAGAAAAAACTTTACATCCCTCCCTCCTTCCTTCCTACCAGAAAAAACACACATAACACAACTCGCACATAGTTAACATCATTCCAAAGTACATAAGTAAAGATACAGTCACACTAAGATCGAAACATAGAACATTAAATCGAAAATAATTTACAGAAAAATTTATCTTTTTGTAGTACAGTAATTTTATGAAATTAGTTTTTTAATCACAGAGGTTCAATTTTGTGAAATTTTTATAAAATAATTATTTTTTGTATTTCTATTTTTAATTAGTCAGTTTTAGTTTGTTGAGTGATACTTAAATATCAGGTTTTAAATGCAATTTTTCTGTGTGAATTTTTTGGATAAATTAATTTTATAGGTGCCAGAGAAAATTTTATAATTATGTCAGCACAATATATACTACTATACAGTCAGTGTTCAAAACATTTCAAATGAGACAGAAAAAAATGATAAGATCATAAATTTGAGGATATACATGGTCCAGACTGCTTATTGCACATTACATGATGCAGCCATCTAGGGTGCATGAGTGGGCCTTCAGCTCCAAAAGCCCATATCAATGATGTTTTGTTGAATGGTTCACATGCTGACACTTGTTGATGCCCTAGCATTGAAATCTACAGCAATTTGTGGAAGGGTTGCAAAAAAATGGCTCTGAGCACTATGGGACTTAACATCTATGGTCATCAGGCCCCTAGAACTTAGAACTACTTAAACCTAACTAACCTAAGGACAGCACACAACACCCAGCCATCACGAGGCAGAGAAAATCCCTGACCCCACCGGGAATCGAACCCGGGAACCCGGGCGTGGGAAGCGAGAACGCTACCGCACGACCACGAGATGCGGGCGAAGGGTTGCACTTTCGTCACATTGAATGATTCTCTTCAGTCATTGCTGGTCCCATTCTTGCAGGTTCTTCTTCCAGCTGCAATGATGTTGGAGATTTGATGTTTTACTGGATTCCTGATATTCACAGTACACTCATGAAATGTTCATTAGGAAAATGTCCATTTCATCACTATCTCGAAGATGCTGTGACCTATTGCTCATGTGCCAACTATAACAGCACATTCAAACTCACATAAATCTTGATAACCTGCCATTGTAAGAGCAGTAACTGATCTAACAACTGTGCCAGACAATTGTTGCCTTATATAGGCATTGCCAACCACAGTACTGTCTTCTGCCTGTTTACATATCTCTAGATTTGAGTATGCATGCCTATACCAGTTTCTTTGATGCTTCAATGTAACTGAAAGCTTCCTCACAGTGAGACTTGAGTGAACTGATTTGTAAAGATTTCATTATTTATTTATTTTTGTCATCTGGGCCACAAAGAGTTAAAACTATTCTAAAATGTAACTACCTTCTATAATAATCATTATTATGCAGTTGTTTCTATTTCATGCAAATTTTATTATTTGAATGTTTTGCCAGATATGTAGTTTAGAGTTAATGAACATTTGTTATAATTTTCAGTAAGCCTAATAATACCCCTGCCTGCTTTTGAAGGAAAGTACAGATTTCACAGTTTTTTTTATTAAAAATCCTAGTTTTGTGTGTGATATAATGTTCTTATATTTATTTCTCAACAATCCACTCATTCTCCATATTCAGTTTGAATCACCATTTGTAAACATACATGTCAATAAGAAACTGTTTTAGAGAAAACAAAAGAAGTGCTTTTTCAATTTTTCCAGCTTTTTAAAAATAAAATCTAACAGTGGTTACACCATTATAATTAAACAAATGTTGCAGCATTATAGTATTGCATATCAGATTAAAGTTTTAAACAGGACTTTTACAGTGAATCAGTTTCGGATTCTTACTAGCTGAGTACTTTTGTAGTTACAGAGATTTTTCTTTAATAACATGATCAGAATAATGAACAATTTTAATTTCTCAAAATAAGACAAACACTGGATCTGCTTATAAAAAGAGTATGAAATCTGCATACTCCATGGGTATATCCATTTTTTAAAAATATTTGACACTGTAAAGTTTAAACATCTATTTGATTGGATATAAACTGACCTGTGACTGGATGCTGTTAAGCTGTTGCAAAATGGGTGTGTTATGTGGACTACTTGCCACAAGTACCACAGGTAATATCTCTCCTGTTTGTACTGCCTCTTTTTCAGAAAATACTTTATTGTGACTCATCAATTTAATTGGAGGTGGCAAGTCAGTGGTAGGTCTATGTGATCAAGGACAACTCGGAATGCTAGACCCACAACCTGTACTAATAAGTTTGAGGTGTTGTTTCCCTCTAAAACTGAGCCAGTGGGACACATTTCATCTGTTTGAAATCCTGCTGTGTTCTCTATCAGGAGGAAGATTATCCAGAAGTGTAAAGTTCTGATAACTGTCAGCAGTGACAACATGTGGTGAATAATGGTATCCTTAATGGAAATGGCAGCAGAAGATGGAACCACCTCATGGATTATGCCTGAGGGCCCCATTCAACATGTTGAAGTGGGTATTCTGACAATCAGATGGAATGGGGTGCAACCAGCTGCAGATCATCATGCATACTGGAACAAGGTTCAAAATACCAGCCTTGCTCATGGAGTTTCAATGAACCTCACAGTCTGCAACATAGCTCCTCACCCCCCCCCCCCCCCAACAGTTTCCTGGTTCTAAATTTAGCAGAAGGTTTTTGAACCACAGACTTTGACAAGTTACATTGTGACATACTAGACTTGTGCCACAGATTTGAGATCTGCAGTGTTCCCTCGAATGGCTTAGGAGTGCACTACACATGAGAGGCTGCTACCCAAGTTACTGACTGTATGGGTGTCTTCATAGGGTTTTGCATGTTGTAACAGCGCAATGTCATTCAATACGATCACAACGACACCCCTCGATTGACGTTAACACTCGTGGTGTCACTCGCCTTCATACATGGCAGTGGACGTTTGAAAATTCGTGACGTTAGCTCAAAGGTCGTCAATTGATTTAAATGTGTTTCCCAGCTGACTCTTAATTCAATTGCTGCCATGGGGGTGAGGAGAAAGGACACATCCTGGTGGTACCAGCATTATGCGTGTTTAGATGTTTGATTAATCTGAATGGTTTGCAATGTTCCAGCGATTCTATTCGAACTCTATGCTGATGTACCAAACAGGACCATTTTCACAGATAAACATGCAAGTGCGTAATGGATGTTCAGTTTCTCAATATAGTTCGTCGCACTCACACATTATACATCTGCTGTAAGAACAATTTCATGCATTTACATTTTTGGTGTCCCACAATATTGGTTGGCTAAATATTATGATGATACATTGCATACAACTTCCACAGATATTGTTTATCATGTAGTCAAGACTACGTAATGAAGCCAAAATCGTAGATAAAATTGAAATGTAGTTTGTTTATTAACACTTCTCTTTTCACTAATTAAATATGAAATATGAATCGAGATTGAGGTGATGATCCTACCTTTCTTTTTTAGCATTTTAGGTCCCCGATAATTAATATCTGGTAGTTAATAAGCGAACTATTTTTTATGCTGGTGCGTTGTTTGTATCAGTTACCCCCACAACTGTCCAAGGATAAGATTCTATTAATGTTCCACGCACACACGTTTCACCATTTTATAAAATGCAGAATTACGTAAACTATAGCTTTCCGTTGTGCACAGCTTTCATGGGTTCCACAACCATAATAGTTTCCCAAGAGTATTTTTCCCAGCGAACACAAAGTTTGACTTATGTTGTCGGATTCATTTTCACTCCACCCGATAATAAACGTCTCTGATCACTTCGTCACACATAATGCATTTTAAACGTGCTTGAAGAGTGTTTAAATAATCTCCTTAATGAATTTCGCAGTCGCGTACCACTTTTTCATTGACTAGCCCGATCATGATAACTGAAGGTAGAGAGTTCAATAATGTGTTACACGTTCTTTTATATGTATTAAAAAGCAAACACGCCCCTATATATTTCTGTCCCGCTTGGTCTTTGCTACTTTGATTTTTATTATTTTTCATTATATTGCTTCTTAGTAATACTGTGCAGTTATTAAAGTTTCGTATTCCATTCCCCATTTTAATTCTTCCAAAATAAAGTCTATTTATCCCCCATTTTAATTAATATGATGCTAATTGACACGTCTGCCCACAAAGTACCGTTATACCGCCCCCCTAGAATGTTGGCAGGTTTCTTGTATAGACAATCGGGCAACATTCTACCTTACTATTGGCTCGTTCTTGCTTTAGGGCTGTTAAGTTGGTATAACATTGTTTTTTGGTGATATGACTTGGATCTTTCTTTTCGTTCTATTTTTGGGTTTGGGCTTGCCTTCTTAGACTTAGATTTTTCATTGGGGAATGAGGTAGGACAACATCATATTTGGTGCTTAGTTTTCCTTTTCTTTGGGTTAGGGGCTTCTTTTTTCATTGGGGTTTGTTGTGACCTGCGAGGCAGGAGGAGCCTCTTATATTTTGCTTGGTTGGCACTGAAGTGCTGATCAATGATGTTGGTTGAATGTGATTCATGGAATGATACATCAAGTCATAGACTGAGTAATACATGTCTCAATAGCATTTCAGTTCTCAACACAGTACTTCTTTGGTTCAAATTAGAATAGCACTTAAATATTTCATTTTTAGTCTATTTTGCAGAATAAGTCCGCTTATCATAATAAGATGTCAATTTTACAATCTTCTTTGAGACGTCTTCATCCTGTCGTACCAGCTGCTGATGACCCTTGGCGCCGAACTCCAAGCCGCCGAACTGCATCTTCTTTACACCCTAATTCCCGCAGATCTTTGCCTCCTAACCTGCTGAACAGCGACAATGCTCAGCGACTCATCTTCTTCTTTGACAGTTAACAAGTCACCTCTTGAATGGGTAGTGACTTGACTATGGTGAACCTCGACCTCAGTTGCCAGATACGTTCATTTATTCAAGCCACCTCTTCTATAGCTTGTGACTTGTAACAATCTGTCTGGATCATCTGGACGATTTGGTGACATTAACATCGACTGAATGTTCTGGTGCTTGCCTCTTCTTATAATTTGCGAACCACCGAGATAATCAGTCCCAAACATATCCAGAGAATGTTATTCGAACATGACGATAAGATCTCTGACAACTTCTGCTCTCGCCGAGATGTCCACCAGGTGTGCGTGGTTCACCATACTGCCAGATGTTGATCTCCGACCACTGGATTGGTAGGCTCCAGGCATCAAAGATGTCTGCGCTGCTATAAGTTATGCCGCTTGCCCCATTGGGTAGGTTACGCCACAACAGCATGATCCAGCATCACGTGGCAAGTGGCGGTTCATACCAGTCAGCAACAAAGCACATGAAACAAAAATAAGAGCATCAGTTTCTGCAAGACATGTACACTGTTTTGTCACTCCTCTCCTTAAACATTTTTCACCTCCCACCTGCTACGAAACTTGTACAGTACTCTGTTCATCATCTGTCCAGCACAGGTTTCAAAAATGTATCAATAATCCCTTCCTCCACTTTCCTTACACTATATACATCATTAAAATATTTATATATTATCAGTAGCATTGTCATCATACTAGTTCAAATGGTTCTGAGCACTATGGGACTTAACATCTGTGGTCATCAGTCCCGTAGAACTTAGAACTAATTAAACCTAACTAACCTAAGGACATCACACACATCCATGCCCGAGGCAGGATTTGAACCTGTGACCAGAGCAGTCACGCGATTCCAGACTGAAGCACCTAGAACCGCATGGCCACACCAGCCGGCATCATACTAGTTCGAAACGTTTTTCATGTAACTGTTCTCAGTCTGTCATAGTCTTTAATATGATACCTATTCCGCAAGTCCGTGCGAGCATAACCTTTTGTAGTCATACTTTCCCCACAAGAAACGTACCACATAGTATATAATTATCACATAGAGGATACTCTAGTCTATGTCCTTAACTAGCTCCATATTCTACACGCTATAAATGCGTTATCAGTCACACTTAATTTCAGTCTCGGATTCTGTCCTTATTCAGTTCCTTGACCGCAACGCACTCTCTGATTTACCATTCCAACAACTAGCAACACGTCTATATGTCAGTTATCGTTTACCTTTGACGTCCATCACGAAAATCCTTGCTTTTCATGCAACATCGGTATTATTCATGCTATGTTACAGCATACATCAACCTTTACACGTCACATGTTTGGTATTTCACTCACTGTACTGCATACATGTAATCACAGCATTTTATAAGTTTTTTGATTATGGAAGGATAGGAGGAGACTAACTTTTTGTAGTTGCATCAACCTCGCGACATTAAATCCCAAACCCATGCTTCCTGATAATCATTGTACTTTTACATAAAACATGTACTCATCGGTACATGAAGACATACATATTTATTCATACATACACATATACATATATAATGCCTCATATTGACTTTTTCAAAGAGGCATAAACTTAATTAACAAATTTTTTCAAAAACCTAATACTACGATGAACAACGATGAAATCTTCTGTTGCTCATAACGATGACTATCAGGAACACATCATATACTACTTGAACATGAACACAATAATAACAAAGCACTATACATACCTCGATCTTTTTCATTTTGTTCATTTGCATTATATGTAGACATTAGAAATTCTTATATACTACGTTCTATTGTACTAATACTAAATAACATCATTCACTTTTCTCAATTCCACAATTAGGCTCACTCATAAAATCTCTTCAAGTCTTTATGCAGATACAATCCACCTGTTTTATAGTCTCCACTTACATCTCGTAACAAATAACTCCCGGCACGAGGGATGTCGATTATTTGGAATGGACCCGCGTACAAATGTTGCCATTTTTTGTTGATTATCATTACAGATGACGACTTTACATGCTTCTTCAACAGGACCTTATCGTAAATTTTATAAACACATACTCTAGATAATTTCTTATCATATTTTCGATTTTTTAACTCTGCTTTTTTATTTAAAGCCACTTGGACATGTTCAATGACATCTGCATAGTCCATCTTATTATCTAAGATGCATGGTAAATCTTTAATCTAGTTACAACTAGGTTCTTGATGAAACATAACTTCAACTGGAGATAAACCAGTTGAGGAATGAGGTATTTCATTATGTATTGTTTCAAAAACTTGCACATAATTAATCCAATTACAATGGTTCTTTTCAAGATACGTTCTCATGAACTGGTTAAGGTCATGAAACAGTCTCTCTACGGGTGAAGATTCGGCATGATATCTAGACACAAAAATATGTTTAATGATAAGTTCTTCCATGCACTTACTCCAAGTTTTACTAGTATAATAGGATACATTATCCGTTAATATAGCTAAGGGTTTACCCACATTAGGAATAAAATCCTTAATCAATTTTGTTAACATAGGTCGAGCAGTTGCTGTTCTTAATGGATGCATTCTGACATACTTAGTGAAACAATCATAAAAAGCTACAATGTACTTAAATCTACCCTTCGAAGTGGGCAATGCACCCACTATGTCACATGATACCAATTCCAACGCTCGAGAAGGTATGATTGGGTGTAGCCAAATCATCATGGAATAATTGATAGGCTTAACCTTTCGACACAGCTTACATCATCATAGGATTTCACGAATTTTTCCTTTCATATTAAACACAAAGCAATGTTGTTTCAGAATTTCTGTGCATTTATCCACACTGAAATGTCCCCATGTAAAATGAGTATACCATGCAAGATCATTTAGAACACCTTCCGGAATACATACACGCCATTTCACCGGACTGACCATCACCATTTGAAAAAGTACACCATTTTCTAACATATACTTATCTAACCTAGACTCAAATATACCTGATTCCAACATATCAATAATGACTCTCCAAATCAGATCTGGACGTTGTAACATTTTCATATTTTTTCCTAGTTGACTTATTTCCTTCTTGTATGGCACATTTTCTATTACCATAACCTTAAAATTATAATTGGTATCCTCAACACTTCCGCTTATGTAGCTACCTCATTGTAAACAAGATAGAGCATCGGCTATCACATTGTCTTTTTGCTTTACGTATTTAATGCTTATCTGGTATTCCTGTAACAATAACGCCCAGCACATCAACCGTGTATGCATGATCTTACATGTCATCAAAAAAGTCAAGGCTTTGTGGTCACAGTATATGTTAACCTTCCTAGTGAACATGAAATACCGAAACTTATGCAACACCCATTCAATGGCCAAGATTTCTAGCTCCGTCATGGTATAGACTCTTTCACAATTAGATAATGTCTGACTGGCAAACACTATTATTTTTATATCATTTAATTAATCTTCCTGCTTTGTCTGAAACAGAATCACACCAAGCCCCGAATTTGCCGCATCAGTCATTATACAAAAATCTGCGTTAATATCAGGGTGTGACAACAATCCTGCATTCAACAAAGCATCGCGAATCACGACAAAAGCTTTACTATGCCTCTCATCTCATCTCCATGGTGCATTCTTCTTTAAGTTTGCCAACAACAAGTCATTGTTAAGCAAGCCACTAGGTACAAATTTTCTAAAAAAAGAAGCTAAACTCAAAAAGGACTTCAACTGCTTTTTTGTTTTAGGGTATGGACAACATCGTATAGCTGCCAATTTCTTAGGATTTGGTAAAATACCTTCTGGTGAGATAATGTGTCCAAGAAACTTTATTCGGTCTTTTCCGAACTTAGATTTACTTAAGTTTACTGTAACATTATACTCTCGAAATCAACTCAATACTTCTCATATAACATCTATGTGCTCTTCCCACGTCTTAGTAGCAATTAGCAAGTCATCCACATATGTGGTTACCCTCTTCCTCAGATCTAACCCCAGTACCATATCCAAAGCAGTTATAAAAACCCCTCCACTGATGTTAAGTCTGAACGGCATCACTCTAAATTGATAACGTCGACCCACGAATATAAACGAAGTGTACTTCTTAGATTCTTTAGATAATTTTGTCTGCCAATATGAAGATGTCAGGTATTGTGCACCATGAAATCCCTGCACTAATTCTTTGAGATTTTCTGGTTTGGTTTGTACTGGCTTAATGATTTTATAGCACCAATCTCAAACTACCATCAGCCTTACTCACAACAACTAACGGACTACTATAGGGTGAAGTCGAGGGTTCAATTATGCCCCTCTCCTTCTGGGCCCACGGTATGGAATAAGCTGCCTTACAGTAAGTTTGGTGAGGGTATACTTCCATGTGATATACATAATCCTTGATAACGCCAGGCTTAACATCAAACACTTGCACAAATTCATTTAGTACAGATTCTAATTCCCTTTTCTGTTCTTCCAGCAAATACTCAGACTCGTTAGTCTTGGTTGAAATTAATTCTCGCATCTCGGACACAGCATTACAATCTAAAGAGTACAAATAGCTATTTTGACATAAATACAAAACTTTTGCTTTCCATTTAATAAAACTTACTTTGCTATTAAGGTTCGGCTGATATTCTAACTTCCGGATTAACGGTATGGTAATTGTCTTTCCAAGATTGCTTAAGATACATTGACCGCCTGCAAAGTCGAGCATTGCGTTTCATACCCACAAAAAATCAGTACCCCAGATACAATTATGTGCCATATGGGGAGCTAGCAAGAAGGCACATTCTATTAGCTCTCCTTGTACTTCCACCTCCACTAGTACTTGAGACTTAATCACGACGGACTTTGTTCCCAACACTCCTGATAAAGTACAATTAGACACCGGTAAAACTGGCAGTTTCTCCTTAGTCATTAAGTATTTATATAGCCCAACACTCATAACACTAAAAGCTGCTCCTGTCTCCAACAAAATCTCAATTTCCTCGCCACAGATTCACTACGACCTGCACAACATCCACGAAGCTACCCTGAATTTTTCCTGGAGTGTCCAATAACTCCTGGCGTATATCTTCTCCTTCGTAATATCTCAAGACCCTTATTCTATTATCATTAGAGCCTCCCCAAACTTCCCCAGCCACGGCGGGAAGGTGTAGAGTAGCTGGGTTTAGTTTGTTGCATTACTGCCGTCGTGTGCTGTGCCACTGTCATCAAGCACCACAACTCTTACCCCGATCCTTGCCCACGAAAATCAGAGACATTATTATCACCTCGCTCTTCCTGTCTAGGAAGCACAGGAGTTGGTACATACTCTGGATTAGCAATAATTGCGTTTATCGTTGCCCCCCAGCATGCAGTTGGCTGACTTTCCCAATTTCTATCACGTTCGTACGTTGTCTTGTTCCCAATACTATATTCATCAAGCTTTCTTTTTTGATTCGCTCCTTCCATATTATTCATATGTGTACGCGAAACATCACGACTATCTCGCTCATATCGGTAATTCCTATTGTCGTTTTTTCCCATTACATTATTCCCATTTGGTATGAAATGTCCCTTTTCCATTGCATTTATTATTACGCTCATAATACTTCTCCATCCTGTTTCACTTAGCATAATTTACATTACTCTTTGGATTTCCATTAGCATTATCTCCATTAGTATGATAATCACATCCTCTTCCATTATTGCCATAAAGATTTCCCATGCTTTTAGCATCTTCCATCATAACATCTAACGAATCAATAACTGCTAAAAAAATGATCTTCATCATCTACCGGTACATTAATTAATTTCCCGCATAAATGTATGGGCAGCTTCCCTGTTAATGTTCTTAACACTTCACAAGGGCTCATAGGGTTGTTCCAATAATGTGTTTTGTTAATGTATTTATCAAAATGTCTCCTGAACGTGCCTTTTTTCAGGCTGAAATACTCAGGCATATAGATCTGATTTCGTAACCTACCTTGTTTATTATTTGACCAGTACTTTGCGACAAATAATTGTTCAAATTCGTGGTATGAGCAACACTTTCCAGCGATTTCAGACGCCCACAATGCTACTTCTCCACTGGTTTTAGACACAATAAACTGTATTTTGTCCCGTTCCCTCCAGGAACAGGGAAATACATTTTTAAAACTATTTATGAACACCATAGGGTGTACCAAGTTACACTCATTAGAAAATATCTGAAATTGTCTTGACTTAAAAATACTGAGCTCTATTTTAGCTGATTCTACAGCCCCCTATCTGTACAACTTCTCTCATTATCCCATTTCTCCTTATTATTAGTGTTCATTCCCATTCCATTCACCATACAATTATGATTCCGGTCAGGTGATACCGGTGGACAACTACCTTCACACATTTCATCTCTATAATAAGGGTGACTTATGGGACTATTACTTGTAGTTAACCATTTATCTACACTCTCCTGCCACATGGGTAATTCAGACATTACTTTATCTTTAATTATATTAATTTCTTCTTTAAACTTACTCACTAAGTCTGATTCTTTTGACTGTGAGGCATCAAGTCTACATCGTTGTACGACAGTACTGACAGCCTCAATAACCTCTGTTTGAATTTCCCCCAATTTTACCTTGATCCATTCAGATATTTCTCCCTCAAACGTTTTTGTTTGCTTATGCAAATAATCATCTACATAATTTTGCCCCGAGATTTTGAAGTTCTTTACTTGCTCACAAACCTGTGCCAACTGTGTGTTCAATTGAATCTGTTCATTATTAATAGCTTCTACCTTATTCTCTAAACCGCTCACAGATGTCTTTAAGGTGCTCACGTGCTTATTATTAGTCTTGACACTTAAATCTAAGTTCTCCATTTTATCAGACAACAACTTATAACTATCCTTACTTTCCTTTTCACATTTAGCAACCAAGTCTCGCATCTCTTTCTTATTTTCATTAAACTGTTCATCAGTATTTGCAAACCTTAATTCTAACTTTCTATCTACTAATTCTGCCATAGCTTGAGTTTGTTCTGCCATGGCTTGAGCTTGTTCTACTTTCACTTCTGTGAACCTTATATCTAGGGTCTGCTCTAGCTTGAGCTCGTTTTACTTTTGCTTCTGCTCTAGCTTGAGCTTGTTCTACTTTGGATTCATCAAACCTTTTATTTAACAATTGTAATATTAATCCCAGGTCAACTCGAGCTGAAAACTCTGTACATTCCTCAGATTGAGTATGTGTTCTAGGCACCTCTGTTACATGTAAACTATCATTATTAATAAGGACTCCCGAATCATCAGTCACTGCATTATTACTAGGAATAAAACTAGTTCCAACTGATTCCATAGTATTATTACCTTCAATCTCTTCCAATCGACCAACATCACTCGATAATTCAGTGGGTTCACCCATCGACGAAGTGTCATTGGCAGATCTCAATAAGTAGTTACACTTCATGGTTCTAACTTTAACCTCGCAATCTACCCAGTCAAATGACTATTAAAATTCACTCGACACTTCCTCGCAATCTCTCGTTTAACCACTATCCTGTTGAGCTAAGTACAATGAGAATCAGGATCTCGAGCCAACTGTACTCGATTTATAATACAAAGCCCTCATCACAAGAATAATGTTAGTTAGTTCCTACCTCCTTGTCTCTGCACGTGATGTGTTGTAGCGATGTCTGGAGTGGCTGCAGCATGTCGTCAGCTGCCCCTCGCAGAGACGACAGTGCCAACTGTGATCTGCGCTCCGGACGATGTCTCCACCCCCGCGACGTGAAGTCGCCATTGTAGAACACCAACTGATGTGATGATGATGGCACGTTGTGCCGAACGATGTCTCCAGGTCTGCGACGTGAAGTCGCTGTTGTAGAACACTGACTGATGTGATGATGACGGCACGTCTCAGCCGTCGGAGTTGCGTAGATCTCTGCTTTGACAGTTTTTTTCCCAAAGTATGGCCCTTGAGTGACCACACTGATGCACATGACTTTCCTTCATAAGACTTCACTTTCTTCCCAGCTTCGCACACTTTCTTACTTCGTCTGACTTTCTTCTGATTCGAGCCCCATGTTTGGGAAACACTTTCTTTCTCCTTTCTTCATGTGTAACCGCTCAATGTTATTCAATACGATCACGATGACACCCCCCCGATTGATGTTAACACTCGTGGTGTCATTTGCCTTCATACATGGCAGTGGATGGTTAAAAATTCGTGACGCTAGCTCAATGGTCATCAATTGATTTAAATGTGTTTCCCAGCTGACTCTTAATTCAATTGCTGCCATGGGGGTGAGGAGAAAGGACACATCCTGGTGGTACCAGCATTATGCGTGTTTAGATGTTTGATTAATCTGAATGGTTTGCAATGTTCCAGCGATTCTATTCGAACTCTATGCTGATGTACCAAACAGGACCATTTTCACAGATAAACATGCAAGTGCGTAATGGATGTTCAGTTTCTCAATATAGTTCGTCGCACTCACACATTATACATCTGCTGTAAGAACAATTTCATGCATTTACATTTTTGGTGTCCCACAATATTGGTTGGCTAAATATTATGATGATACATTGCATACAACTTCCACAGATATTGTTTATCATGTAGTCAAGACTACGTAATGAAGCCAAAATCGTAGATAAAATTGAAATGTAGTTTGTTTATTAACACTTCTCTTTTCACTAATTAAATATGAAATATGAATCAGGATTAGGTCCATGTTAATTAATATCTGGTAGTTAATAAGCGAACTATTTTTTATGCTGGTGCGTTGTTTGTGTGAGTTACCCCCGAAACCGTCCAAGGATAAGATTCTATTAATGTTCTGCACACACGTGTTTCACCATTTTATAAAATGCAGAATTATGTAAACTATAGCTTTCCGTTGTGCACAGCTTTCGTGGGTTCCACAACCATAATAGTTTCCCAAGAGTATTTTTCCCAGCTAACATGAAGTTTCACTTATATTGTCGGATTCATTTTCACTCCACCCGACAATAAACGTCCCTGATCACTTTGTCACACGTAATGTATTTTAAACATGCTTGAAGAGTCTTTAAATAATCTCCATAATGAATTTTGCAGTTGCGTACCACTTTTTCATCGACTAGCCCGATTGCAATAACTGAAGGTAGAGAGCTCAATAATGTGTTACATGTTCTTTTATATGTATTAAAAAACAAACGCGCCCCTATATATTTCTGTCCCGCTTGGTCTTTGCTACTTTGATTTTTATTACTTTTCATTATATTGCTTCTTAGTAATACTGTGCAGTTATTAAAGTTTCATATTACTTTCCCCATTTTAATTGTTCCAAAATAAAGTCTATTTACAGATAATGAAACAGTGTGAAGTAGCACAGCGATTAGCACACTGGAATCCCATTCAGAAGGATGATGGTCAAAGCCCTGTCCTGTCATCCTGTTTTAGTTTTATCAAGATTTTCATAAAGGCAGATGCTGGGGTGGTTCTTTTGAAAGGGCATTGCCAATTTCCATCTCCATTCTTCCTTAATCCAAGTTTGTGCTCTGTCTCTAATGATCTTGCCAATGGAGCTTTAAACACTAATCTCTTCCTTCCTTTCTTCAGATAATGAAGCTGTAGGAGACCCCAGGGTACTACTTCAAGACCCAAAGGAAGATTAACCACATATGAGACAGTCAAAATTATAGTAATCAACTGCAGGAACATTCAAAATGAAGTGCCAGAATTTGAAGAGCTCCTATACAAGGGAGTACCCACAAAAAAGAACCAGTATAACATTGCCATGTGTGGACTTGTGTGGTAGACATTTCTGCTGCTAGGCATGTATAGCACAACTCACTGCCAGTTCAGTGCCATCTGTATTGTTGACCTGGCTTGTTCTGTTCATCTGCAGTTACAGTTTTTGCTAATGCTGTTTTGTTCTGGTTTAATTTTTTATGATGGAAAACTTAAGTGAAGAACATGTTGCTGTGAAATTTTTTTTCTACTTGGTGAAAATGCTGCTGAAACTGTTTTAGTATTGAAAACAGCTTACCGAGATGATGCTATGGAAAAACTCAAGTGTATGAATGGTTTGCTTGATTTAAAAATCACGACACGTTGATTGATGACAAACCTTGTTCAGGACATCCATCAACTGCCTGAATCAATACAAATAATGAAAAAAATTGAGAGCTTGTGCTGAAAGACCATTGGCGGACAACTGATTAACTATCAGAGATTATCTTGAGCTTTGTTCAGTGAATTTTAATAGAAGATTTGGGAATGGATGGGTTTTTGCCAAGTTTGCCCCTTTGGTCCTGACTGTCAATCAAAAGGAATGTTGAATTGAAACATGTCATGCTTTGAAACTGATACAGACTTTCTATCAAAGGTAATTTCTGGTGATGAGACATGGTGCTATGGTTATGACCCAGAAACAAAGCAACAGTGAAGCCAACGGAAGACCTCATCATCACCCCATCCAAAAAAATATCATCATGTCAAATCAATAATCAAAATAACACTGATTTTCTTTTTTGCTGCCAATGGCATAGTCCATTCAGAATTTGTTCCCCCAGGTCAGACCATCAATCAAACCTATTATCTGCAAGTTTTGAGATGTTTGTGCAACAGTGTTCATCAAAAATGTCCCAATATATGGCAGGCAGGAGACTGGGTCTTCCACCATGACAATGTACCTGCACACACAACCATCTCTGTTAGAAAGTTTTTAGCTATAATGGCATGGTTCTGCTGCCCCACATACCTTATGCACCTGACCTGGCTCCATGCAGCTTTTTCTGATTTCCACACACGAAAAGGGGCATGAAAGGACACCAATTTGACAACACTGAAGAAGTTAAGGAAAAAACAAGGGAGGAGCTGTCAGCCATTTCTAAAGCTGACTAAAAAAAAAGTTTTGAACAGTGGAAGCACTGGTGGTACAAATGTATTATTAGTAATGGAGAGTATTTTGAAGGGATAATGTTGTTTTTTAAACAATTTGAAAATATATGGCTTTTAAAAATTGGGTTTCCCTTGTAAGTCAGTGGAGCTCACTTAAATTAGATACGTAAAGCTGGTTAAAATACAAGATTGGCAGCAGTCAGATTTTTTGTGTATATCTAAATATACATCAAAAGGCTAGACGAATGGTAAATGGATTTGGTGTATTCATTGCAGTAGACAAGAAACTTACATCCTCTGAGACAAAAACTGAAACTACATATATCAATAACACTCTCATCATCATAGAATATTTTAATAATGCAAACACTCATCTGGGATAATTACAGTTTTGTGTGTGGCGCTTTGCAAAAGATCCTGTGACACAAGTGTAATTACCTCATTTTAAAACTTAATTGCCGAAGCAGTGGTTAGATATGTACCTGATACAACAATCTGGGATGGAAGAGATCCTCCAGTATATACCATTCTGTACTTAAATATCTAAGGAAACAGGACTACTGCACATCAGATTTAAAACAAAGTTGATGGCTATAGATAGAGAGACATGCAAAATAAAATGTATTTGTGTGTTAAAATGGCAATATTTGAAGCAGCAGAATTGTAGCACACTCTTATCAAAAGACCTCTCACAAAATACAAAGATATCCTCATCACATATAAATACTGTTAGTGGCTACCGAATGTATTGTTGAGATGCTCATGGTTGCACACAGGAACATAAATTGATGATAACTAAGCAGAAGTCTTAATGTACTGAACTCAGTTTTCAAATGTCCCTTCATCCAGATTCAGGAGTATTGCCCTAGTTTAATTCTTGCACAAATGTAACCTCCATTGCTGAGTGGACAGCTCTACTATGTGGAGGATCTGGGCTCAGTTCTGATACTGATGGGGAATTTTCCTTTGTGGGAGAACTGGGACAGGTTGCACCTAGTCTTGTGGGACCTTCTGATGACCTACTTGAATGAGAATCAATGAACCTAAAGTATGGATTGCTAACTATAATGTGAGAATGGTATGTATTTCTGTATCACAACTAAATGACACAACTTGGCAGAGGATGACACAGCAGACAGTCAGCATTGTGTGGTCCTGTGGGCCTGATGGTGCAGTTACTTTATTTAACTTCTGTGAAGATAAATAGAATCAGTGGTAGTGTCAGTGGCATTAAGAATCATTTAAAATCATTAAAATTGAACAAGGTACCAGGGCTTAATGAAATCATTACAGATTATACAGTTTATATGGAGTTTGTAGCTGACTTACCCTCCCCTTTTAAACATAAAATACTGTGAATTCCTTAAACAAACTGCTGTACCTAGTGGTGACAATCTGTCTACAAGAAAAACAGCAAAAGGATCCACAAAAGTACCATCCAATATGACTGGCATTCATCTGCTGTAGGATCTTAAAACATATTGTGAGAACTAATGTAATGAAGTATATTAATCAGAATAACCACCTCTGATTCTGAAAACATTGGTCAAGCAAAAGCTAAATCACTGTTTTCTAACATGGCATCAAGGGCACCTATACAACAGTTTGTAAGTGGGGAGGGGGCAGGGGTCAGAAATATGAAGGTTTAAATATTTTGGAAGATTGATGGCAACTTGTAAGTAGCCATAAAAAAGTACCAGTTCTTGTCCTCTTAAAAACATGCATAATACTGACTTTTAAGTCATTTTCTTGAAACGAAAACATCAGTATAGTGTAATCAGGTTACACTATATCTTTTCCTCACCTTGAGAGCTCACAGAAAAGTAGTATCTAATGACTACAGTATCAGTGAATCACAGCTTGAATGTCCCAGTGATACCGATGATACAAGTATAGCTATAACACCCAACAGACAAGAATTAACTGGTGAAATTGTAAACGATGTTTTTCAGAAAATCATTAAGTGGTTCTCTGCAAATGGGCTCTCATTAAACTTTGACAAAACACAGTAAATGGAATGACACCATTAGTATATATAGACATCAATCAGAAATCAGTAGCTAAGGTAGAATATTCAAAATTTCTAGGTGTATGCATTGATGAGGGGTTGAACTGGAAAAAAATGCACTGAGGATCTGCTGAAACGTTTGAGTTCGGCTACTTATGCTATTAGGTTCAAATGGCTCTGAGCACTATGGGACTTAACATCTTAGGTCATCAGTCCCCTAGAACTTAGAACTACTTAAACCTAACTAACCAAAGGACATCACACACATCCATGCCCGAGGCAGGATTCGAACCTGCGACCGTAGCTGTCGCGCCGTTCCAGACTGAAGCACCTAGAACCGCTCGACCACACCGGCCGGCATGCTATTAGGGTCACTGCAAATTTTGGCGATATACATCTGAGTAAATTAGCTTACCATGCCTATTTTCATTCTCTGCTTTTGTATGGCATCATATTCTGGGGTAACTCATCACTGAGTAAAAGAGTGTTCATTGCACAAAAGCCTTTAATCAGAAAAATTGCTGGAGCTCATCCAAGATCATCCTGTAGACACTTATTTAAAGAGCTATAAATCTTCACTGTGGCCTCACAATGTATATATTCACTTATGAAATTTGTTCTTAACAATCCAAACGAATTCAAAAGTAATAGCAGTGTACATGGCTACAACACTAGGAGAAAGGATGATCTTCACTACTCAAGGTTAAATCTAACTTTGGCTCAGAAGGGGGTAAATTATGCTGCCACAAAAGTCTTTGTCACTTACCTAATAGCATCAAAAGTCTGACAGATAGCCATAGAGCATTTAAAAGGAAATTAAAAGAATTTCTTAATGGCAACTCATTCTACTCATTAGATGAATTTTTGGATATAGTAAGTGGGTAATTTCCCAACCACAAAAAAAGAAAAAAAATTGAGTGTCATGTAATATTTTGTGTAATGTAATATCTTGTATAGACACCTTTTATTAACCTGACACGTCATCATTATGAAGTGTCGTATTCATGATCTATGGAACAAGTACTAATCTAATCTAATCTAATCTAAACCAACATTTACAATTATCTGGGTGTTACAATTCATGAGGATATGAAAGGGGATGACCATATAGGCTCAATCATAGGTAAATCAGTGCCAGATCAGTTCATGGTCTACAGTCTACAGAGAAAACTTCATATCAGTGATGTGTCCCACACTAGCATATTGTGTAAGTGCACAGATAGGACTAACAGGGAATATGGAACATGTACAGAGAAAATTGGATGGTCACATGTTAGTTTGACCCTTAGGAGAGCATCATGGAAACCCTAAACAATTTGAAATGACAGATGCTTGAAAATAACTGTCAACTATACTGTGAAAGTCTACTTTCAAAGTTCAAAAAACGTGTAGAAAATAAAGAAGCTAGAATATGTGCCTTACATATAGCTCCTGTAGGGACCATGAAGACAAGGTTAAACCGCTTAGAGAAGCTGCAGAAGTGTTTAAACAGTGGTTCTCCCCATGATATGCATGTGAGTGGGACAGCAAGATAACCTCTGCTATGCGGTACACAGTGGTTTGAAATCTGTGTGGATGTAGGTACATGTGTTCTGAAAAACAACATTAGTCTCTGAAAATACAGTTTCAGAAAATAAGTAAGAAGGAGGACAGATGGAACTGAGAGAATTTGATTACATAAGGAAGTACGAGGGCCACTCGGTAAATAATGCAACAAATTTGTTGCCAAAGCAAGGTAGTTTTATTCATAATTTAAATGCACCACATTGTTCCCTAATTTTTGGACTATAAACCATATTTTTGGTGTAATCTTCACTCATTTGTATGGCCTAATGCTGCCACCCTGATGTGACAACCTGTATTCCATCTTAGCAGCACTCCACTGGTTTGCATCTCTGCCAAGTTTCTGCTGCATCAGTGACTTCTCCATCATTGTTATTGTTCTTCCTGGGAGAGTTGGAAGTTAGAAGGTATAAGGACTGGGTTATGGAGTGGATAAGAAGGAACAGTGCATCAAAGGTTTGTTGTAATCTCCTCTCAGGAGTGCAGATGTGTATAGCCTTGCGTTATCATGGAGAAGGATAACTGTATTCACAGTTTTGTGGTCACAGACACACTGTAATCATTCCTTCAATTCTGCAAGAGTCTCACAATAGACTTTGGAGTTGATTATCTGATCATGAAAAATGACTCAAAACAGAATAATTCCTTCAGAGTCGCAGAGGACCATAGCCAAGATTTTACCATGTGAGCTTATTGTTTTGAACTACTTCTTAAGAGGAGATGTTGTGTGGTAAAGCTCTATGGATTGCTGTTTTGTTTCAGGCTCAAAGTAGTGAATCCATGTTTCATCATCTGTGATAATGCTTAACAAGAAATGATTGCACTCAGGATCATAATCAGCAAGCAATATGGCACAGATATTCCTGATTTCCTCTGCATGCTCTTCATTTAGGCTTTGAGGAACCCAAAGGGCATACAACCCTGAATGTGCTAACTGCTGATCAAGTGTGTCAGCACTACCAATGGATGTAACAGGTTGAGTACTGAGATGTTTTATTGTTATTTGTTAGTCATCTTGAATAAGAGTGTCCACATGTTGCCATATTGCAGGCAGCACAGCAGTTTGTAAATACTGCAGGCAGCACAGCAGTGTGTGGCTAATCTGCACATGGGATGTCAGACAAATTTAGTTCTCCCTATTATGTCGATATCAGATGCTGCACCATGCAACATACCATCATTTAATCCACTGTCCAGTGGCCATAGACATTCTGTAAGTACCTGTGAATATTTGGGATGGTCTGGTTATCTGCCAAAAGAAAATCAATAACTACTCTTTGTTCCAAATGCACCTCATTGAAAATACCATTGAGAAGACTGATTATAGCACTGCAAACTACTGAGAGGTACTGGAAATATATGAGATGATATGGAAATGTTTAAGGATGTTACAGACAAAATTACAATTTTTTTAAACAAAATTGGTCAAGGAAAAAAAGTGTTGTATTACTTGCTGAACACCCCTCGTATTTGAATTGGAAATCTGGAACTAGTATTCTGTGAGATGCCTTAAAAACCTGCACACATTTACATCAAATAAGTGGAAACCAAAATACTGAAAGAAGAAGATTATAAATGAAAAGCCATGATAATTAATATCCATGGTAAGTACAGTGATAATTAGTACAGATGCTGGATGCCATGATTAACCAATTCAATGGCTGTCCATTTTGACAACCCAAGAACTGGTACTTTAATGTAGACTGGCACAGGGATGAACAGATATGTTGCTTACTATTCTTGCCAGTTACAGGGAGGCTACTGGAATCTGTTTTGGTCTATTCATTATCTGGTTTTAAGCATGATCAGTTAACTAAGCTGTCTATAGGCAGTTTCCACTTCATTTCAAAGCAAATAGTTTCATAAAGTTTTTTGCGTTGGAGTGGATGGTATTATACATAAGACCTGTACATAATTTTATTTTGCTTGTATCATGAGTGGAATTTATATAATTTTACTTTATTGATGTAAAGGATAGTGCTAGATATTTTACTTTGTTATGGTATTCAGTCAAAAGACTGGTTTGATTCAGCTTTCCTGCAAGCCTCTTCATCTCCAGATAACTACTGAAACAGATAATTCTGAATCTGCTTAATGTACTGATATCTTGGTCTCCCTCTATAATTTTTATCTCCCTCACTTCCCTTCAGTACTAAATTGTGATACTGTGATGTCTCAGAATGTGTCCTATAACCAATCCTGTCTTTTAGTCAAGTTGTGCCACTGTCTTGTGTTTTCCTACATTTCTCCAGATAGCAAACTTTCCACCCCCAAGGTCAGCTTCTACCAGATGTTTCCATTCTCCTGTAAGAAATTCACACTAGTAAAGTTTGTTTGACTCCCTTCTTAACCACTGCTTTGCCTTCATTCCCCTTGGCTCTTATAACTGCTGTTTGGTTTCTGTACAAGTTGTCAACAACCTTTTGCTCTCTATGTTTTATCCCTACTACCTTCAGAATTTCAAAAAGAATATTCCAGTCAACACTGTCAAAATCTTTCTTTAAGTTTAAAAATCCTTTGAATGTAAATTTGTCTTTCCTTAACCTACTCCATATGAGAAGGGTCAGTACTCCCTCAGATGTTCCTACATTTCTCCACGAAACAAATTTGTCATCCCTGAAGTCATCTTCTACCAGATTTTTCTTTCTTTCTGTGTGGAATTCATTTTAGTATTTCGCAACTGTGACTTATTAAACTGATAGTTTGGTAATATTCATGCCCACAAGAACCTGCTTTCTTTTGAAATGGAGTTATTGTTCATCTTGAAGTGTGAGGGTACTTTGTGTGTTTCTGATACATCTTGCACAGCAGATGGAATATTTTGGACATGGCTGGCCCTCCCAAGGCTATCAGTAATTTTGACAGAATCTTGTCTGCTCCAGGGGCCTTGCTCTGACTTAGATCTCCCAGTGCTCTGTCAAATTCTTCTTTCAGGATCATATTTCCCTCCTAATTTTCAGCTACATCCTCTTCCCTTACTAAAATATTGCCTTCAGGTTCATCTCCTTTGTATAGACCCTCTCTATACTTCTTCCATCTTTCAGTTTCCTCTTCTTTTCATAGCACTGTATTTCAATCTGAGCTCTTAACATTCATACAGCTGCTTCTCTTTTCTCCAAATGCCTATTTAATTTTCCTGTAGGTAGTATCTATCTTTCCCCTAGTGATATATGTTTCTAAGTTCTTACATTTGTCCTCTAGCCATTCCTACTTCACCATTTTGCATGTCCTGTTAATCTCATTATTTAAATATTTGTAGCCTATTCCCTTTCACCTGCTTCATTTGCTGCATTTTCATAAATTCTCCTTCCATCAGTTAAATAAAATATATCCTGTGATATCCAAGGGTGTCTACTAGACTTCATATTTTTATTTATTTGATCCTCAGCTGCATTTGCTATTTCATCTCTCAGAGTTACCCATTCTTTCTCTACTATATTCCTTTCCACTTTTCTAGTCAATCAATTGCCTAATGTTCCTTCTGAAAGTCTCAAAAACATCTTGTTCTTTCAACTTATCCAGGTGTCACTTCTTTAACTCCCTATCTTTTTGCATTTTCTCTAGTTTTAATCCACAGTTCATAACCAATAAATTGTGGTCAGAGTCCACATCTGCCCCTGGAAATGTCTTACAGTTTAAAATCTGGTTTCATAATCTCTATCTTACCATTATGTAATCAGCCTTAAACCCTCTGCTATCTCCGTAATCTAATCATTGCTTATACTTGGTTTAATAATCATGAAGGATGCATAGGTGTCTCTTACACATATGCAGCCTTCATGATTATTAAACCAAGTACAAGCAATGATTAAATTCTGAAACTTCCTGGCAGATTAAAACTGTGTGCCCGACCGAGACTCGAACTCGGGACCTTTGCCTTCCGTGGGCAAGTGCTCTACCAACTGAGCTACTGAAACACGACTCACGCCCGGTACTCACAGCTTTACTTCTGCCAGTACCTTGTCTCCTACCTTCCAAACTTTACAGAAGCTCTCCTGCGAACCATGCAGAACTAGCACTCCTGAACGAAAGGCACACAGTTTTAATCTGCCAGGAAGTTTCATATCAGCTCACACTCCGCTGCAGAGTGAAAATCTCATTCTGGAAACATCCCCCAGGCTGTGGCTAAGCCATGTCTCTGCAATATCCTTTCTTTCAGGAGTGCTAGTTCTGCATGGTTCGCAGGAGAGCTTCTGTAAAGTTTGGAAGGTAGGAGACGAGGTACTGGCAGAAGTAAAGCTGTGAGTACCGGGCAGGAGTCGTGCTTCGGTAGCTCAGTTGGTAGAGCACTTGCCCACGAAAGGCTAAGGTCCCGAGTTCGAGTCTCGGTCGTGCACACAGTTTTAATCTGCCAGGAAGTTTCATATCAGCGCACACTCCACTGCAGAGTGAAAATCTCATTCTGGAAACATCCCCCAGGCTGTGGCTAAACCATGTCTCTGCAATATACTTTCTTTCAGGAGTGCTAGTTCTGCATGGTTCGCAGGAGAGCTTCTGTAAAGTGTGGAAGGTAGGAGACGAGGTACTGGCAGAGGTAAAGCTGTGAGTACCGGGCGTGAGTCATGCTTCGGTAGCTCAGTTGGTAGAGCACTTGCCCGCGAAAGGCAAAGGTCCCGAGTTCGAGTCTCGGTCGGGCACACAGTTTTAATCTGCCAGGAAGTTTCATATCAGCGCACACTCCGCTGCAGAGTGAAAATCTCATTCTGGAAACATCCCCCAGGCTGTGGCTAGGCCATGTCTCTGCAATATCCTTTCTTTCAGGAGTGCTAGTTCTGCATGGTTCGCAGGAGAGCTTCTGTAAAGTTTGGAAGGTAGGAGACGAGGTACTGGCAGAAGTAAAGCTGTGAGTACCGGGCAGGAGTCGTGCTTCGGTAGCTCAGTTGGTAGAGCACTTGCCCGCGAAAGGCTAAGGTCCCGAGTTCGAGTCTCGGTCGGGCACACAGTTTTAATCTGCCAGGAAGTTTCATATCAGCGCACACTCCACTGCAGAGTGAAAATCTCATTCTGGAAACATCCCCCAGGCTGTGGCTAAACCATGTCTCTGCAATTTCCTTTCTTTCAGGAGTGCTAGTTCTGCATGGTTCGCAGGAGAGCTTCTGTAAAGTGTGGAAGGTAGGAGACAAGGTACTGGCAGAAGTAAAGCTGTGAGTACCGGGCATGAGTCATGCTTCGGTAGCTCAGTTGGTAGAGCACTTGCCCGCGAAAGGCTAAGGTCCCGAGTTCGAGTCTCGGTTGGGCACACAGTTTTAATCTGCCAGGAAGTTTCATGTCAGCGCACACTCCACTGCAGAGTGAAAATCTCATTCTGGAAACATCCCCCAGGCTGTGGCTAAGCCATATCTCCACAATATCCCTTCTTTCAGGAGTGCTAGTTCTGCATGGTTCGCAGGAGAGCTTCTGTAAAGTTTGGAAGGTAGGAGACGAGGTACTGGCAGAAGTAAAGCTGTGAGTACCGGGCAGGAGTCGTGCTTCGGTAGCTCAGTTGGTAGAGCACTTGCCCGCGAATGGCAAAGGTCCCGAGTTCGAGTCTCAGTCGGGCACACAGTTTTAATCTGCCAGGAAGTTTCATATCAGCGCACATTCCGCTGCAGAGTGAAAATCTCATTGTGGAATGATTAAATTCTGCTTTGTACAAAATTCTACTAGGAACTTTGCTCTTTCATTCCTTCCCCCCACTCCATGTGACCAACTATTTTTCTTTCTCTTCCTTTTCTTACTAATGAATTTCAGTCCTCCATCACAAATAAGGTTTTGAATTTTATATGAGTGATTTAAATCAAGTAGAAGACAGCAGAACATGAAAGTGCAGTTCAGACATATCGTAGTGATCTTTTTCTATTAGTATTGTCAGGTTATATCAGATTTGGATGAAACTTGTTCTGGGTGAGCTGTTTTGGAGTTATTCCAAGACAAACCAATAGGTAGTGTACATCACTGTAAATTTTAATGTGATATTTGTCTTTTGCATATTGTCTTTTGCATAAACAGTTCTAAGTTAGTAACAATATTGTAAATTGTTCCACAAATAAAAGTTCAGAACTTGTACTCAGAATAACTGGATTATTATTTGAAAATAGTTTTCTCAAACAACAAGCTGGAAGGAGAGCAAATGGGTCTGAGTGGTAACAATCATATACTGTAATTGAAACATCTCAGAAAATTAAAATTTGCACTTCTCTGTGACTTCAATCTGGATACTTTGCCTTTCATGGGCAAAGGCTCTACTGACTGAACTACCCAGGGATGAACCATGACCTGCCCTCTCACCTTTAGTTCAATCAATACTCCTCTCCTACTTTTCTAATTGCACAATAATTGTCTAATATACCTTGAAGGTCTAACAGTTCCAGGGCAAAAATTTATTCTAGAAACGATCCCTCATACTTTGATTCAGCCATTGTTGTGTTACAATCTTTGTTACAGGAGTATTAGCCACACAAAGAATGCAGGAGGACTTATGTGATGTTTGGAGAGCTGGAGAGAGTTACTGGCAGAAGTAGATTTGTGAAGGAGGATTGTGAGTTTTGCCTGGGCAGCTTCATCAGTAGAGCACTTTTTCACAAAGACAAGGGCTCTGGATGCTTGTGCCACTCCAGAAAATTTTAATCCAAAAAACATTTGAAATCAGTTCACACTTTGTTGCAGAACAAACACTCCTAGGATTCTATAATTACTTAAATAAGTTCCTTAGTATCACAGAAGAGGTGAAAATATTGCAAGTTCTACCAATGGTAGTGACTACAACAACTTTGCTCTATTTGAGACTGGATTCACCATTTCTGCAGCACGTGAATTGTCCGTAAGTAATGACAAATTGTGCAACAAGCATGTTGCTGCACATCACCAAAATTGCTCAAGTAAACCTCATTAATATTTTTTGCTTATAACAAAGCAGTACAATTTCCAAACTCTTAAAAAAAGCCTTACGAATTTCCCTCATCAGATTTGGGAAGGAGTATAAATTCTCTAACCATCACACTATTTCACTCATGAGCTGTGTGGGGAAGACTTTGGAACAGATATACAGTCACTGTCCTACTGAGGTCCTAGAACACAATTTTTCAATTTTGTGGTCTTTTTTAGCCTACTAGCAATCATATGACAATAGCAACTAATAATTAAGCAGCTTTACAAATGGACAGAAAACACTGATTATGTTATTTAACACTTGTTCCATAGAACATGAATATGATGTTTTGCAATGATGTGGAACACATTGGTTTGACATAAGTTTTCTTTACATGATATTTGTTTTCTTTTCTTTTTCGTTTACTTACTACTTCATATCTAAAAATTTATCTATTGAGTAGAAGGACTTGTTATTCAGAAATTCTTTTAATTTGTTTTTGAATGCTATTGGCTATCTGTCAGACTTTTAATGCTATTTGGCAAATGAACAATGATTTTTGTGGCAGCATAATTCACCCTTTTCTGTGCCAAAGTCAGATTTAATTTATAATTTTACCCTCTTAATTCTGTCATGAGAGACCTTTTCTTAAATTTTAAAGAAATGTTGAGGTTTCTAGGCTTCCGTGTTGTTGATAAATGTACCTGGTTGCCACACATGAGGTATGTGAAAGCACAGACCTCTGAAGCTTTCAGTAGTTCAAACTGAATTATCAGTAAGACGTAAGGGCAGAGCAACTTTTCTGCTCAAATTTAACCCTGCGGCAGGGGCGCTTTAGATTGTTGCGTCAGAGGGTGCGTGCGGTACCTACATTTAAATACATAAAAAAGCAGTTTTTTTTCAAGTTTTTTGCGGAATTAATGATTTATTGTTTATAACATCATTCTTAACAGCAACTTTTAATGTGATCTGTATACATATATCCAAGGTGCATGGGAAAATTAAAATTGTTACAGAATATCTGACATAAGTTTCCAGGATATTTCCTAAGCTCTACTTTAATAACAAATTCTAAATAAATTATAACCACAGATATGATTCAATTGTTTACCATTGTTAAAGCAAGTTTTGCAAAAATGTGTAATATGTATAAAAACTTTCTAGTAATAATAAAGAATAAGGCAGTCAGTAAAAACATATCAAGAATTGCACACTTTCTTCCTCCGGAGAAGCTCTGCGATCATTACATGTGACAACATTGTGGCAATGTTGCTTGCAAACGAATCTTTTGCAGCTATTGCAAGTGACAGTATTTTTATTTTTTTTTTACCACCACAAAGATGGCACCTCCCACACCTTCTTACAGTCTCATCGTGATTGGCTGGAATTGATTGATGAGGTGACAGAAATCCTTGAATATCTCGTGGTAGAGAGCTGAAACCTTTCTTTCAAATGACAGCCCATCAGAGCCAAAGCCAGGTTTGTTAGGTAAGTTCTTCTTCTGAATCTTTTCTCTGAATTGTTAGCAAAAAACAAGACCTGGGAATTAATCCCAGCAATATCCAGATAACGAAAAAACAATGCTAATGGCCATCTTCTTGTGGTCCTTTGTGTAGAGTAGGATGTACACATATAATCCACAGTATCAGTTCCATCTTTTGTTGAATCGTAGTCCAAATTTACAGCAGACATACCTGTAGCGGTGTCCATTTCAGCAGTTTCATGCACTGACGACAGGAAAAGCACAGCCTTGTTCCTTTTTGTTTGGCACAAAACAAGACAGAAGTCATCTTGAAACCCGAAAAGACAATTTCCAATTTCTCACGATCGGTTGGGCAAAAATTCTGGAGGAATTCCCTTCTTGTTCTTTTTCAATGTTCGCCGGCCATTGTGGCCGAGCGGTTCTAGGTGCTTCAGTCTGGAACCACGCAACATCTACTGTCTCTGGTTCGAATACTGCCTCGGGCATGGATGTGTGTGATGTCCTTAGGTTAGTTAGGTGTAAGTAGTTCTAGGTTCTAGGGGACTGATGACCTCAGATGTTAAGTCCCATAGTGCTCAGAGCCATTTGAACCATTTTTTTTTTCAATGTTCCAATGAACATTAACCCATTTTTTAAAAGACGCTGTACTACAGGGTAACTACTGTAGTAGTTGTCCATAGTTACATTTCTGTGAGTTCTCTCGATTGGCTCAAGCAATCTCTTCACAATATCCATTGGCTGGTTAGATGCAACATATGGTCCAGGATTCTGTCTGCCACAGTATACTTCAAAATTAAAAGTATAAAATGTCCTGCTATCGCACAGTTCATACTTAGTGAGCTTATTGGGCATGTACTGAACAAAACCACAACGTCCACGAAATGCGACAAGCATTTCATCTATGGTTGTGAACTCCCCTGGACTGCCACTGCCACTGCCACTTGCGGCCACAATTATAATTATAATTAATGCTTATAATAATTAATAATTATGATTTGTGGGGACTTCAATGTAGATTCTCTGAAAGAGGGTAATAGGAAAAATGACCTTGAAGTATTACTCGGTTCTTTCAATTTGACACTCGTTATTGATTTTCCTACTCGGGTGGTAAAGGATAGCAGCTCACTGATAACTTCTTTATAGACCAAGATAAGTTTAACCAGATAAATGCTCAGCCTGTTGAGAATGGTCTTTCTGATCATGGTGCACAGCTAGTTACACTATATATGACATAGCTCCATTCAACAATACTAAACAGTCCTCCAAAGTAGTACGTTCAGTCAACGATTTAACAATTGCAAATTTCAGGGAAAGCCTACAGCAGTTAGACTGGGATGAGGTGTACCATGAACCTGATGCCAATTTAAAATATAATTTATTTCATGACATTTTTGAAAATGCATTTGAAAACTGCTTCCCCAAGAAAATAGTTAAATATACTCATAAGAAACCTTGTAACAAACCATGGCTTACTAAGGGTATAAAAATATCTTGTAACCGGAAAAGGGAAATGTATCTGACAGCAAGAAACAGTAGTGACCCAGAAACTATCAAACATTATAAAAACTACTGTGTTATATTAAGAAAAGTTATTAAAAAATGCAGAAGTATGTGTATCATGTCTGAAATCAGCAACTCTGATAATAAAATTAAAACAATTTGGAATATTATTAAAAGAGAAACAGGTCAACCAAGAGCACAAGAAGACAGTATTACCATCAAGTTGAATGAAAACTTTACGAACAAAAAGTCAGAAGTTGAAAATATTTTTAATAATCATTTTCTAAATGTTGTGGATATAGTAGGGTCCAGGTGTTCATTAGAAGATGCTAGGCTGTTAATGGAAGAGGCCATACCTATGTAATTTGATACAATTGAAATCTCACCCACTTCTCCCTCTGAAATTAGGAAAATAAACTTGCTTAAAAGCAAAAACTCACATGGAATTGATGGCATTTCCAGCAAAATACTAAAAGCTTGTTCTCAACAGATAAGTAAGATTCTCAGCCACCTGTGTAATAGCTCTCTGGAACAGGGCATTTTCCCTGATAGACTGAAATATGCTATTGTTATACCTTTGCATAAAAAGGGGGATAGATCTGATGTCAACAATTACCGTCCAATCTCCCTTCTAACAGCTTTATCCAAAATTTTTGAGAAAGTAATGTATTCAAGAGTAGCTTCACATATCTGTAAAAATGAAGTACTAACAAATTGTCAGTTTGGTTTCCAGAAAGGTTTTTCAACAGAAAGTGCCATATATGCTTTCACCAATCAAATTTTGAATGATCTGAATAACCGAACACCACCCATTGGGATTTTTTGTGATCTCTCAAAGGCTTTTGATTGTGTAAATCATGAAATTCTGCTAGGCAAGCTCAAGTATTGTGGCATGAGTGGGACAGTGCACAAATGGTTTAATTCGTAGCTAACTGGAAGAGTGCAGAAAGTTGAAATAAGCAGTTCTCATAATATGCAAAGATCAGCACAGTCCTCAAAATGGGGAACTATCAAGAATGGGGTTCCACAAGGGTCAGTCTTGGGTCCTTTGTTGTTCTTCATATATCTTAATGACTTGCCATTCTATATTCATGAAGAGGCAAAGTTAGTTCTCTTTGCTGATGATACTAGTAATCACACCTGACAAACAAGAATTAACTGATGAAGTTGTCAATACTGTCTTTCAGAAAATTACTAAGTGGTTCCTTGTAAACGGACTCTCACTGAATTTTGATAAGACACAGTACATACAGTTCCGTACAGTGAATGGTATGATGCCATTAATAAATATAGACCTTAATCAGAAGCATATAGCTAAGGTAGAATATTCCAAATTTTTAGGTGTGTCCATTGATGAGAGATTAAATTGGAAGAAACACATTGATGATCTGCTGAAACGTTTTAGTTCAGCTACTTATGCAATAAGGGTCATTGCAAATTTTGGTGATAAACATCTTAGTAAATTAGCTTACTACACCTATTTTCACTCATTGCTTTCATATGGCATCATATTTTGGGGAATAAAGTATTTATTGCACAAAAGTGTGTAATCAGAATAATAGCTGGAGTCCACCCAAGATCATCCTGCAGACATTTATTTAAGGATCTAGGGATATTCACAGTAGCTTCTCAGTATATATACTCTCTTATGAAGTTTGTTATTAACAACCAAACCCAATTCAAAAGTAATAGCAGTGTGCATAACTACAATACTAGGAGAAAGGATGATCTTCACTATTCAAGATTAAATCGAACTTTTGCACAGAAAGGGGTGAATTATACTGCCACTAAAGTCTTTGGTCACTCACCAAATAGTATCAAAAGACTGACAGATAACCAACAAGTATTTAAGAAGAAATTAAAAGAATTTCTGAATGACAACTCCCTCTACTACATAGAGGAATTTTTAGATATAAATTAAGAAAAAAAAACAAAAAAATTATAAAAAAAGTAAAAAATAAAAAAAACATAAAAAACATTAAAAAAATAAAAAAGTTGTTTTATTAACTTAAGTATGTTGTTAAATTAACTTAAGTATGTTGTTAAATTAACTTAATTATGTCATGTATTGGAAAATTTGACTTGTTCCACATCATTACGAAATATTGTATTCATGATCCATGGAACTAGTATTAATCTAATCTAATCTAATCTGTAGTTATTTCTGCAGTTGTTCAGAAATGATGAGTGGAGATTGCGGATGGCAGCAAGTTTATCAGTTGATAGTCATTCTTTTCTTGGAGAAGTATCGTCAAACCTGAGTGACCGGAGCAAGAACAGAAAGTGCTTGTAGCTAAATGCTGCCCTTAGAATAATCATTTCTGTCCCACAGAAATACATTTGTGCGTCCTCCTTTTTGTACAGTAATGAGAAACAGTGCTCCTAAAAGAGACATTATTTCAGAAGCACGAGTAGTTTTGCAGTCTTTAGCCCTTGAGTAATTCACAGATGATCTCTTGTTATTTATGTACTTGTTTGTGTTTGCAATGACATAATCAGTTATCTCAGGATCAAACAATTTGAGAATACTTTCAGTTTCAGTTTTAGCTTCTCTACCATTGTGTTTGGGGCCAGGTAGGACTTTGATTATATTCTTACGGTTTGGTTTCCCTGGTAGTGCTAACGGATTATTTATCCACAAACTTTCTTGGTCCTTACCAATATAAAAATCACAGTCATCATGTGGCATTCCTTTCACTTCATTCCCATCAATGCATGACTGCTCAGATTCTCTGGAATGATCTGCAGTTTCAATTATTTCTGCTTCCTCATTGCTGTCAGAGAAATCTGTGTAATCTTCTTTGTCAGATGATTGCAGAAGAAGATGCTCAATTTCTTCTGGTGTTAGTTCTTTCCTTTGTGCTGACCTGGGAGACAATAAAATAATTCTAATACCAAAGCAATGTTAATAACTAAATCATCATTCACCCACAGAGTTGTAAAACAAAGCTTCTAATCATCAAAACATCCGACAGTGGTATGGCTACATGTACTTACATTACCGGGTGCGTGTGGTATGCAGTGCCGTCTTGGTGCAGTCGTCCACTTCACAGGTGAGTCACAGCTGTTATGGTGGGTGTAATGACGACACATTAATGTAGTTTGGCACATGACTAAACAATCAAAGCATATCTAGCACCACTGTTGTGTGCTCGGCACACTGAAGCAATTATTGAACGAAAACAAAATTGGCGGCACTGTATGCTGCCACGCACCTGCTGCAGGGTTAAAATAGCCTTTGTTTGGTCTCAGATTTTTTATGGTTGCACATTGTGTGGGTTTCCTAAGTCACCCTGGCTAAAGATTCTTTACACAGTCCCCTAAGGGGGAAAACTGACTGATCACAAGGCAATTTATACCACCTCAGTTGGTTGGTTGGTTGGTTGGTTGGTTGTTTGTGGGGAAGGAGACCTGACAGCATGGTCATCAGTCTCATCAGATTAGGGAAGAATGGGGAAGGAAGTCGGCCATGCCCTTTAAGAGGAACCATCCCGGCATTTGCCTGGAGCGATTTCAGGATGGCCGGACGCGGGATTGAACCGTCGTCCTCCCGAATGCGAGTCCAGTGTCTAACCACTGCGCCACCTCACTCGGTCCACCTCAGTTCCCAGCATCTATACTGAGAAGGGAAAGTTGGTAATTTACATCAGGTGGCACGTCTTCATGATGCAGCAAACGTATATAATTTATTCAGAGCCCCAGGTAGTTGCAGAGCAAATGTTTAATCACTTGTAAGCAATGAGACCTTTGCAGCTCTTTTAGAGGTGGGTGTGGTAATTTATCATTGTTTTATGCCACTTGTTTTTTTACAAGATCTAAATGTATTTTAGATTTGATAATTTTTCAAAAAATTAGCACTCTAACAAAATTTTAAATACTCCTTTTCAGTATTCTGACAAACACTGCATTCTTATATATGTGTTTTGTTCTCATGTGAGAGAACTCTCTTTGATGCTCATTGGTGTCATCAGGATTTGTGAGACAATCAAATTCATGTATGTGATCCTGGAAGAAGTTGAAATTGATGAGACATGTTAGAGGAAACAATTTTCTTATAAGCTATCATACACACCATGCCTTCAAGTGATTCAATAGATGTGCCAAACAGAGAAAATGATCTAGATGAGTCAGTACTCCCTTCTTCTACTACAGAAGCTGAAGAAGGAAATGTCATTCTTTTGGTACCAGGGCACAGTAGACTCCACGGAAATAAGGAAGTTACATAGCAGTAAAGGAAGTTAGAGTCAGACTGTGCTGAACTACGGCAGCCTCCTGTGAAATGATCCCTTGATTGTGAGTCATGTGCAGGTGGGAAATCGAGTGGCTGTAAGCAACTGATAGTAGGCTGCAGCTAATGAAATCTATTGTCTATCTGTGATGTTGCTTCAATTTGATTAGGGAAATGTGATGATGTGACTCTGATCTGTCTTTGACAGTGGTAGAGACGTAACAGCGATACACAAAGTACCCTCTGCCACACATCGCAGTTTGGCTTGTGTGATATAGATGTAGATGTGAACATACAGTAATATTCGTATGTCTCATGACAATCTGCTCCAAAGTGATGACTAAACTGTTTAAGATTGTTACAAAGTGCAAACATTTCAACATTCTGATGTTTTAACAGATGTTTTTGTTATGATGGACACCAATGGTGCATTGATATGGAGACTTGTCTTATATTTTAGAAGATGAAAACGTTAAAGAGGTACACATTTTTAAAGAGATTTCTTTGTCTTTACTACAAATTAAACTTTTCATTCGAAGAGTTTAGTGTACTGCAGAGTGGACGGCTGGTGCATTTTTTACTTCATTGATTAGCCAGACGCACACATCAATTGTACAACTGCAATATTTTAGCCTTTCTTCTACTGACATCTATTCTTATTTTTACAAAAGAGTAATATTTGCTAATGAGATTAGCATATTGTCCAAAGGTCTTGTCATACACAACTGAATTGTAACCTAAACATATTTTTGAATGTGTTTCAGTAAACATGTGGCAGCATTGATAGACACCATGTTGTCAGCAGTGTAAGTTCGAATATTATCTCAGACTCAAGCACATTATGTTTGTCTGTGTAATGGTGTTTAGTGCTTGTAACACATGTTGATTATTCATATAATGTGTGTGCATGCTTTACTGCAATAAAGTTGTATTCAATGTCACTCATCATGTTCTGTGTTAATGTAAGGGAGATAATAACATGTGTCATAGTGGTGACCCCATGTTGAATGGTTTTTGTGATGCTACATTCCATTTCTGAGTGCGTGTGTGGCAGAACAATGGACAGACCAGTGGACATGCCTGTTACAAATGTGACAGAGAAACAAGAGGAGCTTCCACCACACAGCCATTTTTGAATCCATTGAACACCACTCATCTGCCTTTCTGGAGGTGAACAATAATCAGCACTTTGTAAGTTGCACACCCAGGGTCAGCAACATAAAGCTTCCTGGATTCTGGGTCACCAAATCAAGGCCATGGTTCACACAAGTGGTAGCTATCTTTCTTTTACACAGTACTAGAGATGACTTGAACAAGTTTACAGTGATAGTGTTGTAGTTGGAATTATGGATTTACAAGTGATGGAACAAAAAGATCATGCACTGAAGAACCAATGTTATTCCATACTGAAAGAGGCCTTGTTGCTGCACTATGTTCTGACACTGGAATCATGTCTACACAGAACTGTAGTGGACGAACTGTGTGCAGACAGTTCCTTCTTGCAAATCTTGCAGTTGATAGGTGCTTTGGCTGGCACATTATTATCTGAGCAGTGTTTACCTATTTTCTGGCTATGTTAGGGCAATTATTTCTACTTTTATCTGAAACACTGACTGCAACAGAGTTAGTGAGACTCAATGTCAGGATACAGAAATTGGAGGGGCAGCAATGCTTAGAGAAAAGGCAAGGGTTTAAAGCCAGCCCTAGAAGGAGTGATACATTCAGCTGGTGCTGGTAAAATAGGCAATTAGTTACTGCAGCTAGACAGTGTACAAGGCCATGTGAGAACCCAGACTCCAGCGGTTAGTATTAGAGGGTGGGCATGCTCAACAGAAGAATCACAAGCACCAGATGAATTAAACAAACACTAGAGTCTCATCTGTCAACCATTCATTTTGGCTTTTTCTGCAAGATTTATAGTCAAGTGATCAATTTCTCATTGACACCTATCTGAAATTACTATGAACTCTAAGAGCATGAATGCTACCCCTGTAGAAATTATACAGCCCTGCTAACAGTAGTCCTATGTGGACTTTCATAGTGACTCGTATGGGATGACCTGTAACAGGTACTGGTTTCCTCCAACACTTTTGGCTAATGGCTGATATGATAAACTGGCATTTAGTACAAGTGACCTTAATGGCATCTTCTCCTCATTTATCTTCTGCACCAGGCCATACAATATACAATGCGACTGTCCTGCATTGTGTGCAGATGTCTGGGCATAGTGTAGTGACCATGCTGGTTCCATAAGACTTGCTACCACTCCCATCTGTGCATAAATGACTCACCTGAATCATATCCAAAAGAGCTACTGAACTGGAGAAACACGTATCATTCACTGAAATAAGAAGAAGCGAAATGTGATGAGGCACAGAGACAAAAACAAGTATTACATAAGGAGCACATGTCCCTTTAATCATGGTTGCCTGATGCCACTAGAGGAACTGAAGGTGCTACATAAGAGCTGCAGCGTTTGCACCACACTAATAGTCTCCATGAGTATCAAAATAAAGGTGAAGTCTGCAGTGGTCACTTCAGTAGATAATAATCCTTTTCTAGAGCTGCTACAAGAATTCTCTGCACTCACTGAAGCTGCTACTGCAGGTAAAAGACATCATTATTCTACATTCCACATTCAGACTATGCTAGGACAACTAATTGCTCTGTGACCTTGATGGCTGCCACACAACAAGCTTCTCACTGTGCAAGTAGATCTCAACAAGATGTTGACAGAAGCATAACTAGATCCAAAAGCTCTTGGGCATTGCCATTATGTATGACATGCAAGAAAGATTGTTCTTGGGAGTTATGTGGAGATATATGGTTTTAAATGTTTGCATCATTATAAATAGATATCCTACGCCAAATGTGATTTTTAATAGGAATGTGGAGTGTCCACTTTTTCGGTGTTATTGGCTGTGCAAAGGCTTTTTCACAAATTCCAGTGGCTACAGGGGATAGGCATAAAACAGCTATTACAATGCCTTTTGGTTTGCTTGAATTTAAGTCAGTTCCCTTTGGCCTCTGAAATGCTTGAGATATTCAGAGGATTATCATTTACTTTCTGCTACATAGATGACATTTTAATGTTTTCTGAGACTAGGCAGCAACATATAAAACACTTGTGCTTGCTGTTTCAATGTTTGAAGGATTATGGCATTCCATTTAACAGAGACAGATGTGTTATTACAAAAAAGGATGTGCATTTCTTGGGATATTCAGTCTTGAATACAGGCATTTCCCCTCTCCATGAGAGGGTGGAGGTGATTCAGCAGATGTCCTTGCCTCCTACATCCAAAAGACAAAGCTGGCTCATGGAAATGCTAAGCTACTACTGGTGGCCTTTATCTCATCTAATTATGGTGTGGGTGACACTCGCTAATTGCTAAATAGAAAAAAAAATACATCTGGTAGCAGAGAAGTACCACAGAAACTGAGGCAGTCTTCCAGGATTTAAAAATGGCGCTGCCTAAAGTTACCTTACTGCCTCAACCTACTGTGGGTGGCCCAGTGCACTGATGATTGATGCTAGCCAGATGGCAGTTGACACCACTTTGCAACAGTATATGGCCAGCAGATGGCAGCCACTTGCATTCTTCTCAAAAAAATCTGTCTGAGCAGCAACAAAAATGGAGCATGATTAACAGAGATTTTCTTGGCATTTACCTGGCTGTCAGTATTTATGATCTTCCATAGAACATAAGCACTTCACGATATTCATGGACCACAAAGTGCTAACAACAATATTTTGACAAGAGTCAGACCACATATTGCCTTGTCAATGAAGAGAGACTGAGTTTATTGTGCAATTTACAAACAACACACTGCCTTTCCTGTGACTGTGTTCATATGAGTACTATTAAATATACAGACATGGCCACAAAACAGGAAGACAAAACTTTCCTTCAATAGGCACTCAAAACTTATGGGTCTACAGCTTTACAACTTCAGCATGTGCTGCTTCAGGGAACATGACACAGAATATGCTGTAACATGACTGAAGGAAGACAAAGGCCATTCATTCCTGAAGTCTGGTGATGTAAAATTTCTGACATCTACTACAACCTTGACCATCCTGGGTATCAGAGCCACACCAAGCAGATAGCTTCAAGGGCAGTTTGATTGGGAATATAAAGAGCTTGCTGTTCCTGGGCACGTGCATGCAAGAGTTGCCAATGCAAAAAAGTAGCTAGGCAAGTGTTTGTGCCAGTTGAGTCCTTTCAAACCAACAGCAAGATTTGCTCACATTCATGCAGATGTGGTAGGAATATTGCACTAATCTGGGGAATAACATTAGCTTGTAACAGTCGTTGACCATTTCATGAGATGTCCCAAAGTGGTACCTAGCCTTGATATTTCTGCTGAATCAATGGCCAGGGTATTAGCACAGTTAGGTTTGTGAAGTTTGGGATACTATACATGATTATGACCTAAAGGGGGTGACAGTGAGATTGACAGTTGTTTGAAGAATTGTTACTGGTCTGTGGCAGAGTGCATGTTCACACAACTAACTATCATCCCACCAGCAATGGGATGGTGGAGTGAATGCACAACACTTTAAAGGTGACTTCATTATGTCACGAGTCATCCTGGTTTGATGCCTTGCCACTAGCACTGCTAGGTTTAGCACAGTGAATAAAGAAGATATACTCTGTTCACCTACACAGTTGGTATATGGGAAGCAGCTAAGGTTGCCTGGCAGACTCATTGTATCTATCTCACTACTGCTACTGTCATCAGAAATTTCTACCAATTTTATACAACAGCTGAGTTCTTACAAGCAACATATCATACTGGTAATTCTGGCTGGTCACAGCAAATGGAAAGTTTGCAGTCATACAGTCTTGCAAAGCTATCAACATGTGTGGCTCAGAGACAATGCCATGCAGCGTCTGCTCTCACCCCCTCCCCCTCCCCTCTCTGAGCCCTTTAGGGTCATTTCTAGGAGAGGAAACAACTTTTTCATCATGCAGTGTGCCACAACCTCTGGATCCACAGGCACCTACACTGGCAGCGAATACCTTTGAGCTTCTGCCAGCTCCCAACCCTGTGGCTCTCTCTATGCACTCTGGCATGATAGTGAGATGTAAGTTCCCACATGTGAAAGAGCTTCTGGTTTTGTGTTTATGACATTGCGTCAGGATCCTAGCCCTGCTCAGCAAATTGACCACTCTGGCTAATGGTTTGCTGCTTGCTCAGCCCATGTAAGAACATACATGGAGATGAGCTTAGTTACAACACTCTCTGTGTACCACCAATGCAAATCATTTGGGAAGAGCCCAGCTATCTTCTGCTCGATGACCAGACGCAACACAGAGGTTGCCTCCCCCAAAATAACTCCTAGGGGACGAAAGAAGAAAGTGAGATTTGCTCCATTTTAAGTCATTGCTTCAGCATGATATTGCCTTCAGTTCTACAAAAAAAGGGGGGGGAAGAGGGGGAGACGTCTTATGTCCCAATACTGTCTGAGTGTGAACAGTATCATACTTGTGTGTTATATTTGTTTACATTGCAGTCTTTAGTATGTGTAACATATGATGAGTATTCATATAGTGAGTATGTATGGTTTAGCACAATAAAGTTGTATTCAATATCACTCATCATGTTGAGCATTAATATATGGGAAGTAATAACATGCCCATAAACTGTTAAACACTTATGTTACTGAGACCTGTAGCATATAAATACAAACATGTGACATGTACTTATGTACTAGGACCTGTTGGTCATAGGTAGATAACCAAACAAATCAAATCTACAAATTTCCATCATGTTCATATAAACAACTAGAAATGGAATCAAAAGATTAATAAATAAATAAAGGACATAGTCTACCAAGTTCTGAATTTTTAAGTAGTTCTTACTGTGTTGATCTATATACAAAGGTGCTAATATAATTTATAAAATTACATTTGTTGTAATGTTGTTGTGTTGTTGTGGTCTTCAGTCCTGAGATTGGTTTGATGCAGCTCTCCATGCTACTCTATCCTGTGCAAGCTTCTTCATTTCCCAGTACCTACTGCAGCCTACATCCTTCTCAATCTGCTTAGTGTATTCATCTCTTGGTCTCCCTCTACAATTTTTACCCTCCACGCTGCCCTCCAGTTCTAAATTGCTGATCCCTTGATGCCTCAGAACATGTCCTACCAACCGATCTCTTCTTCTGGTCAAGTTGTGCCACAAACTCCTCTTCTCCCCAATTCTATTCAATACCTCCTCATTAGTTATGTAATCTACCCATCTAATCTTCAGCATTCTTCTGTAGCACCACATTTCAAAATCTTCTATTCTCTTCTTGTCTAAACTATTTATTGTCCATGTTTCACTTCCATACAAATACTTTCAGAAACGACTTCCTGACACTTAAATCTATACTCAATGTTAACAAATTTCTCTTCTTCAGAAACACTTTCCTTGCCATTGCCAGTCTACATTTTATATCCTCTCTACTTCGACCATCATCAGTTATTTTGCTCCCCAAATAGCAAAACTCCTTTACTACTTTAAGTGTCTCATTTCCTAATCTAATTCCCTCAGCATCACCTAACTTAATTCGACTACATTCCATTATCTTTGTTTTGCTTTTGTTGATGTTCATCTTATACCCTCCTTTCAAGGCACTGTCCATTCTGTTCAACTGCTCTTCCAAGTCCTTTGCTGTCTCTGACAGAATTGCATGTCATCAGCAAACCTCAAAGTTTTTATTTCTTCTCCATGGATTTTAATTCCTACTCTGAACTTTTCTTTTGTTTCCTTTACTGCTTGCTCAATGTACAGATTGAATAACATCGGGGATAGGCTACAACCCTGCCTCACTCTCTTCCCTACCACTGCTTCCCTTTCATGCCCCTCGACTCTTATAACTGCCATCTGGTTTCTGTACAAATTGTAAATAGCTTTTTGCTGCCTGTATTTTACCCCTGCCACCTTCAGAATTTGAAGGAGAGTATTCCAGTCAACATTGTCAAAAGCTTTCTCTATGTCTACAAATGCTAGAAATGTAGGTTTGCCTTTACTTAATCTTTCTTCTAAGATAAGTCGTAGGGTCAGTATTGCCTCACGTGTTCCAACATTTCCACAGAATCCAAACTGATCTTCCCCAAGGTTGGCTTCTACCAGTTTTTCCATTCATCTGTAAAAAATTAGCGTTAGTATTTTGCAGCTGTGACTTATTAAACTGATAGTTTGGTATTTTTCACATCTGTCAACATCTGCTTTCTTTGGGATTGGAATTATTATATCCTTCTTGAAGTCTGAGGGAATTTCGCCTGTCTCATACATCTTGCTCACCAGACGGTAGAGTTTTGTCAGGACTGGCTCTCCCAAGGCTGTCAGTAGTTCTAGTGGATTGTTGTCTACTCCCGGGGCCTTGTTTTGACTTAGGTCTTTCAGTGCTCTGTCAAACTTTTCACGCAGTATCATATCTCCCATTTCATCTTCATCTACCTCCTCTTCCATTTCCATAATATTGTCCTCAAGAACATTGCCCCTGTATAGACCCTCTATATACTCCTTCCACCTTTCTGCTTTCCCTTCTTTGCTTAGAACTGGGTTTCCATCTGAGCTCTTGATATTCATGCAAGTGGTTCCCTTATCTCCAAAGATCTCTTTAATTTTCCTGAAGGCAGTATCTATCCTACCCCTCATGAGATATGGCTCTACATCCTTACATTTGTCCTCTAGCCATCCCTGCTTAGCCATTTTGCACTTCCTGTCGATCTCATTTTTGAGATGTTTGTATTCCTTTTTGCCTGCTTCACTTATTGCATTTTTGTATTTTCTCCTTTCATCAATTAAATTCAGTATCTCTTCTGTTACCCAAGGATTTCTACTAGCCCTCGCCTTTTTACCTACTCGATCCTCTGCTGCCTTCACTATTTCATTCCTCAAAGCTACCCATTCTTCTTCTACTGTATTTCTTTCCCCCATTCCTGTCAATTGTTCCCTAATGCTGTCCCTGAAACTCTGTACGACCTCTGGTTCTTTCAGTTTATCCGGGTCCCATATCCTTAAATTGTCACCTTTTTGCAGTTCCTTCAGTTTAAATCTACAGTTCATAACCAATAGATTGTGGTCAGAGTCCACATCTGCCCCTGGAAATGTCTTACAATTTAAAATCTGGTTCCTAAATCTCTGTCTTACCATTATATAATCTATCTGAAACCTGTCAGTATCTCCAGGGTTCTCCCTGTATACAACCTTCTTTCATGATTCTTGAACCAAGTGTTAGCTATGATTAAGTTATGCTCTGTGCAAAATTCTACCAGGCGGCTTCCTCTTGCATTTCTTAGCCCCAATCCATATTCACCTACTATGTTTCCTTCTCTTCCTTTTCCTACTGTCGAATTCCAGTCACCCATGACTATTAAATTTTCGTCTCCTTTCACTACCTGAATAATTTCTTTTATCTCATCATACATTTCATCGATTTCTTCATCATCTGCAGAGCTAGTTGGCATATAAACTTGTACTACTGTAGTAGGCATGGGCTTCGTGTCTATCTTGGCCACAGTAATGCGTTCACTATGCTGTTTGTAGTAGCTTACCTGCACTCCTATTTTTAATTCATTATTAAACCTACTCCTACATTACCCCTATTTGATTTTGTATTTATAACCCTTTATCCACCTGACCAAAAGTCTTGTTTCTCCTGCCACCGAACTTCACTAATTCCCACTATATCTAACTTTAACCTATCCATTTCCCTTTTTAAATTTTCTAACCTACTTGTCCGATTAAGGGGTCTGACATGCCACACTCCGATCCGTAGAACACCAATTTTCTTTCTCCTGATAACAACGTCCTCTTGAGTAATCCCCGCCCAGAGATCCTAATGGGGGACTTTTTTACCTCCAGAATATTTTACCCAAGAGGATGCCATCATCATTTAATCATACAGTAAAGCTGCATGCCCTCGGGAAAAATTACGGCTGTAGTTTCCCCTTGCTGTCAGCCGTTCGCAGTACCAGCACAGCAAGGCTGTTTTGGTTAGTGTTACAAGACCAGGTCAGTCAATCATCCAGACTGTTGCCACTGCAACTACTGAAAAGGCTGCTGCCCCCCTTCAGGAACCACATGTTTGTTTGTCCTCTCAACAGATACCCCTCCGTTGTGGTTGCACCTGCGGTATGGCTATCTGTATCGTTGAGGCACGTAAGCCTCCCCACCAACGGCAATGTCCATGGTTCATGGGGGGGGGGGGGGGGGTTGTAATAATATTCTTAAATAATGCAACAAGAGCAAGTATATGTTGTCCAGAATCAGATTTTCACTGTGCAGCGGAGTGTGCGCTGACATGAAACTTCCTGGAAGATTAAAACTTTGTGCCAGACCGAGACCCGAACTCGGGACCTTTGCCTTTCGCGGGCAAGTGCTCTACCAACTGAGCTACCCAAGCACGACTCATGCCCCGTCCTCACAGCCTTACTTCTATCAGTACCTCATCTCCTACCTTCCACACTTTACAGAAGCTGTCCTGCGAACCTTGCAGAACTAGCACTCCTGAAAGAAAGGATATTGCGGAGACATGGCGTAGCCACAGCCTGGGGGATGTTTCCAGAATGAGATTTTCACTCTGCAGCGGAGTGTGCGCTGATATGAAACTTCCTGGCATATTAAAACTATGTGCCAGACCGAGACTCAAACTCAGGATCCGTGCCTTTCACAGGCAAGTGCTCTACCAACTGAGCTACCCAAGCATGACCCACACCCCGTCCTCACAGCCTTACTTCTGCCAGTACCTTGTCTCCTACCTACCAAACTTTACAGAGCTTCTGTAAAGTTTGGAAGGTAGGTGACGAGGTACTGGCAGAAGTAAAGCTGTGAGGACAGGGCCTGAGCTCTGTAAAGTTTGGAAGGTAGGAGATGAGGTACTGGCAGAAGTAAGGCTGTGAGGATGGGGCATCAGTTGTGCTTGGGTAGCTGAGTTGGTAGAGCACTTGCCCGCGAAAGGCAAAGGTCCTGAGTTTGAGTCTCAGTCCGGCACATGGTTTTAATCTGCCAGGAAGTTTCAAGTATATGTGGTATTTATGAGGCAAATCAAGAAATCTGAATTTTGTATGAAGTTCATGGTTGCACATCAAAATCATGTTATTTTGTCTTTAATGCAATAATGTAACACATGTAAAGAAAAAAAATTATAATCAACAGAGACTCAAAAATAAATTGAAAGAATACATCAGCAACCATTTCTACAGTTACATGGATATCACATGCTATTGCTGTATATCACTAGTAATGCACTAAATCTTAGTTTTAAAATGTTTTTGTTGTCAAATCTGATATTAGTTCTCTTCATTCTTTTTTCAGCTTTCTGTACACAAAAAAAACAACTCTGTGTTTGAAAATACAGGAGACACAACTGACTTTTTCATTTAATTTTTAAACAAACATTTGAGCCAGCTAAGACAGGCTGCCCAAAATCCATCCAGAATGAGTATACAACAAAACAGATTTTTCTAAGTTATAACAGAATTTTCTGATATATACAAGTAATTTTTACTATGCATAGATGCTGAATTATGACAATGACTTTGGTTTACTTAAAATGAACTAAACACTAACTCCTATGGAACTAGAATAGGGTGTCCATTCGTCCTGTTTTTCCCGGGACAGTCCCGTTTTTTACCAAAATATCCCGCTGTCCCGAAAGTTTTTTCAGGGACGCTCAAATGTCACATTTTTTTATGATTACGCTACTGATTGTTTGACTTGCTATTAACTGCACAATTATTTACGCTAGGAAGCGTGTGATGACTTTCACCATACCCCAAACATGTACCGAACTGTCAAAAATCGCAAGTAATTTTAGACGCACTATAGGTTACGAATAACAACGAAGATTCTTTTCTTCTAAATCAATCCACTGAATCCTTCATTTTGGTCCAGAGATACTCTACACCACTGATACTTACTCTCTGGCTTTCGTCACCACACTGTTAATGTTTTGCACTGTGCAATCACTGTTTCATTATACCAAAACGAAAGTGTAATTTTAACAGCAATATAAAAAATGAGTTTCCTTTTATCACTGGTAGTAGAGAAACTGTAGAATGTATGTTGTGCAGATCAAAATTTGCTATTGGTCATGGTGGAAGGTCTGACATTGTGAATCACATTAAGACGAAGAAACATCGCATGAGTGATCAAATGAAAAGAGCAAATAAATGCGTGAGTGACTATTATGTAAACTTAAAATCAGCAACAGAAATGGATAGGCGGTTGGCAGCATAAGAAGCTATGTTTGCATACCACAGTGCAATGCAGAACCATAGCTTTAAGTCAATGGACTGTACTACAGCAGTTGTTAAAAAATTTTTCAATCCTAAATTCACATGTAGACACACAAAATGTAATGCAATCATTTCAAATATTATTGCACCGTATGCAGCTGAGCAGGTTTCAAATGAACTAAAAAGTGCTCGATTCATTTCTGTAATGATTGACACATTGAATCATCTGGATCTGAAGTTGGTTCCTCTCCTTGTCAGATATTTTCACCCTGGAAATGGCATCACAGTGAAAGTGCTCGAATTGGTTAATTTAGCTGGAGAAACTTCAGATTTACTTCAGAATTATGTGATGGAGGTTTTAAAGAAATATGATCTTCAGGGAAAGGTGATTGCAGTTTCTGCAGACAACACTAACACCAATTTTGGTGGTAAGCAGAGGAAAGGAAAAAACAATTTGTTCTATAAACTGCTACAGAACACAGTGAATAATATAGTAAGTGTTGGATGTCCAGCACATGTGGTGCACAGTTCCTTACAAACTGGCTCAGGTTGCCTACCCACCGACTGCCAATTAATTGTAAACAAAATCTACCAGCATTTCCACATATATATATACAGTAAGGGCTGAATCTCTGAAGTCATTCTGTAAGTTTACTGAAACTGAATACAAAACTGTACTTGGGCACAGCAAGACAAGGTGGCTATCTCTGCTACCAGCATTGGAAAGAATTGTACAGATATTTCCTGCTTTGAAATCATATTTCATTTCCCTTGATAAGTGTCCTGTTATCCTTAAACAGTTCTTTGATAACCCTGTGTCTATTGTTCTTCTACATTTTATTGTTAGTCAGCTAAAACCTTTCTCCACAACAATTACATGTATTGAGAAACAAGAAATCACAATAATGAAACTACGTGGCAGATTAAAACTGTGTGCCAGACCGAGACTCGAACTTGGGACCTTTGCCTTTCGCGGGCAAATGCTCTACCAACTGAGCTACCCTCTCCTGAAGGAGAGCTTCTGTAAAGTTTGGAAGGTAGGAGATGAGGTACTGGCAGAAGTAAAGCTGTGAGGACAGGGTGTGAGTCGTGCTTGGGTAGCTCAGTTGGTAGACCACTTGCCCGCAAAAGGCAAAGGTCCCAAGTTCGAGTCTCGGTCCTGCACACAGTTTTAATCTGCCAGGAAGTTTCATATCAGCACACACTCCGCTGCAGAGTGAAAATCTCATTCTGGCACAATAGTGGAAGTTTATCAAGAAATAAACAAATTATTGGGCAAATTACAATGTAGAAAATCTGAAAGATTTCTCACATCCTTTGTACATGAGACTCTAAGAAAGCTGGAAGAAGAGGGTGAAATTATTGTAGAACAATTTCATATTTATGCCGACATCTTCTATGAGTCTTGCAATGAGTATATTAAAGAATGATGTTTACCATTTCTCACACCTTTTGAAGCATTTGACTGGGTTAATACTGAAAAGGAGCAGCTACAGTGGAAGGATATTCAGGACTGTTGTGTTTTTGTTAAAAGTATTGTACCAAATTTTTCCTGTTGATGAAGACGAACTGTTCGATGAATTTTCATGTGCACAGAACTTCATAAAAAGTGAAGAAGGAGACAAAGGAAGTGTTAGTGCAACGTTGTGTAAAATATTTGCTTATTTCAAAAGCAAAAACATTAACATAAAAAACATGATTCATTTGGTGAAGTTTTGTCTAGCAATTCCTGGGTCAAATGCTGCTGTGGAACGTGTGTTTTCATTAGAGAACTCTTTGTGGTCAGATGAAAAAATACAGAATGAAAGTTGAAACAGTGAGGGCCTTGGTCATTGTCAAAACACACTTTAATGGTGTATCGTGTACTGACTTTTATGATACAATTTTAAACGAAAATGCACTTCTTGATAAAGTACATAAATGTGAAAAGTTCTGTGATAGTGTGGCAGAATAATTGTAAAAAGTGATTTGGGATCATCTGAGTGCACGTAGCAAAGGTAAATTTGTATGTGTATTAAATTTAGTCAATACAATATTTATGTCCCGGTTTTTTTCTTCATTGTCCCAGGTTTTTTTCTAACTTATTTTAAATGACCCCTTTTTCAATGTAAATGAAATGGTCACCCTAAACTAGAAAGAACTTTAGAAGAGGACTTCCACAGCATAACACATGTGAAAATTAATCTAAAAGTAATAAGATAAAAGTGTCACAAACTGACCATCAGGGTAAAGGTCCCACAAACATTTGCCCTACTGTAACAAAGTAAGCAAATGCATAACTCTTGTACAATTCATATGTGTACCTGTGTTCTTCATACCAACAACTTAATGCTCTGTTGTTGTAGCAATCCGATAATTTTCTCATAAAACTCTTCAGTCTACTTCATTGTAAACAACACTTGAAAAAAGTAGGTATGGTTCTTATTTATGGCAAATGTCACCAAACTGTTACAGCAGCAGAGCAGTTGTATGCTAAAAGGTACCTGATCATGCCGAGTGATCACAATCTGCCTTTTCTGACATAATAAAAAATACAAGATACTGGAAGTGTAAAGAATAAATTATACCAACAAAGAGAACAGCTACTGATGAGATAAATGCAAGTAACATTTCCGGAGTGGTAAAACACAATCCAATCACTATATCGCAGTTTGAATGTGCAAGTAGGATCAAATAAAGGAGCAGTACATTTTCATCCTTTCCAAAGTTTGCTCCATCAACAGCTGCATGACAATGATTTACAGTACTCTGAAGAGCATCTGATGTCTGACACAACAAAAATTGTTCACTGTTAAATGTTCTGTAAGACATTAAAGAAACTGATACAACAATCAAGAGCATTATATTATGAAGAATAAATTGATAACTCTAATAGTAAAGGATAGAATGTTGGTATCATCCATTGTAATGTCATCTGTTTTTGTATTGCATTGCAGATCTATAGTCCAATTAAAATTACTTGACAGTTGACATCTGCCTGTCACCTGCCTCTACAGTGTTACCACATCTTCTGCCAGCTACCACTCAGTCATGGACAACACATAAATATGGCGAGTCATTTCACAAATGATGTTAATGTATAACACAGAGCAATGTTGGAAGTGGTGGTCACCATGGAGTGTGGCAGAAATGGGAGATGCTCTGTCAAAAGCTGACTTTAAGTGACCAGTGACTGAACTGTGGCAGGCTGAAGGTTTTGTAGTCCTAAATTTAAACTCATGTTCTAACCTAACCACAACACTGTGACATGCAATGAATCTGAGAAAATGGCGATCAGCAATCTACAGCAGAACTTAAGTCACAATTGCTTAGTTCATGGTGTTTAAGGTTAATATACATGAGCCAAGTAAAGACATAAAAATTTTGTAATATGTTTGTTTGCTTGACCACCTTCTACAGCAAAATTTCAGTTTTAGCAGTAAAAGCAAACTGTAATTTTGCACTGTCATTGGTTACCTGCAATTATCCTTACCCTGGGTGCATGAGCTGGTGTTGTAACTGACAGATGAGCAGACCTGATTGGTACTTGGTAGCAGATTATAGGCCAGCCAAGCAGATTACAAATGAAAAAAAAAAAAATAACAGGAAGAAAAACACTGCTGTGCTTCTATAAGTGATATACTTACCATCATTTTCATGCATTTGTGCAACAAGAAACTGTGCCTGACAAACTCAAATGTGTTGTTGAGAAACTCTTCTTCAAGAAATGTGAATAAACAAAAGTTTCAAATTACAGCCCAGATTCTCTCCTGACTTTTTTTTTCAAAGACACTAAAAAGGCTCATTCATATAAGAATTTTGGATTATCTAGACAGATTTAATATTTTTTCCAACAGACAGTTTGGTTTCTGACACAATCTGTCAACTGAACAAGCAATCTGTGCTTTTATAAATAAAGTTCTGGAGTCTCTATATGACAAAATGGCGAGAACAGGATTTTTTGTAATGTATCAAAAGCCTCTGACACTGAGAACCATGAGGTACTATTACAGAAAGCTGACTTTAGCATCCAAACCAATGGAAGTCCCAATGGAGGCAGATGATTTGGCATGGCAAGAAAAGCGGAGTAGTTCAGAAACCTGCCATGGATGGTGCACTTGTTGCATCATATGGTCAGACCCACAAATGGAAGTGTTAACTTGTGAGTGACAGTAAGTGGAGCAGGCCAGGGCTCCTGCAGAGTTAAAGAGAACAGACATAGCCTTGCACTCATGCCAATAGTTGAGTTCTCATATGCTCAGTCATCTGCACTAGCTACATGCTGAAGTATATTGTTGTGTGAATATCTGTACGATTTCAGATGATTTGCTTCCAGTAGTTCAATTCACAGGGTGAGTTCATTCCAGTCATGGGGTTTTGTTATCCGGTGGTTACCAATTGACAGCTGGTCTGTGAAGTACCCATGCTGACCGTGTTAAGTAGTGCCATTGTCATGCCCTCTGCAGTTACTGAAATGGTGATGAAGGATTTCTTTTCCCATTTTCATAGTGTTTGCTTTGGCCAACCATGGACCCATTGTTTCTGGAATGCTGGCAGGAACAGTTATGCCTACATAAGTAGCAATGGCAGCTGCAGCAGCAGAAGTAACAGGAGCAGATGAAGGTGATGATAACCCAGAATGCCGACATACTTCGATCCTTGCTTTGCTTGGGAGGGGGAAGAGGGGGGGACAACCCACCCATGGGCAGTTTTCTTGCTCTTTGCTATTTTTGATGAGTCTACAGAAACGTGGGACAATTACCTGCACTATTTCTTACTGGACTGGCAGGTATGGCATATTCTTGATCCAGTTGGTAAGGCTGTCTTATTGTCATCCAGCAGTGTGGGTTTATAGGAAATAGTCCAAAATTTGAAAGCCTCTACTGAACACTAGAAGCTTTCCTTTAATGAGCTTAGTTTCTTGTTTACACAGTATTTTGGCAATTAAACCCATATGGTAGTGCTGTGGTTGCAGTTTAATGAGCACCAAAAGGTGCCTGAGGAGTAGTAGCCCTGAATTACTGATTTGGGAGGCCTCTAATACAAGTGTCATACTAGGTGCCCCAAATGTGCTAGCTCTTACGCAGACTCACTAATTTGGGATGTGATTGTTCAGTTAGCTCCTTATGCTGAGGTTCTGTTCTGTAGTCAAGACCCAAACTGCAGAATTCCATGAGCCTACAGTGGAGGCTAGGAGTGTCCTTTCTGACAGGTGTATAAGTATATGATGAAAGACCCCCAGGATGCTGAAATGTTAATATTTATTAAAGAGCAAAACAAAAATGAAACACCGATCAACCAAAAGAATTAGCAAAGACGTTAATTATGAATGTATGGTAAGGTGCAGGCAACCAAAAATATTTTTTCATTCAATTTTTTTGGACAGTTTTTTGTTTTAGACAGACATACTAAGCCTCTCACATATGTAGAAGGACGATGAGGATTTGGGATATTAGATAATATGAAGTACTGCGATCTTGATGTATAACATGTGTGTGTGAATAAAAAATTAAATAAATAAAATATTAAAAAACTGTATCAAGCATTTTATTTATTGAAGTAAGTGAAGAGGAAAACTACAGGAAGAGGATTTTCATGATTATGACAAGTGCCAGTGTTCCTGGAGTCCTCCACTGCCTGCAGCTCCAGCTGAAAGGTTAGTGAAGTCTGACTGCCAAGAAAAATTAAGATAAGCACAGACATTTTAACAATGCAATCATATTCAATTATATTAAAAATAATTTTTTTTTCATATTACAATTATTGACCTAAGTGCTAGGACTTTAGGGCACCGGTTGTGGGGAGTGTGCGAGTGTATACCTGTCCTTTTTTTCCCCTAAGGTAAGTCTTTATGCTCCTAGGATTGGAATGACTCCTTACCCTCTCCCTTAAAACACACATCCTTTCGTCTTTCCCTCTACTTCCCTCTTTCCTGATGAAGCAACCGTTGGTTGCGAAAGCTTGAATTTTGTGTGTATGTTTGTGTGTCTATCGACCTGCCAGCACTTTCGTTTGGTAAGTCACATCATCTTTGTATATATATAAGAGGGAAACATTCCACGTGGGAAAAATATATATAAAAACAAAGATGATGTGACTTACCAAATGAAAGCGCTGGCAGGTCGATAGACACACAAACAAACACAAACATACACACAAAATTCAAGCTTTCGCAACCCACAGTTGCTTCGTCAGGAAAGAGGGAAGGAGAGGGAAAGACGAAAGGATGTGGGTTTTAAGGGAGAGGGTAAGGAGTCATTCCAATCCCGGGAGCGGAAAGACTTACCTTAGGGGGAAAAAAGGACAGATATACACTCGCGCGTGCGCACACACACACACACACACACACACACACACACACACACACACACACACACACACACACACACACACACATCCATCCACACATATACAGACACAAGCAGACATGTCTGTTCTAACTAATTCAATATTGGACGTTTTTTTACTTACACAAACAGCTTGCTTGCGATCCTGTAGGTATGATTTTAATAGTGTTAGGCTGTTATCTCCAGTGCCATAGTACTCCCATTTTTTCTAGGAGTATTTTATTCTCTGCACAGTCAAAAGCCTTACTTAGATCACAAAAGGTGATTTGAGCAAATCGTTTATCCTCAAACACTTGATGAATGTGTTTGATTACTGAGTCTATAGCTTCAACAGTTGACAAGGTTTTCCTAAAACCATACTGCGATTCGCTAATCATTCCTGCATTTTCAAAGTACATGGATAACTGTTGTATATTACACATTCAAGCACTTTAGAGAGGGTTAGGACTGTGGAAAGTGATCTGTAACTTGAAGGTGAGTCAATATCTCCTTTTTTGTATAATGGGATTACCATAGACACTCTTAGCTCATCAGGAAAATATCCCTCAGATATACAGTTATTTATGCAGTATGTTAAAGGATGCACAATACAACCTATTACTTGTTTTGGATGTTATAAGGAATGTCTACACTCTCAGATGATTTCAGATGTTTAACTATTTTTGGGATGAAACTGGGTGGGATCTCAGGGAAGATAAACATACTTGTATTTAGTAGTGGTTTACAGACATTTTTTGAAAGAATCTCAGATGAGCTAATGACAGGTTTGGTGATAGCATTTCTTTTTTCTTGAACTGATTTAATAAAGAAATCATTGAATTTCTGAGGGCATATACTGATTTTTTTTAAATTTCTTTCATCTTTAGTAACACTATTGATTAGTTTCCATGCAGCTTTACATTTATTTGTGGCATCTTCAATACTGCTGAAGATGTGTGCTCTTTTGGCTTCCACAATGGCTTTTTTGTACTTATTCCTACATTGAACATAGGCTGATCTGACATGGTCATTCTTCAGATATTTATGTATACTGTTCAATGACTTAACTTGGTTTTTCAGATTTGTTAGTTGTGCAATATACCATGGGTTTGTTTGTTTATATCCTTGCCTTTGGAGCCTTTGTCAATTATTTTGCATTTCTTTATTGGAATTCAGTCATTACATTGTGTCAGAAATTCTTTGAAAACCTTTCAAATATCAGTTTTTCTGACAGATCTTTACTTAGAGTATAATTTGTGTCACCAGTCTCTGTTAGTAAAGGACTTACAAAATCTGCCAATTCATATAACATGGGCGAAAAATATATGCTCATTGTTGATGGCGGTAGCAAAAACACAATCAGCCAAAATGCGTAGAGTTGCAAGATTGAATGATTGCAGTTCAGGTGCCATGCATGCCTACTACAGGAAGATTAAGTAGATCAAAGATGAGTGTTGCAGGAGTGACAAATGATAGCAATGCTTCACAGCAGAACAACCTTGACAATGCAATGTTTACAATTGATGAGAAAATATTACGCATCTCTCAGAATGACATACCGCTCATGAATGAAACTTTGGAGAGTGATCTCAATATGAATTTTGACAACATGTTACAAACACCACTTGGCCACAACACATACATTAACTTGGGAAATACAGCTAACAGCAACCACAGTAGTACAACTGAAGCACTGCTATGGCAGTTACTATCTATATAAATGTGAAATTTGATGATACAAAACACAATATAAACACCAATTTCAGTAATTTGACACAAGATATGAACATGATAAAACAGCAACAAAACACTGGTACACGAAACCTAAATGCAATGAAGCAAGAACAAAAAAAAAGTATTGAAGGATTTGCAAGACATGGTCTCACAGAAATTTGATGGCTTACCAAAACTTTACACACTGAAATCAACGAAAAATTGAATGATATGAAAAAACAAGTAAAGCATGAAGTACCTTCTGAAGTAAACAGTTACATTACACAGCTAATACAGAAGGTAGATTCTTTTAATGACCATAATGATCTAGTAGAACAACAGATAAAGAAAATCACAGATGCAAACACAAACATCAAAGCTACACAAAACCAGTTGTATTAGACAGTACAAAATGGTAACCACTGTCATTAACAAACTAAATAAAGACTATGAAGGTGTACATCTAGCTGTAGAAGAGCTTACTTTAAGGATAGCAACATTAGAAGTTGATTCAGCATGTGCTACAAAGGAGAGAGAGAAGATCAATGAAAATTTGAGTGATATCATTGGTCAAGCTGAAGCAGGTATGCTAGATAAGGGTAATACCATTGCAGAGAAGCTAGTAACAGATTGTAAGTTATATACAAATGTAGTTGAAATGGCTATTGAGAAAAAAGAAAAGGAAATCATGAACAAGTTAAACATTAACCTCCAAGCCACGGAAGATAGGATCCGCAATCTTTTATAAGAAAATATTACCGGATCTCAAAATAAGCATGTAAATAATACACAGTCTACAGTGAAGAAAGCACAACCTGTTGGTATCTATTCACAAATTGTCCTGAGTCCCACAGCAGGTACCAGTGACAGTTGTGGATTTCAGAGTGTAAACATAGCCACAACTCCAATACTTGAACAATTATCAGCTGGTATTACAGGTAACTACAATAACAACATAAATACAAACGAAAATGCCATGAGTCTATCAACTATTTTTGCAGATGAAGGTTTGCTGAGACATCGACAGCTTCCTACATTCACTACTGAAGGTAAAATAATGAATCCTATAGTATTTATCAGAGTTTTTGTCATGTATTTCCATACAACTGAATGGAAGCACAGATAATCAGATTTGTTGTGCAATATGCACAAGGTGATGTGCTCTTATGGGCAACTGAAGTGGCCAAACTTTGCAGCACTTATACCCAATTTGAACAACCTTTCCATGACAAATACTGGTCTGAGGCAGTGCAAGAAAGACTCAGATATGAGGTTTCCAACCCCACACCAAACAATGGCTAACATGGTAGCCTATGTGGATACTTTGAAAAACACATGAACAAGTCACTCTACTGGTTGAATCCAAAATCAAAAAGTCGTTTACCATTGCATATTAGAGAAAAATTAGTCACAATGCCAGAGCATGACAATGAATATTTTTTGTTTGTACTTGATACTATCGATTTAATCTATGAGGAAAGACCTGTACCCAATAGAACAATAGAAAATCAGGCACAACAACAACATAATTATGTAACTCAGTCAGCAAAACATGTTTTAAACACACAGCAAGGTTGGTACACACAACAGCAAAATTACATACCCAGAGGTAATGAGTAGGTAACAGGAATGGAAAAAACAAACAATTTAAAAGAAATTTTCAAAACAACAGTAGTAATTTCAATGCATGAGCAAATTACAATTCACCATCACAAAGTGCCAAACATAAATAGAAACAGTCAGCTGCAGCAGTGGCCGACACGCAGCAACAATGCCAGACCTTATGCTGTACCACAGCTGACCTTTGGGCAGCAAAAAAATTGCACAGCAGCTAACGATACAAATTGGCAAAGTAAACACACAGTGAAACTCAATAAAATTTCTCCAGGTAATGAACTAAGTCACACTACACCATTGAAAAACACCAATCAGTCATAGTTAAGCCCCAGGCTATTGACGCCTCAGGGAGTTGGGGCAAGGCAGAACTGCAAACATTTGTATCAGCATGAATTAGATATAGTAGATAAAGTCAAAGAAGAACAATTACAAGCCATCATTAAGGTGAAAATATTTAACATTGATACACAGTTAATTTTAGATACAGGTTCAACTACCAACCTAATTTCAAATGAATTTTCTTGTGAATTGTAGAAGAGAGGCAAATTCCCTACATTTTCTGTATGAAACTGCAAGGTGCAAACTGCTACAGGCAGTAAGATTAAAATGGTTAAGCATCAGGCACTTATTCCATTACAAATTGAACATTTTACAGAGAAGTGCAACTTTCTTATAATTGACAAACTTATAGTTAATTGTCTTATTGGCATGGACACGTTTAGAACATACAAAACACATATTAATATAGGTAATGGTAAATGCCACATTTTTGTAAAGGAACAGGTCTTTGATTTAGTCGAAACACCTGATGAAAGTAATAAAAACAAACTAGATTCAAATGTAATAGAACAATGTTCCTTTCCAGTTGTATATTTTACAAACAAATTTAATATTGAACAAGAAGCAAACACTGAGGTTAGTTATAAAATGGTAGAACAAAAACTAAGTGAACTGCAGATACAAGATGATATGCAACAACAAGAATTTTCTAACTTGTTATTTAAGTATGCCAATGATTTCAGTAAGAAGCCAGGAGCAATCAAAGACTATGAATATAAATTTGAAGTCTATCCTCATGAAACGTTTTGTGTAATGCCATATCCTATTCCATGGCGAAAATGAGGGCAGTAAGGGAAGAGATCAATTGTATGATTAAATGGGTTGTCCCCCTTCATTTTCACCCTATGATAGTCCAATATTACCAGTAAGCAAACCAGATGGTTCTGTAAGATTAGTTCTTGATGCTAGAGGTATCAATAAGATTATAGTCCCAGAATGCATAAGGCCAGGCAATTTAGACAAACAGCTTCTAAAGTTCTATAATACGAAATATTTCAGTATACTCGATCTCAAAATGTATTACTGGCAAATAAAACTCCGTGAAAAAAGTTCAAAATATACAGCATTTGTTTGTGGTGGCAGAAGTTATGAATTCCATGTTATACCTTTTGGACTGAACATTAGTGCAAGTGTGTTTATATAAGCATTGGACAAGGTTTTAGGACCACAATTGCTTAGCAAAGTCACTGTCTATGGAGGTGACCTGCTAATAGCCACACGCACTTGGTTAGAACATATCAGGCTCATTGAACAGGTGCTTCAACAATTTGCAGATTATGGAGTAACAGCCAATTTAAAAAAGTCTAGTTTTGGTAAGGAGCAAATTTTTAGGACATGTTGTGTCAGAACAAGGTATATTGATGATGATGATAAGGTCCCATACTCTGAGGAGCATGGGGGATGATGCGGGAGACCTGCACCACTGTACTAGCGAAGGTCCTAGTAGAGGTGGTTTGCCATTGCCTTCCTCTGACCATAATGGGGATGAATGATGACGATGAAGATGACACAACACCCAGTCATCTCGAGGCAGGAAAAATCCCTGACCCCGCTGGGAATCAAACCTGGGACCCCGTGTGTGGGAAGCGAGAATGCTACTGCAATACCACGAACTGAGGTATATTACCTGATCCAAAAAAACTTGATGCCATATGCAATTGTCCAGCTCCAAGGAATAAAAAACAACTAAAAGCCTTTTTAGGACTAGCTTTCGGTTTTTCGTAAATTCATACCACAACAACTAATGAATAGTGATACATTGCTCAACTTGTTATGAAAAGATAGGCTTTGGTTATGGGATGATATGTGTCAAGAGGACTTTAGTAACATTAAGCAGTCATTGGTCAATGCAAACATTCTTATCCGCCCTGACATATCCAAGGATTTTTGTCTATGCACAGATGCCTCATCTCAAGGGCTGGGGGCATGCTTGTTCCAGATGTGAGAAGAAGAAGGTAAGGAAGTATCCAAGGTCGTCAGTTTTGCTAGTCACAAGTCTTCAGAAGCAGAATAGGAAAGATTAGCTGTAATAAGGGCATTTAAAAAGTTTGAATATTGTTTGTCGGGAAAGAATAACAAAGTTTACTGTGAGCATCAGTCACTGTCATTTCTTTTAACATGTAAACTATTGCACTGTAGATTAGCTAGGTGGTGCCTATAATTTCGAGAGTATATATATTATAGGAAGTCAGAATGTTATTGTGGATGCCTTGTCCAGGTTACCACAAGGTGTAGAGGAATTTGGAAAATTAACAGAGCAGGCTGCAGAAATCAGAACATTATTAATGCAAGGTACAGCACAACAGTCTCATTACCATAAGTTTTGTAAGCAAATGAAAATTAAACAACAGTAAGATCATAGATGGAGTGAGGTCATGCAAAACCTTAAGCAAGATGAAGGTGGAAAGATAAATAAATGGTATTAGGAGTACAAGGGCGTTTTGTTTCATAGGAAACATGAAAAATCTGATCAAGGATGTGTGTGTATTCCTGAAAATTATATCAACAAATTTATAAGACACACATCAAGTATGGGGACATTATGGAGCAGGGAAATGTACTGAAAATATTACAACACTTTGTTATTTTTCCAAATTTCAGAAGGTGAGCCCTACAGGTATTAAGTAAGTGTGCGATATGTCAAAAATCAAAACAGTCCAATGTGTCAACAAACACTGAGCTACACCCAGTACTCATAAAAAAAAAACCTCTAGATATAGTATCCCTGAACATAGCTGGTCCATATCCAAGAAGTAAAGGAGGAGTAAGATACATAGTAGCACTATAAGACATTTTCTCAAAGCATATCAAAATGTATGCCATTAAAAATGCAACAGCCACAAATATAAAAAAAAAAAAAAAACAACTGAGGGAGACTATTTGAGAAGAGTAGGTAAACCAAAGGTACTAATAACTGATAATGCTTCATATTTCATTGGGCAAAATTGGAAACAATTTATGACCTCACAGGGCATAAAGCACATATTAGTAAGTCTTTTCCACCATGAAGCAAGCCCAGTTGAATGAGTCTTTAAAGAATTTAACCAGTAAATTAGGACATGCACTCCTCACAAACACACTTGATGGGTAGAATACATAACCTCCTTTCATGCAAGTTGTCAATAACCTTTCACATTCTTCAATGGGTTTCTCACCTAATGAACTGATGTTCCAGACAAATGAATGAATGAGTGGGAGTTGCCCATACCAAATATACCCACTACAGAAATGACATTACAAGACAAAATCAAACAAGTCACAGTTACACTAGAAAACAGGGCTGGGTATAGAAGGAACATTTATAACAAGAAACTGAAACATGTTACACAATTTTCTGAAGGACAACAAGTCATCTTACGGATGCCTCTTAAATCAACAAAAATTGGCAAACTAAATAAGTGGCAATTACTCTGTTCAGGATCATATGTAATTTCCAAAATAGCATACCCAGGGATGTACAGATTAGCCCATGAGAAAACAGGGAGAGACAAGGGTCTCCACCCTCTCAAAGATATAAAAGCCTTTATAGAATGATGAAGCGTGGTAAGATTTCTTTTTTATTGCAAGATAATTGTACATAGTGTACATACTTCTAAGTATAACTTTTCTTGTGGAGTGTATTTTAAGATAAAATAATGTATATAAGCATAAGTAATTCTTTTAATTTGTCCACACAGACATAAAAATTAACAGCAATGAGAAGTAACAGGCTGCTTGATGTGGAGCAAAAGTATAAACGAAATTAGCTGATGGCTCAGCTGTCATGAGCTCAACAATATGCACTGACATCCGTAGCAGGAGAGAAGACACTGACCTGTCCTTATGTGCAACAGACTGACAGAAGACGCAACCAAAATAGGAATGCAAGGCATACTAAATACAAAGTAAATGGAAATACTGTACAAATACATCTACTATCTAAGAACTAAGGAACCTATTGATATATGTACACAGAGATTTAATTAAATACTAAGCTATATACAGCATATTTACAACCAAATGGAAACATTATGAAAAACTATATGAGACATGTAATTTAAGGACTAATGACAAAATACCATAAAATGGGGTGAATAGCAACAAATTTGAACTTTGGTTGAAAAATTTACTTATTGTTTGTCAAGTTTAAACAAAAAACACTATCCAAAATGCAGGTCTTTATTGCTCTTATCAGCTTATGATATTATTATCAAATTATTTTCTTTCATTAAATTAAAGAAAGTTTAAATATGGTGTTTCTAATCAACCCTCAGATAGGGGTGAATAGAAACAGTGTTATAAAACTATCATTGTTTCTTTTAAAAGCAAAGAGAGGTTGATAAAAGCCATGAAATATATATTTTTTTCTATTATAAAATAAACATACAAATATTTATTTCAAAAGATAATGGTTTATCAATTTTAAAAGTCAGTAAAATATGCAAAAATGTTTGTGTCAATTGGCTAATCTATTCAAACTTAAGGTGAATGAACAGAACACAGCTGTTTACTGTGAGCCTAGTACTGTATTATTAAAAATTGTTAAATCAGACGGATCATCCTCAAAACATAGCATGTCTTTGAAATGGGCACTTGAACTGAGAACTGGCGATGACAATTTTAGGATGACATCATTTCTTGAGACAAAAGATTCTTCTTCAGTCATTGTGAACTTTTTGGTTTGATGAACTCTTTTTAAAAATGCTCCAACAAAACCATTGTCAATAAGGTAATTAACTTTGCAAACATAACATTGAAAAGATGATGTTTTACCATATACTTTGACCACCATATGGCCATCTTGGCTTAAGTAGATACCAGTATTTTCATCTTGACCTGAAGAATCTGAAGAGGACAAAAATCAAGTCCTCATCACTGTCCTGCACTGAGTATGCATCTTCATCCCCTGAAGAATGAATCAAGACTTTTCTGTTTTTCTTCATATTTTGTTTTCATTGTCTTGGATTGTTTAGATGTACAAAGGCTTGGATCACTGTAAAGTTAAAAGTTTTTAATAAAAAAGAAATTACTCCAGCTGTATTCAAGATTTTATATTTACTTCACTACTAGTTTCAACATTGCATCAATGCCATCTTCAGGCCCATACACTTTGATGAAATCAGTTGTGTGTGGCTCAGTCTAGAAGTCCACGGTGAGACCAACATGTGCTCCATATGGATGGCGGGCAGTAACTAGTGTGAAATTTAAACCAGTGGGTCGAAGATAGCATAGTGTTTATATCTTTACTATCTTTGACCCACTGGTTTAAACTTCACACTAGTTACTGCCCGCCATCCATGTGGAGCAGTGGGTCAAAGACAATATAGTGTTTATATGTTTACTATCTTTGACCCACTGGTTTAAACTTCCCACTAGTTATTGCCTGCCATCCATGCGAAGCACGTGTTGGTCTCACTGCAGACTTCTAGACTGAGCCAGACACAACTAATTTCATCAAAGTGTATGGGCCTGAAGATGGTGTTGACAACGTCAAAACTAGTAATGAAGAAAATATAAAATCTTAAGCACAGCTGGGGGAATTTCATTTTTAATAAAAATTATACCAGCTGTGTCCCAACTTCATCCAGTTTAAATATGGATGTATGAAGAGTAAAGTGAAGAATTTGGGGTTACATCCTCCCCATCCATGTCCTCAGAGTCATCAACACTAACAATTCCGCCAGGTTGGACATTAACTTTTGTCCTTCTTCTCCTTTGTTTAGGAGTCTGGTCTTGTCTAAGACTCTGGGAAAGTTCTTTAAAACTTGTCAACAGCATTAGTGGATACTTCAAGACTATTCTTATCCCAGTTTTCATTTACTGGTATACAAGTACCTGGGGGCATTGACAACACTCTATTGCAGGCTAGACGCACAATCCTACATTTCCTAAAACCTGCAATAACATTTTTTTCCTTCAAGGAGTCAAACAACTTTTTCAAAAGTAGAGGACATTTATCCTTAGGATCTGTTGCCTCATTTCTTCATTGACCTTTCTTCCATTCTTCTAATATTTGGGGCCAAGTAGTTTTAACAGTCTGAAAAAACACCACATCCGGTGTTTGTGCTAGGTGTGTTGAATTTGCTGGTAGGAATATAAATCTTATGTCACTGTCCTGACACAGCTTAACTGATTCTATGGACAGATGCAAAGATAAATTGTCTCCAATGAGAAGTTTCATACCTTCCAGCTTTTTCAGGTATGGAATAGCAACTGTAAGGAACCAATCATCAAAGCAGAACGAATTGAACAAGCCAGATTTTGTCCGACTGTATCTTGCATATTTTGGCCCACCTTCAGTCCAGCTTCAATATAAATGCAAAGCCTTATACAGGACATAAAGGGGGTAGTATAGTGCCATCTGCAGCAGGTGCAAACATTTCAGAGATTGATACCTTTGAGGAGTTCATGACCCTTTTTGGATATTTAGTTCCCCTCCGTGTGACTACCTTTCATTTTCCTGGATCATCTGTAAGGTCTGTCTCATAATAATTTATTATATTACATAGTGGGACATTCTCTAATTCCTTTGACAGTTCATGGAAGTAACTGTTGATAGTTTCTGGTGTAACATGTAATGGCCCCCTGCCTTAATATGATGAAAATTCAGTTTTATGTTAGTAAATAAAATGTTACATGCTTTAGGAGAATATAACTTCTCATCAGAACATTTCAAAGATGATCACAGGGTGGTCATCACAATGCTGAATAATACTGTTTCAAATATAAAATTTATGACTCTTCACTTTTGTTGTCTAGGGTATTATATATTTATAAGAGGTCCAGATTTTTAAAAAAAGGTAAGGCCGGAGACATCTAGTAGTTTTATAAAAGTCATCACATGTTTTTATTCCTCTTTAAAAACCACATGTAAAGTTTACATGGTGTCTCTGAAAAAACAGTTCCATCAGCCTCTTTGGTTCTGCGATCCACATGTGTTTACAAACAATGGAATTAGCCGGCGCTAAAAATGTTGACCGATGTGACTTTCACAATTACACTGAGCCAACTGCCTGCCGGTCTTTGACAGTGCCCATATTTATAACCTTGCAAAGAGATCAAAAAATTATCTCTTTTTTTAGAGTCAATTAAATTGTTATTAAATGAATTATATTTTGACTAAAGTTCAGTCTTGATCACACCATTTATGTTTCAATGATAAAGGTAACCGGTTTCGGTTATTTTTACATAACCATCATCAGACCTGTGGATTAATTTTAGGAAATACTAGAAACCATCTTTAAATAAAATGAAAGTGTCTAATGACATCAAAATTTAACAAGATGAAATAAAATTAATTATACCCATGGCTCCCTTAGGATGGTAGGTGGAGCTCTCCTCAGCTGCTACAAAGTCAACTGGTGGTTATGAGTGTTTTTTTTCCTTTATTGTTATTTGAATACCTAAACAATCAGGTAGGCTGTCAGCGGCATGCTACGCCGCTCTTCAGCCATAGTGTTGACAATAACAGAACACAGAATGGAGAATCAGAATGAACATAGTGACGTGCAAAAAATAGTGGTGACAGATACACAATAAACACAGAGCCGTTCACACTCGACGATAACGACACTGAAAACACGTTGACATGGTGCACAGAACACTGGTGAATCCGACGGCACAAGTGAACGTAGAAGCGTGATGGCGGACACTAAAAAACACAAAACGACGTCACACACACGAGACACAGATGGCAATGATCTCCGGCGCGCGAAAGTCCATGTAGCATGTGCGAGTCCGGGGACCTGCCAAGAGGGGAAGAAAGGTGAGGGGCGGCTGGATAGGGTGGAGAGTGGAGAACAAAGATGCCAATGGCTGAGGAGATGGGAGGAGGAGTAGAGGGACAGGGGAGGGGAAGCCCGGGGGAGGAGTGGGGAGAAAGGGAGGAGGGAGGGAGGGTGCCCAAAGGAACAGACACAGGAAGAGGGAGGGAGGATCGAAGTTGGTAGGAGGGGTATATGGAGGGGAGGAGGACATCATCAGGGAGGAGGAGCTGGCAGAAGCCACCTTGGGAGAGGGTAGGGAGGGTGGAGAGATGGAGACCGGGTGGGACGTGGGAATACAGGCGCGGCAGCGGGCGGGGGTGGGAGAGGATGGGTGAGACAAGCGGATGAGGAGGATCAAGTTTGCGGGAGGTGTACAGGATCCGCATCCTTTCAAGGAAAAGGAGGAGTTGGGTGAAGGGGATGAGATCATACAGGATCCGCGTGGGGGAGGGGAGACGGATGCGATAGGCGAGGCGGAGAGCATGGCGTTCAAGGATTTGTAGGGATTTATAAAAGGTAGGGGGGTGGAGATCCAAGCTGGATGGGCGTAACAAAGGATAGGGCGGATGAGGGATTTATAGGTGTGGAGGATGGTGGAGGGGTCTAGACCCCACGTACGGCCGGAAAGGAGCTTGAGGAGATGGAGTCGGGAGTGTGCCTTGGCTTGGATTGTCCGGAGATGGGGAGTCCAGGAGAGGTGACGGTCGAGGGTGACGCCAAGGTACTTAAGGGTGGGAGTGAGGGTGATAGGACGGCCATAGACGGTGAGATAGAAATCAAGGAGGCGGAAGGAAGGGGTGGTTTTGCCTACAATGATCGCCTGGGTTTTGGAGGGATTGACCTTGAGCAACCACTGGTTGCACCAAGCGGTGAACCGGTCAAGATGGGATTGGAGAAGGTGTTGGGAGCACTGCAGGGTGGGGGCAAGGGCAAGGAAGGCGGTGTCATTGGCAAACTGGAGAAGGTGGACGGGGGGTGATGGCGGCGACATGTCCGCCGTATACAAAAGGTAGAGAAGGGGGGATAGGACGGAGCCTTGGGGCACACCAGTGGAGGAGAAAAAGGTGTAGGAGTCTGTGTTATGGATGGTGACATAGGAAGGATGGTGGGAGAGAAAGGAGCCGATCAGACGGACGTAGTTAATGGGAAGGGCGAAGGTTTGGAGCTTGAATAGGAGACCGGAATGCCATACGGGGTCATAAGCTTGTTCGAGGTCCAGGGAGAGGAAGATTGCGGAGTGATGGGAAATAAGCTAGTCAGAAAGGAGATGATTGAGGTGAAGGAGAAGTTCGTCGGAAGAGAAGGACGGCTGAAAGCCACACTGGGTAACGGGAAGGAGGCGGTGCTGGCGGAGATGCTGGTGGATGCGGCGGGTGGTTATGAGTGTTTTTTTTTTCTTTTTTTTTCTTTATTGTGATTTTAAAACCCGTAGAACAGGTAGGCTGGCAGCAGCACAATATGCCGCTCTTCAGCCAAAGATAGTACAATGATAAAAACAGAGAAGATACATGACTTGGAACAAAATGGCGGGAAAAAACAGTACACGCGTGAACATAAAAAAACATGAAGCCGTTCACACTCGATGACAGTCCACACTACAAACTCTTGACACGAAGCACAAACACTGAAGATGATGATGGCACTGGTGAACGATGGAGTGTGACGGTGAACACTGAACACTAAACACGATGCCACACACGAGACACTGATGGCAATGATCTCCAGCACGCAGATGTCCACTTAGCATGTGCGAGTCTGGGGACCTGCCAAGAGGGGAATAAGGGTGAGGTGGGGGAGAGGGGAGAACAAGGATGCCAATGGGTGAGGAGATGGGGGGAGGAGGAGAGGAACAGGGGAGGGGAAGCCCGGGGGAGGAGTGGGAAGAAATGGAGGAGGGAGGGAAGAGGGAGAGAAGGGAGGGAGGGTGCCCAGAGGAGCAAACACAGGAGGAGGGTGGGAGGATCAAAGTTGGTAGGAGGGGTAGATGGAGGGGAGGAGGGCATCATCAGGGAGAGGGAGCTGGTGGAAGCCACCTTGGGAGAGGGTAAGGTGGGTGGAGAGATGGAGACATGGGAATACAGGTGCGGCCGCAGGTGGGGGTGGGAGAGGATGGGGGAGACTAGCAGGTGAGGAGGATCGAGTTTGCGGGAGGTGTACAGGATCCATATCCTTTTGGTTATGAGTGCTGAGCACGAGCTTAAATATGCAGAGGCTCCGCCTACTTCCTGTCACACTACTTCACAACTGCCAATCAGCATTCATAAGATGACGCCATCGTCAAAGTATAAAAGTAGGAAATACACTAATAACATAAAATTGATGACATGATGTGGCATCCTGACAAGTATAAAAAAGTGCAACAATCACGAAGTACTCCACTAATAGGTAATCCAAAATATATGAAGATGACATATATGGGAAACATATCAGATAGAATTACTAATTTATTCAAAAATTCTGGAATAACAATAGCATTTACAACTGACAATACTTTACAACAAAGATTAAGACATACCGTAAGTAAAGATAATGGAAAATTTACCAGATCAGGAGTGTACAAGATCCAATGTAGAGACTGTGAGAAAATATATATCGGCCAAACAGGTCGAAATTTTGCAGTAAGGTACAAAGAACATACGTCGGGTACCTCACGAACAAAGTCTGTATTCGGCCATCATATAGCATTCAATAATCATGCTGAGGGGACAGTAGAGCAGAATTTACAAGTTCTTCATTATGCAAATAAAGGCTTACTTATGAATATCTTAGAAGAAATCGAGATATATGCGCATTTGAAAACCAAATCATCAATGCTGCTCAATGAACAATTAGATTTTCGCAAAAAATATTTTTACAACCTTTTTGATGAAATTTTATAATAAGAGCACCTACTCTTTTGTTTTAAAATATAAGGCTAGTTATACCCATGACAAAAGCTATGTATGTAAAATATGCTGTACAACATATAAAAATTTTATTAAATTGACATTGATTATTATAAAAACTATTAGATCGATGAGTTCTAAAAATTTAATCAGCGGTCTCATCAGTTATTCAGACATACATAATGCTACCCTACTGTTATAAAGAATATTGCTATGAAAACTACAGTTAAAGTAAGACCATTCTGCAGCATCCAACAAAGATGCAATTGTGATGTAGGTGACTCGGTGTAATCGATATATACCACAACTCCAAGGACTTTCACATCTTTGATGTAACTGACACTGTAATAGTATTAAGGTTGCCCATAGTGGGCACAACTATTACACATCATAGTTTACTGTTTTTATCTAAAATATAAATAAGCTGTACACATACTATCTATCTGTTAATCAGACATTTTAAATGAATCAATTTTATGTTATTAGTGCATTTCCTACTTTTATACTTTGACAATAGCATCATCTTATGAACACTGATTGGCAGTTGTGAAGTAGTGTGGGAGGAAGTAGGCAGAGCCTCTGCATATTTAAGCTCATGCTCAGCACTCAAAACCTTGTTGACTCCGTAGCAGCTTGGGAGAGCTCCGCCTACCATCCTAAGGGAGCCATGGGTATAATTAATTTTATTTTATCTTGTTAAATTTTGACGTCATTAGACACTTTCATTGTATTTAAATATTGGTTTGATAGTATTTCCTAAAATTAATCCACAGGTCTGATGATGGTTATGTAAAAATAACCGGAACCAGTTACCTATATCATTGAAACATAAATGGTGTGATCAAGACTGAACTTTAGTCAAAATATAATAATCTATTGATCACTGTATTCCAAAAATGTTTACCAAAATTGAATGAATTATTTACATGAAATAGTTACTAATGATTCTGGTGCTCAGGTGTTTAGATTAAAACCATAAATGGTGCATTTTACAAATAATTACAAGCATCAACCAAGTGAAATAGCTGGGTTACAGTGTTGAATGTGACCTTTCTCATTTGCATAATATTGGGGTTAAAAAGTGCATATCTGTAAATTACATGAGTATACAGTACAAAAGTATTATTAAACTTACTTGTTTTTCATACTATGTGTAGTGAATAATCAGGTTTTCCCAGGCAAATTTTATAACAAGCAATTTCGTAGTTACATATGTTGACACTTTGATTAAGCCTATGTGAGCAAAACATAACAGTTCCTAATGAAATATTTGTGTTAAAACAGTTTAAATAAATGTACCTTGCTTTTTTAATCTCTTTTGGATCGAAATATTATATATTAATGACACTGAAAAACATTGCATCATAATTGCACCCATACAAAATTTAACTAATTTGAGTTTAATTTACTGCAAAATCGTAATTTATCCTCAGTATTGTATACTTCCATACTTCTTTCCCCTCCTATCGGGATCATTACAAACACCAACTCCAGAGCATTTTATGTTTTGGCACATTTGCACTGCTAATTGATTTTTGTGTCACCTCATAAATGATTCCACAAAATCACAACCAGGGAGATTATTTGTAAACCTTCTCACCTCCTTCCCCGTTCTGTCCAGAAAATCCTTTACTAGAAGTCTTAAGGTTGTAATGTCAATAGGATAGCTCCATTTTCTGCATATTTTCAGCCGGTCTATAGACAGCTTCTCTTCTTCAAAAGACAAGGCAGTTTGTCCACCCTGAGGTTTATTGTTGGTGCTTCTTTTTAGGTGCCTGTATAGTATGCTAAAATGAATTCCATGTTTTTCAGCTGCTTTCTGCAAGCTAACCCCCGATTTAATGTCAGAGAGGGCATTGTTTATACAATTAGGGCAGTGTTTTTTGTAACCATCTCCAATGACGCATTTGTATTTCCATGGCATATTTGAACAGCAACTCTGAAACAAGGAAGATATGTTAATTGTGCATGTAACATAACTAAAGAATTATATTGTATTAATATGGCCTACTAATAGATTTCTTAAGACGTTATTATTGTGGGGTGAAGAGAAACACCAGAATTTATATGTTTCTATTCACTCCACAAAGTTTATAAACGTAAACTAAAAAATTTGAAAATTTACAGACCTGATTTCATTGAAAGTGAAACAAAAACCGGGGGAGCCCCTCCACGCTCGCACAAGCATGGTGATCAACTCAAAAGGTCTACTGTCACCTGTGCATTGTTAGTAATTACATCGAGGAGATCGTAGGAGTGAGGAACTGCGATGTTATCTATACATCTGGGTAAGGTTACCCATTAATACGGGCGCATCTGGGTGATAAAAGTGGTCGAAAAAGCTAGACAGAATCAAGCTTTAAAGAAGAGCGGTTTTTGAGGGCAGAGGGGGAAAAAAGTGCCAAGGGAAAAAAACCTCTGCGACAGTGTCAGGTTGGGTAGTAATGGCAATAGCGGTTTCTTGCTATGTGCGACAGATTGTGCAAGGTAGGCTATGTTAGGGGTTGGGTATCATGCATCAATACCATAGAGAATTGCCAGATCATCATAGAATGATCAGCCCTATCGAGAGGGTGAGCGCTGCTGCTGCTGGCGCTGATGTCGTCTCCTGGGCCAGCTACTGCTGCTGCTCGTCCTATGTTGCTGCGTGTTCCAGTTGCTGCAGCTGGGCTTGTGTGTATCCTCCTGGTCCTGCTGCAGTGGCTTCGTCTCTGTAACAAGAAAATTAGTGCGGCAATGCATGCTTTGTCGTTACGCCCTCTGCTGCACCATGTCGGTGGAGACTTGGCACAGCTTCATCAGGCTGGTTGCTGAACAGCGACAGTCTGCCGCCACTCAGTGTCATCCTCCTCTACTGCATGGCACAGCTCTACCGCATTTGAGCCTCGAGGAGCTCCGCTTGTCCGGTGAGCTGCGCCACTTGAGCTTCGGAGACGTGAGCGCCGTTTTCTCGCATATCTGCGATGAACGGTGCCATTTTGGCTTCTCGGTCCCTTGCGGGGGCCACCCCCATGGTGGTCGGCGTCACCGCCGGGGCGGCGGTTAACCTCTTTGTGCCCCTCTCCTGCGGTGCTGCTGTTGCGGCAGTCACTGGGACAGGCACGCAAGTGTCCTTCTGCGAGGTCACAGGAGTGTTCACAGGCTTGGTAGCACAGAGGCCTTGGGCGAAAACTGCACACAGTTGCCTCAAGGCCTCTTCCTTCTCTGCAGCCACGGCGGCTGTGAAGGCAGGCTTTGTGGGCTGCAGTGGCCTCCTTCACGGCGGTGTCGAGTTGGAGGCCACATTTCTTCTTGGGAGCGTGAGCTGCATCCTGACTGCCCATTTCTGGCCAGTCATCCCTGTCCCTGGCCGGTGGAGCTGCTACTGCATCGTCCCTCAGCTGCGCTGGGCTGTTCTGTGCCATACGTTGTTTCTGACGTTGTCTTCTCTTCTTCTGCTGCATTGGTGTGGCCGCGGCTGCCTCGTCGCCTTAGCCACGGTTGTGGCTTGAGAAAGCCGTGCAACCGCGCCAACTGGCAACGTGCAGGCCGCCACACCGGACACAAGTCGGCAGAGCATTATTGCTGCGGTCGCAGGTGCAACTGTCGTGCTCGCCTGAGCACTTGACGCACCGCGCCGCGTTGCAGCAATACTTCACGACATGGCCCTCGCCTTGGCATCTGAAGCACTGGGGCTGGGGGTCTGTGGCGGCCAGGAGAGCTTCCGTCATAACCGGGAAGTCCAGCAACTTCCACAAGTCGAAGATGTCGCTCCCACCGTCAGCTGTTTGCACGGTCATGGCATAGAGCGGCACCCTCTTCCTGTTGGTCCAGTTGTGCAACCTTGCGGATGCATTACCAAACCTGGCTCGCAGCAGCCCTTCCTGGACCGATGCCTCATCACAGAACTAAGGTAACCTCCTGAAGAGTGCCTTGGTCGTCTTCATCCTTCCTATGGAAGGTGCCTTCTGTCGCGCCGGTGGCGTGTCGACGATGTGGTCGGCCACTGCGACCTTGATCGCCCTGTGGTCGGCCACGTTTGCAGCTTGAACGCAGATCAGTGAGTCTGTATTGACAGACTTGTAGACCACCTCATTCCTAGCACAATTCGTCATGGTGTCGAACAGTGCTGCCCACCCGCCTTTGCACTTGACGAAGAAAGTGGGGACAGGCCGCGACTCGTCTTCTCAGGAGTTCCTTGCATGGTTGGCAGACTCTTTGAGTTGCACAACCAAAGAACCCTTTGTAGCTGCAGGTTTCCTCTGTGCACTCTTCTTTCCCATGCTACGAGGCACAGAACATGACAATCTGCAGGTGTTGTGAAAACAACACACGGCAATTTGCTTTCCGTGGCGCCCACAGCACAGAAACCTCTTCACAAGCTCTCTACAGCCGAGTAAGCATAGCCCGCAACACCAGAGATGTGCTCGCCTTGCTAGCTCAGGCTGAAGTGTGAAACAAAAACCAGCCCCTACTGTTATATATAGGTGTTATACCTAGTACTGACAATGCCCTTAACTGCTATATGTATAACACATGCCCCTACTGTTATATATAGGTGTTATAACTAGTACTTACAATGACATTAACTGCCATATGTAGAACCCATGTTTACTTACCAGAGAAGTTCAAAGTAGGTAGGAAAACAACGTAAAAAGTATCAACACAGACACAAGGATAAACATCAACCTACAATGCTGCAAACCCACAAAAAAACATAATTTTCTTGTTAGTTTGAAGTGTTGTAAACCCAAAAAGAATAATGGTTAAAATTAATGTCCAGTACAACCTTTAGTATTCAGAGTAATTGTGTATATGAAGTTTTGTTTCTGTTCACCCTGCCATTTCTATTCACTCTGTTTTATGGTACCATAAGAAATGTCAGATAATTTTCTTTGCAGAGTAAATATCATAATGGTTATCAGAATAAATGAATGTCTATGAATTTACACACAGTGTGAAAATAACTGTGGATGTATGCAATGACCGAATGTTTCAGTGGCCATCGAGCTATGAAATGCAATTAGTTTTAAGTTAGATTTAAGTTTTTTCTTTCAGCGACCAGTGCATCATCACATTGCAGAAGAAGAGAATTATGTCAAGAGTAGCAGATACCAAATGAAGAAATGGGTCACACCTTGAGTATAAAATTTAGTTATAAGGAGTTTTATACAAAGGTCATAAGGCAAATGAAAAATGAAATATGCATCATCACACTGTGCCTCCGTCACAATTGTCAGTACCTATTCACTGCAGAGTGCACGTAAACATTTAAGTGGGAGATTTTACAAAAACCAGTTAAATTTTTATTGTGTCACATGAAAGCTTGAATAACGACATTTCCAGGTATTTGAGAAAGATAAGTATATGGTGGACAAAATGTTACGTTTCACACTAAGCTACATGTGAATTTAAGTAAACAGCACTAGCACATGAAGAAGAAACATGACACTCCGTCAATATTATTTACATGAAACAAAAGTTCCTTGGAAACTAGTCCATGATTGTACAAGTAACATTTCCTCATAAATCCTTGAACCAGTAGATGAGTATCTCCCTTCTTTCCTCCCAGACAAGGAGTCAGTGCCAACCATAGTTAGGTCTATTTTCAATGTTTTTCTCTCTCTTCTATGTAAGGAGGAAAAGAGCTCCCATAAGTGATAAAAGCCTTTCTATAAAATGAACCAAAAATGTATTGTATACTTGAATTGGTTCATAAAAATGTGATATATAATTAATTTGTATATGTGATGTGAACAAAGATAAGGTGAAGCTAACAAACAAACTGTAGTAACAGAACCCAGTTAATGAAAATTTTATGATGTTTTAAAACTTAAGTGTGGAATGTCAACCATAGGTATAAGCTACCATGTTATTTATAGTGTTGTAGCTCAATAATTGCATGAATTTTCATTGTAAACCAAACTCTATATGAAGAAATGAACTCTAAAGACAGCAATTTATACAATGTTTTTGATGGCTATATGTGTCTTTCAACAAGTACACAGTCAAGTGTGGTGATACGAACATGTGTGTGCAATGAAATAACTTTTGACAAGTGAACTATAGTTGTTCGAGCCGGTACTTACCTCACTGACATAAGCTGTTGGTCAGGGTTCTCTCTGCTGAAAATGCAAGTACGATGGGTAGTAATGACGCCTAGGCCATAAAAATGGAGATCTTCTGCTACTGTGTTGGTTTTTGAACAGTAAGCACACACCCACTGTACCCAGAATGAAGACAAATACCATGGCAATTCCTCAATATGTGACACTCATGTGAAAGTGTGACACTCAATGTGAAATCAACACTAAGAAAGTGAGCAAACGCATGTGCAAAGGTAGCATCTAGCATGTTGACCATTGGCAACTAGTTATTGCCACCAAATCACCTAGTGCACCAGGGGAAAACCCGGCAGCAAGAATGAAGCAAACTGGACATTATTATTAGCACTCTAAATTTAAATATGTAATGGACTGTCATATTATGTATATAATCTTTTAATTTCTTGTAGACCTTTAAAATACATGGGATAAGCTGACATATCCATCCATTAAATAAAATGAAGCTGACAACAAAGGGCATCAACCCCTATTGGCAAATGTAAATAAAAAAAACACTGCATGTCTCCATAATCTGTCACCGTACAGTGTGGGGGCAATTATATAAGTACATGATGAAAGAACCCCAGGACGCTGCAGAGTTAGTATTTATTAAAGAACAAATACCGATCAACCAGAAGAATTAGCAAAGACATTACTATGAATGCACAGTAAGGTGCAGGCAAATGAAAATATTTATCATTCAATGATATTAGATATGAAATATTGTGATCACGATGTATCATATGTGTGCATGAATAATAAGATGTTAAAAAACAGTATCAAGCATTTTATTTATTGAAGTAAGTGAAAAGGAAAAATACAGGAAGAGGATTTTCATGATTATGACAAGTGTTGGTGTTCCCGGAGTCCGCTGCCGCCTGCAGCTTCAACTAGGTCAGCGAAGTTTGGTTGACAACAAAAATTAAGATAAGCACAGACATTTTAACAATGCAATCACATTCAGCTATATCTATTTAAATTTTTTTTTTTCAAATTACACATGTGGCAGGTAATGCAATTACATGTGCGTGATCAATAGCCCCTCATGCCCTGTGACCAAGCCCAAGTGGCCTCGCCTCACACTGAGTCACCATATGTTGCCACTGTTCGTGATTCTGGTGCAACAGTATCTTGGCACTGCCCATATTCACCTGTACCAAGCTTGGCAGCTTCACATTGCTTGCAGCATCATAATTCCTGCATATAGCAAGTTTCAGGTCCTCAGTGTCTTTCTCTTTCTGCTCATTGGGCAAGGCAGCTGTCCTGCCCCAGCTGTCACTTGTTATGTGTTGGCCAAGACTGCCCACATCTATCTACATCTACATCTATACTCCGCGAGCCACCTTACGGTGTGTGGCGGAGGGTACTTATTGTACCACTATCTGATCCCCCCTTCCCTGTTCCATTCACGAATTGTGCGTGGGAAGAACGACTGCTTGTAAGTCTCCGTATTTGCTCTAATTTCTCGGATCTTTTCATTGTGATCATTACGCGAGATATATGTGGGTGGTAGTAATATGTTGCCCATCTCTTCCCGGAATGTGCTCTCTCGTAATTTCGATAATAAACCTCTCCGTATTGCGTAACGCCTTTCTTGAAGTGTCCGCCACTGGAGCTTGTTCAGCATCTCCGTAACGCTCTCGCGCTGACTAAATGTCCCCATGACGAATCGCGCTGCTTTTCGCTGGATCATGTCTATCTCTTCTATTAATCCAACCTGGTAAGGGTCCCATACTGATGAGCAATACTCAAGAATCGGACGAACAAGCGTTTTGTAAGCTACTTCTTTCGTCGATGAGTCACACTTTCTTAGAATTCTTCCTATGAATCTCAACCTGGCGCCTGCTTTTCCCACTATTTGTTTTATGTGATCATTCCACTTCAGATCGCTCCGGATAGTAACTCCTAAGTATTTTACGGTCGTTACCGCTTCCAATGATTTACCACCTATGGCATAATCGTACTGGAATGGATTTCTGCCCCTATGTATGCGCATTATATTACATTTATCTACGTTTAGGGAAAGCTGGCAGCTGTCGCACCATGCATTAATCCTCTGCAGGTCCTCCTGGAGTACGTACGAGTCTTCTGATGTTGCTACTTTCTTGTAGACAACCGTGTCATCTGCAAATAGCCTCACGGAGCTACCGATGTTGTCAACTAAGTCATTTATGTATATTGTAAACAATAAAGGTCCTATCACGCTTCCCTGCGGTACTCCCGAAATTACCTCTACATCTGCAGATTTTGAACCGTTAAGAATGACATGTTGTGTTCTTTCTTCTAGGAAATCCTGAATCCAATCACAAACCTGGTCCGATATTCCATAAGCTCGTATTTTTTTCACTAAACGTAAGTGCAGAACCGTATCAAATGCCTTCCTGAAGTCCAGGAATATGGCATCAATCTGCTCGCCAGTGTCTACGGCACTGTGAATTTCTTGGGCAAATAGGGCGAGCTGAGTTTCACATGATCTCTGTTTGCGGAATCCATGTTGGTTATGATGAAGGAGATTTGTATTATCTAAGAACGTCATAATACGAGAACACAAAACATGTTCCATTATTCTACAACAGATTGACGTAAGCGAAATAGGCCTATAATTATTCGCATCTGATTTATGACCCTTCTTGAAAATGGGAACGACCTGCGCTTTCTTCCAGTCGCTAGGTACTTTACGTTCTTCCAGCGATCTACGATAAATTGCTGATAGAAAGGGGGCAAGTTCTTTAGCATAATCACTGTAGAATCTTAAGGGTATCTCGTCTGGTCCGGATGCTTTTCCGCTACTAAGTGATAGCAGTTGTTTTTCAATTCCGATATCGTTTATTTCAATATTTTCCATTTTGGCGTCCGTGCGACGGCTGAAGTCAGGGACCGTGTTACGATTTTCCGCAGTGAAACAGTTTCGGAACACTGAATTCAGTATTTCTGCCTTTCTTCGGTCGTCCTCTGTTTCGGTGCCATCATGGTCAACGAGTGACTGAATAGGGGATTTAGATCCGCTTACTGATTTTACATATGACCAAAACTTTTTAGGGTTCTTGTTTAGATTGTTTGCCAATGTTTTATGTTCGAATTCATTGAATGCTTCTCTCATTGCTCTCTTTACTCTCTTTTTCGCTTCGTTCAGCTTTTCCTTATCAGCTATGATTCGACTACTCTTAAACCTATGATGAAGCTTTCTTTGTTTCCGTAGTACCTTTCGTACATGATTGTTATACCACGGTGGATCTTTCCCCTCGCTTTGGACCTTAGTCGGTACGAACTTATCTAAGGCATACTGGACGATGTTCCTGAATTTTTTCCGTTTTTGTTCCACATCCTCTTCCTCAGAAATGAACGTTTGATGGTGGTCACTCAGATATTCTGCGATTTGTGCCCTATCACTCTTGTTAAGCAAATATATTTTCCTTCCTTTCTTGGCATTTCTTATTACACTTGTAGTCATTGATGCAGCCACTGACTTATGATCACTGATACCCTCTTCTACATTCACGGAGTCGAAAAGTTCTGGTCTATTTGTTGCTATGAGGTCTAAAACGTTAGCTTCACGAGTTGGTTCTCTAACTATCTGCTCGAAGTAATTCTCGGACAAGGCAGTCAGGATAATGTCACAAGAGCCTCTGTCCCTGGCTGCAGTTCTGATTGTGTGACTATCCCATTCTATACCTGGTAGATTGAAGTCTCCCCCTATTACAATAGTATGATCACGAAACTTCTTCACGGCGTTCTGCAGGTTCTCTCTGAGGCGCTCAACTACTACGGTTGCTGATGCAGGTGGTCTATAGAAGCATCCGACTATCATATCTGACCCACCTTTGATATTATTTCACATTCGCATTCGCTAATAACTTCACTGGATATTACTGAATTCTTTATTGCTATAAATACTCCTCCACCATTGGCGTTTATCCTATCCTTGCGGTATATATTCCATTCTGTGTCTAGGATTTCGTTACTGTTCACTTTCGGTTTTAACCAACTTTCCGTTCCTAATACTATATGCGCACTATTTCCTTCAATAAGAGATACTAATTCAGGAACCTTGCCCTGGATACCCCTGCAGTTTACCAATATTACGTTAACTTTTCCTGTTTTTGGTCTCTGAGGACGGACGTTCTTTATCAACGATGATAATGTCCTCTCTGGTAAGCCGTCAGGTATTTTATTGTTTCGCCCAAGGGGGGGGTCCCTCTAACCTAAAAAACCCCCGTGTGCACGCCACACGTACTCTGCTACCCTAGTAGCTGCTTCCGGTGTGTAGTGCACGCCTGACCTGTCTAGGGGGGCCCTACAGTTCTCCACCCAATAACGGAGGTCGATGAATTTGCAACCATTATAGTCGCAGAGTCATCTGAGCCTCTGGTTTAGACCCTCCACACGGCTCCAAACCAGAGGACCGCGATCGACTCTGGGCACTATGCTGCAGATATTAAGCTCAGCTTGCACTCCGCGTGCGATGCTGGTTGTCTTCACCAAATCAGCCAGCCGCCGGAAGGAACCAAGGATGGCCTCAGAACCCAAGCGGCAGGCGTCATTCGTTCCGACATGTGCTACTATCTGCAGCCGGTCACACCCAGTGCGTTCAATAGCTGCCGGAAGGGCCTCCTCCACATTACGGACGAGACCCCCCGGCAAGCACACCGAGTGCACACTGGCATTCTTCCCCGACCTACCCGCTATTTTCCTAAGGGGCTCCATAACCCGCCTAACGTTGGAGCTCCCTATAACTAATAGGCTATGTGTGTGATACGCCATCAGGCAAAACATTTGGCAACTGTCTCTGACAATCAGTGAGCCATGACTCTGTGGCTATCTCTGAAACCCTGTATGTGTTGCCCCAGCATATTTTGCTGACATTGGTTGTGGTTGGGCAGTCAGTCAAATTTCAAGTAGACATAGGAGCATCATTTAGCCTTATTAATTTGGGTACATATGGGATCTTAGGGTGCCAGAGTTGAAACAGTTGCTCCAACAGGTTGTGTTTTATAATAAACAGTGCATCTCCCTCAGGATCAGTTCTTTATGTTCGTGTGCTACAGAAATGTGGAACAGCAACTTATGTAGTTAGTTGTCAATTCACCAATGGCACAAATATCTTGGAGATTAACACCATTTCAGTTTTTGGCTTTCAGATCAATGACAAAGTGCATTTAGTCTCTCAGCCCTTTTTGTGATTTGAACTCCTTACTGCAGTCCTGTAGCCCATTGACTGAGGAGCCTAGCAGAAAATATTGAGATCATGTTTCTCTTAATCCATTGAAAGCCCCAAAATTTTGTCATCCCTACCCTATTCCCTTCACCATGTGCAAAAGAAGTAAAGGCTGATTTGGAATTTTGAAAGGATTAGGATGTTGTTTCTCCTATTTTCTTGAGTCAGTAGGCCAAACCTATGGAAGTGCTGTGTGCCTTTGTGGCAGTTTGAAACAGACAGTCAACATGCAGTGTGTTGTGGATTCATATTCCATTCCATGGCAGATGGAGTTGTTGGCAAAGTTTTAGGTGGGCCAGTATTTTTCCTGCATCAACATGCACAGTGATCACCTGTAGTTGCCACTGGGTGCATTTTCTCGGACTTTCCTGGTCCTCAACACTTACTTTGGGCTTTACCATCTAAATTACTTGCCTGTTGGAATCCTGTCTGTACTGAAAATTTACTAATTATATTTGGAGCAGTTGATTCAGAGCATTCTCTATTGTGTCAGTTACCATGATCATATCTGGGTCATGGGCTGTACTTGGGAAGAGCATTTGTGGAACTTTCAATCGGTTTTCTAATGCTCCTGGATAATTGCATTATTTCTTCCTGAAGGTGCATTTTTTGCTCATGTGCACAGTGAGGATGGTCTCGTTCCCACAGATGAATACATCAAGGCCATTGTCAACTTGCCAACACCCAGGAAACTGGAGGAATTCCAGTCCTTTTTTAGGTAAGATTTCATATTATTCTCAGTCCATTCCCTTGGCTGTGCATGTCTGCCAGATACTTAACTGGCTTTGCCAGAAGATTGTTATGTTGGTCTAGCCTGTGGACCATCCTTGGGCTTTTCAGTCTCTCAAGCAGCATTTGTACTCTGTTACCCGTCTGGTTTTGTTTACACCAGGTAATCCTTTGACCCCAGCACGTGGTGCATCCCAGCATGGCACTGGTGGCATCCTGCTGTATTGTAGCCTGGATGGCACCAAACAGCCCACCAAACATGCTTTACACTGTGCAAAAAAACTCCTCATAGTTGGAAAAGGGGTAAAAAAGTTTCATGTCTTCCTCTAACTTCCATGTCCTTCTCATAACTGACCACAAGCTGTTGTTTCCTTGTTTGGCTCTTGTTCCAAGCTGCTGAACGGGACTACCCACCAGTTGATGTGGTGGGCCCACTTTCTCAGTAACTAGTCTTATGACATTCGTTACTGTCCTACCACCCAGCATACCAATCTGATTACATGGCTACTGATGGGGCCCAGTCCAGATTTAGACCAGCAAGAGGCTCTTGTGTTTTTATTGAATGATGCCTTGAGCAAATCCAGTAGGATTTTTTGTTGACAGTGTGAGATGTTGTGACCACCATGGCTGCTAAACTGCTTTTCTGGAAAACCATTTCAGTAGTACTGAGGGATTGGCCAGAGCAAGTCTCTTCAAGTGCAGATCCAGCGTGGCATACATTCTTTCTCGTATGTGCTCAACTGAACATAGTTCTAGGGATCCTCATGATTTACACAGAGGAACACTGCTTTCAAGTGGTTGTTCCTCTGGCATTGCATCCTTGCATTCTCCAGTTGCTGCATGGGTTACGCTGGGCTATGATTTGGATGAAGGCATTGTCACAATGCTATGTCTACTGGCTGGTGCTTGATTGTCACATCATGCTTGCAAAGCTTGTGTGCAAATCCAGGCTGTATTGCCCACCAGTTCTCTCCAAGCCTGGTCTCAGTGCACCCTTGGGACAGGACGCACATCAGTTTCACAGGTCCATTTTTGGGCAGCGAGTGGTTGATATGTTGTTGAATTTCCCATACACAGTCAAGCTATTGTTCACACCATTGACTGCTATTGTTCACACATTGTTGGTTATTTTTGCCATTGAAGGATCCATAGGACCCTTGCGTCTGATAACAGTAGGCAATTCACTCATGACCCAGATGTCATGTCTGCTCTTCCCACAATGATGTATTGTTGAGTTTTCTGGCTACATACCAGATGATACTAGTCATTGGATGCAGTCCAGTGTAACCTTTGCATGGGCACCAGCTGTGTGTTCTCCTTGATTTGTAGCACCGTAATCATTTGTCATAGGCCACCTTGGCCTTCCATGTTTTCATTCTGGTGCTGCTGTTGGGGCACAGTCCTTTGCATGTTAGTTGGGGTGGCTGCCAGAAGTTGTGTTGGTACATGAAAGTTGGCAGTTATTTGTGGTGGATGTCAGCTGGGAACAGCCGACTCATCAAGACAAGAAGCTGCCCCCATGCCATGTTAGAGCATTGTCACTGCAGCTTCCAGTCAGCTGAGTAGCAAGGTTGATCACAACATTGTTCCGGGAGTGAGTTCCCAATTGCAGCAGAGCGCCTCGCCATTACCTGGCTCTATATGCCTTATACTATCCTCCTTTCACCTGCAGCCTTGGGCCCAAGTTCAGATAGCTTTTCTGCCTGCCAATGTGGGCCCATGGATTCTGATCTGGTCCCCTCTCAGTCCACCTCCTTGTTGGGAAATATGACCTTCTCTACTACCACAGGAAATCTGCCATTGACACAACCTCCATGTCCTTCCACCTTTCTGGGGGAGCCAGTGCCATTGGTGTTGCTTCCTTCTGTGGTTGGTCCATTGCCAGTTTCTCCAACACTCTCTCCAGCTCTGCACCAGAGCTTGCAACCCCAGCCTGGCCATTTTCTGCCCTAATTGACATTTTCATGGTGGAGAGATTTAGTATCCCTGCCAGTGGACGACCCAATGGAGACAGATGAGCTGGAATGGGTAGAACAGCAGATTAGTTCAGAAACCTGAGATGGAGGGTGCTTGCATTGCATCATAGGGGCAGACTGTCTAATGGAAGTGTTTACTAGCAAGTGGGAATAAGCAGATTAGGTCAGTTAGCCTGTGGAGTTAATCCACACAGACTTGGCTTGCACTCATGTTGAGAGTTGTTGTCTGCTCAGTCATTAGTCACATGCCCAGATATGACCTGAGTGTATTGTCTTGCATGTGTCTCCATGGGTTTGGATGATCCACTTCTTGTAGTTCAGTTCACATGGTGAAGTTGTTCTGGTCATGGGGTTGTGTTCACTAGTCATTACTGAGTCACCATTGGCCTGTCAAATACCCCTGCCAACCATGTCTAGTAGCAGCACTGTCACTTCTTCTGTAGAAGAAATAAATGGTGCATCAAACATGTGTTTGCAGTCTCACCTTAAAGGTAGGGAGAGGGAAGTAGTACAAGGTACTATAGATGATTTTTGCAGTGGTTTGGCTTCATCAGAATGGAGCAGCATCAACTGTGCAGTGTGATAAGGATCCATTCTTGGTCCTGTATTGTTTCTGATATTTATAAATGACTTACGGAATTTTACCATTTTTTCAGACAATTGTCTTCCATGTAAAAATCTTCAAGAATCTATCAACAATATTGTCATCAATCCAGATTGAGTGTCAATGGGTCCTCATTAGACTTTAATAAAACTGACCATATACAATTCACTGCAACTTCCATAACTGGGCAAGAGCTAACTATTAAGCATGAGTGTCACTCAGAGGTGAAACAACAAAGTACCTGCTGTTATAACTGACTGCAGATAAACAGATCTCATCAATAATAAACTTTCACAAGAGTCTCAGTTTAATCAATTCTGCCTCACGTGTTACCTCTGAGAGTGGAAACTTAAGTGCTATGAAAGCACCATACAATGATATTTCCAATGGCTAATAATATATAGAATTACATTTTGGAGAAAATTGTCACTAGCACAGAAAATATTCTTGGCCCAAAAATGTGTTGTAAGAATAATGAGTCGTGTACACTGCAGATGTAGCTGTAGAATCCTTTTCTGGAAGCTAAAAGTTCTTACTACTACTTCCCAGTATAGGGTTTTCACATGTTGGTTTCAAATAGTGAAGACACAGAGCTGTATAGAATAAATAGTGAATATCATGAATACGACAAAAGAACAAAGAGTGGTTTGCACAATGATTTTAATAATCTGACAGTGGTGTGGAAGGGTGCGCAGTACAGTGGCACTAAGGGCACCCATACAATAGTTTGTATGGAGGGAGGGTGGGAGGGGGGTTGGGGGGGGGGGGGGAGGGAGGCACTAGGCCTGGGATATGGAATATTTTAATATAATGGAAGATGAAGTGTAACTTGTAATTAGCCATAAAAAAGTTCCAGATCCAACACTGTTAAAGAATTTTCTGGAATGAAAAATGCTGACTGAGCCATATTTTTCCTTTCTCTGAGAGCTAGGAGGGGGTACCCTCCACCCCTGCCCCAAGATATGAGTGTCCTCAACTGGTACAAAAATTTATAATGCTCTTCCTCCAGATATTAAATGTAAGTTTGATAAGAAGTCAATGTTTTAGGAACGTCGGAAGCAATTTATTTTGGAAAGATCATTTTATAGTTTAGAGGAGTTTGTTAATCACAATGAAAAATCCTCCTAGAACTAATGTGTGATGTAATATAAGACTGAATAATTATGTAGATATGCAAGTAACATCCACAGTTGTTTTCAGTGATTTTCTCTTTGTTTTTCACCTGCTATGTCTACTGTATTGTGTAATCTGTTCTCTTACCACTTATGCATAATTCATATGTGATGTAATATTACTTTCATCTTATTTGTTACATTAATATCTCTGCATTGATTTGTTTAGAAAGGTAACACAAAACTGCCACATAAAATCTAAAAAAGAAACAAGAAAGGAATTGACATACTCTGTATCCTTGTGTGTGTATCGCAGATGGATTGATGGAGTAAGAAACAAAAAAATAAAAATATGAAAACTGCAGTGTTATGTGGTTTTCCTATTCCAGCTTTTGTTCACAGGTGAAGTATCATTTACAAACTGTGCTTAAACAGATCTTCACAGTATCCACTACTAACCAATTTAAAAACCATACCAGCTGGGAGAAATGGAAAAACAATGACTCTCATCTGTCAATATGTGGCTGAACTTCTCAAGTATCTCATGGTTGGTTCCCATTATATTTATGGGACCCTGAAACACCCACAAATAAGTCAGTCTATATGATTTCAACATGGTAGATGACCTACCTATTCTCCATAGATTATTACAGACCATCTTAACAGAACATGTGGAGATCACTGTATCATCATTGTGAAAGCACAGAATTGCCTGAACCACCAGATTCAACATCTCTGGAGTTTTATCTGTGGGGAGAATTAAAATAAGTTCACAACATTTAACAAAAGCTTTCATTTGTTAAATATTGTTTCCCTGATAAGAATGCTGAAGAAAATTGACAATGGAACTTTTGAGAGAACTGCCTGTAGTATTTTCTGGTTTAGGGCATTTACAGAATGCCAGTCTGTTTGGTCAGGAAGTGAATTGAACCAACCACACTGTTCCAAAGTATGAGTGATATGAGTGGCCACATCAAGAGGGAAGACAATTATACCAAAATCTATCAACTGCTGGTATTATTTTGCAAGACAGGCTGTCGATTATTGCTGTGAAATCATTAAAAGTAACTTTATTACTTCTCACTGAATTCAGATGACACCCCTCCAAAGATAGAGAGTGAGTCAGTGGAGAACTGTTAACAGATGCAGGATGAGGATGTAAGACAGGCCACCCAAATTGTATCCCGAATGTAGGTAATGTTTTTACAGATAGTGTGGCAAATTTTCTAATGTTTGAAAGTAATTTTAACATTTATAGCTGCTTAATTATTACACTGACTTTGTTTTACTTAAAATCAAAGTGTACACAATTTCATCTGGTGTTCACTTCCTAAATGGCCTCAATGAGCATGTGAAGGTCACCATTGAACATAGTACTGAGAACATTATGCCATTTTTGGACCTTTGATATTTATTGGAAGCCTGCCACAGAGACTGGTTCATCCTCTCGATTACAAATAGGCCTCTTTTCATGCTTTGCTACTGAGGTTGCATAACACCCACTGTCGGTGGAAGTATTCAACTAGATGTACAGGGTGGTTTAGTTCGTAATGTTTTCCAATGGCTACCACCATGACTTTGTGCACAGTGCTACAAGTTGGATTATTAAGGAACTTGAAGGTTCCTTGACTTCACCATTAGAGGATGTAAGTACATTATTTCCCTTAGGTAAGTGTACCCTGAAGGCTGCTTTATATCAGAGAGTATGATATCATGTCATTTTGGCAAACAGCTTTCAACTCACACGATTATCTTGTCATATTTCATTCCCAGGAGTAATGGGATGAGGTTCAGATGTAGTGAAAAAATAAAGAGTGATACTTTCAAATCTCTGGGGGGTTTACAGAATTACTTGTAATGACTGCCAATACAGATATGTCAACCAGATGGGTGGAATGCTTGCGGTCATGTTTAGAGACCATTCATTGGGCTCCAGTTTTAACTCAGCTTTGAGTACCATTTTTCTGAGGTGGGTTACTCTGTTGCCAGTATTTCATCAAACCTTTCAGTGTAAGGGCAGTGTTATTCATGTTCTGGAAGAACTAGAGATTTACTACACATTAAGGCACTCTCCTAGTCATACTCTGAGCACCCAAGTTTAATTGAGACATAAATCAATTTTAGTTAATTTTGATTGTCTCAGTGGACAACATGGCTAATTTACCTGTTTGACATTGCCTCCCCCCCCCCCCCCTTCCCAGCTTCCCAGTTCCCAGTCTTTGGGTCTTTTTATGGTCTGATATTTTATGGAACCCCCGACTTTTAGTTTTTTGAACAGTTCTAACACTTTTAATACTTTACCACATTACGCCATTTGTGAAACCCCGATGACCACCAATGGTGTCCAGTTTCTATTGTCTACTGTAGTATTTGACATTGTAATCTTGTGTGTATCTGATTCCTAGTGTTTTTCTAACACTCAGAGTCTGCCCTGTCTAGCAATTCTCTGCATATGCCACCTGTGTAGTGGTATGCCATGTGTTTATGCATTAGCTGGCAATCAGCTGCAGTGCTGCCCTTTGTTCCACTTGTCGAATCCAGTAGTACATTTTGTTGTGACCAGACAAAAATTCTTTCATCTGGCAATAACAGTGGGTTCTTTGATTGTTCTGGGAGAAGGCTCATCAAACTAGAACACATGATTTATTATTTCACTTTATTACATATATGAAGAAATGATTTACTTAACTTTGACACACTTCTTTGCTACAGGATTGTTTGATAATTTACAACTGTCATTGGCTATGAAAGCATCAATTGAAGCACAGATTAACAACTGTTCTCTTGTAGTACAAAATGCCATATCTATGGAAGTACATCATTTTATCATAAACTTTAAACAACTGTCACTGTTCTGCATTATGATGGTGACTCCTTCAGGTGAGGTCAGGAATTTGGGTGAGAAGTTAATTTTTAGAATTGGGGAAAATTCTAGGAATTGGGCAATTGGGGGGGGGGGGGGGGGGGAGGGGGGGGAGAGGATACTCCAGCACCGTATTGTAATTGTATTGGACATCGTCATATTTTATATTTTTTGCATTGAACCACTTTTGGCAAAGACTTTACATTCTTTTGTCCAAGTTTGTCACTTCCTGGTATTATTTCATAGCTGTTTCCTATTCAGTACTTCACATGATGATGTACCTAACGTTATGAAACTGGTCATGCTTTTAAAATAAAGTAACCATACAGTGGCAGAAGTGTTTTAACACTACATTAAGTATTTTAGATGTCGATTTAATAATTTTTTGTGATTGGAAAGAACCTTCAACAAAAAGGGTTTCAACAACATAAAAGACATGGAAAGTGATCAAAAGGTGGCACAAACCACTTCCCATCAGCAGAAGGAGAGTACTCACAAATGTCTGCCCCATTGTACCCAGTCAAATCAAACACATAACTCGGGAATTGTTTGTGTGTTTATTATTGTGACAGCATCATATGGGCATGGGTAGATGATTTCACAGAGAAATCTGCAATATTAATGTACTAAGAGGAGTAAACACATGAACTACATACTACATGGTCAAAGTAAAAATCATATTAATACCTTTAAAGAGGAAGTATGAATTGAATATTAGCAAAGAGGAACTATGATCCATATCTGTTAAACCATTTGAAGTTAGCATCATTTTCTTCAGTTGGACAGTATAACTGACAGGTGGTTCAAAACAGCATAGTGCTGACTGTTGAAACATATAAAAATGCAAGTGTGACTTAAGCCAGGTTCACATATGTGGTGCCTCTTGTAGTACAAAATGAAATATGTATGAAAGTACATTTTATCATAAACTTTAACAACTGTCACTGTTCTGCATTATGATTGTCACTCCTTCAGGTGAGATCATGAATTGGGGTGAGAAGTTAATTTTTAGCCTCAGCATGTGGCTTTCTGTTGTGGCATCATGGGCTACTGTTCACACAGGATACCACAAATTCTATGTAGTTGGACAGTTTTCAATATGGCATCAACTGAATTCATGTGGATGGGTATGAACATTATAGTACACATTATTGAATTAGAGCTGTGACAAGAGTTAAGTAATAGGAAGATGAAACTCAGATGTTGGATCTGAAAATAGATTTCACATAGGGATAAATGAGGGGCCACAAATACATTTATAAAAGAAGTAACACACAGAGCTGAAAAATGTTTAGTAGCAACTGATGTGAAGAAAACACTAAGCTAAAAAATCTATGAGAAGTTTTGCATAGATGAATAGAAAACAGTGAAAAAAGTTGTGGAATATAAATTGTTGAATGCAGCAGTAGCAAAATTGAACTGCAAATGGCCCTCAAAGGAAGCAAAAATATCAAAGTTGTCTGTTTAAATAAGCATTGGTTAACTAGTGACCCTATAAATTTTTTTTAAATAAACTGGAATATTTAAAGCAACTTTTGCAGAAAAGAGAGATCCCATGGAGGGTCATGTATACTTCTCAATACATGCCTAACATATAAAATAAAGACAAATTTTGATTACTCAAATGAGGAGTGGTCTTTTGAAAGCTATTGCTTTGAATTAAAAGAGATGAACACAATAGTTATGCCAGTTTACAGAATTCCTGGAAGTATAACAACTAAAGCTTTCTTGTACAAACTCCAGTAACTTTTTGATAAACTTAAGAAAGAAAGGAAGCAAAATGTTATCATAGCAGCTGATTTTAATGAAAATGTGATAAGTCACGTCTATAGCTCAAAACAGTTTATTGACGTAATTCAGAACTCTGGTTCTAAGCCAAATTTTTGTGAATTCACAAGAGAAAACGCTCATTCAGCTATTTGTATAGACAGTATCATAACAAATTACATTTGACTGCAAAAACTTGTTCTGTATGAATTAGGAATTTCTGATCATTCTGCATTGTTTATTCATCTGCCAGTTAAGAAAGGTTTTATTTATTTATTTATTTTTATTTATTTATTGTTCGTGGGACCAAATTAAGGAGAAGTCTCCATGGTCATGGAACGAGACAATACATGAAATTATAACACGATATTAGAAACAGATAAAATGAAATATAAAAAAAAATATTCAGGTGACAAGTTGTAAGTTTAAATGAAGAAAATCAAGAATGTAACACTGGAATTTGCTTAATTTTTTAGCTCTTCCAGGAGCTCCTCGACAGAATAGAAGGAGTGAGCCATGAGGAAACTCTTCAGTTTAGACTTAAAAGAGTTTGGGCTACTGCTAAGGTTTTTGAGTTCTTGTGGTAGCTTATTGAAAATTGATGCAGCAGAATACTGCACTCCTTTCTGTACAAGAGTCAAGGAAGTGCATTCTACATGCAGATTTGATTACTGCCTAGTATTAACTGAGTGAAAGCTGCTAACTCTTGGGAATAGGCTAATATTACTAACAACAAACGACATTAAAGAAAATATATACTGTGAGGGCAATGTCAGAATTCCCAGATTTTTGAATAGGGGTCGACAAGACGTTCTCGAACTTACACCACATATAGCTCGAACAGCCCATTTTTGAACCAAAAATACCCTTTTTGAATCTGAAGAATTACCCCAAAAAATAATACCATACGACATAAGCGTATGAAAATATGTGAAGTAGACTACTTTTTGTGTTGAAGTGTCACTTATTTCAGATACTGTTCTAATGGTAAATAAAGCAGCATTTAGCTTCTGAACAAGATCCTGGACATGGGCTTTCCACAGCAGCTTACTATCTATCCGAACGCCTAGGAACTTGAACTGTTCCGTCTCGCTTATAATATGCCTATTCTGTCTGATCAAAATATCGGTTCTTGTTGAATTGTGAGTTAGAAACTGTAAAAACTGAGTCTTACTGTGATTTAGCATCAAATTATTTTCCACAAGCCACGAACTTATTTCATGGACTACATTATTTGTTACTGTTTCAATATTACACACAAGATCCTTCACTATCAAGCTGGTGTCATCAGCAAACAGAAATATTTTTGAATCACCTGTAATACTAGAAGGCATATCATTTATATAAATAAGAAACAGCAGTGACCCCAGCACCGACCCTTGGGGAACGCCCCACTTAACAGTGCCCCATTGGGACTGAACACCACTACCACTCTCAATATTGCGGAGAATCACCCTCTGCTTTCTGTTCTTAAAGTAAGAGGCGAACCAATTGTAAGTTACTCCCCTTACTCCATAATGGTAGAACTTCTGCAGTAATATTTTGTGGTCAACATAGTCAAAAGCCTTCGTTAAATCAAAGAAAACACCTAGCGTTCACAACCTTTTATTTAATCTGTCCAAAACCTCACAGAGGAAAGAGAATATAGCATTTTCAGTTGTTAAGCCATTTCTAAAACCAAACTGAACATCTGACAGAAAATTATGTGAATTTAAATGCTCCAGTAACCTTGTATATACAACCTTCTCGATAGCTTTAGCAAACACCGATGGCATAGAAATAGGTCTAAAATTGTCAACATTATCAATGTCTCCCTTTTTATAAAGTGGCTTCACTACCGAGTACTTTAATCGGTCAGGAAACCGACCACTCCTAAAGGAAAAGTTACAGATATAGCTGAGAACTGGGCTAACATACATAGAACAATACTTCAGTATTCTGCTAGATACCCCGTCATATCCATGAGAGTTCTTGGTCTTTAGTGATTTAATTATTAACACAATCTCCCTCTTGTCAGTATCATGGAGGAGCATTTCAGGTAACAGTCTCGGAACACTTTTTTCTAAGAGCGCTTTATGATTCCCTGTTGGGACTAGGTTTCTATTTAGTTCACCTGCTATATTCAGAAAGTGATTATTAAATACTGTACATATATGCGACTTATCAGTGACACGGACATTCCCACTACGCACTGATTCTATATCCTCGACCTGTCTCTGCAGACCAGCAACTTCCTTTACGATTGACCATATGGTTTTAATTTTATCCTGAGACTTAGCTATTCTATCTGCATACCACATACTTTTTGCCTTCCTAATAACATTTTTAAGCACCTTACAATACTGTTTGTAATGGGCTGCTGCATTTAGATTTTGACTGTTTCTAACGTTTTGATATAATTTCCACTTTGTTCTACAAGATATTCTTATCCTTCTAGTCAGCCACCCAGGCTGCCTGTTTGTGCTAGTACCCTGTTTTAAACATTCTAACGGAAAGCAACTTTCAAAGAGCATGAGAAAAGTCTTGAGAAAAGCATTATATTTATCATCTACTGTATCAGCGCTATAAACATCTTGCCACTCTTGTTCCTTTATATGGTTTACAAAGGTCTCTACAGCAACTGGATCAGCTTTCCTGAACAGCTGATGACTATATTTAACGCGTGTTGCAGCACAAAAATCTTTTAAAGTCAAAATTTGTGCATTATGATCTGAAAGGCCATTCACCTTTTTGCTAACAGAATGCCCTTCTAGTAATGAGGAATGAACAAAAATGTTGTCTATGGTTGTTCTACTGTTACCTTGCACTCTCGTTGGAAAGAATACGGTTTGCATAAGATTATATGAATTAAAGAGGTCTACCAGCATCCTCTTCCTTGCACAATCACTTATACAATTAATATTGAAGTCACCACATATAACTAACTTTTTGTATTTCCTATAAAGTGAACCAAGAACCTCCTCTAGCTTTAACAAAAATGTTGTGAAATTGGAGTTTGGGGATCTACACTCCTGGAAATTGAAATAAGAACACCGTGAATTCATTGTCCCAGGAAGGGGAAACTTTATTGACACATACATCACATGATCAGACTGACAGAACCAAAGGCACATAGACACAGGCAACAGAGCATGCACAATGTCGGCTCTAGTACAGTGTATATCCACCTTTCGCAGCAATGCAGGCTGCTATTCTCCCATGGAGATGATCGTAGAGATGCTGGATGTAGTCCTGGGGAACGGCTTGCCATGCCATTTCCACCTGGCACCTCAGTTGGACCAGCGTTCGTGCTGGACGTGCAGACCGCGTGAGATGACGCTTCATCCAGTCCCAAACATGCTCAATGGGGGACAGATCCGGAGATCTTGCTGGCCAGGGTAGTTGACTTACACCTTCTAGAGCACGTTGGGTGGCACGGGATACATGCAGACGTGCATTGTCCTGTTGGAACAGCAAGTTCCCTTGCCGGTCTAGGAATGGTAAAACGATGGGTTCGATGACGGTTTGGATGTACTGTACACTATTCAGTGTCCCCTCGACGATCACCAGTGGTGTACGGCCAGTGTAGGAGATCGCTCCCCACACCATGATGCCGGGTGTTGGCCCCGTGTGCCTTGGTCGTATGCAGTCCTGATTGTGGCGCTCACCTGCACGGCGCCAAACACGCATACGACCATCATTGGCACCAAGGCAGAAGCGACTCTCATCGCTGAAGACGACACGTCTCCATTCGTCCCTCCATTCACGTCTGTCGCGACATCACTGGAGGCGGGCTGCACGATGTTGGGGCGTGAGCGGAAGACGGCCTAACGGTGTGCGGGACCGTAGCCCAGCTTCATGGAGATAGTTGCGAATGGTCCTCGCCGATACCCCAGGAGCAACAGTGTCCCTAATTTGCTGGGAAGTGGCGGTGCGGTCCCCTACGGCACTGCGTAGGATCCTACGGTCTTGGCGTGCATCCGTGCGTTGCTGTGGTCCGGTCCCAGGTCGACGGGCACGTGCACCTTCCGCCGACCACTGGCGACAACATCGATGTACTGTGGAGACCTCACGCCCCACGTGTTGAGCAATTCGGAGGTACGTCCACCCGGCCTCCCGCATGCCCACTATACGCCCTCGCTCAAAGTCCGTCAACTGCACATACGGTTCACGTCCACGCTGTCGCGGCATGCTACCAGTGTTAAAGACTGCGATGGAGCTCCGTATGCCACGGCAAACTGGCTGACATTGACGGCGGTGCACAAATGCTGCGCAGCTAGCGCCATTCGACGGCCAACACCGCGGTTCCTGGTGTGGCCGCTGTGCCGTGCGTGTGATCATTGCTTGTACAGCCCTCTCGCAGTGTCCGGAGCAAGTATGGTGGGTCTGACACACCGGTGTCAATGTGTTCTTTTTTCCATTTCCAGGAGTGTATAAATAACAACAGTTAGAAGTTTAGCTCCGTTAAATTTAACCACACCTGCACAACATTCAAACACCTTTTCAGTGCAGTACTTTGAAACATCAATTGACTCAAATGGGATGCCGTTTTTCACATACATGGCTACTCCCCCACACCGCAAAGAGCTCCTTGAAAAGCTGCCAGCCAACCTGTATCCTGGTAAAGGAAGCCTCTGAATTATCTCCTTATTTAAGAAGTGTTCAGATATACCAATAATTTCAGAGTCAACATCTATAAGCAGTTCACTAACTTTATTTCTAATACCTTGTATATTTTGATGAAATATACTAATTCCCTCATTACTCAGATACCTAAGCTTTGTCAAAAGTGATTCCCTTGTTAGAGAGACTTCCCTTGAGCAGGAATACCTATCAGCTGACTTCAGTCTAAAAAAGGTGCAGCTCTAACACCCACTACTGCAGGAATTTTCCCATGAGTGACCCCACCAACCCCACCTATAAGATTTGCCAACCTTTATCTTTTATCAAAAGAAACATCTGTGAAAATAACTTGAACCTGTTCCACAACAAGATAGGTGCAGTAAAATAGCCCATAGATAATATCGTATCAAGTACTGTGAACTTTCATAAATTTCTAAGAAGTGTTATAAAGGTGTCCAATGAATCATTGCCACCAAGGATCTGGCAGCAAAAAGACAAGAGTAAAATAACCTGCATTATTCCGGGATTAAAGATATCCAGTGCTAGAAAATGAGAACCGCATAAAGAGCTGAAATACAATAAGAATCCTGACTTTATTAACTATGTGAAATGTTACAAAGTTGTATTTTGAAAGTGTTGGCAAAACTGCCAAAAGAATGTCAAATGATAAATTACTTTTAGGACATAATAATAAGTCTAAGGCAATATGGTCTGTCATTAAATTCGAATTAGGTATAGCAGTTTATCGCCAGCAAACTTAAAAAATTGAACAAAACAACAACACTATTCTGTAGCAAAATCTAATGATGATGTGGTTACTTATCAAATCAGTGTAATCTCTTTGACCTGGACCATAATAGTGACCCCCTTGTGGCATTTAGAAAAGTCTCAACCGAAGATGTAAGAAAAATGCTACTTTGTCCTTAAAAAACAAAAATTCTGCAGGGAGGAATCAAGTACCCACTAAAGTAATTAAATTTGTCTACAATAAATTTAAACACCCTCTATCTTTAATAATAAATCATATGAGCAAGCCAACTTTACTGATGTACTTAAGCACATAGAGATTAAACAGCTACACAAAATAGGACCCAGGGAGGATGTGGAAAATTACTGTACTATCTTCTTCAGTGTTATCCAAAGTATCACAAGAAATAGCTGGAGTACTTATAACAAATTTTATCACAAAACATAACGTTATTCTCAAAAACCAAGAAGGGTTCCAAAAAGGGAAAAGCACAATGAATACAGTCAATGAATTCATTGAAAAAATCAGCTCATCTCTGGACGAAAACAATAAAGTGGCAGGTATCTTCTGTGACCTTACAAAGGCATTCAATTCAGTGAATCTCTTCTTGCTCTGCAGTGGCTTGGATCTTCTCTGTCTAGCAGGAAGCAAAAAGTAATCATGACATCTAATACCATAAATTATGTGTCTCAATGGGATACAGCTTTACAAGGAGTCCCTCAAGGCTCAATCTTAGGGCCAATCTTGTTTCTCTTGTACATAAACGACTTACCTCTCAATGCCAATGCCCAGCCTGTCATGGTTGAGGAGATGGGTTGAGAGGAAATGGGTTGAGGGGGGATGTAATGGACTTAGAGAAGGGAAAGGAGGAGATGGACAGAGTGACAGGGGTAGACAGAGAGAAGGGGAGGAGGAAATGAACAGAGAGGGGGAAGGAGGAGGTGATAGACAGAGAGAGTGGAAGGAAGTGAAGGACAGAGGGAGGGCAAGGAGGAGTAGGTGGAAAGATGGAGAAAGAGAGGGGGAAGAGGAAATGGAAAGAGAGATGGGGAGAAGAAGTTTAGGATTTCTAACAAATTCCCACAAATATTTAGCAATAGTGAAAGTTTCTAGGTTTTCTAGTAAATAATGAAGTTGTTGAAGCAGAGAAAGCTGTAACTAACAACATGGATGCATTAAGTAGTAAATTGGGAAAAAGTTTTGAAACTAAGAATTTCAATAGCAACTGTAATGGAATATGAGCCATTGAACCAATCAAAAATATTCCTGGAGATAATAAACTTTACCCAATTGTTTTTCGACTATACTGTCATGATAATTTTGCTAGTGTTATAACTGTTTGATGCAAGATAAAGTTTGTAAAAAAGTTTTCAGAAGTGGAATATCTCTCTCAGGTTAACCAACATGCTAATACAGATATGATTTACAGTGACTTCGAAAAAAGCTTTCTAAATAAATTATGATTCAGAACTGAGAAAGCTAGTATGAAAAGTGAAGTTTTAAATGGACTGCATTACAGGCGAGGGAATCATAGCATGAAAGATTCTGTGAGAGCCAACTGAGACAAATTGATCCACTTAGATGAATCATTTGATGAGCTTACACAAATAGAGGCATCAAAGAAGAGACTAGAAGGGGTTTAGTTTAGAGTCCACATGATTATATTGAGTAGTTTTTGAAATAAGTAGATAAAGTAGACAGGGCATTAGAGAGAAATGAAAGATATAGTTTTAATCAGAATGGATACAGCTGGAATCAGAATGTGGTGAAATAAAGATTTTATTAACACAGATATCTGTGGGAGAAAGGAAGGAAGAAATTAAAGAACTAATTATCAGGGAAGAGGTGAGAGAACACAACCTCAGTGGAATGATAGAAATATGAAAATAGAAACAGATAATGGGAAGAAAATAATATTGTTTAACCACAGTATATATGAAAACAGGGTTAATGATTCCATAAATTAAAGATAATTCCAATAGGAGCCTGTGAGTTTGGGGTGAAGAGGAATAGAACAAATCGAGATATTTACCACAAAAAATGAGAGAATGAGAAACTTTGAACCATTTGAGTAACAAGGTGGAAATAGGGACAGATACTTAATGAATAAATTGTATTTTGATGGGAAATTTTGGGAGATAATCAACATAGATATGTTGAGGAAAATCAGAAAAAGGTTACTCATAGGATGGAAGTAGAACCAGATGCAAAATCTTTAACAGTTTTTACAGTGTATCAAGCAATTAAGCTTTGATGAGAGAAGAAAGAACTCACGATAATTTTGATGAATCTGGGCTACATAAGTTAATAACTGAGGATCTAGCAGATGCAAAGAGACAATTTGCTATTTCGGTGTTAAAAGTGATGAACCTGATAACCGTGTATTAAGGAGGAAGAAGGTATGTTAGACACTAATAGTTAGGGGAGTGAAGATCGTATTTTAGGTTTTATAGTAAGGTTAGTGACAGAGATGTAACTGTTAATACAAGGAAGTTTAGTAAAGATAGCATCAAAGATACTGAAGAGAAAATAGGAAGTGATATAGATTTTTATGGAGAACTAGACAGAATGTTTTATGGAAAAGTTAAAGTGTTGTAGGAAAGTGTTTATGGGAACAGCTATAGCAGGCATCAACCACCACAATCAAGTGTCGATGCAATGTGCTATCTTTGAGCTAATCGAAATCTTTAACATTTAAAACTAGCGCCGCCATTGCAGTTTGTTCCTCAGTCTTATTCCAGCACTTGGCATATGGTATTGCATTGTATACAGTGTTCATAATAAATACCGAGTTTCATATAAAGTGATGTTCAGGTTATTAATCTGACAGCCATATGATCTGTTCCCAGTGGTTACCCCGGCCTTCTCTTATATGACCATGCACCGGTTTTTGCTCCATGCATCATTCGTGCGACGTGGAGTACTAATGAACCATCATTACATGGTGTGTGATCTGGAAGTGCATGAGTTTAGAGCATCTCCAGCAGCTGTAGGACATCGGAAATTCACCGAAAGTTCCAGTCAGTTTTCTCGTCTATAGGACAGTGCGTCGAATTCTGTTTGTGTTACTGTTCTGATTTTTCAGTCTGTGGTTCGACACCTGTGTGTGCTTCGAGATGTGAGGAAAATAACGTCTCTGACTCCAGCAGAAAATATAAACTAAGCCCACTTTCCGTTTCAGAGAAGTGATGAACAGCACAGCAGCCGTAGCACTCAGAACTTTCTCTCTCTCTCTCTCTCTCTCTCTCTCTCTCTCTCTCTGGCAGTCTCTTCAAATAAGCTAAATGTCGAAAAGTGGTGAGCATTCTGTTCAGAGTAACAGAGAAAGTGTGCCAAGTGTCTCCAGGACGTGTTCAAGTGTGGCGGTAGGCCTATGCACTGCAAAACTAAATAACTACTGTGCAGTGATCTTTTTGAAAGTGTATTTAGAGACATATCCAACTGGATTTATTAAATCCTAAAGCAGCTCATGTTCAAAGACAAGGGTGTATCCCACAAAAGCGCGTGAAGTGTGTCAGGGGTGGTTGACAACTGAGCCACAATCTATGTCTTAGAATCTGTGTTCAAGTGTGCTGGTGGTATTCCTCGGAATAAAGGTGTAGTTGGACTACAGATTGCTTAAATATTTTTGCGTCATCTGCAAAGCTCTCTCATTCTCTTTGTGCAGTGATACATTTAGTTCATGTGACGTCTTTAAGTTGCGTAAGCGACAATATTCCACACATTGCTTAAACACCAGGTTTAGTAACAGTTCAGTTCATGTTCAATGAGAAAGGGCATCCGTGCGCCGGAAATGGGAAGGAGGGGAGTGTAGGCACAGCCGCCCCTGTGGCTACCATGTGGCGGCGCCCTGAGCCTTGAAGCCTTGAGGCTAGCACAAACACTCGTGAAAGCCGGGGAGGGGGGGCAGCAAGCTCGCTGGAGCGGATGAAAGTCTTGCTTCTTACCCTTTGGAAGTCTGACTGAACTTTTATTGAATGATCTAACTTTACAGCACACGCATTTATCAGCATGAGTAGCGAAGTGTATTTAGCCCCATGCTGCTTCTCCGTCACTGTTTAATAATGAAGCGTATTCTTCTTCATACAATCACCAAATATCATTCCTTTCCAAGCATCGTGCAGGTGTCTGTGGACACAGTCCTCAGCTGCGCGATTACTGCTGATATACTGTTAAACTCCTGCTGCTCCACCACGGACGTCTTATCCCTTAAACATATAGTACACACAGTAAACAATGACATCTGTCATCCCAGTCCAGCAGCTGGACACAGACTGAGAGAATTTCCCACTATTTTTCCCCAGACCGCTATCTTTGATTATGTTACAGGAGGAAAGGATGGAGGGCCAATAGCACTCTCTGGTGGCGATCTTTTGAACTAGGCCAGTTGGTCTCCAAACCTCAAGGTGAACACACTGGATGGAGCCACTGTCTATTACAACTCAAGCAGTTTAAATAAGCAATGCATACAAAATGAAGATTTATGTCCATCCTATCCATTAGGCCAGCACAGAATGAGTCCTTTTCCGGCCAATTTCCAGATGGAGGAGGGCAGGGGAGGGTGGAGGATTGAGGGACTGGGAGAAGGGGAGAGGGTGAGGAGGGGGTGAAGTTAGTTTAGTGGAGGTAGTGCAACTGACCTATTTTCCCGCCAAAATTTGAAATACCCGCCATTACATCACTGGGATTTTGCCCATCTATGGGGGCCATCTTGGATCCGCCATCTTAAATACATTTGACATCAATGCAGAATGGAGTGATGCCGCCGTTGCCCTAGTACTGACACTAAGTAAAAAATTATAACGACTAATCAAACGAAAGATGATTAAACATAAAAACGCAAGACAAAACTGTTCAAATGGTTCAAATGGCTCTAAGCATTATGGAACTTAACATCTGAAGTCGTCAGTCACCTAGACTTAGAACTACTTAAACCTAACTAACCTAAGGACATCACATAAAGCCATGCCCGAGGCGGGATTCGAACCTGAGACCGTAGCAGCAGCGCGGTTCCGGACTGAAGGGCCTAGAACCGCTCGGCCACAGCGGACGCCGAGAAAACTGTACAGAAGAGCGTTATAACATGGCAGATAAGCCTACGATAGAGACACAATAAGACCGGACTTAAAATTAGTGCAACGAAAAGAAAAATGATTCCTAAATAGCGTTAACTGACTAGATTATCTCTACCTTTGATCCAGATGATCAAACTGCCATTATTCTAGTTGTGCGACTATTTTGCTTAGCAGAATTCACCGTTTGCTACGAGGTTACATGAAGAATGATTTTTAGGTGAGTTTTGGTAACGATGAAAGGCTACGGTTACACGAGCTTGTTCTCACACAGCGACTGGGCCCCTGTTTCCCGTAAGACGCGTGGCGCTGTCGGTGTTGTCTATACGGGCGCTTTTCTCACGTAGCGAGAATTCAATCACAAGTGAGTCGATGCATGATGTGGAACAGTGAGCAGAATTCCATTAAATAAGAATGCGGCAAGAGAGAAAAAAAATACGGGTTTAATCCGATATTAAGTGAGACATCAACAAAGGAAAAGTTAATGCTCTTACTCAACAAACGTAAGGCAAATCCAGGTAAGTTTTCAAATAGAACAGTCTGTTAACTCATTTGAAATTATTCTGAGCATTGTCTGAGATACTATTTCTAAAAGACAATCATGTACAGAAGGAAAACTAAGCCGTAATTTTAAGAGCACCTGGACATAGATAAGTATCGTTTTCAGTCCCATAATTTGAGAATACATTAGTCTTGATCAATAATTCCTCAGACGTTGTGATTTCACGTCAACACAACATTCCTTTACTTATCAATGATAGTGTAATAATTACAACAGTTTGTCTATGAGAAGTTTGAATTCTCAATTAGCTTCTTGTGCTGTGATCGCGGGCATGATTCGCGTAGTATGATTCATACTGTGGTAGGCTTCTCTCAGTATTCACAGACATGTGTTACGTGCCACATATTACAGTTTGGAGTATGACCGAGGAAATAAGAACAATTTATTTAATCTAATCATTATATAGTTTAACAATTACCTTCAATGATGACATTTACTATGCACAAACTGTAAGATGTGAGACTTGACGTACACTGATGAGCCAGAACATTATGACAACTAAAGGCTGGTGGTGCTGAGGGCACGGAATGCGGTAAGAGAACTACATGAGCAGAGCAGAGGCGAATAGGGAATCATTCTAGTGACAATAAGTGACGCAAATGCGGAAATCTGCCGACTTAAGCGACTCTGACAAAAGCCTGGTCGTTGTGACCCAGTGTCTGGGAGCGATCCTGCAGGAACGGCGAAGCTGGTCGGCTGTTCGCGTGCTTCTGTCAAGAGAATCTATGGAAAGTGGTTGAAGAATGCTGAAATGACGATTAGCGACAAGAAGTTGGACGTTCATACCTCATCACACAACATAGGGATCGGAGGCTTGCCGGCTCTCTAAAGCTGGATAGGCGGCGATGTGTGGCAGATATGGCGACACAGTAGAGTGCTGGCGCAGGAACAAGTGTTCTGGAACACACCGTTCAGCGCACAGTGTTTAACATGGAATTTGGCAGCAGAGGACCCTTACGTATTCCCGTGTTGACCCAACAACACGCCATTTATGATGACAGTGGGCACGGAATCATCGAGATTCGACCACGGATCAATGGAATCGTGTAGCCTGGTCGGAGGAATCCCGTTTATTGTTAAATCAGGTCGATGGTCGCATCCAGGTACTCCGTCATCTGGGCGAATGGCTGCTCGAAACATGCAGTGTGCCACGGACGCCGGCCGGTGGGCGCAGCATTATGTCATGGGGGACATTCACTTGGGATTCAATGAGACCTGTGGTAGTAATCGAAGGCGTCATGACAGATGTGGACTACTTGATTAGGGACCACCTCAACTCCTTACGCTTGATGTCTTCCTCAACAGCAATGGCATCTCCCATTGTGCGTGTCACAAGGCCAGAATTGTGCTGAAATAGTTTGAGAAGCATGATAGTGAACTCACGTTGACGTCTTGGCCATCAAATTCGGATAATATGAAGCCCATGAAACCCAACTGGGACGCTATCGGGCGCCAGCTCCGCACCCAGAAATCAACCACCCGTAAATTACGGGAAGCGCCTGATCTGTGTGTAGGCACCTGGTATCACAAACCTTTGAATACTTATCAAGTACTTGTCTAATCCATAGCAAGCATAATCACTGCTGAATTGCGTTCCAGAAGTGGACCAACACTCTTTCAAGTAGGTGGTCATAATGCTTTGGTTCATCAGTGAATATATCTGTAGATGTTGAGAGAAGCCTATCACAACTGAGTTACGTACATTACATGCACGATGCTCGAGATAACGGAACCGAAAACTACATGTGTATTAAAAATTCATCCCGTAGACGAATATTTATGTTAATTCAACTATGCAATACAAACCCCTGGTCTACGGGTAGCGTCTTTAATTAGTAATCAAAACGTACTCGGTCCCTAGTTCGAACCCCACCGACGCACAAATCTTGAATAAAAATCAGCAGTAATGGTGCCCGAAGACAACCGGCATAAGAAGTCACCCTCATTCAGCCAACGGCCTTTCAAAGGGGACTCGGGAGCGGATAGAGGTTCAGGGCACTCGCTTGTCCTTGAAGTGGGAGACTGTGACTAAAGACGGAATAATCAGCAAAGATCAACGGCATGAGGGGGCAGAAGGCAATGGAAAACATTGCCTTAAAGGCACATAGTTTATACCAACAGGACATGGCGTTTAATTGAAAACGTTCATGATGATCTCTCCATTGGAAATAAATTCCCTTATTGGTACCCCATTCGGATCCCCGGGAGGGTACAGCCAAGGGGAGGTGAGCATGAGGAAAAGATTGAATAACCTACAAAACGATGATATTCTTCAAGTCGGGGCGTGGAATGTCAGAGTTTTAACGCGACAGGGAAACTAGAAAATCTAAAAAGGAAGATGCTAAGGCTCAGTTTAGATGTAGTGCGGGTCAGTGAAGTGAAGTGAATGGAAGGAGGACAAGGATTTCTGGTCAAATAGTATAGGGTAATATCAACAGCAGCAAATGGTTCGAATGGCTCTGAGCACTATGGGACTTTACGGCAGTAGGATTCGTTATGAATGCGAAAGTAGGGCAGAGAGTGAGTTACTGTGAACAGTTCAGTGATAGGGTTGTTGTCATCAGAATCGACAGCAATCCAACACCGATAACAATAGTTCCGCTATACATGCCAACATCGCAAGCGGAAGATGAAGAGACAGAGAAAGTAATGAGGATTTTGAACGAGTAATCGGTACGTAAAGGGAAATGAAAATCTAATAGTCACGTCTATTGGTATGCCGTTATAGGGGAAGGGGCAGAATAAAGAGTTACAGGAGAATATTGGCTTGGTTTTAGAAATGAGAGAGGAGAAAGACTGAGTTCTGTAATAGATTTCAGCTAGTAATAGAGAATATTCTGTTCAAGAATCACAAGAGGGGGAGGTATACTTGGGAAAGGCCGTATGATACGGGAAGATTTCGGTTAGATTACGTCATGGTTAGATAGAGATTTCGAAATCACATACTGGATTGTAAGGCGTACCCAGGAGCAGATATAGACTCAGATCACACTAATGATCAAGAGTAGGCTGAAGTTTAAGAGACTAGTAGGGAAGAAAAATGCGCAAAGAAGTGGGATACGGATGTATTAAGAAATGGAAAGCTAATGAATAGCTCAAAAGGCAGTTCAGTTGAAGAGGAATGGATAACCCTAAAAAGGGAAATCACGGATGTTGGGAAGAAAACCATAGGTATAAAGAAGGTAGCTGCGAAGAAACTGTGGGTAACAAGAAAAATACTTCAGCTAATAGATGAAAGAAAGAAGTACAAAAACGTAAAGGGAAATTTAGGAATACAGAAGTACAAGTCACTCAGGAATGAAATAAATCGGAAGTGCAGAGAAGTTAAAGCGAAATGGCTGAACGAAAAATGTGAAGAAATCGAAAAAGGAATGACTTTTGGAAGGACTAACTCAGCATACAGAAAAGTTAAAACAACCTTCGGTTAAATTAAGAGCAAGGGTGGTAACATTAAGAGTGCAACGGGAATTCCACTGTTAAATGCAGAGGAGAGGATGGATGGGTGGAAAGAATACACTGAAACCTTATATGAGGGGGAATTGTCTGGTGAAGTGATAGAAGAAGAAGCAGAAGTCGATATAGAAGAGTTGAGGGATCCAATATTAGGATCAGAATTTGGAAGAGCTTTGGGAAACTTAAAATCAATAAGGCAGCAGGGATAGATAACATTCCATCAGAATTTCTAAAATCACTAGGGAAAACGACTGATCACGTTGATGTGTAGAGTGTATGAGTCTGGCGATATACCATCTGACTGTCGAGATAGCATCATAGAGAAATAGGGGAGAGGTTGACACAGACACGATACATGACTTGGGTTGAACATCACGGAAACAAAGGCGTTGCTCGTTGTGGCGGGATCATCTCACGAAATTTCAGTCATCAACTTTCTCCTCCGCATGCGAAAATGCTAAAATGTTTTGTTGGTCCTACGTAGGGGGGAAGCCCATCATAATAAAATAAATGACAGCTCGCACGGGAAGATATAGGCGTTAGTTTTTTCCGCATCGTTCGAGAATGGAATAATAGAGAATTATTGTGGAGGTTTGATGAATCCGCTGCCAGGCACTTAAGTAATATTTGCAGAGTACCCATGCATGTGTAAAGGTAGATCCATACAATTTTGAAGATTGCAAAAGCCGACAGTGCTAGAACTACCGCCCATCAGCTTAAGCATCCAAGTTGCTGACAAGAATAATATACGGGAACATAAAAAGAAAATTGAGGATCTGTTACATGACGATCAGTTTGGCTTTAGGGAAGGTAAAGGCACCGGAGAGTCTGACGTCGCAGTTGAGAATGGAAGCAAAAGTGAAGAAAAGTGACTACTAGCACACACGTTGTTCCTTTACTACGAAGACAAATAAATAATTTTTTTTTTTTTTTATGAAATCACCGCAGCGCCCCTGCTTTGAAGCCGCGACAACCCTGGGAGACACGAAGCACAGTTTGAAAACCATCGCAAAAATGTCTGCATAAATATTATTATTTTTTGATTTGTATCGTGGGTATAGAAATGACGGATGCTTTGTAGTAGATGTTATTGCAAGTTACGAACATCATTAAGCAGGAAATGGTAAGAATTCCATGATACTGAAGTGTTGCTGGATAAATGCTTCACTGAATTTAACTGCAGTATCCTTAAAAATAACTGCATAGGACGTGGAGTAAATCTGTGGAAAATGCTATAGAATATCTATCTGCGGGTAAACACAATGAGAGATACTCCAAAGTGATGAACTAGTTGCACAAAGATTCTTGATGATATTGTCAACATACTGAGCCCATTTTAGTTTGTGAGATGAGGTACCTACTGTTTAGTAGAGTATTTGCTGAGACGGACGCTTGTGGGCAGCTAAAATTGCGGGCTGTAGTGGGATTCGGACATTTCCTTAGAGGAGATAGGAAGCTGTTAAGAGAAATTAAGAAGCTTTGATTTTATGTTTGATACGTGCTCGCATAGTGCTATTGGTAGCACTCTGCCTGTCATAGACAAAGACCAGTTTCAGGTCAATTTAATATTCGGCCATCCAGGTTTAGGTTCTGCGTGGTTTCTCCAGCTCGCTTAAGGCAAATGCCTGGTTGGTCCCTTTGAAAGGACATGGCTTTCCCATCTTCGTTCCAGTGAGAGCTTGTGCTCCCTCTCCAGTGAACTCGTTGTCGACCGGACGTTGAACCGTAGTGTTCTTTTCTTCAAGTTCATTGTAGTTTTTTTATCTATCCAGACAGCTAGAATTATCAGAGAGGGTATATCTTTTCATGAAAACGCAGTGATGTCTTTCTTCATTACCTACACGTCACTGCAATGAATAACTGCATGTGACATAATGCAATAGCTGCGAATACATTGCTTACAACAGAAAATGCTAAAGTATACGAAGAGAAATATATACAGAACTAAAAAATAAAACAATTTAAATAAAGGAAAAAATTTTTAAGCTTCAACTGATAAACGTACGAAACTCTACAATTGACGAAATTAATGTTACCTCAGTTCGAACGCAGTGTAATTGTACATGAGGTAGCGTGTGTGTGGTAGGGGGAGGGGGAATTGAATGGAATGGAGCAAGTAAATAGGAGGCAGAGGGAGCCAGGTTAAATTCGGCTTCTGTGAGAATATTCAGATCGTCGGGAGGAGAAGGCCGGATTAAAGGAAGACATCGAAGCAACTCACAGACGTGCTCCTAGATTTGTTACCGGTAGATTCGATCAACATGTGAATGTTATGGAGAGCTTCGTGAAATCAAATGGGGATCCGTGGAAGGAACGCGTTGTTCTTTACGTGAAATACTAAATGAGAAAATTTAGAGAACTGGAATTTGCAGCTGACTGCAGGACGATTAACGCTTATGCTGTCACTAATGCACATTTCGCGTAAGGATCGTAAAGACAATAAAAGAGAAATTAGGCCTCGTACAGAGGTATGGATGCAGTCGTTTCTCCCTCACTCCGTTTTCAGAAGAAACAGGAATAAGAATGACTGGTAGCGGTACGATGTACCCTCCTCCATAAAGCATAAGATGGCTTGCGGATCATATATCTAGATGTAGATCTGTATGTGGAAATGGCGGGCCGAGGAGGACGTGGATGCGTGGGCAAAATCTCTATGTAAATCTGCTGAGGGCAGGCGTCTAGGCAAAATTCCAGTGCCCGAATGGCACCGTGAAAGCAGGCAACATCTCGCGGTGCCCGCCATAACGCAAAGGGCCGTCCTATCCCACTTGATCCAAAATATGGAAACTGTTGGAATTCGAAATTAACGAATCAAAGTCCGGAATTTGACTGGTACATGATCCTGTCGCTATAAAGAATAGTACTTAGGGAAAAATGGTGTTTACCTTCCATCTGGGGAAGGGGATTTAGTATGCTAAGAGTCACATTAATATAAAAATAAAATTAAATGTTGAAGTAGTATGGTAGTGTGGAGGGAGGCACTGGCTCTTGATTGGCTGGTACAAGCACAGGTTGTGCTACCATTTCTAGAGAGGAGAGGGATGAAAATACACACCACTTACAGGATCCTCATGAGCGGCAGATACGCCAGACTTCGGCATTACTACAGCGAGATGTGCATCCATTCCCTAGCTAGGTTGGCGTTGTGTCTTCTTCTCAAACGATTAGTTGGTAGCATATCAATTTTAACATAAACTTTTTAAATGATTTTGTGAGCTTTCCGCTGACGTTTTTCTTATTTGATCGATGGTTGTACAATTTTGCCTTTACGTAATTTTCAAGTATATAAAACGGAAGCATTATACACTGGGCGCATTAGTATCGCTTATGAATGTAACATAAAAATAAGTCGGTATACTAGGAGATTATAGCTTACTTTATAGACGATCCATTTATGGTATATAATGCCACGTACGTCTTTGCTCCTACGACTTTTAATGTTAGTTTTTAATCTTTTTTAGTAAAATCCCCAAACACAGTAATATGAGATAGTTTCTTTCCGTCGTCGTGCTGTTCTGCTCTTCTTACCAATTTTATATGGCAACACGTCGCCAGTTAACAAGCCGAACTTCTACATTGTAAACACTGTTGTATATGTCCTACTCGATGTTTCTGTGAAAGTGTTACAGTCAATTGGGATAACGTTATACCACTTTTTACCCTTTTTTTTTTAGAATACTGGACACAAAATAAATTACACATCGCAACGGACATTGTATCTTTTTACATCTATAGTTACTTAGTGCTTGGAAAGGTAAGAATATGTACTAACTATGCCCCATTAGAGCAAAATTTCAATGTTGATCCTGTACAAAGTTTCACTGTCATTCAGGATAACTTTAGACCAGTCTTAGAAAACAAAGAATTTTTCCAGTATCTAATGCTCAAATTTAGATCGTGGTGGAGTGTTAATTCAGTACGACACGTTTACTTTGACATATCAAGATGTTGGCATCAACCTGGCGTTGTTGAACATAAATCACTGTCGCTGGAAGCTATCTTCATAGCCATCGCAATTAAAGGATCCCACAAGCATAAGAGATTGTAGGAAACTGGAAAGACAACTGAAATACTACCTACAGATCATAGAAGTAATAAATCTGTTACTTTTATCACAAAATAATACAAGTAGGCGGGGCAACAGCCATTTGAAACAAAAGCGGTAAGTGATACAAAGATACCCTGATTGGTAAAAAGTTACCCTGATTGACTGTAAACGACAATCTCATGGACCGTTTACAGAAGACTGAACTCGAATCGTAAGCAATGAACTATGAAATGCTTATTGTGTATGTTAACCAGGATTTCTTGCGTAGTGATATGACTATTATGAATTGAGAATATTTCTCTGAATTCACGTGAACTATACAGCAAACCAACATCCATATTAATGAAACAAGGGTACTTTTGCCTATAACCGAACATTTCTATATTCGAACTCGAATACTATGTTTTATAATTGAGCTCTGTCAAAAATATTACTGAGAGGAAAGAAAGCTAGAATCTGAAGCCTTTCCTGCAGTTTTCTCTCAGATTTCTGTGCGGCAGCGACCGAGTAGGAAGGCATTAAATTTATCTGAGAGCAATTTATAATTCAGCCAGAAAGTAAAGACATCCCTTATAACTGTCATATGTAAATGATAATTTCTATTGTAAGAGAAAAGCACGTTATGCCTTGTTGATGCATTGAAGCTAATTCTACGTAATGCGCTCAACAACTGAAACAAAAACTTCCAATAAAATATGATAGTCATAGATGAATTTTGGAAATGAATTGACTACATCCAGTCTATTTCCAAAATTCAAGTGGGCTTTGTAAAGATATTTTTTAGATTTTTTAAAATTAAAATTCTCAAATGCAATAACCAGAGATTCATTCTGTTACCGTGCTACGATGAAAAGTATCAACAGGGAGAATAAAGGACCCAAAGGTCTAAGAAGAACGGTTTTATAATTGGCAATAAAGAGAGTCTTTTTGTGATTTTGGGTAGTTTAAAGGAATAATGTCTGTTTGGTCTTATCTTACTGTTTTGTTGGATTTAGCCTACATTAAAAGTGAGTTATGCACTGATAACCCAAAACACTATGACCACCTGCTTAATAGCTTGTCTGATTCTGCTTATCAGGCATCCGACAGTTTGTTGGCAGGTTTATGGAGGTATGTGGCATTAGATGTATACGGACACCTTATGTAATTCGCTGATTTGCGTACGCGGTGACGGCGCCCTATAGCGAACCAGATGGGTTCACCTCGATGACGGCGTTTGTGGAGTTGACCATCGACGTAGTGTAGCAAAAATGTTATTCACCCAAAGTGCCGAAACGTTCCCATTGATCGAGGGTCGAATCCCGATGGTCCCGTGCCCACTGAATTTGTGACTGACGATGTCGCTGGGTCAACATGGGAACACGTACGGGCGGTCTGCTGCGGAGCTCCATGTACAATGAAAGGTATGGACAGAAATACTTGTGCGTGTACCAGTTATGTGCTCTTTCGGCAGAGATGCCACAGGTCACCATCTATCTTACTTTACAGAGCTGACAAGCCCTGGAACCACACGTTCTGTGAAGAGCTGTAGACGACCAACCACGAAGAGCGTAGTGGTAGTTTCACTGTCCTTCGACTTGTTTCCATGCATGATCACTACAGCAGCACGTGAACATTCGACCAGCTTCGCCGTTTTCGAGATGCTTGTTCAGATGCTCTGCGTAATGATAATCTGCTCTTTGTCAAAGCAGCTTATCTCAGTTGACTTCCCATTTGCAGCCCGTATCTTCGCTAGGGTGATCCCCCGTCAGTGTCTGCTCCGCTTACATACCGTACCTTTGTTACCGCTTCACTTGCCCGCAACGCCACCTGGCGGCATGGAACGTCGCGGTGGGCAGTGGTCATAATGTTTCGGCTCGTCAGTGTGTGTAATGTTCTCTTCAATAATAATCCATCTTAACATTGACCGTGTCGTGATAATTATTCCAAAAATACCTTTCAAAACAATTTTAACGAGAAAATTAATAGAATAATATTAAATGTGACCATCCTTAGAACGGAATCGATTCGTTTCGTGTAAAAATTCTGAGCATCATTTAGCTACAGTTTATTCACTGCCATTTTTAAAACTGAACCTGCAAAATTAAGGAACGAGGTCCGAATATTGCAATAAATGAGATTTTCATGTAGAGAATACCGTTTAATAATCACGAGGTCGTACAATTTTTGAACGGAGCGAGTCCATAAAGATTACGAACCTAGTTGATACTTTCTAAGTTCATAAAATCCGAATGGAAACCTCACTAATATTTAAAAGGAGTAATATCCACTACGGTCATTGCACTTGGATTGTGAAGACAAATATCACTTTTATTTTCTGATATAGCCTAACTATGCTATCATAACTTTTGATGAAGGAAAGTTGGGAAATATTGATTCAAAGGAGCAATGGGTTATATTAAAGACTACACATAACTGTCATAAAATAAACTGGAAATAGTTTTTCAGCATGTTACTTTTGAGTAGTAGTCGCGAAAAAAAAAGCATCTGGTGGTTTGGGGATTTTATGACTGGCAAGGACTTCTTTTTTTAAAAATCTTCGACCTACATGTTCGACACAGCATTTTTAAACATTATTTTACGGCCGTGTTTCTCTCAGTGTATCGTACAGCAAGCGCTGATGTGAATGGGGAGGCGTGGCTAACGGTTAACAACTTTTTTCACTTAGGTATTGGCAACGCCACAGGCTTTCGTGTGTAAAGTAACTCATCTAAACGTCATCAATAGTTTCATTTCTATTCATTTTTGACTCATCGTTTAGCAAAAGAATGTATGTGGTTAATGTTAACCTGCCAACAAGAACACAAATTTTTTAATTGTGTAATGACAGTAACAATGAATGTCTTTGTTGTACGCTACTTACTGGGGAGTTTTCTGTTGGACATAAAGAAATGAGTGATATTAAAGACCACGTGTAATCAGCTAAACATAGGAACGCTATTAATGATACTGCTTCGCCAAACATAAATTTTTTTAAAAAGATGTTGTTGTTGTTGTGGTCTTCAGTCCTGAGACTGGTTTGATGCAGCTCTCCATGCTACTCTATCCCGTGCAAGCTTCTTCATCTCCCAGTACTTACTGCAACCTACATCCTTATGAATCTGGTTAGTGTATTCATCTCTTGGTCTCCCTCTACGATTTTTACCCTTCACGCTGCCCTCCAATGCTAAATTTGTGATCCCTTAATGCCTCAGAACATGTCCTACCAACCGGTCCCTTCTTCTTGTCAAGTTCTTCCACAAACTCCTCTTCTCCCCTATTCTATTCAATACCTCCTCGTTAGTTATGTGATCTACCCATCTAATCTTCAGCATTCTTCTGTAGCACCACATTTCAAAAGCTTCTATTCTCTTCCTGTCCAAACTATTTATCGTCCATTTTTCACTTCCATACACTCCATAAAAATACTTTCAGAAACGACTTCCTGACACTTAAATCTATACTCGATGTTAATAAATTTCTCGTCTTCAGAAACGCTTTCCTTGCCATTGCCAGTCTCCACTTTATATCTTCTCTACTTCGACCATAATCAGTTATTTTGATCCCCAGATAGCAAACCTCCTTCACTACTTTAAGTGTTTCATTTCCTAATCTAATTCCCTCAGCATCACCCAACTTAATTCGACTACATTCCATTATCCTAGTTTTGCTTTTGTTGATGTTCATCTTATATCCTCCTTTCAAGACAGTGTCCACTCCGTTCAACTGCTCTTCCAAGTCCTTTGCAGTCTCTGACAGAATTTGCAATGTCATCGGCGAACCTCAAAGTTTTTATTTCTTCTGCACCTACTCCTAATTGTTCTTTTGTTTCCTTTACTGCTTGCTCAATATACAGATTGAGTAGCATCGGGGAGAGGCTACAACCCTGTCTTACTCCCTTCCCAACCACTGCATCCCTTTCATGCCCCTCGACTCTTATAACTGCTATCTGGTTTTTGTACAAATTGTAAATAGCCTTTCGCTCCCTGTATTTTACCCCTGCCGCCTTCAGGATATGAAAGAGAGTATTCCAGTCAACATTGTCAAAAGCGTTCTCTAAGTCTACAAATGCTAGAAATGTAGGTTTGCCTTTCCTTAATCTTTCTTCTAAGCTAAGTCGTAAGGTCAGTATTGCCTCACGTGTTCCAACATTTCTACGGAATCCAAACTGGTCTTCCCCGAGGTCGGCTTCTATCAGTTTTTCCATTCGTCTGTATGAATTCGCGTTAGTATTTTGCAGCTGTTACTTATTAAACTGATAGTTCGGTATTTTCACATTTGTCAACACCTGATTTCTTTGGAATTGGTATTATTATATTCTTCTTGAAGTCTGAGGGTATTTCGCCTGTCTCATACATCTTGCTCACCAGATGGTAGAGTTTTGTCATGACTGGCTCTCCCAAGGCTGTCAGTAGTTCTAATGGAATGTTGTCTACTCCCGGGGCCTTGTTTCGACTCAGGTCTTTCAGTGCTCTGTCAAACTCTTCACGCAGTATCATATCTCCCATTTCATCTTCATCTACATTCTCTTCCATTTCCATAATATTGTCCTCAAATACATCGCCCTTGTATAGACCCTCTATATACTCCTTCCACCTTTCTGCTTTCCCTTCTTTGCTTAGAACTGGATTTCCACCTGAGCTCTTGATATTCATACAAGTGGTTCTCTTTTCTCCAAAGGTCCCTTTAATTTTCCTGTAGGCAGTATCTATCTTACCCCTAGTGAGATAAGCCTCTACGTCCTTACATTTGTCCTCTAGCCATCCCTGCGTAGCCATTTTGCACTTCCTGTCGATCTAATTTTTGAGACGTTTGTATTCCTTTTTGCCTGCTTCATTTACTGCATTTTTATATTTTCTCCTTTCATCAATTAAATTCAATATTTCTTCTGTTACCCAAGGATTTCTACTAGCCCTCGTATTTTTACGCACTTGATCCTCTGCTGCCTTCATTACTTCATCCCTCAGGGCTACCCATTCTTCTTCTACTGTATTTCTTTCCCCCATTCCTGTCAATTGTTCCATTATGCTCTCCCTAAAACTCTGTACAACCTCTGGTTTAGTCAGTTTATCCAGGTCCCATCTCCTTATATTCCCACCTTTTTGCAGTTTCTTCAGTTTTAATCTACAGTTCATAATCAATAGATTGTGGTCAGAGTCCACATCTGCCCCTGGAAATGCCTTACAATTTTAAATCTGGTTCCTTAATCTCTGTCTTACCATTATATAACCTTCTAGTATCTCCAGGATTCTTCTATGTATATAACCTTCTTTCATGATTCTTGAACCAAGTGTTAGCTATGATTAAGTTATGCTCTGTGCAAAATTCTACCAGACGGCTTCCTCTTTCATTTCTTACCCCCAATCCGTATTCACCTACTATGTTTCCTTCTCTCCCTTTTCCTACTCTCGAATTCTAGTCACCCATGACTATTAAATTTTCGTCTCCCTTCACTACCTGAATAATTTCTTTTATCTCATCATACATTGCAGAGCTAGTTGGCATATAAACTTGTACTACTGTAGTAGGCGTGGGCTTCGTGTCTATCTTGGCCACAATAATGCGTTCACTATGCTGTTTGTAGTAGCTTACCTGCACTCCTATTTTTTTATTCATTATTAAACCTACTCCTGCATTACCCCTATTTGATTTTGTATTTATAGCCCTGTATTCACCAGACCAAAAGTCTTGTTCCTCCTGCCACCGAACTTCACTAATTCCCACTATATCCAACTTTAACCTATCCATTTCCCTTTTTAAATTTTCTAACCTATCTGCCCGATTAAGGGATCTGACATTCCACGCTCCGATCCGTAGAACGCCAGTTTTCTTTCTCCTGATAACGACGTCCTATTGAGTAGTCCCCGCCCGGAGATCCGAATGGGGGACTATTTTACCTCCGTAATATTTTACCCAAGAGGACACCATCATCATTTAACCATACAGTAAAACTGCATGCCCTCGGGAAAAATTACGGCTGTAGTTTCCACTTGCTTTCAGCCGTTCGCAGTACCAGCACAGCAAGGCCGTTTTGGTTAGTGTTACAAGGCCAGATCAGTCAATCATCCAGACTGTTGCCCCTGCAACTGCTGAAAAGGCTGCTGCCCCTCATCAGGAACCACACGTTTGTCTGGCTAAAGCTGGAAATAGCAGTGATCTGCAGTGTGCTGGTTAAAAGGCTACATTCTCATACCACACTGCTAGAAACGAACACGATTTCTGAAAAAAAAGTCATGTCTGGTGAAAAAGACAACTGAATAAATAAGTTAATGTTTCAGTAAACTGCTCCAATTACGAAAATATGTCCTGGATTGGACCCAAATTGTAAGGTAACGTGCCCTGAGCTGGACCCAAAAACATATAGTAAGCCTACATATAGAAATGAATGGAGAGATTATGTCAGAAGAATAATCAAAACAGAACGCTTAAAATAGTAATGAATTATCGATCAAAAAGGAAAAAATCAGAAGGGTGATAAAGAATGAGGTGGAAAAATCAAACAATAACTAGCCACAGACCACAGAGGCATTGGACAAGAATACTTATCAGGCCAATGCCTAACACTTGAAGACAGAAGAACAACGGTGTGTGTGTCACACGTTGCTGTTTGGAACAATACCTGTAACACTATACGACATTTTCAGTGTTTATACGCATTGCAATAATGTTCGTATAAGTGTGTATAACGTGTTCCTATTTCATTCATCGACATCATCACTGAAGCCGTTAAATGCACAATTGACTGCGGTGGTATCGTTCATACGACCTTCAAACAATGTTTTCTTTGTCAGTTTTCAACGTACTTCACGTTAACAGCTTTCTGAAAGAGGTGACTTCACTAAAAGCAGCTGCTACTGGCGAAGTGCGATTTGAGAATGAAATGCCACTCACGGTTGACGGTAATTCAGAAAAAAAGCCGTTTCCAGCAGATAATGGACACTATTTTGATTTTACAGCTACCACCCAACCTGGGAGTCGTAAAGCGGAGATTCCGTCTCAAATGGGACCCTAGGGAAGGACTCAGCGTATTCTCGTTCTCGGCTGTGGAGCTCTTTTAAATGCATGGCCACGTCAGACTTAACACCCAACGGTGGCGCCTCTTTTAAAGAGATAAGGGCGCGTGCTCCGCAAGGGCGTAAACGCTGTCCACTTCCGCGAGGCAATCATAATGAAAATTTACGACGCTATGTGTGTGTGAATGCGCGAGACGTACGGATATCAAGACACAATGCTCAAATCTTGATATGATTCCTCTTCCGTTTACATTTTTGCTTAGAACAGTCGGTATTCAGTATTTACATGAACAATCGAAAGAAAGAATAAAAGGAGTAAATCGAAACTGCATGTATCTTCATTGATACGTGGCACAAGCAGCGGTGAGTCGATGTGTTATATCTGTCAAAGGACAAAGGGAAAAGCAAGAAACTATTAGTCTGATATTTATTTATCTCTTTCATTAACTTCTGCATCTTACAGTTTCCTTTAGTTTTAGAATATTATTCAAATACGCTATTATCTGCACTTAACATAAATCTATATTAATATGCAAGAAAGTTGTATAGAGTACATATTTTCATTTTAGCACTGTCATTTCACATAAGCTTTAATAGTTACTCATTGCCCTCTCACTATAAAAATTCCTTTAGCAACAATTTGGATTGGATTTTGGTATTGTTTACGATGTTTTTATTTATATATGTTTAAACACTGAAACTGAAACAACGAGAATCTTAGATACGCAAATCAGTTTATTTATGCTGTCTTTCCAAACATATCGCAGTTTTTTATGAGGCACTGATAAGCCAAAACAGTATGATCATCTATATAATAGCGCCTTTGGAACGTAATACGGTAGTAATACTGTGTAGCACCGATATGATACGCCCTTGGTATGTCTCCTGATCTATCGAACACTAGCTGTCTACTCACAGGTCACAAAATGCCCGTAAATAAAGGAAAAAAAAAATTACTGTCATGCAGATTTTTAGAGGTACAATTGTAAGAGAAAATCTGTTACATCGGACTTTGGGACATATTTGTAACATAATTTCACTATAGTTACAGGTACTGATGAGTCAAAACAATATTATCAACTACATAATAGCGCCTTTGGAACGTAATACGGTAGCGATACTACGTGGCAGCGATTTGACACACCCTTGGTAGGTTTCCTGATCTACGTGGCACTAGCTGTCTATGCACAGCTCAAAAAATGCCCGTAAATTATGGGGCGGTGGTGTGAGGGGGCAGAGCTGGAGCCTGACAACGTCTCACACGTGTTCCATAGGGTTTGGATCAGGCAAACTGGGTGGATAAGACATCAACGTGAGTTTACTGTCACGCTTCTCAAACAAGTATAGCACGATTCTGAGACGTAGACAGTTATCCTGCCGGAAGACGCCAACGGAACTGAGGAAGAGTACGATAAACACGAAGGGATGGTGCTAGTCTACAATAATGTTCACATCGTCGACAGTTGTCATGTCGCCTTCGACTACTAACCCAGGTCCCACGGAAGACAACGTGCATATCTTCCACACTACGGTACTCCCCCAAAGCCAGTGCATTTGATGCAGTTCATGTGTCAAGCATCCACTCGCCAGGATGACTGGGAATCTGAATGCAACAGTAGGGTAGCTGCAGGTGTTCGAGCACACTCTGCACTGCTGCCCGGTTTCTTATGACATCATCGTGCCACCATGCATTGTTACCAGTTTTCTCCCTCACTCCTCACCCCAACCCTCTAGTGTTGTAGACCTATGGCGATGTGTGTAAAATGGAGGAAAAATCAAAGTAGCCCCATTGTCCTTAGTACAGAATCCAATATGGGTGAGTTGAGCACAGCCCTCTGATGCGCATAGAGAAAGTGAGTTTCCCGATGTTGTTTCCTTCAAAGTAGACGTATTTAGCAGGGAAAATTGTGCATGCGCTGCCGGCCGAAATGGCTGAGTGGTTCTAGGCGCTTCAGTCTGGAACCGCGGGACCGCTATGGTCGCAGGTTCGAATCCTGCCTCGGGCATGGATGTGTGTGATGTTCATAGGTTACTTAGGTTTAAGTAGTTCTAAGTTCTAGGGGACTGATGACCTCAGAAGTTAAGTCCCATAGTGTTCAGAGCCATTTGAACCATTTTTCGTGCATGCGCTACAGATCTATGATGTGTCAATCAAATGCCAACCGGATAGGTCCCGCCCGATACCAATACCGCGGCAGCAGTTCCCCGAAATGGCGTCTCATATTCGTTTCCCCCGCCACCTGCGAGGTTTGGTCAGTGATTAGGTTCTGTAATGCACAAAACACAGTGCCCATCGAAATTCACTGTCATCTCTGCCGGGTCTAAGGGCAGAACATCATGAGCAAACAGATGGTGCGTCACTGGCGAAGGCTTTCTTCTGAGGCGTCAAAGTGTCCTTGATGAAGGGCACATTGGGCGACCATTCATTATCAATGATCACCTGGCTGAGCTGATGCGGCAGTGTATCCTGGACAACCGTCGCTTCATGATTACGTATCTCAGCAGCCATTTTCCGCAGATATCGCGATCCTTGTTGCATGGAAATGTCACTAGGCACCTGTGTTTTGACAACGATGAAGAGCTGAAGACGACTGTCACACCGTGATCCCATTCACAGGCGGCAGACTTCTACTACACAGGAATACAAAAGTTGAGCCCACGATATGACAAATGCGTCAATTCTTTTGATGACTCTCTCGAAAAATAGCTCAAATGTGGCTGTACCAGTTCCCAATAAAGTTTTTCATGTAACTATGTTCTCCCTGTTAAAAAAATAAAAATAAAAAAAAGAATACAGGGAAACTTTCTTCCTGAATTCGCCTCGTATAAAACGATGGTAAATTCAAAACATGGTGGGAACTTCAAAACTGCACAATTATGCTTCCAGGTTTCCTCCATCCCTCTGACACTCTGGTACAAGGAGGCCTCTTGTTGTAAGTATAAGATGGTAAGAAATTTAAAAATCCAGATTTGGAATTGTTGTATTGGTGATAAATTAAAGATGCTAGATCTGGAGGTACGAGCACAGCCCTATGACATTAGAATCCAAGGTGGTTGGCTTGGAGATACAGGCAGAGTTTTATGATGTCACAGTCCAAGATGGTGAAGTTGGTGATATGATTACAGTGCTATGACGTCAGAATCCAAGATAGCAATCTAATATAGGTGGCTTGGAGATACGAGCATTAGCTGCAAGGTAGCCAGATCAATTTCCCTAAGTATAAAATCCAAGGTGGTGGACCTGGGGATAATTGGACAGCCTGCATAGTCGCCAGGTGATTTGTGTTAAGAGTCCAAATGTCTTAAGTATAAAACCAAACAGCTCAGTTTAAAATGGCAAGAAATACAATAATCCCCTTATGGTATACACAATCACCCATACCCCAGTTGCCAGCCCACTTGTGATGTTTAAACATTTACCATCGTAGGTTTCGAATCCCAAGTGCTGACTTGCCTTAACTCCGAAACTATCTGCGGTTTTAACCTTTTCTGTAGGACAGGGAGGCAACAGTTGTGTTTTTATTCAAACAGAAAGGCGGGAGAGCCCCATAATGATCTGCTCGCAAGGTTACTCGACCCCAAATCTACTCCGATAATGTTTTCGTTAGTGTGAGCTTTACCCGCCCATGTCATTCTGCCGACTGGATGCAAATAGCTCTGCTGGACAGAGCCGTGCTCCTTATAAGCAGTCACATGAGTGCAGCTGGCCTCACCAAGTCCATTTGAAAATCTGGTGAGAAGTGCTTGTCAGTTTCTCACAGCACGACAGCAAATTAAACTTGCGTGAAATTGAAAAATCCAAGATTTTCGCCACTCGTGTAGTATTTGTGATGGCACTGCAGTCACACTCACCGCCCCTCTGATTCACAGCCTATGAAACGGAGTGAAATTTGAAAATGCAAGAAGCGCCATTATATTTTAATCCATATTGGAAAACGAGGAGAAATTCAAAATTTTCCTGTCAGTTATTTAAAATGTCGTTAATTACTCCTCAGTATTCAAAAGGCGACGAGTTACAGGAGAAGATGATGATGTGGCGTCTGCTTGATGACCAGCTCCAGGTGAGGAGTAGACAGGAGAGGTGATGGCAGTATGGTGGAGGGTGAAACAAAAGATGATGATAGAGAGTTGGGATTGATGTTATGGAGAAGGAGAAAAGGTTGTAGGTGTGGTTGTCAGAGGGTTGGTGGCAGAAGGGATTTAGGGTGCTGTGGGGTCGAAGGGGCTGCTCAGGTCAGGCGGGAATTTGTTAGACAAAGATGTCTAGTGGGGAAAAGAGGAAGTGGGACAGGCTTTGGGAATATGTGGTAGTGACATTTAAGCGAAGTACAGAATGGGCTTTCAGGATGACCTGATAGAGGATATGTGAATGCTCAAATAGCCGGACATTTTGAAGGACAGTGATGATAAAGAAGATGATGACTTCAGCAGTTGGAGTAGGACATAGGGAGTTGTTTGGGTAAAGTGTTGTGTCAGTAGGGTGGATTGGGTCTGTCAGTTCTGGTTTGGTGGGAGAGGGTTCGGCTGTACACTTAATAGGAGTTAGTGGCATAGGACTGGTTGCACTGCTGGTGGGTACAGATGGAGGTTGGTACAGTGTTGGTACAGGTGGCTGGTTTTGCAGTGGAGGGTCTTTGCAGTTAGGAGTAAAATGATCATTGTAGATGTGGCATTTGTGGCAACGATAGGCTTGGGCCTGGGAGTGCGAAGGATCAACTTTGCGTTCAAAAATAGATGAATGCTCCATTCTGAAGCATATGATCTATGGTTGAGGGATCTTCAGAAAAGATGTGAATGAGAAATGTAGGACCAGAATGGTGGTGAATTGTTAGGGTTTTTCAGATTTTGGAGTCAGGACCGGAATTAAGGTCACACTCAACTTCTCACACTGTGATCTTGGCATCCATGACCTTGATCACAGCAGTAAGAGTCAGTGGGTGGCAGGGAGATTGGGGTTGTCTGGACTCTGTTGAGCTCAGTATCAGTGGGGAGGAATGTGGACGAAAGGTGATGGAAGATACTTGCTGCAGTAGGTGACTTTGAGAATTAGGATCAGAAGATTTAATGATTACAGAGTCTCTGCAGGCTAATGAGTTGTGATGTGATGAACTTGGAAGGTACTTTTGTATTTAGAGGGAAAGTGTTTTATAATTGAGGAATCTGACATCAGGATGTAACAGCATGAAGGAATGTGTTAGAGGAGATATGTGGGGTGGGATGGGAGCAGACTCCTTACCTTCTAATGTATAGGGTTGGTGGGGTGGCAGTTGGGTTTAAGAATAAGAGGGGTACCCATACTAGATGGGTGACAGGGATTCTCAATATTGGCCGTGGAGTAGGATGGGATTGGGCACAATTTTTCTTATTTTTCTTACCTGGTTCTGGTGGGATTGAAGCTGAGACAGAAATGGCTGATACATTCAGATCTGCAGCATATGTTGTTGCTGAGGGTCCGGTTGTTGCTGGAGTAGGTGTGGCTAGTGCTTCCATTTCTTGAACCAGATGTAGCGATGCTTGTGGTGGCAATGGAGCAGCAGTAGGGGCTAATGGCGCTGCTGATTGGTGCAGTTCTAACAGTGGTGGCGGGGGTGGCGAGGGTGGCGGCAGTGGCAGTGGCACTGGAGCTGCAGAACACGTTGAAGTGATGTCATCTGCAAATGAGGACTTTATTGTCTGAGGATGCAGTGTGTGAGATTGGGAAGACAGATGGAGTCATCTGAGGAGTGGGGAAGGAGGGAAATGTGGGATGAGGAAGAGGGGACCACCAGTAGAGTGTAAAAGAGTGGAGAACAGGTTGTAGTAGATGATTTTGGACACTGTACATGTAGGCTGATAGATTGTTGAATGACGATAGCGACTGTTGTAACAATCTGGCAATGAAACACTGGCGACTAGCTGATGGAGGCGAAGAATGGCAACAAAGATGGGCTGGCGTTCACTGGCGAAGTCCAGTGGCGAGGGCGAGGACTGGTGACGAATGTGGTGGTAGCAGCGAGGACTGCCAGCAAAGGCGATAACTGGCAGCATTGGTGGTAATGAGCAGTGAGGACTGGCTGCAAAAGTAATGACTAGCAGCGGAGACGACGACGATGTCAAAGACGACAACGACAATGACAGGCAGAAATACCTGCCAGTAATAGGGATGAAGTAGACATGGATGGCTGGAAACGTTTCCCTATCGAAATTCCAGCCCTGAGAGCAGCCCAGGCAGTTGTTATTCCAGAGGGCAAGAGACATTCCAATCCTCAGAGGAGAATCATAAAACACGCAAACTTACGTGCACGAAACGTGTCAGTCACATTTGGGAGCTGAACACGCTTATCCTGATTTATAACCAGAATCATGAACATCAAAAACATCGCAAATATAAGTGATATAATACATTGAAGAGCCAAGGAAACTGATACAACTGCCTAATAGCACGTAGGGCCTCTACGAGCACGTGGAAGTGCCGCAACGCGACGTGGCATGGACTCCACTAATGTCTGAAGTAGTGCTGGAGGGAACTGACACCATGAATCCTGCAGGGCTGTCCATAAATCCGTAACAGTACGAGGGGGTGGAGATCTCTTCTGAACAGCACGTTGCAAGATAAACCAGATATGCTCAATAATGTTCATGTCTGGGGAGTTTGGTGGCCATAGGAAGTGTTTAAACGCGGAAGTGTTTCTGGAGTCACTCTGTAGAGTTTCTGAACGTATGGGGTTTCGCATAGTTCTGCTGGAATTTCCCAAGTCCGTCTGAATGCACAATGGACAGAAATGAATGCAAGTGATCAGACAGGATGCTTATGTACATGTCACCGCCAGAGTCGTATCTAGACATATCACGGGTACCATATCACTCCAATCGCACACGCTCCACACCATTACAGAGCCTCCACCAGCTTGAACAGCCTCCTGCTGACATGACGGCTCCTGGGATTCCTGAGGTTGTCTCCATACCTGTACACGTCTATCCTCTCAGTATAATCTGAAACGAGACTCGTCTGACCAGGCAACATGTTTCCAGTATCAACAGTGCAATGTCGGTGTTGACAGGCCTAGGGGAAGCGTATAGCTTGTGTCGTGCTGTCATCAATGGTACACGAGTGGGCCTTCGGCTCCGAAAGCATATATCGATGATGTTCCGTTGAATTGTTCGCATGGTGACTCTTGTTGATGGCCCAGATTGAAATCTGCAGCATCTACATCTACATCTACATACATACTCCGCAATCCACCATACGGTGCGTGGCGGAGGGTGCCTCATACCACAACTAGCATCTTCTCTCCCTCCTGTTCCACTCTCAAACAGAACGAGGGAAAAATGACTGCCTATATGCCTCTGTACGAGCCCTAATCTCTTTTATCTTATCTTTGTGGCCTTTCCGCGAATATAAGTTGGCGGCAGTAAAATTGTAGTGCAGTCAGCCTCAAATGCTGGTTCTCTAAATTTCCTCAGTAGCGATTCAGGAAAAGAACGCCTTCTTTCCTCCAGAGACTCCCACCCAAGTTCCTGAAGCATTTCCGTATTTCCGTAACACTCGCGTGATGATCAAACCCGCCAGTAACAAATCTAGCAGTCCGCCTCTGAATGTCTTCTATGTCCTCCCTCAATCCGACCTGACAGGGATCCCAAACGCTCGAGCTGTACTCAAGAATAGGTCGTATTAGTGTTTTATAAGCGGTCTCCTTTACAGATGAGCCACATCTTCCCAAAATTCTACCAATGAACCGAAGATGACTATCCGCCTTCCCCACAACTGCCATTACATGCTTGTCCCACTTCATATCGCTCTGCAATGTTACTCCCAGATATTTAATCGACGTGACTGTGTCAAGCGCTACACTACTAATGGAGTATTCAAACATTACGGGATTCTTTTTCCTATTCATCTGCATTAATTTACATTTATCTATATTAAAGTTAGCTGCCATTCTTTACACCAATTACAAATCCTGTCCAAGTCATCTTGTATCCTCCTACAGTCACTCAACGACGACACCTTCCCGTACACCCTAGCATCATCAGCAAACAGCCGCACATTGCTATCCACCCTGTCCAAAAGATCATTTATGTAGATAGAAAACAACAGCGGACCTACCACACTTCCCTGGGGCACTCCAGATGATACTCTCACCTCTGATAAACACTCACCATCGAGGACAACGTACTGGGTTCAATTACGTAAGGATCTTCGAGCCGCTCACATATTTGGGAACCAGTTCCATATGCTCGTACCTTAGTTAGGAGTCTGCAGTGGGGAACCGAGTCAAACGCTTTCCGGAGGTCAAGGAACATAGCATCCGTCTGATACCCTTCATCCAAAAAGGGCGAGTTGCGTTTCGCAGGAGCGATGCTTTCTAAAGCCATGCTGATGCATGGACAGCAACTTCTCTGTCTCAAGGAAATTCATTATATTCGGACTGAGAATATGTTCGAGAATCCTGAACAAACCGATGTTAAGGATTCTGGTCTGTAATTTTGAGGATCCGTCCTTCTACCCTTCTTATATACAGGCGTCACCTGCGCTTTTTTCCAGGCGCTCGGGACTTTACTTTGGGCAAGAGATTCGCGATAAATGCAAGCTAAGTAAGGAGACAATGCAGTAGAGCGCTCTCTGTAAAATCGAATTGGAATCCCATCAGGACCTGTCGATTTATTTATTTTCAACCCATTCAGCTGCTTCACAACCCCAGGGATCTCTATCACCATGTCTTCCATATGGGAATCTGTACGAGACTCAAACGGCGGTATGTTTGTACGATCCTTCTGCGTGAAAGATTTCTCAAATGCTAAATTTTAAATTTCAGCTTTCGTTTTGCTGTCTTTCGTTGCCAGGCCAGACTGATCAGTGAGTGACTGAATGGAAGCCTTCGACCCACTTACCGATTTTACATAAGACCAGAATTTCCTTGGGTTTTCAGCAAGATCTTTTGCTAAGGTATGAGGGTGGTAGTGGTTGTATGCTTCGTGCATCGCTCTTTTTACAGCAGCACGAATCTCTACTAACTTTTGCCTCTCTTCATTCTCCCGATCTTTCTTGTACCGCGAGTGCAACTGTCTTTGCTTCCTGAGTATTCTCCGAATTGCGCTGTTAAACCACGGTCCGTCTTTTCCGTCCGTAACCCACTTTTTCAGTACATACTTGTCCAATGCGTGATTTACAATGTGTTTAAAATTTGCCCATAATTCTTCCACGTCAATCGTACCGGAAGTAAATGAAGTCGATTCATTTACTAAGTGGGATGGATGCTAACAACTGCTTATCTGCTCTTTCTAGTAAGAATACTCTCCTAGCCTTCTTGACCGACTTTTTAACTTTCGTAACCATAGTCGTAATGACAACATCATGATCACTAATCCCTGTCTCAACACTGACACCGTCGATGAGGTCTGGTCTGTTCGTGGCTACCAGATCTAAAATATTTCCATTACGCGTTGGCTGTCGATTCATCTGCTCAAGACAGTTTTCGGATAGTGTGTTCAAAAGTAATTCACACGACGGCTTGTCTGTGCCACCTGTAATGAATCCATAGACATCCCAGTCTATACTAGGTAGGTTGAAGTCGCCTCCGACTAATATAGCACGATCCGGGTACTTCTGCGATACAGAGTGTAGACACCCTTTGAATGATTCTAGAACTGTCACGGTGGAACCTGGTGGCCGGTAATAACACCCAACAATTAACTTCATTTCTCCTAGCCCTTTTAAACATGTCCAGATAACTTCACAATCACACTCTACTTCGACCTCAGTAGACACAATATTTTTGTCAACTGCAATGAAGGCACCACCTCCTACGGTGTCTAATATGTCTTTCCGATACACGTTCCAACCCTCACTAAATATTTCAGAACTTCGTATCTCAGGGTTCAGCCAGGTCTCAGTCCCGAGAATAATTTGCGCGCCACATGCTTTCCGGAGGGCAATAAATTCAGGAACTTTATTCCTAACACACTGAAAATTTACTGCTAATATCTTGATAGCTGAAGTGTCTTTACAATTTGCGGAAGGACTGGATTTCGGCCACGTTTAAGTATTCTCTTTAGTCGTCGTTGGTACCGTTCTTGCAGGATCTTCTTCCGGTCGTAGGATGTTTTACCGGATTCCTGATATTCACGATACACTCGTGAAAGGGTCTTACGGGAAAATCCTCACATTATCGCTACCTCGGAGACGCTGTGTCCCATCGCTCGCGCCAACTATAACGTTACGTTCAGACTCACTTAAATCTTGATAACCTGCCATTGTAGCAGCAGTATCCGATCTAACAACATCGCCAGACACTTCTTGTCTTATATACGCGTTGCCGATCGCAGCCTGTTCACATATCTCTGTATTTGAATATGCTTGCATATACCAGTTGTTTGTTGCTTCAGTGTAGACTCATGTAGAATATCAGCCGATAGCTTTTTTGTGCGAGGCATTTCGAGACGAGAAGCTACCGACAATGCTAGACATAAGACACAAGTGCGTCGTACGGATAGAGCACGCAGCCCGCACACCTGTGGTCTGCATCACCGAACCTACTGCAGACGGCTACAGAGGCTAGCCCCAGTCCCTCAGTGCGACTAGGCAAGCCATTCGTCTCTTATCATTACATACACAACAAGGTGGTGACAGTTCTTGCGATTTCTCGGCACGCAGTGATGTTATTACTTTTCGAATGTATGTGACCCTTAATTTTCCCTGACATGCTTCTGTAACTTCTAGTTACTTAAGAGTGTATAGAAATTACGGCACAGTTTCAATTCATAAAGGAGTGCAGTGATAAAAAGGCTCGTCAAAGATTTTACAATGAAAAACCTCGGAAAATAGACGATAAATGGAGAAATGTGACGTCCAGGACAATAGTTTCTACAGCTACTCAGTTATCGACTGGTTTGGCGTCGTTACGAAGGAGACACGATGGTATTTCTGGAACGAATTTAGAGACGGGCTACAAGGATCGTAGCAGATCAATATATCCTCACGAAGGTGTAACAGAGATGTTCTGAGAACTCGGACGAGGACATTTGGAAAGAAAAGAAACATTGGGAGCCGTATGAAACTGTTAACAGACGAAATACCTGTGTACAGTGAGGTGTTATCGTCAGAAACTTGTAGTGACACGGAGACGACTACACCTACGACCACTGGTTCAGGCACTTCAAAAACATGACTAAGTCAATTCTGGATATATTGCAACCAAAGTGGAATGAATCTTCTGTACAGAAATCCGAAAGCATGCGATCAGTCAACCACATCGAGAAAACGTCATAAATTATATTGTTCATGTCGTCATTGCAAGCACATGAACCAAAAAAAGAGAATTGTACGACCACCCATGCGAAAGAGTGATAGTACTACTCGAAATGAATAGGATAACCACACTGGTATGCAGGATACGCATGTATATGCACAATACAGATTTCGAATATCACCACAGGAATTCTAAATTAGTTCTGACGATTACCGACGTGATTTCTTCAACAAAGTCACAATCTGGGCACATGAAAACACCAGAGTGAGCAGGACTATGTTAACAAGAAGTTACATTAACATGAAGATGACGGGCAACTTTAATATACGTCTAGAGAGTGCTGTCAGGGAAAACAGCGAGGCAGGATACATAGAAAGCAGACATTAATGGTGATGGTGCTACTGCCAAATCTCCTGTAAACCATGCGGATACAAAGAGAATGAAATTATTTCAATAAAAGCAATCTTGACCGCATATAAGTTATTTACTTTATTCATTGACTGATTTTGATCTCTTATAGGATCATCACCAGTCCATTTTACTCTATGAAAAAGAGTAATGCACTCTCTTAGAGGTCAAAGAACTAGAATACAACCATAAGAATAAAATAATACAAAATTGTGGATGATATACCCTTGATGGCAGCAGAAGACGATGGCGTGGAGCAGGTCATTCTGGAGAGATGTGAGGAACCCACTGAATTAATTTCAGTAGTTTAATAGCGAAAGATCTGCCCATTGCGTCCGGCATAATGTTACTAATAGTCACGGATTCCATTAAAATATATATAACTATTAGAAGTTTGGTCATAGAACAAACATCGAAATATGTTTTAAATATTATGTAGAAGACAAGCATTATAAAAAGTTCAAAAGCAGAGAAGGAACCATTATCCAATGACGTTGGCTCATTTAAACGTAAGCTGTCCTCTACAGGTACTAATGGTAGACGTAAGTGCAGCAAAGATGGGTGGTAGTACGGCAACTGGTAACCAAGGGAATGCTACGACAATCGATAAGTACCGCCGTAAGTCATAGATGTTGCGGAGTTACCTGAAGCTACATTTTGACATGCATCTGTTAAGCGTATGTATGTACGTATATGTATACGTACAATTAGCTGCTTCTGATGTCGTTAAGTTGGTAATGTTGTTGTTGTTTAAAAAGCCATGTCAATGTTTAGAAGCAAAATATAAGCATAAAACGTTACAATCTTGAAAGTACAGCAGACCTTGTGCAAATGTGATATACATACATAAATCAAGAATGCAAATGACAGATCTTTCATGTATCTTAGTCAATAAAGACTACAAAGTTGAGGACAGTAATATCATAGTACAGTTAAAAAGCCCTGTGTAACTATTAGGTACTATATGTTACGTAAAATGTAATAGTGAACACAGAACGCAAAATTTTCTAATATGGGTCTTACAAAATAACATAATATTTGGAATAAATTTGCAGGATATTACGTAAATATTGTGATTGATATAATTTTTTTAAATATTAAGATATTTTGAAATAAATATTACAAGAAGTGAGAAAATGGGCCAAAATGATCAGTACATATTTACAAACTACTGTAATTTGAAAGTGCTCTTATGGCTGGCGTGCCGGCCGCAGTGGCCGAGCGGTTCTAGGCGCTACAGTCTGGAACCACGAGACAGCTACGGTCGCAGGTTCGAATCCTGCTTCGGGCATGGATGTGTGTGATGTCCTTAGGTTAGTTAGGTTTAAGTACTTCTAAGTTTTGTGCTTGGGTAGCTCAGATGGTAGAGCACTTGCCCGCGAAAGTTCTAGGGGACTGATGGCCTCAGAAGTTAAGTCACATAGTGCTCAGAGCCATTTGAACGATTTTGAACGGCTGGCGTACATTAATGTTTGTTTATTCGCGGCCCACAAAATATCTATAGGGTCAAGTATCAAGCTAATTCATTACCTCCTTTAGCGAACATAAATTTCATGAATAATCAACTGTTGCTCATCTAGTAAAATAAGAGAACAAAAACATATGCAGTAATTTACAGTAAGGTATGTTGTCAATGCAGCCATGGGTGAAGTGTAATCCACGAGTTGCATTCAATAAATAACGCAACAGGTTGATTTCATTCAGGTTTCCAATAGCGGTATTATCACCTGCTCTCTTGGCTAAAAAACTCCCACATTTCAATACAATCTCCGTTCAATGCGACAGCTGGCCGTAGTGACCGAGCGGTTCTAGGCGCTTCAGTCCGGAAACGCACTGCTGCTACGGTCACAGGTTCGAATTCTGCCTCGGGCATGGATGTGTGTGATGTCCTTAGGTTAGTTAGGTTTAAGTACTTCTAAATTCTGTGCTTGGGTAGCTCAGATGGTAGAGCACTTGCCCGCGAAAGTTCTAGGGGACTGATGGCCTCAGAAGTTAAGTCCCATAGTGCTCAGAGACATTTGAACCACTGTGACAGCGTTAAGCTACCTCACTGGTAGGGCCTGCATGACAACTGGTACAACTCTACTGGTCGACGTCTTGCTGCACCAATAACCTCCCCATTATGCACTTGTCGCTTTCCGCGGAGCGCCTCGTTCATTGGGCCAAACAGTTGGAAGTCGGAAGGTGCGTTGCCTTGGAAAAGGCGTTCCATTGCGTTTTAGTGACGACGAACACACCGAAATCGTTTTTTCAGTTCCCTGAGGATATCACAATACACTTCCGAGTTGATCGTTGCACCATAAGGGAGGATATTACCAGAATAACCCCTTCCGAGTGCTAGAATCCCTTTGCCATGACTTACCTGCTGAGACTGTGGCGTTGAACTTTTTCTTTGGAGGAGAGGTGGTGTGGCGCCACTCCATCGATTATCGTTCTGCTCCCAGTTCGAAGTGATGAACCCATGTGAACCGTGTTTTATTTTCAATGAATATTCTTAAGAATTTATTTTATTTAGTGGCGATTCATCAAGAACATTAACACATTTAATCACACTGTGTAAGCATGGAAGTAGGTGCCTGGGAGTAACAGATGAAATCATAACCAAATTCCTTTAAACAAATGGGCGTTTTATTCACTTTAACAGTGTCTAAAAGCATTTTTAAAAAGAAACAGATTTAAAATTATAATCAGCAAGCACCCTTTAAATATCAAGTTACAATTTATTCAGAGGCAGAAGGAATCAAGTTTTGACTGTATGAACTTTCGGGCAGAGAACCTTGAAGCTCCCTTTTGACACGGCCGTAGTTAGACCGCTCACAACAGCCTCTGAAAGACTACACTGGTGCAAATCTGCAACACACCAGATTACTTTAAACTAAAAGTGTTAACAATTCACACAAGCACACAAACTATGCACTCCTGTAGGAGGGATGGAAATGGTACAAAACACTAAAAATTAAAATATTAACTTTGCCACCGAAGGTGCAACTTGATTTTAACTTCTAAGAAAAGTCTTACGGTGAAAGGGTGGCAACTTTATATACTAAAATGATCATTTAAATAAAAGCCCATGAAATGCAATCTTATATAAAATTCTACAGGGTTGGCCAAACAAGTTAAGATGCTCTACAGTACACAGATACCGCCTCTCAAGATGATAGGCAAGATCAAAACACATTTCAGGAACTAAGCCGTTGCACTCCAAGCAATAAATTCGTTAACACACCAGATCCGAAAAACATGGCAGAGGCAGCTCCGAACGACAGACAGACAATAACTGCTTAACAAATGCGGACGAGAGACAAACGAGCAAGCTGGGGACGAGAGACTGACCAAGAAAACAAGTAGAATTTAACAAGAGTAAATCACACAACATATCAACAATCACTTAACTTCTAATAAACTGCGATTTCTCGAGAAGACCTGGCGCAGCACCCCCAAATCGCTCTCCCGAACCGTCCGCTGCCAGCCGCTTCAACGGACGCAGGAAGGCGCGCCGATCTCCCGTCTCACAGCTTCACAGTTCGCACCGGCCAGACCGATGTCGTGGGTTGACTCCTGTTGCTCTCGTGTTGACCGCGAAGTCACTACCCCTCGCTATACGCCGCGGCCCACTGGACTCACGTGGCGACCTCACATGCGCCGACGCTCAAGACGGACAAGTCGTCTTGTGTCTCACTGCGCGACCTACCAACCGATCGATCCAACCGCCAATGACCATTGCCTGAGCAAACTCGAGCAGACTGGTGGCCTAACGCACAGATGCAGGAAGTAAGCCCCGACCAGGCGACCACTCGCTGAGTTCTCTTACTGGCGGAGTGGAAAGACTCTCATATTGCCGGCTTTAAAGGTTTGATCCGAACGAGAAACATACTAGCACTCCGAACGACAGACAGACAGTAACTGCCTAACAAATGCGGAGGAGAGACAGACTAGCATTCTGGGGACGAGAGATTGACCCAGACTGACTCGCTGGCGAGTTTTTTGTTTGTTTGTTTTCTTTATTGTTATTTTGAAACCTGTGTACAGGCAGGCCAGCAGCAGGATACTACGCCGCTCTTGGGCCTCAGAGAAACACAAAAGATACAAATGAAAACAATTAGAGAAAAAAATACTGTGGACATATAAACGGAGACAAACACTACTTAAAATACTTGGAGCCGTTCACAGGCGTAGAGTCAAAGATAAAATTTGTTCAGACACTTCGACACAGACATAGACGAAAATTGTCACACGTGAACGTAGGTGCACAAAACGAAGAACACAGAACCACTTAAGCACAAAACGATGGCACACACAGAACACGAGGCATTGATCTCCGGTGCGCGAATGTTCACTAACCGTGTATGAGTTCGGGGACCTGCCAAGAGAGGAGGAGTCGGGGTGGGAGAGGGAGAAGGGAGAGCAAATGCCATGGGCAGGGGAGATAGGGGGAAGGGAGGAAGGGGGAGGGGAAGCACGGGGGAAGAGGGGTGGAGGGAGGGGACAGGGGAAAAGGAAAGAGAAGGGAAGGAGGGTGCCTAAAGGAAAGGACACAGGAATTTCGGGGAGGATCAAAGTTAATAGGAGGGGTAGATGGGGGGGAGGAGGACATCGTCAGGGAGGGGGAGCTGGCGGAAGCCACGTTGGGAAAGGAGGGTGGAGAGATGGAGACCGGGTGGGACGTAGGAATACAGGCGCGGCAGGGGGGGGGGGGTGGGAGAGGATGAGTGAGATAAGCGGATGAGGAGGATCGAGTTTGTGGGAGGTGTACAGGATCCGTATCCTTTCAAGGAAAAGAGGAGGTGGGGGAAGGGGATGAGATCGTACAGGATCCGCGTGGGGGAGGGGAGATGGATGCGATAAGTGAGGCGGAGAGCATGGCGTTCAAGGATTTGGAGGGATTTATAAAAGGTAGAGGGGGGCGGAGATCCAGGCCGGATGGGCGTAACAAAGGATAGGGTGGATGAGGGATTTATAGGTGTGGAGGATGGTGGAGGGGTCTAGACCCCATGTACGGCTGGAAAGGAGCTTGAGGAGACGGAGTCGGGAGTGTGCCTTGGCTTGGATTGTCTGGAGATGGGGAGTCCAGGAGAGGCAACGGTCGAGGGTGACACCAAGGTACTTAAGGGTGGGAGTGAGGGCGATAGGACGGCCATAGATGGTGAGAGAGAAATCAAGGAGGCAGAAGGAAGGGGTGGTTTTGCCTACAATGATCGCCTGGGTTTTGGAGGGATTGACCTTGAGCAACCACTGGTTGCACCAAGCGGTGAACCGGTCAAGATGGGATTGGAGAAGGTGTTGGGAGCGCTGCAGGGTGGGGGCAAGGGCAAGGAAGGCGGTGTCATCGGCAAACTGGAGAAGGTGGACGGGGGGGTGAGGGCGGCGGCATGTCCGCCGTATACAAAAGGTACAGAAGGGGGGAGAGGACGGAGCCTTGGGGCACACCGGCGGAGGGGAAAAAGGTGTAGGAATCTGTGTTATGGATGGTGACATAGGAAGGACGGCGGGAGAGAAAGGAGCCGATCAGACGGATGGAGTTAATGGGAAGGGCGAAGGTTTGGAGCTTGAAGAGGAGACCAGAACGCCATACGCGGTCATAAGCTCGTTCGAGGTCCAGGGAGAGGAAGATTGCGGAGCGACGGGAATTAAGCTAGTCGGAAAGGAGATGAGTGAGGTGAAGGAGAAGGTCGCGGAAGAGAAGGTCGGCCGAAAACCACACTGGGTAACGGGAAGGAGGCGGTGCTGGCGGAGATGCTGGTGACTGCGTCGGGTGAGGATAGATTCCAGGACCTTGCTGAAGACCGAGGTAAGGCTGATGGGACGGTAGGAGGAGACAGCGGACGGCGGTTTGCCAGGTTTAAGGAACATCGGGATACGGGAGGTTTTCCACAGGTCTCGCTGGCGAGCTCATAGCGCCCCTTAAATGCACGTGAACAGGCAACCTTTCCCCTTACCCACCAGAGGGAGACACCAAAGCTGCGACTGCCACAGCGGCGCCACCGCCAGAAACGGAGGGCGACTGCTTCACACTACGTGCTGCGGTGCGCTCTTCAATACAGCAATTTTTACCACGGCTCACCATGTTTTATAGCCTGTGACAATGTTCGACATAAATTGTCATAATCAGCCTATAACGTGCAAGGAATTCCCCACAGATGGTCTTTGCTGCTCTTTATTGTATGGGCACACAGCTTTGAGTACTGCAACTAGAGGACGAGTGTGTCTGCACAACCAGCAGAGATATCCAGTTGTGCAACGAGTTCTCTATAATCCGGTGATCACCTCGAACGAGAGTGTGTGCACATTAAATCATTGCAGGAGAGACAGCTGTGTGCGACCGGCAGTCACACGGATATGGGACATGTTTGTGCGACCTTGTTGCGTTGATGACAGATGCCTCGTCCAATGACTCACCATGGTTTTGTTCACTGCCAGGTCTCTATGGACATTATTCAAGTGCCTACAAATATCTGCGAAGATCTGGTTTTCCGTCAAAAGAAACCGAATAAAAGCTCTCTACTTGGAACGCAAGGCGTCATGCTGAATGACTCCTATAACGTCATCACCAAGCGGAACTTCATGAAACTATAGGGGATGCAGCGAGGATACCGCATCAAGTTCGAAGTTTTTTCAATCAACACTGGTCAAGAAAAAAATATGTTCTGCTAGGCATTGAACGCTCCTCGTTTAACAGAATTGGTAATAGGCATAAGAGGCATAAAATATAGGCACGCCCAACGTAGTTCAACGTGTAAAAAAGAATAAATCTAAAACTTTATTGTGAGTGATACAGGTGTTTTGTATTGACATGACAATTCATTCAGATGTTAAAACGAGGAGAAATTTACATGTGAAGTTAATGTAAAATATAAAACAAATTCATACAGTACAGTCGGACCAACATGCCAATGCTAGAAACGAACCCAATTAACGTTCATAATAATGAGCTTCTAAGTACAGTTTACAATCACATCAAAATGGTGGAACCATGCAAGCGGAAATTTAGTGGGGGCCAAACTGATTAACGGAGATATTTACAGTTTCCAAAGGGCAAAAAATAATCCCTGGAACTCACATCTCAAGGGACACCGGTGGTGAAAAAATAACAGGCAGTTTCTACAGATCAAAATGGGACACTGGTATAGGCAACATATTGCAGCATTTGCAGTTGATAAAACTATACGTGCCAGACTTAAATTCTGACAAGTTATGAGTACCCTTGTCATTCACTTAAGAAGAGGAAAAATAAAACTAAATATAGTTTGAAAAACTGCGTCCAGTTATCACAGTCAGCAGCTAAAGCATCCTGTAGCATTCTGGAGAACGATGGTTCAATCCTGCGTCCGGCCATCCTGATTTAGGTTTTCCGTGATTTCCCTAAATCGCTCCAGGCAAATGCCGGGATCGTTCCTTTGAAAGGGCACGGCTGACTTCCTTCCGCATCCTCCCCTAATCTGATGAGACCGATGACCTCGCTGTTTGGTCTCCTCCCCCAAAAACCCACCCACATACCGTAACAGAAAGGACTAAGAAGAAGAATACAGATTAAAGCACCTTGAGTTCTACCAGTACCTAAGACTTTGGGTGGAATTATCATGTTCCTAATCCCTAGGCTGGTGGGTCTTTCAGATACGATGTACTCTTATTTAGCCAGGGCAGCATCGGCCATAGCCAGAACAGTGAAAATGCCATCAGAGCTCAAGAACAGCTAGGCAAGGCGAAAGGACACAATAGGATGATGGCATCTATCACTACCAGGAAAGAAATTCATTCAAGCACACAGGAAAGGGCTTGGACTTTTCATAAAAGGAATGCTCCTAGCTGTACTACCCAATATACCAATTAAAAACACAGATCTGCTTAATTTCTTAAAAAATTCCACATTCCGAAGTTTTCTGGACTGTTTATGCGGAAAACATTGCCAAAGACAATGTGGAAATCTACCGCGTGTGTGGTATGCGGCAAAGATGGGAATTTGTGTCTGACGAGGAGCGTTTGTAGATAGGTCCTGCATGGAGGCTGGCCATTGTGTACCGATAGTAAAATGGTCAACGCGTCTGCCTAGTAGGCGGGAGGTCCAGGTTCGAACCTCGGTCAGGCACAAATTTTCATTTGCCGCCGTTGCTGTATTTCAAAGCCCTGTGACAGTATGAACGTCTGTCCTTCTACATTTAAAATGCAATTGTTTTTGAGGCAATACAGGTGATTTGCGAACATTTATCTAGTCATCAATGTGACGGGATTTCTTTGTGATGACGCTAACCCATGTCATATATATGCAAATCAGATTGTGGCGCATATTTAATCAAATAACGAATGGTCAGTATACAAGCATTAACGAACAGTAGAAGCAGGATTGCAGCGAGCTGATCACTTAACCAAGTGAAACATAGAGTATCTGTGCAGTGAGTCATTTCAGCTGCACAGCCGACAGCAATATTAGTCAAGCAGTTCACCGCAGAATTAATCTAATACCCCCACGAAGATCTATGTAGTCATACTGTGTCATTATCAGCTCGTGAATTGAGCACTATTTTCGTTAAATCAGATTACTCAAGCTGATGCCAAATAAAGAGAAGCGACGACGCCACCACCCTATCTTTGCTTAGGCAGTCAGGCTGGATTATGTGCGCCACCATTAACGTTACTGTAAGCAGTTTGGCAGCATAATACCACCACATCCACTGACAACCTGTACCATTATCATCACACAGTTTTTACTCGCAGTGATTACAAGTTGCTGATGTTTGTCAAGAATAGCGAAAAGCTCCTCATGAATGTGAAGTTCCATTTGCATTACGTCTAGGACAGAGAGAATCCTAAATAACAGTAAGAGGTTACCCAGCGAAGGGAAGAGTCCACGTATTGTCTCGAGTTCTTGCAGTCTGATATTAATCTAGTTCCCGATGGTGTCACACTAACGGGTTCTTTTGGCTATCGGAATACTTGTAAGGGAATTATCAGAGTGCAATTGCTAGAACACTCAGCTACCTTAATAGCACCTCATTTTGGATTGAATATGATTCGGAAAGTGACGTTAATTTGACGTTTCTCTCCGTCTCCTGACGACTTACTGAATTAAGTCTGAAGTGCACCCACAGTTGTGTTGCCTGCCACACGAATTCTGTACAGTGTTGTGACAGCTGGCAGTTAATGCTGAATACAGACATGGGCAAATACCTTCACTGCTCTAGGGGAACTCGTCTTTGTTTCATTTTTCCAACGCAATAACATAGGGCTCAAGCCGCGCGGGATTAGCCGAGCGGTCTCAGGTCCTGCAGTCATGGACTGTGCGGATGGGCCCGGCGGAGGTTCGAGTCCTCCCTCGAGCATGGATGTGTGTGTTTGTCCTTAGGATAATTTAGGTTAAGTAGTGTGTAAGCTTAGGGACTGATGACCTTAGCAGTTAAGTCCCATAAGATTTCACACACATCTGAACATTTTTGAACATAAGGCTCATTCTGCTGAAGAACTTGATGCCCAAATGGCTCTGAGCACTATGGGACTAAACATCTGAGGTCATCAGTCCCCTAGAACTTAGAACTACTTAAACCAAACTAGCCTAAGGACATCACACACAAAATGCCCGAGGCAGGATTCGAACCTGCGACCGTAGCGGTCGCGCGGTTCCAGTCTGAAACGCCTAGAACCGCTCGGCCACACCGGCCGGCTACTTGATGCCCGCAAGTCCTTAAATAACAATCTGCGAGCGGTAGTAATGCATGAAAGGAAACAGACTAACAAAAGAATTGAGAGCTCACTGCTTTTTGCGTTTCCGACGGGGCCTAGGCAAGAATCTGGTGTCATATTATACTGTTTATTTTTCACTTCATACTGAAGCAAAGCTATGATATGAGAAGAGGAAATAACTTACATGCTTCTCAGAAACTTTAGCTTTTGTGTTTATTTTCCCACTTCATACTAAAACAAGGGCGTTGATATGAGAGGAGGAAATGAAACATACACTTCCAAGACATAATACTTCCTTGTGTGGAAGTTTCATCTCTGGCTAATATTCTGATGACTAATAACGTGATACCCGTTCCAATTGCTCCATAGCACCTGTGAGTAGAGTCTCACGTTGGTTGCTATAAGAACATACAGGCAGTGATGTCCGCTCACTGCAGTCAGAGTCAAGGTGATTTCTTTCTGTTTATGGTGAAGCGTCTGCTGCAGTGTCCACGCTCAGGAAACATAAACAAATCGCGGCGGCATTGGGCACTGCTAAAAGCTGCACTCGTCATGAGCCGCGACACGAGCGCACTGTCTTTGCTAACGATGTTATGGAGTTAATACATCTTACTTACTTAACGTAATATGCGGGACATGGTTTGGATAAAAATTCAGTCTGTAGTAACTAGCCATTGCATTAAAATACTTTACAGTTATATTTGATGCAATATTTATTGTTGCTTGTCTCTCTGATGTTAATAGTATTGTGCGTGAACACGAAAACACACACGCACACAAAAAACACACACACACACACACACACACACACACACACACACACACACACACACAGTCATTGATTCCAGTGAGAGTGGCGCCTGCTGTCTGTTCAACAACACATGCGCCAATCAATTACGCAGATACACTGCTACCAAAAGGTGTCTCAGTAGTTGGCAACGAATTCCACCTGTGATGGACACATACTTGTGGAAGAATTCGTAGTGGAAAAGACACTTTTGGAGCTATCACAAGGAAAATATTATGTTCACACTACTCTTTGTTCCAATGTACGTCTTTTGGTGGGGCTCAGCCTTTCATTTCTTAGGAAGTTAACGAAAAACGCGTCAGCAGTAACAGTATTGCATTGCAGATGAGCGACCTCATGACGTTCATGCAAAACTGCAATAGTAGTCACTCCGTTGAGTTTAGATGTTTCGAATTAGAACACCAGACTTCTGAACCTTGCCTGTTGAATGAAAATGTCGCATGACTGTTAAATGGTTATCCACATTTATATCTGTAGTCGAGACTTCCTTAATGTGGAAAACCATTCACGCCAGAACGATCTTTTTTGAAAAAGAATATCTTTTTCTGGCGAGACGGGCGAGACTGGCATTAGAATCTGCACCCCCCCCCCCCCCCCCGTTCCACCGCTTGAGCACACTGGGAGGGTAAGAGTGTCGTATCGTACTTTGAATATACGACCTGCGGAAATGTTGTAACTGAAGGCCGCCTGAAGCTGGCGACCTATCTGCATCGGTAGTGGGAAGACTTGTCACACATGGTTGAGTTTTGATGCCACGTAGAGGTTCAAGTATTCAACACGTTGTAGTTGATTCAAGTCCCGGAGCAGGTTCTGGCGCACCATGGCGCGTAAGATTTGTAGTAACCGTCGACAGTTTGCTGTAGCTGTTTTGCGTACATCTTTCGTGAACGTTATTCCCAAATACCGCAGATCAGAAACTGGTGGGAGGGGAGCGAGGTCTTCTGGTCCGAGACCACGCCCAATATCCAACACCGCTGGCTTGTTGATGTTCAGAAGACTGCCTGCAGCCTGTCCGTATCGCTCGAGCCAGGTTAGTACGTTTCGAACTTCATCATTAGAACGAACCAGCAGTAGCAGGTTGTCAGCGTATGGCCTTTAGCGAAAGGTGACGTCCCACAGCGTGATGCATGATAGCCTGTGGTTAAGGCCCCAGAGGAGTGGCTCGAGTGCGATTGGATAAAGGTAGGTAGAAAGTGGACAACCTTGTCGTAGAGACTTCTTAATGGGTACTGCTCCTATCGTCCTTCCTTTGACCTGGACGTGTGAAATGGCTGCAGTCCAAAGACACCGGAGGGTGCCAATGAGGGTCGAGGGAAATCCTATACGGTCCATCACTTGTAGGAGGTAGTTACGGTGCACTCTATCAAAGGCGCGATTGAAATCGATGGAGACGATCGCCGCTCTCAGACGGCAAGCAGACGCGATCGCTATTAAGTCTCTGCAGTCACCGGTGGCCATGTGTATGTTAGCTTCTCCCCCTGCGACGTCTGTTCTGGGGCGAGAATCATCGGCGATGTCGTCTTAATACGGTCCGCCATAAACCTCGCGAAAATCTTGTAGTCAGCGTTTAGCATTGTGAGTGGCCGATAGTCGTTAATTGATCGCCCTCCACCCGGCTTGTGTACCGGTATGAGAAGTCCTACAAACGTTGGCGGCACAACCCAGTTTGCGGACATAAGTTCGCGGAACATTGTAACCCAGCGAGGCATCATGATGGCACGGAAGGTCCGGTAGAATTCGATGGGCAATCCATCAGGCCCACGAGACTTATTGGCCGAACCTTTCTCCAGGTCGTCTTCGACTTCTTCGAGTGAGACTTCCTCTGATAGTGCATTCACTGTAGCCTCATCGACAGTACGTGTTACCTGCTGTAACACTTCTGTAGTGGCCTCGTCATCTATAGTTCTTCCCAGGTAAAGATGACGAAAATGATCCTCCACCGCCTTTACTATGGTTGCTTGGGTCGTACAGGAGTGACCGTCTTGTGTCCTGAGTTGTGTGATTAAGTGTTGGCGATGTTGACGCATATCCGCCACAACGTGGTGCATAGTGGCTTCCTCTGTGGCCGATCGGTCGTGTCGTCGCGAGCGGCCTACGTCACCTTCTACTCGGCGCTTCGTCAATAATGGTATATGAGCCTTGGTCATGTTGTCTCTCCAGTGAAGGAGGTAAGGTATCGAGGTCCCTGAGTACCGCGTAGTAAAAATCTAGGACCTTCCGATGCCTCGCAGCCACACCTTTGCTCCTGCGGATCGCCGGTTTGGCACAGAGGAGCCACCACTCCAGAGTCGAGGTGTATCGGGTGGTGACGGCGTTCACCGTCAGTCCACTTTGCTTCAACTTGCCGACGGCAATCCAGGTCCTGGAGGTGAGTTATATTAAGCTTCCAAAAGCCATTGCTTTACTAGACAACGGGCTCACACAACTCAATAACATCTCGGAAGTAGTCAACACTTCCTCCTGACACTACCGGATCTTACAGTGTTGCCAGATCGTGCAGATGGCCGAACTTAGCGTTATCAGGGGCTTCCGCACATCGTTACACCAACACTTTACTTTACAGCATCATATTTATTCCTCTACAGCACCAGTTGCAATGATGATTTGCTGCCTTCATAAATTTTGACTTTGGGCACTGTCTTATGACGTTCATCCACCACAGACCGATCTCTGTGATGATAATAACTGAATATGTGACACCAAATCACGTCTTATGTGAAAGGACCCGACGTTGCTTGGCTAGCGCTGTATATAAAATGTGCGTATTTCATTACCATTGTTGTGTGTGTGTGTGTGTGTGTGTGTGTGTGTGTTGTTTTTGGTATATTTGTTACATCCAATGAAATGCGAAATAAAAGGATCATACCAATGTTTCGGAATCCAGACACATCAAGAAAGAAAGCCAGACAAGGAAATGGAAGTGAACTGATCATTTGTTGTGGCAGTGTAGCAACAGTAAACAGTTAGGCCGTGATGTAAGGTACTCTGACTGGAGGAAAGCAGTTCCAACGCATCAGGTGTCAACCAACAACTAATTTTAATCAGATTATAGGAAGTGACAAAGCTGTGGAAATATCCCCTGGCTCACACAATACTGACAATTTAAATGCAGTGATACTTCGACTTCTCCTGGCGCACTTTATGTCGAAACAGTTCACGGGCGAATTGCCGAATGTCGGTGCCCAACGGGCACAATTTTTCGGCAAACGGCTATGTTGCCATCGTCAGGTACCCTAATAAACTGACCGACGGGGGGCCGCCGCCGCGCTTTTGTCTCCTCCCCATCTCCCTCTGATCAGCCTCTCCACCGGCCGTCCGCGCCCAGAATCCCTACCCCCACTGCTTCCGTCGATATAGTATTCCGTCCTATGTTCGCGCCAGCGCTGGCGGTACGTCTGCTGTTTCCTCCGCCTAAATGCGTATCCGCTATCACCATACACTAGCGGTTCCCTTACTCGATCTCAACAGGTTCCCAATAACACAGTCCCAGAATTTCAACGTCTGTCTCAGAACCTTGGTGTCGTTACAGTCCATTCCACGCAGTTCCGTCAGGCAATATTCTGCGGCTGCCAACTTCTTAGACGCTGTAGTCTGGTATGGCGTTCGTGTTCTCAGCAATGATCCTCGACAGTACGCGCCGCGTGACCTACGGAAGTGTTAACACAACGGTAGGATACCGTATTTCGGTAGGATAGGGTCATGTTTCACACTATCAAACTTGTACTTTGGCTGGTGGGCAGAAGACTGTCTTCACTTGGTGTTTCCGAAGAATTCGTCCTATCTTCCTGGGCAGCTTGCCACAGAAAGGAATGAATGCAATGGCTGCGTACTCTTGAAAAACCTCTTCTGGTCCAGCCAGTTGTACAGAAAGTGTCGAGCCCAATGTACCGATGTTTTGAGAACGCCGTTCCTCTGAGCCTGGTGGTGGCAGCTGTCAGCGCATAAGTATAGGTCGATGTGCGTCTTCTTCCGGTACACGCTGTGGCCCAAAGTGCTCTTCTTCTATCTAGAACACCCAGAAAGGGGAGCACCCTATCCACCTTGATTTCGATGGTGAATCTGACGTTCTGGTGTGTAGAACTGGGGTGTGTAAGGAAGTCATTCAGCTTGTCTCGTCCATGAGGCCACATTACGAAAGTGTCATCTACATACCGGAAGAAAGAGGTAGATTCCTATTGTGCTGATTCCAGGGCTTCTGCCGCGAAATATTCCATGTACATACTGGCGACAATTGGTGAACCAGACTCCCAATGGCTACTTCTTCCATCTACTCGTAAGTAGGTACCGTCGAAAAAAAAAGTGTGTCGCCGTCAAAATGTGCCTCAAAAGGCTGGTCGGCTCTGCGTGAAATGTCTATCCAATACGTTGTAAGGATTCTTGCAAAGACACTCAGGTAAAAAGAGAAGCAACGTCGAAACTCACAAGCATGTTGGTATCTTTAAGCTTGAAGTTGTCAAGGAGTCCAACAAAATCCATAGAGTTGCGAATGTGATGTGAGCACTTCCCCACGTAATGGCTAAGCAAATCCTCTATCCCGCATTACGGAAAACCGGCCTAGTATGATACTCGAGGTAACGTCTCAGAACCACCAGCAATTGAAGTGCTCCACAATATCTTGCAATTCTTCTCTCCACTGTAGATAATTATTGCTTTTTTTAACAGCATTACTTTTTTGTTTTGGGAGGCAGAAGTGTTTGCATCATAAAACTGCACCTGATTTAATGTTGGCATACCACAGGGCTTAGACGTTTTGGAAAGTTCCTTTTCCAAAATAGACAGACATGCACTAAAGAAAAGACGTTGATATTGGTAGCCCGAGTAGAGTTATCTGTTGGGACATACAAATCCGGTTCCCAGCTGTGCCTACAACCATTGAGTAGTTTAAAGCTGGCATGCAAAAATCTGGTGCCGTGACGCCTTTGTCCTGCATTAAATTCCAAGCTCTCCTCAGTTTCTCGTGGAGTGAGGCAATGTAACACTGTTGATCGTGATCAGTCCATCAGGTGGCGATGTCAATCTCCGCGGACCCCTCCGTAGTGCTTCAGAGGTGTGGGCTTTGCCATGTGCTGACAACCGGGTTTCAGCCTGTTCCTCTTCTCATGTGTACTATAATATACTGTAAAAGAAAGTTTTAGTTTATCGTTGCTACCAAAAACCTCGAAACGTTCTTGACAACTGTACTTCCCAGATTTTTACACGATACTCTAATAAACGTTCGGACGGACATAGACTACAAAAATTTCAAATGCATGTAGTACATATATATATATATATATATATATATATATATATATATATATATATATATATATATATATATATATGCGTATACCATACAACAGGGAAACGTTTTTAGAAAAAATCTCTGAAAGTTTTTGACCGATTTTCTTCAGATTTTTACACGATATCCTAATAAACGTTGGGGCGGACAGAGGCTACGACTTTAATATAAATGTGATACATCAAAGGAAACGTTGTTAACAAAAGTGTCGAAAACTTCTTGACTGATTTACTTCAGATTTTTACACTACACTCCAGTAAACGTTCTGACGGAAATAAGCTACGTTTTTTTTATGTATGGCACATAAATATGGCCACCCGGAATGGCCGTGCGGTTAGAGGCGCTATGTCAAGAAACGTGCGGCCCCCCCCGCCGGTGGTTCGAGTCCTCCATCGGGCATGGGTGTGTGTGTTGTCCTTAGCGTAAGTTAGGTTAAGTTAGTTTAAGTAGTGTGTAAGTCTAGGGATCGATGACCTCAGCAGTTTGGTCCCTTAGAAATTCACACACACGCACACACATAAATATGTGTGTAAAACATAAAGGGGGAAGGTGGTTACTAGAAATCTCAGGAAGTTTTGTCCGATTTATTTCCTATTTCTACATGATATTCTAGAAAAGTATCAGACAGACATAAGCTACATTTTTTTAAAAAATATATGGCAAATGAATATGTACGTAATACGTAAAGGGGAAATGTTAGGGACAATCCCGAAAAAGTTCTTGACCAAATAATTTAGATATTTGCTTGATGTTGTAATAAACGATCGGACAGACAATGACTATATATTCCTGAATGTAATATATAAATATATATTTAATACATAAAGGAGAAACGTCGTTAGCAAACGTCTCGAAAAGTTGTTGAATGTTTTACTTCAAATTGTTACATCAGGCGAACATAGGTTGTATATTTTTATGAAACAATACTGTACTGATTTTTTGCTAAAACAGTTTGTGAGAACGATAATGCTGCACTGTGACACTGTGCGGTTTCGTTTTCTTTCTCGCTGTCAGGTTTCACTTAGGAGGAGGAAGAGATGGAGGAGGAGATGGAGGAGGAGGAGAAGGAGGTGAACAAAGAGAGGGGGAGAGAGGAGATGGGTAAAGCGAGAAGGATGAGGAGGAGGTGACGGACAGAGAGAGGGAGGGGGAGGAGAAGGATATTAGAGCATATACAGGGTTTAACCGTAAAAGCGTGCAAAAATTTAACAGGGCATAGAGAATGCTCCACGAACAATATGAGGTAGGGAACCTGGGGTCGGAGAAGCCAGCTTGAGGAGACAATAGGAATAAAATCCCATTACTGTGTCCTTTCTTATTTACATTAGTAGTTACAGTTAACTGCAAATACGATCATTGACACAATGAATGTACTTTTTGTACTGTGTCTTAAAAATGTGCTGAAAGTGACAGCAGTCAAGCTCAATGCAAGCATGACATCGGTGAACAAGGTTCTGACGCACCCTGATAAATATCCGTGATGTGTTTCGTATCACATCAGAGGCAACTATAATTCTGGCAACTAGTTCCATTTCGGTGTCCGCTAGCGTCTCACACACAAGGGACTCTGGCGATCCCCATAACAAACGATCAGGGGGATTCAGGTAAGGTGGCCTCGCAGACCATGGAATAGGACACCACCTTGCAATACGGCGACCAGTGAATACAGCACTGAGATGGCTGCGAACATCCACACTGAAGTGAGGCGGTGCACCGTCATTTTGTATCCACATCCTCTCACGAATAGCTAAGGATACGTTCTCCAAGAACTCAGGTAGAACTGAACGTCAAATAGAGGTGGCATTCAGACGGTCAAGTAGAACATGTGAACCTGTGAGATAGTCGTCCTTGTTTCCTTGCAGAAAATAAAGAATGTACATGTGAATAAACAGGTCAGTACGTGTGTACTTGTACGAATGTTAGTCGTTCGTAAGTTGGGAAACAGTAATGCGAGACAAAAGGGTAGACAAGTTTACTTTCATATCTCCTTAAGGTGGCTTCTCCAATCCCATGTTCCCTACCTTAAATTGCTCAGTGAAGCATCCTATATGTCCTGTTAAATTTTTGCACGCTCTTACGTAAACACCCTGTATACAATGCTCATACATATTTAGCAATTGTGAAGCACTGCTGGTTTCATTAGTAATTACACAACACAAATGTCTGTTGTATACACGTATTTGTGTTCTATACACGTGAGACACAAGTCACACATACACTTCGTGGAAATGTACCGTTTTGTACAGAGGAAAGAACTCTTTCCGATTATGCAGGTGAACTTACAACTCATGGTCTCCCAGTTAACAATCTCATACGACTTACACTTTCTTCCTACTGACCTATCTATTATTAAAAGTGTAAAACTGAAGCATAATACATTATGGTACGTCTTGTAACATGATCTCCTACTTAAATCATCATGTACTTTCAGCCTCTGCACGTCCTAGGAGTTTCTAGGGATAACTAAAGCGGATACTCGCACAACTGCAGTTGTCTTGTTACGAAGAATATAATAGCAGTTAAAAAAATGGTTCAAATGACTCTGAACACTATGCGACTTAACTTCTGAGGTCATCAGTCGCCCAGAACTTAGAACTAATTAAACTTAACTAACCTACGGACATCACAAACATCATTGCCCGAGGCAGCATTCGAACCTGCGACCGTAGCGGTCGCTCGGTTCCAGACTGTAGCGCCTAGAACCGCACGGCCACTCCGGCCGGCTATTAGCAGTTCACTATTTGTTTTTTGTTACATTGTATTCTTGTTTAGTGAATAGCGTCACTACACAAAAAATTTTCATTGTTTCCTACATGACGATACACATGATGCAGTGTGTATAATTACTACCCTACAGTAGACAGCAACTATCTTTCAGGCCTTTCATGTTGTTTATTGTGAGCATTAAAGGCCGTATCATGTGCATATGCATGACTGTCGGAGTGCAGGCCAGTAATGGAACGAACTGCTTACTGGCCTATTCTGCGCTGTCGCCAGACACCCTTACATTGTGGACTTCAAACAGGAGCGAGCGACCTTTTCTTCAGTCATCTGAGTGGATACCAGTAGAGTGTATTTTTTAATTTGATGCGTGTCTGTGTGCTTACTAGACACAGTATTTCGTTTTATAGTAGTGAAGTGCAAAGTCACCTCCTTCATCCGCTTGTATCGAGCCTCGTATCGTACAGGTTTTTCTTTATTTGTTTTGGCTAGATAAAGTCAGCATCAGACCGTCAGTGAGAGGGGACATGCGTTCCTGCTGCAGATACAGGTGAGTACACCTTTCGTTTCTGAATTATGTATAAGAGTACTGTAAACTGATACAGCCTCTCTTAAGAAGGGACTTATTTTAAATTTCGTCAGTCTTCTTTACCTTCTACTCCTATACTTCATGTGTGTTTATTTATCAGGTTCATAAAATGGTTCAAATGGCTCTGAGCACTATGGGACTTAACATCTGAGGTCATCAGTCCCCTATAACTTAGAACTACTTAAACCTAACTAACCTAAGGACATCACACACATCCATGACCGAGGCAGGATTCGAACCTGCGACCGTAGCCGTCGCGCGGTTCCAGATTGCAGCGCCTAGAACCGCGCGGCCACTCCGGCCGGCCTATTAATCAGGCACATTTCGGTGCTTTATTGACGTAGTACACATAACCGCTGTTTGCATCGCGGCAGGCATTTGTTTTTGTGTTTCAGGAGGCACTTGCTGTAGTTGAATATGCCCCAGTCGAGTGACAGCTCTCCTAGCAGCAGCGACAGCAGCACACTAGAGTACTCTGAGTTGACCAGCTTCTCATAACAAGCGACTTACTTTACATTTCGTCAGTTTTCTGTAGCTTAAACGCCTTTGTTTCGTGCGTACCAGTGTATTTTTCAGGCCGTCTTTAATATAGAGAGGAACTGTAATGGCTGTGTTCAGATGCGAGCCGAGATGGTGGCTGACCCTGAGCCAAATGAAGTCGCTTGCCCTGTTCCAGAGGAATCCTCTCGGCCTGCGAGGCCTGGGCACTCACAGAGGGTAGGATTACTGGTAGTTGGGAGCTACAATGTCTGATGCGTTATCGGGCCCTTGGGGATATGGCTGCAAAATAGGGGAAGGATTTCCAATGTGAACACTGTGTCGTACTGGGAGGAGTCATTCCAGATGTGGGATGGGTGCTTCCAGATGTCACGGAGAGCACTAGGTGCTGCCAACTGCAGGTGGTGGCTCCGGCTGCCTAGCTGAAGTACTGAAGACTGCCACCCTTCCTTGAAAGAGCTCACCATTTGTAGTACCGTCGATACAACCGACTTTGGTCCTGTGGTACAGAGCCACGTGGAGGGTCTGGATCAGAGGCTCAGACGGTTCTGCAACCGTTTGGGTAGCAGATCCCTCGTCTTGGCCCATTTGGTGGTGGGTTTCTGGGTTCCGCTAAAAAGGTCAAGAGTCCACTACACACAGGAAGCGGCAACATGGGCAACGGGGACTGAGCGGATTTTAGGTTAGAGGGTCTCGGGAATGTGCAGAAAGAGCTCAGTTTTAAAGGATGCTGGACGAACGTAGGGTGTGGGTAGACATATGAACAACCAATATCGTAGTTGTAAACTGTCGTAGCTGTGTTGGAAAAGAACGAAAGCTACAAGCGCTAATAGAAAGCACTGAATCTCAAATATTTATAGATATCGAAACCTGGCTAAAGCCGAAAATAAGTTCATCCGATTTCTTTTACCAAAAAACCTAACGTGTTCAAAAGGGGTAGAATAAATACAATTGGCGGAGGAGTGTTTCTTGCTGTCAGAAGTAGTTTACGTTGTAGTAAAATTGAAGTAGATATTCCCTGTGACTTGGTATGGGTAGAGGCTATATTTGACAACCGGAGTAAATTAATAATTGTTTCCTTTAACCGGGCCCCAGACTCAGATAGTAGAGTTGCTGAACATTCAAAGTAAACTTGAGTGCCCTTCCAGATTGGTAGCCAATTCATACAATTACAGATGGTGGTGACTTCAATCAACATTCGATATAATGGCGAAAATACGTGTTTAACGTCGGTGGTAGGCATACAACGACGGCCCAAATAGTGCTGAAGCCTTCTCAGAAAAGCATTTTTAACAACTAATTCAGGAGCCCATCCGAAGTGTGAATGGTTGCCAAAACATACTTGATCTCTTAGCAGCAAATACTCCTCGCCAAAAGATAAAATGGTTCAAATAGCTCTGAGCACTAAGGAATTTAACATTCGAGGTCATCTGTCCCCTAGAACTTAGAACTACTTAAACCTAACTAAACTAAGGACATCACACACAGTCATGCCCGAGGCAGGATTCGAACCTGCGACCGTAGCGGTCGAGCGGCTCTAGACTGAAGCGCCTAGAATCGCTCGGTCACAACGGCCAGCACCAAATGATAGATAGAGGGATTAGTGACCACAATGTTGTTGTAGATAGACTAAATACCATAACATTCAAACCCACCAAAAATAAATACAAAATACATCATTTAAAAAAGAAGATAAGCATTCGCTTGACACCTTCCTAAGAGACTCTCAACTTCTTCCAGTCTGACTATGTAAGCGTATACCAGATGTGATTTATATTCAAAGAAATAGTATCTACGGCAGCTGACAGATATGTACCACATAAATTAGTAAGAGATGGTACTGATCCCCCACGGTACGCAAAACTGGTCAGGACTCCAGTTTTAAAAGAACACAAAAAATCCAAGATTGGCGAAGTTTTACAGAAGCTAGAAATTTAGTGCGAACTTCGATGCGAAATGCTTTTAATAGTTTACACAACGAAACTCTGTCTCGGAATCTATCAGAAAACCCAAAGAGAGTGTCGTTGTATGTGAAGTACACCAGTGGCAAGACGGAATGAATATCTTCACTGAGCGATAACAATGGTGATGTTATTGATGACAGCGCCACTAAAGCAGAGTTACAAAACACGGTTTTCCGAAATTCCTTCCCAAAAGAAGACGAAATAAATACTCCAGACTTGGAACAACTGCCAACATGAGTGACTTAGAAGTACGCTCATGTCCAGAAAAAACAGAACACCTTGAACGACTAGCGATAGGAAGTTCAATTTCACAGGACATGTACGTTAGTATGTTCTGCAGAAATGATTAGCATTCGAACCATGTCGGCCCTCGGGCTTAAGGTCAACGTCGATATTGGCAGCGCAACAGCACCTCCCGGAAAAATGTGCCTGCTGCCCTCGTTCGAAGGTAATGGATCAGTGTGTGTTGAGCAGACGTGCAGGATGCCTCGCAGACGTATGCGTGAACCGCACCGTCAAATCAGTGAGTCTGAAAGAGGGCGCATTATTGGCGTGATGTATCCATGAGGGAAACTGCTGCTCATGTGGGACGAAGCGTTTCGGCAATGCAGCGGGCGTGTGCTCAACGGTTCATTGAAGGCCGTAGAACACGACGAGATGGCTCGGGTCGCACCACCCACATCTCCCCCGCAAAGACAGTCACCTCTTACGAATGGCATTGCAGGACAGGTTTGCGTCCTCCTCGGCTGGCGCAACATGTCGTACACTATCAGGGGTGACAGTCCGTCGTTGACAGTGCGTCACCGTTCATTACGGCATGGCTTACGTGCGCGACGTCCACTTCTCCTCCTGTCTCCGACGAATGTGCAGAAAAATGTGGGAAGTGGTGTATGGAACGATGTGACTGGGGACAAGAATGGCGTCACATAGTGTTTTCGGTTGAATCCAGGTTCTTTCGGTTTGGAAATGACGGCTGCATTTTGGTTCGCCACATACAGGGGGAGTGGCATCACGGTGACTGCATTCGCACAAGACATAAAGCGCCATTTCATGCCCACGGTATGGACTACTATTGGGTACAACAACGTTGGTTTATGTCCAGGGCACGGTAATCAGTTGGACCTACGTGAATGACATCCTTCGACCAACAGCCATACCCTCTATGCGCATCAACCCAGACGCCATTTTTCAGCAAAAAGATGCACGTCCACATGTTGATGCACGAACACGTGGCATTTTGGTGTCACAGGATGGCAATCTTTTGCCCTGGCCCGCCTGATCCCAGACTTGCTGCCAATCGAAAATGTACGGGAGACGGTGAAACGACGGACGCAGCGCTGTTACCCAATGCCAACCACCACAGATGAACTTCGGAACCAGATGAATGCAGCGTGGGTAGTTATATCGTAGGACACCATTCGCCCCTCATGCGCATCGACGCCATCACGCATGGAACAATTTATCAGGACCCATGGAGAACCCTTGTCTACTAGGCAACAGGACACATGCTGAACCCGGATGACTGAAATGCTAATCATTTCTGCAGAACATACTTCTGTATATATTCTGTCAATATGAATGTCGTATCTCTAGTCGTTCACGATGTTCTGTCCTTTTCTAACATGATTGTAGATATCCTTGGTGAAGCGAAGTAGCTTAAAACACTTAAGAAAGGCACGGCCTCCGGTCCTTACTGTATACCAGTCAGGTTCCTTTCAGAGTATGCTGAGACAATAGCTCTCGCTCGTAGAAAGATCTGTACGCAGAGACCGGATAGTTGCACAAGTCACACCTATACCCAAGGAAGGAAATAGGAGTAATCCGCTGAATTACAGACCCATATGACCAATGTCGATTAGCAGTAGTATTTTATAACACATGAACATTATGAATCACCTTGAAGAAAACGATTCATTGGCAGTTAGCCAAGACGGATTCAGAGAATATCGTTCTTGTGAAACACAACTAGCTCTTTAGTCTCATGAAATAATGACTGCTATCGTCAGAGAACGCCAAACTGATTTCATGTTTTTAGATTTCCAGAAGTGACTTCTAATTAAACTGCGTTCCTATGGATCGTTGTCTCCGTTGTGTGACAGATTTCGTGATTCTCTCTCAGTTCGTAATAACTGACGGAAGTCATCGAATAAAACAGAAGCAAATCTTCAGTTCCCCAAAAAAGTCTTATACAAGCCCTGTTGTTCCTGATGATCTACATGAACGGCTTCGAAGACCATCTGACTAGTAGTCTTAGATTTTTTGCAGATGATACTGTTATTTACCGTCACGTAATGACATCAGATGATTAAAACGAATTGCAAAATGATTAACACAAGATATCGTATGGTGCAAAAAGTGGCAATTGATTCTAAATCATAGAAAGTGTGAAGTCATCCACTTGAGCACTAAACATAATCCACTAAATTTCTGTTACACGATAAATCACACAGATCTAAAGGCTGTAAACTCAACTAAATACTTAGGGATTACAATTACGCGTAACTTAAATTGGAAAGGTCACATAGATAATGTTGTGGGAAAAGCAAACCAAAGACTGCGATGTATTGGCAGAACACTTAGAAAATGTTGCAGGCTTACTAAAGACACTACTTACACTACGCTTGTCCACGCTCTTCTGAAGTACTGCTGTGCAGTGTGGGATCCGCGTCAGATAGCACTGACTAAGGACATTGAAAGGGTTTAAAAAAGGGCAGCTCGTTCTGTATTACCGCGAAATCGGGGAGAGGGTGCCACGGATATGGTACACTGAAAGGGGCGGCAGTCATTAAAACAAAGTTTTTCGCTGCGGCAGTACCTTCTCATCAAATATCGAGCACCAACTTTCTCCTCAGAGCGTGAAAATATTTTATTGGCTCCCACGTACATAGGAAAAAAGGAACATCGTAATAAGATAAGAGAAATCAGAACTGGCATGGAACGATTGAAGAATTCGATTTTCCAGCGCACTGTTCGATTACATAAGATAACCACCGGAAGAAAAAAGACTGACACATACTGATATATGAAGATGAGTACACAGTGCCATAATCTTCCTTAGTTAACGGTATTTACTCACTCATTCCACATCATCTGATTCCCTCAGAGCATCTATTAACTCCAGAAGATCTAATGTTTCGTACCCCATCATGCTTGGATGGCGACCAGACTACAGGTATCTATAGAAAACACTTTGTGTGTGTGTGTGTGTGTGTGTGTGTGTGTATGTATGTTTGTTTGTTTGTGCATAGCCACGATATGATTAATTTTTTATATTGTGACAGGTTGCGACTTATCGTCGCCATGATGGGGTACTAAACATTAGATCTTCAGGAGTTAATAGGCGCCCTGAGGAAGCAGATGATGTGGAGTGAGTGGGTCAGAACCATTAACTAAAGAAAATTATTATACTGGGTGCTCGTCTTCACATATCTGTGTGAATCGATTTTTTTTTTTTTTTTTTTTTTTTTTTTTTTTTTTTTTTTTGCAAAAGTTATTTGATGTAATCGTTTCCCCATAGAATTATTGCATGATGTTAGGGGTGTGTCAATGCATGGGGATATTACGACTGAATACAATGTTTATGAGATGTTTCTTCTGTTCCTTAGTGCTACTGAAAATAATATCACGATGTGTGAATGGGCAGAACTATAGCCACTGACCTAGAACGTGATGACGTTCTCTCACCCCAACCAATGACACCATTCTCCACGCTAAGGTAGCAGGAATTTACTCCAATTGTGGAGGATGAGATATGTAAGTGCTAATTCATATAAAAAACTGCTAATAATAATTTATGCTTTCAAACAATGTTTGTCAGAGTTTTTTGTTTCTATGTGTGCTTGATAATGACATAGAGATGTGTGAGATGGATGTAGCTGCTGTGCACAAGGACATAATAAGTAGCATTACAGAATTCTGACCTCTTGATGAGGAGATGAGCTTCCAATGAAGCAATACAGGCATCAACGACTTTCCACCTGAGTACTAGAAATTATTGACGCTTGCTGGTGACTATCATGTTTTTAGTTTTATCACACATTCTTACACAAAGTACTTATCCACTGTTTCTTTCCCTGCAGGAATGTTGGAATCATCCAGAGGCAGTCTAGTCAGTTGACACCACATCCGCCATGCCCTTCAACAATGTGTTCACCTCGTCCTGGCTCCAGAATGATGTTTTCCCATGCCCCAGCCCATTGATGATATGTTCGTAATGTATCAGCCTGCAAACGATGTGTTCAGCGCACACCAGTCCACCATCATCATACCCGCCTCAACCGTTGACACCGTAATTGTGGGCTACTAGTTATAATCATTATCTGTCAACTAGCATCAGTTTTCTTGTCAGGTCACGGTCACGTCACAGAATTCCTGTGGTATGTGTCACGTAGCTAAGAAATCTGTAGAGTTTCCTGCCGCCTTTTGGAAAGTATTTGACAGTTACAATGTAATATCAGTAAATAACTGGAAAGAAATAAAGAATTAGATACTGCTTTAACGGAGAAATAAATAGCAAAAAAAATTTACAGCGTGATAACAAATGCAATTTTATCTAATGAATAATGTGAAGGATTTTATTCTGCTGTAATAAGAAAGAGAAACTTTCAGAAATCGGAGACCGGTTTCTGTCTTCTACTGAAGTATGTTAAATGAACTAACAATACAAAAGACCCCACTTTCTCACATCAGCTATGACGTCATCTGATCAGGAATATTAACGATAGGACATTCAATGCAATTACACCACAGAAATCTCATTTACAGAAGCAGAATGACTCACAGGATTATATTGTGCGGTCCTAATCATCGGTGGACAATGTTCCACGGGCAGGTAAGCTGTGCTGATGTGTAGTTGGGGATGATGGGGAGTTCTGGAATCGCGTCTCTGTTGGCAGACAGATCATACGCACGCAGTGTCCTCTGATACTTTCAAAACAGGTCCTTAGACTTGTTAATGGAATTCGGGTGTCAGCTGTGTTACATTTACATGTGGCGTCTCTCTTCATTATTAGTTATCCCAAATAATAGAAAGTGGATTTACGCCTGTCATTAGTCGCCGGTTGCTGTGATCGAGCAGTTCTAGGTGCTTCAGTCTGGAACCGCACTGCTGCTACGGTCGTAGGATCGAATCCTGCCTCGGGCATGGATGTATGTGATGTCCTTAGGTTAGTTAGGTTGAAGTATTTTAGGTCTAGGGGACTGATGAGGTCAGATGTTAACTCCCATAGTGCTTGGAGCCATTTGATTTTGTCATTAGTCTTGGCTGATTATGTATTGATTATTTTTCTGTGATGTAGGGCACTGTTACTACGGACACAGCAAATATCTACGTAATCGCCGGCTGGAGTGGCCGAGCGGTTCTAGGCGCTACAGTCCGGAACCGCGTGACCGCTATGGTCGCAGGTTCGAATCCTGCCTCGGGCATGGATGTATGTGATGTCCTTAGGTTAGTTAAGTTGAAGTAGTTCTAAGTTCTATGGGACTGATGACCTCAGAAGTTAAGTCCCATAGTGCTCAGAGCTATCTGAACAATTTTTTCTACGTAATCTACCACATCTGGCTCCAGCTAATAGGTCCACGACAACATGTCCTCTTTGGAAACCAAATAGGTCCGTTTTGGCTCACGAAGTCAATGCAACTCACTGCCTATCGTACAGCGTGCTAACTTTCTCCACTGCAATAACAAGTGCACGAAGAAGCAGTTACCAACACAGAAACAAATATGTTTCACTAGACGAATTCCTTTGCTACAAACCATCACGAAGCAATATCACCCTATTGATTGCCTTTGCAAGCCTGTGGTGTTTGTGTTACTTCCAGGAGACTGCTACGTTGTTGTTACGAAGCTTGCGTATTTGCATTGACTACGAACGTACACATCCAATTCATTGTGGAAGAACGTACAATAGGCAGTGTGGCAGACCTGCTGGGAAGGGAAGCAGATAAACCGGCAGCCCGCGCGTTGCCCTTCGGCTGATATAAACTACGCCCCTCCGCCGCGCCCCACGCTCGCCTAATTCCGCGCGGTAATTGAATTCCTGCGGAAGGCTTGGCGCCGCCGACTTCTCGCCGAAAGTAGTTTATAATTGAATAGGGCCGCAAGAAGGGCTGCACTTGCAGTCGCTACTGGCGCTAATATTAGAGGCTTCGAGCTGCATCCGCGAGACATCTGCCCACGAGCGCAGTCTTCTAGGCCGCGATTTTATCTCGCAGCTATCCGGAGCAGCAAGGAGACAGCAATTACTTGGACTGGTAAGCATCCCCATTTGCTCAGGCGTTTCGGCTCTGAAGCAGATAGCGCTGACAAAAGGTAATAGCAAGATCCTAAGAAGACTCGTACTTAGTTCCGTCCTATTGTTGCCTCTGTGAGCATGCCACATTTCCCAGCTAAACTGCACTGTATCTTTCACTACATCCACAGATACCAGGATACACGGTAGGGATCAAGCGCAGGCCGGCTTTGAGCTGTGGCGTCATCGTGAACCCTCCGCCAAGCCGCACTGCACTGAAGCTTATAGCCACATGGCGCACTCGTCTAACTCATATGCAGGTATGAAAGTAATCGAAATTTTCCCAGTTTTAGTGTATTATTGAGCTTTATATTAGTAAGACTATGTTTTCTATGGTCTGTGAAATGTTAGAATAAAGCCTCCGAAGTATGTCTTTTTCAAATTTTTAAAATAACTTTGAGTTTTCAAAATACTCTTGCTTAAATGAATAAAACCTGAATAAATTGCCAGAGTCTTCTTTTTAAAAGACACTTCCCTAGGAAGAAGATATTTCAGTACACCTCTGGCAATTGAAAACGACTTATAAGATGGGCAATGTAAATTACTGTCTTTGCAATAGCTTCAACCAGTCAATAAATCGTCCTTTCATAACCACTCGTCGTTCACAGTCAGAAAATGAGCTCTGAATCACGTTTTGAAGATGTTTTACTTTCATGTAAATCAGCCCTACATCGAGAGAGACGATCCTGTAAATCTGCACTTTTTCCCTAAGGTCTTTTATTTCTGTTTCCATAATTTCTGACTGTTGGCGGAAGAGCGCATTGTCGCATTTACATGAGCGTTTGTTTTCACATTTAATGTTTTGTTAGTAGTCATTTCTTCATTAGTTGGTAATATATTTACCTATAAAACATATTTACTTCTTTACGGTAGCTTCGTTTCTGTGGCCGAATAATTTCACATTATTAGGCTCATTACTACGACCTGAAACAACACCGGAGGATGTTGGCACAGCATTAGGCGTTCATCTTGCGTTTCGAAGCAATATTCAGCAATTCACTTTTCACATCCCTTTCATAATCCGAATCAGTGAAATGTATTGAGCAGATACGAGCCTTCTAAACTTGAAACAACTCTGAATGTCTACAAGCATTTATTTATTTTCGCTTCGTCTCATTGTTTTTAGGAAATACATAAACTTAATTCTTAACTTATTTAGTTGTCTGTTTTGGTTAGTACAACTGGCGGTCTCACAGTAGACCATAATTTGTCACTTAGAAACTTCATCTAAAAGATCCCTCAGCACAGTAATAATTACGGCAGTTGCAAGCAACGGAGAGCTAGCTGGGTTCACTGTGACGTTAGGGGTGCGGCTTGCTACTGCACATGCGGATACATCCGTGAAGTCGTTCTTGATCAGGGGTTTTGGACGTTACCCTACCTCTGTACGGACAATGCCTAAAATGAGGATGGTGGGTGCGGAACTGCAAAGGACAGAGAACATACGTGTCACACTTCCTTCAACAGTGCAGTGATTTAGATGATTTCGACTGTAAGGCACAACTGGGATCCAATTCTTGTGGCATGATACTACGGACCTATTTACAACAGTGCTATATGCACATTCTATCCAAAACGTTCAGATACTGATTTCATTCCTGGCGTATAACCGACGTCAGCCTAGTAACTGCTGTGCTAGCTTGAAGTAATATCTGTAAACATCAGATGTGAATTCGACCACTCAGCCATGAATTGAGCAACAAATAGCAATGGAGCAATATCTCTAAATGAAGAGTTCAAGAAATTCCCCAAAACGTTTTGGAGAAGATAAAAGTTTGTGCGTAGTTTGTCCCGCAGCCTTATCGTTGCAGTAAGGACAAAATCAAAGATTTTGTATCCAAATCGGAAGATAAACAGTACTCATGGCAAATGATTTAAGCATGTTCCATCTTCTTGTCATAGCGCCAGTACCCAGCGTTATGCCTGAAACAGCTATGTAACTTCCTGCACACCACCTGAAGATGAGCCTGAAAAAGTTCTAAAACCGGTTGATGGACTGAATAAATAACTATTCCACAAAAGTGACTAGTTGTTGTTTTATGTATTTACTTAGGAGAACGCTGTTTGAGCAGCAAATTCTAAGGATGAACAGAGCGTTAGGTCTGTTGGTCGGTGTTGGAATAACCGTGCTTGGAGGCAGCCCAACAGCTAACACAAAGAGTATGAATTGGCATGACATTTATGTAATGAGAGATAATTACTACTTGCAGTACTGGAATTAAAGCATGTATTGTTATTGTAGCTAAACTGATACCAAGGAACAGTCTTCGTCGCAGCGTAAGAAAAATACAAAGCAACGTAACAATCCCGAAGTCACACAAAACGTGTTTTGCGCTTAACAAAAAATCAGTTGTTCGATTATAACACACACACACATATTATTATTATTGATTATTTTCTGTTATTCCCTTTTGAGAGAGCGATTGAACTTGAGTAATCATGATTTCTTCTTTCTTCGTTCTTCCCAAATTCTCTTCATTCATTCACTGTGTCCTCTCTTGCGTTCTTCCGACCTTCTTTTTCCCGTTCTGTTCTCCGTATGTTCTTGTTTAAGTGTGTGTTTCTTTATGATGTTTATAAACTGTCCCCTGTTGTTTATGTTGTCTTGTGTGATCCCCAGTTCTTTAATGTCTTCTTCTGCTTCAGTGATACACTTTGTCTTATTTTTGCTCTTGTTTACTATCTCAAAGATTTGTCTTATAAGCCTGCTTCCATTCATCCTGCTGATATGTCCATAAAACTTCATCCTCCTCTATCTATGGTGTCTGTTATTGTTTCTATGTCTTTGCAAATCTCTTTTTGGACTCTTCATCCAAATTCCTTCCCGAAACACTGGTCCATATATTTTCCTCATAATTTTTCTTTCCTGCTTTTCAATCTCTCTGATCTTCCTATGACCATGAATCACTGTAGTTTCTGCAGCATCAAGTGCTGCTGGTAGGACTACTGTAATGTAGGCCTTAGTTTCGCATTGCCAGAAATACATTTTTTATTATAGTGATTCCAAGTGAGGTTATATGATTTTTGTAATCTGGAGATTCTGCTATTGAGTTCAGTCCTGATGGTTGGATTATCTCTCCCAGATATCTGAAGTGGGCAACTTGTGCCACTTTCTCCTATTGAGTAGTAATGATGGCGGAGATGAAGATCATCTGTACGGTGGAACTGGTGTAAGAGGCAGCCATATATATATATATATATATACACTCCTGGAAATGGAAAAAAGAACACATTGACACCGGTGTGTCAGACCCACCATACTTGCTCCGGACACTGCGAGAGGGCTGTACAAGCAATGATCACACGCACGGCACAGCGGACACACCAGGAACCGCGGTGTTGGCCGTCGAATGGCGCTAGCTGCGCAGCATTTGTGCACCGCCGCCGTCAGTGTCAGCCAGTTTGCCGTGGCATACGGAGCTCCATCGCAGTCTTTAACACTGGTAGCATGCCGCGACAGCGTGGACGTGAACCGTATGTGCAGTTGACGGACTTTGAGCGAGGGCGTATAGTGGGCATGCGGGAGGCCGGGTGGACGTACCGCCGAATTGCTCAACACGTGGGGCGTGAGGTCTCCACAGTACATCGATGTTGTCGCCAGTGGTCGGCGGAAGGTGCACGTGCCCGTCGACCTGGGACCGGACCGCAGCGACGCACGGATCCACGCCAAGACCGTAGGATCCTACGCAGTGCCGTAGGGGACCGCACCGCCACTTCCCAGCAAATTAGGGACACTGTTGCTCCTGGGGTATCGGCGAGGACCATTCGCAACCGTCTCCATGAAGCTGGGCTACGGTCCCGCACACCGTTAGGCCGTCTTCCGCTCACACCGCAATGATGGTCGTATGCGTGTTTGGCGCCGTGCAGGTGAGCGCCACAATCAGGACTGCATACGACCGAGGCACACAGGGCCAACGCCCGGCATCATGGTGTGGGGAGCGATCTCCTACACTGGCCGTACACCACTGGTGATCGTCGAGGGGACACTGAATAGTGCACGGTACATCCAAACCGTCATCGAACCCATCGTTCTACCATTCCTAGGCCGGCAAGGGAACTTGCTGTTCCAACAGGACAATGCACGTCCGCATATATCCCGTGCCACCCAACGTGCTCTAGAAGGTGTAAGTCAACTACCCTGGCCAGCAAGATCTCCGGATCTGTCCCCCATTGAGCATGTTTGGAACTGGATGAAGCGTCGTCTCACGCGGTCTGCACGTCCAGCACGAACGCTGGTCCAACTGAGGCGCCAGGTGGAAATGGCATGGCAAGCCGTTCCACAGGACTACATCCAGCATCTCTACGATCGTCTCCATGGGAGAATAGCAGCCTGCATTGCTGCGAAAGGTGGATATACACTGTACTAGTGCCGACATTGTGCATGCTCTGTTGCCTGTGTCTATGTGCCTGTGGTTCTGTCAGTGTGATCATGTGATGTATCTGACCCCAGGAATGTGTCAATTAAGTTTCCCCTTCCTGGGACAATGAATTCACGGTGTTCTTATTTCAATTTCCAGGAGTGTATATCCAGCTGTAACGTTAGGTGACTCACCCTATATATATATATATATATATATATATATATATATATATATATATATATATATATAGAGAGAGAGAGAGAGAGAGAGAGAGAGAGAGAGGTCACTATTATGTTACGCTGACATCATTAATGTTACCTCTTATTTTCTGTGGTTGCCGATCATACAGTCCATCCACTAAATCTGAATGATTAGCTCATGTGTATTTTTAGATGTGTCTTGCAGGATGGAAGAAATTACTGCCTCTTCTTATGACTGCAGGCAAAAGTCGTGCTTGTGAGCGAATATTGGCGTAATAAATAAAAATATTCTTGCGTCTATGATAATTCTTAATATATGTATATTTTCTTGCATTTTTATCACGCATAGCATTTACTACATACATTGTTGATGCACAAGTCAAAATTAGACGTCTTTCTTGTATGAGATCTAAAACATAAGCACTCTCAAGCGAGACTGAAACAAAAGTTGTTAAAAAATTGAATATTCCCCGTACATTGCTCTTCTGTTACAAAGACAATTCCAAAAACCTATCTTTGCCGTCTTATGCGGCAGTGTACAAATTTCTTATTAGTAATGAGGAAAAGAAAACATTCATAGAAATTAATAACGAGAAAACTGGCTCTGAGCACTATGGGACTTAACATCTTAGGTTATCAGTCCCCTAGAACTTAGAACTACTTAAACCTAACTAACCTAAGGACATCACACACATCCATGGCCTGGGCAGTATTAAAACCTGCGACCCTAGCGGTCGCGCGGTTCCAGACTGAAGCGCCTAGAACCGCTCGGCCACACTGGCCGGCAATAACGATAAAAAAGGTATATTGCAAGAAAAAATAAAAAGGTAATGCACAACAGATAGTAGTGGAAACGACTTTGAGAAGAAATATAAATGCAACTACAGAGCCAGACTTCCATAGTAAAATTTACAGACAAGGTAAAAACTCAAATAACTGTACACAATAGAGATGTCTGTACTCACTAATCAGCAATGAGACAACGCGAAAAACTCCTCACACATTCGTACTAAGCGGGCTCAGGTGAGATGGTGAAGAGGTTTACGTAGTACATTCCAGAAGCTCGTCGTTCAAATAACGTTTTCGATTATCCTGGTTTAGATTTTACGTGATTTCCACGAATCAATTCATATAAATTTCTACCAGACTGCTTAAACGAGTCTCCCCCACCCTTGACCAACGTAGCTAGTGATCAGCCTCTAACTGACATCGATGTCTAGAAAGTAGAAATGCGGAGTGAAAGCGTGTGTTTAAATGTCGTTGGAAGTACTATGAATTTAAATCTTATTTAAGAGATGTCTAGTGTCTATATGACTAAAATCCTGGATGAAAACGTTTGTGTTCGCTATATCTGTACTTCATTACATGTTTGAGGCGTCACACACTCTGCTCGACCGGCTGCAGTCAATGTATATCTGGGCATTAAGAACAACACCTCACCGGAACCGCGGGACTGCTACGGTCGCAGGTTCGAATCCTGCCTCGGGCATGGCTGTGTGTGGTGTCCTTAGGTTAGTTAGGTTTAAGTAGTTCTAAGTTCTAGGGGACTGATGACCACAGAAGTTAAGTCCCATAGTGCTCAGAGCCGTTTGAACCATTTGAACAACACCTCATCATCCATGACTTTGCAGCTGGCCACTAGGAGCGTTCAGGCAACAGCACAATTGAGAATAGCTCCGCTTGCTCTATTATTATTTACAACAGAAAAGAATCGGAGTACATTAATGGCTGAAAACATTTAATATTGGGTGGATATTTTAGTTGTATTGCACGAGCAAAAAAACATCTATATGCCTCATTCTTTCCGCAATCTCTCTTATCTTATTCTCATAACCCTTATGCGAGGTGCACGATGATGAGCGTAGGGTCTTCTACGAATAGGGGCTCTTTAAATTTATTCCACAGGGTTTGACGGAGACTAACACGGCAGGAATGGAATATTTTAAGCATAGTCACAGTGAGGACGGATGGAAACTTTGATGCAACAGGGAAGCGTGCCAGAACCTGAAGTTAGAGGTAGAGGCTGACCAATACCCATTAAATGAATACGTACTAACCAAACATAAGAAGACCAGGGAAGATAACGCAAGTTAAGAGAGTTCTATAAAAATGTAACATGAAAAAATTCTTATTATTTTAAAGAAGTACGTCTAGCAACAGAGCACAAAATTTGCGAATGTTTGAAACTAAAGGAAGAGAGAGGAAAATGGGACCAGCGTGGAACCTTACCAGCTAACTGATGATGGTGGTTCGACACTGAGAAAACTCCATGCAAAAGATATCTATTCTCGATAGCAAAAGGTTACTCGATAGATCGCTCAGCATCAACATTTTTTATCCTTTCATTGCATGATAACTGTGAAAAAGTTTGAGACCCATGGTGCTTAATTAGTGATCAGGAACTTGAGCCGTCTCCCATCAATAGGAACCAAAAAAATTCGCATTTGTGCTAAATGTGAATACAGATTCGAATCCCACGTCAAAATGCAAAAACGCGAAATTTTTTGTTAAACCCTATTTCGTATCCAGCTATATCCAGATGAACTATTTTATCAGAGGTGGTTTGAAACAGCTTGATGTTCTGTATATATATACCGAAAATGTAACCAGTTTTTGGCTACTGGTGTTGAACATCATCTGGCGAAGCCCAATTAGAAAAGATAATATGCCTAAAAACGTGTTTGCAGAATGAACGCAACGACGTATCATTGTGTTCGAAGATCTCGTGACCCGCCAATTGAGAGGGTCTGAATAATGTGTATGATGATACACGCCGCATAACGCAGCGTGGGTCCATGCCGAAAGTCTTCCCTAATGCGCGAATAGAGTTATTTACAGTTCTACCTCTACACTAAGTACCTTGTCGGTTCTACCGTGAGTTATGGATCGCAAGGCTACGAACGCCCACGGAAGGTCGAATTCAATCGTCCGCAGATTTTTTGGTAGTCAAATTGATTTGGGAAAGAAAGGTAATGTCGAGTAACACCTTAAACCAGAGAAGAACTCTGTTCAACGGCGTGAAAGCGCTGTTGGTTCTCAACAGACTTGACCATTTGTCGAAAGCTTAAACAGAGCCAAAAGAAGAATACAAACAGAGACCACTTCGGAAAAAAAGCTGCTGAAGTTTTTTCAAACACAAATGTTCTAGTCAAAAAGTCACCCAGAAAAGAGATTTTTAAAGAGTAAATTTCAATGGTTCGCCTTCAGAAACGTAGACTAACAAAATTTTAAATTTGTACGTCGAATCATGCACAAACAAAACAATCTAGATTGCGAACTTTGCCAAAAATTGATGCGAAATTTGCTGTAAATGGGTGCTACATCTTCAGATTTCTACCCATCACTAATTAGATTATCCGTAGGTGGAACCCAAGTCGCTATAGGTGAAACGTCCCCTTAGAAAAATTATACAAGACTGTGCTTAAACTGACACACAATATTTTTAGCGCAACGCAATCTGACTTTCAAAAATCCCTGCAAAAAAAATGGCCCTGACTAACATTAACCTGTACGTTTCACAAATCGCTTACCTCACAAAAATCTTGGTTACTCGAACTACTGCAATACAGCGAGCGCCACTACTGCCAGCTAAATAAAAGATTCAAACTACGAAAGGCTCTAACTACTGATAGGGATAGTTAGCAAATGAAAGATTTTAATAGAAAACAAACAATGGATTTACCTTAATATCATAAAAAGTCATAATATATATAGCAGTTCATGACATCCAGTCTTACAAATTTCAAAACTCCGCCATTTCTTTCCCCACATCCACCACTGCTGGCGGCTCACCTCCAACTGCGCAACGCTACGCGCTGTTCACATCCAACTGCCCAACACTACAATGGCAGACAACAATGCAAACTAGCCACAGACTGCACACAGCACAGCCAGTGATTTTCATACGGAGTGCTACGTGGCGTTACCAATAAAAAAACCTAAACAGCCTACTTACATGGGCTTTTACTACTTGAATTCATGACCAAGGGAACTTTGCTTTGATTGCTCACATTCTGTATTGAAACTTGTTGATACTAGAACAGGTGATGACACTACACCATATCGGCAGAGTGTTACATTTTACAATTTTATATGATTTGATGGTAGTTAAGGTGACTGTATACACAAGTCGAGGAAAAAAAAAAACGAATAAGCTAGATTGTGTCCCGTGCTTTTTTCCTTTATCAGATTTATTTCATTTATGTTTATCTCTTAAAATTGCAAGCTTCACCGATAGTTCAACTATCATGTAGGGACAGACGGTCCTCTCAGATTGAGTTATGAATAAGTATATGCATTTGAGGACATAGGCCCTATGTTTATGCTGTTCAATAAGTATCTGTCTTCGAAGATAATTTTACCTTCTCTTTATTTTATAAGGGTTCAAAAAACTGTTCGATATTAGTGTTTTATCGGTGGTAACTCGTTAAAGTGTAGGAAACGAAATCGGCGGTGCGGCTCACTAATCACAAGAGCGCTCACTGTCCTAGACGGCGAGAACATCGGGTCATCATTGTCAGCTTCGTCTCTGTGTATTACTGCAAAGTTGATGTTTAAAATGAATTTATGAAAATGTATCAGTTCACAAGGAGATGTTGAGCTAGTGTGACCACTGTATGTCATGTCAACGTCTTATGAATAAAAAAGAGTGTTATTTAAATGTGTGTTTAACTACGTCTATTGAGTAACGTAAATGTACCAACAAGATATACAGAAATTATTGAAACTGTACGTACATCGTGACGATGTTTAAAAGTCAGTGAGTGATGCATTGATGGAAGGATAGGTCTTTATTTTAACGCTTTGCTGAGCAATTAACACTGCTCTGAACTTATTTGTGAGCCAGAAATCGTTGAAATATGACGCGTAGTGGGACCAATATTGAAAGTTTAATCGATTGTGAACAAGCACCAGAATTAGGAAGTGGAAAATTTTTAACTCCTTTTAAAGTGACGAACGTTTAGTAATACAGGGAAATAGTTTTATTTTATTAACTGAGTGTACTTTGGGTATTGGTGGTCATTCAAAAGTAATCTCAAATCAATACAGTTACGCGAACTTTACTTCCAGGTACACAATGTGTGAGGCTTGTTTGTTAACAGCTAATGATTAGAAGTTTGTTTGGTAGGAAAGTGGATTAAAAGAGTTTTAAAGACTTTATTGTCTGAGATATTAACTGGTATTTAAGAAAAACAGTTTAAAGTAAAATATTTCGACGTTACGCAGCAGAGCTGTTAGGAGTCCTTTGACCAACCGATGCGATGTGCTGTTGTTTCAGTGTGTGGGAGCGGTAAGATAGACAAAATAAACAAACAGTCGACGGCAAAGACGTCAATTATTTGAGTACTGTTTATTCTTTGCCTTTGTTTCATGGAGTTAGAATATTGAGCTGTTGATTATTCACTTTTATGTTTTACGAGAAGAGAAATAAAGTTCTATGTTATCGCATGTTCGTATGAGAAATTATTACTTAATAAGATGTTACGTAGCGGCCATAAGTGAAATAGCAAAGCAGTTATTAGTTTGAAATTTAAAATACAGTCCCTTCTCAACTAGGCTGACTAAACGATAATGCTATATGTTAACAGAAATTGGAATTCATTTTCCATTAAGGAAGATATAAATTAACTAACATTTACCTTTGACTGCACTAGCATATCTAAAGTTTTGTTACGATGAGCCATGGTGAGTAAGTGAGCTACTGTACGTACAACATCATCTGCCCTCACATGGCTGGCTGTTCGGGTAAACGTAACTTGTGACGGTGCGCGCCTCGCTCTTCCTCGCCCAACCCCTTCCCATCGCACTATGCGTTGGCATGCGCAGCCTCGCCGCCGGGCAGTGCTTACGGAGGGGCACGGGCAGGAGCGCTCGCCCATGCATCGTTCTGCTGAAGTAGCTACACGTTATACAACGCGTACGTTTTGCAACAAATTGGGTAGAAGTATGGATTAAACAAAGTGAAGACTGTATAAGCATTGTATTCATTACTTTGAATTGTATCACATAACACATATTCACAAATAAAAGCATTTTCACAAATATGATTATGATCAAAGGGTTAAAGAGAAAATAGCTATTACAAAGAGTAAATATTTTTACCTACTTCACGAAATATTCTTCAAATCTATAAGCGCCTTATACGAGGTTTGTTAAAAAAAAAACCGAAACTTTGTCCATAAAATTTTTCTACGCTTACCCTTTACTTATTGTGCATGCTCTCGTTCTAAATACTCTCCTCTATAATTCATATACCGGTCCCAACGCCGTTTCCGCTTCCGGCAGCAGTCTTGGTACGCCTCTTGCTGGATCGCGTGAAGCGCCGTCTACGAATTTTCTTTTATCTCGTCTATCGTTGCCAATATTCGTCCTTTGAACGGGGTTTTCAACTACGGAAAAAAAATGTCCGCCAGGTCTGGAGAGTACGGAGGATGAGGCAGCACAGTGATTTCGTTTTCCGTGCAACATTCGCTCACCAACGTGGATGAATGTACGGGTGCGTTATAGCGATGCAAGTGTCATGGGTTGTCTCACCACACATCAGGCCGTTTCCTTCTCACATTTTCTCGCAGGCTTCGCAACATGGTCCGATAGTAACATCGATTAACGGTTTGTCCTTGCGGCACGAGTTCATGACAAGCTAATCGTTCAAAGTCAAAGAAAATTATCAGCATGGCTTCGACATTTCACCTGGCCTGACGAGGTTTTTTTGGTCTTGGGGAACCCTTCCCTATTCATTGTGAAGGTTGAACCTTGGTCTCAACATCATAACCGTAGAGGATGTCAAATTAAACATCTTTCAGCCGTCATTTTTCAACCTTATTCTATTAGGCAACCAGTTTCAGCGTTTTACTGCGCCATCTTCAGACTCCTGACCGTTGTGTAAGAATAATCTACCTTGCTTGTGATCGAAACAAGGGCCAGCAATACTGGTATTAGCAGACATTTGATACTGTGACCGCTTCAACCATCACCCGCCGACTCATGGTGAAGTGGCCACTGTAGCATATGTCTGACAATACCAGTATTGCTGGCCCCTGTTTCGATCACAAGCGAGGTAGGTTATTCTTACACGTTATTCTTACAGGAGTCTGAAGATGGCGCACTAAAACGCTGAAACTGGTTGCCCAATAAAATAAGGTTGAAAATTGACGGCTGAAAGGTGTTTAATTTGACATCCTTTATCGAACATCAGTGTCCCGCGACCATCGCTAAAAAGATGGACATACAGAGTCATAACCGCAGATACACGTCTCATCACCAGTTACGAGTCTCTTAGGGAACGTCTCCTCCCCATCCAAGAGGTCTTTCAGATTGCGAGGCAAAGGTCTTTCTGGTATTGATTCACGAGCCGTGGGACGAACTTGACGGCAACACAAGGCATTCCAGGATTCTGTGTCAGGACTTAATGTCGTGATCCAACTGAAATATTACATTCTTCTGCAATCTCTCGGACAGTCAGTCTTCCATTGGTACGTCATCTTTAAGGGCCAGCTTTAACTACCGTCCTGCCATTTTTAAACCGAGTGAACCATTCGTAACACCGAATACAGCTTAAGCACTCATCATCATTGGCTCCCTGCATATTTGGTGTGTCTGTGTAGAGGTTTCGTTCAGTTTCACGCAATATTTGATGCAGACGCGTTGGTCCTCTATCTCTACCATCTCGAAATTCGCAAACTGTGCGATACGACGTTCTACTCAATACATCACTGAAGAATAACTGACGTACCAACAATGAAACTTCCAGCAGTTACTTATTAAACACAAGCGTGTGTAGTGATGCCAACCACATTTCGCTCCGGTACACCATCGGCGGGAAATTACGAATGCTCCGGAATTTTCTTAAGAGACGTCGTACTACACACTTTCTAAGCAGCCTATGATCTTCCTCGGGATTCAAACTACCTCCATACCAAATTTCATCGAAATCAGTTCAGTGAGTTAGTTGTGAAACCGGAACGGAGTTACTTTCGCATTTATGATATTAGTGTGAACAACATTTTCAGTTGTGGTATCTTCTTTTCCATGACCCGATTTCGCTGAAATAAAACCTCTAGCTATGTTCAAGTTACCTGTGGAAACCTCATGAAACAGGTGAACTTGTTCAGACAGACAAACAGACAGATATGATAATTTTATATAAAACTTGTAATCACGATACCCCAAGCTATGCTCAAGTTACTTGTGAAAATCTAATGAAAATTCGTCTAGTAGGTTTGGAGAAGCGTGTTCAATCAGGCAGACACGACGGTTTTATAGATTTATTATTAGTGCAGATTACGAAGAAATGTTTTTTTAACGTGCGGTCCTGCCGATTAACACGGTCATTTATATTGACGAAAGAGGCCTCTGAAAAATATTAATTAATTTTTAATACATCTGAAGAAAGAGTACAGCGTCTTATCATATTCAGTACACAAAGGCTACGCTCTGCTGGTTATTGAAGACAGAGAGGCATTCAGTTAAACATGTTACGTCAGGTGAGAGAATACGCAGCTTCTGGAGGATGGCATCGCGGCTGGCATTTGGACGGGACGTATCAAGCTCAGATCTGAAGGAGAAGAAAAGTTATATCACCATTTTTTCATTCTTCGTACCAGGTGCTTCAGACGAGCGCGCGATCCTCAGAAACTTGTTTCGTCCCGCCAATATCATATTTCGTTGAAAATGACGGAGGCTGAGGCATCACGAATGACGGGGACGACAGGAGCATCTGGAAGGTGCTCCCCTCTTTCACGACGCAATATTCTGTCGCGAGGGATTGCAGGGAATGTTCTGCGGCCTCCAGCCACCGAAATCGTTAGTAATTGCTTTGAGGATTTAGTAGCGAGCTTTTGAGTATTTAAACTCCCTGGGGCGCTTTATCCTCGTGCTGTCGGTCCTTTTGCAGCTTCTACGACAGAATACCATTTCGGTTTGCATTAAGCACCAGCTGGATGGTCCACAAAGGAGAGCCACAACACAAATTGTTCATAGCAAGCTAACTTTCCTACAATCAGATGTGTGCTCTCCTGGGAGTCGACTTGATTTTAGAACAAATGTATAAATTATAAAATGAATTAATAAGCTCTTATCAGAGGTAAACTATCACAGGAATCGCAGGCTATGATTTGAGATCCTTAATTTCCCTGTGATGAGGAATGCAACAAGCTTTCTCTACAGCGTAAGTGTTGTCCTTCCAAGGTTTTACTTCGTTCAGTCTTCCACTCCTCAGCCTCCTTGCAAACCAGTATTTTTATTGGGCCCTAACCCCACGTCCTCCACTTCTAGCCGTATTTATTGGTAGAATTGTTCGGTTATCTACATCTAGAAGTCGAAATCCTCCACTAGAACGTAGTTTAAAGTTTGCCATTAGCGCTGCTCCTCAAATATGCACTTTTTCAAAATTTCGAATTGAAGTTGTGGACGATCAGTACTCATTTTACGTTGATTTTGATAAAGATTCTTCTACTTCCACTGCTGGCCCTTGAAACTGCAACACCAGGAAGGTTAGCTAACGACGAAATTCTACTTGTTGTGGGTCTACGGTATAGCAGGAAGAGTACACGATTAAATTTGTTGCGAACTGGGAATATACAGAGTGTGCAATTTACTGCACTGAGTTTCCACCTCTGTCAGCCACAGAGTTTGAATTCTCTCGGCAACCCGTAAGCAGATCTGTCCGTCGAGCGAGAGTTATTCTGGCCAGGGAGACATCACAAACTCCTCTGTATAGCGGTAACATGACGTCGCGTGTTGTCTTTTTGAACTATAACGTCACAGAGGGCTCGAAAATAGGGTCTCAGTACGTCAGAAATTTAACACTTTCTGTAAAAATTACTGGCTATGCGAAAGAGCATGATCGTGTGGTGTACCTAGTGGCAACCTATACCATCACGCCAGGTAAGGAGAGTTCTGGCCCAACGTGTGTAATCGATGACGTCATGGGATTTCCCTCTATGATAAAAGCCATTTGATCTAGGTATAAAATGGCGGGGATTCAGATTTTGGCAGGAAATTCAAAACTGGTGGGAAATTAAAAAGTTGCCCAATTGCGCTAGTGTGTTGCACCCTACCCCCATGGAAGCAGGGTTGTTGTCCTAAGTTTGAACTGGCAGGAAATCGAAGATGGCACACTGACACGCTTGGGAAGTGGAATACTTGCCTTGGGTCTAATAAGGGGAAGGCCTCAGACACGGCCAACCGATTCGGCTCAAATTTGGCAGGCCGCTTGTGTACAACACAAAACGAAGGAATCTAAGATATTTCGGGTCAACACCCCTGCGTTTTTGAGAAAATCACCCCTAAACGTTATGACAAGCAATCGACGCAGAATTGGCGGGATCGATAGATAATTGTAAATAGAGCATTTCATCAGGTATAGGGTCCGAAAACGCATCGAGGTAAGAAACTTTTATAACTGTGACTTCTGTACCCACATGGTAAACGATTTTCGCCGACTGCGCCGATAGCGCAACGGCCAAGGTAACCGGCACGTTAGCCCAGTGTGTTCGGTCAGCGGGTTAGTCACCCTCTGTAATGAAAAAACTGAGTGAATGGATCAATATTGTACTTCAACGGGCGTCGGGGGACGTCCGCCACGAACAATTGCAACGAACTGTAACTAACAAAATGAGGTTGCTCATCATAACCTTTAAGGGTGATTTTCTCAAAATTGCGGGAGTGTAGACCCAAAATATCTTAGAGGCCTTCGTTTTAGGTTGTACACTAGCGACCTGCCAAATTTGAGCCGAATCGGTTGGCCGTGTCTGAGGCCTTCTCCTTGTAAGATATCACGATCTAATTCTGACATGTTGGGCTACATATAACAGCGCACAATTCTGGTATGCTGCCCCAGAGATGGAATACTGTCCTTGGCTCTATGACGTCAGACCTGTTGGACTATTTATAGCAGTGCAGAAGTATGGTTGCTGCCCCAGAGCTGGAATTCGAGGACGGCCTAACTACGGCGTCACAATACAGCTCTGACCTGTCAGACTATTTATAATAGAGTGGAATTCAGGTATATGGGCGCTGCTCTGTTTCTACGAGATCAGAATCCGAGTTCTGGAATACTTGGCACTATTATGTCAGAGACCAAGGATGTTTGTGTAGGTAGAGGCGTTTCTGCGTTTATCCTCAGGCTACTATTCACTCAGAGGTGCATTGTCACTGCATTCTGCTGCTCCTAACTCTAAGTTTGGATCTCTCCACTTCCATATTTATTTATACAAACACCAAGCGGGAGGGGGCAGGGCCTTCCAGACACAAACCCCACACCGTCACCCCGACTGACTCCCCTAAGTTAAACTCAAAACTGTATCCATGTAGTAGGAACATTTGCATCTTCGTTAGTCTTCATGGGGAGCACCCTTTCAGCGATCGAGAGTCAGCTACCACGCAACCCTGCCGCTGCCAGAAGGTTGGGGCAGAGCTGTCAGCCACTGGTGTCGCTACTCGTATGTTGTGTAAGACATAAAGAGTGCACCAGCTGGTTGGTTGCTTGGTTTGGGGGCGGGGACCAAACAGTGAGCTCATCAGTTCCATCGATTAGGGAAGGCTGGGGAAGGAAATCGGCCGTGCCCTTTCAAGGGAACCATCCCAGCATTTGCCTGAAGAAAACGTAAATCAGGATGGCCCGACGCGGGTTTGAATTGTCGTCCTCCCAAATGCAAGTCCCGTGTACTAACTACTGCGCCACCTCACTCGGTGCAGCAGCTGGTAGTCAGACAACTGTTCATTGGTGACAGAGACTAAACGCACATTACCGATCTGCTAACCTAACGTGAAATGGAATATAGAAGCTCTGATTCCCAACGTTGGTATACTGTTGTGACAGCGCCTAAACCGCAGCCACAGCCAGTATGTCCATAGTGAATCTTTCTGGTATTCTGTTTAGTATGGACATACTTCATTAACAAGAGACATACGAGGTGTGACGATAAAGTAATGAAACTGATGTGAAGAAATATGTTGCTTACCCTTTTAGTCAAGTTTAGTGTTGTCTCCTTCGAAGTAGTTCCCTTCTGATGCACACACTTTTTCCAATGCTTCTGCCATTGATGGTAACATTACTGGAACTCATCTTCTGTAATATCCTCCAAGACCTCCGTCACAGCTCTTTGGACATCTTGTGTTGTTTGAAAATGGTGTCCCTTGACCATCCGTTTTGACTCTTGGAAATAGAAAAAAGTCGCATGGAGTGATATCTGGTGAATAAGGTGGCTGTGGTAGTACTGAAATTTGTTTTGAAGTTAAAACTTGCTGTACTGACAGAGCAGTATGGGATGGCGCATTATCGTGATGCAGAATCCAATTATCAGCAATGATGCCACAGACACGAAGAACTCTTTTACGAAGTCTCTCTGAAATTTCTTAGTAGTAATATTGGTTAACTCTTTGTCCAGGAGGCACCCACTCTTTATGAACAATTCCCTTGGAATCAAAGAAGCACACAAGCATGCATTTCACTTTTAACTTTGACATACGAGCGTTTTTTGGTCTGGGTGATCCCTTTGAGCCCACTGCGAACTTTGGCGTTTTGCCTCTGGATCGTACTGAAAAAACCAACTTTCATCACCAGTGATAACACGGCTCAACAATTTTGGATTGGTTTCTGTTTGCTCTAACAGATCGGCTGCCAAATGTTTCCGTGTTTCTCGCTGTTGTGGTGTGAGATTTTTGGGGGCCATTTTTGTACAAATCTTTCTCATACCAAAATCTTCAGTTATTACTAGACGAACCGTTTCTTGATTGATGTTTAGTTCTTCTGCAATCATTTTCATGGATAATCTTCGATCAGATCATACGAGTTCACGCACCCTGGCCAAGTTGACATCCGTCCGTCAGGTTGATGGTCATCCACTGCGGTCTTCATCTTTAATATTCGTTATGCCTTCACTAAACATTTTATGCCAATGAAAAACTTGAGCTCTTGACATAACCTCCGCTCCAGAAGCCTTCTGAAGCTTACCGTAAGTTGTTGTCACGTTTTCACCCAATTTAACGCAAAAAGAACTGGCATACTGTTGCGCAATATTATGCAGTTCCATTTCCGTGACGAGAGATACAAACACATGTTAACGTATTACAGCACAACTCATGACTGAGCAGTTGCATCGATGTGGCGCTTGGACTACAAGCAGCTTATAGACCAAGGTCAAAGATATTGTGCCTACGCAAGCCTGCAGGATTGCCACATCTTGCAAAGAAAATCAGTCTCTTTAGTTTATTGTCGCACCTCGTATATACACACAAAAGAGACTATCCACACGAAATACTAAGCGAATATATAGACTCCATACGCAAATATTATCAGCAAAATTTTATTGACATACTGGAATACGTAAAGGGATAGTACATATGGACAACAAAACGTATTCAGACTAAAAATATAATTTACAGCAACATCCAATCAATGAAATACAAAATTATCGTTATTTAGCTAATTATACTTTGTAAACAGATAGCATCATAGCAAAAGAAGTCTCAAATAAATGTCAAATTGTACTTCACAGTAAATGAGCAATGAAATGAGTGTCAAAACGTAGTCTATACGTTTATAATTCGTACATATCACAGAATCACTACAAATTAGACAATGACAGTTTGCTGTAGCTGCAAGATGGTCTTCAAAACAAACTATACATAAGTACCAATACATAATTTCAGTGTATAATTATTCCCATGGACATCCATTGTACATGTAGATAGGCTCACCAATGTTGTATTCGTAAGTTACTTGAGAAAGGCAATAAAGCCAAAAAAGGTGTTGTAAAAAAATATTAAATTTATTGTAGCTAGCCTGGGCCATTCTTTTTCAAATCATTTTTAATTATATGAACACTATTTATGACAGTTGTATTCAAATTATTGTTACTTCTCAGGTAACTACGATTTAAAAAACACTTTATGTGTGAAACTCTGATCAGACGTAAGAAAGGGCCTGAAGGTCCTAATCTGATAAAAATTCAAATAAATAAATAAGGAAATAAAATAATTGAATAAACGAAATACCACGGAACGGTAAATCGCTGTCGGGAGAGGCCACTGTCATGCTGGTCAAATTCTGACACTTGTCGGTAGACGTTTCTCCACCTCACACGAAGCGTAACACTGCCTTCACCTTAAAAAGCAACGTGAAAAGGCAATTTGTGAATGAGAAACTCGACGTGTAAAGTTTCCATATGTATACAGAAATTAGTTGACGGTATTCTTACCTTCTTATTGCAATTGCGCCGAAATGCTAATCATTTGTATGTCCAAGCATGTAATATATTTCATGGAGTTTGTCGTTCATTGCACCCCATCGCATAGTGTTGCAATTTTAATGGTAAGCAGTGTGTATGGAATGGCTGCCCTTCGTTGTGGTGTGGCATGTATGTCACTAATGCCAACGAGAGACGATTGAATTTGATAATGAAATACTGATACTAGTGTTGCTGTAATGTTCATGTGTTTGCTGCAGATTATCAACAAATTAATTCAACAAAAGAAGCAACCCAGCCGAAATTGTTATTTATGTATAATTTTACAACTTTTGGCAAAATAATTATTGCCCTTTAAGTTTGCAGCATGTCACCTGACTAAACAAACGAGTCTAAAACGAATATGAAATTCACGCTACATGGACTTGTCAGGAAAGAATTTGTATACCCCTCGAAATATTTAAACAAAGATCTCCACAATCCTTCAAAACTTATTCCAAAACATTAATGTTGTTATGATGTATAGTCTTTGTGCTTCGAGATAATGTTTCTGTCTTGCTGTATGTTCTTTGAACCTAGTAGTTTCCAGACATCATCTTTGCTTACAAAATATGACATTTTTAGCCAAGAACCTTCCCAAAGCCATGTTCTGAAGTAGTGATTTTGTTTCTCCACCAGACAGTCCCACAAGTTACCCCAAAATCGTAACACAACACACATTATGTCACACCAACACATGTAAATCCACTTGATGACGGAGGTTTAAACCTACGAAACGCGTTGTGGATACAAATAAACTGTAACTGGTAACAGTAAACTTATTGTTTCATTCGATATCAGTAACAGTCACGGCAAAGACTAACGTAAAAATGTTCGCATTTAAAATTAAGTCTATATTATTAATTTATGTATCCACTTAAAACATCTTTGAAATCTATGTGTGGGTTGCGATACTGCAGTTTTGATGGTTGGCTACATGATTATTGTGCCTACTAGATACCTGTAAGATATAAACTGACCAGCTGCATTCGTAAACCCGTTATATGTTGGTTACAGCAATTGGACTCAAACGAACGGAGTCAGGAAGAGCGTGTATCCTTATGAACCATTTCCGTAATAACTGTCAGTGAAGATTTCGAAGGCGAAAACCAGAGAACAGAAGCATTAGTTTCATCTACTACTATATACTCTTAGAAAGTGCTATACAGTTTGTGTCATAGGAACATTTCTTTTGTGTCCACTAAGGTATCCATCTGTTGCATTGCGGCAGGCGTATGGAAAGAATGACAGCTTGAGATGTTATTAATCTTAATTGACTGAAATATTCTTTCAAAATGTTCATAGGTTTTGCTGTGAAAACGATACACGGCATATTGTAACCAGAGTTTCCGGGAGTATCAGATGGGTTTTCAAGTTTCTGTTCATTCAAGTTTTTCAGTATTTCTGTTATACTTTCCGCGAGTAAAACAAGCCTGTACCATGAGTGTTGCCCTCCCCTGAATACGCTCGATGTTGTTCCCTGTTAAGCCTACCTAATGCAAATCACACAGCTCCATTATAGGCTGTACGTGCTGTACATGAAATGGCCCAGTTTACAGCTTTCTACATTGAGATGTAAACTTGGCAAGTTGTTTCGCAAAACTTGCCTTGCTCAGATTCGACTAAATATTGCTACAATTACTGGAAAACACTTCCACTAAGGCAGAAATTGCAATTATTGCTGTACGCTATATCACCAACACATAACTTCAACAGTAATGGCCGTTTTGTTTTATAGTGTTCTGACAGGTTGCTAATTACTTCCGCACCTCAGGGTGGTTCTACATGCTATCCTTGGTAACGTGCCAAGTTGTGTTTCAGGAAAGATAGTCTGACAAGATGTCCTGTGTGTAGGTGTTCTCACTAGAACGTTACGGTGCGGTGCCGAATCGAAAACTTTTCAGAAATGTGTATACAATGAATCTACCCGTTCACCCCAGTGTGCCGCTTGAGAATATTAGGTGCGAAGAGTGAAGTTCGTCTTGGTACTAATGATTCAAGATATCCTTTTCCACCCTGATAGAAAAATTCTTAGAATTTTATCTAATAGGTATCAGTTCTGATACTTTATGATCTCTGGAGTTAGGTAAAAATACTGAGAAAATTCTCATGGTTATAGTTTGTTCAAAAAGTCGCTCGCATGATCGTGCAACTCAAAATACAAACATGTTAGTATAGGAAAGGCACTTCATACATGTGTTTGAACGCCTTACATCAATTAAATGAAACATTCTCAGTCTAAAATATCGCAGGAATTCCCTTAAACCAATGAAATATAGGAAAACATATTCTATTTACCTCTGTGACGCATGGTTTTGTCTTCTCGTTGAAGTTTGAGATGATCTGTTGCCATCTGGTGGCCACAATACTGAACAAACAACTGCCAAACGCAAGCTGCGATCTCGCAGAATCTTTGCAGTCCTGAGTTATATAGGAAAGTGATGTAGTTGAACCACGACAAATTTAAAACCTAATCCGCAAGATGGTGCGGGCCAGGGCGGAAAGGGTTCTCACTTTGGTTGCACTGAAAACCACGTTTCTCCAGGCGTTGTGTTTTGATACAGTTTTTATGTGATGTGAGTGATGCACGACGGTAATTTTGCGGACCTGTTTATTGACATCTTTATTTGTAATACACGAATACAGGCAACCATCAGCCCTTTAATGGAATGACGACAGTGAAAAATTGTGCCGGACTGGGCCTCGAACCCGGATTTCCCGCTTATCGCGATCAGTCGACTTACCATTTGGCTATCCGAGCACGATTCACAGCTAGATCCAAATTTACATGCGTTGTCAACCAAGTGTCTGCAACCTGTACTCGTACATCCATTGTGTATGTTCCCATACAGAGGAGACATTTTACTTGAAAGTCGCTTGCCCGGTGTTGGCAGATAAATACGTTACTGCGGTGCCTGTATTATTCCAAATTACGATGCAATGTTCCTTCCGACATGCATGCGTGTCTGAAGCGACATTTCATCGTAATTTGGAATAACAAAGGCACTGCAATATCGTATTTTTTTGTAGGTGTATGGAAAAAGCCACAGAGTACAGTTTTCTGATCAAGGGATCTGTGGTAATTTGTACTTCATAGTGGAGTTCGTTCATCTGTAAACGGCTATAGAATCTGACACAAACAAGCCCAAGGACTGTTGAATTTTTATTTTATCAGTCCTTTAGTACCTTTAATTGTTGGTGGATAGCAACACAATATTCCGCTCTGCATCGAAGTGTGCACACAGGGATTGTTTCCACAATGAAGACGTGTGTACGGGTCGTGGGTCGTGCCTGGATAGGTCAGCCTGCCGACTTTACCACTGTCCACGTCGAAGAACTTGTACCATCTGCTTCGTCAGCGCATCGCCCGCAACAACGTGGAATGGAAACGTCGTGCCGTTGATTGGCACGTGGTGTGGCGCACGGTACACCACCGCCACCTACCTACAACAGTCAGGTCAACACGGTAAATTGTCGTGAACCGAAAATACCCAATAAATGACCAGGACTACGCCATGCATTTCGCGGATTTGCCCTTGAGTCAACAATTTGACATTCTGTATACGGACGATCACCGGCTGGTCTATAGCGAGACGTTGGCAGTCTGAACTCTGGCAAAGAAGATCATAGTTTTTCATACGGCGCACTATACATTGCGACATTGTATTTTTTTCAGAGAAAAAGTGTTTTCCGCGTCAAAACACGAACGTAGTGGGTTGTATCACAGGAATTACAGTCTATCGAGATATACATATGACTACTGGCAGTACTCGCAAGATGGACATACAAAATTGTTACGGCTACGAAAGTACAAAGACTGGTATGCAAATTTACTAGGAACGGTTTTGCAGACCCACCAGATAGTTGGGGTGTGCCGGGTGCGCAGGGATGAGTGGAATCGACCAAGTAAAGTGATCTGCTAAGGAAAACTACGGGAGTATGCGTCCCAGGAGCAACTAACAATTGCGCAAAGCTAGCAATAGAATGTTTCGTACAGGGTGTTGCAAAAAGGAACGGCCAAACTTTCAGGAAACATTCCTCACCCGCAAATAAAGACATGTGTCCGGAAACGCTTAATTTCAATGTTAGAGCTCATTTTACTTTGTTCTTCCACCTACGCTCAATGGAGCACGTTATCATGATTTCATACGGGATACTCTACCTGTGCTGCTAGAACATGTGCCTTTACAAGTACGACACAACATGTAGTTCATGCACGATGGAGCTCCTGCACATTTCAGTCGAAGTGTTCGTACGCTTCTCAACAACAGATTCGATGACCGATGGATTGGTAGATGCGGATCAATTCCATGGCCTCCACGCTCTCTTGACCTCAACCCTCTTGACTTTCATTTATGGGGGTATTTGAAAGCTCTTGTCTACGCAACCCCGGTACCAAATGTAGAGACTCTTGGTGCTCGTATTGTGGACGGCTGTGATACAATACGCCATTCTCCAGGGCTGCATCAGCGCATCAGGGATTCCGTGCGACGGAGGGTGGATGCATATATCCTCGCTAACGGAGGGCATTTTGAACATTTCCTGTAACAAAGTGTTTGAAGTCACGCTGGTACGTTCTGTTGCTGTGTGTTTCCATTCCATGATTAATGTGATTTGAAGAGAAGTAATAAAATGACTCTAACATGGAAATTAAGCGTTTACGGACACATGTCCACGTAACATCTTTTCTTTGTTTGTGTGTGAGGAATGTTTCCTGAAAGTTTGGCCGTACCTTTTTGTAACACCATGTATATGCCGGGGGTGGCTCCAGTTTGACTTGGTTGTTACTTGCTGCTGCATGGTAGGACGACAGCGAGGTTCATTTCAGGACAGTTATAATGTTGTAAAGACATACTATGGTTCTGTGAATAATAAAGGTTTGTGCTTCTCCTACCTTCCTCTACCCCAATAGGCACGATGGTAGTATCTTCATCGTTAAAGTTAAAATAAAGAAAAGAAAGAAAATGCGGTTAAGGCAATGGATCATGAAAGCTGTAAATCCAGGTTCGAGTTTCGGTCCCGCACAAAAAAAAGTCGGTAATAATACTGCCCGCCAATGGAAAGATTCCGGGTTCGAGTCCCAGTCCGCCGTACTTTTTTAATATGACAGGAAGTTTCAAAACAGTGCACACTCCGGTGGAGAGTGAAAGGTCCTTTCTAGTAACACAAAGATGAGGACTATAGCAAGTATAGAAATGATAGATACAGTTTGAAAACGACCGTTCTTTGTGTTGTAGTAAAAGCTCAATACTGCACGGTGGCGGTTATAAAAGCCACGAAGTGCTGTAAGTTGCACATTAGCGCTTCGGCGAAGAAGCGTTAGGTGGGAGGCCAGCGGCCGGCGCATAGTACGCCATTACTCACGCTGCTATTGTTTCAGAGTGGCGACGCCGACGCAGACGCCTAACCAAGAGTTATGACGCGCGGCGCCATGCTGCTCGACCGCCAACGAGCGACCGGCGCCGCGACGCGCCGCACCGCGCCCCCCCATTCCGGCAAAACCGCCGACACTGGTATACGACGCGCGGCGCATTAACTTTCATTTGCAAGTTAATTACGACGGCCACAAAGCTCCGAAGTGGCGGCCGTGACAGGGAGGGGTGTGCTGCGGCGCCGCCTCTGAAAACACCAGCATCCGACGCCTTCGTTCCTCCACACAACGTCCGTCTTTTCGTGCAGTAGCTTCGGAGGAATTCCGTGGCCAGGCAGCGGTATCGAGGACTGAAGGTATCAGCCACGCTTCAGAAAATCGTCTTACAGGTACGGGGGTTGGACAAAAATATGGACTGCGAGAATTGCTTGCTTCGATACAAATGCAAATACTAGCTAAGCCTACAGGTTGGACTGTGGCCTTAGTATGTTGCAATTATCAGTCGTAATCTGAACGGTGTCCTGTGTTGTTCTGGGAGCATTATGTGGAAACTAAGTGAATTCGATTTTCGGCAAATTTTTGATGCTTGCTTCCGTAACCAAGAGAGTTTATGTGTTTGATGTTTCAAGAGGCACCGCATCGAAGATTTTTACTGTGTACTGGGAAAACGAAAAAAAAATCCACTAGGTCACAACGCTGACGAAAGTGTGCGTTGAGTTGTCGTGCGTAACACACGTCATTGAAGCGGACTGAGGCGAAAAATAAGAGGACGACAGCGGCAGAGCTCATTGCAGAACTGAATGTCTCACTTTATTTCCAACTTTTGGCCGAGTTTACGTCTCAGGAGTGAGGGTTCATGAATGACCTGGGCATCCATATCATGGAATTCAATGGACCCCATCGTTACTCTGTAAGATAGTATTGCTGTAAAGAATTATGTCACCAGTATGTCTGATCGGGTCGATCCCCATGGTATACTGCTTGTTCCCAAACGATGATACTGAGTTCCAAGATGACGGGGATCCTGCTCACAATGCTCGAATCGTCCTAGAATGGTTTTGTAAGTTTCTTCTTCTTCTTCTTCTTCTACTTGTGGATTGTCTAATGCTGGCATCAGTTGTCCGCTCCTAGTCGCCTTCTTCTTCTGCCTTTACTTGTCTCAGGGTTCATATTCGTTGCTTCCATTGCCTCCTCCACAACATTTTGTCAGTTGCGTCGTGGGCGATCCCTTTTCTTTCGCTGGGATGGTATCAATCATAGTATCCGATTTGGTATCCTTTCTTCATTCATCCTACTCACATGGCCAGACCACATCAGCTTTTTTGGATGTATGTCATCATAGATATCCTTATCCATTTTCACCCTTTTTAGGATTACGTCATTTATTATCCTACGCCCTGGATTATCGTCCTATACACTCTCTTCTTCATTGTTCTTCATTTTGCTACAGATCGTCCTTTATTAATCTTATTAATGCTTTCATTATTGCTTGTGCCCTGTTTATTAAATAATTTTGCCTTTTCCAAACCTGCAATTACCTTTCCATCTATCTCCGAATTATTTACTTTTTCGATTCTAGCAGCCATGTACTCACACTTCTTCCTATTCATCTACAGGTCGACCTTATTGTATTCCTTTTTAAGCTTTCTTCTCATACAGCTCTGATCGTCTTCATCTTCTGCTGTGTAGTATGGCCTGGTACTACATAACAGAAGTCTAAATGTCTTGCTGTCCTCTACTGTCAGCGCCATAATTCGGAATTTTCGATTCCAAGTCTGCAGTGTTGCTCCTAGATATAATTTAAAGAGGGTCAGTGAGATCCCACATCCCTGCTACAGGTCCTTATTTACTCGAATTCTTCTGTCCAGCTGTCCAACTATTCCCAATCCTTTCTCTCCCTGTGTTACTTTCATATAATTACATAAACTGTCTTCTCTCCCAGATCTTTCAGTACCTTCGAGTACTGTCTTGAAACGAAAGGGATCACTACCAGTCCTCTATAATTTTTTGTGACATTACGTGACTCTTTCTTATGCATCTTATGCATCTTATGCAACACGATTTCTATTTCTATGGAGCATCTTATCCATTTAATACTCTTTCAGACAACTTACTTTGTATCACCAACAATTTCGGTGGACCAGAATTCACCAGCTGTGGATATCCTGGTGCCTTCTTCACCTTACAGACTCTCACAGCCAGTTGAAAAACTTTCACATCTAAACGCCATAACTCTTACTGTTGTTTGCTCACCTCACAGTTATATGAAAATTTCATGGAATAAATCCTTAAAATATGTTGTCCATTGACCAATGCTAATGTTATGATGATTTCCACTAGTTGAAACTTGCATAAATTTGATTGTTATCCATACCCCAGCAATACGTGCCCCATCAATCACTCCCTCTACATGTTCACATCTTTCATCCTATGCCTTGTTTCGCTTTTAAAACTCTTCTCTTTTTACTTGTCTATTTAGTGTCCTATATCTATCTCTATTTGAATTGTCATTCACTTTTAGGAATGTCAAATAAATTTCTTTTTTCCTTTCCATCATCTCTGCTATTTCTGCATCGTCCCTAACTGGTTTCATCTTCTTCTCATATTGTCCAAATGTTTCTTTCGCTGCTTCTTCTATGAATATGCTCATATTTCTCTTCTGCTCTCCTCTCTGCGCTCTCCAGTTTGTTGCCAGTCGCTGTTGGTATACGTACTTAGAACTATCTTCCTTAAAAATGCCCATGTTTTAACTTATGAAGTCAGGTTGGTTAACATGTTGCGACGTCTTCTGTTCGTCGCTGGTCCTAAAAGTACGTTTTACATTCCACCAGATGATGATCACTTCCACGATCTGCCCCTATTTTAACTTTGACATTCTGAATTTTTAAACGGCTTTTTTCCTCAAGATTAGATAATCAATAATTGATTGTAGCCCTTTTGTTTGATTATAGGATATAAATTTATGTATATCCTTGCGAGCAAAGAATTTGTTTTATACTCGTAATTCATACTGCTCCAATAAATCCAACAAACGTTTCCCATTCCCATTCCTAACAGTCTCCCTATATATCCCAATAGCATTAATATTTCTTTCTTTCCCTACTGTGCTGTTAAAATCTCCTGCTAGTATCAGTCCGTGGCCACTTGAAACGGCTTCTATAGTCTCTGTCAGCATCTGTTTAGAATTTTCTTTTACCTTCAAGTCTTCACTAAGGGCATACACTCTCGCTATCACTATATTCGTGGCTCTAGCTCTTACACTGAGCATTACCAACCTTTCATTATTGCTCCCATCGAGGTTACATGTTTTGGACACCGTTTGTGAATACTCCTGCTCTCGTCCTACTGCTTTTGTCCACTCCACTAAAACAATGCGCGAACTCCAGCAGATATTCACAACTAATACCTTTTTTTGTTTTGTTTTGGAAAGCGCAGCTGCATGAATATTGTCCTGTCTTACTCCCATTAGAACTTCTTGTTGTTTATTGTGGGTGCCCTGTGCATTCCAGATACACATGTGAAGTCAATTTCCGTTTCCATTGTCGACTTTCATTGAAAATCTTCCGAAAACCGTGGCATATTACTGTAAATTTTGGCTGTCTTGTTTCTATGAATGGGGGGGGGGGGGGGGGGGCTGCTCAGTTACACAACCTCCAACCCCCAATCTGGAGAACCAGGATTTGACATCAGGGTTTTCTTTCACTAGAAAGATTGGCTTCACCAGGCCTCAGAATTCTTCCTACCTTTTGATGAAGAAGATGGGAAAGGAATAACTAAGGATAGCAAGAGACTCTGTGTTACTTCGTTCACCCATTGGCTCTTGCTGATAAGGAAAGGAAAGGGAAGGGAATAACAGATCGTTTCAGGATACACTTCTTCTGGCTGCTCAGTCATGGCCTGTTCGCAATGGCGACCCTGCCACCAGCTAAGCTATCTTCGACTCAGCCCCCACCTTCACTGGGGCAATGAAACCTCCCTGCCTGCATGGCCAGTGCTCCCTGGGCAGGGGTTTTATAGGCATGAGGATGAATTGTCGCATCTCCGCTGCTTACCGGTCACCCGATCTCAATATTATTGAGTTTTTGTGCTACTTTGCATGATCTCTAGCTGAACTTGTCACTATTTTGCAGGAAGAATAGTATAAGATTTCCTTGAAAACCGTACAGGAGTTGTATTTATTCATTCCGAGGCGACAGTAAGCTGCTTTAAATGCCAACGATGTTAGGCACGGTAACGTGTTGCGTTTTTTGTGTTTACATATTTTTATCCAACCCCTGTGCGTTATAGATTACTGCACGATTTAATAATCATCGACGTTAAGTTGGCCAGATCTTACCTGAGATCCAAATGTAATGGTAAGAAATTGTGAATACCAGTAAGGACTACGTACAACTGTGACGGTGGTAGCCGTGAGACACTAAAGAAGGACAAGGCTACACTTGTTCATTGACCATGGAAGTTCTCTGTATAAAGATAATCTATTTATTGGACAATATGCTGAATGTAACCACCTATTTCGGCAAGCATACGCAGAGTAAATTCCGCAAACTGAAAAATTGTCTGCCTGAAGATCAACTGTTTCCTCTACACTGCTCAATCTATGTATTCACAATCTACCAGAAACTGGCAAGTTTGTATACGCCATAACACGTGCCTACTTACCCAACGGATCAGTCTCTTAGAGGCAGAAGAAACAGTTACAAAGGACCTGCGTCTGTTACGTGAATATTTTGGGGGTGGAAGCTAAAACCAAACCCATTCAAGAGGGAAGATGCAGCAATCCACCTTAGCAAAAAACATACAAACTACTGCGTGCAGGCAATATTCAGACAGCTTATTACAGTACAACAGCAATCCAAAGTATTTGAGTGTCACCTTGTATAGATCACTTACCTACCAGGACCACTTTGCAAAACAGCTGCGAAAGTGAAGAGCCGCAATAATTTTTTGCGGAAGCTAACTGGAACTTCTTGTGGAGACGATGCCAACACTTCGAGAACATCACTGGCTTTAGTTTAGTTATCAACTAAGTACTTTTCAGCTCTAGTTTAACTTTGACAGACCATGCGCACTGTATATGGTACGCTTCTACTTGAGCCTTTTCAGTGGTTCTAAGCAACATCACTCTACCTGTTATAAAAACACAAGCTCTCCCTCGGGTATTGTTAACAATAAAGAAGACTCAGTCACTTTCCATATGAGATCTCAGTATGGAGAACCGTCATGAGCCTGGTAGTCAGTGATTTGAATCCTCTGACTGCTCGGAAGTGGGAATGGTCATCCTCACCCCAGAAAGACATCTTGCTAGTAGAGGACTCAAGTATCAAACCACCAGGCTTCAATCTTCCTCTTGTCATATGGCACAAACTGAATCCAATCATCTATGGGGGCAGGAAGAACAGGTGCTACTCAATACTGCTAAAGATGAAGAGACTCACCAAGTTGTGGCTGCAGCGAGGTAGTGCATACGGTACCAGACATCTTCCAGGACTGTGGCTTACGCGATTACTTCGGATTTCTGGAAGAACTACATCAAACTGACCCCAACGCAACTGTTAGGAAAATCTGGGTAATGATCTTTGAATTGTTACTTTTGTTTATTTAATCAGTTGTTTACAATTTGCTTGTAATGATTAATACACTTTTCATTGCCTAAGAGCGCCAAACGCCAAGTAAATAAGACTATATCATCAGCTACAAAAATTCCAAGATCGACATTTTAGATGTAAACGTTGATACAAATCTAGGATGTAGTCTCGTTCTCACTGAACTCAGCTGGCCTAATGCCACTAGAATTCGTAACACCATCCTCCCACTGCGATCTATTCGTTGTACAACACAAAGATAAATATTCATTAAGTAATTACTCTCCCATTATACTTCAATGAATGATTTGACGCGTAGAGGAGGTGACTGCGTATTCTGCAGTTTTGTATCCGATCTACAAAAATCAAGAAAATTAGTCTTGAACTTCCAGTCAACGAAGAGGCTGTTAAAGGCGGAGCACGAGCCCTGATAGAGGAAGAAAGGAAAGAATGTTGGCCGCAACCTTTTAAAAAGAACCAGTCGAGCATTTGCCTTACGGGACTTACGGAAACCACGTATCAACGTTTTATTCAGCGTTTACTCAACGTGTTGCGATTTCATCAGTTTTGTAGCAAAATTTAGTGGATGATATAATTTTGACTTGATCCATTGAGGCTTTATTAATTTGTTATAGTCTAATAGAAGGTATGTACTGCCACAGAGAGGCCAGCGCCCTGATGACAGCCATGTTCTCACGAGACTGCGGGCGAGTTGCGCAATAGCATTTTTGTAGTAACAAGTACGTAGTTTACTGCCGACTATACTACATCGCATATTTGGTAACCACATCTTGAGTTCTGCTCGTGTGTTTGGGATCTCCACCAAGTCAGATTAGAGGAGGACACTGAAGCAGCTGAGGGGCGTGCTGCTAGATTTGTTACCGGTAGCTTTGACCAGCATGCGAATGTTACGGAAATGCTTCGTGAACTCACACGGAAATCCCTGGAGTGAAGACGACGTTGTACTCGGAAGACGACGTTCTGCTCAAGAAATATTGCTGGGAAAGTTTCGAGAACCGACACTTTTGACGGGCTTTAGAACTACTGACACCAACGTACATCTCGTGCAAGGATCGCGAAGACAAGATTGGATACACTACTGGCCATTAAAATTGCTACACCACGAAGACGACGTGCTACAGACGCAAAATTTAACCGACAGGAAAAAGATGCTGTGATATGCAAATGATTAGCTTTTCAGAGCATTCACGCAAGGTTGGTGCCGGTGGCGACACCTACAGCGTGTTGACACGAGGAAAGTTTCCAACCGATTTCTCATACACAAACAGCAGGTGACAGGCGTTGCCTGGTGAAACGTTGTTATGATGCCTCGTGTAAGGAGGAGAAATTCGTACCATCACATTTTCGACTCTGATAAAGGTCGGATTGTAGCCTATCGCGATTACAGTTTATTGTATCGCGACATTGCTGCTCGCGTTGGTCGAGATCCAATGACTGTTAGCAGAATACGGAATCGGTGGATTCAAGAGGGTAATACGGAACGCCGTGCTGGATCCCAACGGCCTCGTATAACTAGCAGTCGAGATGACAGGCATCTTATCCGCATGGTTGTAACGAATCGTGCAGCCACGTCTCGATCCGTGACTCAACAGACTGGGGGTGGGTGGTGTGAGACGTTTGCAAGACAACAACCACCTGCACGAACAGTTCGATGACGTTTGCAGCAGCATTGACTATCCGCTCGGAGTCCATGGCTGTGGTTACTCTTGACGCTGCACCACAGGCAGGAGCACCTGCGCTGGTGTACTCAACGACGAACCTGGGTGCACGAATGGCAAAAGGTCATTTTTTCGGATGAATACAGGTTCTGTTTACAGCATCCTAATGGTCACATCCGTGTTTGGCGACATCGCGGTGAACGCAAATTGGAAGCGTGTATTCGTCATCGCCATACTGGCGTATCACCCGGCTTGGTGGTATGGGGTGCCATTGGTTACCCGTCTCGGTCACCTCTTGTTCGCATTCACGGCACTTTGAACAGTGGACGTTCGATTTCAGATGTGTTATGACCCGTGGTTCTATCTTTCATTCGATCCCTGCGAATCCCTACATTTCAGCAGGATATGCACGACCGCGTGTTACAGGTCCTGTATGGGCCTTTCTGGATGCAGAAAATGTTCGACTGCTGCCCTGGCCAGCACATTCTCCAGATCTCTCACCAACTGAAAACGTCTGGTCAATGGTGGCCGAGCAACTGGCTCGTCACCATACGCCGGTCACTACTCTTTATGAACTGTGGTATCGTGTTGAAGCTGCATGGGCAGCTGTACCTGTACACGCCATCCAAGCTCTGTTTGACTCAATGCCCAGGCGCATCAAGGCCGTTATTACGGCCAGAGATGGTTGTTCTGGGTACTGATTTCTCAGGATCCATGCACCCAATTGCGTGAAAATGTAATCACATGTGAGTTGTAATATAATATATTTATCCAATGAATACCCGCTTATCATCAGCATTTCTTCTTGGTGTAGCTATTTTAATGGTCAGTAGTGTAAATCGGGACTCGTAGTCATGCATATATCTACTTAGATACTCCGCAAGCTACCGTGAGGTGCGTGTCGGATAGTACCCTGTATCAATACTTGCATCGGGGAATGACTTTCATAGAACCAAAGGGAGGTTTAGTGAGCAAAAACTGTACAGGAAGACAGAGATTGGAATAAAACCAGCAAATAACTGAAGACGTAGGTTGCAAGTGCTACTCTTTGGTGTAACTTTTAATGCTGTGTTGTGAAATGACTGCTACTGGGTGATAGGAGCCGTCTTGTGTTTGCCAAGAGGCTCCTGACTCGCACCTGAGACGTCATCTTCTAATGGCAAGGGAGACTGGAGAACGATGTGGGTGGTTGCAGTAAGACCATCATTGAACATTACTGTACTTTATTATTCCATTAGACTTTAAGAATTATACGTGCGCGTTCTCATCCCAGTCACGGCCTGGCGTCGACCCGTGTTGTTCCTACGTCAGAGCGCCACGATCCAGAAGGGTACACACACGGCTGCAAGGCAGGCTGCGTACTCAAAATACGCCGGGTCAAGGGCGGCCGAGTGAAGCACTGGACACGACTCTACTACTGTCAAGTGGCAGCCATCGGCGTTATCTAGGGTTGCTGCATACTGCGGGGGCGCATAGAGTCAGGCTACAGACTGATGGTTCACAGAGCACCTGCGGGTGGCTGACGGACATCGGCAGCACGGAGCCAGCTGGTCGTCAGTTCGTGCCTCGGACGATAAGGGCGCGGCGGACTGCTCAGAGAGTGGTCAGGTGACGGTCGGCAGTTTGTGGCCCAGTAGCGACGGTGGCGGTTGCGCCATAAACTCACATAAAGACTGAGCCCACTTGTATCGATGATGATTGCACAAGTAGAGCTCTGGAGCGCACCGTGCATTGTGACACAGACCTGCCGTGCCGATGACCTACTCGGCTGTGGCGAGCGCCTTAAGTACAGCTGCTTGGAGCTAACACTGTGTTTTAGAGCAAGCAGAAGTTACCATAAGGGGGCCAGCGTCCTAGACGCAGCTGTCAACATGTGGAAGGAGGTCGGCGCGGAAACGGCCAGGTGGCAGAGGGTATTGTGCAGGCAGGCAGGTCTTTGTGGCTGCGGCTATGGCCTACGCAGCTACATTACAACCCTTGTGTACTCTCACTGTAGGTGACATGGTAGAAGACTACATGATCATTTCATCCCACATATCTTCGGTTATCCTCTCCACTACTTGAAAGTAGCCGTAGTTTATGTTGTCCAGTGCCGATAAGTAAACATTATTTTGCATGTATTCGCATAAGAAGAAATTACTGGATATTCAAGCAAGTGACTGTCCCAAAAGCGGTATCGACGTATTACTATTCGTGGCATGACTATCCTATGTATGGGATTTTGGAAATGGACAGCAGCATCGTTCTGTTGAAAGTAAAAACTAAGATCTACATATAGTCTAGGCATAAGGCATTCTGATAACAGGTTCACGTAGGTGAGGCCAGTGGTAGTAGTCTTGGCAAAAGAGAATGGCTGCTTACAGTATTCATCTGCTCACTGTGCAAAACATATTTTCTTTGAGGGTCCATTTCTCTCACAATGCGAAATCTCATGTGAGTTTTCTTTGCTCCAAGTCTTATTTACAGCGATTGATCTTTTTGAGCATGTGAAATATTGTATCTTCACTAAAGACTAGTGAGTCAGCAAATCCATTTTGTTTTTATAGGTTCTGCGTTTCGTAGCGGAAACTGGGTCTTACTCACTTAACTTCTGATCTCACATTCTAGGAGAGACGCATTTTTACACAGATTAATTTTTTTTCGTATAGTGCTCCATGTAGTCATTTGCCACACACTTCAGGCGTTCTAGCTTATGTCTGTTTGGACTCCTTAGGCACGTAGCTAAGCTCTTCTCCAGTATTTCCTCTCAATTTCATTATGTTATAGACTTATTATGCGGAACAAATATTCGATAAATCCAACACTACAACCAACGGGGTATGCAGTTCTCGTCAGGTGTACGTTTGTTAAATAAAGTTTGGAACTGTGTCAGTACTGCTACAGCAGCCCCTGGGATCGGCCACAATTAAACTGTTGTACCGAAAGTTAATAATCGGTAACCTTATAATAATGAGAACACAGAAGTTGAATGTAATAGTACTTACTGACAAAGAACAATACGTCACATGAACCAAAGAATACGTAAATGCCACCATCATTCAAAAACTGAAATTAAAAAAATTAAACGATTTCAGACAAATCTGAAGCGAACACTGTAAAACACTGAACTTGTCCTCGCCTATAAGCAGAAATACTACATAACACATCGGAACACGCAAGAACAGACACTCCGCTGCCAACCAAAAATATACGGACTCGATTCACCAATGCGAGCAGTTATTAATTTCATGAAAGCTCCAATATAACATACGGCCAAATATCTCAAAAAATAGTCAGAAAACACTACAAAATAGAAAACAGAACAGTGATAACTGCAGGAAACCTCACGGAACACATCCAGAACATTCGGTTACCAAACAAAGCATTCGATACAGAAAACACATATACCTCCATCCCTATCACAGAAACAACAGAAATTATAGAACAACATCTCACATCCTACCCTCTACAGCAATGTCACTATAGAAGCAATCACAAACGCAACAACCATGTTCAGATTGATAACTGATCAAAAGTACTTGAGGTTTGAGAATGAATATTATATGCAAAGTGGTGGACTGCCCATGTGATCCCCAATAACAGGAACTTTAGCCTACATTTTTATCAGTCATTCAGAAAATCAGATATTTGAAAAAATAGCCACTAACAAAAAATTTAAAGTCATGTACGGTATTGATTCAGATATGTGGTTGACATTATTTGTCTGGTAGATGGGCCACATGAAAAAGTGATGAACTCTTCTCTGAAATCAACAAAGCGCACCAGAACATAAAATTTACACTTGGAAAAGAAAAAGAAGATCAAATACATTTCCTTGACGTAACAATAATAAAAGAAAATGGTAAACATTCGTTTAACATTTTCAGAAAGCCGGTGGCCACAGATACAATAATACGTTCCTCACCTAATCATTCCAACAACCAGAATCTTGTGGCACAAAGACACATGTTATATAGAATAAAGAGTGTTCCACTCAACAAGAAAAACTGCGAAAAAGAAATAAGTATAACCATACAAATAGCTAGGAAAACTTGGTATGACACACATGTAGTTCACAGACTCAATTAAAAAATAAAATCACAAACACAACATATGCAACATTTCCGGAATGCAGGAAAACTCACAAGTCGAAAACCCAAAAAACACGCACAACACACATACAAAATGACAACACCACACAGAAAAGAAACAGATGATACAATGTGACTTACACACACAAATTATGACGCACTATGACTTACACACATAAACTACAGAGTGGTGAATGTACTAAAGAAACAGGGCTTCCAAATAGCAAATAAAGCTATGCAGACCCTCCTATCAAACTTAAGGCAACCTACAATCAAGAAGGACAAATTTCAGGGGTAAGGAAAACACAAACTTGAATGTCAAAGTTGTGATGCAGTGTATGTAGACATGACATGCACCAATTTTAAAACACTGTACAAAGAAGAACTCAGATGTTGGAAATGTGAACAAATCATTCCACATTTCCAGAGCACTTAAAAACCACAACCACCAACCTATGTATGTGGAACAAAACACAAAAATAATCAGAATAAACAACCATTACAAATACCGAATACAAATGCAGGAAAACTGCCACGTTCAGAAAGCCATTGCTGAGAACAAACATGTAATAAATGAGCAAACACACATCAATACAGCCTCTCTGCTACAGTTAATAAAAGAAATGATAAGATAAAAAACATTTAACTTGTATATGTAGCCAAATTAAAACAAGTACATACATCTCACTCCACCCCCCTTCCCCCCACAGACACACCTACACAGAGACACACCCACTCACCCACCCACCCACACACACACAAACACACACACACACACACACACACACACACATGTGCACACAGAAACAAATTACAAATATCACAAAAACACATTCAATAATCGGCAATAACATATGATTGTTGGCAACAGCATTCTGCAGTTGGCGACAAACCAAAACAGAACATCAAAAAAGTTTTTCAGTTTCTAGAGCTCTGTCGTTGAAAACATAATTTCACGTTGAAATCCCCTGCTATACCTGCAGAACAAGACAGATAGTTCAATTTGTGGAAAGGGATCAAAATGAGTGGCTGTCAGTTGCACTCGAGCATACTACTTTATTCATTTGACAAACATTACAAGAGTAAAGAAAAAATTAAAAACAGAGCAAGCCAAACATTAATTTTAGAACTTAATTCCCGGCTAAATGCGCCATTCAATCTCACGCCTCAAGGGTAAAACGGCTTTAATTTAAAACCGACTGAAGGCCAATAACTTAAGACTTGAAACAGGAATTTGAATTCAAAAGGCACAAGGCCTTATTTTAAAACATTTCTCTAAATTAGGCTTAAGGCCCAAACAATCTCACGCCCAAAGTGCAAAACAACTTTAAATTAAAATTGGGTTTAACTTAAAAATCGGCTAGAAGCCATACATAATCAACAACAAGGACAAATAAGAAAAGGCAGTTGGGGCTGGCTGGTAGATTAAGTGAAGACTAACTTACGTATCCGGGATCAATGAGCCACGGACGTCGTAGCAACGGGAACAGCCCGTCACACTCCGACTGCGCGTGGACGCCGCCAGCGTCTCTGGCCAGACACGCGCCAACCGACCAATTACCAGTACCCGGCACAGCCGGAAAGTATAAGCGCGAGGCCAAAGATAGTACAAAGATGCGAATATCGATAAACGCTGCTGCTGCGACTCATGGAGGGAGAGAGGATAACAGCACAAACGCGATAACCGCGGAAGACTAATCACAGAATAGCTACCAAGGTTTAATGCAAAGCATAACACGAACCGGCCACGGCTCACACGTGTCAATTACAATAAGAAGAACGGCGCTAACCAAGAAACAAACACACAAAATGTGAAACAATAGTCACGAAATCTGTAAGTGGAAATATAAATTATTACTAGATCATAGAAAAGGAAACTGCTATAACAGATTATTATTCACATATACTACGTCCTAAATGTAAAATAAATAATAGCAAGAAATATACGTATGTATTCGAAGCCACCGAAGATGCCTTGCAAAGAATAAAGCCGAAACGCGTATGGCACAAAAACTGTGTTTTATTCATCTACATAGGTATCCACAAGACACCGTGCGCTGCGTGGCGGAGCGTTCCCTGCACGACTATTTGTCATTTCCTTTCCTGTTCCGCTAGCAAATAGAGTGAAGGAAAAGCGACTATCTATATGTCTCTGTATGAGCCCTAATTTTTCGTATTTTATGCTCGTGGTCCTTATCCGCAATGTATGTTGCCACCGGTAGAATATTTTGGCAGTCAGCTTCAACGTCGATTCTCTAAATTTTCTCATTAGTGTTTCACGAAAAAACGAAAAAAAAAAACAGTCGCCTTCCCTCCAGGGATTCCTATTTGAGTTCCCGAGGCATCTCCGTAACAGTTACGTGTTGTTCGAACCTACCGGTAACAAATCCAGCTGCCTGTCTCTGAATTGCTTCGATGTCTTCCTTCAATCCAACCTGGTACAGATCCTAAACACTCGCCGGCCTGAGTGGCCGAGCGGTTCTAGGCGCTACAGTCTGGAACCGCGCGACCGCTACGGTTGCAGGTTCGAATGCTGCCTCGGGCATGGATGTGTGTGATGCCCTTAGGTTAGTTACGTTTAAGTAGTTCTAAGTTCTAGGGGACTGATGACCTCAGAAGTTAAGTCCCATAGTACTCAGAGCCATTTGAACCATTTGAACCTAAATACTCGAGTAGTACTCAAGAGTAGGTCGCACCAGCGTCCTATATGCGGTCTCCTTTACAGGTGAAGCACTCTTTCCTAAAATTCTCCCAATAAACTAAAGTCGACTGTTTGCCCTCCTTACCACAGCTTTCACGTGCCCGTTTCACCTCATATTGCTGTGCGACGTTACGCCCAGATTTTTAAACGATTTGACTGTGGACACTAGTAATACCATATCTGAGCATTACAGGTTTTTTTCTTCCTACTCATCCGCATTAACTTACATGTTTCCACATATAGGGCTAGCTACCACTTATCACACCAGCTGGAAGTTTTATCTATGTCGCCTTGTATCTTCCTACAGTCACTCAACTTCGACACCTTACCATACACCACGGCATCATCAGCAAACAACAACAGTCTGATGCCCACCCTGTCCGCCAAAACATTTGTGTGTACAGAGAACAACAGCGGTCCTACCACACTTCACTGCGGTAATCCTGACGATACCCTCGTCTGTGATGAACGCTCGCCGTCGAGGACAACATACTGGGTTCTATTATTTAAGAAGTATTCGAGCCACTTGAAAACCTATGAACTTATTACATACGCTCGTACCTTCGTTAACATCCTGCAATGTGGCATCGTGTCAAATGGTTTTCGGAAATCTAGAAATATGGGATCACTCAGAATGTGTGCAAGGATACTGCAGCAAACAGAAGTTTTGTGAGTCCGTTATTTTACCCTTCTTATATACACTGGAGTCACCTGCGCTTTTTTCTAGTCGCTTGGCACTTTGTGCTGGGCTAGAGATTCACGATAAGTGGAAGCTAGGTAAGGGGCTAGTGCCGCACAGCACTCTTCATAAAATAGAACTTTTATTCCACCCGGAACTGGTGATTTATTTGTTTTCAAATCTTGAAGTTGATTCTCTACGCCAGGTATGCTTATTACTTTGTTGCCCATACGAGAGTCTGGCCGACGGGTCAAATGACGGTTGTTTGTAAGGTTCTCCTGCGTGAATGATTTCTTGAACGTGAAATTTAAAACTTCGGCTTTCGCTTTGCTGTCTTTAACTGCCACGCCGGATTGGTCAACAAGGGATTGAATGGAAGCCTTAGACCCGCTTAGCGATTTTACGTAAGACAGAATTTTCTCGGGTTGTCTGCCAGATCTTTTGCTAAGGTGTGACGGTGGTAGTTGTTGTATGCTTCGAGCATGTGTCTTTCCACAGACCCACGAATCTCTACTAAACATCACTTGTCGTCATTGGTGTTTCCCTTTTGAAGCGAGTGTGAAGGGTTGCTTTTTGAATAATAAATAGAATATGCCCCAATCGTTAAATTAAGGCTGAAATACACTAAGAATAAATCTGTAAAGTAAGGAGAAAAGGGCACGATTTAATGTAAGGAACGTACTTTTTTGGTGTTACGATAAAGAATGTTCCAGGGAAATGTTTATGTATCGCAACTGTAAAGCAAGTTGAAGGCAGTCGCCGTAATTTGTTTTTGGATTATATAAAAGCAGGTGCAGTGAGTTCTCCCTCTCTCTCTCTCTCTCTCTCTCTCTCTCTCTCGCTCTCTCTCTCTTTCGTTTGTTTTCGATGGCTGTTTCACAAAATGTAAGAGTCGCTCTCGTATCTATAACTTTGATTAAATAGTTACGCTAATTTAATTACAATAGCCATGTTTAAATTAACAATCTACTTTCCTTTTTCAAAAATTCCACATATCAAATTATTACGCTGTATATTAGAACTTTTTCAGGCTGCAGCGATGGAAAGTTGCCGAGGAAATGTTTGGTGGCCACAGCCGAACACTACTACTGTTCAATCGGCTATTACTTTACCAAACTTTTATTTCAGCGTCCCTGAGATCTCTTTTCCAGTCTTTCCTATCAGTATCCGGGCCACGTCATTACGCAAACTGCGTAGTTTTAAGATCGGTCACTGGCGTCTAAACAATGCCGTCGGTCAACGTTCTCGTCGGTTTGATGGGAATCTGATGCTCGTTGGAAGAGTGTATAATTTCATTATGCACAAGTAAAAATTTTCTATGCAACATTTTACCGTTTTAGAAGCTTTCCACCACCAAAAGTGATAAATATAATATTCCTTTTTTAAATACCAGTAATATTGTAAGTGCAGCAGCCTCTGCTTAGCATCCGCCGAATTTCTTAGTAATTAGACAATGTCAAAGTAAAAATTATCAGCATGCCGTAGGACAAGACAATGTCAACACCCTCCCGCACAATCCTTCCTCTCATAATATCGCAGAGCCATATACTCGCCTCTGTAGCTGAGGTAGTACATGTTTCGCAGTTTTCAAGAAAGAGAAAGTTTAGGTTGTCAGACTTGAAGAAATTTAAATTTCTCAAAATAATAAGAAATATTACAGTTTGAAGAGAGAAGAATTTGGTCTTGTAGGAGTAGAAATTAATCTTCAAAACTTCAGAAAATGGCAAATAAAAAAATAGGTGAAGGACGTTTTTGTGTAAATGAATTGCAAGTAGCTGTTTTAATTATGGTTGCCGTAGAACTAGACTATACGCGCACTCGCGAAGTAACGCACGGGAAGCAATTAGAGTTGATACACGGCACGTGCAATCTGCCAATGCGCCGTCGACTGGAAGGACACTCATCCTGTCACGCTTCATGGAGTAAATAAATAGGATTAAACATATTAATAAGATAAGATCATACTGATCCAAGGACTCACCGTTCGACGAAAGAATATGAATGGGCTCTATTCCTGGCAGCATTGCACAGAATGCGGAGAATAAATGTTTGCAACCATCCTGTTGATCCACGCTGTCATCCCGATAGGAACGAAGACGTTGATTCTTGAGAAGACTGCTCGCTGCTAAGAGTATGTTCAGATAGTGCTCTAATAATATGGTCTTCCGATAACTGGGAGTAGTTAGTGACTGAACGAACCTGCACTGAATCCAACTGTACCTCAATCATAGAGCGTCGGGCAGCTAGACAGGCCTGATGGGCTAACATACAGTTGTTTTTCAACTGGGCGATGTTTACCAAACGATACCGTCAACGATATGTAACCAACACACAAAAAATAAAAATCTCACAATAATATTGTAGTACAATATTCACATAGGCATGTAATTTATAGCTATGTACTTTCTTTATTAACTTTAACTAAGGCCGGTATTATCAAATTTCTTTGTCAATGATTTGATCAAAGATGTGATCAAATATTCGTTAGATATATTTGACAAAGATCTTTGACGAAGTGCTAAAAAGGGGTATTACACTGTCATCTTATTTTTCGTCAAAGTTCAAGATAGCTGACAACAACTTGTTATTAACCGTAGCAGTTGCATGTACCACAATTGCACTGTGTGCACTTGAGGAAGAGAAGCGGGGGAAAAAAAGGAAACGTACCTGGGTGAAGCCGTGGGTTTTACGACGACACGATAAAAGCATTCAACAGAACTAGTTACGTGAGCTTATAGTGGAGGACGTCAAGTCGTACATCAATTAATTAGGAATGGGTGAGCATACATTTGTGTATGTGCTCAGTGAAGTGTATCCTCATATCACAAAGCACAATACTCACATACTGCTATATCTGCAGAAGACGGGCTCACTGTAACACTCTGATTCCTTGCTACAGGAGAGGGTTAGGTAAGGTTAGGTCAGGTCTGCAATCTTCTTAATCTATTTTGTATTCAGGGTGCCCCACGTTGTAAAGCGCCTCATCAGCTTATAATTTTGTAGTTGTCGGTACACACCAATTGTATTTACCGGCAATGTTTATAAAAACACTACAGATGACAGACGCAGCAGCGATGCTAGCGCTCCACGTGGTAACATGTCACTTTGCAGTGAACAGAAGACAAGCGACTTCTTTGATCAAATCTACAGCAAGGCCCTAGATTTGATCAAATATTTGACGACATTTGACAAAGTTCCTTATTACACCATGAAATTTCTTTGACAAAGATATTTGACAAAGAAATTTGATAGTGTAATACCGGCGTAAAGAACGTTGGTATTACGTCGAGAGTGCAGTTTAGAGTGCGCCTACTGAAAGAGTAAAGCGTTGATGTAATCACTGATAACAAAATTTATAAACACACGTTACTGGCCTACTGTTACATGTTTCAGATTGAAAGTTACGAACTGAGAGAACTCACGCAATGTGTATTAAAATATGAGGTTTCGTTTGCACCTGCATTGCACTGTAAGAAATTTGAGTACGCTGCAACACTGTGGCTCTTACAGACATAGTATCTTTCACCAAAGACCAACTATTAACTGTAGAACATCAAGGTCGAAGATACGCCACTAGAAGTGGAATTCGAACTAGGAGGTAACAAATGGAACATCGTTAGAATATCTAAATGAATAACAGAATTCAGTCAAATTCGGCATGAGTCTGTTCTTGCAGGATTCTGAGGGAGAAAGTTATAAATTACGATACTTTTGAAGCAAGGAAAGATCATCACTACGCCTAGTAAGGTTCCAGACCCTTAATGTAATTGAAAACACACATAAAAGTATAAAAATGGGTGATGTTAATGCAAAACTACGGACGAAATGGTTCAATTGGCTCTAAGCACTATGGGACTTAACACTTGAAGTCATCAGTCCCCTGTACTTAGAACAACTTAAACCTAACTAACCTAAGGTCATCAGACACATCCATACCCGAGGCAGGATTCAAACCTGCGACCGTACCAGCAGCGCGGTTCTGGACTGAAGCGCCTAGAACCGCTCGGCCACCACGGCCGGCTACGGACGAAACTGTGAAGTACTCTTCTATACAAATTTCATATTTTGCACCAGAAATGATAAATAAAACACATCAACAGAATTACTTGAAACGTAGGTATAGTAAACTGCAAGGACCTGAGAAGAGGAAAATACATATCGTACGTACACTCTTATAGAAACTGACACATGATGTGTTTACAAATGACCAAAATGTGTGAAAAGTGACTGACTATTTTATCAAACCAAGAAAAGAATAAAATATTTCGGTTTTCAACACATTTTGTGCTCAGAACCTAGTAAGACTATCAGCAGAAAGAGATAAGTTAATAAGAACTAATCCCGGTTCAGTGATTCGGAGTACTTACGTACGATTTTGGTCAATCTTCCGCTTCACTTATTAATCTAATCTGTTATTGCACCGATTGCTATTTCTCTGTAACTTATCCCTTCAAGTTAACAACTGTCCGATGGAACGTGTTACACATTTAACAGTTCACAAGAGCCTTTCTGCGGTTTACTGATATCATAGAGTGGAAATAAGCCTTCGAGTAGCGACCTGCCAACCTTTAGTCTTTACAGTTTTATAACTTCATCCTGATTGAATGTTAGAATGATTCATCTAAATTCAATATCGGAACTGGCAGAGATGTTGTCTTGCAATGTTACAGTTTTCGTCTGTTAGTTCATTGGGATGCCAACATATCCCCTTAATGAAGATGTTCAGCCAAAGTCGCACGTCTGAGAGTTCACTTGTTCTACTATTTTCTTGTTTCCTCTGTGAATATGTATTAAAGCCAGTGCCACGATGATCTTTGACTCTTATGAAATGAAACGCTAGGTTTCAATGTTTGTGTGTGGTTCAAGAGCGCACCACTCCACTCAGAAGAGGCGCGAGTGTTTCACGAACCAGCCCCTTTCACAAAGTTCGCTATTTATGGACCTGTTTACGCAGAAACTTGCGAGCTGCCGCTGTGCTTCTGTCTCCCAGAGCGCCTCGCACACTACTAAGGTGAAAGACTGTTCTACGGGCGTTTCTGCCCGATGAAGGTCTCAGGAAATACGGTTATTGCTGCAAGTTGAACCGAATTCTCCGATATAGGTGTCCCTATTACTGTCACTTCCGCGATTTTGTTGAAGATATTTCGAAATTTTTAGTGGCAGTTACGATAGATTTAGCGAAAGCGGGCCAGTTCCACAATGTTTTTCAACACTGCCTCACAAATAAAAGAAGCATTTTCGGATTGTTGTAATAATTTAATTGTTGCATTATATATGGTATTTCGCGTTTTGCTATACTTCCAGCTTTCGTGTATTAACTGAACTGTTTTAACTGGGGGAACAAAGAAGTCCCCAGTCGCGTGGTGCGCTGCGGAAGGCGACAGCCAAGAGTGATGTCTACGTTGAGGCACATTTGAATTGTCGGAGAAGAGGCATTATAAATATTCTCTCATCGCCGCTGGTAAACATTTTAGTTGCTCCCTTAAATCAAGTGTAATCATATGACAACTCAAGTAAACTCGTCCACTGTCTCGTAATTCATTATGTTCATCCGAAGCATAAATTACTCAAGCAGAATAATTTCTTAATAAGATTTTGCCTTAGTTGCCGATATTCGTTCTTCCTTACATATGAGTTGAGTTGCATTTTGTTAGTATGTCCTGGACAATATCATACTCGCGAGAGTATAATGCAAGAAAGTGTAACTGCAGAGCTATTTGACGATAAAGAACGCAGCGTACAGCATAAATTTCATGACACAAAAATTTTAACTTCATTGTAGCTGCGCCTTGTGAATATTAAAGCACATGTCGTACTATTGCGAAGTACAAGGTGAAGTTGTGTTACTAATTTCTAAAATTGCTTAAGGGAAGACGTGTAATGCAGGTGTAAGTGTGCACACAAAGTTGCAATTGATTAGAACGCTTTTGGGAAAGGAAGAAACTGCAGATAATGCGCCACATCCACGTCAGCCGTCAGCAGGCCTAACGTAAGAGAAAATCAGTGGTGGCATTCGATATAGGAAAACGGATGGCTGTTTCTGAGCTTAGTATCGAAGACACTAGGGGTTAAGTTGAACAGGCGCCGTCAGTCAGAAAGATATAGGCAGGTGAAAGTTCGCTGAGGAGGGGCATTTCAAGTTCATGGTGGAAGTCCTGGATATGAGCCTACGCTTATACCGCGTAAAGCAACTAATATTGGGCAAAACAAATAAAACTGATGAGTATGTCGTTGAAGCGTGGTACCGAAATCCATCCTCTCTGGGAATCATCATCACTGTGGATGAAACTAGCCACTATCAGGTACATGTGGAATAGCGTATCTAATCATCAAGTCCACAGTACACAGCTAGCTGTAACGGATTTCGATGAACATCCAAAAACGTGCGAGGACAATGCTTCGATTGATCCTAACCTACGCTGAAATTTTCCGAGGCGCATTATACATGTTACAAAGAGCTTTTGGTGGCCACATGGGATTAATCTGAGAACTATTAAAAATATTTTGTTCATATCTTTCTCAATTGACATAAATTTTAGATATTTTTTGCATGTGCGGTGTTAGTGAAGTACTACCATCCGTATGGTTGGACATCTGCGGTGAAGGTTGAAGTTCATCTTTATTAGTCGTAAACAGGCTCTTGGGGTCTGGGTCCATAGACCTTACTGAGGTGGTGGTTCTTGATTTATTTATTTTAGCTTTATATCTTTTATTTTCATTTTTTATGGTTTTTTGTCTTCTCTAGGCTTCAAGCCGGTGTCATTATGGAAGATCGTGGCTTTCGGTACCTTGACTTTGTGCCACTGTTCAGGTGCCACAGAGCCAACGTAGTCAAGGTGCATGGATGTCGGACGTAATGCTTCACCCTTGCTGAGGACTTTCACAGAGGATATCCAAATTTCTTCCCTGAAGAGCGGCATGTCAAGTTCATGGTGGAAGTCTTTGAGATGGGCCCTATTAGGTGGACGAAGTATGGCCTGAAAGCGCCGATTCCGGACTGTCTGAAGGAGGCGTAAGGATGAGGGGCAAACAGTGTTCCATGTTGAGCAGCCGTAAAGAAGCGCCGGGAAAATTGTTGCAGAATAAAGGCGGAGCTTGGTTCTGGTCCATAGTTTGGTGCTGCCCGGTATAGGGTAGATCAGACGGAGAAGTAGTAGCAGCATGATTCATTTCACTCGTACGTTGTTAAAAGTATCTTCTTGTCCAGGGTAGTACCAAGATATTTAACTCTGGACGACAAGTTGACTGGTAGATTTGCAGACTCAGGTGATCACGGAGATTGGGGCGTCGTAGTATAAACATCACGGCCTTCGTCTTTTCTGCATTGAGTTTAATACAGTTTTACGACACCCATTATTCCGTTAACGCCAGTTCTGGCTGGAGGCTGTTGCTGACGGTAGTGACAAGTCGGCTACTCATCAACAAAGCTGTAGCATCAGCAAATCGGGCAGGCACCACTCGCGGCAGGATTGGGAGGTCGTTAACATAGATCACAAAGTGTACTGGTGACAAAATGGATCTCAGTGGAATGTGTTTGAGACTGGAGCGTTGTCCTTGTATCTTAACTGTCATCTTCCAGTCCTGAAGAAAGTTGATGATCGACTTGATACAGTAGAAAGGGCGTGAACGTCACTCAGTTTGGTGGTTAGTGTTTCATGTCAGATGTAATCGTACGCCTTCTCTCTATATATAAAAAAAGATGGCGACGATGTAATTAGATGCATTAACATTGTAGGCGATATATTCTCAGATCAGTAGAAGTTATAATTCCGCCGAAAGCCGAGGTTGAAAGGCGAGCTCGTACGCCCTTATTACGTCCTGGTCAAAGATTACAGATCGTGTCCTGTAGATTAGCAATCGTTAAAGAATTTTGGACATCGTCGGCAAGAGATTGACTGATCGATAATTGGAGGGCTGGCTTAGATCTGTTCCAGGCTTATGAATAGGCACCATCTGAGCAATCTTCAAAGGTCGAGGGGAGTACACAAACGACGTGCAGCTGTTGTAGACGCGATTGAACAAAACAAGAGGCTTCTGGAGGGTGTGCTTAAATTGGTCATGAGTGACGGGATCTGATCTCGGAGCAGAGCGAACCCCAAGATTGCGAATTATTCGTTGGACTTCTGCCGAGGTCGTGAGAAACAGTTCTGCTTGCTGGACCGTCTCCCTGATTGTCTTCCGACACCTCAGTTCGATATTCTAAGGCACTTGGGTTAAGTTCGGGTGAGAGGCGTTTCATCTCTCTCCGTTCTTCTGGGTTGCGACAGGGCTGCCAACGACGACTGGCTCTACTCTTGGGAGTTTTCAATTCTTGCATGAGTGAAAATTGGTACTCTTTATAAAGTATAAAGTAGGTGGTGGTGAGTGATTCCTGTTCGTATGCTCTTCGAACCTGCCCAATTAGTTTGTCAATGGCTTCATCAGTATGGGCTGTAGATGAAACATCTGCAGTGGGTCAGACATTGTTTTGTATCCATGCTCAAACTGGTCCCAATTGGTGGACGTTTTTGATGCATGCTGCATCGTGTGCAAAGCGTCTGTGATCACGCGCAAGACGAGTCTGTGATCGGGGGTCAAGTTGTTGATTGTTCTCAACTGCAAACTCAGACTCAGATTCTTAAGCCTGTCGGCGTACAGAACTTCCAGTCTATGATGGGGGTCCGACGGAATGGGGGTTGGATACTCAAGCGTGAACGTGATATCGTCATGTCTTTCGTACAAAGCGTGGAGTCTTTCATCCCATGGGTTGCTGCATCGAGAGTGCCATGCATAGTGCTTTGCGTTGTGGTAATCACACGTCAAGATTTTTCAAATCGGTCAAATATCACCAGGAAATCCTCTTCAATGAATTACATGTTGGGCTGAGGTACGCTAAGATAAGTATGAAGTGGCCGTAGGCAGTAGAAATGGTAATGGTCGTGGCTTCAAGGGTTTCCAGTGCTGGAGGAGTCGTCGGTCCATGCTTGATGGACTTCTTGATAAAAATGGCTGTTCCTCCCCTACGGCCGTTGCACGCAGTCTCGTATGGCACGCCACGTTGCACAACTAAAACGTTTCTGTGGGATGGAGTTGTTTTTCAGTGACAAACCGAATGTCCACACGAAACGAAGAATAACAGTTATTTTCACAGCTTTTGTTCTCGTAACTGTGCTGCTTGGCCTTGGGCCTTGTAGGTGTTCAGAGCTTGTTGAAATGTGCTGCAGCCTCTCTAAAAGGCTTCGCCGCAATTTGCGCAAGGTGGTTTCTGAAATGGAGATTTCGTGCAGTTCAGTGCCTAGTGAGGGCCACCAAATTTGGTGCACCTGGCGGGAAGTGAACAGTTACCTCCAGTATGGAAATAGTACTGGCAGCGTTTACACTGTGGAGGACCCTCCTTAGGTTTGCTAGTTCCACCTTCATGATATGACGGATATTATAAATCGAGGCACTCGTTGGGCGAGCAGGGAATGACATACAGTAGATTAATTAATGGTTCTAAGCACTGTGGGACTTAACATCTGAGGTCATCAGTCCCCTAGACTTAGAACTACGTAACCCTAAATAACCTAAAGACATCACACTCATCCATGCCCGAGGCAGGATTCGAACCCGCGACCGTAGCAGCAGCGCGGTTCCACACTGAAGCGATTAGAATCACTCGGTCACAGCGGCCGGCTACAGTAGATTGGTTGAGCTATTAATGTATTTGTCTTGGTTGGTTGGTTGGTTTAAAGGAGAGGGGGGGGGGGGGGGGGGTAACCAGACAGCGAGGTCATCGGTCCCTATTCGTCTTGGAGTCACTTGTCTTGTACTGGTGCACCAAAACTTGCATAAAAGCAATGGCATGAAACTTAGTGTCAAGCTGCTTCGCTGTAATTTCGGCCGGGATGTATTTAATGACGACCCTGAGCATGTGCTCATTTGGAGGTTGGTGTGTGTGGAATGGAAATTTTGCGTTCTGGAAGAACTGCAGTGCTGTCTGCCGGTCCGCTATCATTTCCAATTGGTACTTCATCGATACCCCTTTCTAGATGATCTTGATTGGTCCAGCCATATGTCTCTTCAGTTCGGTGTTTAGGGGAAGCTATTTGCTTGTGTTCTCTGTGGTTGCTGGAGGAATTTTCGCCGGTGATAGTTTTGTGGCTATCTTGTGCCGTAGGCGGAACGTTGTTGTACGTCTTCCGTTCCTGGTTGAGGCGTCACTGTCATTAATTCACCCTCCACTTGCAAGGGAGATAATTTGTTGGAGTTTGACAGTAGGATCTGTCGCTTAGTGGCATCGGCGATGTCTTGTGAATTCTTCCTTCTGACGTCCGGTTTGTTTGATTCGGACAACATTGAAAAGCCGTCGTCGTAACGCGACGTATGGGGAAACTCCTAATAAGATTCGGTGGCTGGTATTGGTGTGTGATTAGGATCAGGAGAGTAATCGTCGTGGTGCCTGTGAGATTTCTCTGCTTATGGCGGCCATATCACGCGCCATTTGGTTTCTTCTTCTTCGATCGCCGTTTGTGTTTGCTATCCTCGATGGATTTCAGAGGGTGGAATGTTAATAAGTGGTGGTGTGTGTCTTTCTAGTGTGACTGTCCTTTCCGTGGAGTTGTGGCGGCTTCCAGGTCTCGATCGTTGACGTGGAGGACGCGGGCTTACCTGTCGTGGCCGGCGCCCAGGCCCTCCATTGTCCGTTCGCGCAATTCCATAATTTGCTGTGTCCGCAGTCTTGGTCGGTTGCACTGAATTTGCTTCCTCCATGGCTTTGATGGTCTTAGGCGGAGCGGCCGATGGGGCCGCTGGTGGCGAAAGCCCCGCCAGATGGAAATCAGCCGACCCTAGCAGCCGCCACGGCCGCGTGCCAACTCCGATCCACTCGCTTGTGCATCGCGTACTCGAACACACAACAACTGTGATAAGTTTCGGTGTACCTTGTACGTATTTACGCACGTATATCTGAAAAGTTTTTGGAAGTAGTGTACTTGTCGTACTTTCATCATACTACCTACTCTTTGTTGTTCAAATCAGAATAATAGCAGGGCATGCAGAAAAGTTAGGCCCTCCGCATTTTTTTATTCTTGTGTCAATATCTTTTGAAGTATTATATGTCATGTGTGTTACTCGGTAGACTTCCCCCTTCGCTGACGCAGGTTGCAACCCTCTGCTGCCAGAGGGCTTCGAATTCCAGAGTGTAACATGGCGGTGTGCAATGTGACCATTTGGACGTGTGAGAAACAATGTGCTGTAGTAGAATTTCGAATTCAAAGAGTTTGTCCACAAACGGAGCATTCAGTTCTTCAACATGACAGTGCCAGAAGCCGGCTGTTGTGGCGGAGCGGTTCTAAGCGCTTCAGTCTGCTGCGGTCGCAGGTTCGAATCCTGCCTCGGGCATGGACGTGTGTGATGTCCTTAGGTTAGTTAGGTTTAAGTAGTTCTAAGTTCTAGGGGACTGATGGCCTCAGATGTTAAGTCCCATGGTGCTCAGGGCCATTTGAACCGTTTGACAGTGTGAAACCACACACGAGCGCTGCGATATCCGCAACAATTCGATGCTTCGTCCTCCATACAGTCCCCACTTGGCCCCATCCGATTTTCATGTTTCCAAAACATAACAAACACGCTCGAGGATTTCATTTTGACAGTGACGAAGCGGTGCAAGCTGAAGCGAGACTGTGACTCCGTCAACAAAGTTAAACCTTCTACTGCGACGGTATCAGGAACCTCGTCTCTCATTGGAAGAAATGTGTTCGTCGCCAGAGTGACTAACTCAAGAAATAATTTTGTAAGACATGAGGAAAAAAGATTCAGAATTTTAATAAAACTGTATTTAAAAAGCTTTATGAGTTTTCACACAAAAAAATCGGAGGCATAACTGTTCATAACGTCCTCGTATCACGCTAGCTTCCAATATGATCGCACGGCATCTCTGCATGAGCCACTCGCTCAAGTCGATGGACTGGGACTGCGACTTCCGTTTCCATTCCAGATAAAGTTTTTTTTCGAGTCGTTTACAAGAGTGAGGAGGGTATACGGTTGTGGGTAGCAACTAATTTTATCAGGCATCGACGAAATGTGCTTCTAATGGAAATGGCGTCTTTGTTTACCGCTGGCAAAAGGTACTGTCGTTCCGAATAGTGATCGATCGACGATTTTTCTGATGACTGATGCAAAAAAATAGAGCTCTCACTAACTGACGTGGTATTTTCCCTAATCAGAACCTGAAGTGGGGCCATACTTTTACTTATTTAGAGAAGTACATCGGCTTGCGTCAGCTCATCCACAAAACTGTTTACATAAGGCTGCTTTTGTTTCTTCTTAAACAGGGACGCTTAGACTAATAATCAGCGCTTTATCAGTGAACTTCAGTACGTTAAGAGGCATCCAGCAGGTTTTCAAAGGCGTAATACTAGAGATCTGTATACTTGCGCTATCCGGAAAGTAAGTTCCGATTGATCGCGAAATGGAAACCACCTTGAAAATCAGAAATGTTTTATCAATAACAGTTAATACGGCTTCCAGCCATCTACATAGTCACCACTCCGAATTGCACACTTGTCGTAGCGTTGTACCAACTTTCCCATATCCTCGTCTTAGAAGGCAGCCGCCTGTGCTTCCCGCCAATTTTCTGTGCTCATCTATAGCTCGTCGCCTGTGTGAAAATGTTGTCTTCATAGCCAGTAGTAGATGTGAGCAGAGAGAAAACATAGAGGGAGCCAATTACGGACTGAAGTGTGGGTGATCAAACACTTCCAATCGAAAACGCTGCAGGAGCATTTTCATTGCCCCTGCAGATTGCAACCGAGAATTGTCACAAAGTAGGAATCCTATGACAGTTCCGTAATGTGGGCTACATAACTTCAGGCGAAATCACTCACCAGGACATCGATAGGAGACACTATTTTCTACGCATCTTTATGTGCTCACCTCGCGCTCAGAACTGAAAAGAGCGAAGTGATGTAACCGTCAGCCATACTAGAGACACTGTCGAACACATATGTGCGAAGTTTTATTAGATTTTCACGGTGGTTTCCATTTCTTGACCTATCGGAACATACTTTCCGGATATCCTTTGCATATCAAAAGATATTACAACCAAAAATGCGAGAGGAACTACTATTTGTAGTTATTGTTGCCTCAAAACAATTAATTTGGATAGATGCATTATAACAGGAATTTTGAAAATGACATAATCTTAGACAGATGTTTCTCACTCTGTAAAATCAGTTTTATAATAAATTTATCGGAAGGAACGTTACTGAAAATAGCTTCAAAGTAGTGGAGGTTGGAGAGCTGGCCATTCGGTGGATGGAAGAAGTCGTATTGGGGCGCCGCGCGAGGTAGCCGTGCGGTCCAAACGGTAAGAACGGCTCCCCACGTCGGAGGTTAGAGTCCTCCCTCGGGCATGGATGTGTGTGTTGTCCTTTGCGTAAGTTAGTTTAAGTTAAATTAAGTAGCATGTAAGCCTAGGGACCGATGACCTCAGCAGTTTGGTCTCATAGGAACTTAAGACAAATTTCCAAAAAAAAATTTCGTATTGGCTGTTGAAACACACAGTGGATGGAAGCAGTCGGGTCTGTGTCTGATGCTAAAGTGTACTGGCCTTTATTCGGTTCACCGTGTTTTAGAGATATTATCTAAAGGAAAAAAGTGGTTTGCAGTACGTCGCCAGGTGCTGGTACAGAGAAGAGCAGGAGACAACTTCACACGCCGTAGTTGAGAAAAATTTCTTTTGGATAAAAGGATTGCCAATGCAACCGCGTTTGTATTTACTTGCAAGTTTATGGCGTGCCGCTCCAGTTTTTAGGTGCAGTATAATGTAGTTAACATAGCTTACAGAGAGACAGCAGTTGATCTATGGTTTCTCTACTATGCCGTTGTGCCGGTATCCTCTTGTCGGCCTCAGCCTGAGATTAATTGATAGCCCATGACTAGGCTGATACACACTACAGAATGGCAACTTAAGTGTTAATGTTTTTCTGTGCTTTCCTCGTAATATATTCCTTAAACTTATTGTGTGATTTTCTGTTTAAGAAATTCGATCTCGCGTTTTTGTAAGTGTAAATTCATTCATCCGGTTGGCAATAGCTGATTACTGAATAGCCAGCTACATAGCTCATTAACCCATCAACGTCCGTTGGTGACGCATCAGGAGGGTAGCAACTTCCATCTCTAGGATTCTACACTCCTGGAAATGGAAAAAAGAACACATTGACACCGGTGTGTCAGACCCACCATACTTGCTGCGGACACTGCGAGAGGGCTGTACAAGCAATGATCACACGCGCGGCACAGCGGACACACCAGGAACCGCGGTGTTGGCCGTCGAATGGCGCTAGCTGCGCAGCATTTGTGCACCGCCGCCGTCAGTGTCAGCCAGTTTGCCGTGGCATACGGAGCTCCATCGCAGTCTTTAACACTGGTAGCATGCCGCGACAGCGTGGACGTGAACCGTATGTGCAGTTGACGGACTTTGAGCGAGGGCGTATAGTGGGCATGCGGGAGGCCGGGTGGACGTACCGCCGAATTGCTCAACACGTGGGGCGTGAGGTCTCCACAGTACATCGATGTTGTCGCCAGTGGTCGGCGGAAGGTGCACGTGCCCGTCGACCTGGGACCGGACCGCAGCGACGCACGGATGCACGCCAAGACCGTAGGATCCTACGCAGTGCCGTAGGGGACCGCACCGCCACTTCCCAGCAAATTAGGGACACTGTTGCTCCTGGGGTATCGGCGAGGACCATTCGCAACCGTCTCCATGAAGCTGGGCTACGGTCCCGCACACCGTTAGGCCGTCTTCCCCTCACGCCCCAACATCGTGCAGCCCGCCTCCAGTGGTGTCGCGACAACCGTGAATGGAGGGACGAATGGAGACGTGTCGTCTTCAGTGATGAGAGTCGCTTCTGCCTTGATGCCAATGATGGTCGTATGCGTGTTTGGCGCCGTGCAGGTGAGCGCCACAATCAGGACTGCATACGACCGAGGCACACAGGGCCAACACCCGGCATCATGGTGTTGGGAGCGATCTCCTACACTGGCCGTACACCACTGGTGATCGTCGAGGGGACACTGAATAGTGCACGGTACATCCAAACCGTCATCGAACCCATCGTTCTACCATTCCTAGACCGGCAAGGGAACTTGCTGTTCCAACAGGACAATGCACGTCCGCATGTATCCCGTGCCACCCAACGTGCTCTAGAAGGTGTAAGTCAACTACCCTGGCCAGCAAGATCTCCGGATCTGTCCCCCATTGAGCATGTTTGGGACTGGATGAAGCGTCGTCTCACGCGGTCTGCACGTCCAGCACGAACGCTGGTCCAACTGAGGCGCCAGGTGGAAATGGCATGGCAAGCCGTTCCACAGGACTACATCCAGCATCTCTACGATCGTCTCCATGGGAGAATAGCAGCCTGCATTGCAGCGAAAGGTGGATATACACTGTACTAGTGTCGACATTGTGCATGCTCTGTTGCCTGTGTCTATGTGCCTGTGGTTCTGTCAGTGTGATCATGTGATGTATCTGACCCCAGGAATGTGTCAATAAAGTTTCCCCTTCCTGGGACAATGAATTCACGGCGTTCTTATTTCAATCTCCAGGAGTGTATCTGCCTTCACTTTTTTAGTTAGTCGTTGTAGGATGGATAGGATATGTGCATGCTGTGTGCGTACGGAGGAGGACCTGTCTGCAGTTCGCGAATAGCTGAATGCACTTTTGGCTACAGTCAGTGACCTTCACTGTAGCCTCGGGGTATAGCGGTGGTGGAGTACCTGGCGCGTCGCATGGGATACCTCGTGGCCCTTGTTTTGCCCACGGGTTTTGCTGCCGAGGCACCTCCTAGTGTACTCGATGCGGTGTATTTCTCCCCCTCCCCCTTGTCCCTCACAGCAGGGTGAGCAGCGGATGGTAACATCACATTCGCGTAGTTCGAGGCGGAGGGCCAATCTGGAAAGTGTCTGTCTGGCTTCGTCCATTCACCCTATGAGTGAACATATGGCCTCTGCTTCAGCAGGATCCGAGCGTTCACGTGGCAGGTGAGATTAACTATTTCTCGAGAGCTCCAATGTTAGATGCGCAATGGAGCCAATTAGAAAGTGTTCAGGGCTGGAAAGAGAGGCAACGTTCATACGATATATATGTCGGAGGGGTTCATCCGAGATTTGGAGGCAGCCCTGCCTGCGGCTATTGAGCGTGCTGGGGGCAGTCCTCTGCTAATTGTGGTTCACGTCGGCACCAATGATGTTTGTCGCATGGGTTCTGAGCCATCCTCAGCTCATATTGGCGGCTAGCGGAAGTGGTGAAGACTGCTGGCCTCGCGGACGGAGTCCAGAGTGAGCTCGCAATTTGCAGCATTATTCCCAAAGATGATCGCTGTCCTTTGGTTTGGAGCTGTATGGAGGGTCTCAACCATTAGCTTCGTCGACTCTTTGACGATCTTGGCTACAGATTTCTAGACCTGCGTTCTCGGATGAGAATTTGCAGGACTTCCCTTGATAGATCAAGTGTGCACTAAGCGAAGGAAGCTGCTACAGGTGTAGCAGAGTGCTTGTGGAGAGCATATGAGGATGTTTTAGCCTAGACGGTAGTTTGAGGAAGACTCGGTAGTCGATACTCAGCAAGGGAAGTCAGACTGCGTTCAGACTAGACACATTGTAGCATCTCTGGAGCTAGGCAGACGCTCGTATACGAAGCTCTCGCTAAGTTAAGTGATTAATATTGAAATAAGAGCTAATTTAGTTAATATTACATTTTAGACTGGTGCATGTACTTCTTCTGTAGGCTGTCTATTGAAGGTTTCGCTTTTCTGAAGGTATTTGGATCGAAAAGGAAGTATTTTATAAAAGGCCGGTAGTCGCTAGTTTTGTTTACGTTTTTTAGGCGTAAACTTCGCGCCAGTGTAGATTTTCGTTTTTGACTAGAGCTATCGCTTCAAAGTCAAATTAATTCGTGTAGGTCATACAGAGCTAGTTAGTTAAAACTTTTGGGAGTAAATTTAAAAGTTTGTTTACATTAGTGTTTATTTACGAATTAGTAGGCTACAGGTTACGAAACTACTGTGGTCTTTTGCCAACTAATTCTCTGCTTTTGTGTTAAGTTTGTCTATCAAACGATGTGCGACAAATGTGGTGGTTGCCGTACAAATTTGAAAGAGGGGGTGTTCTGTGTAGACTGTAAATTATGGTTTCATTGGGGCGAATGTAACGGCGAGGAAACGAGGGTAGAAAATGAGGCTCTTCCATGGCAGTGTAAGTTATGTAGACAGGACAGAAAAATCGCTGAACAGGAGGCAAAAATTTGTGTCCTTCAGGCTGAATTAGAAAACGCGAACTTGGAATTATGTAGGTTAAGGGAGGAAGAAGAGAGTGGGAACTGGGAAAAGGAAGCAAGCGAAGGGCGAAATAGGGAAACACTTGAAAAAACTCCAGAAATTCAATTAGTATATCAGTTTGGTTTGCTATCTGAAGTGGAGGAAGGGCCTCATCCTCATGTAGTTAAAAGTAGGTTGAAGCAGAATATTAGCTTAAAGAAAAAAGACAGGTCAGGATCAAACCAGGATAGGAAAAGAAGAATTCTGATTACAGGCAGCAGACATAGGAGGGGTGTGGGCCAGCAGCTTCCGGAGAAATTAGGTGCAGGGTACAAGATCACAAGTTTTGTGAAATCAAGTGCTAGCCTTAGCCAGGCAACAGAAAGCTTAGGTCAGCTATGCACGGACTTTTAAAAGGAAGATCAGGTAATTATAGTTGGGGGAGCAGGAAACAGCCTGGCTATGAAACCAACATACAGTATTAGGAGTGATCTTGATAAAATAGGAGCAGAAACTAAGCACACAAATGGTGGGGTTTGTGGAGATCTTTCAGCGCCATGATCAGCCCTGGGTAAACACTGCTGTAAGGCATGTTAACACTGAGCTGAACAGGATGCTCCAGACACTGGCAAAATCTCACATAAGTGTTGTTCCAGTGAATGCTATTGGTAGGTGGGGATACACTAAACACGACCTGCACCTGAATAGGATGGGGAAAAATAAGTTAACTTATCTATTAGCAGAAACTGTAAGGGAGTCCACAGTCACACAAAGGGTGATTCATGTGGTTAATGGGTCCAGGCATACAGATTTTTTAGCTTAAAGCCAAAGTCCAGATAGATGACAATGGAGATAAATAGAATAAAATAAACTTCATGTACAGTAAATAGGGGTAAAGCTAAGGGCAGTATCAACTTACTTCATCAAAATATCAGGGGAATAAAAAATAAAGTAGAGGAACTATTAGTGTGTTTAGATGATCTCAAAAATAAGAGTGAGATTGATATATTCTATCTGTCTGAACACCATGTAACTGTGGGCATGGATAGTGTCAGCATAACTGGGTATAATTTAGCATCTTACACTTGTAGATCTAGGATGGATAAAGGAGGAGTTGCCATTTTCATAAAACAAGGGTATAAATGAAAAACTGTAGAAGTAAGCAAATTTTGTGTTGATAAGCTCTTTGAGGTTTGTGCATGTGAACTTCAGCTAGATAATGTAGTACTGATATTAGCAACAGTGTACAGGTCCCCATTAGGAGACTGGGAGCTATTCATAAAAAAGTTTGACTCCCTATGATGCTGTCTGTCAGACAAATAGAAGAAGTTATTAATCTGTAGTGATTTCAATGTACACTTTCTAAATAAGTCTGAGAGGAAAAGTGAACTAGAAGTGTTATTAACAATACATAACTTGGAATCAGTGATCAATTTCCCTACACATATAGCTGAAGACAGTAGCACACTAATAGATAATGTATTTGTACAGAAAGAGGATGTAAAACAAGCACATGCTTTCCCTGTGGTAAATGGGTTGTCAGACCATGATGCACAACTGATTAACTTACAGAACCTAACAGGGTGTACAGTTCGGAGACCATTAAGCAAAAGTGTAAGGTTGCTCAACCCGGTATCCATAGAGCACTTCAAAGAAAGCTTCAGAAACGTTAATGGGGGAGATGTATATAATGAGCCAATGCTAATGATAACTGTAGCCTATTCCTGGATAAATTTATCTCTCTTTTTTAACATTGTTTCGCAAAGAAAATTATTATATGTAACACCACACACTTTTCAAGGAAACCTTGGATTACTACAGGTATTAAAGCATCTTCAGAAAGAAAAAGAAAACTTTATGAGGCAGGAAGAACTAGTAAAGATCTAGAAGTAGTTTCACACTATAAAAATTATTGTAACATACTGAGAAAAGTTGTAAGGAAATCAAGAAATGTGTGTTAGAGAAGAAATTAACAACTCTGGCAATAAAATAAAATCAGTCTGGAATGTTGTTGGAAGGGAGACAGGAAAAGTAACCACTGGTGTAGGTAGTATTACTATTAAGGAGAATGAGAACATACTAACCAACAGTACACAAGTAGCTAATGTATTTAACAACCATTTCCTAAGAGTAGGAGAAAAAATTGGTGAGAACAATTCAAAAGAAAATGCCAGGCAGTACATGGAAGAGTTTGTTTCGAAAAAAAATTAGTCAGATTAAGTTTCACCTAACAACCTCTTATGAAATAAGTAAAATTATTAAAGCTTTGAAAAATAAATGTTCTGATGGAGTAGATGATATTTCTAATAAAGGTAAGAGCCTACGGAATATCAGACCAGCTGTGTGGCTGGATTGAAGAGTTTTTAGCAAACAGAACACAGCATGTTATTCTCAATGGAGAGACGTCTACAGACGTTAAAGTAGCCTCTGGCGTGCCACAGGGGAGTCTTATGGGACCATTGCTTTTCACAATACGTATAAATAACCTAGTAGATAGTGTCGGAAGTTCCATGCGGATTTTCGCTGATAATGCTGTAGTATACAGAGAAGTTGCAGCATTAGAAAATTGCAGAGAAATGCAGGAAGATCTGCAGCGGATAGGCACTTGGTGCAGGGAGTGGCAACTGACGCTTAACATAGACAAATGTAATGTATTGCGAATACATAGAAAGACGGATCCTTTATTGTATGATTATATGATAGCGGAACAAACACTGGTAGCAGTTACTTCTGTAAAATATCTGGTAGTATGCGTACGGAACGATTTGAAGTGGAATAATCATATAAAATTAATTGTTGGTAGGGCGGGTGCCAGGTTGAAATTCATTGGGAGAGTCCTTAGAAAATGTAGTGCATCAACAAAGGAGGTAGCTTACAAAACACTCGTTTGATTTGTACTTGAGTATTGCTCATAAGTGTGGGATACGTACCAGGTCGGGTTGACAGAGGAGATGGAGAAGATCCAAAGAATATGCGGCGCGTTTCGTCATAGGGTTATTTGGTAACCGTGATAGCGTTACGGAGATGTTTAACAAACTCAAGTGGCAGACTCTGCAAGAGAGGCGCTCCGCATCGCGGTGTAGCTTGCTCGCCAGGTTTCGAGAGGGTGCGTTTCTGGATGAGGTATCGAATATATTGCTTCCCCCTACTTATACCTCCCGAGGAGATCACGAATGTAAAATTAGAGAGATTAGAGCGCGCACGGAGGCTTTCAGACAGTCGTTCTTCCCGCGAACTATACCCAACTGGAACAGGAAAGGGAGGTAGTGACAGTGGCACGTAAAGTGCCCTCCGCCACACACCGCTGGATGGCTTGTGTAGTGTAAATGTAGATGTAGACCTTGAAACGACGGAAAGGATCCGTCTCCGCCGCAGCCGCAGTGGTCCACAACCCCATGACGACTACCGCAGTCCACCCCTTTGCCGCCCCAACCGAACCCAGGGCTATTGTGCGGTTCGGCCTCCGGTGGATCCCCCCATCCCCCCCCCCCCCCCCCCCCCCCCCCCCCCCCCATGGAACGTCTCACACCAGACGAGTGTAATCCCTATGTTTGCGTGGTAGAGTAATGGTGGTGTACGCGTACGTGGAGAATCACCGACATAGTGTAGCTGAGGCGGAATAAGGGGAACCAGCCCGCATTTGGCGAGGCAGATGGAAAACCGCCTAAAAACAATCCACAGACTGGCCAGCTCACCGGACCTCGACACAATTCCGCCTGGCGGTTTCGTGCCGCGGACCAGTCGCTCCGCTAAGCTGTGCAGTAGACCGCTTGGCTAACTGGGCGGGCTACCAGTTAGGTTACTCAAAGGTGTGTGTCCACTAGGTTCCTCGCCGCCTAATAGAAGACCATAAAGAGCAACGAAGGACCATCTGTGCGGAGTTTCATGCTTGTTCCGAGGCTGATCGAGTAGGTTACTGATGCACCAATGCGTTGGCTCCGACGTCGACCAGTAGAGTGGTACCACGTAGGCACACAAGCCAGTAAGGTGGCGTACAGCAGTCGCACTGAACTGAGATTGTGTTGTAAACAGAATTTTGTAGCGAAGAGAGCGGGGAGTAATATTGTGTACTGGAAAGCTTAATAAAACCACCCTGCTTTCAGAAAAAAAGTGTTGCATTACTTATTGAACGCTCCTCGTACTTTGACCGACGCTGGTAGTATGAGTAATTGAAGTAAATGAATAAAAGACGCTCACTAGATTGAATGTCACTCGACGATTCGTCTGAAAGCGTAACCGTTCACATTACCCGAAACTGTATTCACAGAGTTGCCTGGGATGTAAAGGAATCGGTTCGATTATACTTGCAGTGTTGCACAACAATATTGTAACTGTGGATCGATTGTAGAGGTGCAAGATAGACGGTGATAACAACACACAATCTTTTATTTAGACTGGTAATCCAAAAGATTGTTGTTTTCTTAATCACTTTCGACGCATAAGCTTTGATATACTTATGTGGATATGGTGTCTATTCTTTCGGACATGTCCGAATGTGGGTCTTGCGGGAGGTGTGCACGAGATAGTCTCTGCAGTCGCGCTATCCTCTGTGCCCTCGGTGGCTCAGATGGACAGTCTGCTTCAGGCGGTGGCGCGGCACGGACCTGCTGTCCCGGCCGCGGGAGCGCGTGGACGAGGAAGTGTTTAGACCGCCGGTACTCGCGTGTGTTACTGTCTGACTCGATCGCCATGGCACACAATTTTCGAAAGACTACGCTCCAATTTACGTTCGACAACGAATTTGCCAGACCAAAAGCTTTCGAAATAGAGCGTTTTTTGAGGGATGAAGGTCGTTTACCTGCTGCAGACATAATTGGAATACACCTGTCCATTGTAAGCAGTACAATGTACGTAAAGATGACCGATGAAGCTGCGTGTGAAAGAACTCTCTCGGTTGCTCAAAGAGGATTTAAATTTCGACACTCTGATGGCCATATCAGCGATATAACAGTATCTCCTTCAGGATTGGGTGTGAGGGTCATTCTTATCTTTGAATTGCCGTTTGAGGTGCCAGAATCGATGGTTACTGAATCGCTGCGACCATATGGAACGGTGGAACGGTACTTAGTCATACGCCTGAACGCTGGGCAAGTTTTAGCACCTATCCTGTGCTAAACGGCGTCCGACAGGTGCGGATCGTCCTTACTAAACATATCCCTTCTTATTTATACATTGGAGGATGTCGAGCAATTGTGGTTTACGATGGCCAGCCATGCACCTGTTCTGGCCGTGGTGGAGAAGGACATATCCGCTCGGAGTGCATACAACGCCGCGTCGTGCAACTGCCACATGGAGAAGCGTCACAGCGAGAAGTTCCCACGCAACTGCCGACGACGTACGTGTCGATGGCCCGCCGGGAGGTGTTGCCAAGTTCGGAGCGTGACATGGATGTGTTTATGCAAGAGTAGACCGAGTTACGGGAGCATGGAGGTGACTCGGAGAATGTCCCTATACCCACGTCACGTCAGTTGAGGGAGGAACCTTCCGAAAACTCACATGTAGCACGCGGCGTGGAAGTAGAGGTCGAGACAGTGGCGCCGGCAACAGACCAACGAACGATCGACGAACACAGTGAGGCAGCAGAGGGCAGGGCACGCAAACAGCGATCGCCGAAGCGTCGCAAAAAGCGTCGCCATAGTTCGGGTGACACGTCCCCCCCCCCCCCTCCCTAGCCTAGGGGACACGGAAGGTATCCTAGCCGAAGAAGTCTGACACAGAACACGTGCCTTTAGAAGACGCTGACAGGATTCCGTCAAATAGTGACCGGATGTCCTGCCTTTCAGATGGTCCCTCTTCATTGCCACCGACTGACCCAGCGCTGCCGACGAAGGAGTCAGGGAAACCAACGTCCCGGCAGCCACAACAAAACACAACAGAGGACGTGTCTCGGATGGATGACCACTGCGACTGGGCAGAACCAGTCGAAGACATACAGGAAGTGCCACCCTCAAATGATGACCACTCACATACAGGATGCACACCACGGAACGACAACAAAGGAGGGCAACCCGTTGGCGGGCATCCCTCTGAGCACGAATAGTGGACTATAGCCCTTGGAGTTCTCAATGACATGACACGAGCATGACAACGACAACGTACCAAGCATATAAGGTGGGCACAGTGAACATTAACACCGCACGTTCGCTTGCAAAGAGGCAACTTCTCCGGGACATGGTCTACGCCACAGACGTTGATATTCTGCTGATGCAGGAAACCTGCAATGCTGCTTTTCTCGACGTGCATGGATACAACGCTTATCTAGCGCCGACTCCAGATGGAGGACGTGGCACAGCGATACTTGTCCGGGAAGGGATTCCGATGTGTGACCTCGATTATCTTCCTTTGGCTCGGGGTTTGGCTATGACTTTGAACGGCATTCGTATGGTCAACATCTATGCACTCTCCGGATCTGTCAATCGACAGGCGCGTGCACGATTCTACTCGGAGGAGATTGCCCCCCTATTCCATGGGAGGTATGACCACATCTTGGTAGGGGGGGATTTTAACTGTGTACTCACAACGAAGGATCAAACTCCAAATTTCAGCTCCTGCCACGCATTGAACACGATCTGCCGGGACATGGCCCTAATGGACACGTGGGAAAAGATCCATGGGCAGCGAGAGGGCTACACGTATTTTACTAGCCACTCGGCGAGCAGGCTGGATCGGATTTATGTTTCTGATGGATTAAGAGATCACGTGTTGGCTGCTGAACGTTGGCCCACAGCTTTTACGGATTACCTTGCATATTTCTGCACGTTAACCCTCCCACGGCAGCGGGTTTGGCGAAGTCGTAGTTCCTGGAAACTTAATTCATCCTTATTGGTGGATCTCGAATGCCGCCAGCGGATCGAAGAAACATGGCAGACTTGCACTCACCGTCTGTCGCTGCACCGTGAGGTTCTTTCATGGTAGCTGCAGTGTGCAAAACCGGCGATACGAAGAGCTCTCATAACGTATGGCAAGGAAAAAGCGAAATGGCTCCGAGATACACTTGATTATTACTACATGGTGCTCCGCGACCTGTCCTCCAGGGCCCCATCGCCCGAGCGTCAAGCGGAAGTCCATCGCATTCAGGCCTGCATTTTATCGATCACGAGACGTCGACTGGAGGGACTTTCGATCCGTGCTCGGTGCTTGGACAACGTCGATGGAGAACGTATTAGCATGCATCATGTGTCCAAGGGACATGCGCGTAATCGCCTATCCCTAATCACAGTGCTCCTAGATGACGATGGCCGTCCTCTGACGTCACAACAGGACATTGCTGCTGAGTTTCTGGAGCATTACCGCCTCCTTTTCATTTGGGACGCCGACGACAGTCGGACGGGAGAAGAAAAATTTGCGACAGATGCAAACGGAGGTGGGTGGTCCGCATGCAGAGGCGCTATTGGAACCCCTAACGGAAGATGACATCTGGGGCGCACTCGCGAAGGGTGCGGTGCATAAATCCCCTGGGCCAGATGGGTTGACATTCGAATTTTATCGCGCATTTGCGGATTTAATGATGTCCCAGTTGGTATTGATGTATACTGAGTTATTGAGCCCTGACACGGACGTTCCGTCGCAGTTCATGGCGGGACTGCTTATACCAATACTGAAATCGACAGCGAGTGTCAGCGCCCATCAGTTTAGACCGCTCACGATGCTCAATACTGACTATAAGATCTTTGCGTGAATGTTGGCGGCAAGGCTCAAGATTGTAATATCCAAGACAATACCACCAGACCAGGCTTGTCTAGGGGTTCGGAGCAACATACATTCTATCCTCGGTGAATACCGTGACGTAATTTCCCTAACGGAAGCTTGTCGCATGCGCGCGGCGTTGGTATCGGTGGATTTTGATCGTGCCTTTGACAGGATCAACCATGATTTCCTTGACTCGACCATACGACGCATGGCGATACCACAAGATTTTATTACCGTCCTCATGCGCCTCCTTCGCGGCGCTTCTTCGACGGTGAGAGTCAATGGCAGGGAGGTAGGACCGATTCCTATTTGGAGCTCAGTTAGGCAAGGGTGTCCCTTGTCGATGATACTGTTTACAATAGCGCTCGAACCATTGATGCAGACTCTAACATAGACGCTAACAGGCGTCCGACTCCGTGCGAGCTCCTTCACGTGTCGTGCATATGCCGACGACTTGATGATACTCATCCGGTCGGAGAACGAAGTAAGTAAGGTGGATACCCTTCTTACTGCGTACGGAGTAGCTGCGGGAAGCAGGGTCAACATGAATAAAACCAAGACCATGCACATCGGTCGAGGGCTGGACGCTCTGCACAATCCGTTTACGACGGTGGACATCTTGCAATGCTTAGGTGTATTGTTCACCCGATCGCTACGGCAATCAGCGGCGGCGAGCTATCGACGTCTCCTTCAGCACGTCCGACTGCACATACGCAACAATTCACTCCGAACGCACGACCTACTCCAAAGGGTGGAATACACTAATGTTCACCTGGCCTCGCGACTGCCGTACCTGGCACAGGTACTGCCAATGCCACATGGTATTGCTGACAGATTAATGGCGGCCTTTGGATACTATGTCAGCCAAGGAATGTTGTTTAAGATCAAATACAAGACTTTAACACTCCTACACCATTCTGGAGGACTTAACCTCACGGATGTGCGGAACAAGGCTCTAGCTCTACACCTGCGAGTGACGCTACGAACTTGGAACCAACGGCAACACGCCATCACGTCGGCCATCCCGGATGTGCTTCTTCCCACGTCCTTTGAACCACCGGTGGCGGTAGGCACAATCTCGCCCTCGTTTTCTCACGTCGCGAGATTTTTTGTTGATTTTAGTTATGTTCAGTTACAGATACCTTCTACAAGAGTCCCCACTACCCGTGAGATATATCGATACTTGCGGCGTCATCATGGCAACAATGTTGTCGAACTTAAATACCCAACACGAAACCGGCGACAGATTTGGCGAGCTGTCCATACACCACTCCTCACCACAGCAGCGCGATCGTCATGGTATACATTAATCAACCGCAAGACAGTCAACCGCCAACGATTGTACGACATTCGCATGGTAGATTTCCCGCTCTGCCTTATATGTGGCATGCAGGACACCGACGAACATTCTCTGCAGTGCGGTGAGGCAAAGGATGTTTGGCGGCTGACGCAACGCATCATAACCCTCCTCCGACGCTCTGACGAATCCACGATCGCGACGGACGCTTTATTTTTCCCTGACCCTGTCTTTTTCCCCTCACAAAAAACATCGGCAATCCGATGGATTGGAGGACACGCATCGCACTACGTGCTCTCGCGGACGTTGATATCGGGCATGGACTATTGGCATTATCTACTAGAACAACACGAAATCATCAGACGCCACTCTAAAAACAAAACGCATTTTTCGAACTTTCTAGGCAGCATGTTTCATAACCCCCCGAAGCGGTGGGGAGTCCCAAGTTTATGTTTTTTCGAGGGATAGGATTTACTCCCAGTGAAGTGACGAGGATGTCACTTCGGCCCTATATTTCTTTCCCTTCTTTTTTATATATGATTTTTCTTTTGGGACATTAAAATGAAATGAATAAATAAAATATTATTGTTACTAAAAAATTACGATGTACAATGTTTCCTTCCTGCTGCCTCTCCCTTATCCTGTCAGGAGACGGGGACACCGTGGCCAGGCCTCCAAGTACGACCCCTGCCCACTCTGCCTCCTAACCTATTAAAAAAAAAAATAGAAACAAAATAAAAAAAGATGGATAGAGCGTCTGCCATGTAAGCAGGAGATCCCGGGTTGGAGTTCCGGTCGGGGCACACATTTTCACCTATCCCCGTTGATGTATTCGACGCCCGTCAGCCGCTGACGGTATTAATATAATTCTAATTTGATAAGCTTTGATGTGGAGAACGCACAGAATTCTACTGATTCTGAGAGAAATCAGAGAACAATTGCGTCCGGGTTTTAATGTGCACCTAAAGCTTACCTACATATTGCAGTGTGATTTCTTAAGGCGGTTGTGCCAACAGTATTGCGTGGCCTACAGTGTCAGAAGCGGCTCGGATGCAGTCAGAATGCCAACAAAAACGTATGGCAATTTCCGTAATGTCGTGGAAACATTGGTAACTATTTGTCTTTGAAGTTACACTTAATCTTAACAACCTTTCACACAGAGGTTCACCTTGTTCGGGGAGGGTAGTCTCCCAAACAATACCCTTCTCGGCGTAACGGTTACGTTCGAGCATGGAAAGCCATTGGTCTTTACTCGGTGGCTGGCTACAGTCTCCTGCAGCGGCTACTCCCACGTTGCCAAATTTTTGTCACATGCACGTTCCTCCACTAGAAGAAGCCGTCTCTGGTGTTTTTTGCAGTTAAGATCGATTTTGCATGTGCCCTGTGACTGGCATTACCTTTTTATTCTCCACCGAGTTCTAACTTAACTGCCTCGTTCTCACATCCCGTCCTAAGACGCCGAAATGTCGCCAAGACACACAACCGGAAGCCACCTGTCACCAGACCTGCTGTTGTTCTGTTACATCCCCACTCACGTCACTGACTGTCCTAAAACCTAAAACTGTATCTGTAAATACACTACTGCCCATTAAAATTTCTACACCACGAAAACGACGTGCTACAGACGCGAAATTTAACCGACAGGAAAAAGATGCTGTGATAAGTAAATGATTAGCTTTGCAGAGCATTCACACAAGGTTGGTGCCGGTGGTGACATCTACAACGTGCTGATATGAGGAAAGTTTCCAACCGATTTCTCATACACAAACAGCAGTTGACAGGCGTTGCCTGGTGAAACGTTGTTGTGATGCCTCGTGTAAGGAGGAGAAATGCGTACCATCACGTTTCCGACTTTGATAAAGGTCGGATTGTAGCCTATCGCGATTGCGGTTTATCGTATCGCGACATTGCTGCTCGCGTTGGTCGAGATCCAATGACTGTTAGCAGAATATGGAATCGGTGGGTTCAGGAGGGTAATACGGAATACCGTGTTCGATTCCAACGGCCTTGTATCACAAGCAGTCGAGATGACAGGCATCTTATCCGCATTGCTGTAACGGATCGTACAGCCACGTCTCGATGTCTGAGTCAACAGATGAGGGCGTTTGCAAAACAACAACCATCTGCACGAACAGTTCTACGACGTCTGCAGCAACAGGGACTAACAGCTCGGAGACCACGGCTGCGGTTAGCCTTGACGCTGCATCACAGACAGGAGCACCTGCGATGGTGTACTCCACGATGGACCTGTGTGCATGAATGGCAAAACGTCATTTTTTCGGATGAATCCTGGTTCAGTTCACAGCGTCATGATGGTCGCATCCGCGTTTGGCGACATCGCGGTGAACGCACATTGGAAGCGTGTATTCGTCATCGCCATACTGGCGTATCACCCGGCGTGATGGTATAGGGTGCCATTGGTTACACGTCTCGGTCATCTCTTGTTCGCACTGACGGCACTTTGAACAGTGGAAGTAACATTTCAGACGTGTTACGACCCGTGGCTCTACCCTTCATTCGATCACTGCGAAACCCTACATTTCGGCACTATAATGCACGACCGCATGTTGCACGTCCCGTACGGGTCTTTCTGGATAAAAAAAATGTTCGACTGCATCCCTAGCCAGCACATTCTCCAGATCTCTCACCAATTGAAAGCGTCTGGTCAATGGTGGCCGAGTAACTGGCTCGTCACAATACGCCAGTCACTACTCTTGATGAACTGTGGTACCGTGTTGAAGCTGCATGGGCAGCTGTACCCGTACACGCCATCCAAGCTCTGTTTGACTCAATGCCCAGGCGTTTCAAGGCCGTTATTATGGCCAGATGTTGTTGTTCTGGGTACTGATTTCTCAGGATCTATGCACTCAAATTGCGTGAAAATGTCAGTTCTAGTATAATATATTTGTCCAATGAATACCCGTTTATCATCTGCATTCGTTCTTGGTGTAGCAATTTTAATGGCCAGTAGTGTATATAACATAACCTCATTAGCGCACGAGCTGCTATGAGGCAACGAATGAAAACCGTAGTCTCGAAGGAACTATGGGCTGATGTTTGATTTAATTTCCCGTAAAAAAAAAGTTTTGTGCATCAATACGCTGCGCACTGTTGCCACATTTCTGTTTAATATGCGTTAAGGTATCCATTCTCTTGCTGGCGTTCTTTCAGCACGGCAATGAGGTGCTTTCGTAGCGAGAGACTTGGGCTCTCGGCCGCTCCCGGGGCGGCCAACTTGGGCGCCATCTATGAGGTTGCGAGGGCGGTGGAAGTTTGCCAGAAAGTTCTCCTTAGCCCGGCAGCCAAGTTTCCAATAATTCAGTTTTAATGGATATGGCGCAGAGTGCTTAAGAGCCAGGCCCCCGTGGGCCGGGCGCGCCGCCGCGCTTTTACGCCGTTAAGGGACGCCTTTTTGCGGCTCTGCCTGCGAGGCGACGGCAGGCCGGGGCGAGGGAAAGGCGCACAGGCAGCCTGACCGCGGCTCAGCGAAACGGGGGCAGGCCGACCTGCGGTGCGGTACAGCCTCTCTGAGATACCGCTCCACGCGCATCATACTGAACTTGGTGACCGGGAAAGATGGACGTGGAAGAATTATGGGCAAGTTTTAAACACATTGTAAATCACGCATTGGACAAGTATGTGCCGAAAAAATGGGTTACAGACGGGAAAGGCCCACCGTGGTTTAACAGCGCAATTCGGAGAATGCTCAGGGAGCAAAGACAGTTGCACTCGCGGTACAAGAAAGATCGGGGGAATGAGGACAGGCAAAAGTTAGTAGAGATTCGTGCTGCTGTAAAAAGAGCGATGCGCGAAGCATTCAACCACTACCTCCGTCATACCTTAGCAAAAGATCTTGCTGAAAACCCAAGGAAATTCTGGTCTTACGTAAAATCGGTAAGCGGGTCGCAGGCTCCCATCCAGTCACTCACTGATAAGTTTGGCCTGGCAATTGAAGACAGCAAAACGAAAGCAGAAATTTTAAATGTAGCATTTGAGAAACCTTTCACGCAGGAGGATCGTACAAACATACCGCTTTTTGAGTCTCGTACAGATCCCTGTATGGAGGACATAGTGATAGACATCCCTGGGGTTGTGAAGTAGCTGAATGGGTTGAAAATAAATATATCGCCAGGTCCTGATGGGATTCCAATTCCGTTTTACAGAGAGTACTCTACTGCATTGACTCTTTACTTAGCTTGCCTTTATCGCGAATCTCTTGCCCAACGTAAAGTCTCGAGCGACTGGAAAAAAGCGCAGGTGACGCCTGTATATAAGAAGGGTAGAAGGACGCATCCTCAAAATTACAGACCAATATCCTTAACATCGGTTTGTTACAGGATTCTCGAGCGTATTCTCAGTTCGAATATAATGAATTTCCTTGAGACAGAGAAGTTGCTGTCCATGCATCAGCACGGGTTTAGAAAGCATCGCTCCTGCGAAACGCAACTCGCCCTTTTTTCACATGATATCTTGCGAATCATGGATGAAGGGTATCAGACGGATGCCATATTCCTTGACTTCCGGAAAGCGTTTGACTGAGTGCCCCACTGCAGACTCCTAACTAAGGTACGAGCATATGGGATTGGCTCCCAAATATGTGAGTGGCTCGAAGACTTCTTAAGTAATAGAAACCAGTACGTTGTCCTCGACGGTGAGTGTTCATCGGAGGTGAGTGTATCACCTGGAGTGCCCCAGGGAAGTGTGGTAGGTCCGCTGTTGTTTCCTATCTACATAAATGATCTTTTGGATAGGGTAGATAGCAATGTGCGGCTGTTTGCTGATGATGCTGTGGTGTACGGGAAGGTGTCGTCGTTGAGTGACTGTAGGAGGATACAAGATGACTTGGACAGGATTTGTGATTGGTGTAAAGAATGGCAGCTAACTCTAAATATAGATAAATGTAAATTAATGCAGATGAATAGGAAAAAGAATCCAGTAATGTTTGAATACTCCATTAGTAGTGTAGCGCTTGACGCAGTCACGTCGATTAAATATTTGGGCGTAACATTGCAGAGCGATGTGAAGTGGGACAAGCATGTAATGGCAGTTGTGGGGAAGGCTGATAGTCGTCTTCGGTTCATTGGTAGAATTTTGGGTAGATGTGGTTCATCTGTAAAGGAGACCGCTTATAAAACACTAATACGACCTATTCTTGAGTACTTCTCGAGCGTTTGGGATCCCTATCAGGTCGGATTGAGGGAGGACATGGAAGCAATTCAGAGGCAGGCTGCTAGATTTGTTACTAGTAGGTTTGATCATCACGCGAGTGTTTCGGAAATGGCTCAGGAACTCGGGTGGCAATCTAGAGGAAAGGAGGCGTTCTTTTCGTGAATCACTACTGAGGAAATTTAGAGGACCAGCATTTGAGGCTGACTGCAGTACAATTTCACTGCCGCCAACTTACATTTCGCGTAAGGGCCACAAAAATAAGAGTCCGCAGCTCGTGGTCGTGCGGTAGCGTTCTCGCTTCCCGCTCCCGGGTTGGATTCCCGGCGGGGTCAGGGATTTTCTCTGCCTCGTGATGACTGGTTGTTGTGTGATGTCCTTAGGTTAGTTAGGTTTAAGTAGTTCTAAGTTCTAGGGGACTGATGACCATAGATGTTAAGCCCCATGCTCAGAGCCATTTGAACCATTTTTGAACAAAGATAAGAGAGATTTGGGCTCATTCAGAGGCATATAGGCAGTCATTTTTCCCTCGTTCTGTTTGGGACTGGAACAGGGAGAGATGCTAGTTGTGGTTCGAGGTACCCTCCGCCATGCACCGTATGGTGGATTGCGGAGTATGTATGTAGATGTAGATGAAGGGTGTGAGGCAGTGTTCTTGCGTATCACTTTCTGTTTCCGGAAAAGTAAGGTGGAATTTGTACTTCGTGTGCATGGCCATCTTTCACAACATCTGATCAGGTATTATTGTTTTTTCCGTCATAATCTTACTAATAGTATTTTACACCAGATACGTTTCGATTTTGCTAAGGTACAGGGTGCAGCCAACTGCAGGTGGTGGCTCACGTCGCTGCCAGTGATGTGTGTCACTTAGGATCTCAAGAGATTCTCTCTGGTATCGAACGGCTAACAGAAGTGGTAAAGACTGCCAGTCTTGCTTGCGAGATGAAAGCAGAGCTCACCACTTGCAGCACAGTCGAAAGGACCGATTGCGGACATCTGGTACAGAGCCGAGTGGAGGGTCTGAGTCAGAGGCTCAGACGGTTCTGCGACCGTGTAAGCTGCAAAATTCCTATACTTGCGCCATAGAGTGGTTGGGGTTCGGGTTCCGCTGAATAGTTCAGGAGTCCACTACACGCAGGAGGCGATTACACGGGTAGCAGGGTCTGTGCGGGGTGGGCTGGGCGGTTTTTTAGGTTAGAGGCTCTCAAGTAAACACATAAGATCCTTGTAAATAAGTTATACAGAACTGCAACCAGTCATTTTTTTGAATAATTATGTTTTATTCCATGAACCGGTTTTCGAACCTTTTCAGGTTCATCTTCAGATGGTTTCAGGAAGTTACATCATTACTGGTAGTAGCATAATGCTGGGTGCTGGCTCTATGGCAGAAAGATGGGTCTCACTTTCATGTATCGCCATGACTATAGCTTATCTGTCGATATGGATGTAAATTTAGTTTTTACTTACTGCGGTAGTATAGGCGGCTTTTTTCGGTTAGTGTCCATCTGTCTGACTCCATTTTGATGTCCAGCAGTTATATAAGGACACACACTTCCACACAAACTGTATTAATTTACACTTTGACAACGAGACTTTTCCGGCATCCAGCATGCGCTTCACAACTGTCGCTTGTAACAAAGATCTTGACAGAAAGATATGGCATAGGCCTACTTTGTACAGAGATTTAAAGTCGATATAAGGGCAAGTATTTTAATCAGAATTGCGATAACACGAGAGCACAAGATGAAATAAATAAATAAATTACTACAAGAACAAACTTCAGGTGATCTGATATCTTATTTCTAATTGTATATTACAGGCAGTTTGGCATTTTTTTAAAAATTAGCAATTATCATATTTGGCATTAACATGAATACCAAGGAATCAATAATACAGAGTTATTGCATCTGCAGTGAGATGCAGCTGTCTGTACGACTAGGACCTTTATATTTAAATTAATAACAAATCTTCAGATGAACTGTTAACTTATTTCTGTTGCTATGTTAACATGATCTGGGGTATTATCAAGAGCAGATTCTGTTTATTTTAGCTAAAGGTATATGCATAAGAGTTATAGTGATTGTAATGGAGTAAAGCTGTTTGTATGGCTGTACACTTCATATTTAAAAAATCATGAACAAAAGTTCTTTAACTGTTGACTTATTTTTATTCTTACATTAGAGTGATCTGGAATATTGGTAAAGGCAGCTCCTGTTTGTTCCAGCTAGAATGAATATGTATAAAAGTACTGATTTATGTTAGCAGTAGAGGGCTTTAATATTTAGAGATATAGTACAGGTATTATTCTGTGGTAGGATATTACATTGACACCAGTGTGGTTAGCATGTAAGGAGAGGGAGGGGGGCGTTGGGAGGGGGGTGGAGTAGGGAGCCGGTGCAGGGTTCGTTGAGTGATTACTTGTTTTGAACTAGTAGATCTTAAAAGTACTGAAGGAAAAATTTCTTTCTCAGTTCAGTTTGATCATTGAGTAGGTAGTCAGGTGCTGTATTTGTGTAGATAAATATTTCAATTTCTTCAAGAAGGTCAAGTATTCTGCCTTTGTTGACAAAAGGTAGTATTCGGAGATTCTGTTCTATGTTATTTGCAGAATGATTGTGTTGGGCAAGATGTGAGGCAAAGCTAGACTTGTTCAGGTTGTTAAGACGGAGTGCATCTATGTGTTCTTTAAATCTTGTTGTGAAGCTTCTACCAGTTTGTCCAATGTAGAAGCTTGGACATGAGTTGCAAATGAGCTTGTACACACCTGACTTTTGATACTGTTGTATAGTGGTTTTGGTGCTGTGTATGATTTTATTTTGTATTTTGTTGTTAGTGAAGAAACTTATTTTTATGTTGTATATCCTGAAGAGGTTGGAAATTTGGTGAGAAATCTTCCCTAGGAAAGGCAGGCTTATCTTGTGCTCTCATGTTATCGCCATTCTGATTAACATACTTGCCCTTATATCGACTTTAATACATGCAAAGAACAACAAATTACATCTCTGTACAAAGTAGGCCTATGCCATATCTTTCTGTCAAGATCTTTGTTACAAGCAAAAGTTGTGAAGCGCATGCTGGATGCTGGAAAAGTCTCGCTGTCGAAGTGAAAATTAATACAGTTTGTGTGGAAGTGTGTGTCCTTATATAACTGCTGGACATCAAAATGGAGGCAGACAGATGGGCACTAACCGAAAAAAGCCGCCTATACTGCCGCAGTAAGTAAAAACTAAATTTACATCCACATCGACAGATAAGCTATAGTCATGGCGATACATTAAAGTGTGACCCATCTTTCTGCCATAGAGCCAGCACCCAGCATTATGCTACTACCAGTAATGATGTAACTTCCTGAAACCATCTGAAGATGAACCTAAAAAGGTTCGAAAGCCGGTTTATGGAATAAAACATAATTGTTCAAAAAAGTGACTGGTTGCAGTTCTGTATAACTTATTTACGTTCAATATACAGTCACGGTTCTAAAATATCCGTTATGGATAAGCATAATATAAGATCTTCATTCGAAAAGCGTGCAGGCCGAACACAAGAAGAACGTAAATACAGGAACCACCGGTGTAACAGCTGTAAACTGTCGTAGTTGTGTTGGGAAAGTACCAGAGCTCGAAGCGCTAACAGAAAGCACTGATGCTCAAATCGTTATAGGCATTGAAAGCTGCCTAAAGCCGGAGATACGTTCAGCCGAAATTTTTGTCAAGAACCTAACGGTGTTCCGACAAGCTAGGTTAAACGTTGTTGGCGGTGATGTGCTTGTTACTGTTAGAAGTAGTTTATCTTGTCGCGAAATTGAAGTACATAGTTCCTGTGAGTTAATATGGACAAAGGTCATTGTTGGCAACCAGAATCAAATAATAATTTGATCCTTTTACCGACCTCCCAGATTCAGATGATACACTTGCTAAAAGGTTAAAAGAAAACTTGAGTTTAGTTTCAAACACGTACCCGACTCACACAGTGGTGACTTTAACTTACCTTCGATATGTTGTCGAAAATACATTGTGCTAAATGCGTTCTCTGAAAATTATTTCGAGCGGGTAGTTCATGAGCCCACTGAAATAGTAAATGGTTGTGTAAACACACTAAACCCCTTAACAAGGAACGGCGCTGCTGCTATGGTCGCACGTTCGAATCCTGCCTCGGGCATGGATGTGTGTAATGTCCTTAGGTTATTCAGGTTTAATTAGTTCTCAGTCTAGGGGACTGATGACATCAGATGTTAAGTCCCATAGAGCTCAGAGCCATTTGAACCATTTGAACGTCTTAGCAACAACTAATCCTGAACTAATAACAAGAACAAGCATCAAAACGGAACACAGGGGTGTCGCAGCGAAATTGAGTATTGTAAGCCCCAAACACTAAAAAAAAAAAAAAAAAAAAAAAAAAAAAAAAAAAAAAAAATAAAATAAATAAATAAATAAAATAAAAATAAAAAACGAAATATATACCTATTCAAACGAGCAAATATAAATATAAATTCACTTGACGCCTTCCTGAGAGACAATCTCCACTCCTTCCAAATTAGCAACTTACATGTAGACCTTATGTGGCTTGAATTTAAAGAAATGGTATCGGCAGCAATTGAGAGATTTATACCGAATAAATTGACGAACGACGGAGATGATTCCCCTTGACACACAAAACGAGTCAAAACACTGTTGTAGAAACAACTAAAAAACATGCCAAATTTAAACGGACGCAAAATCTCCAAGATTTGCAGTCTTTTAGAGAAGCTCGAAATTTAGCTCGGGCATCAATGCGAGATGCTTACAATAGTTTCCACAATGAAATTTTGTCTTGAAATGTGGCAGAAAATCAAAAGAGACTCTGGTTGTATGTGGGGTATGGTAGCGGCAAGACACAATCAATGCCTTCTCTGTGCGGAAGCAATGGTAATACTATCGACGACAGTGCTGCCAAACTGGAGTTACTAAACACAACCTTCCGAAATTCGTTCACCAAAGAAGACGACGTAAATATTGCAGAATTCGAATCAAGGACAGCTGCCAACATGATTAACGGAGAAGTAGATATTCTTGGAGTAGTGAAGCGACTTAAATCACTTACCAAAAGCAAGTCTTCTGGTATACCATTTGGGTTGATTTCATAGTATGCTGATAGAATAGCTCCATAATTAACAATCATTTACAATCGTTAGCTCGACGAAAGATCCGTACCCAAAGACTGGAAAGTTTCACAGGTCACACCAATATTCAAGAAAGGTAGTGGGAGTAATCCACTAAATCACAGGCATGGCTCAGTCAACACAATTTTTTTTTTTTAAAAAATACATCGTTCTTGTGAAACACAACTATCTTCTTACTAACATGAAGTGTTGGGACCCACTGAAAAGGGATTTCAAGTTGATTTCTTATTTCTAGGTTTCCAGAAGGCTTTTGACACCGTACGCCCCAAGCGGCTTGTAGTGAAATTGACTGCTTATGAAATATCGCCTCAGTTATATGAGTTGATTCCTGATTTCCTGTCAGAGAGGTCACAGTTTGTAGTAACTGAGGGAAAGTCATCGAGCAAAACAGATGCGATATCTGGCGTTCTCCTAGGTAGGGTTATAGGCTCTTTGCTGTTCCTTACCTACATAAATGATTTAGGAGACAATCTGAGCAGCCGTCGTAGATTTTTGCAGACGATGCCGTCCTTTATCGCTTATCGACTAGTAAAGTAATCAGAAGATCAAAACAGATTGCGAAACTATTTAGAAAAGATATCTGTGTGGCACAAAAATTGGCAATTGACCCTAAACAACGAAAAGCGTGACGTCATTCACATGCCTGCTGAAAGGAATTCCTTAAACTTCGGTTACACGATAAATCAGTCAAATCTAAAGGGCGTAAATTCAGCTAAATACATGGGAATTACTATTATGAACAACTTAAATTGGAAGGAACATATAGGAAATGATGTGGGGAAGACTAATCAAAGACTGCGTGGGTAATGTGTGGGTGACCTCAGGCACCCGCCTCTTAATAAGAAGACAGTTAATCACGGTTACATTCGAGATCGTTAGTGTAATACTCACTGAGCAAAAGCTATTAAAAATTAGCCATAACTTGACAGAAAGTAATTTCCAACATTATCTATGAATTTAAAAGCTATGTGGGACTATGTAACTGACAAACACTATGAACTGAAATCGCACCGCCACAGTGATCTTCAGATAGTCCCTCAAAACAGAACGTAAAATGGAGCTTAAAACGAAAGGTTTGCTCACCTGCATATTCTCAAGTTGACATTGGATCGGGAGTTAATATTTAATGAGCAACCAACATTGCATCAGTGGGCGCGAAACCTAAACAAACATAAAATTCATGCAGATTTGAATCCAAGCACTGGAATGACTTATCCACCTTGATGTAGCTGCATCTTGTCTAGAGAACGCGGAACTACCGTCGTTCTAGTTTCACAGGCAAAATTATACTTTTTCACTTAACGAAATTTAGTAGTAGATCGACACTTCCCGTAAGTTATATGTGTTTGCGCAGAATTAGATACCTTTCAACTTATCTCAGAAATCGTTTGGGCCTAGTGATTGAACTGGATTGAACTGCGTTAGTACTTGTAAAAGTACTTTATTACCACCGTTACTGCACTCGTCTGTCCGCAGTGGAAGTCGACCGTGCCGGCCAGGGTGGCCGAGCGGTTCTAGGCGCTATAGTCTGGAACCGCGCGACCGCTACGGTCGCAGCTGCGAATCCTGCCACGGGCATGGATGTGTGTGATGTCTTTACGTTAGTTAGGTTTAAGTAGTTCTAAGTTGTAGGGGACTGATGACCTTAAAAGTTAAGTCCCATAGTGCTCAGAGCCATTTGAACCATTTGAAGTCGACCGTCGAGTCTTGGCATACTGCGCGCCAAATCATTAGCAGTCGCCTCCCTACACTTTACATGAGTTCCTGTGCTGTAAACTACACATGCCAATCTAAAATTTATAAACTAATGGACTGGTGTTTATTATTAAAGTGTAGTTTTCCTAAGTGACCTCCTCCTACACTTCATACCTTAGGTTGTGATTAACTAAGTGCTCGGATCTACTCTGGGGATTCCCTTACGACAGAGTCGTTCCGTGTATTTCGCAAGCTACGAAAGGTCTACATGTACAAGCACCTTCTAGAACATTCGAGAAGGATACTATTTTCCCGCACACTGGATACCATAATTATTTTTGGCTATTTGCCGCACCGTAGTATCTCATCAAATTCTCTACATAATTTTCCATTAATCGCACCGATATTAAATAAAGAAATGCATTTACAAATAATTAGTTGCATCATGTCGCGTTTGGGAGGTGTGATTTTTCTACATTAAAATTAAGTGAAGCCTTTATGTGTCACTGGTAACGGCCTTGCCGTAGTGGATACACCGGTTCCCGTCAGATCACCGAAGTTAAGCGCTGTCGGGCGTGGCCGGCACTTGGATGGGGTAACAATCTGAGCCGTCATGCGCTACTGCCATTTTCCTGGGTGAACTCAGCCTCGTGATGCCAAATAAGGAGCTACTCGACCGAATAGTGGCAGCTTCGGTCAAAGAAAACCATCTTAACGACCGAGAGAGCGGTGTGCTGACCACACGCCCCTCCCATCTGCATCCTCAGCTGAGGCTGACGCGTTGCTCTAATGCTCCCGATGGCCTGAAAACGGAATGCTTTGTATGTATTAGGAACAATTTAGTTAAATTAAACATACTTTTGAGAGAAGAAAGGAGGGTGAGACATTTATATAATCCTACAGCCTAGTTGTTAAGCAAGAACATGTGTCTTGTAGTTGCATTGCTGCCACGTAGTGCCTTACCGCCGTATGTGTGTAATGTTATGGATATGATTGTTTCATACGACTTCCTACGCTCTGTGCACTTCTCTCTGCAGATATTAAAGAAAGGTATGATTTATACAATAAAAGTTACGAATCACATCCCCTTATGTAAGGCGACATTCCTTCTGTTTTATCTTCAGGTCAAGTCTTTATGTGAATTAGAATTAATTAAAATAAGTGGAGCAAATTATGGAGGAGAAAACATTTATGTAGTACTAAAAGGTACATGTAGTTCCTCCTACATTACACGGAGAACAGCATTGTGCCCACGTGAAAAGTGAGTAATAGGATAAATACAGCAAAGAGCCAAAGAAACTGGTGTAGACATGCGTATTCAATTACAGAGATGTGTAAAGAGGCAGAATACGGCGCTGCGGTCGGCAACCCCTACATAAGACGACAAGGGTCTGGCGCAGTTGTTAGATTTGTTACTGCTGCTACAATGGCAGGTTATCAAGTTTAAGTGAGTTTGAACGTGGTGTTATAGTTGGCGCAAGAGCGATGGGACACAGCATCTCCGAGGTAGCGATGAAGTGCGGATTTTCCCATACCACAATTTCACGATTGTACCATGAATATCAGGAATCCAGTAAGACATCAAATCTCCGACATCGCTGCGGCGGGAAACAGATCCTGCAAGAACGGTACCAACGACGACTGAAGAGAATCGTTCAACGTGACAGGAGTGCAAACCTTCCGCAAATTGCTGCAGATTTCAATACTGGGCCATCGACAAGTGTCAGGGTGGAAACCACTCAACGAAACATCATCGATATGGGCTTTCGGAGGAGAAGGCCCACTCGTGTACCCTTCATAATTGCACGATACAAAGCTTTACGCTTCGCCTGGGCCCGTCAACACCGTCATCGTACTGTTGATGGCTGAAAACATGTCGCCTGCTCGGACGATTCTCGTTTCAAAATGTATCGAGCGGATGGACGTTAACGGGTGTGGAGACAAACTCATGAATCCATTGCTCCTGCATGTCCGCAGGGGACTGTTGGAGCTGGTGGAAGCCCTGTAATCGCGTGGGGCGAGTGCAGTTGGAATGATATGGGACCCCTGATACGTCTAGATTCGACTGTGACAAGTGACACGTACGTAAGCATCCTGTCTGGTCACCTGCATCCATTGATGTCCACTGTGCATTCGACGGACTTGGGCAATGCCAGCAGGGCAACGCAAAACCTCGCGTCCAGAATTGCTACAGAGTGGCTCCAGGCACACTCTTCTCAGTTTAAACACTCCCGCTGGCCACCAGACTCTGCAGACATGAACATTATTTAGCAAAGCTATGATGCCTTACACTGTGCTGTTCAGAAGAGATCCCCATCCCCCATACTCTTACGGATTTATGGACAGCCCTGCTGATTTCATGGTGTCAGTTCCCTCCAACACTACTTCAGGCATTAGTCGATTCCATGCCACGTCGTGTTGCGGCTCTTCTGAGTGCTCATGGGGGCCCTAGACGATGCTAGGCAGGTGTACCAATTCTTCACCAATTCATCACCCACACCTTTAATGTACCACGGATGTGTACGATTTTAAAAATAATTATAAACTAAAATATTTTAACGTAATAGTAACAGTAATTTTAATTCTCACGGAATATATTAATATAATAATGATAATCATAATAATTTGTTTACATCTGTGAGTAGCAAATTGACTCGGAAAAATATAGCCTTTTTAAGGTATGTTGTTGTTGTTGTTGTTGTTGTTGTTGTTATCTTCAGTCCAGAGACTGGTTCGATGCAGCTCTCAATGCTACCGTATTCGGTGCAAGCTTCTTCATATCCGAGTAACTACTGCATCCTATATCCTTCTGAATCTACTTAGCGTATTCACCTCTTGGTCTCCCTCTACGATTTTTACCCTCCACACTGCCCTTGTAACCTCCCCCTCACTTATCGACCTTAATGACAGTGAAAAATTAAACCGCGTGTACCTAATGGAAATTTGGGAAAAGCAATCGTCACCGAAGTTAATCTATCGGTAAAGAGGGAGGAAAGGGTTACATCTAAATGAAAGGAAAAATGCAAATGAAACTGGTGGAAATTAATTTTGAAAAGGGGTAAAGTTAATAAAGAAAGTAAATGTGCGGCCGTTACGTTAGCAATTAACTAGCGGTAATTAGATATTTGAGATTTGGGGGAAATCACGGTCGCCAGTCCTAAGGACAATTACTATAGTAACTGAAAAAGGAAGGTTATTACACATATAATTAACACTAGAAGCGTGGCAACTGAAGGTTGACACGTGTAGTGTGAAAACTGAAAGTTTGTCAGAAGTGATAAATTTCGCTACACTCTGACTTAATTTAGCAAAAGAATTAATAAAACCGGAAAATCGAAAGTTAATTTAGTGACTGAAGTTAATAGTGAGCTTTCTTTCTGAAGCACATCGAAATCCAGTAAAATACGGTTAGTCTTGGACTACCTCAACAATCATTTCAAAAGCTACTTGAATCTACGCAATTTAGAAATAAGAGAATTAACTTTGAACTTGAATTAAATGATTCTGAACAATTAACAATAGTAAAATTTAGTACGTACCAAGCTGAGCTGCAGTCACAGGTAACTAAAATACGGTAACAAAACTCGCACTCTTAATTTGTGCTTGTGCAATCTAAATATTGTAGCCAGCTGAACTTTGAAATTAAAGCAGTGAAATCGAATTATATTATTTTAATGCTGGCGTTTGAATTTCAACGACACTCGGGTTCATTTCGGAAAAGGAAGGGACCCTGCTTGGCAAAGCAATTGGGACAATGAGCAACAAAGGTTCATGCTAAGTTGCTGTAATTTTGCGAGGCAAACGGAACAATTTGAAAAGCTGAGGTCTGCCATACAGTTCTGAAACTTTACGTGCTTTTAGTCTTCCTTGTTGGTTGATTGAAGGTTTGAAGCCGTCGATCGAGGAGGTGGCGACAGTCACTCATTGTCGGCCGTCGCTGTTGCAGAAGCTGGATGTTGGCGCGCCTTCTTCTCGACACGGTCACCAGGCGAAACGGGCTCTTGATGTGCGCCAGCTAATGCTTCCCGTCCGCGACACCATGTCAGAAACTATCATCGCGAGTCGAGCGCAATTACATGCTGCCAAACCCCGAAAGCGCGGCAACTCGCGGGAGCGTCACACAACACCTGCTCCACTCGCTACTCCCGCCAGACCCTCACTGCCCCGCCCGCGCTTCACGCGGCAGAGTTCACTACCAAAGATCCTACAAACTTTGATTCTTTACACGACCTATCGATGTAATCGTTCGATAGCAGTTTTCCCTAGGCAAGACCCAGCGTAAAAATACAAATACTCTTTACACAACAAACCAATTATACATCGACATAAGTGCATAAATATATATATACAAACAGTAAAACAATTATAATATATAAAGAGACAGAAATGTCATATCTTGAGGTAACAAAACAAGGAAAAAAAATAATAGTACAATAGATGGAAATAGGAGGATATGCATTTCCGGCGTTACACGTGCCCCACATTGTCTGAGGATGTTCGTGTAACGTAAACAGACTCAGAAAATGTCCCAAAAAAGAAACAGCGGAAATGCATATGCTCAAAACATCAACAAAATTTAGCATTCGTCTAATTAAGCATAAATAATTTTTTTTTTAGACCATAATAATTGAGTGGAGACACTCCTAATCTTATTCCACTCTGTCATCTTGCACAAAATAAAACAGGTTGACAACATATTAAAATTCATAGAAAACATAGAAAATGGTTTAGCTATTCTAAAATTGTCAAAATTCCCAACAGTATCAAGAAATGGAATACTATTTACAAAATTAATCAGAGTACATGGTCATAAAAACAGGTGGATCAAAATACGCAAATAAATAATTAAATAGAATACACATTTTATATAACCTTTTCATAAGTAATATTCTCGTCATGGGAGTCCATTAAACGCTAAACAAGAAAATAACACACATCAGATCGAAAAAACCATAAATATTGACAGTAGAATTCTTTCAGCTGTCCAGGAAGAAAAACAATTCCGCCTTCCGTACTCGCAAGTACAAAGAATGCCGACAGCGGCCCAAGAGCCAACAGCGGCACAAGAGCCGACAGCGGCTCGCCTCGCCAGTATTGTTGCGCCCGCGTGTGCGGCACGCTTGATCTCACTCGCCCTTGTGACGGCGTTTCCAGAACGTCCGTTTCACTGAATTCTTTCGGTAAAACTCACTCCCGAGTAATCTCAAGGAGTCCATTAACACTATCACAGTGGATAACTCAACACTGTCCATCATCACACATGTACAAGCCTGAAACTTAAAACAGCGTCTAAGTACATCGGCAGTAACTAGTAAAACACATATTCATGGAATCTTAAAGCTAGTTACAAAATCATATTTACATTGCTTAATCTACTGTGACTCAGCTGAAAACTTAAACTAGCAGCTTGGATTTTTAAATTGATTAATATTCAGTAACTCTTAAATCATTTAATCAACATAAATTACTTATTAATTACAACTTCTTTAATGTCCTCTTGGTCAGTCAAAAGCATGGCAATCTAGCAAACCTTAAATCTTACACTCTATATTTACATATTGTACAAATTACCCTATCTGTGGTACTAATCAATCCTTGGTTGGTACACTTTCAAGTCTACAATATTCCGTAAGCATTTGTGTGAGGTATACCAATGACTTTATATGGTCCATTATAAACAAACTTAAATTTAGAGATTTCATGGTCTATCTCGCTCGATTTCTCATGAGCTTTTACAAGTACTAAGTCTCCGATTGCAAACTTAGCAAAACGCGCTTTAGCGTCATGACGACGTATGCGAGCATCAGCCTTTAGCTTCGTTACTTCTCGCAAACGATCTTTTTTCACACCAATACTAATGTCAATCCGTGGAGGGAATTTGATTATCTCTTCCAATTCACTTTCTACACTATTGTCAATGCCGAGATTCCTCACATTACAGTAGTTCAAATTCATACCTACGTCAATACCATTCGGCCAGTTAACAATGTGTATAGGCTGGTATTGCCTATGCACACCGTCTCCTGCCTCGTCAAAACTAACTACTATTGTTTTATCTTGGGACGTACATGTCAACGTTTTGCTTTCGCAGTTAATCACTGCACGGTACTTTAACAGCCAATCTAACCCGATAATTACTTCCGTAGTTAAGTCTGGCACGACGACAAACTCTTGTTCAAATCGTGCCCCACATATCTCGAAGTTGACAAAATTCTGTTTTGTGACCGGTTTACTGGCCTTCCCAGTAGCACCGATAATTTTCACTCCTGTTACTGGCATAACTACGATGCCGGGTCTGTCTTTCAGTAACTCAAATATTTTCCCAGATACAGCACTCAATTCTGCACCGGTGTCAATCAACACGTTTAGTTGTAGGTCGTGCATATTAACAGACACTACTATCTGTCTACACTTGTCCTCGACTGTTTCTTTATTTTCCCGCAGTAAATCCTCGTCTATATCCAGGTCATTCCAGAAAAAACCATCCGGCTTTGATCCTAAATTCGGCTTATCTGGCGGCTTTTTCAGCCTCTGTTCACATACAGTTTTAATTTCAACACGTTTGTCCTGAGGCATAGTCTGTAGCGTCGCCTCCAATACCGAAACCTTTTCCTGTAACCCGTCAACTAGTGAGTGTTGCTTTGCTATCACTTCACTAATTGTCACCTTCGTTGATTCCTCTTTGGTCAGATTGATCTCATCTGCCAATCTACCTGGAAGAATGTGCCCAGTAGCATCTGAAATTACTTCCTCTGGATCTGCGCAACCCACACTGCTACCGTCTGACCGTATAACGTCAGCTCTAACCTCATACACGCTGTAATCTACGTGCTTTTCTACCAATCGTGTCCGGCTACCACTAAAATTTTCATAATCTTTCTCCTTAATACTCTCGCAATGTTTGAACTGGATGTTTGCGTCGGATGGGTCGGCTACTTCTACCACTACAACTTTCGGTAAAGTCTGCCGGTTAGGGCCAGAACTTTCCGTTACTACTTCAACATTCAATTCCTGCGGGACGAAACACGACGCATCTTGCTCGTGCTCCCCTTTAACATCAACTATTTCTAGTAAAGTCTGCCGATTAGGGCCAGAACTTTCTATCATTTCACAAACACTATCTTCCTGCGGGACGAGACGCGGAAAATCCTTCACGCGCTCCCCATAAACGCTTCTCCCATACAGACCCCTATAATCTCTTAGTTCGTCGTGTAAGCGACCGAACTGCCTTAACCAGACCTCATCCCTCTCTGCATCCCCTCGCTCGATGACGGACGTGTTATCCGACATCTGATCTTCTCTCAACAATTGCGAATCATTCTTAAACTCAATCTCCAGTTCCGCTGTGGGTATTACAGCTGCCACTTTATAATCGATTTCCGGAACACTACTTAAATTGTTCTCACTGACAGTGAATGTATTTTCTGCTGCCATGTATACAGCTGATTTACTACTTGTGGGCGCACTCCTTTCTCCTAACACTGGCACACTCTCCCGCCGTTGATTATTCCATACGGAATTTTCATAACGACGACACCTGGGTTTTCTCCTGTTATTGGGCCGCCAAAATTTCTCCACGCCCGGTCGGCCCCTCACCGGCGCGGCTAATGGTTTCCCTGTCTCGTCCCAGCAGATACGCTCCCCGGATACTGCTGAGGCGGCTGGTCACACCCTCTGGCGTTATTACTATTCTGTAAAGCCCGTATCACGTTAGTATGATACTGGTTTCTGTCATTCCTGTTATCATTTGCATTGTACCGATTGTTATTACGGCCCGAACCATTATTGTTATTGCTGCGGTATGCATTATTCCCATGGTTATCGTTGTTATGGTTGGGGTGGTACCCGTTGTTGTTACCACGGCCTCTACCACTGTCGCGATTATTGCGCCAATTGTCCTCGTCCTCAACTCTTTCCAGGAAATCACTGATTGTCCTGTAATTGCTTCCTACGTAGCGTTTTGTATCATCTGGAAGCTTCTTGTAGAGTTCCCAGACTATTTCGGATTCCGTGCGGCGATCACGCAAATATTCCAACTTGCGGATCCAGCCCTCACAAAACTCCTTCATCGAGCCGCGCGAATTCGCATCGAAAGGCCTCGATACGACAAATTCGCGCCAGACACTTTGCTGCTTTTGCTCTGACCAGTATTCAGCCAGAAACAAATTTTTAAACTCGTCAAAAGTCAGGTTCGTAATGTTGAGGTTTAAGCCCCAACGCTTGGCATCACCAGCCAGCACATCAATAACCGCATTAATTTTTCTCTCATTAGTCCATGATCTGGGTAAAACTCTTTCACAATTCTTAATGAAATCCGTCGCGTGTATACCGCCTTTTTTCAAGGGGTCGAACCGCTCCTCTTTCGTCAACAATTCCGAACTATGTGCACAGATTGGCACATAGCTCTGTTTTTCATCAAGTTTCTTTTCTAATTCCGACACTCTCGTAATTACTTGGCAAGTGGTTGTCGCAAGCGTTTCCACTTCCCTCTTTTTCTCTTCGCAGGTATTAGCCTGCTCCCTCACTTTAGTGTCTACTTCGGACACTAAAGCCTTTAAAGTTTCCACCTTCTGTTGATCCTCTTTTTTCACTAATTGAATTTGTTCCGTCACCTTATTCTCGATGATCCGAGCAACTGCTTCTCCTACACTTTTCTCGATTCTGCTAATTTCGGAATCAAAACGAGTATTTATGCTTGCAATTTCCGCCTGAACGCCTATCATTTCCTGTTTAAGGTTACCGATTTCGGTATTAATTACAACAATATCTTCTTTGATTTTATCAACTTTTGTATTAACAACTCCAACATTGTTGTTAACAACATTAATAGCTTTATTCTGATTGTCTAGCTTTCGTTCAATCTTTTCAGACTGAGCTTCTTGCTTGGCAGACAGAGCTATAATTTCTGCCGATTGACTCTTGATTTCATTAATCAAAACATTCAATAAATCAGTTAAATTCCCAGAGACCACCGGTTTTACTTCCGTAGCTGGTTCCTCTATATATGTTCCCCCGTATTCATCATCAAGGGGTACAGATTTGATTTTCGCTTCCGATTCCGAAACATTTTCTAAAGTTTGGAATTCCATTTCTGCTCTTTGTTGCGTTTCGGCTGTCGCGTCTTTCATGCTAGCCGCCTGCCCCTGAACAATGGGAACCGCCGTGCGCGTTTCCCACTGTTCGACCGATTGTTCCGTATCCAAGTCTACCAAATTTTGGTAATTGTTGCCTTCACTCATTTTAATAATTTTCAATATAAATGACAAATCTCAAATGTAATTAGGATTACTCCCACTACTTATTCTCGCTGACGTAACGGCCTGTACGTAACCAGTACTTTGTTACGATATTTGCACAATGCAAACTTCGTGTCCAGAACAACCTCAAAATTGAAGATTGTCCTGTCACCAGGTCGCCACGTGTAACCTCCCCCTCACTTATCGACCTTAATGACAGTGAAAAATTAAACCGCGTGTACCTAATGGAAATTTGGGAAAAGCAATCGTCACCGAAGTTAATCTATCGGTAAAGAGGGAGGAAAGGGTTACATCTAAATGAAAGGAAAAATGCAAATGAAACTGGTGGAAATTAATTTTGAAAAGGGGTAAAGTTAATAAAGAAAGTAAATGTGCGGCCGTTACGTTAGCAATTAACTAGCGGTAATTAGATATTTGAGATTTGGGGGAAATCACGGTCGCCAGTCCTAAGGACAATTACTATAGTAACTGAAAAAGGAAGGTTATTACACATATAATTAACACTAGAAGCGTGGCAACTGAAGGTTGACACGTGTAGTGTGAAAACTGAAAGTTTGTCAGAAGTGATAAATTTCGCTACACTCTGACTTAATTTAGCAAAAGAATTAATAAAACCGGAAAATCGAAAGTTAATTTAGTGACTGAAGTTAATAGTGAGCTTTCTTTCTGAAGCACATCGAAATCCAGTAAAATACGGTTAGTCTTGGACTACCTCAACAATCATTTCAAAAGCTACTTGAATCTACGCAATTTAGAAATAAGAGAATTAACTTTGAACTTGAATTAAATGATTCTGAACAATTAACAATAGTAAAATTTAGTACGTACCAAGCTGAGCTGCAGTCACAGGTAACTAAAATACGGTAACAAAACTCGCACTCTTAATTTGTGCTTGTGCAATCTAAATATTGTAGCCAGCTGAACTTTGAAATTAAAGCAGTGAAATCGAATTATATTATTTTAATGCTGGCGTTTGAATTTCAACGACACTCGGGTTCATTTCGGAAAAGGAAGGGACCCTGCTTGGCAAAGCAATTGGGACAATGAGCAACAAAGGTTCATGCTAAGTTGCTGTAATTTTGCGAGGCAAACGGAACAATTTGAAAAGCTGAGGTCTGCCATACAGTTCTGAAACTTTACGTGCTTTTAGTCTTCCTTGTTGGTTGATTGAAGGTTTGAAGCCGTCGATCGAGGAGGTGGCGACAGTCACTCATTGTCGGCCGTCGCTGTTGCAGAAGCTGGATGTTGGCGCGCCTTCTTCTCGACACGGTCACCAGGCGAAACGGGCTCTTGATGTGCGCCAGCTAATGCTTCCCGTCCGCGACACCATGTCAGAAACTATCATCGCGAGTCGAGCGCAATTACATGCTGCCAAACCCCGAAAGCGCGGCAACTCGCGGGAGCGTCACACAACACCTGCTCCACTCGCTACTCCCGCCAGACCCTCACTGCCCCGCCCGCGCTTCACGCGGCAGAGTTCACTACCAAAGATCCTACAAACTTTGATTCTTTACACGACCTATCGATGTAATCGTTCGATAGCAGTTTTCCCTAGGCAAGACCCAGCGTAAAAATACAAATACTCTTTACACAACAAACCAATTATACATCGACATAAGTGCATAAATATATATATACAAACAGTAAAACAATTATAATATATAAAGAGACAGAAATGTCATATCTTGAGGTAACAAAACAAGGAAAAAAAATAATAGTACAATAGATGGAAATAGGAGGATATGCATTTCCGGCGTTACACCCTCCAATACTAAATTGGTGATCCCTTGATGCCTCAGAACATGTCCTACGAACCGATCCCTTCTTCTAGTCAAGTTGCGCCACAAATTCCTCTTCTCCCCAATTCTGTTCAGTACCTCCTCATTAGCTACGTTATCTACCCATCTAATATAAAGCATTCTTCTGTAGCACCACATTCCGAAAGCTTCTATTCCCTTCTTGTTTAAACTATTTATCGTCCATGTTTCACATCCATACATGGCTACACTTCATACAAATACTTTTAGAAAAGACTTCCTAACACCTAAAACTATACTTGATGTTAATAAATTTCTCTTCTTCAGAAACGCTTTTCTTGCCATTGCCAGTTACATTTTATATATTCTCTACTTCGACCATCATCAATTAATTTTCTCCCTAAATAGCAAAACTCCTCTAGTACTTTAAGTGTATCATTTCCTAGTCCAATTCCCTCAGCATCACCTGATTTAATTAGACTACATTCCATTACCCTTGTTTTGCTTCTGTTGATATTAATTGTATATCCTCCTTTGAATACACTGTCCATTCCGTTCAACTGCTCTTCCAGATCCTTTGCTGTCTCTGACAGAATTACAGTGTCATCGGCAAACCTCAAATTTTTTATTTCTTCTACACGGATTTTAAGTCCTACACTAAATTTTTCTTTTGTTTCGTTTACTGCGTGCTCAATATATATCTTGAATAACATCGGGTATAGGCTACAACCCTGTCTCACTCCCTACCCCACCACTGCTTCACTTTCATGCCCGCCAACTTTTGTAACTGGCATCTGGTTCCCGTACAAATTGTAAATAGCCTTTCCCTCCCTGTATTTGACACACAGCATCTTCAGAATTTGAAAGAGAGTACTCCAGTCAACATTGACAAAAGCTTTCTCTAAGTCTACAAATGCTAGAAACATAGCTTTTCCTATCCTTAATCTATCTCATAAGTTAAGTAGTTGGGTCATTATTGTCTCACGTGTTCCAATATTTCTACGGAATCGAAATTTGTCTTCCCCAAGGTCGGCTTCTATCAGTTTTTCCATTCGTCCGTAAAGAATTCGTGTTGATATTTTGCAGCCGTGACTTATTAAACTAATAGTTCAGTAATTTTCACACCTTTCAACACCTGCTTTCTTTGGGAATGGAATTATTATGTTCTTCTTGAAGTCTGAGGGTGTTTCGCCTGTCTCATACATCTTGCTCACCAGATGGTAGAGTTTTGTAAGGGCTGGCTTTCCCAAGGCTATCAGTAGTTCAATGGAATGTTTTCTACGTCCGGGGCTTTGTTTCGACTTAGGTCTTTCAGTACTCTGTCAAATTCTTCACGCAGTGTCATATCTCCATTTCCATAATATTGCCCTCGAGTACATCGCCCTTGTACAGACACTCTATATATTCCTTCCACCTTTCTGCTTTCCCTTCTTTGCTTATAACTGGTTTTCCATCTGAGCTCTTGATTTTCACCCAAGTGGTTCTCGTTTCTCCAAAAGTCTCTTTAATTTTGATGTAGGCAGTATCTATCTCAACCCTAGTGATATATGCCTCTACATCCTTGTATTTGTCCTCTAGCCATCCCTGCTTGGTTCTTATCAGAATCGACAGCAGACCAACACCGACAGCGATAGTTCATGTATACATGCCGACGTCGAAAGCTGAAGATGAAGAGATAGAGAAAATGTATGAGGATATTGAAAGAGTAATACAGTATGTGAAGGGGGATGAAAATCTAATGGTCATGGGGACTGGAATGCAGTTGTAGGGGAAGGAGTAGAAGAAAAGATTACGGGAGAATATGGGCTTGGGACAAGAAATGAGAGAGGAGAAAGATTAATTGAGTTCTGTAACAAGTTTCAGCTAGTAACAGCAAATACTCTGTTCAAGAACAACAAGAGGAGGAGGTATACTTGGAAAAGACTGGGTGATACGGGAAGATTTCAATTAGATTACATCATGATCAGACAGAGAGATTCATAAATCAGACACTGGATTGTAAGCCGTACCCAGGACTCGGATCACAATATAGGAGTGAAGAGTAGGCTGAAGTTTAAGACATTAGTCAGGAAGAATCAATACGCAAAGAATTGGGATACGGAAATACTAAGGTATGACGAGATACGCTTGAAGTTCTCTAAGGCTATAGATACAGCAATAAGCAATAGCTCAGTAGGCAGTACAGATGAAGAGGAATGGACATCCCTAAAAAGGGCTATCATAGAAGTTGGGAAGGAAAATATAGGTACAAAGAAGGTGACTGCGAAGAAACCATACAGAAATACAATATAGGAATGAAATAAACAGGAAGTGCAATGAAGGTGAGACGAAATGGCTGCAGGAAAAATGTGGACATAGAAAAAGAAGTGATTGTCGGAAGGACAGATTCAGCATACAGGAAAGTCAAAAGAACCTTCGGTAACATTAAAAGCAAGAGTGGTAACTTTAACAGTGCAACGGGAATTTCACCGCTAAATGCAGAGGAGAGAGCAGATAGGTGGGAAGATCGTAATGTGGGCCGCTACAAGGGGAAAGATTTGTCTGATGTGATATAAGAAGAAACAAGAGTCGATTTAGAAGAGACAGGGACTCCAGTATTAGAATCAGAATTTGCGAGAGCTTTGGAGGACTTATATCAAGTTAGTCAGAAGGAACTGACAAGAGTCCATGAGAATTTCTAGAATAATTGGGTGAAGTGGCAACAAAACGGTTATTCAAGTTGGTGTTCAGAATGTATAAATCTGGCGACATACCATCTGACTTTCGGAAAAGCATTGTCCACAAATTCCAAAGACGGCAAGAGCTGACAAGTACGAGAATTATCGTACAATCAGCTTAACAGCTCATGCATCCCTGTTGCTTACAAGAATAATATACAGAAGAATGGAAAAGAAAATTGAGGATGCACTAGATGACGATCAGTTTTGCTTTAGGAAAAGTAATGGCAAGAGAGAGGCAATTCTCACGTTGCGGTTATTAATGGAAGCAAGACAAAAGAAAAATAAAGACACGTTCGTACGATTTGTCGACCCGAAAAAGCGTTAGACTATGTACAATGGTGCAAGATGTTCGATATTTTGAAAAAAGTAGGGGTAAGCCATAGGGAGAGACGGGTCATACACAATATGTACAACAGCCAAGATGAATAATAAGAGTGGACGATCAAGAACGAAGTGTTCGTATTAAAAGGGTGTAAGACAAGGTCGTAGCCTTTCGCCCCTACTGTTCAATCTGTACATTGAGGAACCAGTGATGGAAATAAAAGAAAAGTTCAGAAGTGAAATTAAAATTGAAGGTGAAAGGATATCAACGATACGATTCGCTGATGACATTGCTATCCTGAGTGAAAGTAAAGAAGATTTACATGATCTGCTGAAAGGAATGAACAGTCTAATAAGTACACAGTATGGACTGAGAGTAAATCGAAGAAATACCAAGGTAATGAGAAGTAGTAGAAATGAGAACAGCGAAAAACTTAACATCAGGATTGATGGTCACGAAGTAGATGAAGTTAAGGAATTGTGCTGCCTAGATAGTAAAATAACCAGACTAGCTATGGCAAAAAAGGCATTCCTGGCCAAGAGAAGTCTACTAGTATCAAATATCTGCTTTAATTTGAGGAAAACATTTCTGAGAATGTACGTCTGGATTACAGCATTGTATGGTAGTGAAACTTAGTCTTAAGAGAAGAGAATGGAATCATTTGAGATGTGATGCTACAGACGAATGTTGAAAAGTAGGTGGACTGATGAGGTAAGGAATGATGAGGTCTTACGCAGAATCGGAGAAGAAAGGAATATGTGGAAAACACTGATAAGGAGAAGGGACAGGATGGTATAGGACTTTGTTAAGACATGAGGGAATGGCTTCCATGGTACTAGAGGGAGCTGTGGAGGGCAAAAACTGTAGAGGACGGTAGAGACTGGAATACATCCAGCCAATAATAGAGGAAGTAGGTTACAGGTGCTACTCCGAGATGAAGAGGTTATCACAGGAGAGGAATTCGTGGTGGGCCACATCAAAATAGAAAGAAGGAGATGAAAAATGGAAAGGCAATGGGAATTGATGATATTCCTGTGGAACTGTTAAAATCATTGGAGAAAGAAGGGAAAAGGGAGTTGATTGAATTGGGTAATTAAAAATAGATGACAGGAAAAGGGCAAAGGACTTTACGGAGATTTTCTTAATACCTATAGAAAAGAAAAAGAACAGCAAAAACTGTGAGGAACATAGAACAGTGAGCCTGATATCGCATGCAGCCAAAGTCTTGCTGATGACGCTCAACAGAAGGCTATGTGGAAAGTTGAATTGCGTTATAGGAGATGAACAATTTGGTTTCAGCCGAGGAGTGGAAACTAGAGATGCCACTGGGCTACTGAGAGTGACAGGGGAGAGGTACATGGAGAAGAAAAAGAAAGGTGTATGTTGTGTTCATTGATCTTGAGAAGGCTTTTGACTGTGTCAGATGGGAGAAACTGATGGAAGTCCTAAGGAAACATGGAGTTAGTTGACTGGAGGGATAGACGGCTAATTAGAAATTTATATTTGAACCAGAGAGCAAGAGTAAGAATAGGAGGTGTGATGAGTGAAGAAATGGAATTGGGAAGAGGTGTAAGATAAGGCTGTTGTTTATCACCAATACTGTTCAATATCTATCTGGAGGAAATTATTAGTGAAAGTTTTGATGGGAGGAGTTCGTATGGGGGGGGGGGGGGGGTTGGAGAGTGGAGTGTATAAGATTTGCAGAGGACATGGTTGTGATGGCAGAGAGTGCAAGAGAGATGGAACAAATGTTAGATGGTCTAAATGCAAAATTAGAAGAATATGGAATTAAGATTAGCAAGAAGAATACGAAAAGGATGGTACTTGGAGGAAGGTTGAGAAAATGCGGTGTGAAAATAGAGGGAGAGGAAATAGAGCAAGTGAATAACTTCAGTTACTTGGGAAGTATAATAATGGATGATATGCATTGCTCAACAGAAATTCGGAAAATAATTGCAATGGGAAAAGAAGGATTCAAAAGGAAACAGAAATTAGTTTGCAGACCACTAAACAAAAATCTGAGGGAAAGACTAGCCAACTGTTACATCTGGAGCGTTGCACTTTGTGGTGTGTAGACCTGGACATTGAGGAAGGAAGAAGAAAGAAGACTGGAGGCACTAGAGATGTGGACATGGAGAAGAATGGAAAAAGTGAATTGGAAAGACCGAATAAGGAATGAAGAAGTATAAAGAAGAGTTAGAGAACAAAGAAACATGCTGAAAGTCATTAGAAAGAGAAAACGGAACTGGATAGAACACTGTTTGTGGAGGGACTGTTTCTCGAAGGAAGGAGTAGAATGACTGGTGGAGGGAAAAAGGGGAAGAGGAGAAAGAAGATATTAAATGCTGGACGATATCCAAGGAGATAAATATTCACAAATGAAAAGACTGCCTATGGACAGACAAAAGTGGAAGAGGCTGAGGCTTAACCCATGACATGACCTGCCGTAAGACAGAATACCTACTACTATCACCTGGAATGTTCTTGCGTACCCCTGAGGTAGAGTGATAAATAAATTTATTTGCAAAAAAAAAAAAAATCCCGTTAGTTGTAGAACCCACCTCACATGCAAAAATATAAAAGCCTGTACAAAAAAAAAAAAAAAAATGGTGTTCATGAGCCCCATGATACTCCACCCTCCCCATCTTCCTGCCACCGCTGGATCCACGCCTGTTACTCCAGAAGTAAGGGCACCAAATTATAAGCATCTTCCGTCAGTCGAAGAAAAGTAAAATTTTTTCGAGATTTTCTTTTGGTTTTTGTTCTTCAATTATGCGAAATCGAATATGTATTCATTGATAGTTTAGCTGAACTGACACAAGTTCTTAGCTGATCTTGTTAACATACAGAAAAGTTTCATTTACGTTTGTGACCTCTTGCAGTGTGGTTAGTAAAGAAGTTCCAACATCGAAAGGTCGAAATACCGGGTGATCAAAAAGTCAGTATAAATTTGAAAACTGAATAAATCACGGAATAATGTAGATAGAGAGGTACAAGTTGACACACATTCTTGGAATGACATGGGGTTTTATTAGAACCGAAAAAATACTAAAGTTCAAAAAATGTCCCACAGATGGCGCTTCATCTGATCAGAATAGCAATAATTAGCATGACAAAGTAAGACAAAGCAAACATGATGTTCTTTACAGGAAATGCTAAATATGTCCACCATCATTCCTCAACAATATCTGTAGTCGAGAAATAATGTTGTGAACAGCACTGTAAAGCATGTCCGGAGTTATGGTGAGGCATTAGCGTCGGATGTTGTCTTTCAGCATCCCTCGAGATGTCGGTCGATCACGATACGCTTGCGAGTTCAGGTAACCCCAAAGCCAATAATCGCACGGACCGAGATCTAGAGACCTGGGAGGCCAAGCATGACAAAAGTGGCGGCTGATCATCACCAAACGACGCGCGCAAGAGATCTTTCACGCGTCTAGCAATACTTTTTCGTTTTGGTTCTAATAAAATCCCATGTCATTCCAAGGATGGGTGTCAGTTTTTGCCTCTCTATCTGCATTATTCCGTGGTTTATTAAGTTTTGAAATTTATACTGACTTTTTGATCACCCGGTACATACGACGCTAAATTCAGCCAAGACGTATGTGGCACCAGCGATGTAGTGACCACATACTTAATGCTCCAGTTAATTAACTGGAGGACTAGAGAAGTCTAACCGCTGCTGTGTTAATGCCAGTGCCCAGTGAATGCAATAGGAAGGCCGAGAAAAACATACCGCATTGGCTGGCGGTGTTGTCTGCGTGTGTGTGTGTGTGTGTGTGTGTGTGTGTGTGTGTGTGTGTGAGGCGGTCTGCGGCTCACTGCGTCAGCAGGGCGGGCCATAAATCACAGCAGCGAGCGCGGCGCGTCCAGCCAGCGGGGTCGCCGCGACGCCTCGCCGGCCCACGTCTCGGCTCTCAAGGGGGAGCGGCCGCTCTGCCGTGCCCACCCCACCACTGCACGCGGTTCCATCTCGACCAGACGTCTGGTAAGTTTCAGAGATGAGTAAATTTCGTAGCACGCTGTTTATACAGTTTCAAAGAGCTACTGATTCTAGGACACCATCTACGAACAGAAAGACGTTAAGAATTTGTTACTTCGTTGACGATATTGTAGGGCGGGGTGCGGAATTAAATCAGTCGTGAGCTTCTTCTTGAAATCATTCCTAATTCGCCTGAAGTGAACCGAGCGAAACCTGAATCAGGAGTCTTCCAGAAAACACTCTTTAAGTACTGCAAAGATCCACTTTGATTGTAGCGTCGACAGCGTCGGTGGTGTGATGACTTACGAAGCGAGACAGGTTTCGGCAGAGACCAATTCAGCAATTTACACTACTCGCCATTAAAGTTGCTACACCAAGAACAAATGCAGATGATAAACGGGTATTCATTGGACAAATATATTATACTAGAACTGACATTTTCACGCAATTTGGGTGCATAGATCCTGAGAAATCAGTACCCAGAACAACCAACTCTGGCCGTAATAACGGCCTTGAGACGCCTGGGCATTGAGTCAAACAGAGCTTGGATGGCGTGTACAGGTACAGTTGCTCATGCAGCTTCAACACGATACCACAGTTCATCAAGAGTAGTGACTGGCGTATTGTGACGACCCGGTTGCTCGGCCACCATTGACCAGACGTTTTCGATTACTGAGAGATCTGGAGAATGTGCTGGCCATGGCAGCAGTCGAACATTTTCTGTATCCAGAAAGGCCCGTGCAGGATCTGCAACATGCGGTCGTGCATTATCCTGCTGAAATGTAGGGTTTCCCAGGGATCGAATGAAGGGTAGAGCCACGGGTCGTAACACATCTGAAAAGAAACGTCCACTGTTCAAAGTGCCGTCAATGCGAACAAGAGGTGACCGAGACGTGTAAGCAATGGCACCCCATACCATCATGCCGGGTGATACGCCAGTATGGCGATGACGAATACACGCTTCCAATGTGCGTTCACTGTGATGTCGCGAAACACGGATTCGACCATCATGATGTTGTAAACAGAACCTGAATTCACCCAAAAAATGACGTTTTACCATTCATGCACCCACGTTCGTCGTTGACTACACCATCGCAGGCGCTCCTGTCTGTGAAGCAGCGTCAAGGGTAACCGCATCCATGATCTCCGAGCTGATAGTCCATGCTGCTGCAAACGTCGTCGAACTGTTCGTGCAGATGGTTATTGGCTTGCAAACGTCCCCCGCTGCTGACTCAGGGATCGAGACGTGGCTGCACGATGTGTTACAGCCATTCGGATAAGATGCCTGTCATCTCGACTGCTAGTGACACGAGGCCGTTGGAATCAACCACGGCGTTCCGTATTACCCTCCTGATCCCACCGATTCCATATTCTGCTAACAGTCATTGGATCTCGACCAACGCGAGCAGCAATGCCGCAATACGATAAACCGCAATCGCGATAGGCTACAATCCGACCTTTATCAAAGTCGGAAACGTGATGGTACGCATTTCTCCTTCTTAGACGAGGCATCACAACAACGTTTCACTAGGCAACGCCGGTCAACTGCTGTTTGTGTATGAGAAATCGGTTGGAAACTTTCCTCATGTCAGCACATTGTAGGTGTCGCCACCGGCGCCAACCTTGTGTGACTGCTCTGAGAAGCTAATCATTTGCATACCACAGCTTTGTCTTCCTGTCGGTTAAATTTCGCGTCTGTAGCACGTCATCTTCGTGGTGTAGCAATTTTAATGGCTAGTAGTGTACTTGGTGTGCAGAGTACTGTCACCGCTTATAGTACAAATGAAATGATAATTAAATCAAGACCCTAAGCTGTCGACAGGCGTTGATATACATCAATGAGGACAGTTGTAAATTGTTGCCGCGATGAGCCTCGAACCCGGGATCTCCTGCTTACTGGCAGACACTCTATCCATCTGAGCCACCGATGGCAGAGAGGATAGTGCGACTGCAGGGATTTATCCCGTGCACGTTCCCCGTGAGACCCACATTCCCAACTTAATGTCCACATACTACATTCGTAGTGCCCCTGCTCATTACACTCATTACTCGCGGCTTGCAATCTTACCGAGTCCTGTAAGAGTTCGAGTAACTCGTGTGCATCCAGCACAGAAGAAGAAGGTCAATGGCCAGTTAGCCTTAACTATATGAAGATGGTATCTGTTCTTTCGGACATCTTAAAATAGTTCAGGCTAACTGGCCATTGACCTTCTTCTTCTGTGCGGGATGCACACGAATTACCCGAACTCTTACAGGACTCGGTAAGATTGCAAGCCGCGAGTAATGAGTGTAATGAGCAGGGGCACTACGAATGCAGTGTGTGGCCCTTAAGTTGGGAATGTGGGTCTCACGGGGAGCGTGCACTGGATAAATCCCTGCAGTCGCACTATCCTCTACGCCGTCGGTGGCTCAGCTGGATAGAGCGTCTGCCATGTAAGCAGGAGATCCCGTGTTCGAGTACCTGTCGGGGCACAGATTTTGAACTGTTTCCGTTGATGCATATCAACGCCTGTCGACTGCTTAGGGTCTTGATTTAATTATCACTTTATTCTAAGAGAGCTGGATGGTCACCGATGTTATCTGTTCTTTCAGACATGTTCGAAAGAACAGATACCATCTTCATATAGTTATAGTACATGTTATTGTCAGTAATAAAGTAAGAAGTTAGTATGTTATGGAACTATTTCTAGGTGCACTAAAGCTGCGACGAATCAATCATTCTTAAAACAGAAAATCAATGTACAATCCTCACGGAAGGAACTGATAAGTTTTAGGAAAAGAAATAAAATTAGAAATTGGAAAGATGTTGAGATATGGAATTACGATGACGAAAATGCTGTGAAAATAAGCAAGATACATGTTTATTTATTTTTGTTTTGAGTCATCACTCTTCCGACTGGTTTGATGTGGCCCACCACGAATTCTTCTCCAGTGTCAACATTTTCATCTCAGAGCAGCAATTACAACTTACATCTCAACTACCTGTCAGATATGAAACTTCCTGGCAGATTAAAACTGTGTGCCCGACCGAGATACGAACTCGTCAGCTTTGCCTTTCGCGGGCAAGTGCTCTACCAACTGAGCACTGTAGCTAAGTTGGTAGAGCACTTGCCCGCGAAAGGCAAAGGTCACGAGTTCGAGTCTCGGTCCGGCACACAGTTTTAGTCTGCCAGGAAGTTTCATATCAGCTCACACTCCGCTGCAGAGTGAAAATCTCATTCTGGACCTGTCAGATATATTTCAATCTCTGCCTTTGTCTACATTGTTTACGCCCTCTACTGCCCTCTAGTACTATAGTTGTTCCCTGGTGACTTAACAGATGTTCTGTCATCCTGTCCGTTCTTATTGTTCCTGTTTTCCATATATTCCTTTCCTCGTCGGTTCTGCAGAGAAACACCGCATTATTCACCTTATCAGTCCACCTAATTTTCAACAGTCGTCTGTAGCACCACATCTCAAATGCTTCGATTCTCTTCTGCTTCGGCTTTTCCACAGTTCATATTTCACTACCATACAATACTGTGCCCCAAACGTATGTTCTCAAAACTTCTTCCTCAAATTGAGGCCTATGTCTAATGGCCAGGAATCCCATTTTGCCAGTGCTACCCTGCTTTTTATGTCCTGCTTCCTCCGTCCATCATGGGTTATTTTATTGCCTAGGTAGCAGGACTCCTTAACTTCATCCACTTTGTGATGCTCAATGGTGGTGTTAAATTTCTCGCTGTTCTCAGCTAATTCTCATTAATTTCGTCTTCCTTCTATTTATTCTCAGCCCATGTTCTGTACTCATGATTCCTTTTATTCCATTCAACAAATACTGTAATTCTTCTTCAATTCCACTGAGAATAGCCATGTCATCGCCGAATCTTAGCAGTGATATTCTTTCGCCTTGAATTTTACTCCCACTCTTGAACCTTTCTTTTATTTCCGTCATTGATTCTTCGATCTATAGATAGTATAATAGGGGCGAAAGACTGCGTCTCTGTTTTGCACACTAACTCGAGCACTTCGTTCTTCCTCTTCCACTCTTATTGTTCCACTTTGAATCTTGTACACGTTGTATATTACCCATCTTTCCATATAGTTTACCTCTATTTTCTCAGAATTTCGAGCGTCTTGCGTCATTTGACACTGTCCAGCGCTTTCTCCGGGTCGACAAATCCTTCCATTATCAACCGTAAAATTAGAGGTGCCTTTCTTAAAGCCAAACTGGTCGTCGTTTAACAGATTCTCATTTTTCTTTTCCATTGTTCCGTGTATTATTCCTGCCAGAAACTTGGGTGCATGAGCTCTTAAGCTGATGGTGCGATAATTCTCGCACTTGTCAGCTCCATTTCCGGAATTTTATTGATGATATTTTTCCGCAGCTCTGATGGTATGTCGCATTCTACACACTAGTGTGAAGAGTCGTTTGATTACCACTTCCAAAAATGATTTTAGAAAGTCCGATCGAATGTTATCTATACCTTCAGCATTGTTTGATCTTAAGCCTTCAAATATGTTTTAGTTCCGACTCTAATACTGGACCCTACGCTTTCTTCTTGTATCCCGTCCTCAGACCAGCCGTCCCCTCACACAGGCCTTCCGTGTACTCTTTCCAGCTGTCCGCTGTCTCCTTTGTATTTAACAATGGAATTCTCATTATACTGTTAATGCTACCGCCCCGACTTTTAGATTCGTCGAAGGGCGTTTTGACTTTACTATACTCTGAGTCATTTCATCTGACGATTTCTTTTTCAGTTTCATCACATTTTCAGGCAACCATTGCTCTTTAGCTTCCTTGCGCTTCCTATTTATTTTATTCCTAAGTGACCTGTATATCTGTATTACTGGATTTCTCTCAACATTTTTCTACTTCCTTCTTCCGTCGATCAGCTGAAGTATATCTTCTGTTACTCAGTTAGCAGTTAGCTTCCTTGTAAATGTGTTTGTCTGTCCACCATCTGCGACTGCCGTTTATAGAGATGTTCATTCCTCTTCAAAATGAACTGCCTACTGAGGTATTCATTACTGCAGCTTCTACAGGCTCGGAGAACATAAAGTATATCTCTTCAGTCCTTAGTTTTTCTGTATTCGACTTCTTTGCGCATTGATGGTTCCTGACTAGTTCCTTAAACTTCAGCCTACTCCTCATCATTAGTAAACTGTGTCCAGATTATATATCAGTTCTTGGGAATATCTTACAATCCTTGTTTACAGTACTTGCAAAATCCTGCAAACGTCACGAAGGGAAACATATAGGCGACGAAGAAACCGTGCAAAAGTGGAGACAGGATAATGAAAACGCCCCGTATGTTAGTAATGCTATTTGTATAACAGTAAGAAGCTTTAAACAATTGTGAGCAATCTACATACACTTCCACATATTACACTGCCCGAAAAAAAGTGAAGTATCGAGAATGAGAGGAGGAAAAGAAATCAAACTTCATGGATTGAGAGGATACGTGGTGTTATTTCAGTGATTACAAAATCGTGTGAAATTTACAAAGAACTTGGCAGTATGAGCCCAATAATCAGGATGACGTTGCAACCCCTCTGTTCTAGATGCACGCACTGATTCGGTTGAGAAGGGTGTGATAAAGCCCTTGTATCTTCTGCTGAAAAGCTGGCCGAGAGCTACTGCAACTGGTTCTTGATATCCTGGATATCGACACTGGGGCGAAACTGATGTACAAGCTGGTTCCACACACATTCAGTCGGAGACAGATCAGGGGATCTGGTTTGCCAAGGGAGTGTGTGGACTTCACGTAAACTGTTCATTTGTCATGTGTCGACAAGCATTACCCTGCTGAAAAACTGCACTTAAATAATGTCTCATGAGATTTACCACATGATGACGCAGAATGACCGCAACGTACCGTTGTGTCATCACAGTTCTGTCAATGACTATCAGCCATCAGCTGAAACCTTAGCCAATGGTTCCGCACTCCGTGACTCCAGGAGTAACATGCTATGTCTTTCCCAGATATTTGAAGAGTGAGGCCTCTCCTCAGGTCGGCGCCATATCACCGATGATGGTCATCCAGGACAGTGCAGAAACGCGATTCACAGCTGACGACAATGCGACGCCACTCTTTAGCAGTCCATGCTTCTCAGTCACGGAAGCACTAAAAACGCAGTCGTCTGTTTTGTGATGTTAACGGCAGCTTTCAAATGGGACAGTAATTCCCCTAGTCTGGCTGCTACTGGTCTCCGGCCACTTATGTTACATGACACAGCATGTGACAGGCCATCCATTACTTGTTCTCGCATGGCAAGTGCAGATGTGAAGCGATTACAATCTTTTTGGTGTAGGTTTGTTTATAAATAAATAAATAATAAATCATCCCCTACCAGTCACGATTTTTCTTTATTTCCTCTGGTAGCGGAACACTTATTTACTTATAAACAAAGCTATTGTTGCTACAGTCGCAAGCTTTCAAAAACCATTTATAATGAATCAAATCTTCCTGGTGTACTACACAGTGGTGCTCCCTTGTGGTGGTCGGACGTGAGCGTCCAGAAAACTGACGACGGGTTTACTTGCCTTCACATTCCCAGGCTACAACTGAATGCCCCACAAATCTGCATACTGTCCAATTCGATCAGCCGTCCAAACGGAACCCCCCCCCCCCCCCCCCCCCCCCGCCCCTCCCTAACTGAGCTCAGGGTTTGCAATATGTCAGAATGACCGAGAGGTATGATTTGGGAGAGAGGGGTGCCACTCAGAAGCGTGCAGAGAAACGCAGGCAAGTGTGTCAAGGAAGGTACAAAGCGGACTTCTGCTGAACTCGGCGATAGCGCTGCACACTGTGCATGCGTGGGTCAGTGCCAATGCCAATGCTGGAACCTGCAGCATCGGCGCCCGGCCGCGAAGCCTTGTGGATGTAGCAGTCCTATTCAAGCCACGGCTAAGTGGCCGCTGCGTGCCGAAGGGATACAGTCGACCACCGTCGTTGTAGTGTGCCATAGCAGCTCCGCCCGTCCACCCAGGGCATCTCGTTCAGTGACCGCAGACAGCTCTACACCCTGATGGACACGAGTTCACGTTCTGGCCCGGCCGCTGCTGCGAACGGTAGCCTGAGACCGCTGAACGGCGTCACCCAGAGAGCGGGGGCTACCAGACCTCTCGCCTCTTCCGCCGTTGCAGCTCCAAGGTGTGGTGAGCCCCGCCACAGCTATGACACATCCGTGCAGCGGAGGTTCGAGATAGCTTCAGCGGGCAGTTGGCCACCGAGATCCATCATCAAAAGGTCGTCGTGGTCGGCTTGCAACAAAAAAATCATCATTCTCTCTGGTTCTCGACGCGGACGGAATGGCGACACGACTGCCTGATTTGAGCCTCCAGATTCGCTTAATTATACTTCTTTTCCCTACACTTCTGATGTAGTTCCCTTGGAGGGGACAAATAGAGTGCTCTTTAATAATTACAACGTCAGCTTTCTTGAGCTGGCTTTGGTCCCCACACACGCACTAGGCGCTGTGATAACTGCAACGTATGGTTTCTTTACTGCATGTCAGTGCCCTGTGCTGCCCTCATTACTTCACACTCTTATATGGTGCCCGTTGGGCCGTGCCTTGTCGCCCGTAAGAGGTGTTGTAAACCTGACTCAGAGAAACGTCTGCAAAATATCAACATTGCCAATGCCTGCCATCTGATGTACCAATTGGTTCCATAACTACTGCCATCGAGCTGCACCTGCACGAAATTTACAAAAATTCCAAAAATCCACATCTGTACTTATTCTTGGCGCAGCATGTCCGATATTTCTGCCGCTTTGGGAGTAGCCACTTACAATTGTGGCCGAAACGTGGGATAATTTGATGTATTGATAATGCGGTCAACAGCCCAGAAGAATTTTATTGACAGTGACTACAGCCGTATAAGCCTACACCTATATGAGATTTCCTGTTGGTTAAAGGCTGAGTCTGGTCCCACGTGAAAGCGAGACAAATTGTCCGCATTTCCATGTCGTGCTTTCAGCTCGTAATTGTGGTGCAATTCTTGTAGCTGAGGAAAAGCGCCAAACCTTGGGGCCATTATGCTGTCCTTTGGGGGAGCAAGGCATGCAGCCTGAGGAACGATATCAGCGGTTTATGGTCTATAATGAGTGTAAACGTGGTCATGAATAGGTAAACACGAAACTTATTGCTTGCAAAGATAACTGCTTTTCCTATCTACGAGTTTGTTCTTTTGAGCGGGTGTCTACGTCTTTGACATACAGGCAATCTGTTATTCGGTGCCGTCGTTGTTCCTAAGTGCCAGCACTGCACCAGTGCCTTGTGGGGAGGCATCCATAGCTAAAACCAGTGGAAGTGAAGGCGAAAAGGACGTATGGGCGCAGCAGATGCCTCAGCTGTGTGAAAGCACGCTCATAAGCGGCCGTCATCTGTACTGGACAGCTTTGTCCCGCAATTGGTTTACCAGACGGCTCACTATGGGCCACTTTTGGGAGGTACTTGGAATCCGTATAATAAGTTACGGAATGGGATAGAGAGTCAATAGTAATGACATTGTTTTCAGTGGTCTGAATCGCGTATGTGTTTTTGTATCTACGTCAGTACTCCATAAACCACCTGACAGTGGCGGAGGATACTTCTGGTTCCTTTAACTGGTCCCCTTCCCTATTCCACTTAGGAATGGCGCTTGGGAGGAATGACTGTCGGTAATACTCTGTATTAGCTCTAATTTCTCGATTTTCCTTATCATGGTCATTTCATGAGATGTATGTCGAAGGAAGTAATATGTTGTCGGACTCTTCTCGAAAAGTCGTCTCTCAAAATTTCAGTATTAAATCTCTCTGTACTGCTTAATGCCTTTATTTTACAAGAAAGTTTGTTGAACATTTCTGTAACGCTCTCGCGTCGACTAAACGACCCAATGATGACATGCGCTGCTCTTCATTGAACTTTCACTATCTCTTATATATGTCCTACGTGGTATGTTCCACAACGTCTGAGGTATTCCACTAACTCATGAAAAACGGGAATTCGTGTAAGCGGCACTTGAGACATGTTTCATGCAACATAGCAAAGCGGGCTTATAGAATGAGCAGGTGGTCCTGACGTATAGCGCCTGTGACCATTAAGTCATCGAGATAGTTAGCAGAAGCAAGAACAGATATGGGATCAGATTGTCAAAACGCAAGCGCTTGCATTTGTATAAGCAGAAGGGAGTGTTATTAACCGTGATGATTTGTAACTCTTCATTCAGCGGGATCTGAAAATATACATCAACAAGGTCTATCTTAAAAAGACGTTCGTCCCTGACAAGATTTGGGAGGGGGACCTCCGGTCGTGTATATGGAGTAGGTTTCCACATGTGCCTCGGCACTAATTGTCGATTTAAAACCTCCGTGTAGCTGGAAGGAAACATTGGATTTCTTCATGACTACCACATATGTTGCCCAAGTGCTGGTTTTAACAGGTTCAATCAATCACTCTAGCTTCCTAGAGACGATAGAGTTCATGCTTAAAGGCCTCCCTAACGAGGTTGGAATAGTTCGTGCCTGGCAGAAATGGAACTGTACTGGGATGCAAGGAGATATAGGATAGGAAATTTCTGGTGCACCCATGGCGAGGTTCAGATGTAGGTACGAAAACGGCACAAAGATCGTCGATTTTCTGGAAGGATATGTGTGACAGACGTCGTGAACATCGTCGCTGATGGAGAAACCAAATAACGAGATGGCTTCGAGACCAAAATTGTTGCAGGATGAGTGACTAACGATAATAAACTACGTTATTAGCTATGTGACCTTTCTGTTGGCAGCAGTGATCGTGAGTTGACTTCATAAAGGAACCTAACTGTCATCATCTGACAAAAATATGGGAGAATGGAGCCAATTCGGGGCAATCCAGATGGGCATAAGTTTGACGGTTTACCAAGGAAATAATAGCTCCTGTGTCCACCTGGTAACAGACGTCCTGGATCGCCATTGTTGTGTTAATAAAGAGGTTGGTAATGGAAGGATCGCCCTGGGGAACAATCGCCGAAAGTGAAGCACCATCCCTTCACAAGTGTGTGAAGCGAGGTCGATTGTTCCAATCTCTCCACAGTGGGTGGAGTATGCCCAATCGGGAGAGTCTGCACACTAGGGTGCAGTGAAGCAGTGTAAACATGACGGGACGTCGCCCCGCGCACGCTGATGGGCTGTGACAGGTTGTTCAGTTGTTCAGAGACCGTCGACACATCACAAATCGATGGATCACAGTGCAATATGGGACATGGGTTAGCAGTATTCCGTCTTCCCGGGGCGCTAGGCGTCATCTGATCAGTTGTTACTTGTGGGCGAGCCATGACGCGTTCATTTGTTTCCTGCATATTTCGAAAGAGATCGCGATTTTAAAAATATAGTCCAAGACAAGGTTATCTAGCTTAAGGGCTGCAGTGTGTTCGCCGAGATCGCGAGACAACTGGACCACTACGCCCCGATTCAGGGAGTCTGGACGTGACACTTTGCAAACTGAGTTGCAGGCGAAATGGGAATGGAGATTCAAACCCTGTAAACCAGTTACCCAAGAGCGATATGACTGACCAGATTGCTCGTGGTATTGATGAAATTCGAGTAGCGATGCGACTCCATGGAGCCGTTACGAATAATAATTCGAAAGCAACGAGCTACATTTCTTCGAAAGCGAACGTGACTGGATTCGAAAAAGAAACTAACTATTTGCTTAAGAAAAACGCGTCAAGTTAAGCCCAAGAGAGTACGAGCACCGTCAGAGAATGTCATCAGAGACCCAAAAGGCGGTGAAATGCTGTTGCAATCGCTACAAAGACGTGATCCAACCACTTTTGGCTTCGTTAAAAGGCAGAAACACGTGTGAGCGGCTGTACACTTAGGAAGCGACCACTGACTCAATGGGGTGGGTGCCCTGAACCTGCAGTTGATCCTTAGAAGCAGAAATCGGTCTTGCAGTTTTAATCTGGCATGAAGTTTCGTATCAGCGCACACTCCGCTGCAGAGTGAAAATCGCATTCTGGAAATATTAACACATTTCGATCCACTGGCTCTTACAGAAAGGTGGACATCACATGGTGTAAACTATGCTGCTTCCACAACACACAGAATGGCTGAAATAAAAGACAAGGGCAGTGCTCCTATTGACAAAAATGCAGCAGATAAGACAACATACGGAAACTGGAAGAGTTGCAGCATTGTGGAGCATTTCCAAACAGCTGCCTGAAGGTGATGACCTCTACATTTATTGTCATCTTTCACAGTGTTGGGTAGCAGATGTCTAGGTGCTCCGTTTCAAAGAGACGAAGAGCTTTGGTTCCTTATGTTGTAGCCATGTACTTGGTCACTGTTTTGGTGTTGGCCAACTCCAGAAAGTGTCGCTTGCACCAAGGCTCTCCCCATACTAAACGAGAGGTATCAACAGTGCGTCAGTGGACGGATGGGTTGGGAAAGACACTGTCGATATGGGACAATGTACTGTAATAAGTACCACAGTTGATAGTGATATCAATTTCAGCAATTTTACCAGTTTTTCCGAGATTCCAACACTGACCAATGACAGGACGGCATGCTTCCGAATTTCTGTATCATCACTAAACCACCCTTCCATTACTTTACATGTTCTAGACTGCGAATGTGAATGTGCAGTACCTCCATTCATGGTTAATTCTCGAACATATAAACCAAAGTATATCAGAGAGCATCCCATACCGACGCAGTTACGTTATCTACATATTTATAACACTTTAGTTGCCCATCTTTCCTTATGTGGATGGGAGTCAAAAAGCATTTTCGCATCCTTAGGGTAAAGTTGGAGCTTGAGAGATCTCCTGCATTGGCTTTTACCAACCCTCCCTAAAACACTGTCACTGATTTAATTTGCAGCTGACCATAAGTAGGAAGGTACCATATCTGCTACGGTCCACATCTCGTGAAGGAACAGATCGAGATGAGTCCGTAGCTACTGTTCAGCAAAGACTGTTCCCACTAGTCGTACTCACAGCAACCAATGAAGTGCACAAATTCTTTCCAGATGCGCCCGTGTCGAAGAGTTTAGCACTCTTTATCGGTGTAAAGTAGATATGAGGGTGTTGTGATGATATAACAGACGGCTAAGAAGAAACGTGTGGTTTATGCATGGAGGAGTATCAGACAGACGGAGTTTGAAGCATTTTACGTAAATAAAATGCACTATCAATTTTAAAGTACTGTTCTTGTGTTTGGGGTCGGTACCAAGAAGATACGGACAAGAGAGAAATGGTCTTGGAACATAAACACATGCACTCCTCAGACTACATTGTTCTGCACTTAAACACGATGTAATGTTCAAGCCATGTGGTTTCCGAAATATCAGTTATGCACAGCGCAACGTTCCTAATACTGTAATGCAGGACATGTACGTCCAACATCTGACATATATCCACCCTGCAAGTTTTCTATCCCATTCACTACAGTGACAAACTTTAAAATGATAAAACCACTTCCTGCTGCACCAAAGAAAAACAGAGTCTTTTGATACATGCAAAATATAGCATTCTGGAGATGTATAGAACCTAGTGTTCACTTGAGTTAACCGTACCCTTTTGTACCCAGTGTCACATCATGTACACCCTCAATTCACGAATAAATATAGTAATGCATTGTTCCACTATACTTTATATGCAAAATACACTACTGGCCATTAAAATGTCTACACCACGAAGATGATGTGCAACAGACGCGAAATTTAACCGACAGGAAGTAGATGCTGTGATATGCGAATGATCAGCTTTTCAGAGCATTCACACAAGGTTGGCGCCGGTGGCGACACTTACAACGTGCTGACAGGAGGAAAGTTTCCAACCGATTTATCATACACAAACAGCAGTTGCGCGGCGTTGCCTGGTGAAACTTCATTGTGGTGCCTCGTGTAATGAGGAGAAATGCGTAACATAACGTTTCCGACTTTGATAAAGGTCGGATTTTAGCCTATCGCGATTGCGGTTTGTCGTATCACGACATTGCTGCTCGCGTTGGTCGAGATCCAATGACTGTTAGCAGAATATGGAATCGGTGGGTTCAGGAGGGTAATACGGAACGCCGTGCTGGACCCCAACGGCCTCGTATCGCTAGCAGTCGAGATGACAGGCATCTTATCAGCATGGCTATAACGGATCGTGCAGCCACGTCTCGATCCCTGAGTCAGCAGCTGGGGACGTTTGCAATCCAATAACCATCTGCACGAACAGTTCGACGACGTTTGCAGCAGCATGGACTATCAGCTCGGACATCATGAATGCGGTTGCCCTTGACGCTGCATCACAGACAGGAACGCCTGCGATGGTGTAGTCAACGACGAACGTGGGTGCACGAATGGCAAAACGTCATTTTTTCGGATGAATCCAGGTTCTGTTTACAGCATCATGATGGTCGCATCCGTGTTTGGCGACATCGCGGTGAACGCACATTGGAAGCGTGTATTCCTCATCGCCATACTGACGTATCACCCAGCGTGATGGTATGGGGTGCCATAGGTTACACGTCTCTGTCCCCTCTTGTTCGCATTGACGGCACTTTGAACAGTGGACGTTACATTTCAGATGTGTTACGACCCGTGGCTCTACCCTTCATTCGATCCCTGGGAAACCCTACATTTCAGCAGGATAATCCACGACCGCGTGTTGCAGGTCCTGTACGGGCCTTTCTGGATACAGAAAATGTTCGACTGTTGCCATGGCCAGCACATTCTCCAGATCTCTCAACAATTAAAAACGTCCGGTCAATGGTGGCCGAGCAACTGGCTCGTCACAATAAGCCAGTCACTACTCTTGATGAATTGTGGTATCGCGTTGAAGCTGCATGGGCAGCTGTACCTGTACAAGGCATCCAAGCTCTGTTTGACTCAATGCCCAGGCGTATCAAGGCCTTTATTACGGTTAGAGGTGGTTGTTCTGAGTACAGATTTCTCAGGATATATGCACCGAAATTGCGTGAAAATGTAATCTCATGTCAGTTCTAGTATAATATATTTGTCCAATGCATACCCGTTTATCATCTGCATTTGTTCTTGGTGTAGCAATTTTAATCGTCAGCAGTGTAAGTAAAATTTCACTGCCGGCCGAAGTGACCGTGCGGTTAAAGGCGCTGCAGTCTGGAACCGCAAGACCGCTACGGTCGCAGGTTCGAATTCTGCCTCGGGCATGGATGTTTGTGATGTCCTTAGGTTAGTTAGGTTTAACTAGTTCTAAGTTCTCGGGGACTAATGACCTCAGCAGTTGAGTCCCATAGTGCTCAGAGCCATTTGAACCAAAATTTCACTGTTTACTATCATTCCTGGTGTTGCAGTTTTGATGCCTAGCAGTGGAAATAACGAATACAGTCCTCTGACAGTGAGGTGCTGGCGGCTCATTGTCCATGCCGTGACTTCGCACGCCTCGTTGCCGGCAACAGCACATCCCAGACGCCACACACCAAAGAGTGTAGCGCGCTCCGGAGGACCCGGCCGGGCGTCGGAGGACGCGGGCGGTTGCCGGCAGCCGGCAGCTCGGGGCGTTTGCACAGCCCGCCGGCAGGATCAGTTATGCAGATGTTAAACGTGCGCCGGCACCTAATGGAATGCTAATAGTGCTTGCTTAGCCGCCGCTCCCGCCCCGGTTATAGGTTAAGATATCGGCCCCAAGTTTTCTGAATTAATAACCAGGCCCGCCTCTGTTGTAATGGAGCGACCGTGGAGACTGTGTGAAAAATATTCTGTAGCCGCCGCTCCATGTCCGCTTCCGTGTTCTTCCCGCCGTCGTGAACTGCAAGTTGAGCAGTTTCCCAAGGAAAATTTTCCCTCGGTACTTGGGGCAAGCTTTTTCTTTCGTGTAAAGCGGTTTAATCTCCCATCGACAATGGTGCAACTGAAAAAAAAATTGTTGGTTAGATTTTAACATCCTGTTGACGTTGTTGTCACTAGATATGTAGAGTTAACGCACGTTGTGCTATGAGAGTGGATGGAATGACTGAAGGAGATTTATAGAAAGTATATACATTTATATCTCATATCCAGTAAATACGATTCCAGGGTTGTAACTATTAAGTTGGTAAGGGTAGTTAGAAACCGAGAAATAGGCGGTTGGAAGAATAAAATGTATTGAAGGAGGTCAGTGCGGTTGTTAACTAGAGGTCGTTAGTGACCGCAGTAGAAGAATATTTTGGCGCTCCAGTAAAATGATTTATGTAAATCACCGGAAACTTAAGTTAACATTGTTAACCTGATATAAAACTTCAGTGCTTTCCAACAACGAATCCACTAACTCAACGAGCAACTACCTATGTTTGGTACTAATGTCTGTCTGTAACAGTACGTTTTCTTATATTTAGTAACTAATCGTTTATGATCAAAAATATCCCAGACGTTGAAGCCAATTTGAACCGCTCTGCACCCAAGATTCTTCCCGAGGATCACAAGTCAGTCCAAAAAGTTTCGAATCGGTGTTAATAAAAAACAGAGAAACGTTAATATTGTGGTTTTAATGCTTCAGGTGTTCTATACAGTCTCTCCTCACTTCACTAAAACGCACAGAAATTTCATACAACTCTGTGAAACTGTCAGGAAATTCCTCCCTTGTGATACTGTTCAATTCACGTGTCACACTGACTTGAATGTCGATTACTCCGTCAAGCGTTTACCCTTCGTGCGAATATCGTCACTTCGTAGTTTTGTGGCAGGTTCGTACTGAGAACTCAAAGTCTGGGCACCTGTTACTATTTCTTCCGGAAAGAAATATCCGAGGTTAGCATTTCCATCCACTCGCGAAAGGCGACTACGCAACGTTGCTTTTGCGTGTGGTACATACTTTGCACGTATTTTTGTCTTCTTCAAAACAGTCTGGAGAATGTCTTGAACACTTCATTCAAAGATGTTGCTCCGCTGCGATTTGTGACACAACAACGCTGACACAACATTGTCACTAGGTCATTTCTTACCACTGTCCGCTCACAATTGCTTACTCGAATGAGCACATATTGTTTACATTTGTTAATTCAACCTACCATCTACATCTACATCTACATCCATACTCCGCTAGCCATCTGACGGTGTGTGGCGGAGTGTACTTCGAGTACCTCTATCGGTTCTCCCTTCTATTCCAGTCTCGTATTGTTCGTGGAAAGAAAGATTGTCGGTATGCCTCTGTGTGTGCTCTAATCTCTGTGATTTTATCCTCATGATCTCTTCGCAAGATATACGTAGGAGGAAGTAATATACTGCTTGACTCCTCGGTGAAGGTATGTTCTCGAAACTTCAACAAAAGCCCGTACCGAGCTACTGAGCGTCTCTCCTGCAGAGTCTTCCACTGGAGTTTATCTATCATCTCCGTAATGCTTCTGCGATTATTAAATGATCCTGTAACGAAGCGCGCTGCTCTCAGTTGGATCTTCTCTATCTCTTCTATCAACTCTATCTGGTACGGATCCCACACCGGTGAGCAGTACTCAAGCACTGGTCGAACAAGTGTACTGTAACCTGCTTCCTTTGTTTTCGGATTGCATTTCCTTAGGATTCTTCCAATGAATCTCAGTCTGGCATCTGCTTTACCGACGATTAATTTTATATGGTCATTCCATTTTAAATCACTCCTAATGCCTACTCCCAGAAAATTTGTGGAATTAACTGCTTCCAATTGCTGACCTGCTATATTATTGCTAAATGATAAAGGATCTTTCTTTCTATGTGTTCACAGCACATTACACTTGTCTACAATGAGATTCAGTTGGCATTCCCTGCACCATGCGTCGATTCGTTGCAGATCCTCCTGCATTTCAGTACAATTTTCCATTGTTACAACCTCTCGCTTTTTCCCCAGAAATAAAATCAGTCTCTGAAGTTTGTGGATTGGCGGTGTATGAGGCTTCATCCAAGAATAGTTTCGGGAAAGATTCCTAACATTTATATTTATATTATACGTCAACAAAACTCCGCTTTTTTAGAAATAGTTTTCTTGCTACCGTCATTCTGTATTCCACATTCTCTCTACTTCCCGTATGATTAGTTACTATGCTGCCGAAATAGTAAAACTCATCAACTACTTTAGTGTTTCGTTTTCTAATTTAATTCCCTCAGCACTGCTTAAATTACCTGGTCTACACTCCATTACCATTGTTTTGATTTTGTTGATATTCATCTTATAAACTGGTTTCATAATATTATGCATTCCGTTCAACCTGCAGGCATTACGGAATTGTCTAAAAACCTCAAAGTTTTTATTTCTTGTCCCTAAATTTTAATTCCGTTTACTAAATTCCGTTGTTTTCTTTACTGCTTGCTCAAGGTGCAGACCGATTAAAACTGGCGACATGTTACAATCCTGTCTCACTCGCTTCACAACCGCTGCTTCTCTTTTATGTCCTTCGACCCTCACAATCGCAGTCTGTTTTCTGTACGAGCTATAGGTAATCTACTCTCCATTACTTTATCGGTGCTGCCTTCAGAATTTCAGAGTGTTTTCCAGTCAAAAATGACAACAACATTTTCTGAATCTGCATATTTTGTAAACGTAGCTTTACCTTTCTCCAAGCTACCTGCTGAGAAAACCCATAGCGGCTATATTGCCTCGCTCGTTCTTGGATTTCTCCATAACACAACGTGTTCTTCCCCAATGGTCGGCTTCTACCAGTTTTACCATTTTTCTGTGAATAACTCGTATATGTATTTTGAGACAATGACGTATCGAACCTATGATTCGGTAGTATTCACATCTTTTAGCGCCTGCCTTTTTTGGAAGCCTGATGGTATTTCGAAGATATCATATGTCTTGGATACCAGGTAAAATAGTTTTGCCATGGCTGGCTGCTTCGACGATTTCAGTAATTTTTAGGGTGTGTTCAGAGGCTTTGTAATCATATCTCCCATCGCATCTTCATTTTATTCCTCTTTCATCTTTATAATATTGCTGTCAAATTCACATTCACTACGTAGTCCTTCTACGTTTCTTCCCGCCCTTCAGCTTTCTCATCTCTGCTTAGTGCTGGCTTGCCGTATACTCTGTAAAATATGTAATTGTAATATAAATTGAAAAATTAACTATTGCAGTGAAAGATTGACAGAATGTTATTCAAAATCTGCATCACTGTGATAACAATATAGATGTAGAGAAGAGAACTCATTAGAAACCCCTTGAGTGCGAGGTGTCAAGTTAGATTTTTAGTAAGGCTCGTTTGAAGATGTTATGTTAACCATTATGGCAAAAAAATATTAGCTGTTAATGACCCACCATGCGCATCAGGAGGGCGACAGAAAATGAGTGTTATGGAGGTGCAGAAATCAACCTTCTACTGGATGTATGTATTACCCTTCGCAAGATGGACATCGTCAATATTCAAGAAATTTTCAAAACAAACTACTAACTTGCACCATGAACACCGCTACAGTGATTACAAAAGTTCGAACCATCAGGATCGAAGGCGAACTCCTTGAGAGTTGCAAAACGTACAGGACGTTGAGCTAGATTTCCACTCTTAAAGAATGCGTATAAAATCGTATTGGTGTAAGAAGATGATTAGAAATGATTAGAAATGATGGAATGTGATGGCATGCGACCGTATGCGAAATAGTCTTTCGTGGAGCTTATCGTGAAACTGGCTATCCTTTAAGACGTAGCTGCAGATAATGCGATAACATGGTTTATAGGCACAGAAAAAATAAACATCCGGGGGCTGAATTTGTCTAGTTGTTCCAGGTGCTATGAACTGCAATGTCACACACTTTTCAAGAGAGATAGTCTGCTCTAAAGGAGTATGATTTTTACAGGCACACATGGATTCAAGCAAACACAAGTTAATTTGACCAGCCATTGGACAAAAGAAGTGCCTATACCATAGCTATAGTTCTCTTATGCCCATTTTCCCTCTCGTGCTTTTAGCGGCGTTAATCATCCTACGATCAATTCTAATTACAAAATGATCTAGAGAGAATTTCTGTATGGTGCAAAAAGTAGCAATTGGCACTAAACAAAGAAAAGTGGGAGGTCATCCACACGGGTATTAAAAGAAATCCGATAAATTTTGGGTATACGATAAATCGCACAAATCTAAGGGCTATCAATTCGACTAAATACCTAGGAATTACAATTACGAGCAACTTAAATAAGAAAGACCACACAGATTATATTGTGGAGAAGGCGAAACAAAGGTTGCGCTTTGTTGGCAAAACACTTAGAACGCGACAAACCCACTAAAGAGACAGTCTACATTACACTTGTTCGTCCTCTGTCGGAATATTGCTGCGCGGTGTGGGATTCTTACCAGGTAGGACTGACGGAAGACATCGAAAAAGTTCAAAGAAGGGCAACCCGTTTCGTGTTATCGCGCAATAGGGGTAAGAGTGTCACTGATATGATACGCGAGTCGGAGTGGCAGTCACTGAAACAAAGGCGGTTTTTTTTTGCGACGAGATCTATTTACGAAACTTCAATCACCAACTTTTTCTTCCGAATGCGAAAATATTTTGTTGACACCCACCTACGTAGGGTGAAATGATCATCATAATTAAATAAGTGAAATCAGAGCTCGAACGGAAAGATTTAGGTGTTCCTTTTTCCCACGCGCCATTCGAGAGTGGAATGGTAGAGAAGTAGTATGAAAATGGTGCGATGAACCCTCTGCCAGGCACTTAAGTGTGAATTGCAGAGTTACCATGTAGATGTAGATGTACTGACCTTGCAAGACCACGAACTCAAACTTCTCGTGGCACAATAAATAACTTTCAATCCAATTTACCATCCAGATCAACAGTTGACATGATTCTATATGAATGCATTAAGTCTTTGATGTTAGTTGATCTTGATACATATTTCTTGGTACTTCTGATTTCGAGGGTTCCTTTCATATGCGTTTCCTTTTCAAATTACGATTGGTCGAAGCTCAAACCAAATTCCTTAATGAACGGTGGGATACGTGTGTTTATCTTATCTGCAAATTTTCGGGGCGATTCCGCAGTTTGCTGTGCATCGTCAAGTTGACGCTTTGTTTGAAATTTCGTTATGTTACGGCTTCCAGTTCTGCATCACTGTTTGAAGTCATGCTACCATCCACTTCTTCCCCTGAAATCATTGTGATCTATGTCATGAGCTATTTGATGTGCGTAACGTAGTAGGTCACTATCATGCACATCCTGTAAACCGTATCGAGCATCCTTGAAACATGAAAACACCAGTTTTTGTAACAAATGGGCCTTCTCCTTATTCGACATCTGTTCATATTCTGTACTGTGGATCATCTTCAATGTACGTAATGGTGTTTAGTCTCTTCCTTGGACAACGATGTCCTTTACTATGTTTCAATGGTGACGGGTCCTGTGGCTCCCTGTCCGACAACGCTGAAGAACTACATGACTTGACGTCCGTTTCAGCATCACTTTCACTTGTTAATGTCTGAGCGTCATCATTCTGCTCCTCGTATTGATTGTCCACAGAATCGAGCATATACGCCATCACGCAGTCCATTGACTCATCTTGGAGAAACGCTAATATTTCATCTGCCACTTCTTTCATACTCTGCGATATTCCTTGGGTTCCTTTCTGACGGAAAGTCAACTTCGGCAACAGTTGCTTTGTTTAGCGTTGCCTTTGCTTTACAGCACACCGCTAAAACTGCAGCACTGTTGTAAGTTACTCGTCGACTAAGCAGCTCTGCTGTGCTCTGTAGTCTCATACTGTGCTCACCAAGGATATCAATCACTCCTGCTGCTATTAGCAGCCAACATTTCGGTTGCGTGGTAGACATTATGTAGGGCTCCGGAAGCCGTAAACATCATTGGCCTTTTGCGACCTCGCACTCAAGTGCTTCCTTGTCAGATAGCAAACTTTCCAATCCATTGAAGAAAGCTGAGATGCCAATTGGAGGTAAGTAGCTCACTCTGCACAAGCTTGGAATTTGGGAATTTGGATAAGGAAGATGGCCATACTCTTCTCGAAGAAACAATCCTGGCGTTTGCTTAAGGACGAAACAACCTTCCTCCAGAACGACTATGAAGCACGCCCAGTCTCTCATTAATGCGCCAGCCGGCTTCGTTGTTCACTCATTACTCTCGTGTAAACCCACTGAATGACGACTCTAGTAGTGTTGAAGAGATTTCGGCTGCACCAAGAGTAGTGCTGTGAGGAGCATTCGTGGATCTACATAAAATTCCTTGTGCTATGTTGAAGACTTGCTTCAAAATGCTGATTAATGGCAGACATTGTATCAGTAGCTTTGAGAGACGGGTTAGAGATATGGGACTGGACTCAAAGCCAAATATTTTGCCTTAACGTCAGGGAACGATCTGAAGTACAACAAACGTACATTCTAAAACATAAAATTGCACCCTAGATCACCGCTCCTGGTTGTCGGGCTGTATGGCGGGCGACAGCCAGGTTGGTATCCCACCACAGTCTTGGACGTCTCCAGACACGTCTCCAGGATGGAATTCCACTGGCTGGAGTAGAACTGACTTCATTGATGAGTCTTCGAACTGAGCGCTGATGATCAAAAAAGATGTATCTGTAGACGACCCAAACAGCAGTGGGGCACCAACCTGACTGTTTTCCACCGCACTGCTGACAACTAGGAGTGATGGACTGGGGTGCCATTTCTTTCCATAGGAGGATCCCTTAGATTGTCATCTCCGGCACCCTTACAGCACAGCGTACGTCTTCTATATTCTACTATTATTCTACCTATTGTTCGGTTGTTTGTGGTCCTCAGAAGGTTGAATTAAAGAAAGAAATCAGCGGCCATACACACACACACACACACACACACACACACACACACACACACTCAAACACGCGCGCGCGCGCGCGTGTGCGAGAGAGAGAGTGTTCGCGAGCAACTCCTAGCAGTTCATATTAATACATTATGAATCTAAAAGTTTCACATTGTGAGCAGTATTTTACGATTAACAAAAGTGATGGAATTAAATTTGCCGGGAATTCTGATTTACAGATCACTCACACAAACTAATATCTGAACTTACTTTAGTTTATAATGAACGAACGATATGGAATACAGAATTGTTAATGCAGGAATACGAATTAGAAACGATAAAATCGACCATTCCATTTCTTCCTCGAAATATCCCTGTCTCTGAACTTAGAATACTACTATTTATGCCATACTGCTTGGCCCCGATACTGTTAAACATTTATCTGACTGACGACCTACAAAAGTGTAACTATTAATTAGCACGAAAGTCATACGGTCGCATTTACACCCATAATTCAGCAAAGTATGATTTTACAGCTACAGTCAAAGTATTCACAGAAAAGGCAGGAAGAAAAGAACTTTCTACATTGCTCAGCGAACAGCAATTCTTTTAGTCACTGGTCCATAGACCTTCAGTAAAGATAGAAAGAGTTGTTATCAGTACAAGTATTATAAAAGGTGGTCAGAAACGGTCCGAAAATCTTGTAATGTACTGCAGGATAGGTTGTGCTGCGAAATTATTGCTAAAAAAAAATTCGACACATTGTGCTGTTTTCGAGCTAATTAACTTTGAAGCTAGCCAATCAGGTCACTGCGCCTGCAGATTCAGGCAGACCGCCAAATACAGTTATTGTCTATTGTTCTCATACCGTAGATGGTAGTGCAAGAAACTGCTCAGCCTTTGGTTGGGGTTCAATCCTCACTACCATCCCACGTCCAGTTTTTGTATCGCTCTCTTGTTCAGTCTTAGGAAACCAAACGAAAGACACGCTTGTCGACGTAGTCTCTGGCAAATTTTGTTCTTAGTTATTATTTCTCAGTAGAAACTTCCCTGCAATACCTTTACAAGCTTATCAGCTTGTTCCTGACCATCCTGTATGTGCACTAATACCAGCGTAGTATCGAGCTAATCACAAAGCAGACGGTCAGGAAAATTTACAACTATATGTACATGACAGATCTGCAATTTACACTTAAGTGTTGGCAGATGGTCCATAGAATCACTTTCAGAGTATTTCATGACCGTGATAGTCTCGACGATTAAGACGGACAAGCATCAGTAGACTTGTGCAGCTTCCAAGTGTTCTACCAATAAAACTCAGTCTTCGGCTTTCCTCACAATATTTTCTGCGTGTTGGTTCCAGTTAAGTTGTTCGCAACTGTAATCTCTAGGTATTAGCTGAGTCGACAAACTTTAAATGTGTGTGATTCATCGTGTAACCGGAATTTAACAGAACATTTTTAGTACTCATGCTGAGGATCAAACACTTTTTATTGTTCAGAGTAAACTGTCACTTTCCGCAGCATGCATATCTCTTGTCTAAATAATTTTTGTAATTCGTGTTGATCTCCTGACGACTTTACTAGATCATTTGTAAACATTCTAAGAGGACTGCTGAGATTTTCTCCTAAGTCTTTTTATATACAGTAGGAACAGCAGAGGATCTGCAATACTTCCTTGGGGAATGTCACATACCGCTTCTGTTTTATTCGATGATCTTTCTGACAGGAAATCACTAATCCAGTCGCACAACTGAGACGATCCTCGGTAGACACGCAACTTGATTAGAAGCTGCTTCTGAGGTACGGTGTCAAAAGTCTTCTCGAAATCTAGAAATATAGAATCAACATTAAATCCTTTGTCAATAGCACTCTTTAATTTGTGTGAATAAACAGCCAGTGGTATTTCATAAGAACGATATTTTTAAATACAACATTAAAATAAAACATTTTTTCGTAAAGAATATAAATCGCAGTCGAGTGCACATAGATTTTTCAGCTGATACAGAATAATCCACAGTATGCACCTATGCACCTTATTATGCCTTCCCACGTCCACCGTCCCCAATGGGTCACGGACATTGCCGAGATCGGTGTGACTTGCGTTCCTGAACGTTGCACAAAACCGTATCGTTGGTGCAATCGCAACGGAAGAGTACGTGTGGAGAGACCAGACAAACTTCTGGTCCCTGAAGAGGGGCAGCAGCCTTTTCAGTAGTTGTAGGGAGTCAGGATAATCTGGTCAACGTGGCGTCGCTCTATTGATACTGCGAATGGCTGAAATCAGGGGGAAACTACAGCAGTTTTCCTCCCCAGGGCAGTTCCACCGCATGACTGATTGGTTATGGCACCTCTGGAGCTACAGGACGATATGGTCATCAGAAACCAAAAATAACAAAAAAAAATTGTGGGATGAGCGTGAAATGTTCGAGCTCTTAATCAGGTAGGGGGTTCAGAGAATTTTAAAAGAGAAGTGAGTGGGTATAATATAGATAAGAGGGGTGTCCAATAACTAATGGACACTTTTTCCTGTAAGCAGGTTGGTTTTATTTCAGGATTTCAATAAACTATATTATTTCTCATGGAACACTTTTTTCTGTAAGCAGGTTGGTTTTATTCAGGAGTTCAATACACTGTATTATTCCTCACTCTTTTTCGTACAAGACAATATCGTCCAACATAATCTCCGTTTGATGCGACGACTTTAAGTCCCCTCACTGAGAGGGCGTGTATGCCCGCATGGTATCACGTCACTGAGCGACGCCGGACCCATCGTCTTGCTGCATCAATAACATCCCCACTATCCACCTACTGCTTCCCGCAGATTGCATTCTTCATTGAGCAATTCCGCACAGGTAGTCTTTCGTTGTTCTTTATGTTCTTTTATTAGGCAGCGAGCAACCCAGTGGGCACATCTCTTCTAGTACCCCGACTGGTGGATAAGTGTGTCAGCAGTATCAACAGAGACCTGCTGTTGAGCAACGAGGCGTGTGATTGTGATCCGTCGATGTCCTCGAATGAGGGTGTCCGCACGTTCCAGTATTGCAGGAGTCACAGCTGGTTGCCGCTAGCCGGCAAGCTGAGATGGGACAAGTTTACACGACATTTTTGCGATGATGACAGAGCCCTCGCCCAACGATTCACTGTGCTTGTGCTCAGTACCAGGTCTCCGTAACCATTCTGCAAGCACCTATGAATATTTGTGACGCTCTGGTTTTCCAACAAAAGAAACTCAGTGACAGCTCTCTGCTTCGAATGCACCTTCGTTAAAGACGTCATATTGAAGACTATTATAACGCTGCCGCCTAGTGGAACCTCAAGTCTCTGTAGGCACTGAAACGCGAATATTCTATGATATCCCACAACAAATTCCACATTTATTCTACTGAATCTGGCAGACAAAAAATGCGTTGCATTATTTACTGATCGCCCCTCGTATGATGAGAATTAGTAAAGTGCGATGGTAGAAAGAACAGGACTTCTGGTGAATCATAGTAATAAGTACAAAATCAAACAGTAGTAATGCAGCAGTAGGTATAATAAAGAATAAGAAATTAGGAATCCATTAAACAATTGTGAAAAGCGCAGTGAACAGTTTATTGAAGCAAAGGAAAAAAAGCAACCAACACCCACCACAGTTTTACAAGTTTATATGCCAACTAGTTCCGTTGGAGATGAAGACAGTAAAACAATCTATTATGAAATAAAAAAAAGTTATTCAGATAGTTAAGGGATGCTAAAATTTCATCGTTATGGAGGACTGATATTTGATAGTAGGAACAGGAAGACAGAGAAAAATAGTAGGAGAACATGGCCTGGGGGGAAATAAGGAAGTTTCTTGCATAATTTAATCATCGGCAACACTTGGTTAAAATCATGCGAAAAGGCTTACGTGGAAAAGACGTGGTGACACTGGCAAGTTTAAGATTGACTTTGTAAATCTAATACAAAGATTTAGAAACCAGATTATAAACTCTAAGACTCTTCTTGAGGTAAATGTAGATTCTCAGCGCAATTTATTGATTATGCGCTGCAGATTAAAAGTGAAGAAATTACAGAAATGTAGGAAATTAAGAAGATGGTATTTTGATAAATTGAGGAAGCCAGTAGTTTTTGAGAGTTACGGAGGAATCAATAGAAAACATTCGACTGAATCGTGAGAAAGGAATGCAATACAAGAGGAATGAGAGATGAAATAGTGAAGGCAACAGAGGATCAAATAGGCGAATAGACAAGGACCAGCAGAAATCTTTGGATAACATGGGTGGTAGTGAATTTACCTGACGAAGGTATGAAACATAAAAATACATAAAATGAAGTAGATGAAAACGAATATGGACGCCTAAAAATGGGATTGATAGAAAATGTAAAATGACATAGCTGTTATGGCTAGAGGAAAAATCTGAGACTGCAGGAGCATGCATGATTAGATGAAGGATCGATGCCACTTACAAGAAAATTAAACATGCTTTTGGAGGGAAGAGAAACGCCTGAATCAATATCAAGAGCTCAGATGGGAAGGTAGTACTAAAGATAGGGAAGCTGAGGGGCTATACCTGTCCGAAACTTTGACACGTATTAAGTATCGCAGTTGCTCTAGCGCCTGAAGACAGGCAAACTCCACCTAGTGGTTGTCGAAGGGGTTCCTAACCATCAGGCACTAGCGCAACCGCGAAGCTGATTGCGTGTCGAAGTTTCTCAAAGGGCCATTCGCAACGTGCTAAAGGAGCGTGGGTGGCACCGAGGGTGTTGTCGAACGGGGGGTTCTTAGGGAGACCCTCTAAGTGTTATTCAAGCACATGTTGCCGTTGCACCCCTCCGTGAACACACCTCAAGAGGGCGCTAAGAATGAAAAGTGAAAAAGCGTAAAAAAAGCTTTTCTATTCAGGATGACGTGTAAATTTCGTCGACTAATTTTGAACTGTCCCAAGTCGTTCCACCGTGTCTACTGGGGCATAAATTCCGGTCGCAATATAAACCAAACGGCTCAGAGTACATTCATTGGAGTTGCAGCCCCATGGTGTCCTTAGTGTAGAGCTACCCAAGGGTAGGTGAAGTGTCGAACGTTGTCAAGAACGTCGTCCAGTTGACCAACGCGTTGCGAGCTGTCACTTTCGACCGTGAAATGTATGGCAACCAACGCCCCAAGGGAAGAAGCCTTTACGCCACATTCTCTTTCCTCTTAATTAGAGGTCTGCATTATCTCCGATTTTTACCGGCGAGTCCCGCTCGCCCCTCTGGCTCTCGGGAGTATGCGGCCGATCGTCCTCTTCCGCCAGCTGTGGGCAGCCGATCGCCAGCGCGCGGCCGACTGCGCCAAACGCTCGGCCGGTCGCCAGTAACCGGTGGACTCAGTGCTAGCGAGCGGCGCTTCGTCACACTCCTTGAGATCAGAGGCCACCGCTTCACATTAACCACTCACTTATTTCTTTTACAAATGTCTTTCGTTGTTTACTACCAGTTCTATGACCTAAATAACACACTTGCGTATGTTACATTTGATGTCTGTTAATACGTTGCAGACTACTGGAGTTTCGCCTTTGAGGTTTTCATGTATTACAGTAATTGTAACGTTAGAAACTGTAATGTATGTATTTAGTATTTTGTTCCGTTCGGCAGACAAACGGGAACACAGTAGTCTAATCATGGACTATGTGTAGCCTATCTCCAAACTCGGCCACGTATACGTTGTACGAATATTGAATACAGGATCGGGAAGGGATGACGGAGTTAAAAGTAATACTAACGAAATTTTGTTCCACAAACGTTAATTTCTGAACAAATTATGACCTGTAAATAACGTTACAAGTGAATCATGACTATACAATTCGTTTTTCGTCATTGGTGCTCCCTGATACACAGGCGTCATTTGTGTTCCCTGTGAAGTCAATGAAAGTGGAATCATACATTTATAGAGTTTGAGGAATGTTTCCTTCCTTGTGATTACGTGGTATGTTGTGAATACTTACGTAATTTTGACGGATCAATAAGAGATCATCCACCTTGTCTGATTCCAGGCACGATCTTTTGCTGGACAGCAGGTGACCGCCCTGTCTAAAATTTCTCTCGCGGGCGGCACTAGTGGCAGGAATACAGAGAACTCTTCTGGCTACTACCGACAGCTTTGGAAATAACCCCGCGTGCGTGTTCCACCACTACAAAATTTGTCCTTCGGCACAGCTACAGTCGGATTTGGAGAGCGAAAGGTACTTGTCGAGTTCATTGGTAGTAACTGTGTGTCCATCTTCGTTGTCCTCATTCGAACTCCAGTCCATCCTGGACTTTTTCATGGGAAGAACTTGGTCACTGTTTGCTTGAATGGACTCTAAACATGAATGAAAACATCCGTAAGATATTCCTGTCACCTTCAAATATGTACACACCGTAGATAGAATTACTGGTTACTAGACGACTATGTACCCGTGGTCTAAGGGACCGGCACGGTTGCTCAGCGTGTTCGGTCAGAGCGCCGGTTGGCCTCTGTAAAAAAAAAAACTGAGTTGAAGGATCACCCTCCGCACTTGAATAGGATGTCATGCGAAGTCCGCAACGACCAAACACAACGATAAAAAAAAAGGGGGTAGCGTCTTTAATTCATGATCAAAACGTCTTCGGTCCCGGGTTCGATCCCCGCCACTGCCTAAATTTTGATAAATAATCAGCATTGGCGGCCGAAGACTTCCGGCATAAGAAGTCAGCCTAATTCTGCCAAAGGCCTTGTCAAAGAGAGCGGAGGAGCGGATAGAGGTTCAGGGCACTCTCTTGTCCTAGGGGTGGGAAATTGTCCCTAAAGGCGGAAGAATCAGCAATGATCAACGACATGAGGATGTAGAAGGCAATGGAAACCACTGCATTAAAGACACGTAACGTGTATCCACAGGACATGTGGCCTGTAATTGAAGAAGTGTCGTGATGATCTCTCCATTGGCAAAAGATTCCGGATCTCCGGGAGGGGACCGCCAAGGGGGAGGTTACCACGAGAAAAAGATTGAATAATCAACGAAAGGATAACGTTCTACGAGTCGGGGCGTGGAATGTCAGAAGCTTGAACGTGGTAGGGAAACTAGAAAATCTGAAAAGGGAAATGCAAAGGCTCAATCTAGATATACTAGAGGTCAGTGCAGTGAAGTGGAAGGAAGACAAGGATTTCTGGTCAGATGAGTATCGGGTAATCAACAGCAGCAGAAAATGGTATAACAGGTGTAGGATTCGTTATGAATAGGAAGGTAGGGCAGAGGGTGTGTTACTGTGAACAGTTCAGTGACCGGGTTGTTCTAATCAGAATCGACAGCAGACCAACACCGACAACGATAGTTAAGGTATACATGCCAACGTCGCAAGCTGAAGATGAACAGATAGAGAAAGTGTATGAGGGTATTGAAAGGGTAATGCAGTATGTAAAGGGGGACGAAAATCTAATAGTCATGGGCGACTGGAATGCAGTTGTAGGGGAAGGAGTAGAAGAAAAGGTTACAGGAGAATATGGGCTTGGGACAAGGAATGAAAGAGGAGAAAGACTAATTGAGTTCTGTAACAAGTTTCAGCTAGTAATAGCGAATACCCTGTTCAAGAGTCACAAGAGGAGGAGGTATACTTGGAAAAGGCCGGGAGATACGGGAAGATTTCAATTAGATTACATCATGGTCAGACAGAGATTCCGAAATCAGATATTGGATAGAAAGACGTACCCAGGAGCAGATCTAGACTCAGATCACAATAAAGTAGTGATGAAGAGTAGGCTGAAGTTCAAGACATTAGTTAGGAAGAATCAATACGCAAAGAAGTGGGATACGGAAGTACTAAGGAATGACGAGATACGTTTGAAGTTCTCTAACGCTATAGATACAGCAATAAGGAATAGCGCAGTAGGCAGCACAGTTGAAGAGGAATGGACATCTCTAAAAAGGGCCATCACAGAAGTTGGGAAGGAAAACATAGGTACAAAGAAGGTAGCTGCGAAGAAACCATGGGTAACAGAAGAAATACTTCAGTTGATTGATGAAAGGAGGAAGTACAAACATGTTCCGGGAAAATCAGGAATACAGAAATACAAGTCGCTGAGGAATGAAATAAATAGGAAGCTCGGGGAAGCTAAGACGAAATGGCTGCAGGAAAAATGTGAAGACATCGAAAAAGATATGATTGTCGGAAGGACAGACTCAGCATACAGGAAGGTCAAAACAATCTTTGGTGACATGAAAAGCAACGGTGGTAACATTAAGAGTGCAACGGGAATTCCACTGTTAAATGCAGAGGAGAGAGCAGATAGGTGGAAAGAATGCATTGAAAGCCTCTATGAGGGTGAAGATTTCTCTGATGTGGTAGAAGAAGAAACAGGAGTCGATTTAGAAGAGATAGGGGATCCAGTATTAGAATCGGAATTTAAAAGAGCTTTGGAGGACTTACGGTCAAATAAGGCAGAAGGGATAGATAACATTCCACCAGAATTTCTAAAATCATTGGGGGGAATGGCAACAAAACATCTATTCACGTTGGTGTGTAGAATATATGAGTCTGGCGATATACCATCTGACTTTCGGAAAAGCATCATCCACACAATTCCGAAGACGGCAAGAGCTGACAAGTGCGAGAATTATCGCACAATCAGCTTAACAGCTCATGCATCGGAGCTGCTTACAAGAATAATATACAGAAGAATGGAAACGAAAATTGAGCCTGCGCTAGGTGACGACCAGTTTGGCTTTAGGAAAAGTAAAGGGACGAGAGAGGCAATTCTGACGTTACGGCTAATAATGGAAGCAAGGCTAAAGAAAAATCAAGACACTTTCATGGGATTTGTCGACCTGGAAAAAGCGCTCGACAATATAAAATGGTGCAAGCTGTTCGAGATTCTGAAAAAAGTAGGGGTAAGCTATAGGGAGAGACGGGTCGTATACAATATGTACAACAACCAAGAGGGAATAATAAGAGTGGACGATCAAGAACGAAGCGCTCGTATTAAGAAGGGTGTAAGACAAGGCTGTAGCCTTTCGCCCCTACTCTTCAATCTGTACATCGAGGAAGCAATGATGGAAATAAAAGAAAGGTTCAGGAGTGGAATTAAAATACAAGGTGAAAGGATATCAATGATACGATTCGCCGATGACATTGCTATCCTGAGTGAAAGTGAAGAAGAATTAAATGATCTGCTGAACGGAATGAACAGTCTAATGAGTACAAGTACGATTTGAGAGTAAATCGGAGAAGGACGAAGGTAATGAGAAGTAGTAGAAATGACAACAGCGAGAAACTTAACATCAGGATTGATGGTCACGAAGTCAATGAAGTTAAGGAATTCTGCTACCTAGGCAGTAAAATAACCAATGACGGACGGAGCAAGGAGGACATCAAAAGCAGATTCGCTATGGCAAAAAAGGCATTTCTGGCCAAGAGAAGTCTACTAATATCAAATACCGGCCTTAATTTGAGGAAGAAATTTCTGAGGATGTACGTCTGGAGTACAGCATTGTATGGTAGTGAAACATGGACTGTGGGAAAACCGGAACAGAAGAGAATCGAAGCATTTGAGGTGTGGTGCTATAGACGAATGTTGAAAATTAGGTGGACTGATAAGGTAAGGAATGAGGAGGTCCTACGCAGAATCGAAGAGGAAAGGAATATGTGGAAAACACTGATAAGGAGAAGGGACAGGATGATAGAACATCTGCTAAGACATGAGGGAATGACTTCCATGGTACTAGAGGGAGCTGTAGAGGGCAAAAACTGTAGAGGAAGACAGAGATTGGAATACGTCAAGCAAATAATTGAGGACGTAGGTTGCAAGTGTTACTCTGAGATGAAGAGGTTAGCACAGGAAAGGAATTCGTGGCGGGACGCATCAAACCAGTCAGTAGACTGATAACCAAGAAAAAATACGACTATATTTACGGTGTCATTTTATATATATCGAACAAATTACATCAAAACGCATTGTGGAATGTTTGAGCTGCGAAACCTTTCCCAAATATCACATTGTAGACGTAATAAATGTTGGTCTAACGAAAGATGGCAGATTAGACAAGCAAACATTCGTTTACTAATTGGTTTCAGTGAATGAACCTTACCATTTACGGGCAGTTCCGAGTACAACCGTTGAACTTCAGCATACGCGGCTTGCTTTTCGTCTGCTGTGAGTTTCTTCAAATGAGGCCGTGATGGCCATAGAACCGTGGCAACGGAATGGATAGCCTCAATTTTGCACTTCTCTGTGATGAAGTATGCAGCTCTCCTTTTTATTTTAGTCATGAGCTGAAAAGGAAACCCTATATACATAACTGCACTCTGGTAATTCAACAGTTGTATAAAGGATCCTAACCTATAGAAAGTGTTTTTACCTCGTTGTCACTGTCTATTGGTTCACAATGATGTAACAGACTCTTGTACCACGGCAGCACACGTTCCAGCGTTGTTATCTTTGCAGATTCCAAATCCAAACTCGCTTCTTTAAAGGGGGTTAGAAAAGCGACAACGTCTCGTACACACCCTTATTGAAAGGTTTCCACGAGTGTCGATTGCCCCCGGATTCTAGTACATCTCGAATATCGTCGCTTTGACTTATGACGGAACTGAGCATTTACTGTATACTGTTACACCGAGTTACAGGTTCTTGCTTCACAGAGTGCCGCAGAAGCCCCGAGTGACCTGATCTCTTCAAATAACCTACTATAGCTCTTGCTGATAGTAGACACGACAGGATTTCAGGGGCTTCGTCTTCTAAAAACGTCTCTTGAAATGTGTGGCGAAGCGCAGTCATCAAGCAGTGATCAAAGCAAGGCAAACAGTCGTAAGATTCAAGTGTCTTCTTCATATTAGCTCCTTGGTCGGGGACAAAGTAACATTTCGTAAGATCATTCTTGTTAATTCCTAAATCAAGCATCCGCTCTTCGATTTCGTGCCGTATGTTCGCTCCTGTCTTAGGTACGTCCGGAAACTCAGTTGTTATCTAAACAAGCGTTTCTAGCCGCCACTCATCATTCACATAATGCGACGTCACAGTCAAAAAATTTCTCTTCTTGTAGTTATCAGGCCACAGATCAGCGTCTAAAGCGCACATTTTGTTCTTTAAGGCACATATTAGGTTGGGCACCATTGTCACCCCTACTTTGTCTGCCTTTTCTTTAATATGCCGCGATACAGTGGTAGGGTGCGGAAGAACATCTTCTATAATGAGTTTGCCGTAAGTGGCGCCGACATTGATGTGCTGCTGCGAATAATTCTTGAAGCCAATCTTACTACAAGTATTTAACGGCAGCAAATCTATTCCACTCATATCGACCAACCTATCAACAACAACTTTCTTTGTGCTACTTGGTACTGCAAGTGGCCGGTGGACTTCTGCTCCGCATTTACTTTTGCAGTGCCGAAGCATATCTGTTGTGCTTGACTGGTACGAAAGTATGGTATCACATGTGGTACATTGCACGAAATCAGCAGAAGCCTGCGTGACAGGATCCACTACAAGTGCAAACGATTTCCAAGCTACAATTCTCGCCTCCTCTTCCGACATGTCTTTCTTCTTCAGGACTAATGGGCCGCTCCTAATTCTCTCCATAATACTTCTCTTCGTTTCATGAATGGAACGCTTGCGAACTATACTTGGTTTATCCATAACGCTGTCTGCGCTGCTCAAAGCCAGGTCGTCAACTGCGTTTACACACGGTTTCTAATGCTATTCGGCACTGTAGAGCGCGCGGCGGTTGTACCGTCGCCGGCCGAGATTGTGAGTACGCTCGAGCGCCCGGCAGTGCTCGACAGTCCAACGGATAACCGAGAGGTGGAGCACAACCGGCCACATCGTGAGTTAGACGGCCACAGCCGTATCGCAGCGTGCGCCTTTCCCAGCCGTCGAGCAGCGGCACGAAATGGGAAATGCTCGAGCGGTTGTTTTCATCGAAATGCAGAGCTCTAGTCTTAATGTCGATTCAGAGCAGCGGCGTGTCTGAAACATTTTCCTCGGCCACCCATAAGAAACCCACGTGATTTCAACTCTGGGTGTCGTGGTTCTGGCATCCACCGCAGAGGCGTCAAAAGAAGGGTAAAATATAGGTAAGAGGGGAGCGTGACGGCCTTTCCATCTTGTGACACGTCCATACTGTCGTCGGGCAGAATAGTGGCGAAATTTGGTGTCATTGTGACATCATTAACAGTTCTTAAAGCTCACTTTAACCTCTGAGCTGTGGCCTTTTTTTTTCATGTGTCTACATCTTGCTGTTTGAAGCATCTTTGTGCCTTTGAGTGACGATCCAGAGCGCCACGCCTTTGCGCAGGAGGACGATTGTAGTTACCTTTGAGCCAAATTTCGAACTTATGCGTCGGAACGTCAGACAATAACGGGGTTTCGCAAAGGTGGGGGAGTTTGTATGAGACAGATGAAATAATTTTTCCGTAAGGTGGGATTCAACAGCCGTAAAATGTTTTAACCACCAGCTATTTTTGTGGGACAAATCAACAGCTGATGGTTAAAATGAATTTCATAAAATACAGGTGAAATACTGAATTCCAATTTAAAAAAAAGAGCAGTTGATGACATAAGTGAATATTACTGAACTACCAGTTCAATAAGTCATGGTTGCCGAATATTAACACCCTTTCTTTTGAGAAAATGGGCAAGCTGGCTGATCTTGTGGTAGATTTGTTTGGCTTTCGGCGAAACGTAGAAACACGAGATGTAGTACTCACCATACGACTTATCTTGGATGACAGGTTGAAGAAAGGCAAAGCTAGGCTCCTAGCGTATGTAGGTTATGTTAATTTAGAGAAAGTTTTGGACAACGTTATTTGAATTACACTCTTTGAAATTTTTGAAGTAGCAGGGATAAAAAATAGTGAGTGAATAGTTGTTTACGTCTTGCGCAGAAACCAGACTGCATTTATAAAAGACGAAGGACATGAATTGAAGGAGTGGTTGAAATGAAGGTGAGACAGTTTTGTAAACCATTCCCATTAATAAAATGGTAAAGAAAACCAGGGAAAAGTTCAGGTCGAGGAAATAGGAACTATAAGGTTTGTCGATAACGCTGTAAGTCTTTCAGAGACGGTAAAGTACTTGGAACACCAGTTCAGTGGGTTCGATAGCGCCTTGAAAATAGATTATAAGATGTACATCAGCTAAAGTCAAACAAGGGTAATGGAATGGAGCCGAAGTAAATTAGAGAATGCCGAGGGAATTAGAATAGGAAATTAGACAATAAAATTAGATGAGTTTTGCTATTTGAGCAACAAAATGACTGATGATGGCTGAAGTAGAGATGATATAAAATACAAACCGGTAATAGAAAGAAAAGTGTTTCTAGAAAGAGGAATTTATTTCCCTCTAACATAAATCAAGCGTTAGGATGTATTTTCTAAAAGTGTTTGTCTGGAATGCATCCTTGTACGGAGGTGATATGTCGACGTTAAGCAGTTCAGGCAAGAAAAGAATGGAAGCTCTTGCAAGGTGGTGCTACAGAGGAATGTCGAAGATTAAATGGGTTAATCGAATAACTGATGAGAACATACTGAAACGAATTGAGGAAAAAAAATTTATGGCAAAATTTCCTTATAAGAGGGGATCGACTGATATGGTACATCATGAAGCTTCAAGTAATGATGAATTTGGCAATGGAAGGAAATGTGGAGGGTGGAAGTTCTAGAAATACGAGGAATCGATAAGCTCGATAATTTAATTTCTAAAAATACGGAATTATTTTAGTTACAGTAAAACATAAGGAAATGGAAGTAAAATATGAAGAAGATGAGGGTAATTTCAAATTATTGTATGGCTGTATTGAATGTAAAAAGATATGTCGGATAAGTGCTGCAAAATGAATTATTAAATTAGAAGTCATAATGTATTTGACCTCCCGAAATAAATCTGTATCAAGAAAGAAGAACAGAGTTATTTGATAGTTTATCTAAAGGGTTTCAGAAGGAAGTAAAGATTAACCAAAAGACAGTTGCCTTCCGAGACTGTCCAGAACACATGATGAAGAAGTTCTGAAACGAAAGACACATATTTCAAATAAAGAAACAGATAGGTATAACATTTTGGCTTTCGTTTCGGAAAATTCATCCTTCGTTTGTTTAATGATTTTGATGACGTTTCACGATCATCAATAGCTGGCCTTGTCAAAATTTCATCCTCAATTTCTTGTTCAGGCTGATGGCAAATGTTAGGCAATGGCAGCCACTAGTGCTGAAAGAATGCCAGAAAAATCATTAGATAAATGTCGGTCTAAGATTCCGAGTCGAAAACCGTACGTTAACAAGTGACCACAAAGCCTCATCAAGTAAATGAAGATAAGAAACCAGGAAAAATCCTCTGCAGTAACGATACGGTTGGTAGAGAATAGGGCAATCTTGGTCGCCACAGAAATAACAGGGACGTAGTGTACTATGACATAGTTCAAGAACTCCATTTGCAGTTGATCCTAGCCCAGAGTAAGATTAGAGCTGATTTCTCGCCGGTGGCGGCTGATGGGCTGTATTGCATCTCTCCAATGTACCCCTCACACATTGCTTAGGGCTCAGACACGATGACGCTTCTCGCCGTTCAGTGTGGTGGGAATCTTCACTGTTGCAGCTTGAGAAAGTCATTCACAAGAGCTTCTTTTTAAAAAAAAAAATCTCACGGGATAGATAAGGATGGTTCTCTTTATTAGGAATGATAATACACAGTAATGTCACCTTGTACTTTAATATAATTTGTTAAAGTACCATCAATCTTGGCCCAAACATTAATTCTTTCATTAGCATTTACACGTCTCCTGTTTCTTGTATATAATGAAAATGGTTTATCAGTATGTACAACACCTGTTCCATAGTTCCTATCACCTTGTACACCAATTGAAAAGTTGCGATAACAGATAATGTCTCTGTCATAGTACGACTCCAATCCTTGTAATGCTTTATCACTACCTCGTACTATGGCAAGTGTTAACCATGAATTACCAGGAACAAGTTCTGTAGTAGTACATGAAAAATTTATCTTGCATCCAACAAATGTTATAGGTCCAGTAAGTAGCTCCTCTTGAGAAACATTATTAGGAACAAAACTAAAAGTATCCACTGTCTTGTACACTGGAAGTCTGCTCCTCCTCGTGTATCTTCTGCGACGGTAAGGCATGGCTGTGTGCTCCGTGCGGCTGCCTCGAGTCGACTGAGCATGCTGCTGCCTCAGAACAGGATGTACTTCCTGTCCCCCACCCATGCGCGCAGCGCCAGCGCGCCTTATCAGTGTTGCGCAATCTTGATTTTCCAGCAACACGGGCCTAGTAAATCTAGGGCCCGTGTTGCCCGGCTGCCTCGCTCAGCGACTAAGTCCCACTCAAGGTCACCCGTCTTACACAGCAGCATAAGGATAAGTCACACAGCCATGATATATGACCCACTGCATACTTTTAAAAATCTGCTTTGTGTACAACAAGGCGTTAACAGTATTACTTCAAACACCAAAGAAGACGTTACATGTATTTTCATTATCTGTGAATCATTTTCTCCTTTCCTGCAGCGATCAGTCCGTGGAGAAATCTTGACGTGCTTTACAGTTATTCCCCTGTTTTTCGATTATTTCGTTTCTCCGAATTATCCAGAACGTTTGCACGCTAGAGTAGCTTATTGTCAGTAATACTAAACTTACGAAAGCACTTAACTTTATGGGTAATAATTTGATCAAGCTGATATTACTGTCAGCTCTGTTCTGTGCCAGTGATTTCGTGCATGTGTGTGACATACCGCGTCGCTTGCTCTTACTATTGTTCCTGCAATAGTTGTGAGTCTCAACTGACTGTTCTACTGGTATTTTTAGACTAAGTATACGAGGAGGCCTCTTCATTCTGTATATTATGTTTCATATCCTGCACACTAGTGACATTACTCTCTTTTGTCTGTTTTCACGTCCCGTTGCCATCGATTTTCGTTGTTCCTCGTGTATTAGTAAGTGCCCAATAAATAACATTGTTTGGTAAGGTTGATTTTTATACATTTTTTCCTCTTGTCTGTTCTTTCGAAAATGTCATTTTCTTTCTCTCTGTTCTGCTACATCGTTATACAGTGAACTAATCTAGAACACGCTCTGGAACCTAAGGTCAAGTGTAGCAAGGCTAGATTTACTGCTGGAGGAAGTCAGCAAATACTACAACACTCACAAAATATTAGATCACGTTTTAAAAATTAAAACAATGTAAAATACTTAACTAGAAAGGAATCTGTGTCCACAGGAACGTCACTATGTATTTGCTACTGTCAGTGAACACTATCAATTGTTATAAGCTGATATAGTACAGAATGATAATCACATCTCGATGTACAGTTGACTGTTAACTTTGATATTCATTATAAACTTTGATATACAGTTCTTACTAATAATCCTGTCAGGTCGCTGGTGGATCTCGGCTAAGACCATGCTGGCGTCGCAGACGAAGTTCGCAGAGTGGGATGAGCGTCACTGCTCTTTGTCTTTGATATAAGTAAGATTTTGGTAGCGGTGGCGTGTGGTAACCCTTGAAGGCTTGTCTACGCCGACGTATCTCATTCGCTGCTGCGTCTGGCAGCGACTATCTTATCCTGTGAGGTACCATATCCACCGTCGTTGTGTAGCGCTGGGTCATGAAACGACGGCGGGAGGGGGGGGGGGGGGGATTGGCAGGCTTGAATGCGGACGTAATTGAGCAGACAGGGACTATAGCGACAGCCGATGGGAGCTCCCTGTCCCCGTCCCCGTATCCACCTTTCGAGTGACCGGCAACACTAGCATGCACAAAAACAGGAAGACAGCATGCAGAACTTGAAGGGCATCCTGACGGCTCTCCAGAGTCGCTGCCTCCATGGACATCGGCTCTTGTTGGAGAGCTGTCGGCTATGTCGGCAAAGCCGACGGCGGCGGCGGCGGCCGACTCGGCCTCCGTTGCCAGTCCACTGGACGGCACTGGCTGCACGGATGGAGAGGTGGGGGTGACTGCTGTTGTTGACCCTAACGGCGTGCTGCGCCTGTGGGCAAAAATTCTGCTGCAGAATCGCTGACATAAGAGCGCTGCAGCTGGATCTCATAACACTGATGTAGCTCAGATGAACCTTGAACGACGTAAAACGGACGACCCAAAAGTTATGTGACGATACTGTGCTCCCAACGCTATTTTTTGACAAAGTCTTTAAAGAAAACTTTGCCCTGCGCTTGAAAATGTGTCTAACTTAGCGGAACGAACTGTTTCCTCGACAGCCACAGAAGATGCAACAGAGTAGCGTGATGACGACTGTATAATAATTCTGCCGGTGACTTCCTGACACGTCGCAGCGAGTGGTAGGAGAAGGAAAAATCTTTAAAGCTCGCTCCCATATGTGGTAGTATCGAAGAATGCCCATTTGACTTCTAAAGGTTCGAACGAGCTGAGGGTGAAAAGGAGCAGTAGTTATGTGTTATATGCCGCTCTTGGCACAAAACTGTTGAAAGCTGGCTGACGTGAATTGTGGTCCTTTGTCTAGTCAAAACCTTCTAGAAGGAAGAACTTCGAGAAAAAAAAAATAGTGGACAAAGCCAATACACTACTAGCAGTAGTAGTGGATGCCATGGGAACTACAAAAGGAAATTTGGTGTATGCATGTACCACCAACAACCACTGCTTGTTCCAAAATGGACACACAAAATCAATGTGTATGCATTGCCACGGTCCAGACAGACATGGTCACTGAAAAAAGCGTTGCTGTGGAGCAGATTGATGCCCCACACAAGCAATACAATGAGAGATCATTTGCTGAATTCTGGTGTCCATGCCCTGCCAAGTTATTTTGTGCAAACTACGCCTTAGGGATCTTGGTGTTACAAAGATAAAACTTCCCACTGATTAACGTAAGGAAACACAATCCATGTATCATCGCTCTCTGTATTCTACAGCAGACAGTCAGATTCTGTGGGTAGGTCGTGATGATCTGAAAAGTGGCGACGTCCCAAAGAGTGTGGAATTTCTTTCAACCTACATGGCCACCCATGCCACAAATATTGCAAAAATACCCAAGCAGTTGGGTCGGAAGCAGTTGCTGGAGAAATATGCCGAAAATCGAGTGGGAAAATATGAAGAATTTGAAAATATCGTGTATCAATTTGATAAAATGATTCCTATCTCGGTACAACCAATAACCGAGGCAAAAAGTCAGCATTCGAATGGTGAGCAGTGGGTCTGTACAACAACATGTATTGATAATAGACAAAAACAGAACGCAACGTAGCAGTTTGTGCTCTCTCCAATGAGAATGTCTCGGAAGGGTTAAACAAGACCGTTAAGATTGACGATCTCTAATAAAACATTACTTTCAGATGCACAAATGATGTTGGAACTTAGTACCACCATAGATAATGGTCAATGCCAAATTGACTATCATTGCACAGTGCTTTGAGAGTTTTCGAGGCAAAAGCACAGGGCGATCAGACGATTCATTTCTGTTGGAAAGCACATCTCCAATTCCGTAAGAAGATGCAGTCACAGCTAAGACTACAGGCTTAACTAGATCAAAATGAATCTGATAATGACGACTTAACAAAGTGACCTTTAACTGGTGAAATGCGACCTGAGAATCTTGGGACCTCTCAGAGGGAACATCTTTCAGACACAGCCATTTCAGCTGAGCAGCAATCTGTACAGCGTTTGCAATAAACTTTATGTAGTGGCCTGTAGCTGCTTGATGTTGCGGACGGCCAGCAAATCTTTAGTCACCGACCCCACCGACTCTGGTTGGGTCTATCTAGAGATCGGGTTTCACTAGGTATGGTCTGCACCTCAATAGGTATGTGGAGGTTGGCAAAGCTTATAGGTGACAGTGTAGTTGGTGGTGGTGGTGGGATCATTAAAATTCTTCTAGTAATTGTTGTTAGAGCTGCACCTTTTTTTAGATTGAGGTCTGCTGATAGATATATCTTCTTAAAGGAAGTCCCTCTAACTAAGGACTCCCTTCAGAGGACGTAATGTTTCCAACTAGAGAAGGAATTAGCATATTTCACCAAAATATAATAGGTATTAGAGATAAAGTTAGTGAACTGCTTACAGACGTTGACTCTGAAATTATTGGTATATCCAAGCGCCACTTAAGTAATTTGACAATTTAGAGGCTTCCTTTACCAGGATACAGATTAGCCGGCTGTTTTTCAAGGAGTTCCTTGCGTGGTGGGGGAGTGGCTATGTACGTAAAAAACAGTATTTCATTTGAGTCTATAGACGTATCGCGGGACTGCACTGAAAAGGTATTTGAATGTTGTGCAAGGGCAGTAGAATTTAGTGAAACTAAACTTCTAATTGTTGTTGTGTATAGATGCCTCTAACCGTGACTTCAGATCATTTCAGCTCAAGTTAGAGAGGGGTTTTGATTCACTTCCTAAGAAGTACAAGAAATAAGCTATATGATGTGACTTCAATATAAATTTTGTAGATGATGGTTCAAGTAAAAGAATGTTGGTAGCTCTCCTAAATTCATATGATCTGATGCAGACGGTGTTTTTCTCCAACTAGGGTTTAGCGGAACAGTAGCACAGCCATAGACAATATTTTTATTCATTCTTTATTACTAGATGGGCTTTTTGTTAGTAAAAGGGTGAATGGCCTTTCAGGCCATGATGCAAACATTTTAAAACTAAAAGGCTTAAGCACTCAAGCAAATGTCACACACTGTGTAGGAAAGTTAATCCAACAGCAACAGAGAGTTTTTTAAACCTTTTCAAGGAACAAAAGCTGTAGGATGTTTACAGTGCCGATGACGTTGATCATAAATATGCTTTCCTTAACACATTTCTCATGCTCTTCGAGACTTGCTTCCAATTAGAACGTTCTAAACGGGGTACTAGCAGTAATAGACAGCCCAGGTGGCTGACTAGTGGGATAAGGATATCATGTAGAAAAATTGGGAATTATATCAAAATGTTAGAAATAGTCACAATGAAGCCATAGTAGGCCATTGCAAACAGTATTGTAAGGTGCTTAAAAATGTTATTAGGAACCAAAGAGCATGTGGTATACAAATAGAATAGCTAATTCACAGGATAAAATTAAAATGTGTGGTCAGTTATGAAGGAAGTGTCTGGTCAGCGGCACAAAGTCGACAACATAAAGTCAGTTTGCAGTAAAAATATTTCTGTTACTGATAAACCAGATATATGTGCAGTATTCAACAATCACTTTCTGAGTATTGCTGCTGAATTAAATAAAAATTTAATTTCTACAGGGAATCATATAACTTCTTTGGCAAATGCCTTTTCGAGATTGGCGTCTGAAATACTCCTCTGTGATACAGACAAGGGGGAGACTGAGTCAATAATTAAATCACTGAAGACTAAGGACTTTCATGGATATGAATTAAAGTACTGTGCTGCACATATTATCCCTGTATTTAGCCACATTTGTAATTTTTCCTTTAGGAATGGTCAGTTTCCTGAACGATTAAAGCACTCAGTAGTGAAGCTGCTTTAAAAAAAATGAGAAAGGGAGAAGGTACACAATTTTAGTCCTATTTCTATGCATGTGTTTAATAAAGTTATTGAAAAGTCTGTGTATATAAGGATAATTGATCATTTTATATCGCACGATTTGCTATCAGATGTACAGTTTGGCTTTAGAAGTCGTTTAACAACTGAAAATGCTATATTCTCTTTTCTCCGTGAGGTACAGGCTGGGTTAAACAACATTGCTCCAGAAATTGGACCATTACGGAATACGGGGAGTAGCTCACAATTGGTTCACCTCTTACTTAAGCAACAGACAGGAAAAGGTCATTACTCACAATGTTGAGAAGAGCTGTGATGTGGGGTCTGAGTGGGGTACGATCAAGTGGGGGGCGTCTCAGGGATCAGTGTTGAGCTACTCCTGCTGCTTATTTATATAAATTATATGCCCTCTAGTATTATGGGTAACTCTAAAATATTTCTGTTTGCTGATGACACTGGCTTGGTATTAAGGATGATGTGTGCAACATTGGCTCTATTTCAAATAGTGCAGCTCATGACCTAAGTTCATCATTCGTAGAAAACAAAGTAACGCTAAATCACAGTAAGGCTTAGTTTTTACAGTTTTTAACACAATTCAACAAAACCCGACGTTTAAATTTCCTAGAATGGGCATATGATTAGTGAAACTGAACAGTTCAGATTTCTAGGTATTCAGATAGTAGTAAACTGTCGTGGAAATCCCACGTTCAGGATCTTGTTCAAAGACTTAATTCTGCCATTTTTACTATTCGAAAGGTATCTGACGTGAGCGATCGTTCGACACAAAAATTAGTCTACTTTACTTATTTTCATTCGCTTATGTCGTATAGTATTATATTTTGGGATAACTCTTCCCGTTCTAAAAGGATATTTTTGGCTCAGAAACGGGCGGTTCGGGCAATAAGTGGTGTGAGTTCGCGATCCTCTTGTCAACCCCTTTCCACGAGTCTGGGTATTTTAGCATTGGCCTCTCAATATATATATTCCTTACTGTCATTTCTTGTTACTAATGTTAGCTTATTCCCAAGAATAGGCAAATTTCACTCAGTTAATACTCGGCAGAAATCAAACCTACATTTGGATCGGACTTCCTTAACTTTTGTGCAGAAAGATGTGCAGTATACCGCTGCATACATTTTCAGAAAGCTACCACTCGAATTCAAAAATCTTAGCAATAATCCACGCGCTTTCAAATCCAAACTGAACAGTTTTCTCATGAGCCACTTCTATTCTGTCGAGGAGTTGCTTGAAAAATTAAACTGATTCTTGTTGTATTGTTGATTGCGTTTACTTAAACTTTGGATTGACTTTTTTCGGGTTCATAATCATTTTGTTTTCATCTGTTATTGCTTTTATGTTGTAATTTCATGTACTGACACGTTGCATAACCTTGGAGATTTACCCCTCAATTTGGACCTACGGAACTTGACGTGTAAAGGGTAAATAAATAAATAAGTAAATAAAAACCGCATTGTCTTTCTATCGTTGTAGGTCCTGAGCAGCCTGCCCACAAATAATACTGGGTACAGGTATAACATGATAAAATCGTTGTTGCACATTGTTTTCAACAGTAACGTATCCCTCAAAAGTCTTGAGCGCTCCCTTATCCTGGTTCAAAAAATTCACTGTGTTTATTGCACACGTGAGAAACGTTAGTATGAGGCACTGACTTTTAACACATTGGCTTATTTGCACAGGTTGAACAAAACAAACAAGTCTAAACCAAAACTGCTTGCACTGTTTCTAGAACACCGCATATGAAATGAAAGCCATTTAAGGTCACAAAAAACTGCTGGCAAGCTGCAAGCGTGAAGCACTGCAATTTTGTGCCCCTTATATGCAGCCTCTGTAGGTGTGGGCTCCTAATCACTTCAAAGTTGACTATACTGATTGGCCTACAGAAGAAGGTTTCCATGAAGGGGAAAAGTGAGCCTTCGTTCCGCCGGCTGTAATGGCGTTGCTGACACAACATTTACTTGCTGAAAGCCATAGTCGTACGGTACCCCGGTGTCTGCCGTAGTTGCTTTGTAAACAAACGGATAGGATGTGTCCTTGTTTACCACACCTGAAACATTTTGCATCATGACAAGGAAAAGCTTTTCTATCACGGTTTGAAAAACGCTGAGGAAAAGACTTCCTCATCTGAAAGGTTTTTCCTACATTTACTGTTAATCTGAGCCGTACTTCTATTCGCTTTGAAGTTAACCTTGGTCTGAGAATGAGTGTCCTGTGCACCGTGAAGAAGAGAAACAGAGAGAGCCTCAAAAGCAGCATCAGCTGTGGTGTCCGTACTACTTTCAAATTTTACGGCATGAAAAACTGTTTTCAAATTCAGATATAGCAACTTTAGGATAGTAGCGCATATGTATGGGTCTGGCACATTTTGCGTTATTGCATCACGTAATATAACATGACTATAACTTATTCCACAAGAACACAATATTTTGTTAGCACCGTAAGTTCAGTAATCCTTTGTTTTAATGACTATTCAGAATGCTTGTTTAGACGAAAAACTTTAAGTCTCACTGCAGCGAGGTGAATTTGTGCTTCGTAATGCTCATTGAGTTAGCAAACAAGTTCCTCATAATCAGCATCTTCCATACGTGAGTTGGGGAAAAGCTTTATACAGTCTCTACACGTCGGCTTCGACCATTGATAGAAGAAATACGGGGCACGTCATAACTCTAAAACTGTATGCTCTGAAGTAAGCTTCCATTTGCGCGCGATATTCGGACCGGTCCCCTTCTTTTCTGTTAAACTGGCTAAATTTGGGTGCAGCAACCGGCTGTGGTGCTGCTTGGAGCGACAGTAGGTTCATCATGTGTTGTACACTGAGCTGCAGTCGTTGAATACGTTGTGCGTGAAGATGAACGATTTCGTTTAGAGACCTTTTCGTTGGAGGCTTAGACTAGCCATTTTTAAACACTCCATAAGAAACACAGAACTATAAAAATATTATTGCCGCCGTTTTAGAGATACACTGGGTACTCGTGGCAGGTGTTAGACCCTTATGGTTGCCATGTGAGGCATATAGCGAAGGGACAACACACTGGAGTACAAAAGCAGCCGTCATCGTCGGCATTGTAGTGTGTCGTAGCACACCTAGATTTAATTCTGGAAGAGGTCGAGCGGATACTACAATACACACAAAATACCAGTTCACGTTTTTAAAATTTGATCAATCTAAAATACTCAACGTCCACAGCAACGCCACTATGTATTTATCACCGTCGATGAACACTATAAATGTTATCACTGGAGACAATGTAAAATAGTAATCACATATCAGTGCACAAGTGACTACAATCATTGATACACAGTTCTGACTGATAGTTCTTTTAGATCTCAGGCGGATTTGAGAAAAGACGGTGCTGTCGCTTCGGACGATGCTCGCAGTGTGGGGTGAGCGGCGCTGCGCGCTGGCGCAAGCAAGCTACCGGCAGCGGCGCAGTTGGGGAATTCTTTAGACCGTGTCTGAGCTGAGGTCTCTCATTCGTTGGTGCCTCTGGCGGTGACTGTCTTTAGCTCGTGGTGCATTTGTGAGGTACCAGTTGTAACCCGGGACCTCACTCGTCGGACGACATCAAATTAAGGTTTCATGGTCATTGTCCCACTTTCACTACTCTTTTCCGAATATCGCCGGCCGAAGTGGCCGTGCGGTTCTGGGCGCTGCAGTCTGGAACCGCGAGACCACTACGGTCGCAGGTTCGAATCTTGCGTCGGGCATGGACGTATGTGATGTCCTTAGGTTAGTTAGGTTTAACTAGTTCTAAGTTCTAGGGGACTAATGACCTCAGAAGTTGAATCCCATTGTGCTCAGAGCCATTTGAACCATTTTTTTCCGAATATCCTGATTGCTAAGGTTTACTTTTTACTGAAAGAGCTTTCTACCTGAGGTGTCGATTCCGTTCACAACTAGTGACCTTAATCTGTAGGTAAAGGACTAGTGACGGTACAAACTCCTGTTACTAGATGAATAGGTCTAGTATGCAAGGATTGATTTGTGGAGAGCGAGCGCGTGACATGGTGCACGATTCGCAGAAGCGTGTGGCGCGCCCGCGCGAGATCTGCGGCGGTCGATGGGATGTTTCCACGTGGTCCGCAGCTTGGGGTATTGTTTGCTTTCGCGCGCATTACGCGAAAACTATGTAACTTACGGTGAAGAGCGATGTGGCAGTGTATTGTGGTCAGCAATATGCACCTTTTGAAAGATCGATATTTATTTCAAGTTACGAGACGCAAAAGTTATAGCAACCTCAAAATCGGTTAATATCACGAATACTGAAAGATTAATAAAAACAGTAAATAACAACTTACAGGGATGAGCGAGGACTCATTAAAAACGTTTCGTCATAGCGCATCGAGTGCCGTAGTCATATGTTAAAATTCATGAATAATTAAGCCCGTAAAGAGCAATAAACAAAGTTTGAGGGAAAATTGTTTATAAAATTCAATAGAAAATTCATGACGTAAAAAACGGCACTATATAATATTTTTAATATTTTGGGTGGTAACACACGGATTTTAAACTATTTAAGTTATACTATACACTTAACTTGCAATAGTTTTCGTTGTGATTCTTGAGTTTCTCCCGGCGTATTTGATAATCAAAATATCCACGGGTGTGCTGCCGGTCTATAGTGTCCAACGGGCACAATATTTCGGCGATCATACATGTCGCCATCATCAGGCGAACTGACGGACTGAGCTCCTGTGAACGTGCCGGCACGGAGATCCGTACGCTATGGCTGCTCAGAGGGAACTGGGTTCGGTCGCGACGGCGGCCGATTTAAATACCCTCCGCACGCGGCGCGCTCCCTCCACCGTCCGCGCCCCGCGCCACGGTCACGCGGTGGAACAGGTTGCGACGGCGACTGACATGACGTCGGTGTGATGGCTCTGTCCGCCGTGGTCGTCACAACTATACGTTTGCTCGATTTACTCTTGATTAACCCAATCGCTGGTTCCCAAGCCTTGCTAAGATTATAGCCACAGTCACGGTTTATGAGGTCGTCATTGGTGCGAATTTCGATGGCCTCTCTAACAACGCTGTCCCAGTATCTCGACCTCTGTACCAGAATCCTCGTGCGGTCATACTCCATGGCGTGATTTTCCGACAAACAATGTTCAGCGACCGCCGACTTGCTCGGATACATCAGTCGAGTGTGCCTCTGGTGTTCACGGCATCGATCCTCGACGGTACCCATCGTCTGACCAATATACGACTTGCCACATTGACACGGAATCTGGTACACGCCGGCCTTCCTCAAACCGAGGTCATCTTTGGCACTCCCCACCAGTGCACGAGTTTTATTTGCAGGACAAAACACAGTTCCGACCGGTGTTTCTAGAGAATGCGGGCGATTTTCCCCGAGAGTGCGCCTGTGTATGGAATAAATGCAGTGCCAATCTCCTCCCTCGTGACTTCATCTATCTCAATAGGTTGTGCTGCAGTGGTTGGGCGGAGAGCACGTTGAACTGCCACTCTGAGTACCCAGTTCTCAGAACTGTATTTCGAAGAAAAAATGGGTACTCAGAGTGGCAGATTCAACGTGCTCTCCGCCCAACCACTGCAGCACAACCTGTTGAGATAGATGAAGTCACGAGGGAGGAGATAGGCACTGCATTTATTCCATACACAGGCGCACTCTCGGGGAAAATCGCCCACATTCTGAAGAAACACCGGGTCGGAACTGTGTTTTGTCCTCCAAATAAAACTCCTGCACTGGTGGGGAGTGCCAAAGATGACCTAGGTTTGAGGAAGGCCGGCGTGTACCAGATTCCGTGTCAATGTGGCAAGTCGTATATTGGTCAGACGATGCGTACCGTCGAGGATCGATGCCGTGAACACCAGAGGCACACTCGACTGATGTATCCGAGCAAGTCGGCGGTCGCTGAACATTTTTTGTCGGAAAATCACGCCATGGAGTATGACCGCACGAGGAATCTGGTACAACGTCGAGATACTGGGACAGCGTTGTTAGAAAGGCCATCGAAATTCGCACCAATGACGACCTCATAAACCGTGACTGTGGCTATAATCTTAGCAAGGCTTGGGAACCAGCGATTGGGTTAATCAAGAGTAAATCGAGCAAACGTATAGTTGTGACGACCACGGCGGACAGAGCCATCACGCCGACGTCATCTCAGACGCCGTCGCAACCTGTTCCACCGCGCGACCGTGGCGCGGGGCGCGGACGGTGGAGGGAGCGCGCCGCGGGCGGAGGGTATTTAAATCTGCCGCCGCCGCGACCGAACCCAGTTCCCTCTGAGCAGCCATAGCGTACGGATCTCCGTGCCGGCACGTTCACAGGAGCTCAGTCCGTCAGTTCACCTGATGATGGCGACATGTATGATCGCCGAAATATTGTGCCCGTGGGACACTATAGACCGGCAGCACACCCGTGGATATTTTGATAATAGTTTTCATTGTTTGCAAATTATTATTAACATTTATCACCCATAATTAATTAATTATTATAGATATGAAGATTTTGAGCAGCTTAATGTATAGATTGCTATAGATTACGTCTAAAAACGGTGCTATATGCAGTTCTATGTTAAAACTTTGCAACACAGATATAAGCAAACAAATCTGCGCTAAGTGGCGAAATTTTGCAAAAACTAAAACTTGATTTACGGGCGATAGAATAATCCCAGAAATTAATGTAACATAGTAAGTAAGATGTACTTTTTAGCGCGTTTCCGATGGTGTACTTATTTCTGTCGAGGGATGTATGTATCAAAATTTGTAACCTTAACTGGTGAGATTGGTACTTTTATAACCAGGGTGGACATCCGAGCCTATATAAGCGAGCGGCCATCTTGGCCAGGGGTCAGTCGTTTTGGAGGGTGGGTGGCGAGCGAGCCCCACTTGAGGGTGGCCCATGTGGTCGCTTGAGAATTCTTTTTCGCGCCAATTTATTTCGACAAAGCGTATTGTTTAAGAGTGCAAGTGTGCAAAGATATATTTGGTGAACTGGAAGTGCTACGATTATTTGTGTGAGTACGGTTTACGAGGTATACATCGTCGTAAGTGAACATGTGGCGATCTGTGATTTCGCGCCAAAACTGTTAGAACAATAAACCAGTGGGACTTTTGGTTCTGTTCGAATTAATTGAGTAATTTTAGTTTATAGCAACGTACATTACTGCTATTGGGGGCACGGAGTCAAATCATTATTAAAGTAAAACTGTAAACCGTCTCACCAGTGCGAATTTCATTGTGTGAAAGAAAAGAACAACGCTAATAAATAGTGATTGAACTGTGCCGTGAAAAACTGATTTTAGTATAATAATCGCCTAATTCTTGTTCCCAAGCATAAACTGTACTTACGTCTGAGTGAATAATTCATTCAAAAACTATAACAAATGCGCGGGTGTGAAAGTGTACTAATGCACCAAGTGTGGAAATCATACCCTGAGACTTGCGTGAGAGCCAAAATTTGCAATAACATTTTTAACTAACATTTGTATATGCACATTCCGTGTGAGAACTCTGCGACCGCACTTTATCTATTTTACCGCCCCGTCGCAGGATGTAATTCAAAGGCATGCTGCAGACACTGGATGACTGTATACATTAGTGCCCCAAATGTTAGTTTTGTTTCACGGACACTACATAAAGATGAGGGTTCGCAGACTACCTGGAAAATCGCGTCTTTGTGAAAATGTCTACAGAGCCAGTGTCTGCAAAGGGCATCCGCTGAGAAGGCTCAAGAATCGTGTGAGAAGAGCTCCTGTCTGGACGCTGCTGACGTGGTTGCCTGCTGGCCGCATCAGCTGCTCCCCCCACCCCCTGCCCCGCCCCTCTCCCTCCCACAACTCCCACTAATTGCGGACAATCAGCACCGCCCTCTCAGCAGCATCCATGGCCCTGCCGCCCTGCCGCCCCGCCGCCCCGGCCCCCGCCGCCCCGCTGCCGGGAGGTTCACGTTCCAGCGTCGATTCAGTGTTCATCACCTCCGTACAAATACATCTATACATCTGTGTCTACATTTCTATACCACACAGAGCGGGAGGGTGGGGGGGTGTAAGTAGCCGATCAGAGCCACTCATCTCCCAACTTTACTGTCCCGTTCGCGGATGGTACGCGAGCCCAGATTGTGACAGGCGTAAAAGTTTGTACAAAGGAAAAGGGGAAATGGGGACATGGGGCAAGTAGAAGGGGAAGAGGGAGGGAAAGAGGGTACTAAAATGGGAAGGGGGCGTAAATGTAAGAAATTAATTGGTAAGGCTAATGGTTCAGATGGCTCTGAGCACTATGGGACTTAACATCCGAGGTCATCAGTCCCCTAGAACTTAGAATTACTTAAACCTAACTAACCTAAGGACATCACAAACATCCATGCCCGAGGCAGGATTCGAACCTGCGACCGTAGTGGTCTCACGGTTCCATACTGTAGCGCCTAGAACCGCACGGCCACTCCGGCCGGCAATTGATAAGGACATTCGCATCGAACTGACCAGAGCATTACTTCCTTAAGACCAAATTTTCCCTGGTACATGGACCAAAATGGTTCAAATGGCTCTAAGCACTATGTGACTTAACATCTGAGGTCATCTGTCATCTAGACTTAGAACTACCTAAACCTAACTAACCTAAGGACATCACACACATCCATGCCCTAGGCAGGATTCTAACCTTGCGACCGTAGCACCAGCGCGGTTCTGGACTGAGGCGCCTAGAACCGCTTCGCTACAGCGGCCGGCGGTATATGGACCTCGTGCTTTGTTACCGACTTCTAGATGGAATCACTCTCGTTATTCCACGTGATGTTTCTCTCGATAAACAAATAAAAAGTGATGAGGATTAAAGAAAAATGGTAAGATGTCTGCGTTGTTAGGAAGAGAGGAAAGGGGCTGAATGGTGAGGGCGCAAAGTCGAAGTTCGCCCTGGGCACATGTCATCCTAGTTACACCACTGTCTGTATGCCCCTAAATTCCTTTAATTTTGTTGCTATTGTCTTAACGCGGCATGTATGCTGCGTAAAGTAACATGTTATGCGCATCTCTAAATATTTTGTGAGTAAGGGTCTCAGCGAAGGAAGTACATTGTACTAAATATAAGTGAAAACATGCGGATGAGAAAATATTGTGGTTAGTGCAGTACCCCGTGTGTTGGAAAACGGATGCCTATGTGTAGGGTAACACAAGGGAATAATGTAAGGAGACAAATATGTGGGTAATAAAAAGAAATTTTCACCATGAGAATTGTTTGTGATCTCATTAAGCTGACTCATAAACAGAACCATAATTGTAATAGTGATGACTGACGATGCTTTTAAAAAAGGGAAGTGCGTTTGGTCATTTAGTATCTCCACCAGTGGGTATCGATATGTGCAGACAAGTTGGCTTAGGAATGGCGGCAGACTAGTGGGACAAGTCGCCACGGACTGCGCGTGGGGAGCGTTGTGTGGGCAGAGCCGCTGACCCAAGTGTTTCCTTTACTTGCCAGCGGCGGTAGGTTGGGACCGTCACTTCTTGCTCTGATATCGATGAGTGGGGGCCTGGTCTTCACATCGTGCCGTGCTCTTGATTCCACGTGCTACCTCTTGTCACTCGCGCTTGTCACGTTACGTGCTTTCCTCAGTGGCCAATTCTTCGTGGTGTTCGAGCGTGCTGCTCCCCAGTAGGAGGACCTGCACGTCGAGTTTGTTTTTCTCTTCCGAGATCCAGCTTCTGGCAATGTCGAGCCACCAACAGCTAGAGTAGTTACAGTCGTGCTGAGAGGACGGTTTTGCGGTATCGTCACAAAGAGCAGATACAAAAGTAATAACGAAGAGCGTCCTTACGCGTGTAACGCTTACATTTTTTCATGGATTTAATTTGTGGTCACCATGGACCTGAAATTTTTGCAAAAGGAATAGTTGAGCATCAACGAGCAGCAACAAAAGCTACAGCAGGATGTAACTTCCTGCTGGCTCCCTATCCACCAAGCCTACAATTAACTAGAGAGTCAGTTGCAAATCCACTGTCGGACGCTGTGGCCGAGCGGTTGCAGGCGGTTCAGTCTGGAACTGCGCTGCTGATACGGTCGCAGGTTCGAATCCTGCCTCGGGCATGGATGTGTGTAGTGTCGTTAGGTTTAAGTATTTCTACGTCTAGAGACCTGATGACCTCAGATGTTAAGTCCCATAGTGCTTGGAGCCATTTTTTGAACCAATCCACTGCTACAGTTCTCTTGATACGAAAAACCGCTTGTGTCTTTAGTAGCTAATTTGTCTATACCCGTATTCTAAAACACGGATTCATATACTAAATGACTTGCTTTACTGTGATTTGTTGATAGACGACCTCCACATACATTTTCCTTCTATGACTTCTATAACTAGTCATACAGCTCGTCGATAGAAAACTTGATTGCTATGAGAATGGTGCCGTATTCGATTTCTGGGCTCGAGAAAAACGTCTGTGTAGAAGAATGATTGCCCCTAACAAAAACGACACGTATAAGGGTCAAAACATATAAATTATCTGTTTCAAGGCATATCAATATATGACAGCTAATTCATTAACAACACATAATACACCAATTCATGCTTCACTAATGGCAGTATTACATAAATGCTATCACGTCTCTGATTACAATAAAGAACAATGAATACAACGAATATCATAAATGATGTTCCTTTAAACCCATATTATAAACTGACAGGGCTTTATAATTGCATTCTTCAGATATTCGCTAACCCTCTACAATAATGGGGTGGTCCACCATTGTACCGAAACCAGTGCCTCACAGATAACAGAAGTAGAATATCTTCCATCAGATGCCCAGGATTCAGCTCGTTCGGTATGAATTGCAAATGCAACCGACCAGTTAGTCTAGGAGCCAAATAAACTGCTCCAGTGATGTGGTCTCCTTGAATACCGCACCATACGTTAACACAGCAGTGCGCTTGCATGTGATGTGGTCGTAACCAGTGAGGATTTGCAGGGGCTCAGTAATATTGACGGTCTATTGACAGTGGCGTCATTGGCGAAATAGCATTTATCTCCCCATGCAATCTGCCTGATGAAATCCAGATTCACGGCTACTTTATTTACGAGACGTCTGCCGAACGATACCCAATTTTGGGAATTGTTTCGATATACGAGCTGTTGGCGGGGTGCAGCCTAAGGGGATAAAATTTTCTTTCTTCCAGAATCCTTTGTACGGAAAATCTCGATATCCTCAGGTCCGCTGCTGCTCATCTTTGTCCTAATTACGATGAGAAGTAGATATCACTGGGCGAGATCTAATGACTTTCATAATATTAATAAGAATGACGATAATAGTATTATTATTATTATAGGTACAAATAATTCTGCAACCTAAATGCAATAGCACTATAACACTTTCGTTTATACTGCATTTACGCACGCCTTTTTTTCATTTCAACTATATTTACTGTCCGTGGGATGTGCATCGAAATAACGTTCTGGGAAACATCGGGTGTTTCGCGGATTTGTCTTTCCATGACACTTTGTACCTGGAAAGCCCTCTTGGTTCTTAAACGCATCTCCGAAAGTATAAAAACATGCGCAGAAGGTATTCGTCGCGTTGGAAAACGCTGTGAATACAACCTTCGGGCCTCAGCTGCATTGCAGTGCGCTCCCCCGTAGATCAGTATCATGTCGGTGTAGTCTTCGCTGCGGTAGCTACCTGTTTGACTGTAAGATCTGCCTGGAACTACAGACAGACAATCACGCAATCTTATCAGAGCGAAACCGGGAGGAAAACGCACGTCCACTTCCCCTTTGGACAGCAGTGGCGAGGCAACCGTTCTTGCATTAACGTTTGCGGGAAACATAAAACTACAGGGAAAGGCTTGCGTGGGAGATGAATTTGTAGACAGTATTATACACTCCTGGAAATGGAAAAAAGAACACATTGACACCGGTGTGTCAGACCCACCATACTTGCTCCGGACACTGCGAGAGGGCTGTACAAGCAATGATCACACGCACGGCACAGCGGACACACCAGGAACCGCGGTGTTGGCCGTCGAATGGCGCTAGCTGCGCAGCATTTGTGCACCGCCGCCGTCAGTGTCAGCCAGTTTGCCGTGGCATACGGAGCTCCATCGCAGTCTTTAACACTGGTAGCATGCCGCGACAGCGTGGACGTGAACCGTATGTGCAGTTGACGGACTTTGAGCGAGGGCGTATAGTGGGCATGCGGGAGGCCGGGTGGACGTACCGCCGATTTGCTCAACACGTGGGGCGTGAGGTCTCCACAGTACATCGATGTTGTCGCCAGTGGTCGGCGGAAGGTGCACGTGCCCGTCGACATGGGACCGGACCGCAGCGACGCACGGATGCACGCCAAGACCGTAGGATCCTACGCAGTGCCGTAGGGGACCGCACCGCCACTTCCCAGCAAATTAGGGACACTGTTGCTCCTGGGGTATCGGCGAGGACCATCCGCAACCGTCTCCATGAAGCTGGGCTACGGTCCCGCACACCGTTAGGCCGTCTTCCGCTCACGCCCCAACATCGTGCAGCCCGCCTCCAGTGGTGTCGCGACAGGCGTGAATGGAGGGACGAATGGAGACGTGTCGTCTTCAGCGATGAGAGTCGCTTCTGCCTTGGTGCCAATGATGGTCGTATGCGTGTTTGGCGCCGTGCAGGTGAGCGCCACAATCAGGACTGCATACGACCGAGGCACACAGGGCCAACACCCGGCATCATGGTGTGGGGAGCGATCTCCTACACTGGCCGTACACCACTGGTGATCGTCGAGGGGACACTGAATAGTGCACGGTACATCCAAACCGTCATCGAACCCATCGTTCTACCATTCCTAGACCGGCAAGGGAACTTGCTGTTCCAACAGGACAATGCACGTCCGCATGTATCCCGTGCCACCCAACGTGCTCTAGAAGGTGTAAGTCAACTACCCTGGCCAGCAAGATCTCCGGATCTGTCCCCCATTGAGCACGTTTGGGACTGGATGAAGCGTCGTCTCACGCGGTCTGCACGTCCAGCACGAACGCTGGTCCAACTGAGGCGCCAGGTGGAAATGGCATGGCAAGCCGTTCCACAGGACTACATCCAGCATCTCTACGATCGTCTCCATGGGAGAATAGCAGCCTGCATTGCTGCGAAAGGTGGATATACACTGTACTAGTGCCGACATTGTGCATGCTCTGTTGCCTGTGTCTATGTGCCTGTGGTTCTGTCAGTGTGATCATGTGATGTATCTGACCCCAGGAATGTGTCAATAAAGTTTCCCCTTCCTGGGACAATGAATTCACGGTGTTCTTATTTCAATTTCCAGGAGTGTAGAAATGGAGATGAGACGACAGATATGACCCTGCGAGAAGAATTTGATGGAGCACCGAAAGACCTAAGTCGAAGCAACACCACATGAGTAGACGAAATTCCGTCATAACTACTGACAGCCTTGGGAGAGCCAGCCATGAAAAAACTCTTCCATATGGGTTGCAAGGTTTATGAGACAGGCCGAATACATTCAGGCTTCAAGAAGAATGTAATAACTCCAATACAAAAGAAAGCAGTTGCTGACAGGTGTGAAAATTACCGAACTACCATGTTAATAAGCCATGTTTGCAAATAGCTAACACGAATTCCTTACAGAAAAATGGAAAAACTGGTAGAAGCCACCCTCAGGGCACATCAGTTTGGATTTCGGAGAAATGTAGGAATATGCGAGGCAATACTCACCCTACAATTTATCTTATCTTAGAAAATAGGTTAAGGAAATGCAAACCTACGTTTATGGAATTTGTAGACTTAGAGAAAGCTTTGACTGGAACACTCTCTTTGGAACTCTGAAGGTACCAGGGGTAAAATACAAGGAGTGAAACGCTATTTACAATTTCCACATTAACCAGGCGGCAGTTTGAAGAATCGACGGCCAAGAAAGAGAAGCAGAGGTTGAGAAGTGTGTGAGACAAGGTTGCAGCCTATTCCCCGATGTTGTTCAGTCTGTACATTGAGCAAGCTGTCAAGGAAAGCAAAGAAAAATGTGGAAAAGGAATTAAAGTTCAGGGAGACTAAATACGAACTTTGAGGTTTGCCAATATTATAATTCTGTCAGAGACAGCAAAGCAGATATTTCCTGGGGGTTAGTATGGGCAGAGGTCATTGCTGGCAACCGGAATAAAATAATAATTGGATCCTTTTACCGACCTTAGAATTCAGATGGTACAGTTGCTGAAAGGTTTGAAGAAAACTTGAGTTTCATTTCAAACACGTACTCAACTCATACAGTAATAGTTGGTGGTGACTTTAATTTACCCTCGATATGTTGTCGAAAATAGATGTTCAGTTCTGGAGGTACGCATAAAATATCATCCGAAGTTGTGCTAAACGCCTTCTCTGAAAATTATTTCGAGCAGTTAGTTCATGAGCCCATGCGAATAGTAAACGGATGTGAAAACACACTTGACCTCTTAGCAACAACTAATCCTGAGTTAATAACGAGCATTAAAACCGATTCAGGGATTAGTGAACACAGGGTTGCCGTAGCGAGATTGAATATTGTTATCCCCAAATCCTCGAGAAATAAGCGAAAAATATACCTATTCAAAAAAACAGCTAAAAATTCACTTGATGCCTTCCGGAGAAACAATTTCCACTCATTTTAAATTAATAATATAGGTGTAGACCAGATGTGGCTTAAATTTAAAGAAAAAGTATCGGCAGCAATTGTGAGATTTACACCAAATAAATTAACAAACGACGGAGCTGGTACACAAAATGGGTTAGAATACTGTTGCAGAAACAACGAAACAAATATGCCAAATTTAAGTAGACGCAAAATCCCCAAGATTGGCGATCTTTTGCAGAAGCTCGAAATTTAACCTGGACTTCAATGCGAGATGCTTATAGCAGTTTCCACAACGAAACTTTGTCTCGAAACCTGGCAGCAAATCCAAAGAGATTCTGGTCATATGTGAAGTATGTTAGCGGCAAGAAACAATCAATGCCTTCTCTGCTCGACAGCGATGGAGGATACTATCGAAGGCAGTGCTGCCAAAGCAGAGTTACTAAACACAGCCTTCCGAAATGCCTTCACAAAAGTAGACGAAGTAAATATTCCAGAATTGGAATCGAGAACAGCTGCCAACGTGAGTAACGTAAAAATAAGTATCCTCAGAGTAGTGAAGCAACTTACATCAGTTAATAAAAGCAAGTCTTCTGGTACAGACTGTACACCAATTAGGTTCCTTTGAGAGTATGCTGATGCATTAGCTCTATACTTAACAATCATATACAACCGTTCGCTCGACGAATGATCCGTACCCAAAGACTGGAAAGTAACGCAAGTCACACCAATAATTCAGAAAGGTAGTAGGAGTAATCCACTAAATTACAGGCCCATACCGTTAACGTCGATATGCAGCAGGATTTTGGAACATATATTGTGTTCGAACATTATGAATTACCTCGAAGAAAACGGTCTATTGACACATTGTCACCAAGGGTTTAGAAAACATCGCTCCTGTCAAACACAACTAGCTTTTTATTCACATGAAGTGTTGAGTGCTATTGACAGGGGATTTCAGATCGATTCCGTATTTCTGGATTTCTGGAAGGCTTTTGACACTGTACCATACAAGCGGCTCTTAGTGAAATTGCGTGCTTACGGAATATCGTCTCAGTTATGTGACGGGATTTGTGATTTCCTGTCAGAGAGGTCACAGTTCGTAGTAACTGATGGAAAGTCATCGAGCAAAACAGAAGGTAATGTTATAGGCTCTTTGCTGTTCCTTATCTATATAAACGATTTGGAAGACAATTTGAACGGCCGTCTTCGGTTGTTTGCAGATGACGCTGTCGTTTATTGACTAATAAAGTCATCAGAAGATCAAAACAAACTGCAAAACGATTTAGAGAAAATATATGAATGGTATGAAAAGTGGCAGTTGACCCTAATAACGAGAAGTGTGAGATCATCCACATGAGTGCTAAAAGTAACTCGTTAAACTCTGGTTACACGATAAATCAGTCTAATCTAAAAGCCGTAAATTAAACTTAATACCTAGGTATTACAATTACGAACAACTTAAATTGGAAGGAACACATAGAAAATGTTGTGGGGGAAGGCTTACCAAAGACTGCGCTTTATTGGCAGGACACTTAGAAACTGTAACAAACCTGCTAAGGAGACTGCCTACACTACGCTTGTCCGTCCTCTTTTAGAATATTGCTGTTCGGTGTGGGATCCTTACCAGATAGGACTGACGGAGTACATCGAAAAAGTTCAAAGAAAGTCGGCACGCTTTGTATTATCGCGAAATATGGGAGAGAGTATCACAGAAATGATACAGGATTTGGCTGGACATCATTAAAAGAAAGGCGATTTTCGTTGCGACGGAATCTCCTCACGAAATTCAAAAATGGTTCAAATGGCTCTGAGCACTATGGGACTTAGCATCTGAGGTCATCAGTCCCCTAGAACTTAGAACTACTTAAATCTAATTAACCTAAGGACATCACACACATGCATGCCCGAGGCAGGATTCGAACCTGCGACCGTATTATAGACGAAGACCAAAAGATGAATACTGCAAGCAGATTACGAGGGATCTACGTTGCAGTAGTTATTCAGAGATGAAGAGTCTTGGACAAGATAGAGTAGGATGGAGAGCTGCATCAAACCAGTCTTAGAACTGAAGACAAAAACAACAACTCAGAGTACACTGTTTAAGCAAAATACTGTTTAGCTATTGCTTATAATCTTACTCCTTATACATTCATCCAAGCTGCAATGAATAAAAGAGTACCCTTTTTATACAGTTTCTTTCTGTGTATTGAGATGAAACTAAATGTTCCAATTTAATGTCTCCAATAGGAGACGTTCCTTTAAGTCCTGTATAACATAGAAACTAATTTAGAACGACCGTTAATAGTCTATATCTAAAAGAGCTGTCTTCGGTGCAGCTCTATAATATTCGTTAGTGCATGTCCTTCTTAATAACACTGTGGAGAAATAGGTGCAGTATAGTTAACGTGTGTAGATAGATAAATACTGCAAGAGCGGTCATAAGAGTAGCTGTTCACTGTTAATTTGTTTACTCAATTTCTTGGGATGAAAGCGCGTTTACCACAGGCGATATTCGGTAGCATGATGTAGTCATTTACTTCATTAAATGTAAGAAGAATAGCGTTAAGTCTTAACTCGACAGATAAAATTTGTAATGTGTTTCTTAGTATAAGTTCTTTTAATAGCATCGGTGACGCAGTTTTTGATTCAAAGCTTTTTACATTATAAAGGTATGTAGAGAACTATACAATGCGACAACAGCGTGCGTTCCGGAAGTGCGCCAGAATACGGCGATTGTTCGGGAAACAGGCTGTAATGGAAACTGGGACGAGTTCCAATTTAATCCCTCCGAGTAGCAGTGCATACCGAACTGGCGAGCTCACGTATGAATTCACATCGTTCCATTTCCTGCGAGATGTATGCTGCGTTGCGTTATTACCATTGAGTATTTAACTGTGTATGCGCCCGCTCGTCCTACTGTATCGAAAATACAATGGGGACGACTCCCGAATACCGTTTAAAGTTAGGAGAGCAAAAATTTACTATAGCATATCTACCTCAGCTTTGCTTCCTTCCCCTCTTAGAAGCTGCTCTCTGTGTTATTTTTTTACTTGCTTCTTTTAAAAATTCAAGCCATATGAAGGAGAGATATATACATGTGCATCAGATTGGAGCAATACTATATTTTATTTCAAAATGTTGTAATGAATTTTATTTATGTTTTCTGTGTGACGAATGTACTTAAGATTTTAACTGTAGTGAAAACTGCAGTAATAGAATTATTTTATTATGGTCATCTATAAAAAAGTTTGCCAGATACCGAGAAAAGTTGTTGTGCTGCTACAGGGTGACATTTTCCATTGTTCTGTCCACGAAAGGAAAGAATGAATGAATGCGAAAAAACTTGTAGTCCGACTACTACGTTATTATATTACGGTGTTTTAGGAAATACTATTATCATAAGATTGTAATGAAATATTTTTGAGACTAGATCCCCACAAACAGTGTAGTGAATTTAGTTTACCCATCATTCCTGCTTTCATAGCAGGTACAGTTTTATAAATTTCTTCTTTGAATAGTAGTACAGGCATCTCCTAATTTAAAAATAATAGACATTCTTCTGTCTCCTGTAGCCTGTAACTGATCATTGTAAAGGGTAAAGACAAAGATCATTTCACTTCGTTGATTGACTTTTTGCAAGTAGCACACGACCTAAAAATGCTGAGACCCAACCATACTTATATTAACAATGGAATGTATCCACTACAATGTATCCGACTTCCTTATTATTGTGGATGTTACGTAATATTTTTTCTATTTGTTGTTCCTGGTCAGATGAAAGAGAGAGCCTCAAGGCCCTGATATGGTCAGGCTAAACAAGCCATTAAAAAAATAAACAAATAAATTAAAAAAAAACAACGCCTCCCTCCTCACATTCTGACGGGTGACGGGTTGAGATTGGTCATTGTGGAACGTAACAGCAGGACAATGTCCATGCCACAGCAGGCAGCGCTCAGCCGCTTAAGTTTCAGAGAACAAGCGATGCACAGTCAATATGATGTACGACGTACCAAACATTTATGACAAGACTTTTTATTATGTTGAAATAAGAAATAATTAACTGCAGCGTAGATACTTTGTTATTTACGTTATTTTAGTTGAAAACCAAATCTTGTGATAATTCGTGCTCTTTCAAGTGTTTATAATCTTTGTTCATCAGTATTTTGTATTGCACACATTCAGTGGCAGCTCAAGAGCTTATTACCGATACTTTGATTTGTGACTGGACTGAACGATGATTAATCCGAAAGATTTTCTGCGTTTATTAGATAATGATACCTTGGTTGGACGTCTGTTAGTTTTAAAATTATATGCAAAGCAAATATTTCTCATACAGAACAAAAGTACTTAGAAAGGTCTACTGTCCGGTGACACACCAGGAATAATTTCTAGCCTCTGAAGTAATGGAAATAATTAGTAGCAGACGGGACGCCAAATTTGTAATAAATTTATTTCTGTATACAGTGCGGTCTCTGAGTTGCTTCACAATGTCAAAAATTCCAAAACAGTAGTTACATTTTTACGAAGAAAACAGTCTAGATCACGTTTTACTATCTGTTCTGGCTGGTTTCGGTAGGTTTAGGGCCCTTTTATATCTAACAGGAAAATACAGGATTTTTACTTCAATCGGCGTCAGCTGAAGTACGACTTTACAACATTTGCAGCAGCGTTGTCGATCGTAACAGCTGTTAAAACGTGGTCAAAACTGTTTTGTTCATTGACTGAGAAAACAAAACCACTGACTGAATTTATGGGATGTTGGTTTTGTGTACTCGAAAAGTGCTTTCGAAGTACTGCTTCGTAGACAATGCGAGGGCTTCATGGAGTACGTCACTGATTATTACGACAGGTCAAGTAACTGTTATTGAATGCTGCACTATACTCCAAAGTAAAACAGACGCATGACATTATTTTCCAATATAGTCACCAAGTCTCTAAACAGCGATAGAAATCCGCTTCTACGCCTCGGAACAAATGTTCAAATCTTATGGGACTTAACTGCTAAGGTCATCAGTGCCTAAGCTTACACACTACTTAAATTATCCTAAGGACAAAAACACACCCATGCCCGAGGGAGGACTCGAACCTCCGTCGGGACCAGCCGCACAGTCCATCACTGCAGCGCCTCAGACCGCTCGGCGCCTCGGAACCATTAGAATAAATGGTTCAAATGGCTCTGAGCACTATGGGACTTAACATCTGAGGTCATCAGTCCCCTAGAACATAGAACTACTTAAACCTAACCAACCTAAGGACATCACACACATCCATGCCCGAGGCAGGATTCGAACCTGCGACCGTAGGAACCATTAGAAAACCTCTTCGTATACGTCCTCATCGCTGGAAAATCTCTTTCCCTCTAGCCGTTCTTTCGGCTTGCCGAAAAGACAGAAACAGCGTGTTGCAATATCTTCTTTCCTTCGTGGACAGCGATATCCAAGTCTCTGTGGACTTTGTCAAATTGGTAACATCACCCCACTACGGCTAGACGCGAGATTAGTGTATTGGTTAATAAAAAAAAAAAAAAAATGGGAGAAGAGAGACCGTGAAAAAGGGAAAGAATGAAAGAAATGCAGATCGGACTTTGTATTACGGAAAAGCTATCGGACTTCGTTATTCGAAAAAGCTATTGTTGGGGTGGTCCTTGTGGCGTTTTTGAGCAAAAGTTAAACCAATTTTCACTACAAAAGTTATTGAAAAGAAACAGAGAATAACAGAATGTAACTGACAGGGGGAAGTGGCGTAGACGAGAGATCATCCTTTACCAGATTAACTTATCTTCTTTAGGGCGGCGTCCACGTCTTCAAAAATCTCCTTCATTTCAGCGTGAAAAAATCTGCTCCGAAATCTTGTAATAGTCCAGGGATCACTAATTTATACCAATTAAAATCATCTTGATACTGTATGCAATTTAATTCACTTTGCTACTTCCATCCACCGAATTTCTTAATAATTTCCACAATGTCTACACATTACAATCAGATCAAGATTAGCCATTAAGTTTTTACGTCAGCATCCGATCACGCCTGCCTTAAGCTACGGCTATCAAGAGACAATTGAAACGGAATAAAAAAACAAAAAAAGTTAACAATTTTGGTAGTTTCTCTGCCGTCGAGCGCTCATACCGCTGCGACGAGATATTTTTTATCTGAGGGAACGAGTGTAGCGCGGCGAAATTCAAAGCCCCGCTACATCGCCCCCTCGACTGTCACACTAAAACATTTAGCGTGGCAGGCTAGCAAACCTAAAAGTCAATACATGTAATTTTCATTGGAAAGGCCACGTGCATCCATAGGGGATATATATATATATATATCATTTCTATCTATAAATTATAAACAAAGAACATATTATTATAATTGACAGCAAAATGTCTCTTTCTCACTGTCCGTTGCTCGACGTCGGCTGCACGGATGGTTACTGCTCCTTTGCACTTACCTTGCATAGCCTAAAAAGTCAAATGTCTTCAACGTAGATGTAATTTTGTCATCTGTTCGCTTAAGTGGAGGTGTTGTACGAGTCGCAAAACGGCCTTAATAACTCTCCTATCTTTTGCTTCCTCAGGGTTTTCTGTCATATGTAATTATAATAAAGGCTAATATGGCACTAAATTTCACTTTCGTATTTTTTTTTTTTTTTTAACAAATGCATTCACATGAGGGCTGTGTAAAAACTATGTTTCAACTTAAGTTCCTTAAAATATCATTCTCCTGTCTGAACACGAACTATAAATGTTTTCTTCCACACAATGGCGTAACAAAACTTAACGAAAGGTTACTAAGTTACACTTCTGAAATAAATTAAAGCTAATGTGTTTCCAAGTTACATTCTTATTACACTTCTTTCCACAGCTGTAATCATCGTTATGTTCACTCTGCTTTTCTTGCATTCATTCCTTTTCAAGGGCACTGAAAATAGATTCACATTTAACGTCTTGTACTCACGTGTTCTAACTCATCACAAATGTTTTCTTTCAAACTGAAATTCTTATGTAATCTTAAAGATGTAAACTGTTTACTCACTTCTCCATGTAGCACAATATTACCAAAACATTCTCACTCATTCCTTACTCACATATTCATCATAATATATATATATATATATATATATATATATATATATATATATATATATATATCCTTATACATTAAACATATTCCTCATCAAACATTAATATATCACATACGTGGGGCCATTTGGCACTTCCATTCTCATAAAACTCCAATAATATTTTCCTCAAATAATCTCTCGTCTCCATCAACTACTTCTCAGTAACTTACCTTCTTATATTAACCTAAATATTAACTCATTCATACTGATCATTCATTCTTACGTCCTCATTCATTCTGCTACATACATATGTCATTACTGATCTCAATAGCTATTATTTTCTCTCATTGTAGTGCCTTGAAATAACTTGTTGATTCACCTTATAATTTACAATTAACAACCAATGTAACCTGCGTAGGTCTCATTCCTATATGAATATCTTTTCTCATTTAGTAAGTGTACTCACCTGGGTTTACTTTCTCTTCATAATTATGTGTACAAGTGTAACTGCAGTATATAATTTCCATAAATGAATGTTTGTGTTCTTATGCTGTATAACTTAATGTTCGTGTATTCAATACAAATATTTATGATCTCGTTTTCACAGCAACTTGCTCATGTTCAACTTAGTTATCATTATATTATGTTGTTTTAGTGCACAAAGGGTTTCAAATGTCTGTGGGGATGCAGCCCCCTCGGCTTGTGAGATAACGGGTATTCTAGGGAGTAACAACCTGGGTGAGGTATGCTTGCTATTCTGAAAGGACCTGAATATAATAGCTGCCATTTTCTGTTCAATTGTTTTAATTTTGTAGACTTGGGATGTGAACGCAACAGAATAAGGTCATCAACCTGATAGATTTGTGTATTTGTAACACGTTTGTCATACTTCTCTTTCCTGTTCTTGGCTTTATTGCACAACGTAGTGTATGCCTGTCTTACTTTCTCTTCCAAAGGTATGTGTGTTGTGGATGGGGTTAGCTTTGGAATGGGCATAGCCCACTTGTTCTGTTCAGGTTTGTTTAATAATAATTCCTGTGGTGGGTATCCTGTTGAGGCATGAGGCAAGTTGTTTACTATCTGCTCAAAGGGTGCTAAAAATTCGATCCACTTGGTGTGTTTGCGAGGTGAATGTATTCTCATGAATTGACCAAATTCTCTAAAAATCCTTTCTACGGGGTTCCCTTTTGGGTGAAATGCTGATGTAAGAATATGTTTGATGTTATGTGTAGCAACAAAAGATTTCCATTTTCTTCCCGTAAAATAGGGTGCGTTATCCGTAATAATGCTGTGGGGCTTGCCAAACCTTATAAAGTAACTGTTAGTCAAACGTCTAGCAATAGCAGATGCGTTGACAGTGCGGATAGCATACAATTTTAAGTATTTTGAGAAGACATCAAGTACAGCAACGATGTATTTCACACCTCCACGAGCCCTGGGATAAGGTCCTGCGATATCCAACGATACAAACTCCAAAGGTCGGGTTGGTATAATAGGATGTAATTCATTCAAAGATGATCGGTTGGAAAATTTTGCTTTTTGGCAGGTGATACATTTACGAACAATTTGCAACACTCTCCGACGCAGATTGGGAAAATAACAGTACTGTACTATTTTATCAGTGCATTTGGTGACTCCGTAGTGTCCCCAAGTTTTGTGTGTGAACAGAATAAAATCATCAACATGTGCGTCGGGTAGACAGACACAAATGGTGCGAGTCTGGGGTACGCCTATGAAAAAGTACATTTTTGTGTATTGTGTAATATTTTTGTAAATGTGAAGAAGGATCTGTACGTAATTTCTTTTTGATATTTGACCACCTGGGGTCGCTGTCCTGAAGTGAAGCAAAGTTCTTGCACATATTGTGGTAGTATGGAGCGTATGTACCATCATACATAAGTAAGATGTTAAAGTCTGATATTTGCTCGGAAAGTTCCGAAAAATCCTGTATGCCTTGGGGCAAACGGGACAGGGCATCGGCTACTACGTTTGATTCACCTTTAATGTAAACAATTTCGAAGCTGTATTCTTGCAGTGAAAGGCACCACCGGGTGAGCCGTGAATGAAGCAATTTGCATGATAGCAAGAAAGAAAGGGCTTGGTGGTCTGTGTATATGCGAGTATGTTTACCCCAAAGAAAGTAGCGAAACTTACGGAATGCCCAAATAATGGCAAGAGCCTCCCGTTCCGTCACCGAGTACGACCTCTCGCACTCAGTGAGCGTGCGGCTCGCAAAACTTATCGGTTTGATGACAGATTGTCTTGATTCGGATTGAATTTGAAATAGAAAAGCTCCAAGGCCGTATGATGACGAATCCGTGGATAGGCAAAAATCTGACGTCATGTCAGGGTGGCAGAGGAGGGGTGCGTTCACCAATGCATCTTTAATAGCCTGAAAATCAGCTTGGCAAAACTCTGTCCATCTCCAAATTGCGTTCTTTTTCAGTAAAGTTAGCAGATGAGAGCTGTTCAGAAGCTGTTTTGAAACAAACTTCCTAAAGAAAGAAGATAAACCTAAGAATGCTTTCAACTGTTTACGGTTTTGTGGAGGAGGGAAATTACGAATAGCATCAATCTTCTTAGAATCGGGACGAACGCCTTCCGGCGAGACAATATGGCCCAAAAACTTGATTTCACGCCTTCCTACTTTGGACTTCGAAAGATTTACTGTGACTCCAGCTTGTGAAAATTTAAATAAAATTTGCTGTAACAGATCAATATGTTCCTCCCACGTATTTGTTGCCACGACGATGTCATCGACGTACGCCGTGACGCGTGACAACAAACACGGGCCGAGAACGGCGTCAAGCGCCTCGATGAACACGCCCGCGCTTACGCGCAAGCCAAAAGGCAACACACAAAACTGATAACTGCGTCCTTCACAAAGGAAAGCAGTGTATTTACGACTGTCATTGTGAAGGGACACCTGCCAGTACGATGAGCGGAGGTCAATATTAGTTAGGTATTGTACATTATAAAATTTTAGCAACTGTTCATCCAAGTTGACGGGTCTTGTGTTAACGGGTATAATAATTTTGTTGATTTCACGTGCGTCTAGCACCAATCTGACATTTCCATCTTGCTTGCCTACCGCCAGGATAGGACTGCAATAAGGGGAATGTGATTTTTCTATAACACCCCAGATCAACATACGCTCGATTTCACGTAAAACTGCAGGTTTCTTCGCCCATGGAATATTATAATGTGTCCTACAATAAGTCTTATGTGGCTTAACATCCATTTTGTAGCTATAACCTCTGATTACACCAGGCCTCTCACTGAAAACTTGTGCATAATCACATAATAATTTGTACAATTCTTCTTGCTGTGGTTTCGTTAAGTAGTCAGATTCGACACATTTCTGATACAATAAATCCTGCTCAATTTCCTGATAGTCTGAATCTTCAGGTGTTAAATTACATACACTAACTATGGTAGGATATACCAATTGAAATTGACTTACTTCGTAATGTTTTTGTCGTGGTTCAATCGTCTTGTTAAGTTCAACATTAATTAGTTGTTCTCCTACGGATAATTGACATATGCCATTACTTAAATCTATGATTGCTTTGTGTTCATTCAAAAAATCCATCCCTAGGATGCAGTGTACGATAAGCTTGTCTACAATCAGAAAATTACACTTGAACTGTGTATTGGAAAATGTGAAGTTAACAAGGGCTTGCATGCGTATGGTCTTAGATTTAGTACCTGTGGCACTAACCACATGACAATTCTGTACAGGTAATGTAGGTATGTTTATAATTTCTTTCAATTCATTATAGAATGCGGTTGACATCACACTTGCAGCAGCACCAGTATCGAATAAAATTTGTACATCATAATCGTTAAACTTAACCCATGCCGTAGCTTGTATGAATTCTTCTACACAACTGCCTGATTTAATGTTTATTTCGTTGGTTAATTCCTGTTCTGCTGTCATTTTGTCATCGTACCTGAGGAAACAAACCGTCTCAGCCGTTGCGCTCTTACAACACCCCACGACCGTAGCACGAGCGCTTAGCTCGGTCGTCGACTGTTTTCCGTCGTCTGCTGTGTTTGGCCGGGTTCATTGACCAGCTCCACAAATTTTACATTCCGGCCGGTTGGCGCCCACGCGTCAGCTGATGGCGCGCCGCAATTGTTATTGCTACTTCGTGGCGGGGAGTGCATAACTGTACCGGGGAACGGCGGCGGTTTCCGTGGAGGGTTATGATTTGTCATGCGTGAATTTTGTGTGTTCCACATATTCTGTCGGTGATTGTTGGGATTGGTATTGTTTTGGTGGTAATTATGTCTCTTATATGTCATGTTCCTGTCAAAGTAGCCCGGGTTGTACCGGTTATTCTCACGTCTCCTATTGTTGTTGTTGTACTGTCTGTAATTTTCATTTTGCTTGTAGTTACCATTTTGATATGGGTGATAATTATTGTTATTATTCCACGAATTTCTGCGGTTGTTCCTACTGTCATACACGTTTCCATTTGAATATGTTTCGCGCGCAGGCGGATGGTTCCACCAACCACCGTCACTACGGTTCCTTTGGGGTGGGTGCTGGTTTTGGTTATTAATATGAATAAAATTTGAATGGCGTGAATCGCCTCTGTAAACTACGTCCATTTGATCTAAGAAGTTTAAGAAAGTCTTAACGTCATTCTCCGGTACTCCTATTAATCTGTCTCGGTATGGAAAGGGTAAGTGGCTCTTTAAAGTGTCAATTATCGCTGGCAAGTCGGCTGGTTTGGACCAGTACAGTGTCTTGTCTAGGTACCTCTCAAAGTATTGTCTTAATGTCTCTTTTTTAGGGTCATAGGTCTCGGGGTTGCACACTTCTCTCCTTAGACTCTGTTGCTCATTCTCGGACCAGAATTCGTCCAAGAAGGCTTGTTCGAACTGTTCAAACGTAAGGCACCGCCGCTTCATAGCGGCACCCCACTTAGCTGCTCGTCCTCTCATGAGATTGGTGACGTATCTGATTTTATCGACTTCTGACCAACTACGTGGAAAAACACCGTCAAATGATCTAATAAACACAATAGGGTGGACTTTGTGCTTGTCCTCACTGGAAAATGTCTGGAAATACCCATGTCTTACAAACGTGTCATCGGCCATGCCGGTAACGTAATATTGCTCGTTCGGTGGAAAAGAAAGCGGCACATTGTAATTTTGATTTGAAATAGGTGATTCCACAATAGGTGGTGTTCCGTCTGTGTCATTAGCCATGGTTTTAGCTGTTTTGTCGTTTCCTGACGATGCGTTTGCACCTATCGCCAAACACGGCACAACATTGTCTCGTAATTTTGTCACTTCGTCTTCTATGTGTTTTGTCTCGTCTTTAACATGTGTCTTTGTTTTTGAAAGTATGTCCTGTGTAATTGTTTCAAGTTTTTTGTCCAGATAGTCGTCACACAATTTACATTCATGTACAATTCTTTCGGCCATGTTGGTGTCGTTGTTTAGTGACGCGAGGTCCGCTCGATCTTCTAACTTTCCTATCTTTTCTTTGAGGTGGGTCTGTTCAAGAACTACCATTGTAAGTTGTTGGGTAATATTTCCCACTTCTTCAGTCAGCTTTTCTTGGGTGGAGCTAGCTGAAGTGTGGGCCTGAGCTAACTCTTCCACACGGGTGTTCACTTCCTGCTGCACATTAACTATTTGAGTTAACTGATTCTCACATCGGGTGATATTGTTTTTTGTTTCGTGTGTGAATGTAATCAAAGTTTCTTCCTGTTTAGTGACTCGATCGGACAGTGTCTCAAATCGCTGGCTGAGCTGTTGAGTGGTGTTATTTAATTCTGTCATCTGTTTTGTCGTCCGTTCAAAATTTTCGGTCATAGTATGGTTTAATATGTCAATTTTCTGACTAACGTCTCGTTTCATGTCTGCAAATAACTCTAATAGTCGGTCCAGTTTGTCAGTTTCCTGTGTCCGATTTGTGTCACATTGCTGAATTTGTCTCATATTCGGTTCTGACATTGATGTTAACAATGGCGCTGACGGTCTAGTCTCGCGTCCATTCCACATTTCGTCATTTAAAGTCGCCATCTGTGTATTATCACAAATGTTGCGAGTTTGAGGCAAAATCATTGCATTGATCCATGGAGGGAAACGCGGACTTTCTTGTTGGTTGAAAGATGAATCTACTTCACTTAACTCATCTGCCGAAACTATCTCTACCTTACCACGTTCCATTGTAATAGGATGTATAATAGTAAGTCAAAAAGGGAATAATATAAGTCTGATTAATAAAGATTTGACTCAAATTTAGGTTGAAATATTTTCTCGTCAATGTAAATGATTGCTCTATTGCAAACAATGGTTGAGAAAGATGCAGCAGGGCGGACAAAATTTTTCGTAACAAATGACTGTTTGGCTGTCAAATTCACGATCTTCATATGCTACAACAATACTATAATTACCACAAACTACAATAGAGATAGATAATTTTAGAAAAATCTAGAAGAAAACTACAGGATGTGTGGAAAAGGAAAAATGGATTCTGCAGTTGGCTATTGAATGTTTGAATGAAACATAATTGTGTGACTCACCATTAAATTTTCTGTCCTGAAACGGCTGGTCAATCACTTCTGCGTAAATCGTATTCGTCAAAATATGGATTTTCTTAATACATCTCCATCGGATAATCACCAAAAGTCCTCAAAATAAGTTTTGCATCAATATATGCCATGAAAAGAAAAACAGATTGAATTAGTTACAAAAATTCTTTACAATATTGTGCTATCATTTGCTTAGGTACAATAAAGTTGGTGTTTTCGTTACCCTTTAAACTTCAGGATTTTATTCTCTGTTGGGAAAAATACAAATTAAAGTTTCAAATTTGCTCAAAAACGACACATCCGAAAATTGCGTCCAGTCGCGGGAGCCAGTTGTAGTGGTTAATAAAAAAAAAAAAATGGGAGAAGAGAGACCGTGGAAAAGGGAAAGAATGAAAGAAATGCAGATCGGACTTTGTATTACGGAAAAGCTATCGGACTTCGTTATTCGAAAAAGCTATTGTTGGGGTGGTCCTCGTGGCGTTTTTGAGCAAAAGTTAAACCAATTTTCACTACAAAAGTTATTGAAAAGAAACAGAGAATAACAGAATGTAACTGACAGGGGGAAGTGGCGTAGACGAGAGATCATCCTTTACCAGATTAACTTATCTTCTTTAGGGCGGCGTCCACGTCTTCAAAAATCTCCTTCATTTCAGCGTGAAAAAATCTGCTCCGAAATCTTGTAATAGTCCAGGGATCACTAATTTATACCAATTAAAATCATCTTGATACTGTATGCAATTTAATTCACTTTGCTACTTCCATCCACCGAATTTCTTAATAATTTCCACAATGTCTACACATTACAATCAGATCAAGATTAGCCATTAAGTTTTTACGTCAGCATCCGATCACGCCTGCCTTAAGCTACGGCTATCAAGAGACAATTGAAACGGAATAAAAAAACAAAAAAAGTTAACAATTTTGGTAGTTTCTCTGCCGTCGAGCGCTCATACCGCTGCGACGAGATATTTTTTATCTGAGGGAACGAGTGTAGCGCGGCGAAATTCAAAGCCCCGCTACATTAGACTTGGTCCATATAGTGACAGGATGTCACGATGAATCTATGCGCAATGTAGAAGTTTTTCTCACAATAATAGTACTGTCCGGCGTACTTTCACTTCGGAGAGAGTTTACAGGTGCCGCGCCATTTCACTCGCAACTCTGATGCACTTGTTATCCAAGCTGCAGCTGAACTGTACCTGTAGGATACCCGGAAGACGTACTATATTCTGACAATGCTCCACCCATGTTGCGTAATCGTGTTAGCGTGAGACTACATGTGTAACTTAGTTTCTGAAGTCCCGACGTATGACCTGTTAATAATGTTGCATCACCTTGAAACATTTTGCCACGAAAACGATGAAACAACAAGAAATATCAGATAGCTGTCGCACTTGTGTATGAAACATATGGTTACTGATCAGAAAAGACAAACTACCGGCTATGAATTGAAAGATGAAACGAAATATTTGCTTTCAAACTCCTCTGTTCAAATGGTTCAAAGGGCTCTGAGCACTATGCGACTTAACTTCTGAGGTCATCAGTCGCCTAGAACTTAGAACTAATTAAACCTAACTAACCTAAGGACATCACACACATCCATGCCCGAGGCAGGATTCGAACCTGGGACCGTAGCGGTCGCCCGGCTCCAGACTGTAGCGCCCAGAACCGCACGGCCACTCCGGCCGGCAAACTCTTCTGTAACCAGTGAATATTTAGTAGGACTGTCTTGCTTAATTGGCATGTCATAGCAGGCGCTACTGATGTACTATGAGTCTGTAGAAATCAGGAGAATAGGGACTCCCACAGATTTCGGCATAGATCCTGTATCTGCATTTAAATGATCTCCCACGGTATCTATTATGTACCACAGTTCTCCTGAATAGGAAATTTTTCCCAGTGGATTGGATTGGATTGTTTGGGGGAAGAGAGCAAACAGCGAGGTCATCGGTCTCATCGGATTAGGGAAGGATGGGGAAGGAAGTCGGCCGTGCCCTTTGAAAGGAACCATCCCGGCATTTGCCTGGAGTGATTTAGGGAAATCACGGAAAACCTACATCGGGATGGCCGGACGCGGGATTGAATCGTCGTCCACCCGAATGCGAGTTCAGTGTGCTAACCACTGAGCCATTTCGCTCGGTGTTTTTCCTAGTGAAAGGATAACCTACAGCTCAGACATTTCCACTAAAAGGACAGAAGAACTGTGATCCAGTGTGGCTGTTGCACAGGAGCTCCTGACTAGTGTAAAATGGGCAAGTCTAGAGGTTTGAATTCCAAGACGTAATTCATGTGACGAGAAGACCATGTACTTTCTAGGACAAATCTGAATGACCAGCACCCGAGAGGATGATACCGCAACCCAAAATGGCAGAATGTAATGGCAATCCGATGGGAAATTAATAAATCAAAATAGACACAAGCAGCCTCATATTTCTAGCAGGATATTCAAAAATCAAGAATGGCACAACTAGCATAGTTGTGCTTTGACATCAAAATCCAAGGTGGTTAGCTGAGTTGTCTTAATATTAAAATTGCATTTTACCAGGCATTAAAATGTAACAGCTTACTGCATTGCAGTATTGTACGAGTCACTGAAACTAAACAGCCACCAATCACAGCCTAGTATTTTATGTGCCGTTAAAACGAAACAGCCAGTCAGTATGTAAGCCAGTAATGTCGGTACATGATTGTCGAAATGATGGGACGTGGCGGCCAGCAGAGTGCTTTGCAGCAGAATCACAGCTTTATGAAGTTCCAACCCCGTCTGAGACCTTGCTGACTTCACAGAAACCTAGCACAGCTTGGTCGAGACACACACACACTTAGTTTTCCTCATTTATTTAATCGTATGGCTAGGGCCCCCCGTCGGGCAGACCGTTCGCCTGGTGCCGGTCTTTCAATCTGATGGCACTTCGGTGACCTGCAGTCGATGAGGATGATAGGATGATGATGAGGACAGCACAACACACAGTCCCTGGGCGGAGAAAATTCTCCGATCCAGCCGGGAATCGAATCCGGGCGCAGAAGATTGACAATCCGTCACGCTGACCGTTCAGCTACCGGGGGCGGACTTAGATATCCTAATCAGAGGCCAGAATTTTAACAGCCATTAAAATGAAACAACTAAGCGCAGCCTAGGATTTTACCTGCCATCAAAACAATACACCCTATAAAATCATATAAATAGTTTTTATTAGTTATCACGAAAAAGTATGGCCAAAGTAATATTTGTCAGCCAAGGCAGACAGTAATTGCGGACAGTTACAAAAAGGCAGTAATTATTATTGTTCTATAATAGTACGAAACACATGATAGCTAAAATGCAGTATTGAAGGTGTCTTAGTCGACCACACGTGAAACATCAGGTGCTGCTCATATATCCACAGAAAAAAATATTGGAACCAGCCACTACGAACCACTGCTATAGAGGGCTTGCCACATTCCACCAGATAGCGCTACGCACGTCACCAGAGGATGCCGAATTTGCATCATGTCACTGCGATTCGTCCATGCACCTTTTTAAGGCACCACACTCAGAGCTTTGCCTCAGATTTTCTTCAGATTATTATCAGACCACTCTCTAATCAAACCGAGCATAAGGACGACAGTGCACTCTTACGAATATAGCACAATGTCAGTGATATTTTACGAAGTTAGCATGGCACAAGCGAGACTTCATGAACCTAGTAGCACAATGCTGGTGCTACTCTGACCCGTAGAAAGTATTCTAAACCAGAACCAGTGGAACAAAGAGAGAGAGAGAGAGAGAGAGAGAGAGAGAGAGAGAGAGAGAGAGAGAGAGAGAGAGAGAGAGAGTCTGCAGACGGACTACAGGTTACAAAGTGATGTATGCTTTATACTGAACATATTGAAAATAAATACATTTAACTTTTAATCATTGTACAGTGTTTGATATATTCTAGGGTTCCTTCACCTCGCTGCATCAATGGACGCAACACAAAGTAGTATGCTAAGGCTTTATCTTTATACCCCATTTGGTGCAAGACACAACGGATCTCCAAAATTTCCACATCTGAATTGTCTGATCTGCTGATCTATCTCACAGGTCGACAGCACTTGGAAATGAGACAAGTTTGACTTTTGTGCCACACTGAGTGCAAGGCTGTTGAATATTTCAGAACAAATGAAAATTTGTGCCAGAACAGGACTCAAACCAGGATTTTCCACTGATTGCAGTATTTGTAAGTACATTCTAAATTGAATGCAGGTGTTAATCATCAACACAGTGTACTAGACACTGCAATGCATTATTTCATGCCATAGCAATAAAATGACGAGAATAAACAGTGCCTCACTCTGTGTGGGAATAAAGGTAATAGTGTGTAAGCAAAAGGGAGAGTAGACATTTGGAAATACGGAGATTTTGTCTACTTCTAGTACTGTGATCAGATAGCCAAAGTTGTTAAGGCAACCAGTTGTGGCAAGCAGGAAATCTCCATTTGCGTCCCACTCCAGCACAATTTTTTTTTCTTTTTAAATATTCTACAGCTGATGTGGGACCATAATCACAATTTGTTAGTTCGTTCTTCTGCAGCGATACAAAACACCAACAATACTTTGTCCTTGGGATTACACTTTGATGACCCAAAAGTTGCCTGTATTACTCATCAAAATACATGTGAGTTGCTTACTGATACTACTGATCGCACATATAGATTAAGAGCACTTGTTAATAGCAACACTTTGATCTTTGTACCACACTTTAAATACCACACTTTTAACAAATCAAAAATACTTTGTATTATTTATCAAGATCCAGTCACCCACAAAACTGTATCTAATTCTCTGTACTTCGCCACTGACACTTGTGAGTATAAATAAGCATGAAGTAAAATTGTATCAAACTGCCCTATACATCACAATTTTATATTCAGTTGCAGGTAAGCATTAAATGAAACTGTTACAAACTGTTCCTCATGTCCCCATTTTATATTTACTTATGATAAGAATGGAACAAATTTATAACAAATTGCTCCTATGTCACAATTTTATGTTCAGTTATAGATAAGCAGCAAACAGAACCAAAAAATTGCTCATACATAGCCATTTCATATTCGGTTACAGATAAGAATCTATCGAAATTATAACCAATTGCCCCATACATTGCCATTCTATTGATTTTATAAGGTGTCCATGATATGCGTCTATGAGAGACTTTTACACATTCATTGGCTAAAGAACATGATATTACCAGTAAACTATGTGGAAATTGTTAACTCAGAGTACAACAAGGAGAATGTAAGTGTTAAATTAAAGGCTGTTGTCCACAATACCGTCAAACAGATATTGCCAAATTAGGTTTGATTCCTACAAATAAGGTAATTCTGCATGTCTTAAGAAAAAGAAGCAATTTGTCAAACAGGCATAAACTATTCCCTATGGTTGAAATTTCTGCCATAAGTGCAGTCAATGTGTTATGTGTACACAAAAGGAAACTTTAAATGGAAGAATCTGAAGTGAAAATAAAGAAATAAATATATATTTACAATTAAAGTAAACTGGTGTATTTGACAAAAAAAAATTGCCTTGAAAGAGGAACAAAATTTAATCTTGGAAAAAAACAGTTCATTGCAGATATGCAAGGAAGGCTTGCAGCTCACTTTAAACACAATATAGCGAAAAATCAGGATATGACTGGAAGAGATACGAGAAATCAGAAGCCAATGCGAAATGGCCCTGTGTTGGAGTATTCACAGAAAATTGTGGATCCAAAAACGATTACTCTATTCGTGGGTACATGGAAAATCTGATTGTAAAACTCTATCTCTGTTGCTTGTGCTTAAAAGTAAGGTTACATTGCACATAAATGTGGTGGCTTCGACATTCTGCATCTAACAACAGAAAAGATATTTACTGAGTTTAAAGCTGATCTAATAATTACATATAACGATTACTCCCCCAACGCCCCCCCACCCATGAACCATGGACCTCACCGTTGGTGGGGAGGCTTGCGTGCCTCAACGATACAGATAGCCGTACCGTAGGTGCAACCACAACGGTGGGGTATCTGTTGAGAGGCCAGACAAACTGACTGATCTGGCCTTGTAACACCAACCAAAATGGCCTTGCTGTTCTGGTACTGCGAACGGCTAAAAGCAAGAGGAAACTAAAGCCGTAATTATTCCCGAGGGCATGCAGCTTTACTGTATGATAAAATGATGATGGGGTCCTCGTGGGTAAAATATTCCGGAAGCAAAATAGTCCCCCATTCGGATCTCCGGGCGGGGACTCCTCAATAGGACGTCATTATCAGGAGAAAGAATACTGGCGTACTACGGATCGGAGTGTGGAATGTCAGATCCCTTCATTTAAGGAGGGAAATGGATAGGTTAAAGTTAGATATAGTGGAAATCAGTGAAGGTCGGTGGCAGGAGGAACAAGACTTTTGGTCAGGTGAATACAGGGTTATAAATACAATATCAAATAGGGGTAATGTAGGAGTAGGTTTAAAAATGAATAAAAATATGGGAGTACGGGTAAACTACTACAAACGGCATAGTTAGTGAACGCATTATTGTGGCCAAGATAAACACGAAGCCCACGCCTACTACAGTAGTACAAGTTTATATGCCAACTAGCTCTGCAGATGACGAAGAAATTGATGAAATGTATGATGAGATAAAAAAAATTATTCAGGTAGTGAAGGGAGACGAAAATTTAATAGTCATGGGTCACTGGAATTCGAGATTAGGAAGAGGGAGAGAAGAAAACATAGTAGATGAATATGTATTGGGGCTAAGAAATGAAAGAGGAAGCCGCCTGGTAGAATTTTGCGCAGAGCATAACTTAATCATAGCTAACACTTGGTTCAAGAATCATGAAAGAAGGCTGTATACATGGAAGAACCCTGGTGATACTAAAAGGTATCAAATAGATTATATAATGGTAAGACAGAGATTTAGGTTCCAGTTTTTAAATTGTTAGACATTTCCAGGGGCAGATGTGGACTCTGACCACAATCTATTGGTTATGAACTGTAGATTAAAACTGAAGAAACTGCAAAAAGGTGGGAATTTAAGGAGATGGATAAGTTGAAAGAACCAGAGGTTGTACAGAGTTTCAGGGAGAGCATAAGGGAACAATTGACAGGAATGGGAGAAAGAAATACAGTAGAAGAAAAATGGGTAGCTTTGAGGGATGAAATGGAGAAGGCAGCAGAGAATCAAGTAGGTAAAAAGAGGAGGGCTAGTAGAAATCCTTGGGTAACAGAAGAAATATTGAATTTAGTTGATGAAAGGAGAAAGTGTAAAAATGCAGTATATGAAGCAGGCAAAAACGAATACAAACGTCTCAAAAATGATATCGACAGGAAGTGCAAAATGGCTAAGCAAGGATGGCTAGAGGGCAAATGTAAGGATGTAGAGGCTTATCTCACTAGGGGTAAGATAGATACTGCCTACAGGAAAATTAAAGAGACCTTTGAAGAAAAAGAGAACCACTTGCATGAATATCAAGAGCTATGATGGAAACCAAGTTCTAAGCAAAGAAGGGAAAGCAGAAAGGTGGAAGGAGTATATAGAGGGTCTCTACAAGGGGATGCACTTGAGGACGATATTATGGAAATGGAAGAGGAGATAGAAGAAGATGAAATGGGAGATATGATACTGCGTGAAAAATTTGACAGAACACTGAAAGACCTAAGCCTTGGGAGAGCCAGTCCTGACAAAACTCTACCATCTGGTGATCAAGATGTATGAGACAGGCGAAATACCCTCAGACTTCAAGAAGAATATAATAATTCCAATCCCAAAGAAAGCAGGTGAAAATTACCGAACTATCAGTTTAATAAGTCACAGCTACAAAATACTAACACGAATTATTTACAGACGAATGGAAAAACTGATAGTAGGCAACCTCAGGGAAGATCAGTTTGGATTCCGTAGAAATGTTGGAACACGTGAGGCAGTACTGACCATACGACTTATCTTAGAAGCTAGATTAAGGAAAGGCAAACCTACGTTTTTAGCATTTATAGACTTAGAGAAAGCTTTTGACAATGTTGATTGGAATACTCTCTTTCAAATTCTGAATGTGGCAGGGGTAAAATACAGGGAGCGAAAGGCTATTTACAATTTGTACAGAAATCAGATGGCAGTTATAACAGTCGAGGGGTACGAAAGCGAAGCAGTGGTTGGGAAGGGAGTGAGACAGGGTTGTAGCCTATCCCCAATGTTATTCAATCTGTGTATTGAACAAGCAATAAAGGAAACAAAAGAAAAGTTCAGAGTAGGTATTAAAATCCATGGAGAAGAAATAAAAACTTTGAGGTTCACCGATGACATTGTAATTCTGTCAGAGAGAGCAAAGGACTTGGAAGAGCAGCTGAATGGAATGGACAGTGTCTTGAAAGGAGGGTATAAGATGAACATCAATAAAAGCAAAACGAGGATAGTGGAATGTAGTCGAATTAAGTCGGGTGATGCTGTGGGAATTAGATTAGGAAATGATACACTTAAAGTAGTAAAGGAGTTTTGCTATTTGGGGAGCAAAATGACTGATGATGGTCGAAGTAGAGAGGATATAAAATGTAGACTGGGAATGGAAAGGAAAGCGTTTTTGAAGAAGAGAAATTTGTTAACATCGAGTATAGATTTAAATGTCAGGAAGTCGTTTCTGAAAGTATTCGTATGGAGTGTAGCCATGTATGGAAGTGAAACGTGGATGATAAATGAATAAATGGTTCAAATGGCTCTGACCACTATGGGACTTAACATCTTAGGCAAGTGCGCCTTAACCCATTAGCTAGATCAGTGGTACCAAAAACAGACGCACGTGATTTGTACTGCTATAGAAAAGATAATACAGACAGTTTTTGGTTTCTTCAAAGAACGAAGTCTTCTCGTCAACAAGTGCATTTTAACGTGTAAGTTAGATCGATAGTACTAATAAGCGACCTATGAGTGTTTTTGCTTTATAGAAGAGATCTTTACTTATTTTGATAAGTAATATAGTAATTTTAAGTGCTGTTTAATGTTGGTGCAAAGATTGAAAAATGGCTCTGAGCACTATGGGACTTAACTTCTGACCTAACCAACCTAAGGATATTACACACATCCATGGCCGAGGCAGGATTCGAACCTGCGACCGTAGCAGTCCCGCGTTTCCGGACTGCAGCGCCTAGAACCGCACGGCTACCGGGGCGGTGGTTGATAAATTGTTTGGACAAGAAGAGACTAGAAGCTTTCGAAATGTGGTGCTACAGAAGAATGCTGAAGATTAGATGGGTAGATCACATAACTAATGAGGAGGTATTGAATAGAATTGGAGCTTGTGGCACAACTTGACTAGAAGAAGGGATCGGTTGGTAGGACATGTTCTGAGGCATCAAGGGATCACCAATTTAGTATTGGAGGGCAGCGTGGAGGGTAAAAATCGTAGAGGGAGACCAAGAGATGAATACACTAAGTAGATTCAGAAGGATGTAGGCTGCAATAGGTACTGGGAGATGAAGAAGCTTACACAGGATAGAGTAGCATGGAGAGCTGCATCAAACCAGTCTCAGGACTGAAGACCACAACAACAACAACAACAACAACAACGATTACTCGTTTGCTACAGTAGTAAGCTTAAAGTTCTGTGCGGAATTTCTGGTAGAATATCAGGGGAAGAGTTATCATCTTACGTGCATGAGGATGTGAAATGTCTCAACACTATTACTATGCAGCAAGTAAAAAGCAAAAGTAAAATTCCCGAATGCCCTCAGCTAGAAGAAGTGTGGTACATGGTATATGCAAACGGATTATCCAGTATTGTGCAGGTTCCAGCAGCAGGGAGTGTGACTGCTATGACTGCAAATGCAGTGCTCTGATCAGAAGACTCTAGGTGCGAGAGTTGTATAGTGTGTATACAAGCACTTGGCCAGCGTTGTACAGAGTCCAGTAGCAGGGAGCACATATGATGTGCACAAATCTTTGGACTCCGGCAGGTTTTGTCTCAGTTTTGGGCAACTAAAGAGAATTTTTGACAAATGATACAGACAGTTCAGAAATGGGAATAACATTCCTTACTTTGGTAGAAAGAGCAAACTATTTTCATTGCCAAGAGCACCTTAACCTGCGAATTACAATACTAGTGTCAATAAGGAAACCACGCGTGCACTGTTATAAAAGCGATTTTTACGTCTTTTGACAAATAATACAGGCCAATTTTGGTTACTTTAAGGTGTGGTACGAAGACTGATGTATTGTTATAGGCAAGTGCGCCTTAACCCATTAGCTAGATCAGTGGTACCAAAAACAGACGCACGTGATTTGTACTGCTATAGAAAAGATAATACAGACAGTTTTTGGTTTCTTCAAAGAACGAAGTCTTCTCGTCAACAAGTGCATTTTAACGTGTAAGTTAGATCGATACTACTAATAAGCGGCCTATGAGTGTTTTTGCTTTTATAGAAGAGATCGTTACTTATTTTGATAAGTAATATAGTAATTTTAAGTGCTGTTTAATGTTGGTGCAAAGATTGAAAAATGGCTCTGAGCGCTATGGGACTTAACTTATGAGGTCATCAGTCCCCTAGAACTTAGAACTACTTAAACCTAACTAACCTAAGGACATCATACACATCCATGCCCGAGGCAGGATTCGAACCTGTGACCGTAGCGATCGCGCGGTTTCAGACTGTAGCGCCTAGAACCGCTCGGCCAGCCCGGCCGGCCTGCAAAGATTGAGTTTCCGTTCGTGGTAAGATATCGAACTTTCCTCTATGTGCATCACTGTCTTTGATACAAGGAAGTCAAACAGTTTTTACGAAACTAACGTCCATTTGGTGCATTTGGAAGTTATATCTGCCTATTAAGAAAATATGCGATTTAAATGTTACATCACGATTAAGATCTTGCCAAAACGCGCCTTTTCTAGTATTATTTAATGCGATGAAGTGGTACAAAATGATAGGTAGGTGGATAAACATCCTATACATACTGATGTTATTTAGTAGTTGATTATGGAGACACAGTCTACAGACATTTTAGAGAGCCATGGCGCCATAGTTCTGATCGGCAACTGTCAAAACCTTCCTCAGAAGTTAGTTTTGTACTGCCAGTCGGGTTGTCAAGTACATTTTAACCGGTAAGTTACAGAAGTATTTATAGATGTGGTTATAACATTGAGGCTATTAACCTGCACGTTAAGTTGCCTAGCAACGACCATTCCGCAGAGCTCGCTAGTAAAATTCGTTTTTCTGAGTTTAAGTTATTTTGGGATTTAGTTTCGTTTCTCTTGTGACAAATTTAACGGTGTGTTAGCGGTTTTTAAAGTACGCGTCTTGTCATGGGTGCGGGGTGGACGGCGGCCAGTACAGTGAAGGGGAGAAACAGCCAAACACTCTGCACTACTACACGGTGTTACCAACCTAATTTATGGTACTCTTCAGTACCTGAACACTGACGGAGACCACCAGTAAAGTCAACTTAGCCGACGGCCAAGAGACCCTTTTACCAGTCCACCTATAAAACGACAACATGAGGAAAATTAACAGCTGCTCCACAAGGCCGACGAACTTACACGTTTGACAGATGATCTTGGGGCAGCTGCACAGCAAGCAGCAATCACAGCGATGGTTACATCCATTCCCAATTTCTTAACGAAAAAATTCGATGTTGCAAAAGGCATACGACTACTATAAGGGGCATGACATTCAACGACGGCTGTTACAGGAAACATCAATATTGTATTGGTCTCGTCGCATACTCACTGTGCGACTATGGGGAAGAACAAAATGTCAGTCACATTTTTTTTTGGCTGCCTGAAAGTATACAATACTACAGGCCGCGTCCTACAACGTCTGGTCAACGTCGTTTGTTGTTTTTCATCATGAATCACGTACTGTCCCGCGTGAAAGATACGAGCATACATTGCTTTTTATATGCCTTTTTGTTGTAAAAGCAGATCAACTTCTAATATGATTGTGCTGTATCTCTTTCTTTATGATGATTTGAAATGTATTAAATCCAATGTGTACGCCGCTCTTCACAGTATTGAAAGGAGATGGGGAATGTTTTGCAACTTTTGCTTGCTGATTCTATTCACACAGCTTCATATGGGGGCGAGGTCGCGGCCATTGGGGGACGATAGTCGTCTAGGATAAAATACGTAGCAGTATCCATCAACTTCGCACCCCAGCATGCCTAACAGTCATTAACATGGCTTCATGTACCGGTACAAGGACCAGTCCACATATAAACTTCAGTACCTATCACGCATAACGGGTAACTCCGAAGATAAAGGTTAAGTTGTCGATAAGTAAGTGAGGAGATGAAAGCTTGATGTATAAACGACAGGTGACAAGGGAATATGGTAACTTACTTTGAGTCTTTCACTTTCTTAATACTGGCAATTTACTTGGCGTTGCATGTATACTAGGCATCTGAACGCTAAATGAGTGAGATGGGAATGAAGAAGGTGAAGGCTTTGTGGCACTATCGAATACCAACGTGTTCAGAAATCAACTGTTGATTTATTTGCCTTAAATGAAATATTTTAAGTTAGGCTTTACAGTGAGTGTTATTTACATTGACTGAAACAAAATCTATTGCCAGTAACCATTTATTTCCACAAAATGTTTCGAAGGTTTAACCGCCATAATGAGGTGGATTTATGTGGGCTATTATGGTATGCACGTGCTGGGTCACGACTCTGACATAATCTGTGGCACTTTCTCCAGTCGCCACAAGCTTCTTTCTCTGTCGTGATACCTCACCGATCCAAGATAGTGCCGCGTATAGATAACGACCTACTCAGCTCCGTAAACAATTAGAAAAATAAAAAGTAACGGGGAAAAGTGTTCAAAACATGTAAAATTTAATACTTGCCGTGATGACAAGTGTATTTCATTCTTCATTATATCGAAAGTTACTGAAAATCTTGAGGCAGAAGCAAACAGAAAAGTGAATGACGTGGTATGCACTGCAAGCACGTTGGTTCAAATGGCTCTGAGCGCTATGGGACTTAACATCTATGGTCATCAGTCCCCTAGAACTTAGAACTACTTAAACCTAACTAACCTAAGGACAGCACACAACACCCAGCCATCACGAGGCAGAGAAAATCCCTGACCCCGCCGGGAATCGAACCCGGGAACCCGGGCGCGGGAAGCGAGAACGCTACCGCACGACCACGAGATGCGGGCCTGCAAGCACGTCCTCACAGGAGTACACTCTCTTAGTGCTTGAAAACATAAACTCGAAACTATGTTCCTTCCTGCAAAAAGGAGGTAAATAAAGGTATATTATGCTTCAAATGTATGACTCTACATCATCTTAGCTGCGTAAATGTTGATACAAAACGAAAATCTGGTTCTGTTCGAAAAGTGACTGCAAAGAATAGGGTCTAAATCTAAAGGACAATAAATCCACTACCGAAATTATTTCACTATTGTATCAGGGAATATCACATTTAAAACAAAAATTAATACGGGATGAATCATACAGTGAATGGGCAGAACACAATATCGCTAACAGTTTAAGTAAAACGAAAGAAAACGGAAGTGTTTGTTCTAAACTTCCTAAAAAATGTCATAAAAAAACAAAGACTGGTGTCGTGTCTGTTTGCTGTGAAAGCATGTTTGATTATCGACACGGAAAAGTGGAGCCCTCGGTGATCAATAATCTAGATTACGTACAAGTGTGAAAGTGTGGAGTATCCAGGGTGAAACGAAAGACAGTCCTGAGCTCTGTAAGTTTTCTGAGATAAACTTCGCGAGCACACAAAAATGGCACACGACAGATGATCGAATAAGCAGTGCCGAGGTGATTAATAGTTCAGAAAATAAGCAGGAACGACAAACTGCTGACCAAACTGTCATCTACACTACTGGCTATTAAAATTGCTACACCAAGAAGAAATGCAGATGATAAACGGGTATTCATTTGACAAATATATTATACTAGAACTGACATGTGATAATACTTTCACGCGCCGGCCGCGGGGGTCTCGCGGTTCTAGGCGCTCAGTCCGGAACCGCGCGACTGCTACGGTCGCAGGTTCGAATCCTGCCTCGGGCATGGGTGTGTGTGATGTCCTTAGGTTAGTTCTTAGGTAATTCTTAGTTAGTTCTTAGGCAGTTCTAAGTTCTAGGGGACTGATGACCACAGATGCTAAGTCCCATAGTGCTCAGAGCCAGCAAATACTTCCACGCAATTTGGGTGCATAGATCCTGAGAAATCAGTACCCAGAACAACGGCCTTGATACGTCTGGGCATTGAGTCAAACAGAGCTTGGATGGCGTGTTCAGGTTCAGCTGCCCATGCAGCTTCAACGCGACACCATAGTTCACAAGAGTAGTGACTGCCGTATTGTGACAAGCCAGTTGCTCGGCCACCATTGACCAAACGTTTTCTGTTGGTGAGAGATCTGGAGAATGTGCTGGCCAGGGCAGCAGTCGAACATTTTCTGTATCCAGAAAGGCCTGTACAGGACCTATAACATGCGGTCGTGCATTATCCTGCTGAAATGTAGGATTTCGCAGGGATCAAATGAAGGGTAGAGCCACGGGTCGTATCACATCTGAAATGTAACGTCCACTGTTCGAAGTGCCATCAATGCGAACAAGAGGTGACTTAGATGTTTAAGCAATGGCACCCCATACCATCACGCCGGGTGATACGCCAGTATGGAGATGACGAATACACGCTTCCAACGTGCGTTCTCTGCGATGTCGCCAAACACGGATGCTACCAACATGATGCTGTAAACAGAACCTGGATTCATCCGAAAAAATGTCGTTTTGCCATTCGTCCACGCAGGTTCATCGTTGAGTACACCATCGCAGGTGCTCCTGTCTGTGATGCAGCGTCAAGGGTAACCGCAGCCGTGGTCTCCGAGCTGATAGTCCATGCTGCTGCAAACATCGTCGAACTGTGCAGATGGTTGTTGTGTTGCAAACATCCCCATCTGCTGACTCAGGGATCGAGACGTGGCTGCACAATCCCTTACAGCCATGCGGATAAGATGCCTGTCACCTCGATCCAGCACTGCGCTCCGTATTACCCTCCTGAACCCACCGATTCCATATTCTGCAGACAGTCATTGGATCTCGATCAACGCGAGCAGGAATGTCGCGATACGATAAACCGCAATCGTGATAGGCTACAATCCGACCTTTATCAAAGTCGGAAACGTGATGGTACGCATTTCTCCTCCTTAAACGAGGTATCACAACAACGTTTCATACCGGCGGTCAACTACTGTTTGTGTATGAGAAATCAGTTGGAAACTTTCCTCATATCAGCACGTTGTAAGTGTCGCCACCGGCGCCAACTTTGTGTGAATGCTCTGAAAAGCTAACCATTTGCATATCACAGAATCTTCTTCCTGTCGGTTAAATTTTAAATTTTAAAGCTCCCAGAAAGGAGAATCAAGGAAAAAACCTATTCTTGTGACAGACAGCCATGGGCATGGTAACGCTTCTTATATAAATGAAGCCACTGTAACGATTGCTGCTATGCAATTCATCGAACCACGTGCATGTCTATCACAACTTCGGAAACATGCAAACTCGGGAGAAGTCGATACGTTGTCCTCAGATGATTACCTCGTGCTAATTGAAGGATCGAAGGATGTCTACAAAAACGAAACATGATAAGCCTGTTTGGAATTAAAAGGATGTTTAAATCACTCGACCCATACTATCGTTGTTCTACTAAACATCCCAAGTCTTTATGACCTATCACAATGGTCATGTTTGAATCAAGAAACAAGTGCAGGGAATGAACGATTAGAATCAACTGCAAAACTTTTAAAAAACGCTAGTATAATGAACATAAACAACATTGGCCACAGATTTCATACGACTCGTAGCCTACATCTCAATGATCTGGGAAACGCCTTATAGTAAATAAAGTGTTGAGTGAAACAGGAACGAAGCGTCAAGAACTAAAGTAACGATCATCAAACTCAAACGAGTTTCAACACTCTGTTTTCGAAACTTTTATGGGCTAAGCGGTAAGACTAGAGACAATCCGAGAAGTAATATTCAGTTGAATAGCTAAAGCAGCAGTGTTTCTACTGGTAGTGATAAAAATATTTCAGGTCTATTGTGTGATTCTAAACTATTGAAGTACAGCAACGAACCAGGGAATTCCAGTAACAATGAACTGTGTGTGTTTCCCCAAAATATCAGGGATCTCAGAAGCAAAATGGAGGTACTACATCTTGACATTGGCGATCCTAAATCTATAAGCCATGCACAAGTATTATGTTTCACAAAATACAATGTTACCAGTGAAACTAAAATGCCTCAAACTGGTGGATACACATTGTCAGCAAGCCATTCCACTTTGAAGTCTTTGGAAAGGGTTCCACTTCTAATAGTATGTCAGTAATAGTACTGACAGTGTACAGGGCTTATGCTGGGCAAATATGTGTTTTCCTAAACTATATGGAACAGTATTTGAACCACATACGTAGTATATACAAAATCAATTACCATTCTTATAAAAAACAACAATAGGATACAACTAGAGCACCTTTCGGAATCATTTAAACTGATGGCAGTAGTTATGTTCCCCACTAGAACACTAAGTAGCTGCAAGAGCTTAACTGACAATATTTTCCTTGACTGTAGCAGGAGAAACTGTATCAGTGTAAGAAAAATCGTCAGTGAACTGTCAGACCATGATAGTCGATTGCTTACTGTAAATGAAATTAACCTGTGTCACAAAACTAAGCATACCTCTAAATCTTACATTCCAGTCAGTAATTACATACAAGAAATCTTCAAAATTTCCTTGGAGCAGATCGACTGGAGCCCATATATGGAAAGGAATGTTAATTACAAATTTAACCTGATTTCTAATGAGTTTGTATCATTGTCTGAAACTGTATTTCCAAATATAGTCTTAAACACAATCCTTAAGTTGCTAAAAGGAAACCCTGGATTAGTAAAGGAATCAGAATTTCCTGTAGAACAAAAAGAAGTTCATGCTTATCACTGTGGTTTTCTGATATTCCACATAAAAAAGAGAATTACAGATTATACTGTAATATTTTAAAAAGAGTTATAAATAATTCGAGGGTGTGTACGTCTCATCTGAAAATGACGACTCAAATAACGAAGCAAAAACCATTCGGCAAGCTATAAAAAGGGAGCGTGGGAAAGAAGAAGAATATATGGCTGATAAAGAAATAAGTCAGAGCGGAAATGTAATAAAAACGCAGAGCACATTGCAAATACCTTCAATAGAGATATTTTAACAGCTACTGGGAAAACTGGTTTTATAGGCTTAAAAAGTGATGCACAAAGCTCGTACTGCCAGAGTTGATCAGATCACAATTAGTGAGATTAAAAACTCGTCTTAGATCAATAATATATCAATATGAATCCTTAGGCACTGTCACGCTTCTGTAGGTGCAGCCTGTGTGAAACCACTTTTCGAGAAATGTGAAAAAAACTGATGTACCAAATTACCATCAAATGGCCCTACTAATAAGTTTCTGCAAGGTCCTAGAGAAACTAATTTTCAAGAAAACAGCTCTGATTAGGAATTTCCACATAAAAATATTTTTGTTTAGTAACCAGTGACTTACTATTTCTTTTGAAAATAGAATTACGTGCATATGGGGTGACACCCACAGCTGCAGAAGTCAAGTCATCTGCAACTGAGCTGTAGTTTTTCTGTTTGTATGAAATAAATTAATAACGTTGAGTACCATTCTTTAAACTTTCTATGTATCAGGCATGTTTCATTGCGTAACTCGGAATATCAGTTTCCAAGATTGCAATGCTTCAAAATTGTGTTATGATCTTAACTTTTAAGATGACGGAACTATTTTTCCTTCTGTCCCCTCAGACAGTGTTTTTACAGCAGCAAAAAAATTGTGGTGGATATAGTTGATTCTAAAAGATTTGAGTTATGTGGCACAGTAATAAAATTACGCTGTACAAGGATATAAACTGTACATAAATGCTGTTTTTCTGTAACAGGAATGTTCATAAATTAAGCGCTTACGTTATTACCGTTAGTTCTTCAATTTTTCTGTTGTATTCATAGCTAACCTAGGCAATCTGTTGAACTTCTTGGCACCAAGCAAGGAAATGTAAAGTTTCAATAGTTAGGAACCATTTCTCCCTGACAATTTACCAGATAACGCAATTGCCTTTATCTTATAACACATATCGTATAGCCTATTGCAAATCATAAAGACGTTAATACATTTCTTTGAAATTAGTTGAACAGAGGCTGTGTACCTAATGATGAATTATCTTATGAGGCAGGCCACTTGAAAGGAATAAACTGTTTGTTCACCAGAGGTAAAGAGCAAGGCCACTGTGTACAGAAGATAAAACGAATCGTGCAGAATCGTTTTTAAGGGTCTTGGAATTCTTGATTCACTTCCCGATACATGTACTCCTTAATGGTTTTTGTTACAGTCAACGAAAACAAGTTTCAGGTGAACTGTGATGTACACAATCACATTCAAAATATTCTTCATGTACACTTTGTCATTTTGCCCAGAGTTCAGAGAGGAGTTTGTAACGCCGGAAATGCATATTCTCCTATTTCCATCTATTGTACTATAATTTTTTTTCCTTATTTTGTTACCTGAAGATGTGACATTTCTGTGTCTTTATACATTGTAATTGTTTTACTATTTGTATATATATATTTATGCATTTACGTCGATGTATAATTGGTTTGTTTTGTAAATATTATTTGTATTATTACGCTGGGTCTAACTTAGGGAAAACTGTGCTATCGAACTATTGCATCGATAGGTCGTGTGGAGAACCCAAGTATTTATGATCTTTGGTAGTGTTTACTCGGCCGCATGGAGCGCGGGCAGAGGGAGTCTGGCGGGAGTAGGGTGGTGGAGCAGGTGTGTTGTGTGACGCTCCCACGAGTTGCCGCGCTTTCGGGGTTTGGCAGCATGTAATTGCACTCGACTTGCTATAATAGTTTCTGACACGGTGTCGCGGACGGGAAGCATTAGCTGGCGCACATCAAGAGCCCGTTTCGCCCGGTGACCGTGTCGAGAAGGAGGCGCGCCAACATCCAGCTTCTGCAACAGGGACGGCCGACAATGAGTGACTGTCACCACCTCCCCGATCGACGACTGCAAACCTTCAATCAGCCAACAAGGAAGACTGAAAGCACGTAAAGTTTTAGAACTGTATGGCAGACCTCAGATTTTCAAACTGGTCAATTTGTGTCACCATATTACAGCAACTTAGCATGAACCTTTGTTGCTCATTGTCCCAATTGCATTACCAAGCAGGGTCCCTTCCTTTTCCGGAATGAACCCGAATGTCGTTGAAATTCAAACGCCAGCATTAAAGTAATATCATTCCATTTCACTGCTTTAATTTCATAGTTCAGTTAAAGTATTCATAGCTGGCTACAATATTTAGATTACACAAGCACAGATTAAGAGTGCGAGTTTTGTTACCATATTTTAGCTTACCTGTGACTGCAGCTCAGCTTGGTACGTACGAAATTTTACTATTGTTAAATGTTCAGAATCATTTAATTCAAGTTCAATGTTAAATCTCTTATTTCTAAATTGCGTAGATTCAAGTAGTTTTTGAAGTGATTGTTGAGGTAGCCCAAGACTAACCTTATTTTATTGTATTTCGTAATGCTTCAGAAACAAAGTTCACTATTAATTTCAGTCACTAAATTAACTTTCAGTTTTCTTGTTTTATTAATTCTTTTGCTAAATTAGGTCAGAGTGTAGCGAAATTTATTACTTCTGACAAACATTCAGTTTTCACACAGCACGTGTCAACCTTCTGTTCCACGCGTTAGTGCTAATTATATCTGCAATAACCTTTCTTTTTCAGTTATTGTAGTAGTTGTCCACAGGACTGGCGACCGTAATTTTCCCCAAATCTCAAATATCTAATTAACGCCAATTAATTGTTAACGTAACGACCGCACGTTCCCTTTCTTTATTAACTTTACCCCTTTTCAAAATCAATTTCCACCAATTTCATTTGCATTTTTCCTTTCTTCCCTCTTTACCGACAGATTAACTTCGGTGACGATTGCTTTTCCCAAATTTCCATTAGGTACACACGGTTTAATTTTTCACTGTCATTAAGGTCGATAAGTGAGGGGGAGGTTACAAGTTACGGGTTCTGTTACAGAGGCATTGCAGTCAGCAGGTTCCCATTCAATGTTAAGTTGACACTGAAGTTCCTAGCGCTTTTGTTTTGCATATTGTTATTCTGGTTACTATGGTTTATTTATTGATTATCATTTTTCTTTTGTAGTTTACTGGAGCTATTTGAGTTTAGATATTTTCGTTTTGTTATTTGGAGAGAGTGGGTTAGTGACTGGAGCTGTGGTCGTTAGGAAACGGGGTTCAAATTTGAGAAATCGGAAATTTTCCAGTATGTTCTTCTGTTTGAGTTCAATAGCGAGAAACATTTGCGCCGTGTATACGGGTAATGCCTTTCGACAGGGTGCGGCAAGAAAATGGTTTCTTCCTTTTGAAGAGGATCATTTTGACATTAGTGACTCTCCACGTTCAGGAGGATCTTAGGGGTTTGATGAAGATCGTTTAAACGCATTAATCCACTATGATCCACGTCAGTGCACTAGAGAAGTGGCAGCTGTGATGGACTGTGATCATTTCACCACCGTTCGACATTTTCGTGCAATGGGAGAGGTACAAAAATAAGGTTATGGATACCGCATCCTCTAAACCGAAAACCACAAAAATCAGTGAGGGCCATAAGTGCAGTTCTGCTTGCTCGCCATCAATTTTCCCGTAAAAAACACAGACCAATCCTATCCTTTTTTGTTAATGGTGACGAGAAATGGTGTCTTTATGCTAAGACGAGGAAAAGAATGGAACAGCTGAGCCCAAACAAGACAGCAACTCTGCGTACAAAGTCCTGCGCGCATCCACGAAAGATAATGTTATGCATATTTGGTGAAACAGTGACGCTGTGGTGCACAACCAATTGCTACCCCGAGGTGTAACTATCATTCCTGACATTTACTGTCATCAACTGAGACAGACGCAATGCTAGAACAACGACCAAGAAGACTGCGCGAAGTGATGCTACTCCCCGATAACACCAACCCGCAATCTGCTAGACTGACGTAAAACACCATGCAGGAGTTGAGCTTGGAAGTCTTTCCGCACCCACCTTATTCACCTGTTCTTACACCCTCAGATTTTCACCTTCCCCTGTCTCTATCGGACAACCCTCAACGAACTACCTTTACGAATGAAAATGCGCTCTGAACATGGATCAACGAATTCTTCACCTCGAAGTCACATGATTCCTGCAGTGGTGGAATCACACAGTTACCTCAGGGTTGACAGATTGTTGTAAATAGTGAAGGAGAATATATTATTGATGACTAAAATCTCTTTTATGTGTACCTGTTGTGCTTACTGATAAAAACGTGGCGAACGTAGGCACCAACCCAATATAGAGGAAGAAACTGGGAATTCCTACCAATTGAAACAAAAAATTCACTCAGTAGCAACTTTTTCTAAGAATTTTCCGAAGATCTAGATCCAAGAATTAAAAGGTTTTGTCAGTAACGTGGCTGATAAGTGTGTTCATTGTAAACCATCATGTCAAGCAATAACGCACTGTTAACAGTTATGATTTACAGATGGAAGCAAATATTTTACTTCATAAAAATAGTGTAATCAAGTACATTTTGAGCTACTAATAGGAGATAAACATGAGATATTTAGTATAACTGCGGAAGCAGCATCTTTTTTTCGAAGTAGCAACTTTATTTTCAGTTTTATTGATTAAATTTAGATGATGTAGGCATTAATAATACTGAGCAGTACAGTGGAAAGTATATTAATGTTAGTACAGGTTAAGGTCTACAGTTTGCTTATCTTTTGCTTATATAAACCTTGAGTCGTTCTACTTTCCTGGAGGTTCACCTTTTTCATTGGGATTTGTGCTTCGACTAGAAAAAAAGGTAATGACCTTCATATCTGCTCAGGAAAGTATATTTTGCTCCCTACAGATTAGGCAAGCTGATGAAAATCTCAATTGTGAAAATGCACTACTTCAAACATTTCCATGATGTATGTTGGTCTTTAGGTATAAAGCTCTTTGAAAGACTGAATATTTAGGAAGACACCATAATCAACGTTTTATCATATCTCATGATATACATTCCCCCCCATGAACCATGGACCTTGCTGTTGGTGGGGAGCCTCGCGTGCCTCAGCGATACAGATAGCCGTACCGTAGGTGCAACCACAACGGAGGGGTATCTGTTGAGAGGCCAGACAAACGTGTGGTTGCTGAAGAGGGGCAGCAGCCTTTTCAGTAGTTGCAGGGGCAACAGTCTGGATTATTGACTGATCTGGCCTTGTAACACTAACCAAAACGGCCTTGCTGTGCTGGTACTGCGAACAGCTGAAAGCAAGGGGAAACTACAGCCGTAGTTTTTCCCGAGGGCATGCAGCTTTACTGTATGGTTAAATAATGATGGCGTCCTCTTGGGTAAAATACTCCGGAGGTAAAATAGTCCCCCATTCGGATCTCCGGGCGGGGACTACTCAAGGGGATGTCATTATCAGGAGAAAGAAAACTGGCGTTCTACGGATCGGAGTGTGGAATGTCAGATCCCTTAATCGGGCAGGTAGGTTAGAAAAATTAAAAAGGGAAATGGATAGGTTAAAGTTAGATATAGTGGGAATTAGTGAAGTTCGGTGGCAGCATGAACAAGGCTTCTGGTCAGGTGATTACAGGGTTATAAACACAAAATCAAATAGGGGTAATGCAGGAGTAGGTTTAATAATGAATAGGAAAATAGGAATGCGGGTAAACTACTACAAACAGCATAGTGAACGCATTATTGTGGCCAAGATAGATACGAAGCCCACGCCTACCACAGTACTACAAGTTTATATGCCAACTAGCTCTGCAGATGACGAAGAAATTGAAGAAATGTATGATGAGATAAAAGAAATTATTCAGATAGCGAAGGGAGACGAAAATTTAATAGTCATGGGTGACTGGAATTCGTCAGTAGGAAAAGGGAGAGAAGGAAACGTAGTAGGTGAATATGGATTGGGGTAAGAAACGAAAGAGGAAGCCGCCTGGTAGAACTTTACACAGAGCACAACTTAATCATAGCCAACACTTGGTTCAAGAATCAGAAAAGAAGATTGTATACATGGAAGAATCCTGGAAATACTGACAGGTTTCAGATAGATTATATAATGGTAAGACGGAGATTTGGGAACCAGGTTTTAAATTGTAAGACATTTTCAGGGGCAGATGTGGACTCTGACCACAATCCATTGGTTACGAACTGTAGATTAAAACTGAAGAAACTGCAAAAAGTTGGGAATTTAAGGAGATGGATAAACTGAAGAACCAGACGTTGTACAGAGTTGCAGGGAGAGCATAAGGGAACAATTGGCAAGAATGGGGGAAAGAAATACAGTAGAAGAAGAATGGGTAGCTTTGAGGGATGAAATAGAGAAGGCAGCAGAGGATCAAGTAGGTAAAAAGAGGAGGGCTGGTAGAAATACTTGGGTAACAAAAGAAATATTGAATTTAACTGATGAAAGGAGAAAGTATAAAAATGCAGTAAATGAAGCAGGCAAAAACGAATACAAACGTCTCAAAAATGATATCGACAGGAAGTGCAAAATGGCTAAGCAAGGATGGCTAGAGGACAAATGTAAGAATGTAGAGGCTTATCTCACTAGGGGTAAGATAGATACTGCCTACAGGAAAATTAAAGGGACCTTTGGAGAAAAGAGAACCATTTGTATGAATATCAAGAGCTCAGATGGAAACCCAGTTCTAAGCAAAGAAGGGAAAGCAGAAAAGTGGAAGGAGTATATAGAGGGTCTATACAAGGGCGATGTACTTTAGGACAATATTCTGGAAATGGAAGAGGATGTAGATGAAGATGAAATGGGAGATATGATACTGCGTGAAGAGTTTGACAGAGCACTGAAAGACCTGAGTCGAAACAAATCCCCGGGAGTAGACAACATTCAATTAGAACTACTGACAGCCTTGGGAGAGCCAGTCCTGACAAAACCCTACCTTCTTGTGAGCAAGATGTATGAGACGGGCGAAATACCCTCAGACTTCAAGAAGAATATAATAATTCTAATCCCAAAGAAAGCAGGTTTAGACAGATGTGAAAATTACCGAACTATCAGTTTAATAAGTCATAGCTACAAAATACTTACGCGAATTTTTTACAGACGAATCGAAAAACTAGTAGAAGCCGACCTCGGGGAAGATCAGTTTGGATTCCGTAGAAATATCAGAACACGTGAGGCAATACTGACCCTACGACTTATCTTAGAAACTAGATTAAGGAAAGGCAAACCTACGTTTCTAGCATTTGTAGACTTAGAGAAAGCTTTTGACAATGTTGACTGGAATACTCTCTTTCAAATTCTGAAGGTGGCAGGGGTAAAATACAGGGAGCGATAGGCTATTTACAATTTGTACAGAAACCAGATGGCAGTTGTAAGAGTCGAGGGACATGAAAGGGAAGCAGTGGTTGGGAAGGGAGTGAGACAGGGTTGTGGCCTCTCCCCAATGTTATTCAATCTCTATATTGAGCAAGCAGTGAGGCAATCAAAAGAAAAATGCGGAGTAGGTATTAAAATACGTGGAGAAGAATTAAAAACTTTGTGGTTCGCAGTTGACATTGTAATTCTGTCAGAGACAGCAAAGGACTTGGAACAGCAGTTGAACGGAATGGATAGTGTATTGAACATCAACAAAAGCAAAACGAGGGTAATGGAATGTAGTCGAATTAAGTCGGGTGATGCTGAGGGAATTAGCTTAGGAAATGAGACACTTAAAGTAGTAAAGGAGTTTTGCTGTTTGGGGAGCAAAATAACTGATGATGGTAGAAGTAGAGAGGATATAAAATGTAGACTGGCAATGACAAGAAAAGCGTTTCTGAAGAAGAGAAATTTGTTAACATCGAGTACAGATTTAAGTATCAGGAAGTCGTTTCTGAAAGTATTTGTATGGAGTGTAGCCATGTATGGAAGTGAAACATGGACGATAACTAGTTTGGACAAGAAGGGAATAGAAGCTTTCGAAATGTGGTGCTACAGAAGAATGCTGAAGATTAGATGGGTAGATCACATAACTAATGAGGAAGTATTGAATAGGATTGGGGAGAAGAGAAGTTTGTGGCACAACTTGACTAGAAGAAGGGATCGGTTGGTAGGACATGTTCTGAGGCATCAAGGGATCACCAGTTTAGTATTGGAGGGCAGCGTGGAGGGTAAAAATCGTAGAGGGAGACTAAGAGATGAATACAGTAAGCAGATTCAGAAGGATGTAGGTTGCAGTAGTTACTGGGAGATGAAGAAGCTTGCACGGGATAGAGTAACTTGGAGAGCTCATCAAACCAGTCTCTGGACTGAAGACCACAACAACAACAATATGATATACATTACATTGCCGGAAAGAGAAATTATTGTAGTACACCCGGATAGATGTCGATTTTTATCCGATGACGGCATATGCCATCCGGATGATAGCAGAAATACTGATAACAGTTTCATCGTCGTCAGCCAACAGGTAGCGTAGAGGCATAGCTACCAAAGTGCCATCTGTGTCTACCAACTAGTGGGGAATACTCAAACCCAGAAGTTTCAATGTGGTGAAAACGCTTAAAGCAGGCTGGCAACCATGCCATGGAGGTGAATCAGTGCTTCCTAGACCAAACTGAGCAAGTTTCAAAGGGGTCAAACTATGGCCTTCCGAATGGTAGGATGGTCCTTGAGGATTACTGCGACATGAGTTGGACATGTAGCGTCAGTTGTGTAACGATGCAGGTGTCAGTGGTTACATGAACTTTCTCACACGCATAGTATAAGGTGCTGGATGTCTACACAGCACTTATACCCACTAGGATAGTTGTATTGTAAGGGCAGCAGCCCCATATCGTACATCCACCACTGAACGGATAAGAGGGCTTGTGAGCACAGACGTGTCAACAAGAACTGTTGAGACTACGGGCACGCACACTGCTAGCCCGTCTTCCACGCATGCCACTGCATCGACGTGCAAGGCTCGACTGATGCAGTCACACGATCACTTGCAATGGCGCGCCGTGGTTTCCAGCGATGAAAGCAGATTCTGCCCACACGCAAGTGATGGTTGTTTGTGCATACAATGTAGACCTGGTGAGTGGTGTTCCAAGATACAGTGGCCCCACGCCAGGCCTTTCGGACTTTGGTGCAGTAAGTTACAACTCTCGTACACATTTGGTGTTTCGGGGGGAGGGGACGGCGGGGCGCTAACGAGCGCTCGGGACGTGCAGGATGTTGTTACACCCTTTATTTTGCCGTTCTTACAACCGGAAGGAGATGTGTTATTCCAATAGGATAATGCTTGCTCACACTGTGCCCATGAAATTCATGTGCTCTGCAAGATGTGCAACAACTTCCCCAGCCAGCACGATCTGCTGGCTTGTCTCCAATAGAGCAATTGCGGGATATGATGGGACGAGAAGTGACTCGTGCGGTTAATCAACCAACAACTCACACACAACTACACGAATAGGTCAAGCAGGCGTGGGATAATGTAGCACAAGACAGTATTCGCCATCTGTACGATCGACTAGATGCCATAGTCAACGCCTGCAGTACCATCCACAGAGGCTGAACTACGTACTAACGTAGGTGTTCCAGCACAGGTCGATACTTGGTACCTAAGAACCGCTTGTGCTTGTGGTGTGCAAATGTAACCATTTCATGTACTCCATAATTTTTTTCTGGCAGTGTATTTCGGGATCTGTACTAGATTAAGCAAAAAAAACATGAAATATGAACTCTTAGGTTACATAAAAACCAGACATTATGGATATGAAAGAACTTCATTTCTTCTAAAAACGTAACAAAACATTTCACACATATTGTTGAGGAATCGTCAGAAAACTAATACTGCATGGAGAACCGATGTTTGGTTTTCTACTACTGTCTCCGGGGTAAAATAAAAGACTCACAGTGCAACTAAAACAGGTATTCACTGAAGAAATGAAATCCCATCGCTTGTGAAAAGAACTTTCAGTACGTTTCACCTGGCCATATGTAAAAACGATGACTATCACATTAATATTAGGACTTTCGGAGAATTTATGGTAATTGTGCTACTACGAGTACATGTGTAACAGAAACACGACAAGTGTGATACCAGCTATATCTGAGAAAACTGTAACTGTCGTCTCCACTTCACATAGGTCATAATTATGGAAACTCTGCGATCTGCCTGAATCATGTGTTGCTTTCAAACCTCAACATAGCAGAGACAGGGACATGCGTGGTCTACGTTATTTATGGTCTGTGTTGCCAATTGCAAGTTAGATCAGTAGTGCCAATATGTGAGCCGTTTTTGTTTTGTATTGATATAGAACAAATCTCTAAGTGTTGTTATAAATAACAGAGACAGTTTCGAAGTGGGAATATCTAATTTGGGGGTGGCATCGTGCCTTTTTCCAAGTGTTGACCAAATATCGAACTTCGCTAGTTGCCAAGTGTGTGGTACAGAGAACAAGATGCGGTATATAAAACACCCGTAAAATAAGTTACACTCGATGCGGTGGTTGGTGAGAGCGACAGTAAAGGCATTTCCCGTTTACAGCCGTTCTTATCAGTCACCATGGCGAGTGTCACCTTAGTGTACCTGTATAGTAAAGATTTACTGTTACTTTTTAACGGTATGTAAGATACTGGATGTGACTGGCAGTTCCGTTTTAATGTCTGGTAAAATACTAAGCTGCTATTGGGAGATCTAAATGTGTGTGGCGTCTCTCTCTCTCTCTCTCTCTCTCTCTCTCTCTCTCTCTGTGTGTGTGTGTGTGTGTGTGTGTGTGAGAGAGAGAGAGAGAGAGAGAGAGGTTTCTGTTAAGTCAGCAAAGTCTCAGGTACGTCTAGACTTGACAATGCCTTGTGTGTGTGTGCAGGTCTGTGTGTGTGTGTGTGTGTGTGTGTGTGTGTGTGTGTGTGTGTGCGCGCACGCGTGTGTGTGTGTGTGTATGTGTGTGTGTGTGTGTGTGTGTGTGTGTCTGTCTGTGTGTGTAAACCTGCCTCACGCTTCAGCGAAGTCAGCGAGGTTTTGGACAGATAGGGTCCCTGACGCAACTGTGATCTGCTGATAAGGCAGAGCAGGTAAACAGTATATCAAAGGTTCTCGGGTGTCCAGCCGGATCCGTTCGTCGAAGTTCCACGAAATTTCGGCGGATAATCGTTCCGCCATCATCAGGTGGTGCTGATGGAATGATCTGTCTGCGCTGTGTCCGTGGTATTTATGTTCGCGGGGTTCCGAGTCGTACCCCGGTGCGGGTGGCCGGCGGGGCGCCGCGTGGTGGGAGGGGTGGGGGAAGCTGCAGCCACGCCCGGTGGTAAGCGCAGTCCATCTCCGTCCACCGTGGCGGAAGGATCTCGCGTCCGCTCGTGCCGTTGCTCTTTGATGGTGTTTAATAACGGTTTCCAGGCCTTGCTAAGTTGAAACCCGGTGTCCCTGTTGATGAGGTTATCTGTTACTCGAATTTCTATGGCCTCCTTGTAGATACTGTCCCAGAAGGCACTTGTGGCAGTCAGGATTTTTGTCTCTTCGAATTTCGCTGTGTGTCCGGTTTCAATGCAATGTTCTGCTAGGGCCGAATGGCTGGGTTGGCGTAAGCGGGTGTGACGTTCGTGTTCTTTGCATCGGTCCTCGACCGTGCGAACTGTTTGGCCGATATAGGATTTGCCACAGCCGCACGGGATTTTGTATACGCCCGCTTTCTTCAGCCCTACGTCATCTTTTGCCGTTCCTAGTAGGTCACGAATCTTTGCTGGTGGCCGGAAGACTGTATCAATCTTGTGTCGCCTTAACAGTCTCCCTATTTTTGACGACGCGTTGCCAGCAAACGCCAGAAAGGCCAGAGATTGCTTTTCTTCTTCGGGTTGTTCTTCATCTCGGTTCTTGCTGCACTTCTGTTGTCGGAAGGCCCTTTGGATTTGGCAGTTGCCATACCTATTCTTGCGGAACACGGTCTCCAGGTGTTTGAGCTCCGTTGTCAAGTTCTGTTCATCAGAGATCGAGTGTGCTCTATGTACCAAGGTGTTGAGCATTCGATTAAGCTGCGCCGGATTGTGGCAGCTGGACGCATATAGGTACAGGTCAGTGTGTGTGGGCTTTCGGTACACACTGTGACCCAGTGAGCCATCAGACCTACGTTCCACTAGGACATCAAGAAAGGGTAGTTTTCCATCTTTCTCAGTCTCCATCGTGAACTGAATGTTACTATGGATCGAATTTAGATGTTGCAGAAATATCTGTAGCTGTTCCTGTCCATGTGGCCAGATGACGAACGTGTCGTCCACGTAGGGAAAGAAGCGTACAAGTTTCAGTTCGGCGGCTTCCAGTGCTTCCTCTTCGAAACTCTCCATGAACAGGTTGGCCACCACTGGGGAGAGCAGGCTCCCCATGGCTACTCCGTCGGTCTGCTCATAGTATTGACCGTTGAAGAGAAAGTACGTCGATGTTAACACGTGCCTGAACAGTTGTGTCAGTTCAGGCCCGAATTTCTAACTTTTTAAGTGGAGAGAATCTTCCAACGGGACACGTGTGAATAATGAGACGACATCGAAGCTGACCTTGATGTCGGATTCTTGTACTGTCATCTCCTTCAGGCGGCCAATGAAGTCCGTCGAGTTCCGGATATGGTGCGCACGTTTCTCCACATAAGGTCTTAGCACGCCCGCCAAGTGCTGCGCCAAAAGATACGTCGGTGCCACTATGTTGCTGACTATGGGTCGCATCCCTTCTTTGTCCGTTTTTTGGGAGACCATATATCGTCGGGGCTACCGCCGAACGTTGCCGAAGTCTTGTGATGTCCTTGTCCTCGAGCGCGCCATTTTTCAGAAAGTTGGCGGTGCTTTGTTGTATCTTCCTCGTCGGGTCTGTGTTGATTTTCCGATATGCTGGATCGTCTAGCAATTGCAGCATCTTCTGTTCGTAGTCGCGTCTCTCAAGGATGAGTGTGGCATTTCCTTTGTCGGCAGGAAGAACGACGATCTCCTTATCGACTCTGAGGGCTCGTAGTGCTTCTCTTTCTGCTCCCGAGATGTTGCTTCTGGCTGGTTTTGCCCTTGAAATAATCCGGCAAGTTTCCCTTCTGATTTCTTCTGCTTTGTCATCTGGTAAGCCACGGACTGTCTGTTCTACTGAAGAGATTATTTCATTGAACGGCAGATATGCAGGTGTCGGTGCGAAATTGAGTCCTTTTTCAAGTACAGCTGTAGCTGCGTCGCCGAGTGGTTTACCCGTGAGGTTAATCACGGTCCGCCTAGTGGGCACTATCTCATGTTTCGGTTTGCCAGGTAGTCGTGCAAACTTGGTGATCTGCTTCTCCGTGGATTTACGGTGGATCCAGTCTACCTGGGCCCAGGTAACACCGTCCACCCATTCCAAAGAGTGATCGTGGAGTACGGAGGATAATCGTAGGTGAAGATGCAGCAGCTCCTTGGCGTTCTTGTCCAGTTGTAGACGGGTGTAGCGAATCCTCTCCCTGACCAGGGCCAGACTGGCTCTTCGCTTAATACGATTCGCTGCAGGCGTGCATATGTAATGCATCATTTTGGCGAAAGTAGGTATGGTGTTTTCATCCCTACACCTTAGTAAAAAGGCGAGAGAACTCAGCAGACGTCCTTTCTGGTTCCGAAGCTTATCCAGTTTCTTCACCAGTTGGTACATATCCTCCCCGTAGAGGTTGGTGATATGAGATCTCAGGCTTTCCCGGCGAATGTGCTGTATCCAAGGTTCTCGGGTGTCCAGCCGTATCCGTTCGTCGCTACAGGCAGGATTCGAACCTGCGACCGTAGCAGTTGCGCGGTTCCGGACTGAGCGCCTAGAACCGCGAGACCACCGGGGCTGGCGAAGTGTGATGGTTTATATGTGATGTATCACAACAGGGGGTAGTGAACCTGTGACCAATGGAGACAGTGTCATAGGTTACACAAAAGTTCTAATACAAAACATACATGTAATATGTACTCATATAAATTCACCTCATGATGAAGATGCAGATCCTAAAAACACAGTGTGGGAATAAATAAACTGTGACTGGTAACAGTAAACGTGTTATTTCACTCAAAACGGATTTATTACTGGACATAGATGATTCACTATTATAAATATTGCCACATTCATGGCATTTATGGAGTTCACAAAGTACGTACATGTTGTAAACATCTGTGCTTTATAATCAAACTTCTCATGAACAGTTCGAATCATGAACCTTCATGTTTTATATTCAGGCCGTGCCTCACAGCTCTAAATATTTGAAAAATGTCGTGGTCAATGCCTTAGACTTCTGGTAAAATCTTTATTAAACAACCAGTTTCGGTCGATAAACCATCATCAGGTTCTTAAAGACCTTTACATCATCATATTAAGCGCATATAAAATCGTTGACATCAGATAATAAAACCATGAATTTTTCACTGCTCTTGGATTGTAACATCAATTATATTGTCAATATATAAACTATGCTATGCAGTGCACAGTGTGCTTATTGGTGATCTCATATGTATCACAATTTGGTAACAGTGAAAAATTGGGGGTTTATTATCCGATATTCAAAAATATGAAAATTACATGAGTATCAGCACACATGTAGGTACTCATTCCATTCAATACTTTTTGATCTACATTTTGACGAACAATATGGTTTGTCTCTAGCATTGTACCAGGGGGAATGAGGCGGGCTGATGGCCAAATTTGCTCTAGCTCTGAGAAAATCTGAAGAATGGGAAAGTAATGGAAATTTATCCTTCGTGAAAGTACTCATCTGACTCTACACATTATGAGCTTTCTTTTGAACAACACAGTTTTGCCGTAATAAGACGGCGGGGGACTTGTCATAATCTGAAGGCCAAATTATTCTAACTTTGGAGATTTCCAGAAATAGGGAACTAATGGGAATTTTTGCTTTCTGTAGACATTCGTCTGACTCTACACACTGTAATCTTGCTCATGAAAAATTCAGATTAACCTTGCTGTAGCAGCATATCGGGACAGGGGTGGGGGGGGGGGGGGGTGTGGGGGGGGGGGGGTTGACACATACTGGGTTGAAGGTCAATTTATCCCACCTCCAGAAAATTCTAAAAGTGAGAAAGTAAAGAAAATTTCTGCCTCTTGTAGGTATTCATCTGAGACTAAAAATGTGATCTTTCTTTTTAATAACGCAGCTCTATTACAGCAAGCAAATTCTGAACAAGTGGTGAAGTTAGTGGTCAAGTGACACCATAATGAACACAAATCATCAAAAAAATCTGAAAATTACGAATCTCAATAACCAGAATTTAGGAGAGGGTGAATGCATGATCATGGTCGGGTACGTGAGCTGCCCACGAGTTTGCCCGCGAGCAATGTGGGCATTTGTCTTCTGCGGGGACCACTCGCGCGAAGTTAGGTTTCTCTTAATCGCGAACAAGACTGAAGACACCAATAACTTACGATCGACAGCTGACGGCCGAGTTTGCAGCCACGTTAGAAGTATTATTTGCACTGTCGCAGGTATTACAGTACGACAGTGTATGAGGAAGACCAATCTTGGGTTGTAGAAAAGTGCCATCGAATGAAAAAATAATTAGTTAGCTTGTTACAGTTCTCTTGTGAAGGAAATGAAGTGAATTGATGTTAGCGTGGATGCTTGTATGCTTCATCTATTTACATTAGGCTTCGCATGTCAGTTATGCTGTAAAACAGTCTTGTTGTTTTAGTATGTTTATCAGTGGAAGAAATTTTATTTTTGATAGTTTTCCCTGTGCGACCGACCAAGATTGGAATATATCCATCAAATAATTGAGGACGAAGGTTGTAAATGCTACTCTGAGATGTAGAGGCTGACACAGGAGAGGCATTCGTGGCGGGCCACATCAAACCAGTCAGAAGACAAATGACAAAAAAAGAATAAAGTTAAGTAACACCAATATATCTCTCTATTAGAGAATTGCCAAAAGAATCCACTCATACCATCAATCCGGACGCCAGAGAAAGGGTGCTGTATGGTTAGCAAACGAAGACCATTCACCTCATGACTAGAGAGGGGGAGCTTTAAATTAGACTAGGGGCACAATACTACCTACTTCCTGGAGATACACCGACGTAGCCTTCGCCCCATCAACACTTGACAACTTCGAACTTTTATGACTTCCTACTATCAAACTAGTTTGACAATGGAAACCGTATTTACGAACTCTGACCATGTGGATACAGTTGCAAAGCATTCCCACGTACGCATTCATCCACACTCAGGCACACACAAGGAAAAAAAGGAATAAAGAGGGCTGTGTGTGGATAAATAAACAAAGAAACATTGCTTTTCCCTTCTTCGGAGGCTCTGGGTGGTTGCAGCCGCAAGGACTATATTTCCTTTTCTGACGACAGCGCACATTACACGTAGAATGAAGGAGCAGATGGTAGAATAGATCGCATCACGTGATTTTTTCTGATGAGCATATGCTTAGTAAGCGTGCTGACCGATTTAAATCTTCGTAAGCCTATTCACCAGTTTGCATGTAGTCTGTACTGTCTTTCACACGTTTTACTACGATATGCGAGGAAAGACGAATGTCCACTGAAGAACTTTGTTACAATAAGGAAGAAGGTTTGGGACTGGCAAACACGGATTTAACGCATCATCCAACCGAATGTGAGTCCAGTGTGCTAACCATTGCACCACCGCCGGCCGAAGTGGCCGTGCGGTTAAAGGCGCTGCAGTCTGGAACCGCAAGACCGCTACGGTCGCAGGTTCGAATCCTGCCTCGGGCATGGATGTTTGTGATGTCCTTAGGTTAGTTAGGTTTAAGTAGTTCTAAGTTCTAGGGGACTAATGACCTCAGCAGTTGAGTCCCATAGTGCTCAGAGCCATTTGAACCATTTCTAAATAGGAGTCCTCCACGATTTTTGGCAGGGTAGAGAATAAGAAAACAAATTATTCTACGCAAAATCTTTAATAATTTCTACATATACGTTTACACAGAGAAAACGATTCTATTTATGTTTTTTCGGTGTAGTTTTAATTTTTAGCTTACAATTTAAGTCTACATCTGAATCACGTACCTCTTTTTCCAGCCAGTAATATGGCAAGTACAAGAAACATGTATTTTTTTCCAATTCCAATACGTAGCTACACTTTTTCCAAATCGTTCGTTGGTTGGCCTCTTTTATTCCCTAATAAATGGAAGGTTCCAGAACGAACTTTTCACTCTGGAGCAGAGTGTGAGCTTATATGAAACTTCCTGTCAGATTAAAACTGTTTGTCGGACCGAGTCTCGAACTCGTGACCTTTGCCTTTCGCGGGCAAGTGCTCTACCATCTGAGCTACGCAACCACGACTCAGAACCCATCCTCACAGCTTCAGTTCTGCCTGTAACTACCTTCCTTCCAAACTTCACAGAAGCTCTTCTGCGAACATTGAAAGCAAGGATATTGCGGAGACATGGCTTAGCCACAGCTGGGGGATGTTTCCAGAATGAGATTTTCGCTCTGCAGCGGAGTGTGCGCTGATATGAAACTTCCTGGTAGATTAAAACTGTGTGCTGGACCGAGACTCGAACTCGGGACCTTTGCCTTTGGTAGACCACTTGCTCTAGAAAGCCAAACGTCCGGAGTTCGAGTCACGGTCTGGCAAACAAATCTTCCAGGAAGTTTCAACTGGAGGATGGTTGGCACAATGGAGGAATCTACGTTGACACTTCCCACTACAACACAAGACTGCTAAGTTACAGCTATTAATCCTCCTTTTTAAACTCTGAAGATTCAAGATGGTGGCGCCTTCCGGTCACGTAACACCCGCCCCCCCCCCACACACACACACACACACACAGACACACATGTGTGTGGCAAGATGTTAACAATTGGATTGCAATAGAGAGCATGACCAGGAGATCACGTTATATAGAAGGTGCAACACGTTGAGAATTGTCGAAATGCTACTGTTGAGCCGCGTAATTGGGTTCCCAGTGGAGAACCACTTACAATGCATCGCAAATCTTGCGCTTACGTTTCAATAGTGGCTGTTACGATTTTCTTTTATTAATGTCTGCTAGCAGAACAGTAGTAGCGAAGGGAAGAGAGCGGTCAGGTTCGGACACGGTAAAAGGAAGGAAGGTTAGAGTTTAACGTCCGGTCAGTATAGTGGACGTTAGAGGAGAAGCACAAGCTCGGATTGTTTCAAAGATGGGGAAAGGACTCGGTATTGCTCTTTCAGAGGAGCTATCCTGGAATTTCCATGGTCAGAGGAGCTATCCTGGAATTTCCATGGAGTGATTTAGGCAAATGACAGATAACCTTAATCAGGATGGCCCTACATGAGTTTGAACCTTCGTCCTCTCGAATGCGAATCCGCTATGCTGCTAAACAATGAGCCACAACTGTCGGTCGCGTCTCAGGAGGCCCGAATGCTAATACAGTTTTTGATATTCGCAGAAAAAACTGTTGTTTGCCACATATGAGGCTCCTGTTAATACAGAGTGGTTATAAAACTTTCTGGCAAATCAAAACTGTGTGCCGGCCCTAGACTCGAACTCGGGACCTTTGCTTTTCGCTGGCAAGTGCTCTACCAGCTGGCGGAATTAAAGCTGTGAGGATTGGTTGTGAGTCGTGAATAGGGAGCTCAGTTGGTAGAGCACTTGCCCGCGAAAGGCAAAGGTCCTGAGTTCGAGTCTCGGACCGGCACACAATTTTAATTTGCCAGGAAGTTTTATATCAGCGCATATTCCACTGCAGAGTGGTTATAGTAAAACTGTTGGTATTTGAGGAATCCCCATATTACAGTACAATGAAACTTGGTGGAAACATTTGTAAGGACATGCGGAAAAGAAATAACAAATAAACCATTAAAAAGCAGGTTTTAATTTCTACATGAGAGGATAAGATTTGTTAATTGCATAACATGTTTACTTTCAAGCTTACAAACTTTATTCAGTGTGACGGCCATCTGCATTCACTGTAGTCTAGAACCGCACTGGAGATGCCATTCCACAACTGTTCGCAGCACTTTCCCGAAGGTGGACCACAGAATGTTCAGCTGTTGGGATACAGCTTGCGCACTGCTTGAAGTTCGCGCACTGCGTCCACCAGTGGCAGCCATGGCAACAGTAACTATTTCAGCAGTTTGTGGCGGAAGTGGCGGTCTGTCTTTTCAAGGAACAGTTCTCAAACCGCCAGTTAATTCAAAATTCCAAATCATGTTCTTCAACTTGCTTGGAAAATAGGACCTCTCCTTTGATGCGCCTATACTCGCGAAGAGCATTACCGCTATTTGTTGCGGTTTTGACAAAACGCTTTGCGAGTAAACCACTACTCGCCTTGTCCAGACCAATGTTGACTTTCTGCAACTGTAATGGACACTGATGCCTATGTTTACACCCTACTTCACCGTACCAATACCGAAGTCTGACGGCAAGTCAAGACATAACAATACGAACAACACAAATACTGCAGTGCACAGTTTGAACATTATTCCCGTTAAGCTGGGTACACACACGGTAAATAGTTTTCCGTCTACACTGGCTCAAGTAGTGGAAGTTAAATTACAAACACCCCACACTCCAACAGACTCAGACCGTGATGGCAGCGAGCTGGTGGAGGCGTTACATGCCAGCACACGGTAGGGACCAGCCACCGCGTGGTCACGCGGGACATGATGGAGAGCGCTCCCTGTGCGGCGAGATACGTGGCTGGTGTGGGGTGGCGCGAAGCACGAGGAATGCACGGCACGTGCTGCGGGCCAGCAGACAAGGAATTCTGCAGGAGCCGTTCTCTTGTCTCCAGAGGCGGTACTGCACCTCACAACGACAGCGGAAGCGCGCGGGTCAGTAGTACCAACTGCAGAAGCTGCAGACACAAAGGCCGGGCGAGGTGGTGCCGTGGTGAGAGCTCTTGACTTGGACTCGAAACTACGTCGGTTCATATCACCGTCCGACCATTCAGATTTCCCTAAATCGCTTAAGGCGAACGCCACAATTGTTTTTCTGCTAAGAACACAGCCAACTCCCTTCCATTTGGAAGAGCTCTGAAAGACTTCAGATCAAATAAGATGAAGGAAGCAGAAAATATTTCTTCAGAATCTCTGTAGGGGAAGTGGCAATCAAGTGACCATTGAAGCTAGTGTGTAGAATTTATGACAGGGGCGACCTACCATTAGGTTTAAAAATGTCTTCCACAAGGGCGGATAAGTTCGAGAAGTATCGCACACTCAGCTTAGCGGATCATTCATCCAAGCTACTGACAAGAATAATACACAGAAAAACTGAAAAGAAAATTGAGAATGGCGATCAGTTTGAATTTAGGAAAGGTACAGTCATCAGAGATGCAATTCTGCAGATTTGCATGATAATGGAAACAACATCAAAGGAATATCAAGCACCGCCCATAGGATTTGTTGACCCAGATAAAGCTTTCGAGAATGTAAACTGGTGCAAGATGTTCGAAATTCTGAGAAAAAAAGGAGTTAGCTGACGGGAAAGACGGGTAATATACTACAATACATGAAAGAACCAAGAGGGAACAAAATGACTGGAAGGCCAAGAACGAAGAGGTCGGACCAAAAAGGGTGTAAGACAGGGATGCAGTCTTTCATCCCTGCTATTCAATTAATACATCAAAGATTCATTGACGGAAATAAAAGAATGATTTGAAATATGACTGTTAGCTGCTTTCCGTACTGACTCATGAAATGTATCTTTTGTGCGCCATGCCGGTGGCACTCTACAGAACGTGGCACAATTTTGCATTGCAGGCCGGCACTGAAAGACTTCTGGAAGAAAATGGGACTTGTGTTTTACTTCAGCAAATTATTTTTACTCCTCATTCCATGTGCAACTGTAGTAATATGAGATTGATCGACTTGTTAGAAGTTAACCCACAATGGTGGTACAGGAAGGAAAAATACAGTACGGATGGGAAGACTTTTTTTTTTCAAATGTCAACGAAAACTTCTCCCACCCCGTAGCTTTATGTTACTTTCGGCGCAACAAAGACGTGCCTCGTGTGAGGAAGACGGAAAATTCTAACAAAATCTCTCCTCTCCACCTGATTTACTTAGGGCGTGAGAAAGAGACCTTTGGGTATGGGACATGACAAGACAGGAATGCCATGGAGAGAATCATTTGTGTGTTCGAATTCTAACGAAAATTCCTACCTACTATTCAGAATTGAGAACCAGTTTTGGACTTAAAAATTCTGGTAGGAAAAAAGATAGAAAAATGCGTGTCCTACACGTGCCTAGATTAAATCCACCGGTTGTCCATGTACCTGTGGCTGAGCGCCATTATGGAAAAGACGAGGCAGGTGGAATGTGAGAGAGACAGAGGTACGTAGAGTTCAAGCCTGGTAACGATGGGACAATTCGAAATATAACAAGTTTTACCCTTTCCCGTGGGATGCGGTCGTTTTGAAATTTAACGCATTTTGTTTTCCCCCTCTCCTAATAACCTTACTTGCGCGAATGGTTCCTGGACAGACGGGGAGTGGTCTACTTCGTCGAGGGTGCGGCAAGGTGGGAAGGCTGAGTGGCGGATGAGACGGTGTACATAGCGCAGCGGCTGATGGCTACGGTACGTGTACCTTCGCGAGTGGGTGAAGCTCTCGGTGGTTCTTCGGAACTCTGTATTTAGACCACGTTAGGTCGCGTTCTATCGCTTTCATGTTTTGATCACTCATCTCAATCATATCTTGAACATTGCCAGGGTTATTCGTACGTCTTATAGTGACCGTTGACTCAACGAGACTCATGAGCGAATGCCCGTTCTCGCCACCCCGTATTCTTTGCTCACTCTGTCACAAGTGTTTTGAGCAACTGTCGGTAGTTAGCAGACAAGCATGATTGCTGGGTGTATCGGCAAGTTATATGAGAGTACCACCATTTCTCCCTCTCAAACGTAACGGTTCGTAATTTCCTCCACACATGACTGTAACCCCATATATTTACGGAATTAATGTATTAGGGGGACCACAATTTGCTATGTAACGTTTCACTAATCATTCAGTGTCTACGGCCTTTCCCTGAATTTTTTCATGGTTTGTTAGTTAATTAACCATGTCTTCCGAAATAAAGGCTATTGTGATGCTAAAGGAACCCAACATTCTCTTTCAAGCCATCTTCCGCCACCTGTGCGCGAGAAGATGTTTCTGTTGCGCTTGAATTCAGTGATTAGTAACGGGGCAGCGATTTAATCCCTCGTCTTATTTCTAAGGTGGTAGAGAAGGAAGCTGGGCCGGAAAAGCATAAGTCAATTTTCCATTGAGCCTATTCTATATGAAGGTATATTAAACCCTAAACCCACCAGATGCTCGACAATTGTACGTTCAGCTTTGTTTCCTACTAGGATGAATATCAGAGGGAGAACGCTCGGCATTCTGGTCAAGAGTAGGTTTGAAATTCAGAGTGAAAGGATATTACTGATAAGATTTGCTGATGACAAAGCAGTCATTCATGAAAGTGAAGAAGAAATGCCGAATCTGTTGAATAGAATGAACAGTGTAATGGGTACAAATTATGGATTGAGAATAAACTACAAAAACACTAACGTAGTAAGAAGTAGCAGGCATGAGAACAGCGAGAAACTTAACGTAAAAATTGGCGATGAGGAGATAGATGAAGCTAAAGAATTCAGCTATCTTCGAAGAGAAATAAACCAGGACTAAGCAAGGACGACATAAAATGAAGACCAGCATAAACGAAGAGGGCACTCCTGTTCAAGAGAAGTCCGTTAGTATCAAACGTGGACCTTAATTTAAGGATACATTTTCTGAGAATGTACGTTTTGGAACACAGGACTATACGGCAGTGAAGCATAGAGAGTGGGGAAACCAGAACAAAAGAGAATGTAAGGGTTCGAGAGGTGTTGATACAGAAGAATGTTGAAAATTAGGTGGACTGGTAAGATAAGGAATGAGAGATTCCCCGCAGAATATGCAAAGAAAAGATCAAGTACGGACAGAATGATACACCCGTTAACACAACTCGGAATGACCTCCAGGGTACTAGAAGGAACTGTGGAAAGGTAAAAGTCGCAAGTGAAGACAAAATGTGGACTGTATGCAGCAGATAGCTTAGAACGGTAGAGTGCAAGTGCACAAGCGCTATCCAGAGATGAAGAGGTTGGCGCAGGAGAATTCGTTGAGGGCAGCATCAAACCAGTCAGAAGATCAATTAAGAAAATGGTGTCACAATTTCGACAGCGCGATCCATATATTGTGCAGCTAATTACTTGCTTATAAACTTCTTGATACCTCCATACTGTGTTGGCGTCACTTTGTAATTTGGTTTCAATAATACAGAATTTTGTTCTTTGTTAATTTCGTTCTGATTGTGTCAATCATTAGAGCAAATAAATAACCGCTAACCTCAGTCCCTACTTAGATTTCAAGATCCTTTAACTTGTCCTATAACTTGTCCTGTATAGGAGAATCATTAAAAATAAATATCACCTGTTGTATAATGTAATAGGTCTTCACATCTCCTTCGAAAAGACTAAGATATTGACAAACATCAAGCACTCATGCAAATACCTCAAAGTTCAAGAACAGAAGATTGAAACACTAAAATAATTCAAATATCTCGGAGAACGAATTAGTTGGAATGCTGGGGAAAGCAAAGAAACGGAATCCAGAAAAAATAAACTCGAATTGGCCTTCCAGCTAACAAAAAATACATACAACAAAAAATCCCTTTCATGGGGGTCCAGAATTACACATCACAAGATAGTGATTAAGCCAGAAGCACTGTATATAGCAGAAACACTAAACATGAATTTCAAAGGCTAAATGGAGAAACTTGAGCTAAAGGAAAGAAAAATTTTAGGAAAAATCATGGCACCAAAATTACAAGACAATAAGATTATATACAGCAAAAATGAAACTCTCTAGAAGAAAACTGAAAATCTTTCAGATATTTTGCGAAAAAGGAGGATAAATTTTTATGGTCATCTTCTCAGAATGAATTCCAACACATTAACCAAACAAATCTTTGACTTTTTCCGTAACCACAAAACGAAACCCAACTGGTTTAAAGAAACTGAGAAAGACCTAGTAGAAGTAAATATTCCAGAAAATACAATTATCGACCAAACAGCTACATTAATTACTAAAGATGAAAAAATAAGGATCCTAGACAAATCTACACACAAGTCCAAACCCTTCATCTCGGAAGAAGAGAGGAATATAAGATCAGAAAGAATGAAGAAAGACTGGGCCCTAAGAAAAGAACAACATACAAAGAAATGATTGATCCAGCGTACCCCAAAGAGGGTGAAACGGAAGAAGAAGAATCTACTGGTGCACTGCACTGTGTCGCCGTTGTCCTTGGGCACTGTGGCCAGCTACAAGGTTAATTTACTTATTATTTTTTGAAATCAATGAGCATGGCTCTCAGTAGTCTTGTATGAGTACAACTTCGTTTTACTTGTTATCTTGTGACAGCTACGAGGATCGTACCTGTTCACCTTGTATTACTACAGGTTGGTGTCATTAACCAGCGACCAGTACTTTCAGAACGATACGCGCTGTATAACAACAGTGTGCTGCGCCGCTGCGACACGGTAAAGAGTTCACCGCTGAGGAACACGTACATTATTTGCTGCGTGTCTTAAAGCTTATTAATAAAATTCTTTTGTGAAATAACCGGTTCGAATATCGTCCATTCTCAAACCACCTGTCTTCGCAAGTGATTGAGTACAATTACGTACGCACGACCGGAACAATCGTAGTAAAATCCAAATGGTACTGGAGATACCTAAGTATATAGTAGACAAGATTCCTTTTTGTACTGTTCACTGTAACTTGTCTACTGTATGCTTAATTATTTTAATTACCATTTGGATTATTTGCTGTGGTTGTTCCACGTATGCGTACATAACTGTATTCAATTACTTTCGACGAGGGATCGGTTGAAAATGGACTCAAGTTCGGAACTAGTCACCATCAATAAATAAAGCAGACTTTCCAGTGAAACTTAACGACGTTACACCAACCAAGTGTTTCACTAAAAATAAATTTATGGTCCTACTTCACCTCTGGCACGTTGGAGACCCGTTTCTTTTTTTATTTTTATTATTTTTATTTTTGGAAAGCATTGTGTGTGATGCTTTGTTAGGCGTGCTACCATAGAGAGTGGTAGGACGTGGTTGGTGGTGCCCGTTATGCTTCGCTGGTTCTCTGAAACATTTGCTGCTAAGAGCGCCATTTTCGATAAGAAGTGTCTGGCTGTTTCGTTGAGCAGCACCTAAGCACTACCTTTCACGTGCCTTTATGCGAGCTTGGACAGGGAAAGTGGGTGGAGGCACGAATCTCAATGTGCCTTTCTTAATATGGAAGAACTGGTCAATTTAGACACTATCATGTAACAAGAAACTAAATTTTACAGATGAGATTTCACTGAATACCGTGAAATCAATTGTAAAAGAGTATGAAAATGCTGTAATGATTTATAACTCTCTAATGTAGATTCCAGGGGGTTGGGGTGGGGAAGGGCAGGTGCCCCCTCTTCCTTCCTCCCCTCTTGCCAACGCCTACTGTCACATGCAGTCGAGTCCCGACACAAAACATGAAGTTTTCAGATGTTGATGAAATGTGAGCTTGGAAAATTTCCGTCGAATGGAGTGGCAACAGTGAGTGATGAATCGATTTATTCAAGCTAGCTGCAGACAGTTATACACGAAAACAGTGGACAAATCACTGTCTTTATTTTTAGGCAGTGGCGTCAGTTGGCGAGCTAAGTTATTCTTGACAATTATGAAGGTTACATTGAACTTTCAAAGCATCATATTTTAATTTGGAAAAGCGTTACAGCAATGAAATATTTCAGCGTGAAAGTGCAACTAAATGTGACTGTTACATGAGCTTAATTGAGTCTAAGCATTCTTAAAAACTCAATAACCAAAGTAAATGGTATGAATTACCATCCTTTCAAAGCAACGATTAATATTCGCAAGGAAAAGGGACACAATTTCGTTTCAGGCAGTGTTGACCACACTGCCTTAAACGAAATTCTTGCGAAGCGTGTTTTCTTTGTTAACCATCCCCACTGCCGCTAAGAAAACTGTTTCAATTAAGAATCAGCAAAATACACTCCAACGCTCAATTGTAAAACATGTTTTTTTTAGGAATTCAGAACATTAGGTTCCTTTCTTGTATGGTAGCTCCATGTCTTACCTAAGTGAAATTTATTGTGAAATTGTTGCTACAAAAGATGCAGCGGTCCGCACATTTTATGCCAAGGTATCGGGAGCAAGGTGTCATTTATAGTTTTTGAAAGTTCTCACTGACAAGAACCAGATTTTTGTGAAACGTATGCCATTAATTGGGGCAAAGCGCCTAGGTTTTCCTTTGTAAAGGAATATTTGAAAATCGCGTTAAACATCGCAGTCTCAACTTTAATACCCATAATTTCAGTTCTTGTCTCTTTCGTGAATGTCTGCGCACTAGCTTTGGTGCCACTTACAACTTTTACATATGACCAGAATTTCCTAGAGTTCATGAAAGATCATTCGTCAGTACTCTGGCACGGTAGTCGTTGAAGGGTTCACGTAATGCTCGCTTGACAGCTAAACGCATTTCATTTACTCTCTTCCTATAAATGTTTTAGGTAACTCGCTATGGGTGAAGCAAGCTGCTAAAGAGTAAAATTGCCTAAGAAGCCAAAAAACAGTGGAACTTTATTAACACGGTACTGCAGCAAGTTCAACAGAAAGCTGCTGCCAGAGTAATCCAACTAAAAGATAGTTCTAATATGATAAGGATTTGACACCATGGACATAAAAACTTAACAGCCTACACGCCGGCTAGCTCCTGTATCTCACAGTACACTGTCTGTACAGGTTAAGGTAACACTGACGTAGCGAGGAAACATTCGTACGTGAACGTAGTCCGTGGTTGACTCACCCGTAATGACTCTCGTCTGTTTGGACACGGCATGCGCGACTGTGGGCTCTGACAGGTAGGTACTGCGCGCTCGGTGAATGGAACCCTGCACACAGTAGTACCGTCCACGGCACCGGCGCTAAGCACAGGCTGTAACTGTGAACTCCAGATGTTGCCAGCCAGCTGAGCGGTTAGGAGGCGCCCTATAAAGCTGTCTGGTGCAGGAGAACCAGTAAATCATTATAGAGACACGTGATTCACAGAGGCGAGCTATTACCAACGACAGCAGCTTAAGTATAAATGCTGTGGTTGCGTCGCTGGCGCCTTGGAATCCGGCAGCCCGCAGCACACTGCTGTCTGGGCGCTGGCCTATACTAGAGGCCAGACGAGGTTAAGGCAGATGGCCCTACAGTAGTGTAAATCAGTGTAAAGCTAAGTGTAAAATCCACTACAGCGACAAATACAGTCAAATGGTATCGCATTTGATGTCAGTAGTACAGTATATAACAAGATATCAACGATTCAGGCAGTATAGGGTGGAACTCGGTGTAATGGTAGTTGGCTCTGTGCGGTGTTAGCGTGCGGTGTAGCCGCCCTCCGTCGTCTGCTGTCGTCGAATTCTCTGACGTAAGATATTGATGTTGTTACTTACTGTATACGCCCGACCTCTCGTTATATCTAGACGTCAGACGGAGCAGCCACAAACGTCTTCACTGTAGCGGTGACTATATTTCGGGTTTTCATAATAATTAATGTTGACTGTTTGCACAGTCGATCACCCTTCATTTGTTGCTGCGTTACCGAAGACAAGATAGTTAATAACATCTTTGGATGATAGTTATTATTTCAGTTTCCTACTTCCGACGTTACTGCTAATTCGCACTGTTTCTGTTTCTGTATTATTTTTGCCCGATTCGAAATGAAATGTTAAATAGCTTTTAAGTCACAATTTAGACTTCGTTATATTACATAATCCAACCTTCCGTCATCCAGAGATACAGTTAGCAGCTTGTCTATGATTATCGCTGAATAGTACACACGCTATTATGGAAATCACTTTAGTTTTTTATTAACAACATTTAATTATAATTAAATGATCATGAATGATTGAGTTTTGCATATAGAGAAAGGAGGGTTGATGCTACACTTACTATCAGCACTTATGGCGGCTAAAATGTAGATGATTTTTGTAGTTCGTCACTCAAAGACGCTATGGTCCATTACTATACTCAGATACAGTCATCCAAACTTCGTGCGCTTTTACTTTCACAAAGCTTAGTGTCCAATTCCGATCTTATATTCAATTCAACGTCCATTCTTATAGTCCACAGATCCTATTTTCGGTTATTCGGCATGTAATAGAATTTAATACTGAGCGCTACTTTCCCTTGCGCACACAGTTCCTCATATATTCTCTGTCCCGTATAAATTAACTATGGTCAAGAATGAGATTTTTACTCTGCAGCGGAGTGTGCGCTGACATGAAACTTCCTGGCAGATTAAAACTGTGTGCCCGACCGAGACTCGAACTCGGGACCTTTGCCTTTCGCGGGCAAGTGCTCTACCAACTGAGCTACCGAAGCACGACTCACGCCCGGTACTCACAGCTGTACTTCTGCCAGTACCTCGTCTCCTACCTTCCAAACTTTACAGAAGCTCTCCTTATTCGCAGGAGAGCTTCTGTAAAGTTTGGAAGGTAGGAGACGAGGTACTGGCAGAAGTAAAGCTGTGAGTACCGGGCGTGAGTCGTGCTTCGGTAGCTCAGTTGGTAGAGCACTTGCCCGCGAAAGGCAAAGGTCCCGAGTTCGAGTCTCGGTCGGGCACGCAGTTTTAATCTGCCAGGAAGTTTCAACTATAGTCAATTTTTACAATTTAACAAAGCGCCCTGACACCTTCCGTAGCACATCACCCGGAAATGCCAGTGACATCGCACACCGCAGCTGAGTCGACTTATTCAGAGCGCATGAAACGAGACAAGAGAGCTAACAGTAGCCGCGCATGGTATATACAGTAAAATTTAGAAACAAAAGTAGCCACATTAAACCGGTTTTGATTTCCCTGAGGCGCTTCTTTGCTGCGAGCGTTATTCTGATGAGAGATTAGATATCAATAGTTTTAATTAAAACTTTTTCAGTGCTATTCCGATACTATCGATCACCTCTCCCGGATATGAGAATATGGCTGAACATATTATTCTCAGTTAAAAGATCGGTTATAGTGGGTACGAGCCTTTACGGCAGATAGAAAGGAAAGACCATTAGTGACACTGCGTGTTGCATACATAACTACGATTGTGACACTGCATCGGGCGAAAACTGATCATGTGATGAAAGAGCAAAAATCGGACTTACACGGAAACGGGACTCTCTAATCGTCAAATTGCCAAAAAGCTGAACTTTTCAGGTACAGTGATTTATAATTTATTTAGACTGGACCCATGATATGGACAAAACGGAAAATATGAACTAAGTGGAAAATTGTCTGAGACATGGCAAGGATTACTTTTGCGCAAAGCAAGGGTCACAAGCCGTTATTTTTCTCACCTTATTGCTTATTTACAGTTGCCAGTAACTGCCAGACGTGTGCCACAAATTTTGTCACATGACAAAGAAATTCCATTCAAAAAAACACTGCTGAAACTCGCACTAGCACCAAACATAAACAGGCTACATTGGAGTTTGCTGAAAACCGTGCGTCATGGGCTTCAAAATCACTTATAGTGGTCTTCAGTGGTGAGAAGAATTAAGATGGGTAGGATGAATTTCAGTATCATTAGCGTGATCTCACAATAGAGCAGTGGGTAAGAATGAGCAGAAATTTTAATGGTTTAAGTGTTACGATTTGGGTAACCCTCGGCGCTAAAGGTAGGTCACGCATTGCTTGGGTGAACACTTGAATGAACAGTAACATGTACGCTGAGATGCTAGAGACACAACCGATTAGAATGCACGAGAACCTAGGAGGCGAATGTCTAATGTTTCAACAAGATAATGCAGCTGTTACAGTATGTTACTGCTACAACCAAAAAGTGGTTTGAAGACAAAGATATCGATGTCTTGCTCTGGCCTGCTCGCAGCCTGATCATGAACCCCGTAGAAAACCTTTGGGGTTTACTTGCAAGGCGTGTCGATCGCAATAGAAGACAATTTGATGCCGTATGTGCGCTGAAAAGAGCGATACGAGAAGAATGAGCGACAATTTCACTGCAAGAACTACAAACCCTAACAAAATCAATGCCGAAGAGAATTTTTGAGGTAATTAGGAAGAACGGTGGTTGGGCAAAGTACTAACAATACAATAACGTAACAGGACAATGAATGACTTTATACCAATTTACAGACGCCATATTTTGTTCTTCGCTTTATGAAAGAAAATATGTTACCGTCATCACTGTTTATGTCTTACATGTATCTACAACTTTCCTAGAAAATTCGATACATATATGCTTCAGACAAAGAACTATTACTTTCGTGTAATCCTGCCTTTATACTGATTTCCACTACTGCATAGTTTGTTTCACACCTGTTAGCAGTATCCCCGTTTCTTTAGAACTTTTTTACAGTGACTGCGCCCTAGGGGCGGTCGCTCCCATCAGGAACTGTTCTGCTTGGTACTTATCTACCCAGTTAATGGTCAACTAATCTTTTAAACTTGAGCCGTAGTTCCTCTACATGCTCCTGTCCTCAGCTAAAATTTCAAGTTCGTTATTGAGATATGACACTACTGCTTCTTCACCTACTCTATGGAAGATATAAATCTTTCTGTTTGTTTTAATTGCCATTTGTACTTTTGTAATCATAGTTGCTGCAACTGCCCCATTCGATATGGATAGCCTGAGAGGTCGTATCTATTTGTTTCCATTAGACCTAATATATTTCCGACATGAATAGGATTCAGAACTGTCAGTTCTAGACCGTTTCCAGTGAAGGTGTTTGTAACGTTTCATAGGGTCGTTGCCACACCCAACGCTTTTGGACCATTGCAGTCTTCTCTGACGATTATAATGTGATTAGGGAACCTATGTACTGGGGAAACGGTGTCGGTTCTGAAGTTTCCAGTTACATCAGGAGTCGGGTGTAAGTCGAGTGGGCGATAGAACACCGAAGTTACAACGTTATGTCCCCAACCGATAAAGCACAGAAGATAATTTTACTGGGATGAACGAGCGCCACCTTTACACTAATACCTTGCAGCTCAAGTATGATGTCAAGCAGTGCACGCTACAACGCTAACAGCAACTGAACCTCCAAATTAGCCGTTCCACTAACATTGCCTACAAATGATAAATAATTTGTGATAAATTACGCTACGCTTGTCCATTTTCTATAAATTCAACTATGGGGATTTATATATTTGGCGTTAAAACAAGGGTAATCTGTTATTTTTGCAAATTCATGGTATCAGAAGCAAAGCAGTGAACTTCAATGTACCTAAGTTTTAGTTGAGCTGATTTCCTTTCATTATCACAACGTTTTATGTAACGTCATCAGCGCAGAAGAAAAAAGGAACCTGTTCTTGTAAGTAATTACGAAAATTCGATTAAAAAGTTTCGAACACGTACAAGACAATGACTTTCACTCACGTTAAAATGTTATTTATAGTAGTCGTTCTAAACTTGAGTTGTACGGAAATGAACATTTTATGATTCAGAATGTAGTGTTGCATTCTTCTTTATCAAAAATTTTTATTTGGTTCAAATGGGTCTGAGCACTATGGGACTTAACTTCTGAGGTCATCAATCCTCTAGAACTTAGAACTACTTAAACCTTACTAACATAGGACATCACACACATGCATGCCCGAGGCAGGATTCGAACCTGCGACCGTAGTGGTCGCACGGTTCCAGACTGTAGCGGCTGAACCGCTCGGCTAAATTTTTATTTGCCTAGGTCACAAAGATGCATACAACGATTACTTGTTTCGAACTATCAAATGTCCATTTTCAAACCATACAACTTAAAGCAGCGCCTGAGACGGTTATTAAAGTGGTAATCTTTGTCACGATCATGTTTACAATCCCAAAGTCAGAAACAGTTGTTACAATATATGAAGGGCTTATTTCAATAGTGGTACAAGTCAATTTTTGTTGATTCTGAGATACAGAGTCCTGAAGTTAAATGAGCGCTGAAAAATCCGCAGTTGAGATACCAGAAATATTCAAGTATACTTGTATTCTGCTATCTCAACTGCAGATTTCTCAGCGCTCATTTAACTTTAGGGCTCTGTATCTTAGAAGGAACGTTAATGGACTTGTACCACTATTGAAATAAGCCCTCCGTATATACACTATGCATCATTGTATTGTGACAAAGAGTCTCGTTTAATGACCAATAGAGGCACTGCTCTCTATTATGTGATCTGAATATGGCCATTTAATGGGTCGAAACTAGTAGTAGTATCTTTCCATGCGAACTTGGCAATTAAAAACTCTTCCAAAAGAATTCTGCAACAATGTAATTAAAGATCAGCTCCTGCAACACTGGCAATTTCAGGTAACTGAAAAACCGTATGCCACTGTGTATTTATGACGGAGTTTCAGAAGGTACCAATAGTTAAGATGAAATAAGAGCGGAAGCACAATGCGTAGTGTGGGCTGTGGAAAGACTCGACGTTTCAGACGGGATTTCGGCTTTTCCTTAACGGGCAGATTTGGGCAGGGAATCCCGTCAGAGATGGAGCGGCCGACGCGATCTGGACAGCGATCGATCCGCGCAAAGCCGAGGTGGCGGCCAATCCGTCAGCGCGGGCGGCCAGGTTAAGCGCTGCCTGGCACTGATAAAGAGCTCCCACCCCGGCCCGTCCCGTCCCAGCCAAAGGCAGCTGCCGCCAGCCGCCACACCTCCCGCTCTGCCTACCAGCCGCAGCCGTGCGTTCAGCTAGAAAGACTGCTGTGGGTCGCTCAGTTGATGCGCACTTATTATGTCCCTGATTTCTTGCATGAGAAATCGAGCAGCTGTACCATTTGGAGACATAATATTTTTTGCAACAGCGGTAGTTTTTCTATTTCACCGTTTCGCTTCATAAGTCTTGCACCAAATGGTGAGTCGTGTCTCATAAATAACCGACCTTTGCATTATAGAAGAAGCAAATCAATACAATAATTTATCACCACATAAACACACGCAGCCAGCCGCTGTGACCGAGCGGTTCTAGGCGTTACAGTCTGGAACCGCGTCACTGCTACGGTCGTAGGTTCGAATCCTGCCTCGGGCATGGATGTGTGTGATGTCCTTAGGTTAGTTAGGTTTAAGTAGTTCTAAGTTCTAGGGGACTGTTGACCTCAGATGTTAAGTCCCATAGTGCTTAGAGCCATTTGAACCCTTTGAAACACAGGTACATGCACATGCACACACACACACACACACACACACACACACACACACAGTTCCTTCCAATAACGTACGACGTGCGTTCAACAAGTACAGCAACACCTTTTTCTGAAAGCATGTTGGTTTTATTCAGAACTGCAATACACCATCCTATTCCCCTTTGTTTTGGCTAGAAAATTCTATTTTTCAATATTATCTCCTCTCAGTACTACAGACTTACGCCACCTTACTCGGAGGTGCCCGCATGGCACCACTCTACTCGTCGACGTAGGTGCCAATGTCTTGCTGCATCAGTAACCCCCTCAACATCCAAGTTCTGCTTCCCACCGAGCGTGAGCCAAACGTTCCAACATCGCAGGAATCACAGCTGTGTGCAGCCGGCCGGCACGCGGGAAATCTGACAGGTTTACGCGAGCTTCTTGTGCTGACAGACACCTCGTCCTACGAGTCACCGTGCTTTTATTCACTGCGAGGTCTCTGTTGACATTTTGCAAGCGCCTATGAATATGTGCGATGCTCTGGTTTTCTGACAAAAGAAACTCAATGACAGCCCTCTGCTTGGCACTCACCTCGGTTACAGGCGCCATTTCGAAGGTTACGTATAGCATCGCGCCGGTTGGAACTTCATGAAACTAGGGGTTGAAGCGGGAATATTCCACTACATCCAACAACAAATTCCGCATTTTTTTCAACCGAATTAGCGGGGAAAAAATGTATTGCCTTGTTTATTGAACGCCACTCGTACATAATCACCATTATTCACATTTTTTTTACCACTGAAGAAGTTTTCTTCAGGCCTCTGCGTTCAGTTCCGCTGCATGAGTTTGCAGTGAGGTTGGCACCAGTTCCGAACGTGGGAAGAACGGCTGGGGGAGGCCCAGTTGTGTGTGAACATTCGGCTCTAAGGGTTTTATAACTAAAAAAATAAATCCGTGGTTGGCTCAAATGGTTCAAATGGCTCTGAGCACTATGGGACTTAACTTCTAAGGTCATCAGTCCCCTAGAACTTAGAACTACTTAAACCTAACTAACCTAAGGACATCACACACATCCATGCCCGAGGCAGGATTCGAACCTGCGACCGTAGGGCCAAGCTCCAAACCGAATTAGCGGGGAAAAAATGTATTGCCTTGTTTATTGAACGCCACTCGTACATAATCACCAATATTCACATTGGCCCTAGGGGAATTATTTTGTGAGGTATGGGACATATATTAGCAGGTACGTCCTTGTGTTTGCAACGTATGTGACTGGCACTTGTAGGGTTGGTGTTTTAGCCGGCCACGGCTCTTGATGATGTCGATGATTGTAATAGTGATTGCTCTGGTGCTGTCTCCGGCGATTGCGATGACAGGTAGTGTGGTGACTCGCGCATGTGATGATTGGTGAAGCCCGCATCTCGTGGTCGTGCGGTAGCGTTCTCGCTTCCCACACCCGGGTTCCCGGGTTCGATTCCCGGCGGGGTCAGGGATTTTCTCTGCCTCGTAATGGCTGGGTGTTGTGTGATGTCCTTAGGTTAATTAGGTTTAAGTAGTTCTAAGTTCTAGGGGACTGATGACCATAGATGTTAAGTCCCATAGTGCTCTGAGCCATTTTGATGATTGGTGAAGGAAATGACTTGCGAAGGTGGTGAAACCCGATGACGGTGGTGGGATTACATATATCGATGGCGATAACCCTAACGATAGTGAAGGCAATTGTAGGATGTTTTGATGAGTGGACTGAACCCGCAGAGCTTGGCGTCTCTGATTTTCGATCAAAGTGCAACTTGTACTATCCGGCAACCTGAGGTGAAGTGCATCACTGAAAGGTAAATTTCTCTGTCGGTTTATGGTCCAACCAACATGTTGTCGACTCCAGAGTAAATGGGCCCCGTTTATACCCTACTGAGAGCGGGACGCACTCTACCAGCTGTTTAACACACAGGCCACAACCAGACGCACAGCCAACGCTGCTGAAACAGCAGAATCGCTCACCTAACTAATATCCAGTGGGTTTCCTATCATGCAAAATAATTTCCAGATGACGTCGTTATGACTACGTTTATGTGGGATAGCGGGACACAGATTCGCCATGGCTTATGTGAATCTGATTTTATATAGCGCTTCTTAAAATATCGTACAGATATTAACGTGTTGTTTCCCTTCTTTAGAATAATAAATTATCCATCTTGCATGCATATCCATACTTGGGCTTTTATTTCGTCACTATTAACATGTTGCTCAGGTTTAATAAAATAAAATTTGTGTCCTATTGGGTTCTAAATGATTTAGCTGTTATTTGTATTAATTGATGTACTTAATAATTTCACCCACTTGAAATGCTAAATGTAAATCTTACAGAATTAGAAGCAATGGCATACTAAGTAATTAAATGAGGGAGGACTTAATGTTCGTTTAGTTTAATGCGAAGCTTGCTAGTTTTCGCGACAAGGAGGTGAGCTGAATCCGAACTGAATCCGTGCAGCCAATAAGCGACCGTTGGTCTGGTACATCGGTCAGCCACCACGCGGTTTTCAATCGCTTTTCCACGCTCGTTTAGGCAAATTCTGGGTTGATCTCCAATCTCCTCCTTAGAAAATACGACACACAAACTGTTAATACGCGAACACACGATTCTCACACAGATGGCGAGAACGACTTCCCTCCCTTAGGTTAACTGACGACTATGGCGACTAAAACGTCACCCGTCCACGAAGTCAAAATAACATAAATTTGTTAAATGACCAAAAACAAACGGAGGTGGTACAACTGCGTAAACGCTTGCGCAGAGAGCCAGAGAAATAAAAAAAAGTGTGTGTGAAATCTTATGGGACTTCACTTCTAAGGACAAACACACACACCCATGCCCGAGGGAGGACTCGAACCTCCGCAGGGACCAGCCGCATAGTCCATGACTGCAGCCCCTAGACCGCTCGGCTAATCCCGAGCGGCAGAGACAGAGAGAATGAGGGAGTGTGTGTGTGTGTGTGTGTGTGTGTGTGTGTGTGTGTGTGTGTGAGAGAGAGAGAGAGAGAGAGAGAGAGAGAGAACGGAGTGCTCGAACATATCATCTGTTGAAACAGCGACCATTACACTTTAGAAATAACACAGGCGGTCAGAAACAGTCTGCAAAACTTGTAAGGGTGTTGCATGGCTGACTCTATTGAGAAATAATTGTTAAGAAAAAATTAGATATGATGCGCAGTTCTCCGAGTTAATTATCATTCAATTTAGCCAATCAGGCTGTTGCGTGCGCTAATTCAAGCGGCCCGCCAGTTACGTCTCACCAGACGTGTTCTTCGCTTGGTTTCCTAAAACTGAACACGAAAGCGATGCAGAAATGCACCTGGGACATCAGTAAGGATCGAACCCGAGCCAATGGCTGAGCAGTCTACATTCTACGATATGACAAGAGCTGATACTGATTCTATCGACGACGTGCAGTGCCTGTGTTATTCCGAATTACGACGCAAGGTTCCTTCGGAAATGGATGCATGTATGGAAGAACTTGGCGACGTTATTCGGAATAGCGCATGCTCTGCAATGTCGCATTTATCTGCCGACAAAGGGTAAGCGACTTTTAAGTAAAATAATTCCCCTGTACCCGAATATGATAATGGATGTACGAGTACAAGTTGTAGACACATCGTTGACAACATGTGGAAGTTTTTGTCTGGCTGTGTGTCGCGTTCGGCTAGCCAAATGGTAAGGCGACCGCTCGCGATAAGCGTGAAATTCGGGCTAGTTTTTTGATCTGTCACGAGTTTTCATTGTTGTCATTTCATTATGCAGGCGTTGGTAGCCCACTTTCGCAATTGCGAATACATTTCATGTATTAGGGGGGGGGGGGGGGGGCGCTTGAATTTGTGTTCGCAACTGTCTCGTTGGCTAACTTCAGTGATAATTAACTCGGAAAGCGGAGCAAACAGTTAATTTCTTTGCTAACAGTTTTTTCTCAGCCCAACCTACCCCGCAAGGCGATTAAAAGTTTTCGCACTGTTTCTGTTCGGGAAAACATCTGTCTAGGTAATATATTTAAGTGATTAACACTGCAGGGTCAAAGTTTAATGTAAGCGCGACATGAGCCACTGCAAATGTGAAATTCTGGTTCATTAATAACAAGTGTAACTGCCAGAATGCTGAAGAAAGCATGCAAAAGTGCATGCATTGTGTTGTACAGGTGCTGGGTGCCAGTTTGTGGGATGGAGTTCCATGTCTGTTGCACTTGGTCCGTCAATACACGAACGATTAATGCTGATTGTGGATGACGCTAGAGTTGTCGTCCGCCGATGACCCACATGCGCTCGACTGGAGATACACGTGGTGGTCGAGCAGGAGAAGGCAACATCTCGACACTCTGTAGAGCATGTTGGGTTACAAGAAAGGTTTGCGGGCGAGCGTTATCCTGTTAGAAAACACCCCATGGAATGCTGTTCATGAATGGCAGCACAACAGGTCAAATAACAGGACTGACATACAAATTTGCAGCCAGTCAGGGTGGTATAACCACGAGAGTGCTCTTGCTGTCATAAGAAGTCGCACCTCACACAATAACTCCAGATGTAGGTCCAATGTGTCTAGCACGCAGACACGTTGATTGCAGGTCCTCAGCTGGTCTCCTTCTAACCACCACAGGGCATTCACTGGCACCGAGACGGAACCAGATTCCATCAGAAAACAGATTTCCGCCCTGCCCTCCAATTAGCTCTCGCTTGACATCCCCCAAAATCGCTAATAGCGCTTCGTTTCGAGTCATTGGAATGCATGCTACAGGGCGTCTGGCTCGGAGCAGTCCTTGAAGTAAGCGATTTTTAACAGTTAGTTGTGTCACCGTCGTGCCAACTACCACTCAGTTTGCTGCTGCAAATGCATTCCGACTCGCCAGGGCACTACGCCTAACACTATGGTCTTCGCTTTGGGTAGTGCCACGAGGCCATCTAGAGCTCGGATTTTTTGTGACCACCGCTGCAAACAGTCATATACAGTGGCTATATTCCTGCCAAGTCTTTCTGCAGTATCGCAGAAGGAACATGCATCTTCTCGCAGCTCTGTGACACGACCTCATTCAGACTTAGTGAAGCGTCGATCATGGTGTCTTTGTAGCCTTAAAGGCATTCTTGACGATCATCAACTCATCACAGGCAATGTCAATGGCAACTAACGCTCACGACCATTACAGAGTGCATTTAAAGCAAACTCGGTTTTCATGAGCTAGGAGCGCCACTCTTATGCGGTTGCCTCGGAATTTGAACAGATACCATCTCACAGATGTACAAACACGCTTACCAACTTTCGTTTATGTCGCACAACTTCTTCTTGGTTTGTAATTATTTTTACGGCGGTGCATTTTTTCTGAAGTGATCGAAGCGTGAGAAGTTGATTGAGAAACCTTAAGAGGAGAATAGATGACATTTAGAGGGAATTTATATCAGAGCAATGGCCCTGGAAGGAAACTGTAAAGAAAGCCAAAGAAGAAAATCTAAAGATAATTTCTATAAGGGACAATAATATGAAAACGAGGAAGATATAATAAAAGTAAGTAAACTGTCTATTATTTCAACATATAATATATTTATTCCACTGTGAGACAAGATGCGAATACTTTCATGGAATAATGTGTGCGGTTGCCTACGGAAGCATGATTATACCCAGGCGTGCACATACTCGTCCGAAGCAAACCGACGGTCACGAATGTGGACGCGCCCGCATGATGACAAGTTTATTTCAACTACGGTGCAGAAGTTTCGCTGGAAACCCATTACACATCCTCCATAAAGAGACGATCTCTCCTCTAAGCAATTTCCGTATTTTTAGTGCCCTGAAGGAAGACATACTTTTCTCAATCTATCTCGTTTTCATCTGACTGTTTCTTATAAATACATGGAGAACCGCCCTAACAAAAGACAGCACAGAGTAAAACACCTGTATTTTGGGGACGTGGCCGTCAAGTACTGGATGAGAATAACCAAACCATACAGATTCAGTGCAAAGTCCACGTTTATTAGAAGATTTTAAAGCATGCTTATCGTATCAAAATAAGTTACTGCACCAATTAAGTTTTTCTCTTCGTACCACAGCGGATTCTAAAAATTTATTCTCATTTTCGAGGGCTACGAGAGTTTAAATAAATTTTGAGTGTGGTGTCTCTGTGTGTTTGTCGTCCTGTCTCCTTTGCCCAGCAGTCGTCTTATTACGTGCTGATTGCATCAGGAATAGGAAGTACTGCAGTTTTAATGATGCCATTGTAAGATAATGTTTTTGTACATCAACAGGCAATTATTTTTCCTCTTTCATTGATCAGATATTCAGCAAAACATCACGCACAGATTTTCTTTAATTAGTTTTTGTAATATGATACAGATATACCGAGTAAGTAGACCAGTGTTTTAATGGATTTCTTTTACATTTACCTTCAGTTTTCACCAGTACCTACCAGTAGTAACTATTACTAAATTATAATTTCACATTATATTCATTCTTTAACTATTTCAATGAAGACGACTTTTATTTTGTCATTAAATTTGTTGTATACGAGAAATGATTGGTAAAATTCACAAAATTTTTAGATTCACTGTAGTTGTTATATATGAGAAAAAATTTAAGAACCTTAATAGTGAACCACATTTAGACGTTAATAGTTACAAATGATTTAACAGTATTCCTATGTTTGTCATTGTCCTGGTCCAGCTTCAGTACGCCTTCCTCTAACCCCTCTCTCGTTCTCCTGATTTTACTTAAGGGTCAGGGTTGGTAAATCAGTAAACTGCGTTAGCACTTTGGCTTGGTATCAAACTGAGGTTCCTAAGTGATCTGGTAAATGCTACTGCATTACGTTTGGTTTCATTCCGTAATCTGCGGAACCAGCAGGTGAAGGAGATCTGCTTTACACTGCACTGGACGGCAACAAGCAATGTCCACCACCGACCTGACCTCTGCAACCCATCGGACAACGAGTGGTCCCAGCACAGGAGATGAAATATGAGCACCAACGTAGTAAGGAAGTAGGAAGAAGCTCATAGACATCCTATTGCCACCAACTCGGGAAAAGAATGAAGATTTAAAAGAAAACTTAGTGATATTTATTGAGCTGGTGCGTTTCTGACGATCATCATTTTGATCTTTGAGTCGACTTCGATGCTTATTTGTCTTCTGCTCATCTTTGGCGGCGCGGATTTAACGGCAGCGCGTGCACTCTGGTGAGGAGGTGTGTCGAGATCAGCGGTGAGTGAGAGTCAGGTGGGACTGTGTATGCAGGCAGGACGGCAAGAGGACGAGTCGGACAACGAAGGAGCGGGGCCAGCGCCTACGGCGTGTTGACTCGCGAGTGCAGATCCACCGCCCATGGTGACTTGGTTTTCCTAGAGGCCGGAAGGACAACCTCCTTCGAGTCTGTTATAAGCTACGGCGGCCGATTGAATTGGAGTCGCAGAGTTGCTTCAGTGGGTTGCGTGCGGCTTCATTGAACATGCCAGTGAACTAAAAATCCTTTGGAATTGTTTTAGTTATTTATCATTTACCTCGGGGTCGTGACTAAGTATCTTGACGGCAGTTGAGGAAGTGTGGCTACGCCCAACCAACCGACATGAAGCGTGGTTAAAGACGTAGCTAGAAGTGCAACGAGTAATGAGTAAGTCCGACTCTGGCATTTCAAGATACGCCGAGATGCGTCCTCTATTCTACCTTTTAGTTCATTTAGTAGTTGGGCGAGTAAATGTGCGCCGAGATAATTCTTGTCATCTTAACCTTAGGGCATGATTTTTAGCGAACTTATTAATCAAAGTTTAAGGGCTGGCACTGGACAAGTAACTCACGGAGGCTACTTTGTTTCTATTCAGTTGTATTCACCACTTGTTCTCTTGATAAGATTGTGTAGTTTATGTCTGAGAATATTGTTTGCCGTTGATGTGTGTTGTGTTACAGATAACTGGCAGCGGTCGACGCGAGAATACTGGGAGCAAAGCACCACGGGGACAGAGAGATATTTAAGGCCCTGTCCTCTCCTTTACATCTTGGGTTATGTTGTCACTGTTGCGTGATTCCATATTTCTGGTGAAGAATTATAGCATCTGAAGTTCAATTGCAGTGCAAAGTTGAGTACATTTCTATGTCATTGTTGATTAATCGACTGAGTAAGTAAATTTCAAGATTGGTTTGGTCAAAATTAAAGCACCTCCTTAATTGTTTTAGTCATTTGTATATAGGTTTGTTTAGGAAAGTTGGCTAGCCAAACCTTAAAAGATCTGTGTTCTTACCCTTAATCTGTTCCTCAGCTGATTGGAAGTAATGAGAGTTCTGATGGAAATTGAATGGAGATTTGTACTATTTAAGTAAAGCTTTAACTGAGTATATTTACCCAGTCATATTCAAATTTCAAGCTTTACGGGTCTTGTTCCGGTTAAAGAAATTTGTTATTTGTCCAAGTGATATGGCCCTGTAAGGCAGTCTCCTGTATTATTGTGATTGTGATTTTATAATGCTTTTGATTGTAATAAAATATGTAGCAACTACAACGGATTACTATTGTTAAATTGGGGTCGTCACTACCATTAAACATTTCATTTATGTTGCTGTTAAATTTCATTACGCTCGATGGGCACAGCAGCTGCTCTTGAGAAACCCATGCCCCAACCATATGACAGTATGTTGAAATGTATCGGCTCACTATCGATTGCAGTCATCACTGTGTTATGTATCTACGTCGCAACTTAGCAACGGGTATGGTGTGGTCACACTCGAGAGCGGCTGCCTGCTTCGCCTGTCCCATTTTAGAATGCAGCTTCAGCAGATGTGCTGTCAGTGTGTGTTTCTTGTTCAGTTACTTCTAGACTTCGTGCTGTCACTGACCGGGGGACACTTCCGCACGCAGCGGCGCTATGGTGCCGTGCGCTGTTCAGACCAGCACAGGAGAAGAGGCGCTCGGTGAACTGCGCTTGAAGACACCTTGTCCTGTACCTTGTTTTAATCTCAAGGATCTGGCTGGTAATCAACCACCACCAGCCGTGACTAAGCAACTAGCTCTTATCTACTTCGTTTGTTACGCCGCGAGCAAAGTGAATGACACATGCATGAAATATGAGTAATTGTAATGAATTAAATAATAGTCATTCAGGATGATAATGTAGGCTTACCACACGTTTGAATTTTTTGTCGATGTTTTATTCACAGAAGATACGTTCCTAACAGAGTGAGCAGATTAGTTGCAGGCAATCGCTAACATAAACCCAAAAGCGTTGTACAGTGCGCTCAGATTCAAACAAAGCCCCATGCAATAAATATCTCACCAAGAAAGTTTAGGCACATAACTTGTCTAGCGTTTTCATCTTACAAGTCTCAAATCACCAAAAGTTATACGGAAAATAAGGAATTTCTGAACAACCAGTACAGAAATGTGCCTAACCCAGAAACACATGTGAGGCATTTTGCCCACACGATCGACCTTATCCCATTAATTTCCACCTGCAAAAGACCTTAATGTCCCTCTTGCATACTCTGTTCTCAGTTATATTACTTCAAAGCACTTTGCTCAGATGAGTATCTGCATACCTGACCATCATTTCTATACACAATCATTTCACAAGATTAAAACATTTTAAGTAAATGGATTTAATTATATTGAGGAAACGCATATAAATTGGTTTCACTTCATTTAAACAATGTCCTACAATTAATTTTCTTATTTCATTTTCAACGTTGCACACATCGAGACAATCGTTCCTAGCCAAATACGCTCCGTGATTCAGCCTCACCGGTTCCCCATTACGTTACTCAAGTGTTTTCTTATAAATATTAATTTACTAATTTATCATTAAATGAACACGGACAAATAAATATTAGCGTCAATTATCCATGCCGAGGCTAACTGTTTCGTGTGTTCGTGGAGAATTTTGCTTTGGGCACATACCAGTCGTAATCGAACAATTTTGTTTATAATCAATCGATAGTTTCAATTATCCTTACGCCAATTATTCATTTGTTAGATGATTCCATACACAAACCGTTGCTGTATCCTATCCATCGGTAGAGTTTAGATGATTTTTAATAATCAGTTGTTAATAAGTTAATCGATAAAAATGGTGTAAACGCCGTTATTATTTTTCTAGGGACTGTTTTTATTTGGCTATTTTTAACATTTCTATTTTTCTTTTTTTTGTGGATCTATTATTAAGAGTAAAAAAAAAATTTATGGGTTTGGGACCGCATTGCCAACTATAAAATTCCGACTTTTCGGGCAACTGTTGTAAGACGCTTTCCTCAGAGTGTATTGCTAGCAATACCGTCTAAGGGAGGGGAAACTTCAAGGCCACCGTAATCTGCATGACTGCCCCATACAACAGACAAGGTCAATCATGCACTGCCTCCAAACACAGCTGACACATCACAGGTGAACTGCATTCGCAATCCACGAAACACACACGGACCTCCAAAAAACTGCTGCTTATTAAACTGCCCAATAAGGTCAATACTTACCGCTTTCAATGACTTATACACAGGAACACTACGACGCCAACGGCGACGATAATAACGTCGAACAGGCATTGCAGCGATACGCTAACACAAGTGAACGTTGCGAGCCAACGCACAGCGAAGCACTAATGATAAGCTAGCGACGTTAAAGGTGCATCAGCATCTGGATGACCTGAGATGGGGCATTTACCATGACCCAATAGGTTTTTTTTTTTGCTGTCTGTGTGAGATAGAGAATCCCAGAGTGCCCTACAGAGCATCCCATAGTGCTCCAGAGAGCAACCCAGAGTGCCCCAGAGAGCTGAAACACCAAGAAAACTAAATACAGCAAAAGTAAAAATGAATTAATAAATAATATAAAGAGATAAGGAATTAAAGAATGGAGATTTTTTTTCTTTTTTTTTTTTTGGACATCAGTCTACTGACTGGTTTGATGCGGCCCGCCACGAATTCCTTTCCTGTGCTAACCTCTTCATCTCAGAGTAGCACTTGCAACCTATGTCCTCAATTATTTGCTTGACGTATTCCAATCTCCGTCTTCCTCTACAGTTTTTGCCCTCTACAGCTCCCTCTAGTACCATGGAAGTCATTCCCTCATGTTATCATCCTGTCCCTCCTCCTTATCGGTGTTTTCCACATATTCCTTTCCTCTCCGATTCTGCGTAGAACCTCCTCATTCCTTACCTCATCAGTCCACCTAATTTTCAACATTCGTCTATAGCACCACATCTCAAACGCTTCGATTCTCTTCTGTTCCGGTTTTCCCACAGTCCATGTTTCACTACCATACAATGCTGTACTCCAGACGTACATCTTCAGAAATTTCTTCCTCAAATTAAGGCCGGTATTTGATATTAGTAGACTTCTCTTGGCCAGAAATGCCTTTTTTGCCATAGCGAGTCTGCTTTTGATGTCCTCCTTGCTCCGTCTGTTATTGGTTATTTTACTGCCTAGGTAGCAGAATTCCTTAACTTCATTGACTTCGTGACCATCAATCCTGATGTTAAGTTTCTCGCTGTTGTCATTTCTACTACTTCTCATGACCTTCGTCTTTCTCCGATTTACTCTCAAACCATACTGTGTACTCATTAGACTGTTCACTCCGTTCAGCAGATCATTTAATTCTTCTTCACTTTCACTCAGGATAGCAATGTCATCAGCGAATCTTATCATTGATATCCTTTCACCTTGTATTTTAATTCCACTCCTGAACCTTTCATTTATTTCCATCATTGCTTCCTCGATGTGCAGACTGAAGAGTAGGGGCGAAGGCTACAGCCTTATCTTACACCCTTCTTAATACGAGCACTTCGTTCTTGATCGTCCACTCTTATTATTCCCTCTTGGTTGTTGTACATATTGTATATGACCCGTCTCTCCCTATAGCTTACCCCTACTTTTTTCAGAATCTCGAACAGCTTGCACCATTTTATATTGTCGAACGCTTTTTCCAGGTCGACAAATCTTATGAAAGTGTCTTGATTTTTCTTTAGCCTTGCTTCCATTATTACCCGTAACGTCAGAATTGCCTCTCTCGTCCCTTTACTTTTCCTAAAGCCAAACTGATCGTCACCTAGCGCATTCTCAATTTTATTTTCCATTCTTCTGTATATTATTCTTGTAAGCAGCTTCGATGCATGAGCTGTTAAGCTGATTGTGCGATAATTCTCGCACTTGTCAGCTCTTGCCGTCTTCGGAATTGTGTGGATGAAGCTTTTCCGAAAGTCAGATGGTATGTCGCCAGACTCATATATTATACACACCAACGTGAATAGTCGTTTTGTTGCCACTTCCCCCAATGATTTTAGAAATTCTGATGGAATGTTATCTATCCCTTCTGCCTTATTTGACCGTAAGTCCTCCAAAGCTCTTTTAAATTCCGATTCTAATACTGTATCCCCTATCTCTTCTAAATCGACTCCTGTTTCTTCTTCGATCACATCAGACATATCTTCACCCTCATAGAGGCTTTCAATGTATTCTTTCCACCTATCTGCTCTGTCCTCTGCATTTAACAGTGGAATTCCCGTTGCACTCTTAATGTTACCACCGTTGCTTTTAATGTCACCAAAGGTTGTTTTGACTTTCCTGTATGCTGAGTCTGTCCTTCCGACAATCATATCTTTTTCGATGTCTTCAGCCATTTCGTCTTAGCTTCCCTGCACTTCCTATTTATTTCATTCCACTGCGACTTTTATTTCTGTATTCCTAATTTTCCCGGAACATGTTTGTACTTCCTCCTTTCATCAATCAACTGAAGTATTTCTTCTGTTACCCATGGTTTCTTCGCAGCTACCTTCTTTGTAACTATGTTTTCCTTCCCAACTTCTGAGATGGCCCTTTTTAGAGATGTCCATTCCTCTTCAACTGTACTGCTTACTGCGCTATTCCTTATTGCTGTATCTATAGCTTTAGAGAACTTCAAACGTATCTCGTTATTCCTTAATACTTCCGTATCCCACTTCTTTGCGTATTGATTCTTCCTGACTAATGTCTTGAACTTCAGCCTACTCTTCATCACTACTATATTGTGATCTGAGTCTATATCTGCTCCTGGGTACGCCTTACAATCCAGTATCTGATTTCAGAATCTCTGTCTGACCATGATGTAATCTAACTGAAATCTTCCCGTATCTCCCGGCCTTTTCCAAGTATACCTCCTCCTCTGGTGATTCTTGAACAGGGTATTCGCTATTACTAGCAGAAACGTGTTACAGAACTCAATTAGTCTTTCTCCTCTTTCATTCCTTGTCCCAAGCCCATATTCTCCTGCAACCTTTTCTTCTACTCCTTCCCCTACGACTGCATTCCAGTCGCCCATGACCATTAGGTTTTCGTCCCCCTTTACATACTGCATTACCCTTTCAATATCCTTATACACTTTCTCTATCTGTTCATCTTCAGCTTGCGACGTCGGCATGTATACCTGAACTATCGTTGTCGGTGTTGGTCTGCTGCCGATTCTGATTAGAACAACCCAGTCACTGAACTGTTCACAGCAACACACCCTCTGCCCTACCTTCCTATTCATAACGAATCCTACACCTGTTATACCATTTTCTGCTGCTGTTGATATTACCCGATACTCATCTGACCAGCAATCCTTGTCTTCCTTCCACTTCACTTCATTGATCCCTACTATATTTAGATTGAGCCTTTGCATTTCCCTTTTCAGATTTTCTAGTTTCCCTACCACGTTCAAGCTTCTGACATTCCACGCCCCGACTCGTAGAACGTTATCCTTTCGTTGACTATTCGATCTTTTCTCATGGTAACCCCCTTGGCAGTCCCCTCCCGGAGATCCGAATAGGGGACTATTCCGGAATCTTTTTCCAATGGAGAGATCATCATGACACCTCTTCAATTACAGGCCACATGTCCTGTGGATACACGTTACGTGTCTTTAATGCAGTGGTTTCCATTGCCTTCTGCATCCTCATGTCGTTGATCATTGCTGATCTTCCGCCTTTAGGGGCAGTTTCCCACCCCTAGGACAAGAGAATACCCTGAACCTCTATCCGCTCCTTCGCCCTCTTTGACAAGGCCGTTGGCAGAATGAGGCTGACTTCCTATGCCGGAAGTCTTCGACCGCCAAAGCTGATTATTTATCAAAATTTAGGTAGTGGCGGGGATCGAACCCGGGACCGAAGACGTTTCGATTATGAATCAAAGACGCTACCCCTAGACCACGGGTACAATTATGGAGATGAGGGAATACAAATAAATTAAGAAAAGAACATAAGAAATTAACAAAACGAGAAAAGAAATAAACAAAAGGACATAATAAAGAAAGAATGTCCACTACTGGCCATTAAAATTGCTATACCACGAAGATGGCGTGCTACAGACGCGAAATTTACCGACAGGAAGAAGATGCTGTGATATGCAAATGATTAGCTTTTCAGAGCATTCACACAAGGTTGGCGCCGGTGGCGACACCTACAACGTGCTGACAAGAGGAAAGTTTCCAACTGATTTCTTATACACAAACAGCAGTTGACCGGCGTTGCCTGGTGAAACAATGTTGTGATGCCTCGTGTAAGGAGAAGAAATGCGTACCATCACGTTACCGACTTTGATAAAGGTCGAATTGTAGCCTATCGCGATTGCTGTTTATCGTATCGCGACATTGCTGCTCGCGTTGGTCGAGATCCAATGACCGTTAGCAGAATATGGAATCGGTGTGTTCAGGAGGCTAATACGGACCGACGTGCTGGATCCCAACGCTTTCGTATCACTAGCAGTCAAGATGACAGGCATCTTATTCGCATGGCTGTAACGGGTCTTGCAGCCACGTTTCGGTCCCTGAGTCAACAGATTTGGACGTTTTCAAGACAACAACCATCTGCACGAACAGTTGGACGACGTTTGCAGCAGCTTGGACTATCAGCTTGGAGACCATGGCTGCGGTTACCCTTGACACTGCATCACAGACAGGAGCGCCTGCGATAGTGTACTCAACGACGAACCTGGGTGCACGAATGGCAAAACGTCATTTTTTCTGTTGAATCCAGGTTCTGTTTACAGCATCATGATGGTCGCATCCGTGTTTGGCGACATGGCGGTGAACGCACATTGGAAGCGTGTATTCGTCATCGCCATACTGGCGTATCACCAGGAGTGATGGTATGGGGTGCCACTGGTTACACGTCTCGGTCACCTCTTGTTCGCATTGACGGCACTTTGAACAGTGGAGGTTACATTTCAGATATGTTACGACCCGTGGCTCTACTCTTCATTCGATCCCTGCGTATCCCAACCTTTCAGCAGGATAATGCACGACCGCACGTTGCAGGTGCTGTACGGGCTTTTCTGGATACAGAAAATGTTCGACTGCTGCCCTGGCCAGCACATTCTCCAGATCTCTCACCAAGTGAAAACGTCTGGTGAATGGTGGCCGAGCAAGTGGCTCGTCACAATACGCCAGCCACTACTCTTGTGAACTGTGGTATCGTGTTGAAGTTGCATGGGCAACTGTACCTGTACACGCCATCCAAGCTCTGTTCCACTCAATGCCCAGGCATATAAAGGCCTTTATTACGGCCAGAGGTGGTTGTTCTGGGTACTGATTTCTCAGGATCTATGCACCCAAATTGCGTGAAAATGTAATCACATGTCAGTTCTAGTATAATATATTTGTCCATTGAATACCCGTTTATCATCTGTATTTCTTCTTGGTGTAGCAATTTTAATGGAGAGTAGTGTAGAATATGCCACAATCGTTTAATTAAGCCTAAAATACATTAAGAATAAATTTACTATGTGTAAATAAATCTGTAAATCAAGAAGAAAAGGTCACGATTTAATGTAAGAAACGTACTTTTTTGCTGTTCCGATAAAGAATGTTCCAGGGAAATGTTTTTGTATGGCAACTGTAAAGCAAGTTGAAGGCAGTCGCCGTGATTTGTTTTCGGATTATATAAAAGCAGGAGCTGTGATTTCTCTCTCTCTCTCTCTCTCTCTCGTTTGTTTGCGGTTGCTGTTTCACAAAATGTAAGAGTCGCTCTTGCATCGACAACTTTTGATTAAATAGTTACGCTAATTTAATTACAAAAGCCGAGTTTAAATTAACAATCTACTTTCCTTTTCTATTAATTCCACATATCAAACTATTATGCTGCATTTTAGAACTTTTTCAGGCTCTAGTGAAGGAGAGTTGCCGACGAAATGTTTGGTGGCCACAGCCGAACGCTACTAGTGTTCAATCGGCCATTTACCAAACTTTTATTTCAGCGCCCCTGTGACCTCTTTTACCGGTGTTTTCTGTCAGTATCCGGTCAATGTAACTACGCAAACTGTGTAATTTTTAGATCGGTCACTGGCCTCTAAACAATTCTGTCGTTCAACGTTCTTGTCGTTCTGATAGGAATCTGATGCTGGTTGGCGGAGTGTATAATTTCATTATCCACAAGTAAAAATTTTCTATGCAACGTATTACAATTTTAGAAGCTTGCTAACAACAAAAGTGAAAAATATAATAATACATTATTTTTTTAGATACCAGTAATATTGTAAGTGCAGCAGCCTCTGCTTCCTCAACATCCGCCGAATTTCTTAGTAATTAGACGGTGCCAAAGTAAAAAATATGAATACCCTAAGAGAACATTTTTTCTCGCACACAGGAAACTGCGACGATGATAACGTGGAACAGACACTGCAGCGGTACGTTATTGCTAGCAATACCCCTGAGGAAGGTGTCTTGCAACAGTCGCCGATACGTCGGAATTTTATAGTTGATCATGCGGTCCCAAACCCAGAAGAATTTTATTCGCTGTGACAACGGCCGTGGAAGTCTATGTTTACATCTACTATTTAGCTGCAATTACAGTCAGAAACTCGCCGTTTCAGCGTGCTGTAGCCAGGTGGTTTTCCAGTTCCGCCTCTCTCTCTCTCTCTCTCTCTCTCTCTCTCTCTCTCTCTCCTCGTCGGAAGTTCCTGACAAAATTTGCTCGGTCCACACTTGCCATCTATATTTACTGCTCAACTGGAAACGACACGGCGCCGTCGCTGTCAAAACTGTCTTACTACACGACCCGCTGCCTGTTATTTTACACCCAATTTGCAATACGTATGCAGTACCTTCATAAAACGGCGATATACACTCCTGGAAATTGAAATAAGAACACCGTGAATTCATTGTCCCAGGAAGGGGAAACTTTATTGACACATTCCTGGGGTCAGATACATCACATGATCACACTGACAGAACCACAGGCACATAGACACAGGCAACAGAGCATGCACAATGTCGGCACTAGTACAGTGAATATCCACCTTTCGCAGCAATGCAGGCTGCTATTCTCCCATGGAGACGATCGTAGAGATGCTGGATGTAGTCCTGTGCAACGGCTTGCCATGCCATTTCCACCTGGCGCCTCAGTTGGACCAGCGTTCGTGCTGGACGTGCAGACCGCGTGAGACGACGCTTCATCCAGTCCCAAACATGCTCAATGGGGGACAGATCCGGAGATCTTGCTGGCCAGGGTAGTTGACTTATACCTTCTAGAGCACGTTGGGTGGCACGGAATACATGCGGACGTGCATTGTCCTGTTGGAACAGCAAGTTCCCTTGCCGGTCTAGGAATGGTAGAACGATGGGTTCGATGACGGTTATGTACCGTGCACTATTCAGTGTCCCCTCGACGATCACCAGTGGTGTACGGCCAGTGTAGGAGATCGCTCCCCACACCATGATGCCGGGTGTTGGCCCTGTGTGCCTCGGTCGTATGCAGTCCTGATTGTGGCGCCCACCTGCACGGCGCCAAACACGCATACGACCATCATTGGCACCAAGGCAGAAGCGACTCTCATCGCTGAAGACGACACGTCTCCATTCGTCCCTCCATTCACGCCTGTCGCGACACCACTGGCGGCGGGCTGCACGATGTTGGGGCGTGAGCGGAAGACGGCCTAACGGTGTGCGGGACCGTAGCCCAGCTTCATGGAGACGGTTGCGAATGGTCCTCGCCGATACCCCAGGAGCAACAGTGTCCCTAATTTGCTGGGAAGTGGCGGTGCGGTCCCCTACGGCACTGCGTAGGATCCTACGGTCTTGGCGTGCATCCGTGCGTCGCTGCGGTCCGGTCCCAGGTCGACGGGCACGTGCACCTTCCGCCGACCACTGGCGACAACATCGATGTACTGTGGAGACCTCACGCCCCACGTGTTGAGCAATTCGGCGGTACGTCCACCCGGCCTCTCGCATGCCCACTATACGCCCTCGCTCAAAGTCCGTCAACTGCACATACGGTTCACGTCCACGCTGTCGCGGCATGCTACCAGTGTTAAAGACTGCGATGGAGCTCCGTATGCCACGGCAAACTGGCTGACACTGACGGCGGCGGTGCACAAATGCTGCGCAGCTAGCGCCATTCGACGGCCAACACCGCTGTTCCTGGTGTGTCCGCTGTGCCGTGCGTGTGGTCATTGCTTGTACAGCCCTCTCGCAGTGTCCGGAGCAAGTATGGTGGGTCTGACACACCGGTGTCAATGTGTTCTTTTTTCCATTTCCAGGAGTGTAGAAAAGGAAAGAGTTTATATGTGTTGGGATATGCGAGATGTTTATCTGTTACAGTAGTGTAGCGTGCGTTCAGAAGAAAGTATGGAAAATATCGCCATGTAAACAGAGCACTGGGCACTGGAATCGACGTTTCGGGGACACTAGCTGTGTCTGTAAACAGAAACATACAGGTCGACCGAGTGACCCAAATGCAACCGTGGAGAGGGTGAGGAAAAGCTTATTTCGCAGTCCAAAATCGTCAACAGTCCACGGAAGCCACGAATACCTCAGCAAATAGTGTAGAACATTTTTCGATGGCTGTTACGTTTCATAACATATCGACTACACCTCTTGTAAGAATAAAAACCGGAAGATAACGGCCGGTGCCTTCACTTTTGCGTCCCAGTGCTTCCAAACTGATATTCCATTTATCTGGAAAGTTTAATCGCCACAATGTGAAGGCATAGAGCATTGTACATCCTCATGAAACTGTGGCGGATCAACCAGATTAGCCGAATGTTAACTTTGTCTTTACAGTGTCACAGACGAATCTGTGTGGGCCGTTTTTCTTCTGTAAGAGGACTGTGACGGATACTTCTTACCTTGATATGTTGTAGTTTCAGATCCCAACAAGATGGGGCACCCCGTCATTGGAGCCTTAGTGTTCATCGCTACCTAAAAGAGGAACTCCCAAATCGCTGGCTTGGGGCAGTGATGACTACGATGTGGCTCTGTTCCCTTGGCCACCTAGGTCGCCTGACTTAATGCCCCGTGACTTTTATCCGCTGGAGGTACGTTATCGACCGTGTTTACGTACCTCCACTGCCAAGAACACTGAAACATCTTAAAAAACGTGCCAATGCTGCTGCGATAACCACTGAAGGGATGTTGACGCGTTACGTATGGAATGAACTCGATTACAGCTTTGACGAGTGTCAAGCGACCTGAGGGGCACTCGACGAACATTTGTAGAGAGGACAGTGCAAATTTGGTGAGTTTGCGGTTCTATTCATGCAGCAAGCATATTTGTTCATGTAATAATTTGGAAAATGTAGATCTCCGAAAGTAATGAATCATTTGCAATAGGTCTCCTCAGACTTTCTTTCTTTCTTGGGGCCTTTGTCCCGCGTCACGCAGGGTCGGCCGTGTTGCTATTGATTTGGCAGTGTTAGTTGCAGAGGGTGGTTGGATGCCCTTCCTGCCACCACCCCAAACCTCCCTTGACGGATTTAGTGTACGCCAGCTGTTTTCGTCCAATGTTAGACATGGAACAGTGCGAACGTTTTCAAATGTCTGCGAGTCGTGTAACTGAAGCAGAACGTGGGGATCAGCCTGGTAGTCACCTAGCAGGATGTGGAAAACTGCTAAAAACCACATCCAGGCCGGCCGGCATACGGGCACTCGTTGTTCGAAGCACCTCTCTCTCTCTCTCTCTCTCTCTCTCTCTCTCTCTCTCTCTCTCTCTCTATATATATATATATATATATATATATATATATATATATATATAATAAATAACGAAAGTTACCTCTTCCACTTCAGGCGTTGGCACCTATCACATATACTACACCCAAAAACCTATCTAACCTAAAAACAAAAACAGAGCTAGTGCCGCCGCCACTTTCACCCTAAAGATAACTGGGATGGTCGTGTGCCACCACTTCAGGCTCCGCCCACGAACAAAAATCAAATATGTCTCTGAACATTTTATTAAAAAAAGGAAAAGGATAAAGGAAGGGGTACAATAATTTATTATATTTTATTTGTTGTTCATCTTCTTCTTATGTTTTTATTTTTTATTCTTTTTTGTTCTATCTTTTTTTGGGGGGGGGGAGGGGGAGTGACCACAGCAGCCTGATGGTAGGATGTCGTGTTCGTCTTCTCATTCAGTGAGGGTGAAACACCCCATAATTATCGCTGATGTCTCTCATCAGTCCATCATGAGCAATATCTCAGTCTCTTCTCACACCTGGTACACCCCAACAGTCTGGAGGGCGCGTAAACAACGACCTCAAGGAATTCGCAAAGAGCTTAGTTACTCGTTAAGTAATGCCAGAAATCTAACAACCCAGTAACGCTCTCATTAAAAAACTATGATAATGCCGTTCCCTTAACCCGCACCGTGGCACTAAGACGAGTAGCAGTGACGTCTGGATGGATGAGTTCGGTGGGCTCTACGGACTGAGGCGTCCGTCGCAGCAACAATGCCAACATGCGCCGTGTGAGGAGCCAGCAGTCGGTAGCCGTACCGCAAATGAAACGGTGCTTGTCGGGGTCGACAGCGACGCATCTGGGACAGAGAGGATTCTCGGAAAGATGTATCGTGTGTAAACGTTTTCGGATGGGGAATTTTTCAGTCGTTATCACATACCACAGCACCCTGACCGTGGTGGGAAGGAAAGACGAGTGTATGTTACTTCTCACCCGCCTCCAGCCAACTGCCGGATGTCGACGTTCAACCGCATTAGCAGGCAGTGTCCGTTGAAACTAGCGGTAGAAGTCCTTGGTTCTAGGATCCCGCGTGGTTGGCGAGAAATCCAGCAGGTAACTCATGTCGACCGGATAGGTGCGAATGTGACACAGTGCTGGCGCGATATGTCCAACAGGAATCGGTGGACGGAGGGATTGAGGCACCACCTCCTGAATCAATATACAAGGGAGGGCGTACTTTTCCGAAGTACGTAGGAGATGCATCGTTCGCAGGAAGAGAGCGCACGCCCTGTTGTGCACGTTTATATTTCAATGCCATCTGCATGTGTGGGCAACGTTAGCGACTCGCAAGGTTCTTGAACACCCCACTCTCTCTGACGAAATGACCGAAGGCCGCCTAGAACTTGACAGCTACCGTAGTGGCCATCGGGAGAATGTGAGTGTAATGATTAAGTTTCGGAGCGAGATAGACGTTGACAAAATGTACCCGCATGATCAAGTGTTCGAAAGTTATGGAGATGAATTTGCGTGAGGATCACATTAGTCTGCAATACGTATCCCCACATTGGTAATGTGCACTGGCGTACTCATATGCAATCCTCTGCCCACATCCACGTAGCGCGACTTTCGCAGATTGATACGGCTCCCGGCCACCTCTCCGTATTGCTGAAGCCACACGATCGCCGTACATATGTCTTCTACTGGCCAAGAATAGTACATTGGCCACATAGGCACAACATTCGCGGAGGCGAATGTCCTCCAAACGCTGTCGTAGACCATGATGCGCAGGCTAGAACCAGAAATGTGGAAGGGGCTCCGTGGCTGAGACGGAGAACCACACCTGTCATTATAGGGGACAGTCCCATTTTCTCCAAGACAGCCTGCAAGAAATAGTGCTCAACTCGGACAAATGCGTGGTCTAGGTCAACTACCACGAGGGCGTCTTCTAAGCGGCATGCGGACATGAGCGCCACCACATCTCTATAAGAGCTTAACGCCACTTTCCAGACATGTTTGGTCGGCATGAATTGCATCTTTGACAATAGGGAATAGGCGAGCACGACGAATGCGGGCGAACAGCTTGTAATCCGAATTCAATAACGTGAACGGCCGGAAGTCTTACGGTCTGCACCCCCCGTTTGGTTTTGGCAGAGGGATGATCAGGCCCTCAAAAACTTCGGGGGGGAACGTGGAAGTCCGGATCCAGGAGTTCGCAGCACATCTGCCGCCAAACTTCCCCCATCTGGTCCTAAAAGATGCTATAAAATTCAAGCGGAAGACCATCGGGTCCAGGTGATTTGTTTCTCGCACCCCGCGAGAGCGCTATGCGCATTTCTTCCCACGTGACGGCCTCCAAGAATGTGGCGTCGCTTTGCGCCCTACCCGAAGGTGGCAGGTCGTCCTCAATGTCATCTGCTAGATAGAGAGTGCGGTATTAATTTGTGAGGGCACGGCATGTGGCGTTGTGTGTCACTGCGCGTTGCACGTCCGCAGAAATAACTGCCGTGATGAGTCGTCTCTTACGGTGCCTCCGTTCTCTGACGATGTGATAAAGAGAGGCACCTTCCTCTGGGACGGAATCTTGCAGTCTCTGTCGAACCCTCGTGCCGACGGCGATTTGGCGCTCTGGCGAAGGTTGTTGCGACGCTAGTTCTCGCAAGACCGTGTAGTAAAACTCAGAGGTGGATCGGAGCCAAAGTGCCCTGTCTCGTCCATACACCATGAGCATGCGACGAAGAGCTGGTTTGGCACAGTAGTGGAATTGTAGGTATGCCGCAGTCGCTCGCATTTGTGCCAGGTATCAGCGACGGCTACACGGCAAGCCTCTTCCCGCAGGTCCTCTACTACGGCTCGTCTGTTGTCGTGGCAGAGTCACGGCGCAGATGAAGGCTTGATAGCCGGTGAATGCAGTGGGCCACAGCTCAGCATCGACAGTTTCTGCCCGAAGACCTCGGGAGACATAAATCCTGTCCAACCTGCTGGCCGAGTGGCTAGTGAAGTATGCATATACGCGTCGGTCACCGTGGATTAGCTTCCATGTATCATGCAAAGCGAGATCTCTGACCATAAGATGAAGGGCTGGACATGGGACATGGTGAAGGATCTGATCCTCAGGGCGTAAGACGCTGTTAAAGTCCCCGTCCACCACCAGGTGCTCTGTAGGGCCTGGAAACAATGGAGCTACCGCAGTGGAGTAATAGAGTGTTCGCTCTCGACGCTTCGCAGTATCTGACGGGGCACACAGATTCACAAAACGGACAGCGCCGATGGTGAGCTCAGTGCCTCTCACTGACGGCAAAAACCGAATATTCGTTGGTTCGATGCCATCGCGTAGTAGTATGGCCGTACCACCACCACCGTCGAAAGTTGAGTTGACGCATATCCACAAACATTCAGGCGCAGATCAGGCCGTACCTCTTGAAGAAACACGATATCAATGTCCGCCGCACGAATCATGTCCTTTAACAACTGAGTTTTGATCGTGGAACGAATGCCGTTGACATTGACTGTGCCTGTCTGATACACCCGTGTCATTTGATAGTACGATGACGCATCTTGCAGTCGTTTAAGCCAGTGTGCGCCACGTCGTCCATCTGACCTCCCCTGTCACCCGCACTGTATATCTTATTTATCAGCTGAGACAAAATGTCCGTCCTACGATCCGCCAGCCGCGGACATCTGGCTGTCGCTCGAGTCTGATATTCTTTCCATCTCGGACGCTCAGTCACCAAGCTGGAGGTGTGGTACGTTAGGCGACGCATGGCGTTCATCCGATGTCGTTGCCGCAAAATCGCCAGGGGGGCTCGTCGGTGAGCTGAGCATCGTCAACTTGGCATTGTCCTTTGGCGGACCTTGCCAGCAGCGAACCAGGAACAGTTGGTGTGAGGTCCACAGCCCTGGCTGCAGGTGGATTTTCCTCATCCTCCTGCAACGTGTCACCATCTTTTCTGCAGTCAGCCTCCTCTTCTTTCGTCACTTGGGCGACTTTTGCTTGCGAGGTGTCCGCGCTCTGTGGATCACGACAAACACCCCCCCCCCCCCCCCCCCCCCACACACACCGCATCTTTGTGTCAGAGCTCGAATCGATTTGCTGCGTCGTTGTGAGCGCGGAAACCGGGCTCGCGGGTCGGTAACTGGAACGGAACAACGTCCGCGTCCGACGTGTTCCTCGCTGCCTCAGCGTATGTAATAGGCAGCGTTGTTGGTTGCGATGTAGGCGTCGTGTCTGCACGTGGTATCTGGATGAGGCGTCGCTGCAGGCATTCAGAGCGTACATGATCTTCCTGCCCGCACCCTGGACAGGACAGCGGTTGACCGTCATAAATGACGATCGCTCGACAGTCAGCAACGGTCACGTACCATGGGATGTATTTACGCAGTTCGATTCGCACTCCACTCGGTACAGGACATGTCTGGAACGTATACCACTTAGTACTTCCCCGTAAGGCCGCAGCGCGTTCACGACAAGCGTGGCCGGAACTTCAAACGGCAGCTTGAAGATTCGTATGTTCCGAACGCCGAGTCGTGCATGGTCGACAATTACTACACCCACGTTGCCGTCCGAGTGGTGGAAACGATATCTATCGATGGAACGGCGAAGAAGTCGTTCGCACGCTGCTTCATCGACAGGTTTCAGGTAAACTGTGCTGGAGACGATCGAAAGATGTATACCGATAAGTTCCTCTGGATCGACGTGCATTGCTTTACGCAGGAAATGATCTACTTCGTATGCCTTAGGTCGTGTGTACTGGTCATCGAAAGTTACTTTAATTATGGCCTTTCTATAAGAAAGCGCCATCGTCGTTCGAGGTGATCTGTTTACACTGCAATACCACAACCCGCGCGAGTAAACAACGGCCCGCTGGCGGAGCGCCGCACAGAGCCTCACGCACGTCCGTTCACAACACGGCTGAGAGCCGACTACTTGCGCTCTCGGCTACCCTGGCGGGTTAGGTCTTCACAGACTATCCGTAAACATAATGTAGAGAGATGTCATCATTGCTTCACTACAGGTAATTGGATTAGGAACTCTTACTGGTAAGTCTGCAGGAAGTGAATATGCTATTACATTGCTTTTATTGTCTAGTGTTGGTTGAAAACAACGTAACAGGGAACTTTGCCCAAAAGATTCAGGCGAAATCACGAATGTCGTATTTGTTGGGCATGTCTTCTCTTTGATTTACACATTCCTATATAAACGAGATTAGTTGACGTGGATACAAGTTATTTTCTGATACATAATGTCTAGTAATACAGTTATTATACGTAGGTATGAGTGTGTTTTAATTACACTACTGACCATTAAAATTGCTACACCAAGAAGAAATGCAGATGATAAACGGGTATTCACTGGACAAATATATATACTAGAACTAACATGCGATTACACTTTCACGCAATTTGGGTGCATAGATCCTGAAAAATCTGTACCCCAGAACAACCACCTCGGGCCGTAGTAAAGGCCTTGATACGCCTGGGCATTGAGTCAAACAGAGCTTGGATGGCGTGTACAGTTACAGCTGGCCATGCAGCTTCAACACGATACCTCAGTTCATCAAGGGTAGTGACTGGCGTATTGTGACGAGCCAGTTGCTCGGCCACCATTGACCAGAAGTTTTCAGTTGGTGAGAGATCTGGAGAATGTGCTGGCCAGGGCAGCAGTCGAACATTTTCTGTATCCAGAAAGGTCCGTACAGGAGCTGCAACATGCGGTCTTGCATTATCCTGCTGAAATTTAGGGTTTGGCAGGGATCGAATGAAGGGTAGAGCCACGGGTCGTAACACATCTGAAATGTAACGTCCACTGTTCAAAGTGCCGTCAGTGCGAACAATAGGTGACCGAGACGTGTAACCAATAGCACCCCATACCATCACTCCTGGTGATATGCCAGTATGGCGATGACGAATACACGCTTCCAATGTGCGTTCACCGCCATGTCGCCAAACACGGATGCGACCATCATGATGCTGTAAACAGAACCTGGATTCATCCGAAAAAATGACGTTTTGCCATTCGTGCACCCAGGTTCGTCGTTGAGTACACCATCGCAGGCGCTCCTGTCTGTGATGCAGCGTCAAGGGTAACAGCAGCCAGGGTCTGCGAGATGATAGTCCATGCTGCTGCAAACGTCGTCCAACTGTTCGTGCAGATGGTTGTTGTCTTGCAAACGTCCCCATCTGTTGACTCAGGGATCGAGACGTGGCTGCACGATCCGTTACAGCCATGCAGATAAGATGCCTGTAATATCGACTGCTAGTGATACGAGGCCGTTGAGATCCAGCACGGCGTTCGGTATTACCCTCCTGAACCCACCGATTCCATATTCTGCTAACAGTCATTGGATCTCGACCAACGCGAGCAGCAATGTCGCGATACGATAAACCGCAATCGCGATAGGCTACAATCCGACCTTTATCAAAGTCGGAAACGTGATGGTACTGATTTCTCCTCCTTACACGAGGCATCACAACAACGTTTCACCAGGCAACGGCTGTCCACTGCTGTTTGTGTGTGAGAAATCGGTTGGAAACTGTCCTCATGTCAGCACGTTGTAGGTGTCGCCACCGGCGCCAACCTTGTGTGAATGGTCTGAAAAGCTAATCATTTGCATATCACAGCATCTTCTTCCTGTCGGTTAAATTTCGCGTCTGTAGCACGTCATGTTCGTGGTGTATCAGTTTTGATGGCCAGTAGTGTATAACAAGAATAGTGCTACCAACTATGAAAACGTTGAATAGCTGTTGCAATTCATTTCCAGAAAAATCTTAAAATGATTGATATTTAAATTAGCACTTTTATCTGATGCATAGTTGAGACTGAATGTACTTCTATATTCAGAGTACTAGAAGAAATAAAACTGGTCTAAAAAGTAATCAGAGTATGAGTATGCACTGCTTTGGGTACGTTCATTACAGGTGAGAACACTTCTATTCCTTTACATGATGAGGCTTCTCAGCTTAGTACTTGCTTCCTAAAACCAGCTAACCTACTCCGTTGCAAGTATTGTAATCAGATAACAAAATGCCTGCCACGCTTAGCGTGCGAAGTTGAAAATATTCTTTTAGCATGCAGCCTCATTTCAATGTAAATTAGTACGTCGTGACAAAAATTTATCTCACGTCCTGTTTCAAACTACGATCGATAAGAGCTGCCAGCAACAAAGCAGAACTTTCGTCAAGACTTACTTGTTTCTTTTCGAAAGGAACCGGACTCTCTTCGCAATGGAGCTCCAAGCTTTTCAAGATGAGCAATTGCTAATTTTCGAGCGAAGTGCCGAATAGTTGTTGCGTATGGAAGATTTTCTCATCAGAAAGTCTGCACTGCGCTACTCTTCCAGGATCGTGGAGTAAATGTTTTCAGCGAATGAAGCCATCCTTAAATTTAAAACTTTAGGTTGTATTGCATATTGCGATATTGCATTTTTGTTACTACGTAGCGACAGTCCAGAAGTAAACCGCTTTATGAAATGAATGAAAGTTAAAGGTCTAGGCAAGGGCCCTGCAAGTGTCGATGTAACAGGGCGCTTCCCCTATCAGCCGTCAGGCGCATTGTCTCCGGTGTTTCGGCAGACACCTGCCACTTCTTTTCCGCATCCTGCAGCTGCGAGTCAGCCCAGACAAGTAGCGGTCGTCGAGTCTTTCACGCGGTGCCCATTGTCGACGGAAAGCGCCGGTTTGCTTCTCGTTGCAGACAAAAGGCTTTTCAAGCGAAATTTTACGTGTCCATTCGATAGCGCGGTGTAAGATTAATCTAGTGCGATATTTGATTTAACGATGTGTGCTGACAGGGACAGCAAAACACGGTGAACAACCAGCACTCCCGCAGCGCAGCACCGCCCTGGCCCGCGCTTACTGCTACCGCCTCCTGTAGTCGTAAGATTCCACTCGTTACATGTCTCAAGGAGTCACCTTTTTTTTTAGGAGAGAGAGAACACAGAGAAATAAAAATTTAAGAGGGCTTAAGGTTGAAATAAACCTTCAGTTTGAGAATGAAACTAAACAGCATAATTCTGATATACTGCATCTGTACAAACAGCGGTTGATTATATATTTTCAGCAATCAGCAAAGAGTTTAATTCCATACAATAATATCTTAGTTAATCTGAAATTCCGGCTGTCCCAATTGCTTCAAAATATTCAGGGTCTAAGCAGTAACATTCATGAAGCAATTGATGCACCGACGAATTAGATGCATCAGATTCAGTCGACATAATCTGACACTCCGAAAATCATGTGACCGCTAGTACAGATGTGTTAAGTGTTACAAGAGTAAGGTCAAAACCTCACTTTGGTGGAACAAAAATGGAGAAAGCACAAGTTACCACATTCAGCAGGAACTGCGACAAATTTAGGAACGCAGATATTGTATGTAAGCAATATAATTGGCCGCCCTAATATTGCTATGAGATAAGATGAAATTGTACGGCTGGGCACTGTCGTGCCAAGGACTCGGCCGCATTGCGGCAATTCAGGCTACCTGATCGTCATAGGCGAGTCCAGGTACGACGAGCAGCGTCGCCGGAGATGGGTAAATCCCTAAGCTGGGAACTTGGATGGCTGTTGCTCGCATGGTCTTTCTGCAGGAGATGCATAAAAAATGGCGGGGTGTCATAGAAGTTGGAAGATGACTTCTTACAACTCTTTCAAAGTAACTCCGAACACAAATGAGGCACGTTCTGTGAAACAAGAATATTTTCAATATCTTTAAAACTGCAAAAGTTAATAATTCACAGCCAATAAATATTTTCACAATGAACCTCTGAATTAACAACTTTTCAAACGCTTTATGTGATTTCAGCATCCGACTTCTCAGACGAGAGTGTTGCACTTAACTATCATCTCTGGACGCTACATTTCTGTATCTATTTTATTTCTTATTGCGTTTTATACATCTTTTCATTGTTCAAATGTTTGTCAGAACATCATATTCTCCACACTAGCACAGCAAATGAAAACAGCGTGGTTATCTTCCATATCGTCGTATTCGAGTACTCATTTAGTGAACAGTTTAGTATGTTGCCAATAACTTCATTTAAATGATGATTGTAAGTTCAGTTATAAAATCATGATAATTTAAGAAGTGGTTAATTGTACGTGTTAGCTGGCGCCATTGTTGAAAAGAGTGCCAAAGGATATTTATGACAAGCTGGTCTAAATAGTGGTTTACTCAATATTTAACGACAATCTGTTGTCATCTATTGCGAGCGTACATGCACAAGAATACTGGCTTATTTATTTATGGACACGTATGGACGCCTATGTTAGCCCAGTAAACGATGGAGCCTGTAAGAAACTGACACCAGAAGAGATCATCGAACGTAGATGATGATGATGGTGATGATGATCCTCCATAACAGTAAGTGGATTCCGTGCATCTGCAGGTAATTTCAAACTGTTCATAAGTCACCTTGTAGTGCTATTCGCCTGTTCCACAGCACAAAAAACAGAGAAATAGTGTTCGGTGGTGATTTTAGTGTACATTTCCTTAAAAAGCACTTCAGTAGGAATTTATTGCAGCCGTTAACATTACATTATAACTCCTACCGTAAGTTTTCCATCCATGAAGCTATGGTAATTGCTCAAAAACACAATATACCATGACATGCAGTTCCATTCGTCCAGTGTTACCTGAGTTCAAGAATGTAGTCCGTAGACCAATATATGTATTATTTTAGAGAACTTCTCAAATATATGGACCAGAGTGATGCATATAGTGCCCATGCCATAATGAAAAAACGACACTTTATTAATAAAAGACGTTATTAATAAAAGTCTTACCCTGCCTGATACTGTTTTCTCCAAAAATTAACTCGATTAGACAAAAGTCTGCAAAGAAGCTATGGACTACTTAAGGAATAAGTGTACTGCACAACACAAAAAGGGAACAGTATCCCCCAGTCAAAAACAGCCCTGATTTTGATATTACAGCTCATTACAAGAAATACTGAAAATATTGTAGATACTAAGAAAGGAAATCAAAGCAAATGCATTGCGAGAAAAAGACAGTCACGTCAGATAACAAAATAAAGACAATATGGCATATAGAAAAGGAGGAGACTGATAGAATGAGAGATGAAGAGTATCAGATGACATTAAGAGTAAATAATATATTGGTAACAGATGTGTGTTGCCGTATCTGTCACAGGCAATCAAAAAGTAAACGCCCGTGCCGAGTTGCCGCGCGGTTTGAGGTGCATGTCACGGATTGCGCGGCCCCTCCCACCAGAGGTTCGAGTCCTCCCTAGGGCATGGGTGTGTGTGTGTGTTGTTCTTGGCGTAAGTTAAATTAAGTTAGTTTAAGTACTGTCTAAGTCTAGGGACCGATGACCTCAGCAGTTTGGTCCCTTAGGAATTCACACACATTTGAACATTTGAAAAAGTGAAGGTCCAGGTATAAAATGACACTAGGTTTATTTAAATTAAGAGACCACAAATTTCCTTCTTGGAAACTAATACTGAAACAATCAGGAACAAAATAAACTCTTCTGGTTCGAACACACAACAGGACTTCAGGCAGAAGGTCTGGTGATGAAGGAAAAAATTCTAAATTATAAATTCTTGGCACACTTAGTGTCGAAAGAAAATCCGATGAAAATTTCTCGGTACACTTAGTGCTTAAACCAAGTCTGGAAGGCACCAGTAAAAGTCCACAGTGAGAAAAATTTGCCACGTGGAGTGGCCGCGCGGTTTGAGGCGTCCTGTTACGGGCTGAACGGCGACTCCCGCCGGACGTTCGAGTCCTCCCTTGGGCATAGACATGGGTGTTGTTCTTAGCAAAAGTTAGTTTTAGTTTAAGTAGTGTGTAAGTCTAGGGACATATTGCGAGGTGCCAGCGCTAGCAGTGTATTTAACACTAAATTCTTCTAGAATCTACATATGTAAATGATGCTCTAAGCCGCCCCCTATTCTAACTCCGACTTTTGCTGTTGCAATAGGATTAAAAAAAATTCGCGAACTGACTCTAATCAACCCTGCCAGTGGAGTAGAAGAGCGTTTGGCACCTGCAATAATTTAATTTTATAAATAAGTTAAATAAACGAAGGTTTCATTAACATAGTGAGGAATGATAGGGTTGCTCTACCGATTAACAGAACGAAAGTTCTGTCCAAAATAACAATATGATTTATTAAGACTAAACACAAAATAATAAACAAAAACACATGAAACATTTACAATACATCAAATTGGCTCGAATTGGATACTCAAACAAACGCTGTGAATGTGAAGTTGTCCCTAAGCTAGATTGTGAGGATTATGATGAAGTGGTATGTGGAGCCAATTCCTTGCAACTCAAATCTTAAGAGAAAACACATAGCCAACCCAACATTAATTGCTGCTACCCAAGACAGAACAAAGTTAATAAAAGACGAACAGGCGCGCTCTGCTGAGCTCTGATTATCACCTAGGAAAATCCCTGTCTGCCGGTGCTGCGGACATACCTTAAAAATCTGTCTTCTTAACTGCAAGAACACGATTTGGCGTACCGGAGGCGATGGCTGGTTGCTTCTATGTCCTCGACCGAAATGCGAGAGCCGACTACTTAGAGCACCCGTACAGGCCGAACACACAACATTCCCGCCCCCACAACAGTGGCTGTGGTTAAACGTTCCAATCAGCAACTCGAAAACCGGCGGAAAGTTCCACTCTATTGCCGGAGCACTACCATTCCACCAATGGAGATTCTTGGTGCCAATTTCTGCGCTGATTTTGCTACGTCATGGAGCTATGCCCTGAGTAAGCCAATCACAGTTACTATTTTGCAGAAAGCGCGGGAATTTTCCCGCCACAATTGCCTGGGTACACAAGTAATTCCCACGCCTCGCTGGTAGCCCGCCAGAAAGTGTTTTCGCCAAGTTTCTGCGAAGTAACGGAACCTCTAGCCCAGCCGCTACTTCAGACCCCTCCAGGCGTGTCTTTTGACAATGTCGGCGTCTGCAAAGCATTCACTCGACTTCTTCACACCTGTCGGCTAAACCCTTTCCAGATCAGCAGAGCCCCCCTGTCACCGGACCACCCGGGTGACGAGAGACGCTGCGTGGGAAGTCCGCGTGTGAAGGAATAGCGACATTTCACTGCATGCAGTTAGAGAGGAAAATCGTAAGATAGAAATATGAGAGGGGGCTCATGCCACCTCTCATGGCCCCTACGCCATTTTAGATTGTAATTGGTGAGCAGTTGGCTGACTTAGGAGCAAGGTAGTGAGTCAATCGCCCAAGAACAATCTCGCAAACTGGCTGCACATGCCGCACTCTATAAAGAAAATCACTGCAACTGAAAAATGCAGCTCATACAGTGAGGATTATTTATGATGTAGCCAAGTTCACCTTCTTAATATGGAACACTAACATTCACATGACACATCCATACCCAGGGAGCCCCTTCCAAACACCGAATGACACAGACATTCACTCTCTAAATATGGCCCGGGCATGTGAGCCAAATATGGAGCAATTCATTCTTTACAATCAGAGTTGGAGTGCTCTGTAATTAAATGCCCAAGATGCTACAACAATTTTAATCATTAAACTAACATGAACTCACTCACACATGATACTATTTAAGTTAACAATCTCTTTGTGAGCTTTCAGAATCTAATTACAACCTCCGATTCATTCTGTCTCCCTGCAGCAAGAATAACCTTTACAAAATGTTCCCTGAACTGATGGTCCATTCACAATGACAGTGGTGGTATCTGCTTCAGTTTATGGGGACTTCAGGCACACTGTTTGCATACACACAACAATAAATACAAAATACAAAAAAAACATGGTGTGGAGAACAATACAGTAATTTGTAATAAGAATTACAGCGTAAAACACAAACACATACAAGGTATATCATACATTACAACAACAGCACTAGAGAAAGAAATTTAAGAAAAAAAACAAGGTTCATGGGGCATCAAGTTGTGCGTGCACATTTCACAAAGTTCACGACTGTGCTGAGAATGAGGCACTAAATCACATTGTTAGAAATATTCGAAGCACTTCACAAATTCCACAGTACTGACATCACATAGGGCTAAACGTCGGGTGTTGTTGCTACGTTGTTGCAACGGCAATAGGGTGTGCTGGAGCATCTGCAGTACTCTGTTGAGATTGCAGCAAGACCCACGCATATGATCACGGCAGTACAGCAGGAAGACACAGTGATAGGCTCTCCTCACGTCGATTAATTGTCTCTGAGGTCTACTTGTTGGGATACATCACTAGTCTAGGTCTCTTCTCTCGCTGGACGGTACTTTACGTTTCCCAATATTGCAGTTCGACGAGGGATGATGGCACGTGGAGTGACTCCACAAGTGTGTGAGGTCATCCATACAGGATCGAACTAGCAGCGACGATTGCTAAAACTGCTCTCTAATAGAGAGGAGAAGTTAGAAATGAGACCATACATTTGTTAGTGTGGCACGATACTGCTTTGTGTATGCAGATCGGCCAATGCTAGTGAGTTGTAAAAACCCAAACAGGTGAGTATACAGCGTCCCTTTCTGTCCTGAGGCACATGAGGCGCAGGTTCTGACGCAATATGTGATCTTCTTCGTGTACTCACGACAACGTGGTCTGCCGCAGGGAATACCTCCAAATGGCTGCCGCGTCCAGAGAGCTAGCAGGCTGTCGCGTGTGGGTCGCATGTCAGTGTCAACGGCCAGCCTCACTTTCGCTTGTGGGCCGGCGAGGAACCTGCCTAATCCCTCAGGTATACGGCCCGGTGACTGTCAACTTGCAGGACCGGACGCTCGCCTTCTTGCAGGTAGCCGAAGACCTCTTGTTTTTGCGCTGGCTGGCCTCTGCATTGCCACGATACCCATCATCTGCACAGTTCTGACAAAAATCTTATGCCTAACTTTTTCCCATGACCTTCTATGTTATAATAAATTTACATAATGGCACATTGATGGTCTGTCATTTCAGACACTCTTATTTTACTTTGATAGTTATTAATCTATGGCTATCATATAACAAAATCTTGGTGTATCAAATTTAGACATGGAAATAATTTGTCTTGATATTTGAGTAGAGACCGGTCTCACTACTGTACATGGTGTGTGACGCTACACTGGATGAACAGGTAAATGTGCGGGCCCGCACTAATATTACTATTAATTATATAGATCGACAGTAGACATGCTCAAGAATTAACTACCATTTGCCAACGATCTACATTCTATGTCTTTTGAATAAATTATGTTATTATGCAGGTCGAAGTTTTACTGAGCTTATAAAGAACAAGCAACTATTCTACGTTCGCTCGCCGGTCATCCCTCCATCTTGGGTCTGTGATTTGATGACCTGAAAAATAACATCCCAACAGGCGCGCGCCAAACACTTGTGGTAGAAAACCCCCACAATATTAATCTAGTTATTGTTAAATCCTACAGTTTAACTTATCCTAGTATATCGTACCTTTTGTTTTTGTTTGTTTACCTTATACAATACTCTTACACAATTCCTGTTACGTTGAGATGTCTCGCTGCTCGCCGCTATTGACGACAGTGATGTGCGCGCCATACGACATGACCTCCGAGTTTTCATTACGCCTCACTGAAACTCCAGACTGGGTTAGCCATGGCTGTACACGACAATAAATTTATAGTTGCAACTTCCTTCTCTATGTGATGCGGTTTTCGCGATCAAAGCACACCTTTCCAGAGGCAATATAATATGACCAAGCCAGGACTGGTTCCTGTTGAGGATTCAGTCGCCCAACACACGCCAGCTACACAGTATGTCACGAATATCCAAGTATAAGTCCCTGGTTATTCATCTGTGACAGTCACGAGCAGCACGCTAAATCCCCAACCAGCACATTGGCATAGTAGGCTTTATGCCCGCATTTCTCTCGTCTAGGGCACCATTGGAGTCAAACGCTCACAGGTTCACCCCGACTTGCAAGACAACGATGCTGGCGCAGCTCTGCAAAAATTATACTGCCCATACTCATCCTCGAAATCACGCAATATACCACAATCCTGCAGTGCACTGAAGCGTGCCTGCAAGCATTGGTATGAACGTCTCACGAACTGGTTGTGGCCGCTATGGAGCGTATCACGACTTCTCAGAACGCTTCTAAGAGCACGTTCTTGTATGCGCCCGTTTGTGCGACATCTCGTCACTCATCTTTATCCCTTAACATGGACACCAGATAGGAAAGGACAAAAACATTGCTCATGGAAAGGTAGTGCCTCTTATCGCAACGACGGAGGAGATCCTGAACATAGACAAAAAAAGTTAACAGCAGTAAATTCTTATGCGAGAAAACGCAGCGTGTTAATACTTTAACAATCTTAATCTATTAATGCAACGATTATTGTTCCCCGAAGAAAGGTTCATATCTTTGCCTATTCTACTATGTACACCACTTAAACTACTATTATTCCACGAACTTCTTTGTGTGAGAGATGTGGTGGAGTCCTAAGGACTAGCGCCAATCCCTTGTCAGACTCCCCCTCCTCTGACGTGCATTAGGATTTTCAGGTCTAATTTCAATCCCCTGGTTCTCCTGTTGTTCTTGGTTTCGCTCTCTCCAATTACGGTCGCTTTGCCGTTCGTTATTCCTCCTCTCTCAGATTCCTTGTCTAGCATGACCCTGTTCCCTGACGTTCTGGTTTCCGTGTCTCTGGTTTCCATAACCTTGAATAGCGTGACCTTGATTTCCGTAACCTTGGTTTCCTAACTGACGAACGCGATTATGTGATCTGTTGTCGTCTGCCCTTGCTGGCCCGTGGTATTTGTTATTTTGCGCCTTCTTCCTGTCTTTTGCGTCTTGTTTATCGAAGACAGTTTCGAGTTCGCGCACTAGACTCTTGAATGCTTCTATGTCAGATCCACACTTGCCGACAAGTGTCTGTTGATACCTAACAGGCAATTTGGAAAAACAAAATTTGATGATTTCTCCCTTGCTGTATGGACTATCTAAAAATTGATTCTTCTTGAGTAAATCGTCAAAACATTTGGCTGCGCTCCTTTGCCCGGACACTTCCAGTTCGGGACAAAATATTATTTCCTCTTTAATCCTGTCTTGCGTTTCCTTTGACCAGTAGATCCCCAGGAACGCATCAACAAATTCCTGATAAGCCTGACACGTCGCTGCCACACCCTGCATCTTTTCCGCGGCTTGGCCTTCGATGTGTCCACACATGAATTCTAATTTTGCCAGGGTTGGCCATGATGCCGGTAATGAATTTGTAAACTGCATCACCCAGCTCTTGGGATGCATCGACCCTCCATTATCTCTGAACTTTTGGAATTTTAGTATCGACAGGAAGTGATTGTGATCAAAATCCTGTCCGATCCTCGCACTGGTGCTGTCACTCGTTTCCGATACTTGCACGTCTGCTGAGTGTCCTGATCTATCTTGCTGATAACTGTGATGTGCTACATCTGTATCACAGTGGAAGTGGCACTTCGAATTGACTCTCCTAAGTGGGCTACAATTATTGGAGCTATTACTACGTGTTTCTGCGTGTGCCTTGTTAGTTCTGCACTCTGTCACTGGGCTAGAGCATGGCGGGCTTTTCCTCAGAGACACAATTCTGTGTATTCCATCATTGGTATCCGAACGCGCAGTGCTCATGTGCCCGTTTCGCTCTAGTTTTGCTATCCGACTCTCTACTTCTTTCATTCGTTTCGTGATGTTCGTAACCGCAATATTACCTTGAGTTTTTAAGAACGCTAGGGATTTTGCGTGGGCTTGTGTCGCAAGTCGCAAGCGACCTGCAAGTTGAGAATTTACTATTGCGATTTTCATTGCCCCTGTTGCTGCCGTTTTGGATAGGCCTGCTACTTTTTGTGCTACCATTGACATTTGTTTTGCTTCTCCACATTCTTTCTTTATTGTTAGTGATTCCCCACGAATTTCCCCTATATGCGAAATTATTTCCTCTGTGTCCTTCTTACGCTGTTTCTCATCTTCTTCCTTCTCCTTCTTACGTTGTTTCTCATCTTCTTCCTTCACCTTCTTACGCTGTTCGTCAGCTTCTTCTTTCATTGATCGTAGGAAGCTCAGTATTGGTTTAATGTCATCATTTTGATCCTCGTCACACATGGGTGATGTAACTCTGGACACCTGGGCGCTAGAGCTCTGACGTGACCGGGCTGGCCGCTGTCTGCTCTCGTTCGTTTGATTATAAACTTCTGCTACCGTCTCGACCTGTGTGCCTGTCTCTGTTCCATCCTCCACTTCACTATCATAATCACGGTCGCGACGTTGCTCTAAGATCGCGTCCAAATCACCTTCCTCATCAATGACCCTGTCGTCCTGTGCTGCTAAAAATGTGCCCATCTCATCTCCAAACCTATCCTCGTCAGTAACCTGCCTCTTATCCATTATGCTATCCTCTTTTGTTTTAGTTTCGCTCGATAATAATCGTGCCTTACTTCTCGTGATCATTCATGAAAAAACAAATTTATCTAAAATTCACAATAAAAATCATCTACTCCCGATATTTTTCCACATAGACATAAAATTTCAACAACGCTATTCCAACGCTGTAACTACAAGCACGATTAGTTGTGGTACAGAAACTGCACACAAACCCGACAAAGTGTGATGAGGTACGGACACCACATCAAAGGAACACAAAAAAACAATGAAAATGCAAAAAATATATACACTGAAAACAAAAACTGTAATCATGCGCCGCTAATAAAAACTAATCACGGAACTACAAGAAAAAGAACTTGGGTACTAATCATAAAAATAGCAGAGAAAAAAAATTTGAATGTTCCTACTAAGAATACTGTTTGTTAATCAGTGATTCACAGGAAAGATCCTGGCAGGGTCGCCATTTTATACGAGGTGCCGTGGCTAGTAGTGTATTTAACACTAAATTCTTCTAGAATCTACATATGTAAATGATGCTCTAAGCCCCCCCCCCCCCCCTATTCTAACTCCGACTTTTGCTGTTTCAATAGGATTAAAAAAAATTCGCGAACTGACTCTAATCAACCCTGCCAGTGGAGTAGAAGAGCGTTTGGCACCTGCAATAATTTAATTTGATAAATAAGTTAAATAAACGAAGGTTTCATTAACATAGTGAGGAATGATAGGGTTGCTCTACCGATTAACAGAATGAAAGTTCTGTCCAAAACAACAATATGATTTATTAAGACTAAACACAAAATAATAAACAAAAACACACGAAACATTTACAATACATCAAATTGGCTCAAATTGGATACTCAAACAAACGCTGTGAATGTGAAGTTGTCCCTAAGCTAGATTGTGAGGATTATGATGAAGTGGTATGTGGAGCCAATTCCTTGCAACTCAAATCTTAAGAGAAAACACATAGCCAACCCAACATTAATTGCTGCTACCCAAGACAGAACAAAGTTAATAAAAGACGAACAGGCGCGCTCTGCTGAGCTCTGATTATCACCTAGGAAAATCCCTGTCTGCCGGTGCTGCGGACATACCTTAAAAATCTGTCTTCTTAACTGCAAGAACACGATTTGGCGTACCGGAGGCGATGGCTGGTTGCTTCTATGTCCTCGACCGAAATGCGAGAGCCGACTACTTAGAGCACCCGTACAGGCCGAACACACAACATTCCCGCCCCCACGACAGTGGCTGTGGTTAAACGTTCCAATCAGCAACTCGAAAACCGGCGGAAGGTTCCACTCTATTGCCGGAGCACTACCATTCCACCAATGGAGATTCTTGGTGCCAATTTCTGCGCTGATTTTGCTACGTCATGGAGCTATGCCCTGAGTAAGCCAATCACAGTTACTATTTTGCAGAAAGCGCGGGAATTTTCCCGCCACAATTGCCTGGGTACACAAGTCATTCCCACGCCTCGCTGGTAGCCCGCCAGAAAGTGTTTTCGCCAAGTTTCTGCGAAGTAACGGAACCTCTAGCCCAGCCGCTACTTCAGACCCCTCCAGGCGTGTCTTTTGACAATGTCGGCGTCTGCAAAGCATTCACTCGACTTCTTCACACCTGTCGGCTAAACCCTTTCCAGATCAGCAGAGCCCCCCTGTCACCGGACCACCCGGGTGACGAGAGACGCTGCGTGGGAAGTCCGCGTGTGAAGGAATAGCGACATTTCACTGCATGCAATTAGAGAGGAAAATCGTAAGATAGAAATATGAGAGGGGGCTCATGCCACCTCTCATGGCCCCTACGCCATTTTAGATTGTAATTGGTGAGCAGTTGGCTGACTTAGGAGCAAGGTAGTGAGTCAATCGCCCAAGAACAATCTCGCAAACTGGCTGCACATGCTGCACTCTATAAAGAAAATCACTGCAACTGAAAAATGCAGCTCATACAGTGAGGATTATTTATGATGTAGCCAAGTTCACCTTCTTAATATGGAACACTAACATTCACATGACACATCCATACCCAGGGAGCCCCTTCCAAACACCGAATGACACAGACATTCACTCTCTAAATATGGCCCGGGCATGTGAGCCAAATATGGAGCAATTCATTCTTTACAATCAGAGTTGGAGTGCTCTGTAATTAAATGCCCAAGATGCTACAACAATTTTAATCATTAAACTAACATGAACTCACTCACACATGATACTATTTAAGTTAACAATCTCTTTGTGAGCTTTCAGAATCTAATTACAACCTCCGATTCATTCTGTCTCCCTGCAGCAAGAATAACCTTTACAAAATGTTCCCTGAACTGATGGTCCATTCACAATGACAGTGGTGGTATCTGCTTCAGTTTATGGGGACTTCAGGCACACTGTTTGCATACACACAACAATAAATACAAAATACAAAAAAAACATGGTGTGGAGAACAATACAGTAATTTGTAATAAGAATTACAGCGTGAAACACAAACACATACAAGGTATATCATACATTACAACAACAGCACTAGAGAAAGAAATTTAAGAAAAAAAACAAGGTTCATGGGGCATCAAGTTGTGCGTGCACATTTCACAAAGTTCACGACTGTGCTGAGAATGAGGCACTAAATCACATTGTTAGAAATATTCGAAGCACTTCACAAATTCCACAGTACTGACATCACATAGGGCTAAACGTCGGGTGTTGTTGCTACGTTGTTGCAACGGCAATAGGGTGTGCTGGAGCATCTGCAGTACTCTGTTGAGATTGCAGCAAGACCCACGCATATGATCACGGCAGTACAGCAGGAAGACACAGTGATAGGCTCTCCTCACGTCGATTAATTGTCTCTGAGGTCTACTTGTTGGGATACATCACTAGTCTAGGTCTCTTCTCTCGCTGGACGGTACTTTACGTTTCCCAATATTGCAGTTCGACGAGGGATGATGGCACGTGGAGTGACTCCACAAGTGTGTGAGGTCATCCATACAGGATCGAACTAGCAGCGACGATTGCTAAAACTGCTCTCTAATAGAGAGGAGAAGTTAGAAATGAGACCATACATTTGTTAGTGTGGCACGATACTGCTTTGTGTATGCAGATCGGCCAATGCTAGTGAGTTGTAAAAACCCAAACAGGTGAGTATACAGCGTCCCTTTCTGTCCTGAGGCACATGAGGCGCAGGTTCTGACGCAATATGTGATCTTCTTCGTGTACTCACGACAACGTGGTCTGCCGCAGGAAATACCTCCAAATGGCTGCCGCGTCCAGAGAGCTAGCAGGCTGTCGCGTGTGGGTCGCATGTCAGTGTCAACGGCCAGCCTCACTTTCGCTTGTGGGCCGGCGAGGAACCTGCCTAATCCCTCAGGTATACGGCCCGGTGACTGTCAACTTGCAGGACCGGACGCTCGCCTTCTTGCAGGTAGCCGAAGACCTCTTGTTTTTGCGCTGGCTGGCCTCTGCATTGCCACGATACCCATCATCTGCACAGTTCTGACAAAAATCTTATGCCTAACTTTTTCCCATGACCTTCTATGTTATAATAAATTTACATAATGGCACATTGATGGTCTGTCATTTCAGACACTCTTATTTTACTTTGATAGTTATTAATCTATGGCTATCATATAACAAAATCTTGGTGTATCAAATTTAGACATGGAAATAATTTGTCTTGATATTTGAGTAGAGACCAGTCTCACTACTGTACATGGTGTGTGACGCTACACTGGATGAACAGGTAAATGTGCGGGCCCGCACTAATATTACTATTAATTATATAGATCGACAGTAGACATGCTCAAGAATTAACCACCATTTGCCAACGATCTACATTCTATGCTTTTGAATAAATTATGTTATTATGCAGGTCGAAGTTTTACTGAGCTTATAAAGAACAAGCAACTATTCTACGTTCGCTCGCCGGTCATCCCTCCATCTTGGGTCTGTGATTTGATGACCTGAAAAATAACATCCCAACAGGCGCGCGCCAAACACTTGTGGTAGAAAACCCCCACAATATTAATCTAGTTATTGTTAAATCCTACAGTTTAACTTATCCTAGTATATCGTACCTTTTGTTTTTGTTTGTTTACCTTATACAATACTCTTACACAATTCCTGTTACGTTGAGATGTCTCGCTGCTCGCCGCTATTGACGACAGTGATGTGCGCGCCATACGACATGACCTCCGAGTTTTCATTACGCCTCACTGAAACTCCAGACTGGGTTAGCCATGGCTGTACACGACAATAAATTTATAGTTGCAACTTCCTTCTCTATGTGATGCGGTTTTCGCGATCAAAGCACACCTTTCCAGAGGCAATGTAATATGACCAAGCCAGGACTGGTTCCTGTTGAGGATTCAGTCGCCCAACACACGCCAGCTACACAGTATGTCACGAATATCCAAGTATAAGTCCCTGGTTATTCATCTGTGACAGTCACGAGCAGCACGCTAAATCCCCAACCAGCACATTGGCATAGTAGGCTTTATGCCCGCATTTCTCTCGTCTAGGGCACCATTGGAGTCAAACGCTCACAGGTTCACCCCGACTTGCAAGACAACGATGCTGGCGCAGCTCTGCAAAAATTATACTGCCCATACTCATCCTCGAAATCACGCAATATACCACAATCCTGCAGTGCACTGAAGCGTGCCTGCAAGCATTGGTATGAACGTCTCACGAACTGGTTGTGGCCGCTATGGAGCGTATCACGACTTCTCAGAACGCTTCTAAGAGCACGTTCTTGTATGCGCCCGTTTGTGCGACATCTCGTCACTCATCTTTATCCCTTAACATGGACACCAGATAGGAAAGGACAAAAACATTGCTCATGGAAAGGTAGTGCCTCTTATCGCAACGACGGAGGAGATCCCGAACATAGACAAAAAAAGTTAACAGCAGTAAATTCTTATGCGAGAAAACGCAGCGTGTTAATACTTTAACAATCTTAATCTATTAATGCAACGATTATTGTTCCCCGAAGAAAGGTTCATATCTTTGCCTATTCTACTATGTACACCACTTAAACTACTATTATTCCACGAACTTCTTTGTGTGAGAGATGTGGTGGAGTCCTAAGGACTAGCGCCAATCCCTTGTCAGACTCCCCCTCCTCTGACGTGCATTAGGATTTTCAGGTCTAATTTCAATCCCCTGGTTCTCCTGTTGTTCTTGGTTTCGCTCTCTCCAATTACGGTCGCTTTGCCGTTCGTTATTCCTCCTCTCTCAGATTCCTTGTCTAGCATGACCCTGTTCCCTGACGTTCTGGTTTCCGTGTCTCTGGTTTCCATAACCTTGAATAGCGTAACCTTGATTTCCGTAACCCTGGTTTCCTAACTGACGAACACGATTATGTGATCTGTTGTCGTCTGCCCTTGCTGGCCCGTGGTATTTGTTATTTTGCGCCTTCTTCCTGTCTTTTGCGTCTTGTTTATCGAAGACAGCTTCGAGTTCGCGCACTAGACTCTTGAATGCTTCTATGTCAGATCCACACTTGCCGACAAGTGTCTGTTGATACCTAACAGGCAATTTGGAAAAACAAAATTTGATGATTTCTCCCTTGCTGTATGGACTATCTAAAAATTGATTCTTCTTGAGTAAATCATCAAAAAATTTGGTTGCGCTCCTTTGCCCGGACACTTCCAGTTCGGGACAAAATATTATTTCCTCTTTAATCCTGTCTTGCGTTTCCTTTGACCAATAGATCCCCAGGAACGCATCAACAAATTCCTGATAAGCCTGACACGTCGCTGCCACACCCCGCATCTTTTCCGCGGCTTGGCCTTTGATGTGTCCACACATGAATTCTAATTTTGCCAGGGTTGGCCATGATGCCGGTAATGAATTTGTAAACTGCATCACCCAGCTCTTGGGATGCATCGACCCTCCATTATCTCTGAACTTTTGGAATTTTAGTATCGACAGGAAGTGATTGTGATCAAAATCCTGTCCGATCCTCGCACTGGTGCTGTCACTCGTTTCCGATACTTGCACGTCTGCTGAGTGTCCTGATCTATCTTGCTGATAACTGTGATGTGCTACATCTGTATCACAGTGGAAGTGGCACTTCGAATTGACTCTCCTAAGTGGGCTACAATTATTGGAGCTATTACTAGGTGTTTCTGCGTGTGCCTTGTTAGTTCTGCACTCTGTCACTGGGCTAGAGCACGGCGGGCTTTTCCTCAGAGACACAATTCTGTGTATTCCATCATTGGTATCCGAACGCGCAGTGCTCATGTGCCCGTTTCGCTCTAGTTTTGCTATCCGACTCTCTACTTCTTTCATTCGTTTCGTGATGTTCGTAACCGCAATATTACCTTGAGTTTTTAAGAACGCTAGGGATTTTGCGTGGGCTTGTGTCGCAAGTCGCAAGCGACCTGCAAGTTGAGAATTTACTATTGCGATTTTCATTGCCCCTGTTGCTGCCGTTTTGGATAGGCCTGCTACTTTTTGTGCTACCATTGACATTTGTTTTGCTTCTCCACATTCTTTCTTTATTGTTAGTGATTCCCCACGAATTTCCCCTATATGCGAAATTATTTCCTCTGTGTCCTTCTTACGCTGTTTCTCATCTTCTTCCTTCTCCTTCTTACGTTGTTTCTCATCTTCTTCCTCCACCTTCTTACGCTGTTCGTCAGCTTCTTCTTTCATTGATCGTAGGAAGCTCAGTATTGGTTTAATGTCATCATTTTGATCCTCGTCACACATGGGTGATGTAACTCTGGACACCTGGGCGCTAGAGCTCTGACGTGACCGGGCTGGCCGCTGTCTGCTCTCGTTCGTTTGATTATAAACTTCTGCTACCGTCTCGACCTGTGTGCCTGTCTCTGTTCCATCCTCCACTTCACTATCATAATCACGGTCGCGACGTTGCTCTAAGATCGGGTCCAAATCACCTTCCTCATCAATGACCCTGTCGTCCTGTGCTGCTAAAAATGTGCCCATCTCATCTCCAAACCTATCCTCGTCAGTAACCTGCCTCTTATCCATTATGCTATCCTCTTTTGTTTTAGTTTCGCTCGATAATAATCGTGCCTTACTTCTCGTGATCATTCATGAAAAAACAAATTTATCTAAAATTCACAATAAAAATCATCTACTCCCGATATTTTTCCACATAGACATAAAATTTCAACAACGCTATTCCAACGCTGTAACTACAAGCACGATTAGTTGTGGTACAGAAACTGCACACAAACCCGACAAAGTGTGATGAGGTACGGACACCACATCAAAGGAACACAAAAAAACAATGAAAATGCAAAAAATATATACACTGAAAACAAAAACTGTAATCATGCGCCGCTAATAAAAACTAATCGCGGAACTACAAGAAAAAGAACTTGGGTACTAATCATAAAAATAGCAGAGAAAAAAAATTTGAATGTTCCTACTAAGAATACTGTTTGTTAATCAGTGATTCACAGGAAAGATCCTGGCAGGGTCGCCATTTTATACGAGGTGCCGGGGCTAGCAGTGTATTTAACACTAAATTCTTCTAGAATCTACATATGTAAATGATGCTCTAAGCCCCCCCCCCCCTATTCTAACTCCGACTTTTGCTGTTGCAATAGGATTAAAAAAAATTCGCGAACTGACTCCAATCAACCCTGCCAGTGGAGTAGAAGAGCGTTTGGCACCTGCAATAATTTAATTTGATAAATAAGTTAAATAAACGAAGGTTTCATTAACATAGTGAGGAATGATAGGGTTGCTCTACCGATTAACAGAATGAAAGTTCTGTCCAAAATAACAATATGATTTATTAAGACTAAACACAAAATAATAAACAAAAACACATGAAACATTTACAATACATCAAATTGGCTCAAATTGGATACTCAAACAAACGCTGTGAATGTGAAGTTGTCCCTAAGCTAGATTGTGAGGATTATGACGAAATGGTATGTGGAGCCAATTCCTTGCAACTTAAATCTTAAGAGAAAACACATAGCCAACACAACATTAATTGCTGCTACCCAAGGCAGAACATAGTTAAAAAAAGACGAACAGGCGCGCTCTGCTGAGCTCTGATTATCACCTAGGAAAATCCCTGTCTGCCGGTGCTGCGGACATACCTTAAAAATCTGTCTTCTTAACTGCAAGAACACGATTTGGCGTATCGGAGGCGATGGCTGGTTGCTTCTATGTCCTCGACCGAAATGCGAGAGCCGACTACTTAGAGCACCCGTACACGCCGAACACACAACATTCCCGCCCCCATGACAGTGGCTGTGGTTAAACGTTCCAATCAGCAACTCGAAAACCGGCGGAAAATTCAACTCTATTGCCAGAGCACTACCATTCCACCAATGGAGATTCTTGGCACCAGTTTCTGCGCTGATTTTGCTACGTCACGGAGCTATGCCCTGAGCAAGCCAATCACAGTTACTATTTTGCAGAAAGCGCGGGAATTTTCCCGCCACAATTGCCTGGGTACACAAGTCATTCCCACGCCTCGCTGGTAGCCCGCCAGAAAGTGTTTTCGCTAAGTTTCTGCGAAGAAACGGAACCTCTAGCCCAGCCGCTACTTCAGACCCCTCCAGGCGTGTCTTTTGACAATGTCGGCGTCTGCAAAGCATTCACTCGACTTCCTCACACCCGTCGGTTTAACCCTTTCCAGATCAGCGAAGCCCACCTGTCACCGGACCACCCGGGTGACGAGAGACGCTGCGTGGGAAGTCCGCGTGTGAAGGAATAGCGACATTTCACTGCATGCAATTAGAGAGGAAGATCGTAAGAAATATGAGAGGGGGCTCATGCCACCTCTCAATATGACCTAAGCAGTTTGGTCCCTTAGGAATTCACACACATTTTTTGAGAGTAAGTTCTGAACTTCTAAGTCCGGCGATGCTGAAGCAAAGTCAAACTCTTAAATATTACATATATGTTGGTGGGCCACTACACTGGGGCCACATCTTCTTCAGGGTGACCATGTTGTATGGTGTGGGCTGAGAAGGTTGCCTCAGACGGCAGTGACATAGCGGCGACCGCTCTGGAGTGAGTTCCTGATTGAGGAAATGCATAAGCATTCGGTGCCTGGACCAGGAAGCCCACTGGGAGAGAACCACCTGCTCAGGGTCCATGCACCGGCCTACGTACAGCCCTCGGCGCTAGGATGACAATCGGTCTCGCTTACTGTCATGTGGATGGCGTAAGAAAGTGGTCCATGGTGCCCACTTGGTGCTTTGTAGAGCACTACAGTCGCGTGGCAAATTCGACTGAAAATGCGCGTGATAGCGCTCATCTACATCACTCACTAAGCACGCACACGCGGAAACACGGGGCTGACAGTTCACTGACTCGCTATCATGCGGTGCTCACTCACTGTGTGAGGGTCAACAGCCGCGTGGCCTTGCCATACGGCTAAGGAAACAGACTCTACCTACACAGCTTCGACGCAACGTGCCGGCACTAACTGCCCCTGTCGATTTTTCATGTTTTCTGTGGATTAGGTGCGTGCTGTATACATAAGATTCACTAAGTGTTACCACAGTATAAAGAAACCGAATATTGAATGTTATTGAAGGTCATTGTTTCAGCTGTGGGACTGTATATTTCCATGAAGTAACTGCTGCTGGATTAATGTTCGCTTTCGATCAGCTGCTAAAATGACACTGCCGTTTATGAATATTTTGATGAAGATGCCCCTCCAGCTGGCTGTATCTGTCAAGAGGTGCGAGGAAATCAAGGGCACACCACCACCCCCAGTAAAGCACTGCAGTGCTGAAAACATTAGTCAAGCTGAGCACAGCTTAAATTGATTTACAGCGTAACAAATGAAAAATAAACGTACTTATACGCGGACAGCCGCAGCAAATTAAAATTATGGTTCAAATCGCTCTGAGCACTATGGGACTTAACATTTATGGTCATCAGTCCCCTAGAACTTAGAACTACTTAAACCTAACTAACCTATGGACATCACACAACATCCAGTCATCACGAGACAGAGAAAATCCCTGACCCCGCCGGGAATCGAACCCGGGAACCCGGGCGCGGGAAGCAAGAACCCTACCTCACGACCACGAGCTACGGACCAGCCGCAGCCGTTGGGCTCCAATGTACTAGGCAGTCGTAATGTTAAGCAGCCAGCTGTTGGTTAGTCGTGACCGATCAGTCGAGTGAGGTGGACGTGGAACATGTTACGCCTTTTTTTTTTTTTTTTTTTTTGAAAACGTGTGTCACTGTAACTATAAACATCGTTTTTCTGTCGTTTCACTTGCTTTATCCGCTGCAGATTATAAGGTCACTTAAATAGATGTTGCAGCATACGAAAAATACAATGACTCATTGACTCATCTATTTTTATGCAATCAATTTGGCATGAAAATGTCGTTAGTGAAAATTTACAAATACACACATCAAAAAAAGTTTTGCATCACCGCATTTCCCACAACTACTGAAGATAGACGTTGACTGTGGATATTGTATCACAGACACAGTCCCTTTGACTCTTCAGAAATGTCACTAAACCCACCCGAGGATGTAAGTAACCTTGCATGAGCTGTGCCTATTAAATGGCCGACCGGGGTGGCCGAGCGGTTCTAGGCCCTTCAGTCTGGATCAGCGTGACCGTTCGAATCCTGCATGGATGTGTGTGTGTTGTCCTTAGGTTTGTTAGGTCTAAGTAGTTCTAAGTTCTAGGGGACTGATGACCACAGCTGTTAAGTCCCATAGTGCTCAGAACCATTTGAACCTATTACATGGAGGGGTGCTGAAAGCCGATCAGTTCCGGTCATTCCAACAGGAAGAAGGTCCAAGGCTTGTGGTTTCTGTAATTCAGCCATACCTAAACGGTCAATACCGCGGTTTGATCGAATCCGCATTGTTACTTCGTGCCAGGAATGGCTCTCAACAAGGAAAGTGTCCAGGCGTCTCGCAGTGAACCAAAGCGATGTTTTTCGGCCATGGAGGAGATACAGATAGACGGGAACTGTCAATGGCATGCCTCACTCAGGATGCCCAAGGCCTACTACTGCAGTGGATTATGGCTCGGAGGAACCCTCACAGCAACGCCACCATGTTGAATGATGCTTTCCGTGCAGCCACAGGACATCGTGTTACGACTCAAACTGTGCGCAATAGACTGCATGAACCGCAACTTCACTCCCGACGTCCATGGTGAGGTCCTTCTTTGCAACCATGACACCCATGCAGCGCGGTACAGGTGGGCCCAACATGCTGAATGGACCGCTCAGGATTTGTATCACCTTCTCTTCACCGATGAGTGTCACATTTGCCCTCAACCAGACAATCGTTGGAGATGTGTTTGGAAGCAACCCGGTCAGGCTGGGCGCCTGAGACACACTGTCCAGAAAGTGCAGCAAGCTGGAGTTTCCCTGCTGTTTTGTGGTGGTATTATGTGGGCCCGACGTACGCCGCTGGTGGTCATGGAAGGCGTCGTAATGGATGTACGATAAGTGAATGCCATACTCCGACCGTTAGTGCAACCATATCGGCAGCATACGGGAGAGGCATTCGTCTTCATGGACGGCAATTCGCACCCCCATCGTGCACGTTTTGTGAATGACTTCCTTCAGAATAACGACTTTGCTCAGCGAGAGTGACCAGCATGTTCTCCAAACATGAACCCTATCGACCATGCCTGGGATAGATTGAGAAGTGCTGTTTATGGACGATGTGACCCAGCAATCACTCTCAAGGATCTACGCCGAATCGCCGTTGAGGACCAACAGTGCCTTGATGAACTTGTGGGTAGTATGCCACGACGAATACAGACATGCATCAATGCAATAGGGAGTGCTACTGGGTATTAGGGTTATTGGCGCGTACAGCAATCTGGACCACCACCCCTGAAGGTCTCTCCGTATGATTGTACAACATTCAATGTGTGGTTTTCATGAGCAATGAAAAGGGCAGAAATGGTTTTTATGTTGCTCTTTATTCGAATTTTCTGTACAGGTTGCGGAACTCTCGGAACCGAGGCGATGCAAAGCTTTGTTTTGATGTGTGTATTAAAGAAAAGCCTCATATCAATCATGGGAGTACCAAGGACGTGCACCTTTGTTGGAGACGAGGCATTTGGTATATCTGAAAATTTAATCCGACCATTTGAAGGAAGGATTTTAACAAAGAACAAAAATGCTTTAAAAACTGGCTCGGTGGTTTATAGGATACTCTCTGGCAAATAAATGCAGAATGGAGAATTTTTCATCGCTCAAAGGATGTTCTAGATGAATTTTCCATCGCTGTAATAAAGCCGTGTTGTGTGTTTTACAAAATAATGTGTCAGAAAGAGATGGCTATCAAAATCTGAAGACATATTGTTCACGTCCCCCCTACAGCCAAACTGGAAATTCTCCCAAGTCCTACAACACGACAGATAACTACTTTTGATTAATAATAACTTTAATTTAAAAAAAAAATTTCATGAGCGGTCTGGCGCGACCAATAACCACCACAATCAATAACTATAGATAAGCATACGAATTTTATCAAGGACAAATAAAGCGCCAGAGCAATCAAAATTACCCGCCCACCTCCCCAGGGGTCACAACCCCTGCAACCCGCAGCAGAGAAAGGTAGCTCAGTAGCTGGCATGACCAATAACCACAACAATCAAGCACAACTCTAAAGGACAGCGCTAGACGCTCCTCCTAATGCAAAGCCCTATACATCCGCACTGCTCGGCGGCCGCTGAGCGACTGACGCTCAGACCGGAAGTGCGGCTGGACCCCTGCAGCGCTCTTATCAGCGCGATTGCGCAACCGGAAGTGAATTTTCGAGCAACACGGGCTAAGTAATGCTAGAGCCCGTGCTGCGCCCCAGAGGCGCCAGAGAATAAGTCCGTACTAACACGTACTTTGTGTGTTACGCGTCTTACTGCGCGTGGCCTTGATTCGGACTTAGTCTCTGGCGCTTCTGAGCACGTGACCTTGATTCGGACTTAGTCTCTGTCGCCTCTGGGGCGCAACACGGGTCCTAGTATTACTAGACCCGTGTTGCTCGAAAATTCACTTCCGGTTGCGCAACGCGCTGATAAGGAGCGCTGCAGGGGTCCAGCTGCGCTTCCGGTCTGAGCGTCAGTCGCTCTGCGACCGCCAAGCAGTGCGGATGTATAGGGCTTTTCATCAAGAGGAGAGTGTAGCGCTATATTTCAGAGTTGTCCTTGATGTATATATTGTTGTACCAGGAGATATTAGTTTCTATTACTATTCCTAATAAAGAGAACCATCCTTATCTATCTGTCGAAACTCATCATGAAATTTGTTTCAGGATGCAAGAAAGGTCTGGTTGCTTCGACAAGTGAACGGACACTGGAGGTAGAGACATAAGTTTTCCAAGAGACAACATTCAATTGGCATCGCGGAGCCAGTTAGCTTTCGCAGCGGCCCATTACGTTGGTAACAATGCACGTCTTTCTTTTATTGGCTGCCGCAGACGTGCTGCCTATTGCATTACAGCCTTACTTCACTACCGACTCAGCCCCCTTCATCTGTCTTTACACCTGCCATTACGTCTCCCCCTCCCACTGCTAACGTGGCGCAAGAAATCTACCTAAGTAGCCAACTATGAGAATGCAGCCGACAAAATCTCCAACCTTCTAAACCTTTCTTAGATTCTACATTTCGGTTGTAGATATCTCCTGAGTATAATTACACAATTAGTAGCTGTAGTGCTACAAAGTGAGTGAACCATGAAGAACTCACTGGTTCGTAAGGATTAGCATCACAAGACTTTTAGTTTCAAGTCTCCTAAAATGGCTATGGAATGCTGCTGGACGTCTAGAGCCATCTAAAGTGTTTTATGATTAATTCTGAGTGACCCTGCTGTCAGATTACGGAATAGTTTTTCGATCCGACGTCCGTCTATACCAATACGTACAGCTCTGAGATTCAAAAAATCGTCGGAGATACTGTTTTCGAGTATATAAATGAGTTCGTAACACTGCAGCGCATTTGCATCCTGTGTGTGGTAAAAGTGTCAAGCGACGATTGTAAGACGTTTTCCATCTTTCTATAACAACTGAAATTATTGCAGGTAAGTCTAACCCACCATTTAAAAACAAGTAGTCCATCTTTATTGCTCTTCATGATCAACTGAGGCTTACAACAAATGTTTTAGGACAATGCTCCAGTAGGAATTTGTCATAAAGAGTCATGAGCTATGTTAATGTGCCCTTTGTCAACTTGTACCATGTTACCCCACTCAAGCACTAGGGTGCTAGTCGTAGAGATAATGTAAATCATTGGTACTGTGGCTATGTACAACGACTATAGTCGGATGGTAGAATTAGCCCTATAAGCTATTAGCGCGTATAATGTAAGGTGAAGTTATATTTGCATATGATAATGCATATGCATATGATAATCATGCATCAAGTAGTGATACGACAAAATTTGTTATATGAAATTATTAATGTTCTACCACTCTAATGATCGTATGCAACAGAATTTCATCTGTTGGACATTCGTATTAATAGTATATGGTTCCTCATTTGCTCATGTGGGCTTGTTATTATTTTATTGTCGTACATATTGACTAGTTACCTTATAAACTGTCCGACGTAGCTCACTGTGGTGAGCATCACCTATGGTGATCGGGGTGCAGCACATTCGACGACCGTGCGCCTAGTATAACAGAGGTAGTGGCGGAGGACATACGTTGCTATATGTAATTTCACTTATGTTCGAAACTGGCTTATGTCTGTTGAAGTTATTTTATTGGTCTTGACGCAGCCGCTGGGCTAAGACATTTTTCATTTATTAGTGTGCAAGTAAGTAATATGCTGTCACCTACCTAATTTTGAACTTTATGTGTAGATTGTATCACTGGTCTGCACGTTATTTTGATCATTTTTTAGGACATCTGAAGTAGGCTATATTATTATAGCAGAAACCATGGTCAAGGTTTAAAGTAAACAGAATTTACTACAACTGTAGGCTGTTTTTAATACGAGACTCTAGATTGCTGAGCTCGATCATTCGTCTATGTCTGATTTCGTAACAGTGCTGGGGCAGTGAAGTTACATGGTATTACTTTACAGAACCTTGTTAAGTAGCACCACAGAGCTTGCGTTTCTGTCCGCCACGTTCTAAGGTCTGTTGCGCTGGTAGTATGCCTTGTTGTCATTGTGACTCGCACACCAGACCAGCGCTAACGTACTCTGTTCCGAGTTCGCTTGGTAGAATTTTAACAAAATTTGAAGCTTGCACAACGAAATTTCTCCTCTGCGGAACAGATCTTTCCTCAGTAATATCAACAAACACTAATTTTGTTTGTTTGTAGATGATACAAACACTGCAATAAATAGCAAATCAAGTACATTCTTAGGAAGAGCAGTTAATGTAATTGTCATCGACATCAAACTGCGCTCGACCTACTCATCACAACGTGACCCCACCGCTGTGACGTCACAGCCAACTAGTCTCCAGTTGGATGATGCCTGATATAAATTGTCACGTCCCCTCATACAGCCACTCTGTGTTTTCTGTCAGAGATATACGATTTGAACTATTTTCAAGCATTTTATGTTACCCCTTAATATTATAATTTATTCAGAAGAACAATGTGATTTACACTCAAACGCCTTCCACAAATCACAAAATATACCAACAGCCTGTAATCCATTGTCTAATGAGTGAAGTACATTCTCGGTGTATGTGCAGATAGCCTTCTCAGTATCAGAACCCTTTAGAAATCTGAACTGTGACTCCGACAAAGTATTATTTGTTGCCAGATTATTAGTATTATCTTCTCTAAAATTTGCAAGAATTCTGGAAGAAGTGAAATTGGGCGCAAATTTGACGGTATTCCTTTGTCTCCTTTCATAAACAAAGGCTTAACTTTAGAATATGTCAGTCATTCAGGAAATGTTCCTACGATAAATGACTGGTTACACAAATAATTTAACATACGAGTATCACTAAACTCAAAAGCAGAACCTTTAACTAACTTCGTCCATATTTTATCATAACAAGTGTTATGCCTGATGTGTAATATGCTGCGAATACATAGAAAGATAGATCCCTTATCATTTAGCTATAAAATAGCAGGTCAACAACTGGAAGCAGTTAATTCCATAAATTATCTGGGAGTATGCATTAGGAGTGATTTAAAATGGAATGATCATATAAAGTTTATCGTCGGTAAAGCAGATGCCAGACTGAGATTAATTGGAAGAATCCTAAGGAAATGCAATCCGAAAACAAAGGAAGTAGGTTACAGTACACTCGTTCGCCAACTGCTTGAATACTGCTCAGCGGTGTGGGATCCGTACCAGATAGGGTTGATAGAAGAGATAGAGAAGATCCAACGGAGAGCAGCGCGCTTAGTTACAGGATCATTTAGTAATCGCGAAAGCGTTACGGAGATGATAGATAAACTCCAGTGGAAGACTCTATAGGAGAGACGCTCAGTAGCTCGGTACGGGCTTTTGTTAAAGTTTCGAGAACATACCTTCACCGAAGAGTCCTGCAGTATATTGCTCCCTCCTACGTATATCTCGCGAAGAGACCATGAGGATAAAATAAGAGAGATCAGAGCCCACACAGAAGCATACAGACAATCCTTCTTTCCACGAACAATACGAGACTGGAATAGAAGGGAGAACGGATAGAGGTACTCAGGATACCCTCCGCCACACACCGTCAGGTGGCTTGCGGAGTATGGATGTAGATGTAGATGTAGAACCACTAGGATTTTTTTAATTTAAAAATTTTGCATTGACGTCGATTCGTGTAGTTTCCCTCTTCCTCGCTTCTTCATCATTGCGTTGTCCCATTCGGCTCCAAGGTCAGCATTGTAACGAGGATTGAAGAATGTTAGTGAAGGGGTTGGCCAGATGGCCTTACTGACGCCACCTGTCACTGTAGTGCACCCCATTTGCTTGCATCTGGAGAATAATACAAGGTGAATGTGAGATAGTTTCCTGAATATTTATGCACACGTATCTGAGAGGAGATATGGGAACCAGCCAAGTATTTACCTTGTCTAGGCTGTCGGGCGCACGTACCTTCAGTAACACTGTGAGGATTCCATTTGGCACCAGCCCACCTCGGCAGAAAGCAGCACATTAATGCCTCGGTTATCTGGTCAGATTTCTGTTGCCGGCCGGAGTGGCCGTGAGGTTCTAGGCGCTGCAGTCTAGAGACGAGCTACCGCTACGTTCGAATCCTGCCTCGGGCATGGATGTGTGTGATGTCCTTAGGTTAGTTAGGTTTAAGTAGTTCCAAGTTCTAGGCGACTGATGACCTCAGAAGTTAAGTCGCATAGTGCTGAGAGCCATTTGAACCATTTTGAACCAGATTTCTATTGTTGTAGTGAGAATCATATTCATAATACCGACGTATTGTGTAATGGCTCATTTGAGATATTCCATGGTAGCTCCTGCGGAGCCTGACAACACTATCCTTTTAGTAACAGTTATGAAATGCTTGTAAAACGTGTTGCTTCACTGCATATGCAGTACGATGGGCTTATACTTACTCTCCCTGCAACAAAACGAATGAAAAATATTATTTGAAACGTTATTCACTTAAATGAAAAAAATACGTGTATAAAAAGTGTTAAGGATAACAGATAAATCTGAAGTCCAGTTACATTGCCATTATAGCTCAAATTCTTTGTCTTTCATTAAAAGAATGTACTTTTCGTTTCTTTTAAATTAGTATGCGGAACAACTCTTCTTAGTTGATTTTACGATGATTTACCGTTAGGACACTAAAGAAAATAATTCCGGCATTCGTCTTTAATCATGACATTGATGTATACTTTCAGCTCGTAATCTCCTTCAGCAAAAATTAAGAAATCATCAATTACGCTGTACTTTTGACAAATAACTCGTTGTGATTCCATTTTAACTTCACATATCAAACCTCATACCTGACGAAATCTTCTTTTTACATCATAATGCCATTCGAAACTCGTGACATGATTTCTTCGAAATGTCATTCGCTATTATGTGTCTGAAGTTTGTTGTAAGCCTCGGCTGATCACGGAGAGCAATAACGATGGACTACTTATTTTTAAATGGTGGGTAAAACTTATCTGCAATAATTTCAGTTGTTATAGAAAGAGGGAAAACGTCTTACAATCGTCGCTTGACGCTTTTACCATACGCAGGTTGCAGGTACGCTGCAGTGTTACGAACTCATTTATGTACTCGAAAACAGTGTCTCCTCCGAATTTTTGAATCTCAGAGCTATACGAATTTGTATAGACGGACGCAGGATAGAAAACCTATTCCGTATTCTGACAGCAAGACCATTCAGAATTAATCATAAAACACTTTAGATGGCTCTAGATGTCCAGCAGCGTTCCATAGCCGTTTTAGGATACTTGAAATTAAAAGTCTTGTGATACTAATCCTTACGAAACACTGAGTTCTTGCTTGGTTCACTCATTTTGTTGCACTACAACTACTAATTGTGTAATTATAGTCAGGAGATACCCACATCCGATAATGTTAGCAATCTAAGAAAGGTTTAGAAGAAAGCATTCTCATAGTTGGCTACTTAGGTAGATTTCTTGCGCCACGTTAGCAGTGAGAGGGGGAGACACATTGGCAAGTGTAGTGACAGATGAAAGCGGCCGAGTTGTTAGTGAAGTAAGTCTGTAACGCACTAGGCAGGCCGTCTGCGGCAGCCAAAAATCTTCAGATGTATAGTGTAGCTTGCTCTCATCCTATAGTACCTTCGTCCAAACGGGGTTTGACTATAGCAGCGCAGTGTATGGATGAGCTTGGTCGGCTTCTTTAAAGATGTCTGACGCTGTCCACCACGCATGGGTTAAGCTCGTGAACCTCCGTGGAGAGACTGGTGAGCTGCCTCTTACAATCCATCGAGAACTCCTCATGGTGCGACATGTATACTAAGTGGAGTACATCTCCGTCCATCCTGTGGTCTGTGTTGGAGCTTAACAACCCGTACAACTCAGGTATATGGGTCGCCCAGCTACTAAGCCTTTTTCTGTGTATGCAAAGGAGTAACCTGAGGAATTCTTAAACAGGGCTGGTTCAAATCTCTGCTCTGGGTGACTAACAGACCCATTCTTAACATGGACCTGGCGGAGAACAAGCAGCTCACCACACCGCCTTTAGTTTTAAAATGGGATTCAAACGAAAGGTTTTCGGAGTATCCGGAGGACATGTGGGTTTCTACCAGTGGATTGATACAAGGGGACAACGCTGGGTGTAATGTTATTATACTCCTCCTACTAAGACGCTTCAAAGTGTACTGTGCAGAGCTGTGGGGTGTCAAGAAGGCAGTGGAGCATGGGACACTTCTTGGTGGAGGAAGTTTCTTGTCTATATTAACTGTCTTAGTGACTTCCTGGCTATTCAGCAAATTTTCCCAGTAGAGCGTACAGTTCAGATGGTCCGGGACACTATCCACCTCCTGCTCTGGCAGAAGGGTGGCCATTTGTTGGGTCTCTGGACCTGTGGGAGTCGAGGAAAATGGGGAAGCTGTCAGAGCAGCAAATGCAGTTTGCCAGGGAAGTACCCCTGCAGGATGTCGTATCACGGGCGACAAAACGAGCGAGAGAGGCAGTGGCTGGAACTAGGTAACAAGAAGCTGCAGTCGGCCACACCGACTATTCACCCAGGTGCACATCGTTTCGGACTCCGCAAACAGATGAAGTGGTCATCCCTCGCCCTTATATTGACCATTGGCCAATGACGCATGCATATCTTTTGCAGCAAGAAGGCCAACGGGAATAGAGTGCTTTCGGCGTCAGACTCACGGTGCACCATCTCTTATCGACCTGCATGTTGTCTGCTGATTGGACGGAAGTATTTGGTCTACTGAGGGTCTTACCCTCCATTGTAAGCTATGAAGAAGCAGTGGCACCACGTAACTTCTGCATAATGCACTTACAACTATAGAGAATAGTGTTTAGAGCACAACTGACACTTCCAACATATAGAGGACACTGTAGAGATGCTGTTCCTGGTCAAGTGCAACAACGCAAAATGGCTCTGAGCACTATGGGACTGAACATCTATGGTCATCAGTCCCCTAGAACTCAGAACTACGTAAACCTAACTAACCTAAGGACAGCGCACAACACCCAGTCTTCACGAGGCAGAGAAAATCCCTGACCCCGCCGCGAATCGAACCCGGGAACCCGTGCGTGGGAAGCGAGAACGCTACTGCACGACCACGAGCTGCGGACTGCAACAGCGCAACCTGAATGGTTGGCTAGCATCTGCATTTATATTCAAGTATGCGTTTCTCGCGGTGTTTACGAAATTCACCTCAAAACGAATAACTCTTATTTGGAAATCGATTGGTGACGTTTATTATGAAACAGTACATAATAAATCATATTTCCATCTAAATATTTTGTTACCAAACAAATGTATGCTTTTGTTTTTTAGCTAGTATGTAGCCACGTAAAAAGCCTTCTCAAATTAGGTTACAAGTAAACATATTGATGTATTTAGCTCCGTTTTCAAAGCCTTTAGGTGCTGTTATATCTCTCCTTTTTGTGACTTGCCGGGAAATTTTACATTATATGAATAAAGCGAGTTATTATTATGATGATTATCGTAGTTAATCAGAAAAGCTGCAGCACGTCTGGTGGCAATAAGGGGATTATAAAAAAAATGAATTAAAAATGCGTCGAGTCTGTGCCTGTAGCGGATGTAGCTGTAATCCGCCGTTACCGGGGCAGGCCGTATTTACTGCCAGACTGAACACAAAACGCCGCAGCAGTGCGAGCCGGCGCGGCGGCGGAAGCGCGCCCGCTATGCAGTGTGGCAGCGGGCACGCGCGCCGCGCCGCGCCGCCCCGACGCTGCAAAGAACTCGGCGCGCAATAAATACGGCCGCTGCCCGGCCGGGCCGGGCCGCCGCACGCGCACTGCGGTTGCGGCGCTTCCAGCCGGCGCCCGGCCACGCGGCGAGTTATGGCCGCGTTGCTGTCCCCTCGCTTCTGAAACGAAGCCATAAATTCACTTTATTTGTATTAGCGCTGCACAGCAGCTAAACTGCGTCCTCGTTCTTTCACAGCAATATTTAGGCAAGAACACGGCCTACGCTAATGGGATATGTCGCTGCAGATGAGCTTGTGGAACACCTTTCGCCTCTTGTTTACTAGTGGTTTGTACGGGAAACCATCACTTTTGGCCGACAACCCACCTTACCAGTACCGTGACAGCGGAACCTCAACGTTAACTGGAAGCTCCTGACAACTTCCAATACTCTGTGTCTAACAGCACACATTTTCCGTCCTTCCTCGTTTTGACATCACCACCGTAGCTTGCAGTTCGAGGAGACTCCAGTATCATTAAGTTCTTTCCTGTTTGTGATTATACATTACAAAAAACTTCAATTTTTTATTGTGGTAAAGACTAACGTCTCTTCTAATTTACATTCTTTGTGCTGCAACCCATTAATACGAACAGACAGACAAAAACCGTGTAGGTCACATTTTAATACATGTTCCCGAATACTGACAACTGGAACAGCGACCAGCACATTCACTTTAGTCTCCAGTCTCACTTTCTCTTTATTTTGCCTAGTGATTACCGTTCTCAGTACACAGCACTATCCTCTTCTTTAGCAGTGGTTTGTACTTGAAACAACGTTTGGCCGACAATCCATCTTACCAGTACCGTGTTATCACCGTACAGAATCAAAACAATAATGTCAGAAACGTTTACATAACATTTACTTTCTATAATGCGAAACATACGGTGTTAACTGTAACCTTAGAATACGCTCTAAGACAAAAGAAAATATATAAAAAGTAAAAATAAGAAAGTCCTGTCTTCGTTCATCATCGGGACTCAACAATATAATTCGACTCCAGTCAGTGAGATACCAGGCCGAGGCCGTGTTTGAGACACCTTGGACAGCGGTGGGATATTAACCCGATCCGTCACCCTCCATACTGCCCGACATCCAGCAGTGATCGTCTGGGTACTGTTTCATGTCATATCAAGACATCTTTGGTTGTTATCCGAGGCACCCTTGCACTGCGGCGGTGCGTCGACAGTACCATACAGTCCGTTCTGTTGCCCTTCATGGAAAGCTATCCTGGGCATACATTTCAGCAACATAATGTCCACCCGTACACTGCGAGAGTTTCTACTGCTTGTCTTTGTGCTTGCCATTCCCTACCATGGCCAGCGAGATCGCCGGATCTCTCCCCAACTGGGGTCATTTGCAGCGTTGTGGGCAGCGTCCTACAACCAGCTCGGGTTTTTGACGGTCAGTCTCGCCAATTGGACAGAATTTCGCTGTATATCTCTCAATAGAACATCCAACAACTTTATGAATCAATGCCATGTTAAATAACTGCTTGCGTAAGGGTCAGGGGTGGACAAGCGCGTTATTGACTTCCTCAATTTGTGTAGTTCTTCCTCTTTAATAGATAATAAAACTTTTCTGAATTTTGGGTAATTTGTTTGTCTGTACATGTTCACCATATCTGTCGATTTTCGTCTGATTCGGATAATTCCTTCGCTGATGGGTCCTTTTTCTTTCCTTTTTTTGTCTTAGAGTGTACACAGGATGATTTTTTCCACCGTGTACATAGGTACTGATCGATGAAAGGATATGGAACAAAAATGATCTAACGAACTTAACGGCCGGAAATGCATGGTTTCCATGGTAGAGACCATTTATTCAATCATACATTGTTACAGAGACTGCTGTCCAATACGCACAGTATCATGAAACCACAGTTACAGTATGGTTGGTTGCCTCCTAGAAGGTGATTCTGTTCCTCATACGTCGTGTCCTAGCGCCCTCTCCTGCCATGGTAGTCGGTAATGAGGCATCCGATTCACTTCTCTTGCTCACGCACCTTGTAGTGGATGTGATACAGCGTTGAACGAAGTGGTTCCGTATTCGAATGGAGAGCTTGCCGACATGGTGTTTACTTACGGAAAGGCAAATGGCAACAGGCGGCGAGCGGCAAGGTTGTATCAGGAGACCTATCTCCGCCCACAACAACCACGGCATTCGATGTTTGCAACAGTGTTTCGTCGTTCGTCTGAGACTGGGTCGTTTCAGGAAGCAGGAAATCATGAAGGACGTACCCGAAATGTTCGGACACCAGACTTGGAAGACAATATGATTAACGCAGTTGAAGGCGACATAGTGTCAGTACCAGGCAGTTGGCCCGCCAGAACAAAGTACGTCAGACGAACGTGTGGAAGTTCTCCATGACAACTGTTACTACCCTTTCCACTTACTAGCGACAGATTTTCCGCATCGGGAGCAGTTTTGTTGCTGATTTCTTCACCAGGCAACCACGATTCGGGGATTTGTGTCATCCACTATATTCACAGATGAAGCCACCTCTACGCGGAGTGGCATCTTCAACACTCATGACAGTCATCTGTGGGATTGTACGCAGAACCCCCGTGGTATGGAGACAGCGAATCACCAGCGTCGGTGCAGGCGGGATTTGTGGGCTGAGATAGTAGGCGACCTATTTTGGGGCCAGTCTTCCTATCAAGTCTCCTAACAGGCCTGAACTATCAGTGTTTCTTGCGGCTGACTTTGCCTCCCCTGCTGCAAGAAGTGCCATTGATGATTCAAAGGGTCATATGGCTTCTACATGATGGTGCTCCAGCTCACTTCGCTGTTAATCTCTGGACGCTTCTAAATCGTGTCTTGTCTAGTCGATGGATACGACGAGGGGGTCCAGTTGCATGGCCTGCTCTTTCACCGGATCTCTACCCGTGCGTTTTCTGGTTATGGGGCCATCTCAACAGTATCGTGTATGCAGAGCCCATTGCAGATGTGGAGACACTGGAGCAGGTTATTCATGCTGCCTTTGACACTGTTCGAATGCAGCCTTGCCGATGTGAGCGTGTGAGACAGGACATGCTATGCGCGTACTTGCATGCGTTCAGGCACATGGAAATCGTTTTCAACACATACTGTAACTGTGGCAGCTTGGTATATCGCATATTACACCGCATTCTCTGTAACAATGTGTGACTGAACAAATGGTCTCTAGCATCGAAACCATACGTTTCCGGACATAAGTTCGTGACACATTTTTTGTTCCGTATCCTCTCATCGAACAATCCCTAGAGTTCGTACATGATGGAAAAAAATCACCCTTTATAGGTAGCCTCTTGTTCCTGACACGCAGTCGTCACGCTTGCTTCTCAAGTAGGTGTGTCAAAAACTAAAAGTCAATGCTGAACTTTGAATAAGAATGTTTTTCTTCTTAAAAAAGTCACAAAAATATGTAAAGACAAAAAAATTATCTAAAGAATAAATATATAAAACACCATGAAGTAAATTCTATCAAACTGCCGCGTAGTGCAGGTCACCACTTGGCAAAGATTCAATTAACATTACTGAAATTATGGAAATTGCCAACTAGAAAGATAGTTACAAACATTTTCATGGGGCTGATAACTTGCTTCAGTGTACTCATAAGTAAATCCACATTCATAGTAAGTTACACTGTAAAGTCACAGGTTAAGCAAAATAAAGTTTAAGATGATACACTCATGAACGCCTTGAACAACTAGGGATAGGATGTTCATGTTAACAGGACATAGGCACAAATGATTAGCATTTCAGTTATCTCAGATCAGCATGCGTCTTGTTGCCTAGTAAGCACAGGGTCCGCCAAGGGCCCTGATAACATGGGCCATGCACGATGGCACCGACGAGTATAAGGCGCGAGTGGCGCCCTATGCTATAGCCATCCATGCCGCAATTACCTGGTTCGAAAGCTCATCTGTGGTGGTTGGCATTGAGTCACAGCACTACACTCGTCGTTCCACCATATCCCACACATCTTCGATTGGCGACAGGTGTGGTGACCTGGTGATCCAGGGCAAAAGGCTGACATCCTGTGACGCCGAGAAGGCACGTGGTCGTGCATTGTTATGCTGAGAAACGGCATCTGGGGTGCCGTGCAGAAAGTTATGGCTATGTGTCACAGGCTGTCATTCACGGATACGCACCAACCTGCGGTTGTAGGCAATAGCATCTCACACCATAAAGCCTTGTACGTCTTGTGCGAAGAATGCAGTCACTGAGATACCGGCCCCCTGTCTGCGGCGAACCAAAATGCGCCCATCATTTTCAAATAAACAGAATCTGAATCTTTCCTTGTAGAGTTGGCTCCAGTTCTTCTTGTCTAGGGCTCTGATTCTTGAATCTAAAAATATCACATTTTAGGTCCTCATGGTTGGATTGATACAAAAAAATTTGAAGATTATTTTTGCAGAATTTTTGTTTTTACGTTAATATATGTTCTCACATTTTGCTATATCATACATACTTTTCATTTTTCTCATTAACAAAGCCGAAATTACATTGCTCGCACAAAGTACAAAAATACGTCCGATCACATCAGACGCATGCTTACCACTTTCACACTCTGCGGAATTAACCATATTCCAAAGGGTTTACAATTTTTCTTACCAGAAGAGTTTCTATTAATTTCTGTTACATTATTACCTTCGATTATTATTTCATAAATGAATCCAGAAATAAACATAGTAACCAATACAGTATTGCTCAATTAATAATCGAAATTTTAAGTGTGCCAATAATTCGTAATTTCAAATGTTTCTAAAAAAATAATTTTAACTCTTCATTCAAAACTAATATAACATCGAGATTAAAACATTTTGTAAAGTATTTTTTTATGAATTTTAGCATGAAATGTAATATACTGTGTATAAAATTGTATGAAAGTTTTCAGAAAAGAACTGAGATAATATCGACCTCTCCAAAATTCGAAAAATAATACTGGTCTCGACAACTACTGTTGAGGAAAAGTAATGCTAAAGGAGGATGTCCCGTTACAGTACCCAGAAACTAAACTATCAGTAGACTTAGATCAAGGCTGAATATTTTAGTGACAATAAAATGTCAGTATTATTAACTATATACACGTGAAATTATAAACACTATTACTTTGAAACCTGCACAGTAATTAATTCTTAGATTGGGCCTTAAAAGTCTACTACCCAGTCACTGTTGAGGGTCATCACCGTTTGTACATGTAACACTGTAAAGAAATTTCAATAATAGTTATTTTTAAGCTGAATATTACAAATCTTTTCTTGGCAACTGAACTGTGGTGACATTTCTTCTTTTATGAAAAATACGTGGAGTACTTTAGAACTGATGGTCACTGAATAATTATGAAATTCACTAATCCAAAAAGTTTATTAACTGTAGTGAAAGTTTACTGAAATGACTTTTCAGCACAATAAAATAGGATACTTGGATGTACCACAGCACTTGAAATAGGACCCTAACTAACTAAAGGACTAAGGACAGAATACGGTTCCTCAGCACAAAGTTTACAGACCACAAACTTATAACTGAAAAAGAAATGGCATAACTGGCCCATGCAATTATATTGTATTAAATGGTAATTTGAGATGAAGGTGGTGATAGTGCCCGTCTCCTGTGCAACTTGAAAAAGGCGGCAAAAGTATACACACCCACGTCTGAAGCTATGTCATATAATATTTCTGCTCTTCATGCCTCGTTCAGTTCAAAAGATACGAACACGTTGCATGCTAGCCGCCGACTGACTCACGCCACAACGGAGCAAAGAAAGGACTATATTAATAGGGTAATGTGCCCATACAAGCCGCATTGGTGGAGGCGTGCAAGGACATTATGCCACGAAGAGTTGTACTAGTCCTTTTCATTATCAAGTAAGACAACAAGGAAGTGTTGCTGGCATAGAAGGGCATGATGAATAGCCATTTCCAGCAGGAGAACGTCAACAATCATATCTTATGAACACCAAGTGAAAGCGACTTACTCTTAGGACCCGTAAGACGTGGCAACTCGTCATCTGTTCCAATATCATTCCTACAGATGCGCACTAATTGTCTGGGGATGGACATGACGTCCTACTACTGTTATATTTCAGATACAACAGATGATAAGGCTAAGACCACGAAACAGTGGTAGTGTATAGCTGCTTCTGTCGTTTAAGACTTACAACTGTGGCGCATTTGTTTACCATGAATAACATTCGTATACATCAAGTTATGTAAACTTCGTGACAATCAATAACGAAAATACAGCCAATAGTTTTTAATTGTTTAACGTAATAAAGCGAGATGCATGGTCACAGTCATGTTTACAGTTTTGAGGTTGTAATTGTAAACATGATTGTAACAAAGCGTCTCAGTTTAGTAATCAATTTAGACTATTATGTGACTTGAAGATGGACATTTATCTGGTGGAAACTAGTAACAGTTGTATTCTTCCTTGCGATACTGTCAAATAAAGTTTTCCAAAAGAGGACTGGAACACTATAGCTCTGTTTATGTCATCACGCTTAAATGTATCTCAAATCTTCAGCATGATGTGTTCCACATGACGACGATATTTTATGTAAAATATCTGAGAGCTACAAGATGTGATATATTGAAAACGTTTACAGTCAGAAGCTAACATATCTACATATATTTCCTGTTTCCAAGAAGGGAGAGGGGAGGATTATTACTGTATGATCCTTCCATGAACCGTACAGACTCACAGTAGCGTGTTTTGTTGTAACAACGACGGTGATATAAAGAAACAGCTCAGTGTAAGAACGCTATTAGACAGCATGTTGGACAGTATGTAGTAAAAAGAGAATCTCTTTTGCCCTGCAATGGTCAATCGACACTCGTTACTTGTGTTAATGTGTTAACTCAAGAGAAATTATGTCTACAAATGTTACAGCCACCCTCCTCTAACATCACCTTTTTTTTTTAAATAGAGATAACCGACATCATGTATACTATCGATTCTTGCATAGGTTTAAATTATCTCAGCAGTTTCACTAAAAGAATTCATATGATTTTGTATACGATGTATTATATTTCAGGCTAAAATGTCTAGAAAAGAAATTAATGTGCCACAATCGGTATGACTCCAGAGTGAGATTTTCAGTCCGCTGCAGAGTGAAACTCTCAGTCTGGAAACATCCCTCAGTCTCCACAAATCCTTTCTTTCAGGAGTGCTAGTTCTGCAAGGTTCGCAGAAGAACTTCTGTGAAGTTTGGAAAGTAGGAGACGAGGTACTAGAAGAATTGAAGCTGTGAGGACGGGGCGTGAGTCGTGCTTGGGTAGCTCAGTTGGTAGAGCACTTGCCCGCGAAAGGCAAAGGTCCCGAGTTCGAGTCTCTGTCCGGCACACAGTTTTAATCTGCCAGGAAGTCTCAACGATATGTACTAAGAGTTAAAATTACTCTTCTTTTAAAATCAATTGAAATTACAAAATTTGTGGCTTATTTAAATTTCATATTTTTAATTGCACAATCTAACGCTAATTATTAAATTTTTTCTGGACTGATCTATAAAATAATAATATTTTTTAGCGAAGATTCTTCTTTGGTAAAGAAAGTCTGTAAAATGTTTTTATTTGTAAACTCTTTGGAACAATATGAGCACTGCAGAATGCAAGTAGAGGTGGGCGTGCGTCTGAAGGAAGTAGACGTTTTCTACGTTTGTCACCAACAGTGTAATTATTGACTTTTTTTAATGTTGAAAATATTAAAACGGTGTGATGTTGAAAGATGTGATAAAGAATAAAATTCATGAATTACATAGGCAAAGGCAATTCTTCATCAGTTATTTAGTCATCAAGAACCTACAAAATCGAAATTTCAGCTGCAAGAATGTACCTCTAGAGAAGACTTTGAGCCATCGACAACAACAACGAGATAATGAAGATAAGTAAAAAGTTATTCTCTCGTATATCTTGAACCTCGCGAAGATTTCAAATTTTGTACAAAGGATGAACATTTTAATAGTGATATGTGGGAGTTTGCAGCGTTCACATATTACATCTGTTGCAACCCAGACTTCACGTTAACGTCACTGTGGCACTTCTCCTTCTGCTAAAGGCGTCCGTTGTGTCTCCGTGCAGGGCCTTGCTCCGATGTCATCTCAGCCGCGTGGATTACCAGCGTAGCGCCGAATGGGTGCTGGTGGTGCTCCCCAAGAGCTGTCCTCACGAACAGGGTGGAGGTAGAAACGGTTGGGGCATTTACCAAGTTTCGATCCGCAGCGTTGTCCTTCGGGGAGGCGCGGTTGGTGACCCGGCGAGAGTCTGCGGAGTTGGGAGCTCGCCAAATGAGGCGAGCGTGCGGTGTAGGGATGCCGCCCGCCGCCTCCCAGGCGCAGCCACAGAGGCTACGGATGGATGGACGGCCCCCACAGCTGCTCTTCCCCACCACTGGCTCCGCCATCCGCCTTATCAGCCTGATACTCGCCCTGGCGCTCCTCGGGCGTTTCTTATGCTCTGTTTATCTCCAGAAAACCGCTGACTGATATATAAGAAGCGTGTTGCCGTCTCAGTAGCGTCATTTTCTTTTTAATCCTTAAAAGCTAGGAGAGGAGATTAGATGACAGAAGCGACTAAAACTGGGAGAGTGATTAGACAACGCTGCTCTCTGTCGGTAGATTTAATTCGAAAGTGCTTCCAATAGCAGTGTGGTGTTTACAATAGCAGGTAGGATAATCAAACGTACAGTACACATTTTGCTGATGATGTGGTATTATAAGTCCAAATGAAAACGCAATTAAGAATGTGTTCAAAGAATTGGACACCTTCTGTGAGGAATATCGAATGAAGAATAATGTTAAAACACCTAAGGCAATGGTTTTAACACGGGAAGTGAGAAAGGTAAGTGAAAAATTTGTGATGAGTTAGTAGAAAATGTTGATTGCTTCAGGTACCTAGTGCGAAAAATAGTCTGTAACATTATATGGTGCCGGCTGTGAGTTTAGTGTTTAGTGTTCGGTAGCCTGGAGCGATCTGATGGTAAACTAGTGATATAAATCTCTGTTTCTGGCTAAAAATAGACATAATTGGTACTGTAATTCCTATTGTTCTTTTAACACATCCACTAATGATGTTCTGCAATGGCCACACTGTGGTTGATTAAAGTAGGGGCAATTTCTACCATGAAAACACGTAAAGCAATTTCTTTAACCTAACGCAACGGAAACAAGCAGCACAATACGGCCTTATGGCGACAAAGATAATGTTAGGCTGTACCTCATATATTTCTAATTCTATTCTCTGATGCTTCTGATACTGACCCGGGGGGGGGGGGGGGGGGGGGTTCGAAGTAAAATATTCAAACCTTTGGCTTTACTAACGATTACTTTTACATAAGGAAATTGGAACTGCATAACTTAGAAGAGAAAATTATCAGCATGGGGGTTACCTCTACGTGATCAATAGAAAGGATTCCATGAGCGTGTGCGTGACCCAAGCTGCTGCAACAGAGATAAGCGTTGCTGAGGGCAAAGAACAAGAGGGGTGCTGCAACAGAGATAAGCGTTGCTGAGGGCAAAGAACAAGAGGGAAAGTTGCTATTACTCATTCACAGACATTCTCAGGACTGATAAACGTACAATTCCATTAACCGATTCCCACCGGACAAGAGCAGAGCGAGAGAAAAATGAATATGAGTTAATGAATGCAACCAGACTTGCAGTACGCCAACAAGGAATTGCATTGAGTCTTATGGTCATTGCCTCGTGGTACGTCCGTACAGAGTGTTCCACCGACCATCAGTACCTCCAACACGTCCACAATGTACCTCGCCCTCTCTTCAACTGCCTCCCGCTCTCTCCTTAACACCCCCAGAAGGACGCACATTTTGGAAATAACGGGTTGAGCTTCAGGCTGCTATGCAATGGCCCGATCGGCTCGTGTCAAAAAGCACGCCCAACCATCCCTTGTGCGTCCTTTTTAACTGACAAATATTTTAGAATGAAGTCAAAGTTCTTATCGCGAACTTTCATCAACCAACACTTGCCCTCTCCACATACGTCAAGACAGAAATAACGGGGATCCTCTCCTCGTTCTTCGCTTCTCTTCTTCCCCCCCCCCCCTCTTCTTCGATACTGTCCTGTGCATTCAAACGGTCCAGCCCTCCATTTCTGCCGGCCGGAGTGGCCGAGCGGTTAAAGGCGCTACAGTCTGGAACCGCACGACCGCTACGGTCGCAGGTTCGAATCCTGCCTCGGGCATGGATGTGTGTGATGTCCTTAGGTTAGTTAGGTTTAAGTAGTTCTAAGTTCTAGGGGACTTATGACCACAGCAGTTGAGTCCCATAGTGCTCAGAGCCATTTGAACCATTTTTTGAACCCTCCATTTCTAAGTTCGAAGAGAGCAGAAAGTTCACCTTAGCCACACCCAAACTAACAGAATGGATTTCATGCAACACCAGTAGCGTTTGTTCATGAAATAGTCTGCTGATCACAAAGGGCAAGTTAGGATTAAAGGAAACACATACTCCACAGATAACTTCTTATAAGCTTAGCTCCGAGTAGAATATAACAGAGATGGCATATAAAATGATAAAAGACCTTACTTAATTCACGAGATAAACTCTAATGAAAGATGTACTCAGATAAACGTACATTTTTTAGTATGATATAAAATCAAGAAATAAAAATAAATATAACTGTTTCAGTACAAATATTTTGCAGAAGTAGCATTTCTTTCACTGGTCCGTTGAATAAATAAATGTAGAAAAAGTTGGTGAAGAGTTTCATGGGGAATGTGACCCTGTGTGGTGCCGAAACGTGTCCACTACGACGAGGAAAGGCTTTTGACATCAGGATTTCTAGACGAACTGAAGGGGTAAATGTACAGATAAAGTGAGGTATGAGGTGTTGTTACACTGAGTAAATGAGAAAATACTAATACTGGACACAAGAACAAGAGAAGAAATTGCCTAGGACACTAGATGAAGAGGGACCGATCATCAGAGATGTCTTAGGAGGTATGGGGACTAGGACCAGAGGAAGAAGAGGGCGAAGATATCATTGGAAAGAGAAAACAAATGCATCATTTATACCTGTGCAAAGAAAGGCGGGAAACTAGGAGAGCTGGAGAACGCTGAACTTGCAGTGCCTTATACGCAGAAACACATCGTCATAACCATCATCATCATTACCACAATCCTTCGCTATGTTGTACTATAACCAGAGAAACAATCCACTAGTGCTTATTGCAGCATGTGACTCATATGCTACTCGTAAAGTTTCAGTGGATCCTACCCTCTCGATACCGCTATTTGTAAATACAACAATCTTGATTGTCTCAATGCGACATCGTTTTTCCTCAAAACGGCACCAGTCGCGTCACTCCCGTATATCTTCTCCCCCTTCCATTTACCCCCTCCACTTCTGATTCAGTGCCGTCCTCTCTTTGGCGGTCTAGACACGCACGTGGACGTGGAAATGATAACATTTCAACGATGACTATCGTTATTATTTAGTCTACATTTCTCACTTTGAAATACCTATATCTGACATTCTTCATTGGTACTTCCGATTTACATTAAGATGTTCCAAACGTGACTGACAAGTTAAAACTGTAAGTCAGACAGAGAATTGAACGAGGACTCTTGTGGGCTGCAGGCACGGCTTTACTTATAATTGACGATTCGGGCTCTGAAGCTTGCCTGGAAAGCTCAGCTGGTGAGAATAACGGATCGCAGGACAAGATCCTGCGTTCGATTACCTGTACGAAATTTAGTTTTAGTTTCTTAGTAAATTTTAAAACAGCACACACCCCGTTCAAGAGTCAAATATTCAGAGTGTTACTCCCAGTTCCTAATACCAACTGGAATGATTATACTGTTATGTGTAACGTGTCGTAGGTCTGAGATAAAATTTATACTCATAATCAGCCGTAAGGTAAACCGGTAAGACGCCAAAACGTCTATCAGGTCAATGTACAAAACTGTAATGAGAGTCAAATATGGCACAAAAATGAAACTCTTGCTTTTCGCGGCCAAGTTCTCTACAACTAATATGTTTATATATGACACTTATGAGGGGAGGCTGCCAATTGTGAAATTCAGAGTCGATTCATACTGCGCATAATAAAAGCTCATGGCCAGAGGTGTAATGTGGCAAAGCACCAAGATGCACTTCTCAGCCGTTGTCGAGAAAATCGACAGTTAAAAGAAACCGTTGCGGTGAAATACTCTCTACGGTTAATAATCTTCTACAGCTTCGTAGCGCAGCGGTAAGCGCTGGGGTTCGTAATCCGGTCACCGGATCGAATCCCGCGGCATGCAACTTTTTCTTATTATTAGTTTTTTGTAATGCATATATATATATATATATATATATATATATATATATATATATATATATATATATATTTGAATTACAAAAAACTAATAATAAAAAAAAGTTGCATGCCGCGGGATTCGATCCGGCGACCTTCGGATTACGAACCCATTGCTTATGCATGTTGGTGAAGGCGGATCGCTCTCCAATTGTACCGCCTCCATTTTTCCGTTTGTTTAACCGAGTGTACCAAAGCTCTCACGCCCGCACTGATTTTCGACGATGTTATAAGTTGCACTAGAGACCGCATCTACCTTCTTTCGAAGTTAGCAGGCAACTACGCTGTTATGCGGCGGCCCTTTTCGGCCCATTCAACATCTGTCCATCAAGTGTAACGAGCGCGTAACGGAGTTTATATTTCATACCTGCCACAGCAAATTTGTGTTCGTGGGGTCTCTATTTTAATTCGAACGTTTGACTTACACTATACGTATTCGTTTCGGAATATCGTTTCTACGTCTTCCGTTAACTATACGTGGTAAACATTATGAAGACAATTAATAACATTTGTGAAATACAACTTTGTTTGCGGAAAACATAATGATGTTCGAAGTCGCCAGTTTTTCCACGACAAACGACTTTCAACAACTTATTATATGCATAATTGTTGCAACTGATTGCCGGGAATTACATATATGTGTGTGTGTATGTATATACACATTTGAATTACAAAAACTAATACTAAAAAAAAAAGTTGCATGGCGCGAGATTCGATCCGCCAACTTTCGGATTACAAACCCGAGCGTTTATCGGTGCGCCACAACGCTGTAGAGAATTGCAAATCGTAGAGAGTATTTCATCGCAACGGTTTCTTTTTAACTGTCGGTTTTCTCGACAACGGCTGAGAAGTACATCTTAGTGCTTTGCCACATTATACCTCTGGCCATGAGCTTTTATTATGCGCAGTATGAATCGAATCTGAATTTCACAATTGGCGGCCTCCCCTTGTTAGAGGTTTCCCGGCTGATATACACTCCTGGAAATTGAAATAAGAACACCGTGAATTCATTGTCCCACGAAGGGGAAACTTTATTGACACATTCGTGGGGTCAGATACATCACATGATCACACTGACAGAACCACAGGCACATAGACACAGGCAACAGAGCATGCACAATGTCGGCACTAGTACAGTGTATATCCACATTTCGCAGCAATGCAGGCTGCTATTCTCCCATGGAGACGATCGTAGAGATGCTGGATGTAGTCCTGTGGGACGGCTTGCCATGCCATTTCCACCTGGCGCCTCAGTTGGACCAGCGTTCGTGCTGGACGTGCAGACCGCGTGAGACGACACTTCATCCAGTCCCAAACATGCTCAATGGGGGACAGATCCGGAGATCTTGCTGGCCAGGGTAGTTGACTTACACCTTCTAGAGCACGTTGGGTGTGAAACGTCCCCTTTGAACAATTCTTACACGACTGTCCTTAAACTGACACACAATATTTTGTTAGCGCAACGCAATCTGACTTTCAAAATTCCCTGCAAAAGAATGGCCCTGACTAACATTAAACTATACCTTTCACAAATCACTTACCTCACAAAAATCTTCGCTGCTCAAGCTACTGCAATACAGCGAGCGCCACTACTGCCAGCTAAATAAAAGATTCAAACTATGGAAGGCACTAACTACTGATAGGGATAGTTAGCAAATGAAAGATATTAATAGAGAACAAACAATGTATTTACCTTGATATCATCATATATAAATATAGCAGTTCATGACAAATTTCAAAACTCCGCCATCTCTCTCCCCACATCCACCACTGCTGGCGGCTCACCTCCAACTGCGCAACGCTACGCACTGTTCACATCCAGCTGCCGCTGCCCAACACTACAATGGCAGACAACAATGTAAACTAGCCACAGACTGCACACAGCACAGCCAGTGATTTTCATATTGAGCGCTACGTAACGTTGCCAATAAGAAAACATAAACAGCCTACTTACATAGAGAAAACATAAACAGCCTACTTACATAGAGAAAACATAAACAGCCTACTTACATAGCCCCCACGCTCCCCACAAAAAATTTTACAAATTTTTTTTTTGGGCAGTGGCCAATAATGATTTGATAAAATTTTTCATAATTACAATAACAAAGAAATCAAATGCACACACTTATTGATACAATGTTGGTCAAAAGCTAAAATTTTCTCACAGTCCATAAAGACAGTCCTAATCGTACATAACAGTAGAATAGCAGTGTTTTTCTCAAAGTCTGAGCAGTAAAAGAAAATGCACACGGAAGTAGTGGATTTCCATGCAGTCTTGAAGAAGTAGCGTTGTCCTTCCAACGGAAAGACAGTGCTGACTCTTGACATGCTGACAGATAATGGGCCACAACAGAGCAAACCCACAGCAGAGTCAGTCGTAGTTCGGAAGAATATTGGTAGGTAGGTCATCACAGAGCAGACCCACTGTAGTCCTGGTAGAGATTACGGTATTGGTGGGCCACCAGAGGTGCAGACCCACTGTAGTTCTTGTAGAGATAATGGTATTGGTGGGTCAACAAAGATGCAGACCCACTGTAGTCCTTGTAGAAATAATGGCGTTGGTGGGTCATCATAGATGCAGACCCACTGTAGTCCTTATAGAGATGGCCAGCAGCCATGTGTTGTGACTGTGCAGGTGCACAATCACCATCGAAGAGTCTTGCGGATAATATAGCAAGTCCATAAACCACCACTTGTGCACTCACAAAGTTTTTGAAATTGTCCTTAGAACCAGCAATGCTGTTATCCAGTCCCTTGCTGAGTTATTAACACACGTGCAAACACTAACAGTCCCAACTTCTCACATATTGTCCATATACTATGACCAACAGAAACGTGTGCAGTGAAATGTAACTAACAAGTTAATAATATCATGAACTGGTGACAATTACAATTTTATAACATAAGAATACAATAACAAAGGTACAAAATACATCATTAAAGAACATAACAATACAGATAACATTTGTAGTACCGGCTTTACAACAGAATAGAAATAAACATATACATCAGTGGAATTATGACATGAGTACATACATGAAAGATCACAATAACTTTTGAAACATCAACTTCACACATGAGCATTAAACAGAACAGAATTAATAATGTCTAAACATCTTTACAAAGAAAATAACATAGTATTTGAAAAATTCTACAACATAAATCTTATTAGCTAAACACATAAAGACAGGAAAAAGACAAATACACAAGGGTACATATACACATACCAGAATAACACAGGAGAAAAGGACAGGGTTTGTTTTCAGTGTAACATTTGGTACTGCAGTATTTTGCGAACAAAACCTTTTTTGTTCTTGGAGATCTCCCTTCGTTCATCATTATTCCCAAAAAGTCCTATCTGTACCTCTTTTCTGTATTCTAACCATATTTCTTTCAAAATAAATATGGCTCATTGCACAATACTCATTTAGGCCCAAATCGTTTTCATATAACTTTCAAAGCATTATTTCCCTATTCTCCATAGTTAGGTTCTTATATAGTCTACCCCCTCATAAGCTAACTTAAATCTACTGAGCTCAGATATTAAACTAAGGGACGAGGCAATGCAGCAGCACAAAACAATTAACACAAACAGCAATGACAAAAAAATGGAAAGTTGCAAAGCAAGCTACAGTAAATCTAAATTACCAAGCAATTCAACATTACAACTAATATGAGGCAATGCGCAAAAAAAAAAAAAAAAAAAAAATCTGGCTTAGCAGAGTAGCACAAATTAAAATTCAGCAACACTATGCCTGGCAAACAGCAGCAGAAAATGATATACCTAAACATGACAAAGCTCAAGCAGAAAAAATATTACACTAAAAATGGCCATGTCTAATACCTATGTCACATCTTAACACTAAGGTGATGCATCACGATAACTTACTCTATGAAATAAATTACCAAATATTGTAAAGAAAATTATGTATGCAGTTCCTGTGAAGGGAAATATCTTTTTGTGCTCCCTAATTTTTTTGAAATATATCACAAAACTATTATTTACTGGATCTGTAGACAGAAAATATTTATATTAGTACATCTATAAAATTTTATTTGAACCAATGCAGCAGTGCAGCTAGAAACTAGATATCAAATGAAATAAGCAACTATGTACACAGCAAAGCATAAGAACATCGTTCAATAGCCATGTGGCATTTCATAAGTTAGTAGAAAAATCTCTCAACTAGAGAGACAGTAGTCATAATCAGGTGTATAGACATAAAAATATTTCTCGTCATTTCATTAGGCATCCAGTGTAATCATATGTTTTCAAGTTCGACCGTGTCGTTTTTGCGATGCTTTCTACAAAGGAATGTCAGAAGCGAGGTTAATGGCGTCTTTTTTTTATTTTTATTTTTTTCTACCTGTGCTGCTGAAAAGGGCTCGCAATAATGGCTTTTCCTCCAGGCAACTGGCAGACCTGGCCTCTCGCAACGCATTACGTCACGGTCACTTACCTTCCTTACCGACATATATACGACAGCAGTTTCCGCCACAGTGACAGTCTCATATAAACATTTCACAGGTCGAAAATTTGCGTAACAAATGTGTAGAAAAAAAATCCTGTAAATATAACAGTGTTCAAAAAATTTTCGCCAGCATTGTGATACATTCACGCATATACACACATTTCATAACTCTTAAAGTACGATTCTTGGTTTCCAACACCCTGTTTCACAAGTCAAGAGTCCCTACCCACTACTCATTACTCCTTACCTTATTACACATATATATATTCGTCGACACGTCAATCTTGCGACGACACTTCAATATTTCATCATAATAAATACATAGCATAACCAAATTCCTCATATAGCATCATCTTATTGATCATAAACATATCTCAACAGCATAATACACATTGTCGTCGTAATAATAACATCATAACACCTCAGTCAACTCTCAAAATCGTCGTAGCTTCCTCCAATAATGTCAAAACCTAAAAAAATTCTCTGCTCATTTCAATAGTGTCATCTACCTCAAACGTACTTTAAAAATCATGATCTCACACCAAATACATCATTCAAAGCTCTCATAGCATCACAATGTGTCCGAAAAAATATGATCAGTTTACAAAGTACAGACAAAATACAGATTCATAAGTGTGAAGTTACCCAACTGTGTAATTGCGTAAACATGTGTCACTGATGTAGTAAAAAAATGTTTATCTCTCAGTTAAATGATCAGATAGCTGTGTAATTTGTGTGTTAGAGAAATATGGTACCGATGTGTAAAGTTGTATAAGCAAATACCATATTAGCTAGGGTTCCTTGTGGTTTGCACACACATGGTACACAAAGTAAGCGTGTACCCCCCTGACGATTAATGTAGTTATACCCTCAGGTGTTACAGATTACACCAATGGAATGAAATATATCACGGAAAACTTTCTTTGTAATTCAAAAATCTTTAAAAATAAATGTTTTAAGTATAAAATTGATCACTCAAATACGTGTACTGTAGCGCTAAATGTGCGTCTTGCTGTAAGATAATTCTGTGGAAGTGTCGTAGTTATCGTCCTCCGAAAGCTAAGTTCTGCTGAAGTCAATGTACTTACCTAATGATAAACAAAAGTGAAATGCTTTGCGTATAGATATCGTAGTTATTATGCTTATTGGCGTGATGAAGAAGGTACTGTACAGTAACGTATTGTTGTGCCACGAAAAAGGCTGTCTCATTGTTGCTATACCACAAAAGTTACTACTAAAACATGTTTTTCTTTCCAGAATAAAACAGAAAACTGTGCAGATATAAAACAGATACACCGCAAAAGCCACATTGTAAATTGTCACTCATTAGTAGCGTCGTGATAAAACCGTGTAGTTGTCACATAAACTAACCACTGTGTCGTCTGGTATCTCACAGAAAGTACTTTAAACCCAGAATGTATTTTCAAGTAAACCAAAATGTTGCATTAAAATCTCATTAGCAGCACCAGTATAGGTTCCAAGTATTTAAGCCTGATAGTCGTTACGTAATCGTGCAACTAACAAGCAAGAATGTACAAATACAACACTGTGTCGTCTGTTCACTATAACAATGCATTCGTCATTTCTGTTTAAATAAGTTCTCTTGGTTCTTGATTGGATATTTAACTTCAAACATTGTTGTATGTTAACAGATTCTAAGTCTGACAACGCTTACTAGCAATGTAAAGTGAAAAGTTATATGGCAAAGACAAAGTTAAAAAGCAGATTATCTTTCAATAAACGGTTTTACATGTGAAATGTGGTGTAAACCTTTACTCTTCCTAGTACGCAGAGTTTCAATTTCAACGCAATTATCATGTGGTATACGTCGGATTCTGTAAGGTCCATTGTAAACTAGAAAGAATTTGTGACTCAAGTGTTTCTTCTTATGTGACAATGAATGAGCTTTAATGAGAACTTTCTGACCAATATACAATTTCTTTGCATTTGATTTACCGTGTAGTTTTCTCCTTTTGTCTGCTGCAGATTTTATATTTTTAAGAGCCAAATCAATTATGTCTTTGTGTCGAAGTTTACGTGTATTCGGGAAAGGTACAAGCTCTCTGATTCTGTTCGGTGGGTCTTCATTCTTCAGTACAAGAGTAGGTGGTAAAGCAGTGGAGTCGTGAGGCATTTCATTCAGCACGTTTTGAAATAAGTGTAAATATCTGTCCCAATGCTGATGCTTCCTGTGACAATAAAGTCTGCAAAGCTTATTGATTTCTTTCATAATCCGTCTTTCAGACGGGTTACAATGTGGTGAGTACAATGAAATAAAAACAGGTTTTATTTTATGATTCCAAAGCATGCGTGACCAAACAGCAGATCTGAATTGCGGTCCGTTATCTGAAATGACTTTACTAACGTGTCCAACTTCACGTAAGAAATTTTTAACAAAGGCGTTGGATACAGACCGTCCAGTGGCTTTACGTAACGGTGTGAAAGAAACAAATTTTGAAGTAAGTTCAACAGCGACTAGAACGTACGAAAATCCATTAGATGTTCTGACAAGCGGTCCCAAGAGATCAACAGCAGCAAATTCTTTTAATTTAGAAGGAATGGTAGGAAACAGTGGAGCACGATGGGAGATAGTAGATGGTTTCGCCTTTTGACAAAGTTTACAAATAGACAAGACTCTTCGAATTCTCTTTTCCATATTGTTAAAATAACAAGTCGTTCGAAGAATATGATAACATTCTCTTGGGCCAAAATGTGCATAGCTGAAATGAATGTACCAAATGAGCTTATTAACAAAATCGTCAGGAATGCAAAGTACCCATAGCTTGTCATCAACAGTGCAGCGTTTGAACAGTATGTTGTTTCTAACCAGATAATAATGCCGAATCTGTGTGTGTGTCTTTTCATGCCATTTGCTTTTGATGTCTTTCCAAATCGGATCTTTATCTTGTTCATGAGCAATGTCCTTTAAAGATGTGGTGATGAAGTTTTCAAAGGCGACTTTCTGAATGTAAAGAATACTGAAATTTTTCTCGAGGTTGCCTTCTGTGTTACTTTTCTCAAGCCCAGCCGGTGCGCGTGACAGTGCGTCCGCAACAATGTTCTCCTTGCCGGGAATGTAGACTATTGTGAAGTGGAATTCTTGCAGAAACAATGCCCAACGTTTTAACCTGTCATGATTTAATTTTGAAGACATAAGAAATTGTAATGCACGATGATCACTGTATACTTTTACGTGCTTACCAGAAAGAAAGAAACGGAATTTGTTAAATGCCCAAACGATAGCTAAAGCTTCTAATTCAGTAACGGAATAATTTTTTTCAGATTTGGTTAGCACTCGGCTAGCAAAAGCGATGGTTTTCTGAACAGTAGTGTCATTTTCTGTGGCTTCTTGAAATAAATGGGCACCAAGTCCGACTTTAGAAGAATCCGTGCTAAGGCAGAAATCTTGTGACAGATCTGGATGAGCTAGTATTGGCGCGTTAAGTAGCGATTCTTTCAAAGAATTGAATTCCATCTGTGCTTGTTCGTCCCAGTTCCAAATAGTGTTTTTTCCAGTGAGAGAACAAAGTTTTGGTGTAACAAGAATTTGCATATTCAGAAAACGACGGTAAAAATTTACGAGACCTAGAAAACTGCGAACTTGTCTTTTTGTGGATGGAACTGGAATGGCTCTGATTGCTTCTAACTTTTCAGCATCCGGCTGAATGCCTTCAGAAGAAATAATATGTCCCAAAAACCTCACCTTTGACCTACCGAATTCAGACTTTTCCAAGTTAACTGTAATTCCAGATTCTGCAAAAATACGTAACAGACTGTTGAGGATGCGATTATGTTGTTCCCATGAAGCTTCCGCTATTAGAATATCGTCCACATATAAGGTGATGTGACGTTTTAAGAACTCAGGTAATATGGAATTTAGCCCGCGAATAAATGCTGTTGAAGAAATGTTCAAACCAAAGGGAAGTTTCCGAAACTGATAACAAACGCCGAAACAAAGGAAAGCTGTGTATTTTCTACATTCTGGATGAAGTTCGATCTGATAAAAGCTGGATCTGAGATCAATGGAAGACAACACTTTTACACCATTAAAATTTTGAAGAAGTTCTTCCAACGTTTGCGGCCTGTCTGTTTGAGGAATAATGATAGTATTGATTTGTCTCGAATCTAAGACAAGTCTGATCGATCCATTTTTCTTTTCAACAACATGTAATGGATTGTTGTATGAGCTTACTGCAGGCTCAATAATGCCCTCGTCAAGCATAGATTGTATTTCTGTTCTAACACGGTCCCTATAATGTGCTGGAATTACATATGGTCTAACACAAAATTTAGTATGCTCACGAACACGAAATTGGTATTGAAATCCCTTGATTGTTCCTGTTTTATGAGTAAAAACTGCGGAATGCGCTTGTAAAATCTCAAAAGGTCCTGCCTATCAGTGTCATTACAATTCTCAATTGTTTGAATTTTATTCTGAATTAACTTATTAATGTCAAATGCGCCGTCGATATCATCCCTGTCAGTACTTGCAGAGTGATTGTTAGTGTCTAGTTCCGTAGAAAATTCCGAACTGTTGTCTAACAGAAGGTAAAGCCGATTAATTTCCTCGTCATGGTTTGAGAGCCAATCTTCAAATTTCAAAGCTATTGACTTACCTTCTTTCTCTAAACTTATTTCAGCATCGTGAAAGTTTAAGATTGCTTTGTATTCATTCAAAAAGTCTACTCCCAATATAATTTCCGTCGACAATAATGGAACAATAAGAAAGTTCATAGAGAAGCTGTGGCTTTGACAAAAGAATTCTAAATTGGTTTGCTGGCGTACATCTACACTTTTTCCAAAGATTGCACCTTGTAATTTAATCTTACGTAACGGAAGTGTAGGGCAATCGTTCGATTTGTTACATTTGCTAAAGGCTGTTTCACTAATTACTGAAATGGGACTGCCAGAGTCAAGTACTGCCGTAAATTTTACGTCATTTACTGTAATGTGAATCACAGGATACGCAATATTGTTATGTTTTACGTCGTGTTCTTGGAGTAAGATGTCCCTAATGTCTTCCATTTTTACGTAATTACTAGCTACGGCAGCTGCGTCGTTAGTGTCATAAGTACGTTTTGTGGCTGCCAACGGTGTGAGTCATTGCCTATTGTCTCTTTGTTGGCGCGCGTCGTTATTGGGATTTGGAGACCTAACTTCTACAAATTCACCGTGACGAGAGGGCCCTGCTCTGTTTGAATCCCGCCAGTTCTGATGCAGTTCAGGTCTATCGTTACGATCATATCGTCTGTCGTCATGTCGGTAGATGCCATAGTTTCTTTCTTGTCGGTCACGTGGTGGAGAATTTCTCCCTGAATCGAAACTGCGCGCTGGACCGTTGCGTCTAAAGTTATTCTGTCTCCCCTGATAATATTTATTTTGGTTCCCATATTGTCTGTTTCTCTGATTGTCTCTGTGATAGTCATTACCACGGAGAGGTGATCTTTCCCTGTAGTTATTACTACTCTGCCAACGGTTGTCATACGGGTGGTGTCTGTTTTGGTCACGATTTGTGTTGTGAGAATAGCCTTGTCGTGTCCAGTTATTACTTCTTTCATCGCGGATTTGCGATGGATGTGACCTGTAATTGTTGTGTTCCTGGTTTCACGTTCCGCGATTGTCAGTGTCAATTTCTAATTCTTGTAAGAGTCCCTGAAATGCTTCAATGTCGTCTTTGCAACGTCCTGCCAAAATAATATGTCGTAAATGTTCAGGCAGTTTGATTAAGCAAATGCGGATGAGTTCTGAGGGGCTGTATGGGTTTGAAAGATACTGATTCTTATGTAACATGTCTTCAAAATATTTGACAAGACTGGAAAATTCACATTGTTCGAAATGTTTCATCATTATGATGCTATGTTTTACTCGGTCTTGTGTGGCTTGAGACCAATATGCTGAGAGGAAGGCATGATAAAATTCTCCTTCACTGCGACAATCGTGAATGACCGATCGCATTCTTACAGCTGGTTCATTCTCTAAGTAGCCACACATAAATTCTAATCTGTGTTCTAACGACCAGTTGGGAGGAAAACAATGAGAGAATTGATGGAGCCATGCTTGTGGATGAATGTCGTTGCCTGAATTCTTAAATGTTTTGAATTTACGTGTAGTAATGAACAGCTTATAGTCAAAATCATCATGTCGGCGAGTCGCATATCGGTCATTGTTAGGTCGTGTCGGCCGTTCCATCTCGAAATTCGGTGCACATTGCCAGTTTCTTTCATAACTTCCGAAATGCCCTGTGTTATTATTTTGCGTCTTTTCCGTATTTCTAAGTCCCTCTTCCCGTGTTGGGGCGCGAGTGTCCTCTGAAATACGTAATTCTTGTATTACCTGTGTCAGCTGATCTTGTACTTCCCGGATTTCTCTTTGGTGTTGCGTATTAATTTGATTCTGATTTTGTTTGAATTTCCTAATTTGTTCATACTCTTCTGTGTCTGTGAAGGCTACAGGTGTTGTGTCATTCAGATCATCATCTACCTTTGTAGATAAGTTAGTGAACTGATCTGAAAGTTCGGCTACTTTATCCGATAGTGTACTTATTTCCTCAGTGTGTTTTTCTGAACCAAGTTTTAGAGTATCTAATGTGTCCTTTAAGTTTTCCTGAGTTTTTGCAAGTTGCATAACCGAATCAGTAGATGCAACTGAGTCAAATTTAGCTTGCAAGGTCTCATGATTTTCATGAACAATAGTTTGCAGTTCTTTTATGGCTGCTTCGTGATTCTGTAATGCATTTTCATGCCGCGAAAAAATAGGTTGAAAATGCTCACAAATTTGAGTTTTTACCTCATTACAGACTTTTTGACATTTCGATTCAATGTTATGTAACTCAGTAGTTAAATCTTCACGTGTTTGTTCAAGAGTTTGTTCCAATGAGTCTAACTTTTTAAGATTTTGTTCCACTGTGTCTAACTTTTGCTGTGTTTGTCTCTGATTTTGTTCCATTGTGTCTAACTTTTTGAGATTTTGTTCCACTGTGTCTAACTGTTGCTGTGTTTGTCTCTGGTGTTGTTCCATTGTGTCTAACTTTTCAAGCTTTTGTCCCATTTGTTGCATTAATTGTAATAACAATGCACTGGTGTCTGAAACATGTTCCTCAGTGCTTTTCGGCAGTGAAGTTGCACCGGCAACATTCACATTTTGAAAAGCGGAAAATGTGTCTTGACTCATTTGAGAAAACGGTGAGAACCCAAAACCTGAGTCTGCAGTATTTGCAATATTGTGTTCTGTCATTCCCGATTCCTGAGGCGAGCTGTTGCCGACCAATCGATCGATAACGCTTCCCTGTTCACTACCTGTTTCACTGTCTACACCATTGTTTGCCGCCCGCTTCATTTCCCTATGCGCAATTACCAAATTACTACTTTGAACATTAGTTAATTCATTACTCTGCGGCGCTAACACACTGCCTTCGTCTTCACTGTCATTTCTCAGTTTACTTTGGAGCCTAGTATTACGTTTTTCACACGCCATAATTGTCACAATATTTCACACGACAACACAGAAAGCCGGCCGAAGTGGCCGTGCGGTTAACGGCGCTGCAGTCTGGAACCGCAAGACCGCTACGGTCGCAGGTTCGAATCCTGCCTCGGGCATGGATGTTTGTGATGTCCTTAGGTTAGTTAGGTTTAACTAGTTCTAAGTTCTAGGGGACTAATAACCTCAGCAGTTGAGTCCCATAGTGCTCAGAGCCATTTGAACCACAACACAGAAAAACACAATTTGAAGATCAAAAATAAGAGAACACATTAACATAGCACTGAAAATAATATCTAGTTAATTGCAAGCGCAGCTGCGAAATATTTGGTGCAAATCTACATGCATGCCACAACTGTTTTACTGTACAACAATGAAAGACTGCAACTACAAAGGAAATTCTCTCTATAATTACGCGCTAGCAATGAACAGAATCTACACTAATTACACAAACTACAAGAAAAAAATCAGAAGATTCCAGTGAGGTATCCTCGGCTAAGGGTCGACATATGAAACGTCCCCTTTCAACAATTCTTACACGACTGTCCTTAAACTGACACACAATATTTTGTTAGCGCAACGCAATCTGACTTTCAAAATTCCCTGCAAAAGAATGGCCCTGACTAACATTAAACTATACCTTTCACAAATCACTTACCTCACAAAAATCTTCGCTGCTCAAGCTACTGCAATACAGCGAGCGCCACTACTGCCAGCTAAATAAAAGATTCAAACTATGGAAGGCACTAACTACTGATAGGGATAGTTAGCAAATGAAAGATATTAATAGAGAACAAACAATGTATTTACCTTGATATCATCATATATAAATATAGCAGTTCATGACAAATTTCAAAGCTCCGCCATCTCTCTCCCCACATCCACCACTGCTGGCGGCTCACCTCCAACTGCGCGACGCTACGCACTGTTCACATCCAGCTGCCGCTGCCCAACACTACAATGGCAGACAACAATGTAAACTAGCCACAGACTGCACACAGCACAGCCAGTGATTTTCATATTGAGCGCTACGTAACGTTACAAATAAGAAAACATAAACAGCCTACCTACATAGAGAAAACATAAACAGCCTACTTACATAGAGAAAACGTAAACAGCCTACTTACAGGTGGCACGGGATACATGCGGACGTGCATTGTCCTGTTGGAACAGCAAGTTCCCTTGCCGGTCTAGGAATGGTAGAACGATGGGTTCGATGACGGTTTGGATGTACCGTGCACTATTCAGTGTCCCCTCGATGATCACCAGTGGTGTACGGCCAGTGTAGGAGATCGCTCCCCACACCATGATGCCGGGTGTTGGCCCTGTGTGCCTCGGTCGTATGCAGTCCTGATTGTGGCGCTCACCTGCACGGCGCCAAACACGCATACGACCATCATTGGCACCAAGGCAGAAGCGACTCTCATCGCTGAAGACGACACGTCTCCATTCGTCCCTCCATTCACGCCTGTCGCGACGCCACTGGAGGCGGGCTGCACGATGTTGGGGCGTGAGCGGAAGACGGCCTAACGGTGCGCGGGACCGTAGCCCAGCTTCATGGAGACGGTTGCGAATGGTCCTCGCCGATACCCCAGGAGCAACAGTGTCCCTAATTTGCTGGGAAGTGGCGGTGCGGTCCCCTACGGCACTGCGTAGGATCCTACGGTCTTGGCGTGCATCCGTGCGTCGCTGCGGTCCGGTCCCAGGTCGACGGGCACGTGCACCTTCCGCCGACCACTGGCGACAACATCGATGTACTGTGGAGACCTCACGCCCCACGTGTTGAGCAATTCGGCGGTACGTCCACCCGGCCTCCCGCATGTCCACTATACGCCCTCGCTCAAAGTCCGTCAACTGCACATACGGTTCACGTCCACGCTGTCGCGGCATGCTACCAGTGTTAAAGACTGCGATGGAGCTCCGTATGCCACGGCAAACTGGCTGACACTGACGGCGGCGGTGCACAAATGCTGCGCATCTAGCGCCATTCGACGGCCAACGCCGCGGATCCTGGTGTGTCCGCTGTGCCGTGTGTGTGATCATTGCTTGTACAGCCCTCTCGCAGTGTCCGGAGCAAGTATGGTGGGTCTGACACACCGGTGTCAATGTGTTCTTTTTTCCATTTCCAGGAGTGTATTTTAAATACGAGATGCATTCAAGTTCTATGGCCTCCGATTTTTTTTCTCCGGACTGGAAAGAGATAGAAACATGCGCATTGTTTTAAAATGAGGCGGCGTTCATTGTCAATACGTCCCAGAGATGACAGCACCATACGGCAGATGGAATTTTACCGCCAGTGGCGAGACTGAGAACTGTTTTGAATACTTAAAATGGCGACGTTTTCCTTACTTGAACAGTGGGAAATCATTCGTTTTCTGAATTTGCGTGGTGTGAAACCAATTGAAATTCATCGACAGTTGAAGGAGACATGTGGTGAAGGAGTTATGGACGTGTCGAAAGTGCGTTCGTGGGTGCGACAGTTTAATGAAGGCAGAACATCGTGTGACAACAAACCGAAACAACCTCGGGCTCGCACAAGCCGGTCTGACGACATGATCGAGAAAGTGAAGAGTATTGTTTTGGGGGATCGCCGAATGACTGTTGAGCAGATCGCCTCCAGAGTTGGCATTTCTGTGGGTTCTGTGCACACAATCCTGCACGACGACTTGAAAATGCGAAAAGTGTCGTCCAGGTGGGTGCCACGATTGCTGACGGACGACCACATGGCTGCCCGTGTGGCACGTTGCCAAACAATGTTGACGTGCAACGACAGCATGAATCGGACTTCGTCGGTAGTGACAATGGATGAGACGTGGATGCCATTTTTCAATCCAGAAACAAAGCGCCAGTCAGCTCAATGGAAGCACACAGATTCACCGCCACCAAAGAAATTTCAGGTAACCGCCAGTGCTGAAAAAATGGTGTCCATTTTCTGGGACAGCGAGGGCGTAATCCTCACCCATTGCGTTTCAAAGGGCACTATGGTAACAGGTGCATCCTACGAAAATGTTTTGAAGAACAAATTCCTTCCTGCACTGCAACAACAACGTCCGGGAAGGGCTGCGCGTGTGCTGTTTCATCAAGACAACGCACTCTCACATCGAGCTAACGTTACGCAACAGTTTCTTCGTGATAACAACTTTGAAGTGATTCCTCATGCTCCCTACTCACCTGACCTGGCTCCTAGTGACTTTTGGCTTTTTCCAACAATGAAAGACACTCTCCGTGGCCGCACATTCACCAGCCGTGCTGCTATTACGTCAGCGATTTTCCAGTGGTCAAAACAGACTCCTAAAGAAGCCTTCGCTGCTGCCATGGAATCATGGCGTCAGCGTTGTGAAAAATGTGTACGTCTGCAGGGCGATTACGTCGAGAAGTAACGCCAGTTTCATCGACTTCGGGTGAGTAGTTAATTAGAAAAAAAATCGGAGGCCTTAGAACTTGAATGCACCTCGTAATTATCACGGGTTTGCCCCTGGATGACTCTGTGCAAATTCCACGATATTTCCTCGGAGAAACTGTCCGACATCTTTAGGTTGAACCTTGCTGGTGGCTAAGTATGTGTGACGGTATCCACATGTCGACGCCCCTGTACACAGAACACTCGCGCGAAGAATGCGCAGGCGTGGAAATCACACATGCGAAATGATTTGCAGGCAGATGGCACCATACTCGATTGTTCTCTGCCTAAAATTGCAGAGCAACCTCTTGCGCGTGCGCTGTACTAACAAAGCGGCAGACGTTACTCTCTGAAAAACCATAACAGACCAATGTTATGACGGGTCTGTTATCAAAAAATGTTGATTTTTCCCGTCGTGATTTAATAGTGGCCAATGCAGGGTTCCAGGCTGTGCTCAGTTGACATCTCGCATCTCTGTTGATCAATCCCCAGCTCGTGGACTAGTGGTCAACGTTGATGCCTCTGGATCACGGGGTCCCAGTTTAGATTCCCGGCCGGGTTGGGGATTTTCTCTGCCTGGAGACTGGGTGTTTGTGTTGTCCTCATCACTCGTGCAATTGGCGAGATTGGACTTTGTAAAGATTAGGAATTTGTACGGGCGCTGATAACCGCGCAGTTGAGCACCCCGCAAACCTAAACATCATCCCTGTTGATAAGATTATCAGCTGTACGGAAATGTATTGCCTCCTTAATGACACAATCCCAGAAAGACGACGCCAGGGATAAAAATTCTGTCTTTTCGTAAATCATGCAATAACCTGTATACAGACTGTGTTCTGCAATTGCCCACTTCTCCGGTTGGCGTAGGCGTGTATGACGCTGATGTTCATTGCAGCTCCACCTAAGAAGTTGAATTTGAACATCTACTCAGACGAAAGAAATGCTCTACGAGAATTTAGAGGAGAACAAGACATCGTCATCTCATCTGTTGACAAAGGAAATGCTACTGTATTTTTCTAACGCACAGAATATAATAGCAAGATATACGAACTGCTCGACGATCCTGCATTCAGTAAATTAAAAACCTATCCGACTGGTAGGGTTCAGATAAAGATTTTGGAATCCATCATGAAGATCTCGATTCCAGAGGAAGTCATCAATGGTTTGTGGCAACAGGCAGCAGTTCCTCTTAGACTCGATGGCCTACCAAAGATCTATAAGAATGGGGTGCTTCTCCGTTCCATTGTAAGTAACATAGGAGCACCTACTTATTTTGTTGCTAAATATCCGACATCACTATTCGGAGCTCTCGTAGGCAAGTGCGAGCATCATATTCGAAACTATGGAGATTTTATAGGACCCCTGAAAACTCTTAGACTGCGATCTTCGAGTCTCTTAGCAAGTTCTGATGTTGTATATTTACGAAGATGTCCTTGCAGGACACCATTTGAAAAAATGAGGAACCTGTTGGGTTCGGTTAAGGATGATCTTGGCCTGAGGGAACACGCTGTGTACAAGATTCCTTGTCGATGTGAGGCGCCATATGCAGGTCAACGCATCTCATTAGCAATAACTTTGAGGAGGACATAGTGGCATTGCGTAAACACATGCTTACCTCAACATCCTTCTTATTTCATGACCAATATTTTGAACAAATGGATGGTGTCGCCATGGGAAGCCCTCTGTTTCCTGTAGTGACCAATTAGTTTATAGAGGACTTTGAAGAAAAAGCACTACCGTCAGCCGCTCTCTAACTCTCTTGTTTTCTGCGGTATGTGGATGATACATTTGTGGTGTGGCCACAAAGGCTTAATACTCTACCTACGTTTCTTCAGCATTTAAATTCGCTCCATCCTAATATAAACTTCACAATGTAAGTGGAAAAAGATGGTGATTTACCCTTTCTTGACGTTCTGGTACGAAGGAAAGCAGATGGAACCTTGAGACACAGTGTCTACCGGGAGCCAACTCATACAGATCTATATTTTCAGGCCACAACCTGCCACCGCCCTGCACAATGCAACAGTGCATTACGTATGTTAGTTCATAGAACACATGTGGTATCTGATCCTGAAAACCTGTCGATTGAGATACAACATTTGAAGACAATATTCCGACAAAACTGTTATTCTGAGAGACAGATACGTAACGCATCCAGGCCCAAGCGAGTTCAATCCATGGAGTAGAATGAAGATACCACTTTGGCCTTTTTGCCGTATTTTGGTGCCATGTCGTCAAGAATCGGAGGAGTCCTCGGAAGATACGACATTCGGCGTGTTTTTCGATCATTTGCAAAACTGAAGAACCTGTTGGGTTCGGTTAAGGATGATCTTGGCCTGAGGAGACGTGGTGTGTACAAGATTCCTTGTCAATGTGAGGCGGCATATGCAGGCCAGACGTGTCACACAGTACAAGAACGCTGCGATGAACACCGTCGTCATACACGTCTACGCCAACCGTGGAAATCGGCAATAACAGAACACTGAATACAGGACATGATTTATGAAAAGATGGAAGCTTTATCTTTCTGGGATTGAGTCACTAAGGGAGCAATACATTTCTGTATGGCTGATAACTCATGAACAGGGATGCGAGATGTCAACTGCGCACAGCCTGAAACCCATTATTGGCCGCTGTTAAATCAAGATGAGAAAATCAAGATAACAGAACCGTCGTAGCATTGGTCTAGTATGGCTTTTCAATGAGTAACGTCTGGCCGCACTGTTAGTACATTGCACACACAGGAGTGTTACTCTGCGATTTTCAGCACAGGGAATTTGTGTATGGCGTCATCTATTTGCAAATCATTTCGCATGCGTGATTTCCGCGCCGGTGCATTCTTCGCACTGGTGTTCTATATACAGGGGCGTCAACGAGCGGATGCTTCCGCCCCCCCCCCCCCTCCTCAAATTCTTTAAGTCCCACCAGATCCTCCAGCGCCATGCACGCCGCCTCGCCTTCCGTATACGCCTCCCGTCCCCCACGCGGATCCTCTACGACCTGATTCCTTTCCCCCATCTGCTTCTCGAACATATCCGCATACTCTATATCTCTCGCCGCCTTGATCCCCCTCATCCCTTGGTTGCTCCTCTCCTCTCCAACCCCTGTCCTCTACCGTGCCTTCACTGTTGTGTCCCCTCTACCCTCCATCTCTACACACTTCGTCCCCTTTTCCAAGGAGGGTTCCGTGAGCTCCCCCTTCCGAATGATGCCCTCTCTCCCTCCAATCCCTCTTATCAACTCTGGTTCTCACCTCCCCCTCCTTTGCTCTGTCCTTTCCGCAGGCTCCCTCTTCCCACCCCCCCTATTCCATCCCGTTTTTTTCCCCTCCTACCCTCTCTCTCGCTCCGTTCTCTCCCCTGAGTCCTTTCTGCTCTCCATTGCCTTTCCCACTCTTTCTTGCATCCACCCAGCCCCCCCCTCGCGCCTTTTCCATGTCCCCTCCCTCCATTGGCTCCCCCTTTTTTCTTTTCCTCTCCTCCCCCCTTTTCCCCTCATAGGTCCGGGTATGCCCCCCCCCCCCATCTGCCGCCATGTCACCTGCATAGTGCTATTATGAGTGCATGTTCAGCGTTGTGAGTCCCCTGTCAGTGTTGCGAACAGTCGCCATACTGTTGCTAGTTGTGTTTTTTATCTCGTGCGAACAGAAACCAGATTGTTGCCATGTTTCTTAATTGTGCCTGTCTACTTCTTGTGTGTCATCATCCACATCGTCACCACAGTGTTTTTATATTTTAAATTCCACAACTTACCGCCATTTTACAGTTTTTTTTACAATCTCACCGTTTTATCGCCTGTTTTTCTTGTTTTTTTTTTCTATTCTCATTATGATTTTAACTTTTCTGTAGGCTGTAGAGCAGCATATTATGCTGCTGCCAGCCCGCCCACCCCTCTGGGGAAGGGGGGGGGGGAGGGAATTGAAATCCAATAAAGAAAAAAAAATGCGGATAATGTCAGTCATACCTAGCCACCAGCAAGGTTCAACCACCTGAAGATATCGGACAGTTGCTCCGAGGAAATTTTGTGGAATTTGCACAGCCTCATCCGGCGGTACTTCCGTGAAGACTATTACAATATGTTTATGTGATTGTGCTGCGTTGATCGGCAGTATTACACAATATCGAAAGATTAGAATTTAAAGTGCCTTCGACAACGATATGCATAAGAACGTGGCACAAGCTTGGCTTAAGAGAAACGTCCTGTGATTTGTCTCACACGATTTACGAAACCTAAATCTGGGTGATCGAATGGGAATTTGAATCTGGTCGTTATGAATGTGAGTCCAGTGTCTCAATCACATCGCCACTCCCTCAATAATTTCATGAAAATCAAAAAATGGTTATAATCAACATATATATTTATAGCTTTTGTTACAGATAATGTAAGGATTTTGTGAACTTGAACTTCAGTTTTGTTAGGTACTGTGTATAATGTTGTACTTTATGCATCCTCTTTCTAAATTGCATGGAACTGAATTAATGTTATTTTCTATCGCTTCTTGTCGTGTGCCAATCTTTCCAGTTTTACATACCTACTACAAACACCTTCCATAATCTCATTCATGTACACTAGTGCTTGCGACTCAGTACACTTTCTGCCTCTGCTGTTCCTTCTACCTGCAAGTTAGATACTAACGCTTCACTGATGATCCTTCTAATAAAAGATCTTTCGTTGCGAATTTCTTCTAGAACTTCATTTGTCCACTTAATATTTAACATTCTTGTGTACTAAACATTCCAAATGCTTTTAGTTGATTCATGTGTACTCTACGTCTCACTTTCATTTTATAATGAGTGCAGATGTACGGTTTCAGAAACCTCTTCAATTCAATATCAATTTTTTAAACTAATAGGTTTGCTTTGCTGGAAACGAATCTTTTGTATGCGTTGATTTATAGCCAACATTTTACTTATTTCATATATTTCAAACTACATTGTTACTAGCCGTGAATAATGTTCCACTATTTCTCATACTGAGTCTCCTCCAGGTTTAATAGCAAGCAGCTACCATACATCTAGAACCTTCGTCTGAACTTATTTTAAATCCTTATCCCATGTTCTGCTTTAATATTGCAATGTGTCTAATTCATCTAAGCTTTTAAGTGTGTCTTAAGTAGTGAAAATGAGTCATGTTGCCTGTGAACCCTCCTATTTTTATTGATTTTTTTTTGTAATTTTCTTCTAATTTCTTCGATTTTACTTTCAAATATGAAGTAATAGTGATCTTATGTGGAAATCTGTTCAAACCATTCTCAGCACAAACTTACGTTTCTTGTTCTGCTATTTTTTATTATTTCCAGTTGATTTTTAAAGACATAGTAAATTAATCGTCTATACTTAATCACTGTTTCCCAAGGTTTAGAACATACTGTTCTATCGTACACTCCATAAGGCTTTCTCCATGCCCGCAAACGCTTTGGAGATGTCAAAATTCGTTTTCATTCTTTCTCTTTTTCCTATCTACAATGTTAGTTCCCTAGTCCTTTGTACTTATATTTTGGAGAATGAGATTTATCGAGCCAAAACCTCTTCAGATTCTTTGTGTGCTATTTGAGTGAGAAGTTTACATGTGTGAGATACCAACCAGGCCGCCAGTTATTTTCCACATCGGTCCTCTCTTCCCATCTTCGCTTGCGTTATGATAAACTTTAAAGACAGATGATATGCTTTCAGATCAGATCATTCAGTGATGCTTGAAACACCGTTATCACGTGAAAGCATCAACTATATGGTTGATAACAACCAGCTCCCCCTTTACGTTTCGCAACAAATCTTTACCACTGAAAATTTTTCCTAGAACCACCTTTTCGAAATTACGGAGCATGAAATGTCGTCAGTGAAAAGCAAACAACAGTCACGCCCTGAAAATGAGCTTTAATGCGTAAAAGCGTACACAGATGACTTAGTATAGCTCTAAAACATACACTATGTGATCAAAAGTATTCGGACACCTGGCTGAAAATGACTTACACGTTCGTGGCGCCCTCCATCGGTAATTCTGGAATTCAGTATGGTGTTGGCCCACCCTTAGCCTTGATGACAGCTTCCACTCTTGCTGGCATACGTTCAGTCAGACGCTGGAAAGTTTTTTTGGGCATGACAGCCCATTCTTCACGGAGTGCTGCACTGAGGCGAGGAATCGATGTCGGTCGGTGAGGCCTGTCACGAATTCGGCGTTCCAAAACATACCAAAGGTGTTCTATAGGATTCAGGTCAGGACTCTGCCCATTACAGGGATGTTATTATCAAGTAACGTCTGCGCCACAGGCCGTGAATTATGAACAGGTGCTCGATCGTGTTGAAAGGTGCAATCGTCATCCCCGAATTGATCTTCAACAGTGGCAAACATGAAGGTGCTTAAAACATCAGTGTACGTCTGTACTGTGATAGTGCAACGCAAAACAACAAGGGGTACAAGCCCCCTCCGTGAGAAACACGACCACACCATAACACCACCGCCTCCGAATTTTACTGTTGGCACTACACACGCTGGCAGATGACGTTCACTGGGCATTCGCCATACCCTCACCCTGCCATCGGATCGCCACGTTGTGTACCGTGATTTGTCACTCCACACAACGTTTTCCCACCTTTCAATCGTCCAATGTTTATGCTCCTTACAGAAAGCGAGGCGTCGTTTGGCATTTACCGACGTGATGTGTGGCCAATGAGCAGCCGCTCGGCCATGAAATCCAACTTTTCTCACGTCCCGCCTAACTGTCATAGTACCTGCAGTGGATCCTGAGGCAGTTTGGATAGATGTCTACCTATTACAAATTACGACCCTCTTCAGCTGTCAGCGGTCTCTGTCAGTCAACAGACGAGGTCGAACAGTACACTTTTGTCGACCAGTACGCTTTTGTGCTGTACGTGTCCCTTCACGTTTCCACTTCACTATCACATAAGAAACAGTGGACCTAGGGATGTTTAGGAGTGCGAAAATATCGCATACAGACGTATGACACAAGTGACACCCAATCACCTTACCACGTTCGAAGTCCGTGTGTTCCGCGGAGCTCCTCATTCTGCTCTCTCACGATGTCTAATGACTACTGAGTTCTCTGTTATGGAGTTCCTGGCAGTAGGTGGCAGCACAATGCACCTAATGTGAAAAAAGTACGTTTTTGGGGGTGTCCGGATACTTTTGATCACGTAGTGTAGCTATACCCTTATACCATTTTGCTTGTAGTTTGGAACAGATCAAATGCGTTCTAGCCGTTATGATATTGGTGAGTTTCAAGTAACACAGTTTCCCCCCTCATTTAACAATAAGAATCCAAAAATAGATTTTTCTTTGCAACATATTTCTTTAACAGGGATTACATTTTGTGCCGCACAGCAGAAGTAATTTATTAAATAGTATGTTTCTTCGAAATGGCGAATCATATTAACATTTAAAAAACGATATACGGTGCACGTAATTAGGGATACCTTTCATCATAACATGAGAATAAATAAAAAACGCAAGTGGTGTAGAAGTAAAGACTTGTATTGAAATTACGTTGGTTCTTATTGTTTTTATTTTTTTGGCATATTTAATTTGGTGGCTTATGAACTGGTAACAGTAGTAACACTGGTACCAAGCAGAGCAGAGTAGGTTACAACTACGTGAACAACGTGGACAATTCTACATGTACCCGGTCGTCCAAGGTTCAGTATGTCTACAATAGGTCTCTCCCTTTTCCAGGATGGCCCACTTCTCCAGGTTCTCCTTGGATGTTCCTAGAAATGTTTGTAACCTGCAAAGTATTCCTGTACTGTTGATGGTTATTCATAATCAGGATGGGTCTCTTCCTCAATGTTTATACATCCTGCATGTTTGAGAGAGCCTAGGTTTCTTTACATATACGATAAGCTCTGTTGTAGTGGTAGGAAACTGTTTACCGACTTCAGTCGAGGTAATGTCTTACCGGATATCACTTTCGAAAAGTTCCTGAAACACCATGTCCTTCCTCATTTAAAAACAATAATTCAACTAAAAGAGAATCTTGATGCTTATCTTTATTCGAGTCAATAGCCGACTCTGAATTAATCAGAGCTATGTTCTGTGTTTCATTTACTTTTATTTTGTTTTATTTATTGATTTATTTATCGTGGCAAGTTTGGGCCATGATGCTCTGTCTCAAATTTTGCCATACATTATACATGTATTAACTAGGGGAACTCGAGGCAGAATGGGAAATTGCTCTTTTCTAGACTGGACTGTGCTGCAACCTGTTGAATGCGCATTTAACTATTTCTCCGAATGGGAGGGAAGTCAGGGCAGCCATTTTGATTTAGTTTGAAGTGCGAGATCTAAGTGAATTGTTGTCCGTCACGTTACCGCTTGCGTTGCTCTAACATTTGGTGAATTTCAACACCAGGTAAGCTGTTAATTGTTAATTTTATACCCTAAAATGACACATTCCCTTAAAGTGAATGGAATTTGTTATAATTTAGTTATATAATGAGTTTAAATACCTCAGTTATTACACTCCATAATAGTTGTTAACCTCAAAAGTGCTCTTGGGGCGGAATGGGACGGGGCAGAATGGGATAGTGTCCCGTTCTGCTCCGTCATATTTTGATGCAAGTAGAAAGCAAGCTATATTCTTTTTTCTTTCCGCCTTGCTGTTCCAGATGGTATGAAAGTACATGAAAAAGACTGATAGACAGCAATGGGTGGTAAAAGCGATGGAAATGGCAGTTTCAGCCATTTCATCTTCCCAAATGGGATTTTTAAAAGCATCTAAGCAGTTCAACGTACCGAAATCAACATTGCAAAGACTTGCACGTAAAGCTATGAATAATTCTGACTACTTAATTGACAAATTAGATGGAACAGAACAAGAACATGAGCTGATAACATACGTCATGTCAATGGAAAGCCTTTTGGGTCTAATAATGAAAGATCTCAGATCACTAGCCTATCAACTAGTCGAAAGAAATGGCTTACCACACAGATTTGACAACCAAACTTGTCTAGCTGGACAAGACTGGGTTAAAGGATTTATTACGAGGTATCCTACACTGTCTATTCGCAAGCCATAAAATACTTCTGGTGCTCGAGCAATGGGATTCAACAAAGTAGCAGTTTCACAGTTTAACTCTCTTCTCAATAATGTTATTGATAAGTACAAGCTGACTGCTGACAAAATATTCAACTGTGATGAAAGTGGCTTGACAGTTAATCCTAAAAGTCAGTCGAAAATAATAGCACCTAAGGGAAAAAGGCAAGTAGGAGCGGTAACATCTTCAGAACGTAGAGAAACCATTACGCAGTCATCTGCATATCTGCATCTGGGTTATACATGCCGCCCATGCTTATCTTTCCAAGGAAGAAAAACTAACAAGAATTTGAGCTTGGATTGCCTCCAGGAGGCTGGTCTGAATTTCACCCCTCGGGCTGGATCAGTAGCGAATTATTTCTAGTATGGTTTAGAAAGTTTGTGGGATTTTCTAAGGCCACGAAAGAATCACCTGTGCTTCTAACTGTTGATGGACATTCAACTCACACTGAAAACCTGGAGCTGCTTGATATGGCTAGAGACAATGGGTCCTCCTTTGTTTATCGCCACACACTTCAAATAAATTACAACCCCTGGACGTAACGTTTTTCAAGGCCTGAGTTGTTATTACAGCGAAGAGATAAAAAAATGGCTACGGAGCCATCCAGGAAAAGCTGTCATTCTTTTCCAAATATCATCGCTATTTGGGGCCACGTTTTTACGTGCTGCAACGATGCCGACGGCTATAAATGGCTTTAAGGGAACTGGAATATGGCCGTCTGACCTGAATGTGTTTTCAGATGCAGACTACCTCCCATCAGCGCAACAGATATTCAGTTCGAAAACTGCGAAAGTCCGACTACAAACACTACAGATGGACTATCTAACATATTGATTACAGGCTCTACAGTGTCTACTGAACCTACCACTAATAGGCCTAGGACTAAGACTGACCAGGATTCAAAAAATGGCTCAAATGGCTCTGAGCACTATGCGACTTAACTTCTGAGGTCATCAGTCGCCTAGAACTTAGAACCAATTAAACGTAACTAAACTAAGGACATCATACACATCCATTCCCGAGGCAGGATTCGAACTTGCGACCGTAGCGGTCGCTCGGTTCCAGACTGTAGCGCCTAGAACCGCACGGCCACTCCGACCGGCGACTGACCAAGGCTCAATCATTGACCACCAACCTGGATGTTCATGGATGCCAGACTCTTCCAACCAGCTATGTTCGCCGAACAACTCAACTTTCCAGATATCGCTCGAGGCTGTCATTCCAATCCCACTAATCTGTCAAAATACTCGGCGGACAAGAAGACGAAAAGGGAAAACAGTCGTATTAACAGATTCTCCTTATAAGAAGGAACTGCAGAACGCTGTCGCTCGTAAAGTAGGCCTACAGAAAGGAGGAGGATGCAAAAATACGAACAATGTCAGGACACAGAAGTGAGGTGCAATTCAATTTAAGGCAAAAATATCAAACGGTACACCCAAAAAAGCAAAACAGAAGACATCAAAGACCTTAAGATAAATAAAAGGAAGAAGATGATGGAGAAGAGAGAATCAGGGAGAGAGAGAGGATGCCGAGTGTCTCCACTGTGAGGACTTCGTTTCTAATGAGGGCTGTGTCGCATGCCAGAGGTGTTTCAAGTGGGCACACAATTCATGTGCTGGCATAGATAGTGAAGATGAAGAGGAAATAAATCTGGGACTACTGCCGAAAGGACTAGTAGTTAGTGTTTGGTGGTTATTAAGCACTGTACATTTTTCAGAATGACATTAAAATATTTTCTTATTTTGAAGAACGACTATTTAATAGTTTAATTTACACATTCCTTAGTCTGAATTGCCTTTTATACAACATTTTATCATAGTTTAATGCGACATTCCTAATTCAAATTCAACGTTTTTGCAATAATTTAACAAAAAATAATCTTATCTCGTTCTGCCCCATGGGTGGGGCGGAACGGGAAATATGCCACACTTTCTTTGAAAAATTGTAAAAAATGTATTGTTTTAAAATATGGTATATTAGGTTACACTACAAGGTGTTTTTTTTATAACTTTAAGAACTGTTTCCTTGCGTTCCCTAATTTTATACAAATTGTTAAACATTAATTATCCCGTTCAGCCCCAAGTTCCCCTACATTTATTACGATAAGCATACTACTAGTTACATATTATATAGGAGTCACTTTTAGGAATTATTATTAGTCCACAGCTTGTGTCTTTGCACTTGTTTTATCACTATACCTGCAATAATTATAATAATTTTACTGTTCACATTATTTATTGTTTTCCGAATATGTAATTTAGCTGTGGAACTACTTATCTTAAGTAGGTTGGTTAACCAATGCCATCTACGGTTGTACAATCCTGTCTTTACGCTCTATGTATGTATGGCCAGCTGCGAGGTCTGACGTACCTTGTTCTCGACCGCATTATATTTATATTCCGTGGGCTGTAAGTGACGCACCATGCTGTGTACATCGGAATGCGGTTGACTCCGTATTATGTAAGCGCTTTTAAATATTCTTGGTTTGTCACTGTTTTTCTTTCTAGTAGATATTGTATTTATACTTGGCATTTTATTCCCGGTTTCAGGTCTCTTAAGGCTTTTATTTGCTTTATGACGATGGGACGAGTTTAATTGTAATTTTTATCTCAATGTCATATGCTGGTATCAAAAGGGCAGCTACTGGCTCACCACATTACTGCTTACATACGTTCACAGTTGTTGTTTGCTACACAGCCTGGAACTTTGCCTCATATTGTTCCCATTCTCATTTTTAATGTATCTATGCCTCACAATGTTATTTTACACCTTTGGGTTAGTCTGAAGATGCGAAACGCGTCATTTCCAACAAATAGATAAAAACACTTTGCAACACAAACCATCTTATTTAAAGAAGCAGTTTATATTCTTTCTTGACAAGTACAAAGAGAAAGAAAAATTACAGAGATGTAGTTGAGCTCTGTCAGTAATAGACATTAGAGAAAAGCGAAAGATGGGGACAAAGAGGAACGTGATAAAACAAGAGAAAAATGGGAAAGTAAGTAGTGTAACTGACCATGAAATGAAATGTTAAGGAATTGGGAGAAGACAGGAGGATTTACTAAAGTGTCTGACAGAGGAAAACTTGCGATACTCGTCAATTTTGGGGAAAGACTATGAGGCTGGTGGAAGAAAGTGCTTAAGCTTTTTCTTAAGTGTAACGAGGCACGAGTTGTGCACAGAGTGCGGAGTAACTTGTTCCAAAGGCGGACGGTGGCAACACAAAAGGAGCTGCGAACGTTTTTGTTTTGTGGAGGGGCACAGGTAGGACACTAGATGTATAGGATCTACAGTTTCGATTACAATCAGATGGTAGGTGCTTAATCTGATCCGAAGTAGTTGGGTGCATCAGCATTGAGAACCGAGGAAGTAGAACATAGCTTGTGAAAGTCACGCGACTTGACTGGCCGCAATCACCTTAAGTGGACGTATGAAGCAGTGACATAGACAGAATGATGTGCAGATGTAACGCACATAAGCATTCATGGTTAGCTCGAACAGTCTAGAGTATTGACTACTAACGCCTTGCAGGATTGCATTGTAATGGTCTGCGTTGTTTTTTAAGGAGTGACTGCACTCGTTTACTTTTCATATGCACTGGAAAATTGTTGCGAAATTTCTGAGATCTGAACATGCGGAATATGTTCTCAGATATGCGAATGGCTCCAAGAACTTTTTAAGTAATAGACCACACTTCGTTGCCCGGTTCACTAGAGACAAAGGTATCCGCACATGTAATGTTTTCGCAGCTGCGATTACGAACAATCGTCAGATGTTCAAGTGAATGACGACAGTGAAAATTTATGGCGGACCAAGACTCGAAACTAGATTGCTCGCTTTGCGCGAGCTGACGCTTTAACTGCTTCGGCTGTACGTGCACCATTCACGGCCAGACCCAAACTTCCATATGTCATCGTGTCTCCCCCACAATCTGTACTCGTGCACACACTATGTAGTTGCCGTATACTGAAAAATTCAAATGGCTCCAAGCACTATGGGACTTAACAACTGAGATCACCAGTCCCCTAAAACTTAGAACTACTTAAACCTAACTAAGCTAAGGACGTCACAAACATCCATGCCCGACGCAGGACACGAACCTGCGACCGTAGCAGCAGTGTGGTTCCGGACTGAAGCGCCTAGAACCGCTCGGCCACAGCGGACGGCTCTGTAACGAAAGCCGCTGTCGGGTATCAGCGGATAAATACGATATTGCATTGTTAAAAACAGCGATACTACGTTCCTTCCGAAATGCATGCATGGAACGTGAAGCGGCACTCTGTTTTCGTCAGATATGTAGGTATTAATTAAGATAATTAAAGATTCCAAATAAGGTACTCCACTTGCAGATCACGGAAGGCCACGGTCGGCTTACCAACCAAGAGACTCTTACATATTGCAGGTTAGAAAATAATATCGCTTTGGGAACTAATTTGTAGAGCTCTGAGATTTTGGATGAATGTTGCTTAGGAACATATGTCGTGACATCTAGGAAAGAGTGACGTAATCGAACGTTACGGAAACTCTGCGTAACGTGCTGAAATTCAGCAAGTGCTTAGAAGATAATTACTCTGGCTGCAGCGTGAGGAACTGACTTGGTGGCTCCGGTGTGAACACCGCCGGGTTGTAAACTGTGTGGTGGCAGGTGCAGCTGGCCCCGGGTCAGCGAGGGATCACATGAGGCGCTTTGTGTGCGCCATCTCCGCCCCTGGCATTATACGGGGCCCCCAGCACCGGTGGCCGGCGAGGCGTCCAGCGGCGCTGTCCAATCATCCGCCGCCCGTATTGATGCCAGACAATTGGCGCAGATATTTGCTATTGATTGGCTATGCAGCCACCGGCGTTTGCGAATCAATCGGCCCTCGGCCGCACCGCAACAATGGCGCAGGCTAAATTGCTGGCGCCGCATTCCCAGAGGCAGGCATGCGCCACGCGGGGGCGCGGGCAGCTCTTTCTCTCTCTCTCTCTCTCTCTCTCTCTCTCTCTCTCACACACACACACACACAGTATGCATGAGAGAGGAGCTGGCTGTAGGGACAGTAAGTCCACGTGGTTGCATTTCTAGTAAATAAGCAGTCGAATTTATCGAATTATCCCAAGCGCATTAAGCTTGAGTACAGGTTTGTGTATTCCTCGGGGGCGCACTGGGACGGAGACTTTGGTATTGCAGTTGCCAGCAACTGACGTATGCTGCCTTATTTTGCACACACATTTACATCTATAGAGGGTCATGCTGCTGCCCCTACCAATGTCGTTTCATGCAACCCGCAATGTTATAGCTACGCTTAAGAAACCGCGCGCAAGATTTTGTTATTCTCTCGATCGCCACGTGAAAACTATTAGTCCCATAAAAAATAAGAAAAAAGAAAAAGAGCAGGACATGTTTGTAAGTTAAATTCTGTGCTGAGATACGTTTTCTCTGGAGATCACGTTTTGCGAGATGTTCAAGAAAACTGTAGAAAAGTGACCTTCAGACGCGCCTCCACCGTACTCTCAGACGCACCTCTACCACGACTCTCATCCGTCAACAGTCTGCATTTCCATTACGTTGTTCGTGGTAGTCCCTCCTACCACTGTACAAAAATTTCCAGCTACACGAATCGTTCCAGATATTCGACCTCTTTTGGACAGTATTCATTCGGCCAAAACCATACTCATCTATTTGGTTAACACTATTAATTTAAACGTGACCATGAGGGTGATGAAAGAAAAAACTATTTTTATAAAAGTTACGGTAAAACAATGCGATCGAAACTTAACCCTTACAAGCCGCGCGGGATTAGCCGAGCGCTATAAGGCGCTGCAGTCATGGACTGTGTGGCTTGTCCCGGCGGATGTTCGAGTCCTCCCTCGGGCATGGGTGTATGTGTTTGTCCTTAGGATAATTTAGGTTAAGTAGTGTATAAGCTTAGGGACTGATGACCTTAGCAGTTAAGTCCCATAAGATTTCACACACATTTGAACATTTTTTAACCTTACAAGCGCAGCGGTTTCGTTATCAAAAGGCTTGACAAATTTCACAAATACAACGATGTTATTGTTGATTTTATGCCTTTAAAATTCATAGAGTTGTTACGCAAAATTTAGAAAAAAACGTCAGTTTAACATTTTTTAAGTAATAGACTAAGCTGGTGGCATAGTAAGGCCAGTCAATGAAGAATTAAACGGGTCGAATGTGGGAAATAGTTCGTGCAGTCGCAAATTTGTGTACAGTGACAGGACGGAATGCCGTGAACAACATACTGGCCAGTGGGGATTCAGTGTGGAGTGCTGTTGTGTCTGCAGATAACTTAAGTATGTTTTTTTTAGTAACTTGAAAACAATGGCTTCTAGCAAAAATATATCCCAGTAAAAAATTCAGTTAAATTAATTTTACTGTAAAGCTAAATTAAACTCCTTCCGAACAGTTCTCGTCAGACCCTAACGGTACTGACCGACCGCTGTGTCACCCCCAGCCTATAGGCGTGGCTGGATGCAGATATGGAGGGGCATGTGGTCAGCACACCGCACTCGCAGCCGTTGTCAGTTTTTGTGACCGGAGCCGCCACTTCTCAGCCGTAGCTTCTCGATTGACCTGACAAGGGATGTGCACGCCGCTTCCCAACAGCCCTTGGAAGAAATGACGGTGACCCATCCAAATGCTAGCCAAGCCCGACAGTGCTTAACTTCCGTGATATGACGGGAACCGGTGTTACGACTGCGGCAAGCCCGTTGGCTATTTTACTACAAAAAGTCCTGTTAATTTTTTCCGTAGGACTAATAGTTTGCGCTTAGCGAGTGAGAGAATATGAAAATCTCATGCATGATTTTTTAGGGCCAGCTACGACATGGCGAGTTGCGTGAAACGACATCGGTAGGGGCAGCCAACTCACTCTACATACACACTCCGCAAGTCACCATACCGTGCATGGCAGAGTGAACCTTGTTCAACTACTGGTCATTACCTTTTCTGTCACTCGTGCAAATAGATACGCTTTTCTACAAGCCCTAGTTTGTCTTATCTTGTCTTCCTGGTCCTTACGCGAAATATATGTTAGCAGCAACAGAACAGTTATGCAGTGAATTGCTAATTCCAGGTTCTCTTCACTTACAGACCAGCACTTCGTGAAAATAACGTCGTCTACCCACCAGGGATTCCCACTTAAGTTCACAGAGCATTCTTCCTTTAATCTGACTTGTTGGGGATCCTAAACCCCCGAGCAGTATTCAAGAATGGGTCTCACAAACGTTCTGTACGTGGTCTGCATTATAGCTGAGCTACTCTTTCCTAAAATTCTCGTTCTAAACTGCTCTCGACCATTCGCATTTTATACAACAGATCTTTCGTGCTCTCTCCTTTTCATATCACTTTGCAACGCTGCACCTAGATTATTTAATCGACGTGGCTCTGTCAATCAGCGCCTCAGTACTACTGTACTAGACCGCTGATTATTTTTCCTTATCATCTGCATTAACTTAAATTTTTCCACATTTACAGCAAGGTACCATTCATCATGTTAAACAGAAATTTTATCCAAATTATCCTCCGTCCTCGTTAAGTTACCCAACCCAAAACAACACTTTCTTATGCACTACAGCCTCATCAACAAAAAGTTTTGGTATAGTAAACAAATGACGTAGTAAAGCAGTAACACTTGTAGCATTGGTAGGAAAAGAAGCATACATCAGTGTGTGGAAAACTGGGAGCTGAAGACTTCTCTTTGTTTGTTTGTTTTGCACATAATTAGATCCGCACCTCGTGCGGTGTTAGTCCACTGTGTATTTTATATCCATGCAAAATATAAATTACATTTTATAAATAATAAAAAAAGTCGATCACGTTATTTCTGCGCATTTATATAACCAAAGTAATTACTTTTGTTGCATGTGCAGTTTACATACACATATGTAAGTATTATATATAATTATTGTTGTTTTTTGTACTCAACAGAAGGTTCTTCATCTTGATCAAAGGCAAGGGTTTTCTGTTACTACTTGTAAGTGCGAAAGTTGTTTACGGTTTGCTAATAACAATAACATGTTCTATGTATTCTCAACGAAGTATTGAAGCAATGTATGACATGTTTTTGCTTTGCGTTATTTTATTCAGTTTTACCTCATTATTTTGAATAAATTGCGTTTACTAGCGCTGTGTGAAAAATATATATAAATTTTTTTCATATTTATAAGAACGCAACAAATCAACATTTTCGAAAAAACCTGATTTAAACATTGAAAATTTCGATTTTGTTATAAATATTGTTTACTTTTTAAATAAGAGACTGCGGGATAACTATGTAGAGCAAAAATCTTCCGTAACTTATGCAGCCCTTTATGTATCCTCATTCAGTTTATAGAGTGTCACGGCCTTCAGTTTCTACACTTACATCTACATTTATACTCCGCATGCTACCCAACGGTGTGTGGCGGAGGGCACTTTACGTGCCACTGTCATTACCTCCCTTTCCTGTTCCAGTCGCGTATGGTTCGCGGGAAGAACGACTGCCGGAAAGCCTCCGTGCGCGCTCGAATCTCTCTAATTTTACATTCGTGCTCTCCTCGGGAGGTATAAGTAGGGGGAAGTGATATATTTGATACCTCATCAGGAAAAGTACCCTCTCGAAATATGGACAGCAAGCTACAGCGCGATGCAGAGCCTCTCTCTTGCAGAGTCTGCCACTTGAGTTTGCTAAACATATCCGTAACGCTATCACGCTTACCAAATAACCCTGCGACGAAACGCGCCGCTCTTCTTGGGATCTTCTCTATCTTCTCTGTCAACTCGACCTGGTACGGATACTACACTGATGAGCAATACTCTAGGTCGAACGAGTGTTTTGTAAGCCACCATCTTTGTTGATGGACTACATTTTCTAAGTACTCTCCCAATGAATCCCAACCTGGCACCCGCCTTACCAACAATTAATTTTATATGATCATTACACTTCAAAACATTCCGTACGCATACTCCCAGATATTTTACAGAAGTAACTGCTACCAGTGTTTGTTCCGCTATCATATAAACATACAATAAAGGATCCTTCTTTAAATGCGAACAATTTAGGTTAGGCTTTACCGTCACTGTTATTGACATTAAATGAAACACTCGAGTTTACTGTTAGCAGTCACCGTTTTATTTATTTCCATGGATTTTCCAAGAATCCATCGGAGAAAGGAAGGGGAAGGCGTTTTGCAACCATTTTTACCAGTGTATCCTGTTAACTTATGTAAATCCCGTAAAAAATATTCAAGCCAAATCAAATTACATTAATCCTCACTGGGTAATGAAATGCGATTCAGTATCAGTGACTGCCATTTCTTCACGGCTTAGATTACTGTTTCCTATGTGCAATTGCATGCACAGCTAAAGGACAAGCCAAACCAGGCTGGACTTCGCTGTGAACGAGCGAGTGCGCGGTCAAAGCGGCAGAAAATCAGGCATCAAACGTTTTCGCAGAATTGTCTCTCATACCCCGTGCGAAGGGAAACGCCAAGCAGTCACAGTGCGTGGCGAGACTGTATTTTGTGTAATGGAAGTTGAATGAAAGACGTCTTGGCGCCGAGCGTCTGAAGCCATACAATGCCCATTACATTCCAGGATATGCAGGACTGAAGAATCTGTTGTTTTACTTCTTATTCATTTCCTTATTTATTTGAACTGTGTGGTCACAGGATGCAGAGTTCCGGAAGAACTGCCATTATAGAAGGAAACAGCAAGCAGTAAAAAAAAAAAAAAGGGTTTTTAAGATAATGTCTTAGGAAGTGAACTGAGGGATGGATAATCGTGAGATGCCGAAATCTCGCTAGGGTTCCGCCAAAACCGAATAATTATGGAATGTAATATGGGCTACCACTTCCTCAAGTAAGGAATTGACAAGTTAATCTCAAATGCGACTAAGGGAGGGATACCAGTATATGGTAAGGCAACTTTCTACTGGTCGGCACTCACAAGAATTAGTATTCAACTAATCACAAATGAAGCGTCGCTGAAAAACACAGAACGCAGGGATTCCCCTTTCAGAAGCGCTCTGCAGAGAGTTACTTCCTAAGCTGGAGTCTTCTTTGATAGACGAATTCTCGTGCAGGTTTTTCAGACTGGTGTGTTCACAGGGAGACCGGAAGGGGAGGCTCCTCTGCAGGATGACTTCACTTTTAGAAGATTTCTCAGAAGACATCTGGGACAGGAGGCTCTCATATGGCTAAGATGAACTTAGACCCAGACAGAGACGAGTTGTTCATCCAGGGCCAACGAATGATTTTGAAGGCGCTTTGAGCCGCCACTTGCACATTATGAGTTTGGTAAGATCCAGCGGCAACCGTGAAGCAAGCTGTACAGAAAGACGAATCATTCAGTATTATCAGTCTTCATTATGAATACTTGTTTCCATTTACAAGTTCAACATGCTTTCAGCTTTGGCAATAGAAGCACACGCACAGCCTTCTTTATTGTTTTCTATCTCTATGCACAAACCTTCAGCAATAACGATGGAACTTATAAAGGCACATTTGCATGCCGAGCGTGAGTTTCCGCGGAAACGCGAAATACTAATTAAATAAATAATCAGTGACAAATAAATAAAGCCTATGGCACACAACTGCAGCGCTGTGTCGCTGATAAAACAAAAGCACAATTACGTTACTCTTATGTTTGATTAAGAAAGGGAGTGCTCTGGTAGAAGTGGTGCGAGAAGCACGTATTTTTATTTTATTGTCTGGCACACCGCCATATTTCATGTTATAGAAGAATACTGCGAGTTGCAACCACACTAGGCACTCGATTCTGTAAAGAATTATATTTATAAAAGTAAGTAGGATTATGAACTGTAGGCTTATTCATTGAATATATCTGATTTAACTAACTGTGTAACTTTTTTATGTTTAGTAGACAATCACCTCTGTACGACGTATTGGCATGGCTGGCAAATTATTGTAATATTGAGATTTAGATTATGAGTCCGCACCTACCGCAGCAGTCTTTGGAAACGATTTAATTACGAAGTCCGATTATTCAGTTCTATTTCACGGTCAACTACGAGTAAAATTGCCTTTACGAAAAAGCCATTGTCAAGCGTCTGATACCGAATAATTAAACGTCCAAGATCCAGATAAGCAAATACAATTGCAATCACAATCACCATCATACAGATAGAATAATTAACATATTTAAAATAACAATATATTTTATTTATTTATTTTATTTATTTTATATTGGCGACTGCGTGTCGGACTTGTTATTTTGTCATTTGTTACATTGTTCTCTTTGTTTCATGTAAAAAATCAACTTTCTGGACCTGGACGTCAATGTATGAGAGATAACAAAATCTGAAGATATTTTCCAATTCTGAAATTTTGCGGTAAGACGCAATGAAACTTCCAGCAAAATAAGGTAAGACGCAGCATCTTTGCCTTAGCAGGCTTGACCAGACGTATAATTCAGTGTATTAGCTTTTCAATAAATTCTGTAGTGTTTCTTTTCCGCATAACAGTTTCAGTGATAAATTTCATTCTCAGTACTTTTCCCTAAACAATAACGTATGCAACAATACCAATACACGAGTGTACAATATGGCCGACTTCTGTACGATATCATGTAACATGGCCAGCAGCCATTACCAATAACCTCAAATTCAGTTTATATTTTTAAATTAACAGACAGCCATTGTTGCTACGAGCGATTCATGCTCAACTACATTTTATTTTAAAATCAGTGTCAAAAATTTTCTTGAAACATATATCACGTGTGGCATGGTAATAACTAGAAAACAATACGCAAAAATGGAACAGCAAGGACGTACTATTCAGACGCAATCCGACTCGGACGTGAGACAAGTGTTAGAAAATGACTTTACGACAGCAACCGGTAGTGACGATTCATCAAACATTGACGCAAGTGTTGACGAAAATTTTGACAATAGGCCGTCCACTACAAAAATTTCAAAATCTCAATCAGAGCCCATGTTAATGCATGACGTCACGTCTAATGACGCGGCGGGGGCAGAGACCTTGCAAACGGTAAACATTGCCGACATGTTACAAATGCTAATGAAACAAAACGCAGAAAATATGGCAACCATAAGGAAACAGAACGCCGAAAACATGGCAACCTTAAAGGCACAATTAGAGACACAAAATGAACAGTTAAAAACACAAAATGACGAAATCAAATCTGATCTCATAGCAATCAAGATAGGTAATGACACTTTGTGTAAACGTGTGGAACTTATAGACGCCACACTGACCAAACAGATGACCGAACTCAGTACTAAATTTTCCCAGCTCAATACGAGACAAGAAAAGACTACAACTGACGTAGCACTTTTACAGACACAAGTAAAAAACCTTAATGTCACGTGTGAAGTTCTTACTGAACAAATTCGAACATATCCTTCAGTACATGACAATCTTGAAAAACGAATTACTGACGTACAGAATAAATTTGACAATGTTGAACAACACCTGACTGACATCTTACAATCAGATGCCACAGCTCATTTTCAAAATATTAATAAATAATTTCATGATTGGGTTGAGAACAAAGACAAACATTTTGATAGATGCTTACGTGAAAATTTACCAACAATTGTGCACGACTCCGTAGCGCAATACATTACTAATAACAAACAGCTGATCAGTGACGCAGTACAATCCGTCACTGCACCCATGAGACAATTCACCGATCAACTACAGTCTGAATGTAACGAAAATATCAGTCAAAATGTACAGTTCAGAAACCAATATACATTCGAGTATGATACACACATTCCGCACACGACAAATACACAAGAACAAAACACACCACGACTACAACACATACCAAGATGTGGAAACACAAACACAAGCTATTATCATGGTAAACCACAGCAACATTATCGTAATTACTCGCCAGCTGAACATACCAGTAATTACAGTGGAATAAATCCATATCACAATGCGAAGGAAGATGAAAGTTTAATGAAACACAGGCAATTTCAGATTTTTATCCCAGAAAAACGAACCATTCATCCGGTGATTTTTCTTAAATCTTTTAGTAACGCATTTCCACGCACTTGGAGTGACCGGAAAAAGATTTCATATATTGTCGGTTACATCCAAGGCGATGCAGCTGTCTGGGCATACAGTCAAGCTGACGTATGTACCACGTACAGTGAGTTTGAGCGTGCTTTTCTGAACAAATTCTGGTCGCAATCCGTCCAGGAGCGACTCAGAAGACAAATTTTAGAACCTGAAACTTTTAACAGTAAAAATGGTAACTTACGCAGATATTTTGAAAAATACTTGAACATGGGACATTTTTTAGACGAACCAGTCGCACCGCGTGATATACTCCGAGCGTTGAAGGCCAAATTGCCTTTCAACATTAAGGAAAAACTCCTACATATCCCGGATGACGATACAGATTATTTTTTAACAGCTTTAGATTCGGTTGACATGTTACTTGAAGATCAGCGCTTCGCGCGGCAAAACAGCAGCCACAATGTTTACACTAGTGGTGTGCAAAACATGCAGGCTTGCCAACACAGTTCTGGCGCGCTCACAGTTGGATACGCGGTACAACAAAAACAGCAAACTCACATGCCGTCTCAGTACGGAAATCAAAATCAACACGCGTATTCCAATACAAACAATAGTTACAACAGTAATAACATTTCATGCGGCAATCCATACAAAAGGCACCGCGGTAATAACTACAACGGTAACAACGGATACAAAGGTAATAACAAAAACACAAACAGAAACAGAAATAATAATAACTACGAGCCAAGACAGCATCAAGGTTGGACTCGTAACGATCAGTACTTTCATTCAAACTCTGCTGTACCACAGCAGCCACCAGGTCAAAATTGGAGCATACCTTACGACCGACAGGTAAGTTATAATGCGCAACAGCAACAACAACCACAAAAGTTTGGAGATCATAATAGGCAATATCCAAATGTGAATATAATAGAAATGACACCTGATGCACAACCTCAATCTGTGTCAGTACCTAGTACAAATGCTAATCCAACAAACTAGAAACAGTCACTACTTTGCCCCAGGTCGTGGCTGAAGAATTCTTGGGGGGCGACTTCAATGTTAATCAGTTATTTGACACCACACTTGAACAACAGAATAATGATATGCCGAGTAATTCTAAACAAAAACTACCTGTTTTATTTATAAGATACAACCACAATAACAATATATCAGATGAACTTTTACAAGACAGTACACAATGTCGTTTAAACACAAATGAAATTGTTTTAGCATCTACTACTGGTGTAGTAGGTGGGATTCCAACTACTATTATCCTAGATACAGGTGCAGCTGTGAGCGTTTTGTCTTTTAATTTCTATAGAAAGATGTGTGAATTGGAACCTGTGCCTGAGTTTCCTGCCCAAAACTGTAAAATAACTACTGCACTAGGTAATAAGTCATGTAGGGTTACGAAGCAAGTTTTTGTAAACGTTAAAATAGGTAATGGAACCGTACAATGGCCATTCCTGGTTGTACAAAACCTTGTGACAAATTGCATATTAGGAATAGATATTATGAGCGAGAAGGACTGCATTATAGACTTCTCCAAAGGTAAATGTATTTTAAATGATAAGGGCAGTGTAATTATTATTGATTTGGACAGGAGAACTCTAAAGCATGACAAACACTGTACAGGGTACAAGGTTCAGTTAGTACTTGACAATGACATTCAAGACATGCAAACACACTCATCTGACACAGAGCTAATGGACTTGAAAACATTGCTTGATCATAAGATATGTGAAGCTACAGCTCTCAGTGTACATGAACGTATAAAACTACAGGAAGTGTTATCCAAATATTTACAAGTTTTTACCAAACGATTAGGTGTTATCAACACGTATGTGTACAAGATTGAAGTTAAGCCTCACAAGATCTTCTACCATAAGACATATAACGTACCGTTATCTCAACGACCTGCTGTGTGGCAAGAATTAAAACAAATGTTAGACTGGAAGGTCATTGAACCATCCACCTCACCTTATTGTAGTCCTCTACTTGTTGTCAAAAAATCAAATGGAAGCATTAGGTTAGTGTTAGACGCACGAGCTATTAATGAAATAATTTTACCGGTTCACACAAAACCTGAAAATTTAGAAGAGCAATTACAGAAATTTCTAGATGCAAAATATTTTTCCACAATAGATCTCGCTAATTCGTTTTGGCAGGTGGGTATCACTCCTGATTCTCGGAAATATACTGCATTTATGTTCGGGGGGCGAACCTATCAGTTTTGTGTTCTACCCTTCGGACTGAATGTCAGCTCGGGGGTATTCATTACAGCCCTGGATACCGTGCTTGGCGACGATTTAGTTGAGACAGTCACACACTATGTAGATGATATACTGATAGCTACACAATCTTGGAATGAACACGTTGACACTCTTCAAAGAATTTTAGAAAAATTTGCACAAGCTGGAGTCACAGCCAACCTAAGAAAATGAAAATTTGGTTGCAGTGAGATAAAGTATTTAGGACATATCATTAATTCACAGGGCATACGTCCGGATCCCAGTAAATTAGATGCTATCAGAAACTTTCCTAGCCCTCGAACTAAAAAGCAGTTAAAATCATTCTTTGGGCTATGTTCATTTTTCAGACGTTTTTTGCCACAACCACTTTTGAACAGTAAACATCTGCTAAATCTATTCAGAAAGAATCAAGTTTGGATCTGGTCGGGACAGTGCCAGAATGACTTTAATACAATTAAACATGCTTTAGTGAATGCTAACATATTGAGCCATCCAGATTTCAATTTAGATTTTTGTATGACTTGTGACGCTTCACGTACTGGCTTGGGCTGTTGCTTATTTCAAGTTGTAAAGAATAAAGAGGAGGAACAGATAAGAATTATTGGGTTTGCGAGTCGCACTCTAACTGAATGTGAGCGTACATACTCCACTACTGAGATAGAAACACTTTCCATAGTATGGGCATTCAAGAAATTCAATTATTATTTATTTGGAAAACATACAGTAATTTACACCGATCACCAGGCCCTGACATTTTTGTTAACTTGTAAACTTGTACATCCTAGACTATCACGATGGGCAGTTACACTTCAGAACTACTCTTTTGAAATTAAGTACATAAGAGGTAAGGACAACACCATTGCAGACACTTTGTCTAGACTTCCACAAGGTATGAATGATACCAACAGTGACTTAGAAAATATAAATGACTACAGGATTCTCTTAATGCAAGACAAGCAGTATCACCAATATTATATTGATATGTGCAGAAACATGGCTGAATTACAAAAATCTGATCCTCACTGGTATAAGATAATAACATTACTGGTAGAAAAACACAATCATCCTTTGACTAAGTATTACAAGTTACACAATGATGTGTTATTTTACCGCCAACATCCAAATGCTACTAACTGGTGTGTATGCATTCCCAAAGAGTCTGAACGTAATCTAATTTGGCACACACACTTAGTTTGGGGTCATTATGGGACGAAAAAGTGTTTGGCAAAGCTCAGCACATACTGTTATTTTAGCAATATGAGAAGAAAAATTTACAGGGAACTAAAAACATGTGTCATATGTCAAAAATCAAAACCTCAGAATTTATCCACAAAAACAGATTTACATTCTATTTTACCTAGTAAACCCTTGGAAATTCTGTGTACTGACATCAGTGGACCGCATCCAGCAAGCTCTGGAGGCGTCAAATATATCTTAGCTTTTTACGATATATTTTCTAAACATGTAAAACTTTATGCTTTAAAATCCGCCACTGCAAATGCTATAATACGAAGATTCTAAAGTGATTACCTGACGCACGTGGGAAAACCTAAAGCAATTCTATCAGATAATGCAGCATACTACTCTGGGTACAAATGGAGAAATTTCTTGAAGGACAATAACATCAAAAGTATATTTATTTCGAGGTTTAGTCCACAATGTAACGCGACTGAGAGACTTTTCCGAGAATTAAATCGATTCATGAGGACCTATATTTCATCAAAACATACTAATTGGGTGTCCTACCTAAGTCTTTTCGAAGACGTACACAATAACTTAAATATTTACGATACGAATTACACACCTAACGAGATCATGTTCAATTGGAAACAGAACGATCAGTGGATAGAACCATTACCTAAGTTGTCGGACAAGGAAATCACACCTGAACAGAAAATAAAAGAAGTATTGACTACATTGACACATCACGCACAAATACGAAACAAACATCACAGAAACATAATAAAAAGAAAACAAAAATTCGAGGTAGGAATGTTTGTACTACTTCGTACTCATCATAAATCTGTAGCACTCAAACGACGCAACGCTAAGTGGCGTCTGCTATATGAAGGACCTTATATAATTGTTAACATACCGCATCCTGGTGCGTATCTGTTACAACATCCTAGAACTAACAAAATTATTGGGCTATACGCACACCGAGATCTTAGAGCATTTCATGCTGAATAATGTCAAGGTCATACCCATCAAAATATTGCTAAGCAACTCGAAAAACTCTGTTGTTACAACACAGATAATAAGTAGTATAGAAATTTTCATTTCAGCGGTTCCAGTGACGCAGTTGAAGACAGAAGAACTCTTCTTTCAGCGCGCGCCTCCACCTGAAAGACGGAATATTAAAGTAAAATTTATGATTACGTAGCAGTGGATGACATATTAATTTTTCACGGAACATTTGTTACTGAAGGTACCACTGACTTGGTGTGACACCTGACGAACTGACAGACGTCATCTGTGAAGCGATCTTTTACTTTGAGAAATAGATTAGACGCACATCTCTCAACACGAAAAGCATCTATCAGTAGTCAAGGCCACACAGACACTCTACACACACGCACAAAACTCGAGGAATCGAACATTTTCTCTGTCTTACTATTTTGAATATTTATTGAGTAGTGAAAACGCCTGGTCTTGCCTACTGATGTAATGAATGTTGTGTCTAACCTATCTTAATTTCAGATGACATCACAAAAAACATCGATAATATCCCAGCAAAACCGCTAAAGAGGATGTAATTATCTGCAATTCATGAAATCAAATGTGACACAATGTAATAACCTATAGCGATGTAATGATGATGTAAACATGTTTATGTGCAAGAAAATATGTGACGTGTGTATGTATAATTACTTATTTTTTTAACTGATGTATAGTGTAACTGTTACTATGTAAAAATTTGAACAAAACGAGTGCCAAAAAGACATTGCATAGTGAACCACTGTTCACGGACATTAACGAACATTACTAACTCTGCAACTACGCAGAAACCTATGTGAAGGAAACGGTTAATGCCATTCATTATGCATCGTACCTATGTAAACGCGATGAACGACTTCCTTGTTTAATAACTACGAACATTTAGGTGAGCTATATTCAGCAAAAAACTGAAAATGTGAAGTGCATAATTCGTGCATCGTCTAGTGACATTACTACAGTACCCAACTTCAAGATGTTAACTGGATTAAATGGACACAAAGTGCCTGTCCAGAAAACAACACGACGGGTGGAAGAATTTTGGTTGGAACTTCAGGGAATGAAATGTTCTCGAAATGTGACGGACACTCTTACCTGGACTGTCCAAGGATCGACGCCAGCTATGTGCCGTCCGAGGTTCTGCAACCAAGCTTCCACGGAATGTAAAAAAACGAACTGCACGTGGACCAATTACTCGACGGGTCACGTCTGATATGTAATAAGCAATGCTTTTAGTCACAACGAACTGCATCACTATGACTATAATGGAAATGAGAAATGGACACGCTTATGTATTAATCACGTTGTTATACAACGATGTTACTGTGATCAAAAAACTTTACCACGACGATACTAACCTGTAAAAAATTATTGTGCAGCGGATGAATATGAACTGTAATAACGACACGATGTGTATAGGTCAACGCACCTGAAAAATACGGACATTTTTCTTTGAAGTATTTCAAAACAATACTATGTAACTAAGAACATTCAACAATCTAAGTTGTATTGTGTTATAACAAATATTGTAAATTTAAAACTAAGTTACCTGTCATAGAATGTAGTCTTCATATGTAATCTTGGTTGAATATTTTCTTTGTGCAACGACTGAAAAACGCGCGCACACGAACAATATGAACTGCAATACTGTGCCGCGTGATCTAACTGTACGACATAACAGCAGTGCCGCAGTTACACAGACGCTTCTGCGCATGCGCGCACTCTATCTGCCAACATAAGAACTTTTACGGCGCACCCGCGTCATTCAAATTTTGTATATGATGTGTATAATGTGTAATGTAAGTCATGTAAATAGTTGTAGATAACTTAGATTTTCTTGTGCCTTTAGGTGAATTGCTCGCCTGCAGGTGTGTCCTTTCGCCTCGCAAATTCAGGGGGCAATATAAAGGCACATTTGCATGCCGAGCGTGAGTTTCCGCGGAAACGCGAAATACTAATTAAATAAATAATCAGTGACAAATAAATAAAGCCTATGGCACACAACTGCAGCGCTGTGTCGCTGATAAAACAAAAGCACAATTACGTTACTCTTATGTTTGATTAAGAAAGGGAGAGCTCTGGTAGAAGTGGTGCGAGAAGCACGTATTTTTATTTTATTGTCTGGCACACCGCCATATTTCATGTTATAGAAGAATACTGCGAGTTGCAACCACACTAGGCACTCGATTCTGTAAAGAATTATATTTATAAAAGTAAGTAGGATTATGAACTGTAGGCTTATTCATTGAATATATCTGATTTAACTAACTGTGTAACTTTTTTATGTTTAGTAGACAATCACCTCTGTACGACGTATTGGCATGGCTGGCAAATTATTGTAATATTGAGATTTAGATTATGAGTCCGCACCTACCGCAGCAGTCTTTGGAAACGATTTAATTACGAAGTCCGATTATTCAGTTCTATTTCACGGTCAACTACGAGTAACATTGCCTTTACGAAAAAGCCATTGTCAAGCGTCTGATACCGAATAATTAAACGTCCAAGATCCAGATAAGCAAATACAATTGCAATCACAATCACCGTCATACAGATAGAATAATTAACATATTTAAAATAACATTTTTTATTTATTTTATTTATTTTATAGACTTTCGGGAACGTAAATTTTTTTATCCAAATACGCATGCACTTGAACGCATTCCAACTCCCTTGTCGAAGATTGCCAAGGCAATTCTTTCAATGATTATTAAACCATTTCTTATGAATTAAATTACGTACGTAGAGTAAACCGAGTTCGTTGAGTTGTTTGTCTAATTTCATAATCACATGAATTCGTTTACCGTTGTTTTTATCAGTGACGGTGTATTTACGTCTAGAGTTGTAAGACTATGATCGACTACTGTGAAGTATCATAAGTAAGCGAAGACTACTCTAATTTTCCTACCAGCCTTGGTCAGTTAAGTTCATAACCACATCGCCTGTAGATTAGGTGTGTTGTATATCTATTGGGCGTGTCTGGAAAAGAGCACAGGTAGTTCCAGTTTTCCAGAAGGGTCGTCGAGCAGATGCACAAAACCCTAGACCATACATTAAGTCTCTCATCTGCATTAATCTTCCTCCTGTTCTTGGTATATAAAGAGAATGGTTTGTCTGTGGTTACAATACATGTACCATAACCCTTATTAGGCTGTACACCAATAGAAAATGTACGAAAGGCTATAATATCTCTCTCATTATAGCTCTCAAGTCCTCCTAATGGTGTCTTTCCTCCTCGTAGTATGGCAATAGCCAACCATGAGTTATCACTAACTACCTCTGTAGTAGTGCACGAAAAATTAATCTTACACCCTACAAAAGTAATAGGTCCTCCTAGTAGTTGCTGTTGTCCTGTTGGCTTTGGTATAATATCAAAACTGTCTACATTCTTGTAAACTGGTAGTCGATTCCCCCTTGAATATCTTCTGCGACGGTAAGGCATGGCTGTGTGTACGGTGCGGCTGCCTCGAGTCGAATGAACATGCTGTTGCCTCACGAGCGACACTGGGCCCCCTCCAGCGGATGTGGCAACTGATAAGAGCGCAGGCAGCCAATCAGCGCGCATCGCAAGGGCGTCGCCGCACCGGAAGTACCCTTTAGCAGCGGATCGCGCTGTGTTAGAACTAGAGCGCGATCCGGCGCGGCACAGCGCCAGCGACTAAGTCCCTTTCAAGGTCAACCGCCTTGAGCAGCGTTGCGTAACCACAGCACACAGCCATGCAATATGACATCTATCTGTTGTAGAATTTTAGAACATGCTTTTAGCTCGCGTATCATGTCATTTCTGGAAACCCTGAATCTACTCTGTAGGACTCAACATGGATTCCGGAATCAGCGATCGTGTGAGACCCAATTAGCTTTATTTGTTCATCAGACACAGAAAATATTAGATACAAGCTCCCAGGTAGATGTCATTTACCTTGACTTTGGGAAGGCGCTCGATACAGTCCCGCACTGTCGCTTGATAAAGAGCCTACGGAATATCAGACCAGCTGTGTGGCTGGATTGAAGACCAGGTTCTGAAGTAGTGTCTTGTTTCTACACTACACAGTGCCACAAGTTCCTCCAAAAAATCGTAACACAACACACACACAAATGTCATACTAACTAATGTAAATCCACCCGATGATGGATGTTTAAACCTTTGAAACGGGTCGTGGAAATAAATGAAACGGTGACTGGTAACAGTAAACTTGTTGTTTCATTTAAAGAATCCTTCTTTCTATGTATTCGCAATACATTACATTTGTCTATGTTAGGGTCAGTTGCCACACCCTGCATCAAGTGCCTATCCGCTGCAGATCTTCCAGCATTTCGCTGCAATTTTCTGATGCTGCAACCTCTCTGTATACTAGGCCGGCCGAGGTCGCCGAGCGGTTCTAGGCGCTTCAGTCTGGAAACGTGCGACCGGTACGGTCCCAGGTTCGAATCCTGCCTCGGGCATGGATGTGTGTGATGTCCTTAGGTTAGTTAGGTTTAAGTAGTTCTAAGTTCTAAGGGACTGATGCGCTTCAGTATGGAAACGTGCGACCGCTACGGTCCCAGGTTCGAATCCTGCCTCGGGCATGGATGTATGTGATGTCCTTAGGTTAGTTAGGTTTAAGTGGTTCTAAGTTCTAGGGGACTGATGACCCCAGATATTGAGTCCGATAGTGGTAAGAGCCATTTGAACCATCTCTGTATACTACATCATCATTCGCGAAAAGCCGCATGGAGCTTCCGACGCTATCTACTAGGTCATTTATATACACTGTGAAAGCACTGTATAACACTACCGTCCGCTACTGCTATACCATAACCTTAAAGTTGGAAGCAGGTCGTGAAATAAAATTATCTTGTTAAAGCAATTATTGTATAAAGCAACACAGCAGTGCTACCCTCTGAGAGGGATTTTGTGATGTTGACCGTGTTGTACCTAACGGAGGTGGCTTATCGGAAATCAAAGTCAGAATCACGTAAATATTCGAACAGTAACAAACAATATTTTTGCCTAGCTATACTGTTTAAAGACTAAGGAAAACGGTCGCCAGCCTAATTAGGCAAGAGAAAGATTAACGTTCTCGTTTGAGAAAATAGGTATGCGTAACTTTAATGGACAAACACAAGCTAGACTTGGCCACACGCGAGTGCAATGAACTCTGACACCTGCATATGTTAACGTTAAGATTGGAACAAACAGCTAGAGCAGCACAAACTATTTGCATAAATATATCAAATAACGAAACACACTATTACTTTCAGTGATTATTCATACTGAATGGTTTTTATAACGTTATTATTACTATTCACTGCAGAATGATTAATTGGACATAGGTTAAGTCTCTCTCAGTTAAATACTTTACTACACTCCTGGAAATTGAAATAAGAACACCGTGAATTCATTGTCCCAGGAAGGGGAAACTTTATTGACACATTCCTGGGGTCAGATACATCACATGATCACACTGACAGAACCACAGGCACATAGACACAGGCAACAGAGCATACACAATGTCGGCACTAGTACAGTGTATATCCACCTTTCGCAGCAATGCAGGCTGCTATTCTGCCATGGAGACGATCGTAGAGATGCTGGATGTAGTCCTGTGGAACGGTTTGCCATGCCATTTCCACCTGGCGCCTCAGTTCGACCAGCGTTCGTGCTGGACGTGCAGACCGCGTGAGACAACGCTTCATCCAGTCCCAAACATGCTCAATGGGGGACAGATCCGGAGATCTTGCTGGCCAGGGTAGTTGACTTACACCTTCTAGAGCACGTTGGGTGGCACGGGATACATGCGGACGTGCATTGTCCTGTTGGAACAGCAAGTTCCCTTGCCGGTCTAGGAATGGTAGAACGATGGGTTCGATGACGGTTTGGATGTACCGTGCACTATTCAGTGTCCCCTCGACGATCACCAGTGGTGTACGGTCAGTGTAGGAGATCGCTCCCCACACCATGATGCCGGGTGTTGGCCCTGTGCGCCTCGGTCGTATGCAGTCCTGATTGTGGCGCTCACCTGCACGGCGCCAAACACGCATACGACCATCATTGGCACCAAGGCAGAAGCGACTCTCATCGCTGAAGACGACACGTCTCCATTCGTCCCTCCATTCACGCCTGTCGCGACACCACTGGAGGCGGGCTGCACGATGTTGGGGCGTGAGCGGAAGATGGCCTAACGGTGTGCGGGACCATAGCCCAGCTTCATGGAGACGGTTGCGAATGGTCCTCGCCGATACCCCAGGAGCAACAGTGTCCCTAATTTGCTGGGAAGTGGCGGTGCGGTCCCCTACGGCACTGCGTAGGATCCTACGGTCTTGGCGTGCATCCATGTGTCGCTGCGGTCCGGTCCCAGGTCGACGGGCACGTGCACCTTCCGCCGACCACTGGCGACAACATCGATGTACTGTGGAGACCTCACGCCCCACGTGTTGAGCAATTCGGCGGTATGTTCACCCGGCCTCCCGCATGCCCACTATACGCCCTCGCTCAAAGTCCGTCAACTGCACATACGGTTCACGTCCACGCTGTCGCGGTGTGCTACCAGTGTTAAAGACTGCGATGGAGCTCCGTATGCCACGGCAAACTGGCTGACACTGACGGCGGCGGTGCACAAATGCTGCACAGCTAGCGCCATTCAACGGCCAACACCGCGGTTCCTGGTGCGTCCGCTGTGCCGTGCGTGTGATCATTTCTTGTACAGCCCTCTCGCAGTGTCCGGAGCAAGTATGGTGGGTCTGACACACCGGTGTCAATGTGTTCTTTTTTCCATTTCCAGGAGTGTATTTAAGACGAAAGTTAATTGGGATCCACTTACAGGTTGCTTCTCACTATCTTTTGAATAAAGAGATTATGATTTTCATAAAGAGTGGTCTTCCCATTACTTGTTACCTAGCATTAGCACAATAGAAAAACTGTGGATCCTGTTATACTATTAATATGCACTTCCAATACACAAGAGAGACAAACACTTAGCAGTCATAAACATATAATTTTCTACTATTGCAGTTTTCCACTTTTACTACAGTGAAGCACAATGTTGACAAATTTGCAAGAAACTGACTCACCTTTCAAAATTTACTACAGGTAGCACTATGATCATTAACTAAGCAAAACTTTATAAGCCTCACTTTTAAGAACTTTAATTTTAAAAAAAACAGCAAATTGTCTTTATTCCCACAGTCTTCTACTTTCAAGTAGATTATTAAGTAGGTGATTTTGAAACTTCACAAAACTACATTTACTGCCTCCCCCAGTTTCACCGAATCCACAGTAAAACTGAATATTCCCTTCTTATCAAAGATCAAACAACAAACTATTTGGCTTTGAGGCTTTCATTTTCTCCACAAACTAGGACACTCTGTAATCATAGTTCAAATGGAGGGAAACCTGAGAGGTGTTGTGATAGGGAAAAAATCAAGGTAGGTACATAAATTCAGTAATAAGTTACCTTATATTTGTGCACACTAAAACATACAGTAAACTGATCCTTCACTGTACATCATTATAGTATTCCATTATAGTGATTGCGCAATGTGGTGGCAACTGCATGTTGGTAGGTGGATTTGCGGGTGGAATTGCTGGGCTTTGGCCCTTCTTGGTGGCGATGATGAATACCAATTCCAGAATCGTTCCATCTATTTATCCTTCCATCCAAGGCATTGGAAAGTAGCAGAAAAAGCCTCTCTCGGGACCAGCACAATATGCAACATTTACATGGCAGTGCACAGTTTGGTAGCTCGTCTCCGACTGATCTTGTTCCACCTTTTCCACCTAAGCCAACCACAATTTTCGCGCGCTACACATTTCCGTTCTCGAGGGAAACTGCAACACCTTTTACACGCAGAATAACTAAGAATCCTAAGTGAGGATCAGCAGTTTACATAACAGCAAGCAAACGCATTAAATAAAACAGACCATTTACACATATTGACATTTCTACAAAAATTTATCCACACAGAAATTACAATTATAGAGAGTAAGTTTTGTTCCCTCCAAATGGGACAAAGAATTTAAATGACAGATATACTACATTGCATAGAATCAAATCATGACATCAAAGTTTTAACAAAGAAAGGAGTTTACAGTTTTTAGTTATCGACTCAAACACATTTACAGATACTCAATGATGTAACATTCAATGAAACAAAAGCAAAATTAATCAGTGCGGCATTAGAGCTATGGTGTTACGCATGCCCCATGTTTCATTGAAGTTTCCTGTCAGGGATACAAGGAAACATCTGTAACACCTAAGCGGTGTTGGCTATGGAAAACATTACACCATCCAACTTCAATTGGGAAAAAAAACACATATTACAAACATACAGTACACACACTAAGAAATTTCATACATTTCTTCCAAAACATTTTCAAAATAAGACATTTACAGTAATTTTCATTTTCAACCGGTTTAAGGATACTAATTTTCATCATTACACAAGACATTTTTAAGCTTGTTCATTTCATACACGTACAGTTCACATAACAGACAAACAGTACACAAATAATATTCATATTAGTAGAATAGGTATAGCCTTCACAAAAAATTAAAAAAAAACCACATATACAATAGCACAGAACATTCTAACTTAACAAAGAAGAAATTAGTCTTTCAATATTTTCAAAAAATATAAATATTCACAGACACACAAGCATGTTAATGATCATAGTACATTTCACAAGGTTCAGCAATTAATGAGATATTGAAAATTTCAGTTTGCATCCACATATGCACAAATATTTACACAAACAGCTATGAGAACCTTTTCCAACTGACTCTTTAAATACCAAAGTAACTTTGCAAGGTTTTTGTTTCAAAATTTTTAACTTTAAAGCTGCTCTTCATTAATAGCACTGCAAAATGTTTGTTGCACATAAACACACTAACCTATTCAGAACCTATCTTTAATCATCACTGCTGTGTTTTAAAACAAGGCAGTCCAAAACTTTAAGTTATTCCAAAAAACCTTGTCTCGAAAACATCTACAATTATTTGAACAAGATTCGAAATACATTTTATAATACTTTTTCACTGCCTCCAGTAAGAACAGTCAGTCTATAACATATTGGTCAAAAAACCTAACTTACTTCACTGCTTGCCTCAAAATAAGCAGTCTATGTTACTCATACTGCCCATTATTGGTTTGGCAGTGTTTGTATATAATTATTTAGGCACAAAAATACAATTTAGATTAATAACACTAAAAAACATATTTTTAAATTGACACACTGCCCCATTCTCTAGGTCTGGCAGTTCGTGACCACTTATCAACTTCTTGCCCCACAATGGCAAGTCCTTTGGCTACTGCTCACACAGCATATTTGGTGGCCCTCAACATGAGGACCACAGCACTTTTATTCTTTTGTCTTGTTTTGCTGCCCAACTACATATTTTTGAGCAGTTTATTGTCATCATCTTTAAGTTTTTCATCATTATTCACATCTTTGTTACCAATTGCATTAATGGTATAAAACATGAAACCTGTAACTTTGAAACAGTAATTACACACTGGTAACAAAACCAATTCTTTTCAAATGACATCAGGTAGCATACAAATTATTAATTAAGAAAAATTTAAATGACATTTTTGGTATAATGACAATGTTAAGGAGTTATTTGAACGAGCCAGATTTGTGTTCCCCCCATTTTCTTACTCAGTAATATTTCTTTTAAAGTCAGTATTTAGTTTAATTATTTTTCCACACATTTAGGTCATTACATATATATTACTCGGTTTGGGACACACATTCAGTTTTCCAACACCATATTTGCCCCTATTTTCAAAAAACATTTACATTTCATTTACCTTGTTTTCAAAATTCTTACCTTTTCTCATCCATATTTTTTTTTCTTCTTACTTTTCCATTACATTTTCTCTTTACAATATCCACTATACTTACATTATTCTTGGTCATTTTCTAGTGTACCCAATTTAATTGTTCATTTACTTGTCCACAAACAATACACATTATATTACATCTACATCTACACTTTTTTTGTTTATTCTGATAGAGAAGAAGGAAAGAAGATAGTAAAAGTTCTAAATGATGAAGAGGAAGGTTGGCAGCACGAAAAGAAACGGAAGTAGTGGTGGCAACGACTCGGGCCCCTGGTGCTCGTCAGGCACCTGACAATGCGAAGAGTGCACGTCCCCTGAGGCTTAACAACCCTCATCTGAGGACATGTACCTTTAAATACACAACATGGTGTATACATAAGCCCTTTCTGGTCTTTAAGTATATTAGAAATTAATTATTATCTTGTGGAGTTCTATGCACTTTCATAAAGTTACTGTAATCATCATTATTCATAAAGTTTTCAGGTTTCTCACACTACATGGCCCTATCTTCATAATTAGACTGGCAACAAAATCACTCACATAAAAATGAACAGTTCCTAAGCAAAGTCAAACAGTACACTACAGTAAATAAGCAACAACCTGATACAGGCCTCAAGATGAACAAAACAATAATTCAGTCTTAGGAAACACTCAGATACAATAATACTAAAGTCATGCATTATATTAACAGTGTATGTACATACAATGTCCTGCCCCCAGTCTGTTTATTAACAAGGCAGTCTTTTATGGTTCATAAACAGTGACTTAAATCTATTGGCTTTTTGGGCCTCCTATTTTCTACATCTTTCACTAAGCTATCCAGATCTTGCCAACGTTTCGTTTCATCAAGTGGCTTATTAGGTTTTGGAATTTCAAAGTCTTTAGCAAGGTACAACATCTCCTGTTTTGCTATTATTTTATCAGATGGTTCTTTATGTTCCTGTGCCTCACACTTATTCAAAACATTAGTTAAAGCTGGCCCCAATATAGTGTTATCAGGAGGTTCTTTCTGTTCCTGTAATTCACACTCTTTCAAAACATTTGTTAAGCTTGCCCCAGGATGGTATCGTGTGGAGGTTCCTGCAAATTATGTCCTTGTGTTACATTACTGAATTATTCCTCCGGTTTTGGCCCAGTTTCACTTTCTGTGTCTTGCTTTGGACAAATGTCACTAATTTTCTCATACCCTCATTCAGTGAAAGTATATTCAATTTCATTTACACCTGAAAATTCATCTTCACTGGAGTCATCACTACTCTCTTCCTCACCACCAGATTCACTTAAGTATGCGACTTGAAGGTTAGTATATTCACTCTTATCTGTATTCATATGCCCTTCATCATCTGAACTGTCACTGAGTTCATTTTCGTCATCAGATTCGAGCAGGAAAGCAACTTTAAGACAGTGGAGCAGATTACCACTAGATGTTTCAGCCACTTCGTTTTTCGATTCATTTTCTACACAATGCACATGGTTTGGACACTCAGGTACTTCTGTTGTATCACTTTGAACGATTTCAGCCTTTACTTCATACTTAGTATAATCGTCATATACTGCGATAACCTTCATTTCATTTTCGTCCATGCTATCATTCTCAGACAATCGTGCGAAATTCCTACTAGACCCTTCTGCATCAGAACCACAAAACACCTTTCCATCAACAATAATTTCGTCTGCACTGCTTATAACGCTATGTTTACTAACGTCCTCCTCTACATCATTTTCACCTATTATTAATTGTGTACACGTCTTTTGCGTGGCATATTCTACCTTCCTTTCCTCTTTATTCATATAACTTCCCCCACATCTACGTCTTTTGCTTCATACACATCATTAACAGTACAAATATACCCCTTTTCACTCGCCTTTTCTGGCTCCTTTTCATTCTTAAATAATGTCCTTTCGCACGATCGGATATTGAGTTATCCTTATCATATGACATATTAACTTTATTTCCATTTTTACATTCGTCTATTACTGAAACCGGCCGACGGAAGTGTCCGATCCCGCCTCTTCTGTTTCTCTCTACGGCAGCCATCTTGTTCTGGCATCGGCCGTTTGTGTGTGCTGCCAGGTGCAATGTACGTTGCTCCGGCAAGCGCTGCCCCGAACACAAACGGTCACGTAACTTCGCACTGAGATCGCCACTATGTATCACTCCGCGCCCGTCTCCCCTAGGCGCGTCCTTAACCTTCCTGCTCCATATTTTACATCTTTCCTTCACGAATTTATGATTCGACATCTTTTATTTGGGCCCAAAACCGGTTTCCGCGTGAATCCGGCCCGTACCACACGCGGTTTTCAGTTTTCCATTTCGTCTTTAGTTTGGAAATTCCGCGCCATGTATCCTCTGCCGCGCGACGTATAATTTCCCCTACCATTCGCACGACCTCTTTACACGAAATATGTCGTTTTCAGGTCGTTGCATTGTGTCGTTCGTTTTGGTCATTACTCTCTCGCGAATAATTGTTGTTATTATGGGGACGGGACTCGCGATTTCTTCGCCAGTGATCTTCATCCTCTGCCCTTTCCAAGAACTCAGAAAAACTTCTGTGGGTACTCCCAACATATCGTTTAGAATCCGCAGGCAGTTTCTGCCAAAGAACTCAAACTATCTCGGCTTCAGTCCTCCTAGCCTTCAGATGTATCAGCTTTCTGCACCATGATTCACAAAACTCTTTCATGGTTTGCCTACCTCTGACATCATACAACCTGGCCATTAGAAACTCGCGCCACAACTGGTCTTGTTTTTGTTCTGACCAGTACTCGTCAATAAATTTTTGTTTAAAGTTTTCAAAAGACATCTGGTTAGTATCCAGATTCAACCCCCATCTTTTTGCTTCTCCCGTTAAGGCACTGATCACAACACTGATTTTTTCCTGACCGGATAAATATTCAGGAAAGTTTCTTTCGTAATTCTTTACAAAATCTAGGGGGTGCCATCCGTTATGCCTGTTTGCACGGTCTAATTTTTCTTCGCCCTCTAATATTTTACTGAAAGGCAATCTTTCAGTAAAATGTGTAGGTCCTGTTTGTATTTCTCTTTCCGAGTCATACATTTTGCCTTGGATTTGTGAATTGTTAAGTTCACACTTCTTTTCGCAAGTAACAGTCTGTTTAGTTAGTTCTCTACTTGTTTCTGTTACAGATTGTGTAATCTGTACAAATTCCGCGTTACACTCTGTATTTCGGATTTGATACCGAATACCTTTTCGCCCACTTTAGTATTGACTAAAGGTTCTATTTGGTCTTGAATTTTAATTACTTCAGTGTCAAATCTTTCATTAATGTCATCAATCTGTCCTTGTACATTGGCAATATTGCCATTGATGACAGTAATTTCGTTTTTAATATTTTTGATTTCATTACTCACTATTCCTACCCTTGAATTGACTTCTTCAATTTGTTTACTAAGTCTGGTACTCTGCATTTCGATTTGTTTACTTTGTGCAATAATCTGCGCCTTGATATTGTCATTGTCTGCTGCAATTTGTTGTTCCTGTACTGCAATATGTTGCCCCTGTGCTGCGATTTGTGCCTTAATATTGTCATTTTGCGCAGACAGTATTCTAAGCAAGTCAGTCAAGTCTAGTGTCTTTTCGCTTTTAGATTCTGCTGCATTTTCGTGTTCGAGTCCTACTTCCCTTTCAGTTTTTGGTGATTCAAACATATCCCGCGATTCATTAACATAGCCACTGTCTTCCACAACATCGCTCATATTGTCTTGCTTAGTACGCGCGACATGCATAGCTTCTATCTGTTTATTGACATCGGCGTGGTATCGTACGTAATTTAACTCGCGCATGGTGCCATCTGTTGGTGTGCTGCCTGAATTACTCTCGATTGCATTCTGCTCTCGCGTATTTAGATTCATTTCTAGTTCCCTGTCCATTTTAGTTACTATTAAGTATGGATATCTATAATTTTCAATTTATGCTGAACTTTCACTATCCGTTCTGTCAAATAATGCCGCTGGACGTTTTATCTTCACTCTATGTTTGTAAAATGCTAACTACTTATAATTTTTTTTTCGTCTGTAGGTGTAAATTGAACAACGTCCTGTAACACGGCGCCACGTATAACACTCCTGTCCGCTACTACTATACCATAACCTTAAAGTTGAAGGCAGGTCGTGAAATTAAATTATCTTGTTAAAGCAATTATGGTATAAAGCAACACAGCAGTGTTACCCTCTGAGAGGAATTTTGTTATGTTGACCGTGTTGTACCTAACGGAGGCGGCTTATCGGAAATCAAAGTCAGAATCACGTAAATATTCGAACAGTAACAAACAATATTTTTGCCTAGCTATACTGTTTAAAGACTAAGGAAAACGGTCGCCAGCCTAATTAGGCAAGAGAAAGATTAACGTGCTATACTGTTTAAAGACTAAGGAAAACGGTCGCCAGCCTAATTAGGCAAGAGAAAGATTAACGTTCTCGTTTAAGAAAATAGGTATGCGTAACTTTAACGGACAAACACAAGCTAGAATTGACCACACGCGAGTGCAATGAACTCTGACACTTGCATATGTTAACGTTAAGGCCCTTCTTGGTGGCGATGATGAATACCAATTCCAGAATCGTTCCATCTATTTATCCTTCCATCCGAGGCATTGGAAAGTAGCAGAAAAAGCCTCTCTCGGGACCAGCACAATATGCAACATTTACATGGCAGTGCACAGTTTGGTAGCTCGTCTCCGACTGATCTTGTTCCACCTTTTCCACCTAAGCCAACCACAATTTTCGCGCGCTACACAGTTCCGTTCCCGAGGGGAACTGCAGCACCTTTTACACACAGAATAACTAAGAATCCTAAGTGAGGATCAGTAGTTTACATAACAGCAAGCAAACGCATTAAATAAAACAGACCATTTACACATATTGACATTTCTACAAAAATTTATCCACACAGAAATTACAATTATATTGAGTAAGTTTTGTTCCCTCCAAATGGGACAAAGAATTTAAATGACAGATATACTACATTGCATAGAATCAAATCATGACATCAAAGTTTTAACAAAGAAAGTCGTATACAATTTTTAGTTATCGACTCAAACACATTTACAGATACTCAATGATGTAACATTCAATGAAACAAAAGCAAAATAAATTAGTACAGCATTAGAGCTATGGTGTTACAAATGGTCCCATAACACTCCCCTGTGGTAGGCTAGAGGTTACTTTAACGTCTGTAGGCGTCTCTCCAATGAGAACAACATGCCGTGTTCTGTTTGCTAAAAACTCTTCAATCCAGCCACACAGCTGATCTGATATTCCGTAGGCTTTTACTTTGTTTATCAGGCGACAGTGCGGAACTGTATCGAGCGCCTTCCCGAAGTCAAGGAAAATGACATCTACCTGGGAGCTTGTATCTAATATTTTCTGGGTCTCATGAACAAATAAAGCGAGTTGGGTCTCACACGATCACTGATTCTGGAATCCATGTTGATTCCTACAGAGTACATTCTGGGTTTCCAGAAATGACATGATACGCCAGCTAAAAACATGTTCTAAAATTCTACAACAGATCGATGTCAGAGATATAGGCCTATAGTTTTGTGCATCTGCTTGACGACCCTTCTTAAAAACTGGAACTACCGGTGCTCTTTTCCAATCATTTGGAACCTTCCCTTCCTCTAGAGACTTGCGGTGCACGGCTGTTTGAAGGGGGGAAGTTCTTTCGAGTACTCTGCGTAGAATCGAACTGGTATCCCGTCAGGTCCAGTGGACTTCATTCTGTTGAGTGATTTCAGTTGATTTTCTATTCGTTAGACACTTATTTCGATGTCAGACATTTTTTCGTTCGTGCGAGGATTTAGAGAAGGAACTGCAGGGCGGGCTTCCTCTGTGAAACAGCTTTGGAGAAAGGTGGTTAGTATTTCAGCTTTACGCGAGTCCCCCTCTGTTTAAATGCCATTATCATCCCAGAGTGTTTGGATATGCTGTTTCGATCCACTTACTGATTTAACGTAAGACCAGAACTTCCTAGGATTTTCTGTCAAGTCGGTACATAGAATTTTACCTTCGAATTCACTCAACGCTTCAGGCATAGCCCTCCTTACGCTAACTTTGACATTGTTTAGCTTCTGTTTGTCTGAGAGGTATTTGAGTGCGTTTAAATTTGTAGTGAAGCTCGCTTTGCTTTCACAGTAGTTTCCTAACTTTGTTGTTGAACTACGGTGGGTTTTTCCCGTCCCTCACAGTTTTACTCGGCACGTACCTGTCTAAAACGCATTTTACGATTGCCTAGAGGAATGTAGCAAGACGCTGATCTATTACGCAAACAAAGCGATCGAAGTGAGGTACCGCCCAATAGATATACAACACACCTAATCTACAGGCGATGTGGTTATGAACTTAACTGACCAAGGCTGGTAGGAAAATTAGCGTAGTCTTCGCTTACTTATGATACTCCACAGTAGTCGATCATAGTCTTACAACTCTAGACGTAAATACATCGTCACTGATAAAAGCAACGGTAAACGAATTCATGTGATTATGAAATTAGACAAACAACTCAATAAACTCGGTTTACTACCCGTACGTAATTTAATTCATAAGAAATGTTTTAACAAGCATTGAAAGAATTGCCTTGGCAATCTTCGACAAGGGAGTTGGAATGCGTTCAAGTCCCATGCGTATTTGGATAAAACATTTACGTTCCCGAAAGTCCCATCGTTATTAGTGAAGGTTTGTGCATAGAGATAGAAAACAATAAAGAAGGCTGTCCCAGAGCTGAAAGCATGTTGAACATGTAAATGGAAACAAGTATTCATAATGAAGACTGAAAATACTGAATGATTCGTCTTTCTGTACAGCTTGCTTCACGGTTGCCGCTAGATCTTACCAAACTCATAATGTGCAAGTGGCGGCACAAAGCGCCTTCAAAATCACTCTATCTGGGTCTAAGTTCATCTTAGCCGGATGAGAGCCTTATGTCCCAGATGGCTTCTGAGAAATCGTCTAAAAGTGAAGTCATCCTGCAGAGAAGCCTGCCCTTCCGGTCTGCCTGTGAACAAACCAGTCTGAAAAACCTGCACGAGAATACTACTAAAGAAGACACCAGCTTAAGAAGTAACTGTCTGCAGAGCGCTTCTGAAAGGGAAATCTCTGCGTTCTGTGTGTTTTTTTTTTTTTTTTTTTTTTTTTTTTCAGAGTCGCTTAGTTTGTGATTAGTTGAATACTAATTCTTGTGAGTACCAACCAGTAGAAAGTTGCCTTACCAAATACTGGTATCCCTCCCTTAGTCGCATTTGAGATTAACTTGTAAATTCCTTACGTGAGGCAGAGGTAGCCCATATTACATTTCCTTAACTATTCGATTTTGGCGGAACCCTGGCGAGATTTCGGCATCTGACGATCATCCATCCCTCAGTTCACTTCCTAAGAGATGATCTTTAAAACCCCTTTTTTGTCGAATTTTTCTGCTTGCTGTTTCCTTCAATAATGACAGTTCTTACGGAGCTCTGCATCCTCTGATCACACAGTTCAAAAAAATAAGGAAATTAATAATAAGAAAAAAAAAGATTCTTTAGTCCTGCATATCCTGGAATGTAATGGGCATTGTATGGCTTCAGACGCTCGGCGCCAAGACGTCTTTCATTCAACTTCCATTACACAAAATACAGTCTCGCCACGCACTGTGACTGCTTGGCGTTTCCCTTCGCACGGGGTATGAGAGACGATTCTGCGAATACGTTTGATGGCTGATTTTCTGCCGCTTTGACCGCGCACCCGCTCGTTCACAGCGGAGTCCAGCCTGCTTTGGCTTATCCTTTAGCTGTGCATACAATTACGCATAGCAAACGGTAATCTAAGCTGTGAAGAAATGGCAGTCACTGATACTGAATCACGTTTCATTACCCATTGAGGATTAATGTAATTTGATGTGGCATGAATCTTTCTTACGGGATTTACATAAGTTAACAGGACACACTGGTAAAAACGGTTGCAAAATGTCTTCCCCTTGCTTTCTGCGATGGTTTCTTGGAAAAAAGTTACGACATCTTTGCACGTGTTAAAGACCTTTTTAGTTTGATTTTATCTGCACACTCTCTGTGAGAGTGAGGCATGAGGAACGGAAGGATGTACTGGCTCACAGGAAAGAAACGTGGTATTTAGAATTGTTAGTGAAGGTTCAAATGGCTCTGAGCACTATGCGACTTAACTTCACAGGTCATCAGTCGCATAGAACTTAGAACTAATTAAACGTAACTAACCTAAGGACACCACACACATCCATGCCCGAGGCAGGATTAGAACCTGCGACCGTAGTGGTCGCTTGGCTCCAGACTGTAGCGCCTAGAACCGCACGGCCACAACGGCCGGCTTAGGAAAGGGAAAGCAGAAAGGTGGACGAAGTATATAGAGGTTCTATAAAAGGGCAATGTACTTGAGGGCAATATTTAGGAAATGGAGCAGGATGTAGATGAAGATGAAATGAGAGATATGATACTGCGTGATGAGTTTGACAGAGCACTGAAAGACCTAAGTCGAAGCAAGGCCGAGTAGACAACATTCCATTAGAACTACGGACAGCCTTGGGAGAGCCATTCCGGACAAAAATATACCATCTGGTGAGCAAGATGTATGAGACAGGCGAAATAGCCTAAGACTTTAAGGAGAATATAATAATTCCAATCCCGAACAAAGCAGATGTTGACAGATATGAAAATTAGTGAACTGTCAGTTTAATAAGTCACGCCTGCAAAATACTAACGCGAATTCTTTACAGATGAATGGGAAAACTGGTAGAAGCCGACCTCGGGGAAGATCAGTTTGGATTCCGTAGAAATATTGGAACACGTGAGGCAATACTGACAGGACGACATATGTTAGAAGATTGATTAAAGAAAGGCAAACCTACGGTTCTAGCATTTGTAGATTTAGATAAAGCTTTTTACAATGTTGGCTGGAATACTCCCTTTCAAATTCTGAAGGTGGCAGGGGTAAAATGCATGGAGCGAAAGGCTATTTACAATTTGTGCAAAAACCAAATGGCAGTTATAAGAGTTGAGGGACATGAAAGGGAAGCACTGGTTGGGAAGGGCGTGAGACAGGTTTGTAGCCTATCCCCGATGTTATTCAATCTGTATATTGAGCAAGCAGTAAAGGAAACAAAAGAAAAATTCAGAGAAGGTGTTAATATCCATGGAGAAGAAATAAAAACTTTGAGGTTCGCCGATGACATTGTAATTCTGTCACAGTAAAGGACTTGGAAGAGCAGCTTAACGGAATGGACAGTGTCTTGAAAGTAAGGAGGATGTAAGATGAACATCAACAAAAGCAAAATGTGGGTGATTTAATGTAGTCTTATTAAGTCGGGTGATGCTGAGGGAATTAGATTAGGAAATGAGACATTTAAAGTAGTAAAGTAGTTTTGCTATTTGGGGAGCAAAATAACTGATGACGGTCGGAGAGGATATAAAATGTAGACTGGTAAAGGCAAGGAAAGCGTTTGTGAAGAAGAGAAATTTGTTAACATCGAGTATAGATTTAAGTGTCAGGAAGTCGTTTCTGAAAGTATTTGTATGGAATGTAGCCTTGTATGGAAGTGAAGCGTGGACGACAAATAGTTTAGAGAAGAAGAGAATAGAAGTTTTCGAAATGAGGTGCTACAGAAGAATGCTGAAGATTAGATGGGTAGATCACATAACTAATGATGAGGTACTGAATAGAATTGGAAAGAAGAGAAATTTGTGGCGCAACTTGACTAGAAGAAGGGATCGGTTAGTAAGGCATGTTCTGAGGCATCAAGGGATCACCAATTTAGTATTGGAGAGCAACGTGGAGGGTAAAAATCGTAGAGGGGTACCAAGAGATGAATACACTAAACAGATTCAGAAGGATGTAGGTTGCAGGAAGTACTGGGAGATGAAGAAGCTTGCACAGGACAGAGTAGCATGGAGAGCTGCATCAAACCAGTCTCAGGACTGAAGACCACAACAATAACAACAACAGTATCACAACTAAATTTTCTAACCGAATTATCACTAAATAATTTTTCCCACTTTTACATTAAAATTCCATATCACCATCCATTATTAGCATAAGGCTATTTATCACTTGTTGTAAATTACTGATAACCCTTGGGAATGTATTTGTACATCGCTGGTCTGTAACTCAGTTCGTTGCTAGTTGCAGAAATTACTCCATTCTTTCTGTCATTTAACGGGCCTAGACGGAACTTGACAAATTTGCGTTAATACTAAGTTCATTAAGTTTATCTCACGGTGTTCATAATGGTAATCTAAATTAATCATAAGAGCTATAGTTGCTTATGAATCCCCATCGATTATCATGGCGGACAGGTAGTGTGGTTGCCATAGCGAGGACAGGCCGTTGGTGGGGTTTGCTAGGAGTAATTAGTTAATTAACATCTAGTAATGGATGAGTAACGTAAATGTGATTGTATTAGCTACAGCACCCGTTTCTTGTCACTTTGGATATGAAATCATCGTAGATATATCAAATGGAATATATGTTGAGGTTAGAATATAATCTCAAACACATATTCCTTGACTGACTTTTCCGTCCGTTATACATAGTGGCTAAAGCACTGGTATAATATTGTAGGATATTAGCGCGAGTGTCGTGTGTGTTTCCATTCATAACCATATAATGAATTTCGTTTGTCGTTACCATTACTTAGCTAATTTACTATCACACTTCATTTACATACAGTTGCTAAATATCCGGAAAAATAGCAGTTTCTCTTACATTCCAGTCTGTGTGTTTTAACCATACGGCACAAAAAACTTAGAAAACGCTTTCCCGAGGTGTAATACACGTGGAGAAACAAAGACGAATGCTGTCTTTGGATGCAACAGCGCTACAGACTCTTCCTATAGAGAGACGTCTTGTATTACTTGAATATTTAGAACTTTACATTAATTACTACAGCGTGCTGAAAAGTTATGCCTCTGAATTTTTTATGTGAAAACTCTCAAAGCTTTTTAACCCTCCATTAGCCGCGCGATAATTCTTGACACGGTCACTCGCGTGGATGCCACGTATCATCCACAACATAAACGTTGTATTTGGACACTCTGAGAGGTGAACATGAATTATTTTAGGAGTGATTTATTTAAATCTAAATCTAATACTATTAAGACACAAATACAGTAAGGTATACATTAGAGAATAAATAATTTTGGAAATGGTTCGTAAATAGCTCATGTACCTCTGTGATAGCAGCCAGCTTGTCATTCTTTCTGCGAGCCCCTCTTTCAGGTATACTATCAAACCTCAGACATATTAAATGCAACCTCAATCGGTTTTCACTCATGCATAAGTAGCTTGATTCAAGTCCATTGTCCTTTTAGTTATGCCACAAATTTGATAAACTCTTTCTAGAACGTCTCATAGATATGCACAGATATTAAAAAACCAATGAAAGCTCTGATTTCTCTAACTTCTGTTTTTTTAGCATTCCTTACCCTAGAAAATTTACCACGAACTTCATTGACAGATGTTGCAGTAATGTGCATTATATTTTCATCCAAAAATAAGTTTCTGGTATCTACTTCTGTCTTTGTTAAACGAGCTTAATTTTCTGGTCCGGGGAAATACGAAATAATTATACAAGGTCTTATAGTAACTTTTTTAGGATATTTCCCTTTTCTTCACTTAGCTGTTCCATCCATTCCAAAAAGAAATACGTATTCTTGAATTACTCTTTCCTATGATTCATAGTCAGCATTTTCTAACACTTATTGTTCTGGTCCTCAATCATTACCATTTTCTTGTATAGATTCTGCGTTCTGTAAGACAGCATTATCACTGTCACGGTCTTCATCACACAGCTCATGGAAGCATTCCAACCATACACAAGCATCTCTGCTAAACTCTGTCCTAGGTAATTTTACAACCTTTGACATTTATTCGACAAATTAAAAGTATAGAGAAATACTTTTTGTAGGTAAGTATGCTAGGTAAAATGTAAATTAACTGTAATTCGTTTAGATACAACTTTTGTCACGCATATGGAAGTTAGATTGAATCTAGAAAACCAGTAAAGTAAGACACACTTAGTTTGTTTCAGCCTTCAGCAGAAGAGCTCGCGCAGATAAGCAGTGTCTTCCAAGCTATGATAATGTTTCATAAACAATGCAACCCTGCGTAACAAAGCCAGTGATGGCTGAAGTTAACAGATGGAGAGTTAACGAAAACATACTGAAAATGGCACGAACTCAAACGATCCCAGTCAGACAAAATAGAGAGAGAAAATCATTTGGATGACGAGTGCCATTCACGCGAACAACGGAGGGTTTAATAAAACAAACTTTATTTACATTCTACGTTTTTATTCTTCTTGTCTATATATTTATTTCTCAACAAAGTCACCCTGGCGACGAGCACATTTTTCTTAACGAGAGACCAGGTTGTTGATACAGTCATTGTAGAATGTTTGACATTGTTGTCTCAGCCAAAACTTCATCTCTGTTTGCACTGCTTCTTCACAACCAAAGTGAAGTTCTCGAAAATGTTCTTTAAGTTTTGGAAACAGACAAAAATTGTATGGGGCCAATTCGGGGCTGTATACAGGGTGGTCTATTGATCGTGACCAGGCCAAATATCTCACGGAATAAGCGTCAAACTAAAAAACTAGCTTGAAGAGGGAAACCAGATGGCGCTATGGTTGGCCCGCTAGATGGCGCTGTCATAGGTCAAACGGATATCAACTCCTTTTTTTTACACTACTGGCCATTAAAATCGCTACACCGCGAAGACGACGTGCTACAGACGCGAAATTTAACCGACAGGAAGAAGATGCTGTGATATACAAATGATTAGCTTTTCAGAGCATTCACGCAAGGTTGGCGCCGGTGGCGACACGTACAACATGCTGACATGAGGAAAGTTTCCAACCAATTTCTCATACACAAACAGCAGTTGACCGGCGTTGCCTGGTGAAACGTTGTTGTGATGCCTCGTGTAAGGAGGAGAAATGCGTACCATCACGTTTCCGACTTTGATAAAGGTCGGATTGTAGCCTGTCGCGATTGCGGTTTATCGTATCGCGACATTGCTGCTCGCTTTGGTCGAGATCCAATGACTGTTAGCAGAATATGGAATCGGTGGGTTCAGGAGGGTAATACGGAACGCCATGCTGGATCCCAACGGCCTCATATCACTAGCAGTCGAGATGACAGGCATTTTATCCGCATGGCTGTAACGGATAGTGTAGCCACGTCTCGATCCCTGAGTCAACAGATGGGGTCGGTTGCAAGACAACAACCATCTGCACGAACAGTTCGACGACGTTTGCGGCAGCAGAGACTATCAGCTCGGAGACAATGGCTGCCTTTACACTTGACGCTGCATCACAGACAGGAGCGCCCTTGATGGTGTACTCAACGATGAACCTGGGTGCGCGAATGGCAAAACGTAGTTTTTTCGGATGAATCCAGGATCTGTTTACAGCGTCATGATGGTCTCATCCGTGTTTCGCGACATGGCGGTGAACGCACATTGGAAGCGTGTATTCGTCATCGCAATACTGGCGTATAACCTGGCGTGATGGTATGGGGTGCCATTGCTTCCACGTCTCGGTCACCTCTTGTTCGCATTGACGGCACTTTGAACAGTGGACGTTACATTTCAGATGTGTTACGACCCGTGGCTCTACCCTTCATTCGATCCCTTCGAAACCCTCATTTCAGCAGGATAATGCACGACCGCATGTTGCAGGTCCTGTACGGGCCTTTCTGGATACAGAAAATGTTCGACTGCTGCCCTGGCCAGCACATTCTCAAGATCTCTCACCAATTGAAAACGTCTGGTCAATGGTGGCCGAGCAACCGGCTGGTCGTAATACGCCAGTCACTACTCTTGATGAACTGTGATATCTTGTTCAAGCTGCATGGGCAGCTGTACCTGTACACGCCATCCAAGGTCTGTTTGACTCAATGCCCAGGCGTATCAAGGCCAGAGGTGGTTGTTCTGGGTACTGATTTCTCAGTATCTATACACCCAAACTGCGTGAAAATGAAATCACATGTCAGTTCTAGTATAATATATTTGTCCAATGAATACCCGTTTATCATCTGTATTTCTTCTTGGTGTAGCAATTTTAAATGGCCAGTAGTGTAATTCACTCCATTGTTGTTAGGAGGGCGGAGACTATATTTTTTTCAAGACAGCGTGAGGAATTTCGATGATCACTCCACGGCTGGTGTGGTACGATAAGTGAAATCGAGTGCAGCTACTTGAAGAGCGATTCTGAGCACACTTCTGCGCCGCAGGTCTGAAAACACTTTGCTACTTCATGTTGGCGTGCGGGAAAGCGAGAAATGAGGGTGAAGCTTAATAATTCGGCGATAAATCAGTCTAAATTACTGGCGATGTTCTTTGAAGTAAAGGATGGCGGGAATAAAACGCCAGCCGGTGCGGAATAATCTGGCGCCGTGGGCCGTTTGTAGTTGTCGGGCGCTGCGCGCGGCTGAGGGCTCAGGGCTGGGGGAGTCCGTGTTCCACGACGTGGCGCCGCAGCCCCTGCCACCGCCCTGCAGAATAATTCAGCAGGCGCCGCGGCGCGCAGCGCGCTGCCACCTGCGGCTCTGCCGACAAAAGCGCATCTCGCCGCCCCGCCTCCGCTCTCCTACTGCAGTACGGAGCTGTGCTGTGCTTTCTGACAAGGCAGTTGGCGCGCTCTAAATGAACAGTTATTACCGTCGTCAGTGCGAAACATATGGCAGCCTGAAAATATTGTATCAAGGTAGGACGATATAGTGTTTCTTCTCTTGCAAAAAGCATCTGACACAACACTAAACCAGCGTTTATGAAGAGGGAAGGTGCCAGCATATGGGATATGAAAAGAAATTCTGTGAGTGCATTGTGAACTTCTTCGTAGGGATGACGCAGCAAGTCACCGTGAGTCGAGATTCAGACGCATCTTTAGGCGTCTCTGTCGGAAGTGTGTTGGCACCGTTGCTGTTCGTGCTGTATATTAATGACCTGGCAGACGATATTAATAGCAACTTCACATTTTGGCTGATGATACAATAATCCTTACTGAAGAACTGGATGATGTTGAACCTGGAATATCTTGTATCTAGGAACACATCACGTTAGCTGGTCGGCGTTTCAATCTAGTGACTGATTTTAGAATCAGATGAAGCAATGCGCACTTGAAACCGCCGTAAGCAATTTCTGGCATTTTTTACTAAGCTTATTGTTGTGAGAAACGAAGACGTTCTTTGTGCACAGTTTGCAAATGTTACGAATTCTACACAAGTAAGTGCTGTATAATATACACTGAAGAGCCAAAGAAACTCCATAATATTGTGTAGGGCCCCCACGAGCACGCAGTAGTGCCGCAACACAATGTGGCGTGGACTAAAATAATGCCTGACGTAGTGCTGAAGAGAAATGACACCATAAATCTTGCAGGGCCGTTCATAAATTCTAAGAATACAATGGGGTGGAGACCTCTTCTGAACAGCACTTTGCAAGGCATCCCAGATATGCTCAATAATGTTCATGTCCGGGGAGTTTGGTGGCCACCGGAAATGCTAACGTCGATGTTGACGGGCCCAGGTGAGGCGTGAAGCTTTGTGTCGTGCAGTCATCAAGGGTACACGGGTGGGCCTTCGGCTTCGAAAGCCCATATCGATGATGTTTCGTTGAATGGTTCGCACGCTGAACTAGTTGGTGGCCCAGCACTAAAATCTGCAGCAATTCACGAAAGGGTTGCACTTCTGTCACGCTGAACGATTTTCTTCAGTCCTCGTTGATCCCGTTCTTGCAGGATCTTTTTCGGGCCGTAGCGATGATCGTACGGGAAAATCCCCACTTCATCGCTACCTCGGAGATGGTCTGTCTCATCGCTCGTGCGCCAACTATAGCACCACGTTTACTCACTTAAATCTTGATAACCTGCCACTGTGGCAGCAGCAACCGATCTGACCACAGCGAGAGACACTTGTGGTCTTAAATAGGCGTTGCCGACCACAGCGCCGTGTTCTGCCTGTTTACATATCTCTGCATTTGACTGCGCATGCTACATCAGTTTCTTTGGCACTTCAGTGTATTAAAACCATTTTGAGAGTTTTAATCCTTCAGTTACAGAGTTAAAGGTGAGCAAAATTATGCAGTTTTTAAACTAATTACACCGCGCAACATAATTTAATGATCACTTTTTCGAAACCCCGTAACTACCACCTAGTGCGACTCTGAAGTTTGAAATTTGGCTCAAACGTGCAAGAACTTTTCTCTGTAATGGTGCAAAAGCGTGGCGCCCTGTGGCGTCCCCCTCGGGCTTGACCACGCAGTTTTAGGTGGGTTAAAAACGTCACATTGGCATCAAATTTCACCAGCATTCTATTTAGTCCTACTGTGGACCTTTCACATAATCGGAAGATCGTCGAACCTCCTCTTACCCATATTGTACCCCTTCTTTTGACGCGTTTGTGATGAACATAACCACGACATTCTGCGTTGAAACCACGTGGTTTTCTTACGAGTGGACTATAAAAAACATTCCAGACACACCGCCACTCAGAATCGGCGCGGAATGGCTGCGGGGAGTGTCATAAAGGGCGTCAATGAAACCATCACTTTCGTTGGGGCGTTGATTTCCAACATTTCGTAGTCAGAAAGGACATTTGGCATGCGATGACCATTTGGGTGAAGTTCTTCACAATCTATGAAATTGCCGACACCCATGGGCATTCTGGCCATTCTCTAAGGACATCCCCATCCAACATGATCGCAGCGGTTTGGGGCGCACGTGACCGCAATTTTTGCTGTCGTGTACAGGTTGGAACCTCTAGGGACCAATCAAAACCATCTGACGAAACTTGAACATGATCCGACGTAGCTAAGGGCGCTTAGTCTATGCTTTTTCAGCGTTCCTGTTTTGTGTCCTGTGGCGTGATCACGGGAGGATGCGAATTTGTCACCTGCGTAAATAAGACCCTCGGTGAAAGAATTAATTGAGAATTTTTACATGTACCACTGCAGGCAGAACCCGTGATGACTACCTAGGTGCCAGCAGACCGGCAACCCCTTTTGACACTCTCCGAATCCGGATGGTCTATCAGACGCAAGAGCAGCTTGTAGCGGGGACACCTGCAGCGTAGTTTGCCCGCAGGCGCCCGCTATTCTCAACACGGCTCCTGTGTGTACCGGTACATTTTTAAAATCAGTATATTTATATTGTAAAAGTAAGTGTACAATATGCGTGCCGCTAAAACTCAGAAAAGAGTCTCAGTACGAACAAGGGAGTTATATGGTGTGGTAGCTCTCTGTCCCCCGTCCATAAAGAAGTTTACCTTTTTTACCTGAAGGACACGCTCTTGAAGATCTAAGGGCTGAGGTGTTTCGCTCTAGAAATTTCTACAACACTCCAGAACATTTGAGTGTATTCGAGAAGATTACAAAACACTGGTGAATATTAGAAAGCATTCCACAACATTCCAGAATGTTCCACATTGATCTAGGATGTTTGGAATGTTTGGCAATAGTCTGGAACACTCGAGAGGATTCCAGAATGTTCGGGAACATCCCGGAACATCCCAGGTCATTGTGGAAAAATGTTAATAACATAACTGAAGTATAAAATTCCAATTAACAGAATGTAAAGCCAACATCAAAGCTGCTAACTTTTTCTGTTATCGTTCAAATTCCTTTAAGATTCCTAATATTTATATAGTTTAAATAAAACTTTACAAAAATGATTCAAATGGCTCTGAGCACTATGGGACTTAACTTCTAAGGTCATGTCTCCTAGAACTTAGAACTACGTAAACCTAACTAACCTAAGGACATCATACACATCCATGCCCGAGGCAGCATTCGAACCTGCGACCGTAGCGGTCGCGCGGTTCCAGACTGTAGCGCCTAGAACCACTCGGTCACCTCGGCCGGCCAAAACTTTACATTTACACTGAAAGAATAATACATATATGTTTATAAATACCTAAAAATAAAAATATTTCCTTAGCATCTTCAGTGTCACACTATTTTAGAATTTGATTTTACAATTACTTTAGTTATTTTATTCAGATTATAAATTTAATTTAATAATTTTTATAATAATGATGAAATTAGTATATTTACTTATATTTAACATTTGCTGTTGTTGTTTCCAGGACACTGGCGATTGTTGTGGGATATTCTGGAAAATCGTGCACCATTCCTCGCTGGTGGGTCTACCCATTGGCAGCGGTATATAAAGCAAGACCCATCGTGGGTCAACTATAGGAGTAGCTTGCTCTCATTTGGGAAATTGGAAAAAATTGCGCATATATATCCCGGATAACAAATTGAAAAACGATGTTTATAAATAGGTACTGCAAATAGTTAGAATATGTTTTCAGTAAAACATTTTTTACCTTTCCTTAACATGTATTGTTAATAGTTACAATATGTTTTCAATAAACTTTTTTTACATCTTATGCTTTAAAGTTTATTCTTTTATTCCAACTACCAAACAATCTCATGTCAACTCCCTGAGCGAAGTTGGGTACCCCAGCTGGTTCTCAATAAAGGTGAGTGGGGCCACACAGACTTTTGCCGAACTGAGGACTCCTGCTCAAACTTTACATTAATTCCACTCATTCCACTGATTCCTACTCGTCATAGAGCAGACACTCACACGTTTATCGACATTTTCGCAACCAAATCGCCAAACAGAGCAATTCGCATGAATCAGATCTCTGCACCTGTCTAGTCTGCTCGTGATGTAGTATTAACGACCCACCCGTTACAACGCCCAAAGAACGCTCAAGTGGCGACTTGAGACATTAAGCACATGAATATGCCTAAGCTTTCAGCTGACGCCTATGCTATTTCTTGCCAAACAACGGCAGGAAAAAGCTTCAACATAAATAATGAAGTTCCTACATTCACTGAGAAACCAATAATTTGTGCGATAAACAGGCTCCTATAAAAACAGTAGGAGGAAGAAGAAGACCTGCACCTTGACTTACAGACTACCTCAAACACTTTATAGTCAGAGAAGTAGCACAAAGGACCTCTGATAACATCTCATCTACAAGCTACTACACAATCGAGTTAGTCAATCTGTGAGAAGTAAAAAACTCAGGTATGCCCACTCCCCAACTCAGGACTGTCACATACCCATCATTCTGTTCAACGTCTGCGATATCTAGGAATAAGAAAGCGTAACTCTGCATCTGAACCTCTAGTTCCTGCTGAGGAGCTAGATGACTACTTCACAACATCGAAGTCTTTACGTGCCCAACGCGGAAGTTCGCCAACTATCGACTCATTTGAAGTATCAGTGGTTTTCTTGATATGGTCAGTAAGTCCAATACACAAATCCGTTCGTAAGCTGCAGAACATGATTATATAACAGCGAAAATAATCAGTTGCCTCTTCGATCAACTACTGTCGAAAATGAGGACTTTTCAACAATTCTCTGACCTCGAGTGCCCTTCCAACAACATGGAAGCAAGGACTCATAAACCAATAATCCAAGAAGAAATCTGCTAAACAGGCATCCCACTACAGTTCCATTTGCATTCTACCAGAAAAGTCCAAGGCTTTAGAATACATGGTCCACTAACAACTTACTAATTGTCAAATAATTAGTGACCTTTTAAATGAATACCAGTCTAATTTCCGGAAAAATCGCAGCACGAGTGCGGCTCTTATAAAAGTGCCTGATGCATCGAAGCAAGGTATAGACAAACAACAGGCGGGTATTACGCCTTTTTAGGATTTCGATAAAGCTTACCATACCGTCCACTTTGACATTTTATTAGCTAAGCTCGCAAGTCAAAATTTTTCTTTAAGTGCTATAAAATGGTTCCACTCATACCTTACATTCCACTAAGAGTGTAATGACTGGAACCAAAAGGTCACAACGGAGTTATGTAGTATCAGGGGCCGCACAAGGATCAGTGTGGCGCCCATTACTTTTCTCATTATTTGTTAATGATTTACAGACTATGCTCTCAGTCTTTAGCAAGGCTTATTTGAAAGTAGTATGTTAACAATTACGATAGGAAAAAATTAGCTGCTAATGACTCACCATGTGCATGATAAGGACGACAGAAAATGATTGTCTGTGAGGTGCTGAGGTCTACCTTCTATGGGATGTATGTGCTACACTTCGCAAAATGAACAGCGTCGACAATCAAGAAATGTTCACAGTGAACTATTAACTTGCACCATGAACACCGAATGAAAAATGGCGCACCACAGTGATCATAAAGGTTCGTACTATCGAGATTGAAGACGAACTGCTTGGGCGTTGTAAACCGTGCAGGACATTCAGCTAGGAGTCCACTCTTAAAGAATGCGTACAGAATCATATTGGTGTAAAGGGGCGATGGGAACTGATGGAATGTGATCACATGCAACCGAATTCAAAACAGTCTGTGGTTGAGCTTGCCGTAATACTCACTATCCTTTAAGGCGTAGCTGTAGATAATGCGATAACATGTTTTATATGCACTGAAAAAACAAATATCCAGAGGTTGAATTTCTAAAGTGGTTAGAATAGTACGAATTGAAATGTCACACACTATTCAGAAGGAATAGTTTGCTCTAACGGAGAATGATTTCCATACGCAGACCAACAATCAAACAAAACCAAGCTATTTTGATAACTTTTTTTTTTCATAATGAGGGGCCACAGCCATAATACATTTCTTCAAAGTCAGTATCGCCATTAGACTGTTGCTTATTTACAGTGTTGCATTTACACCTACACGATCATGATTTCAGCTTCAAACTGCTATAATCAAGTGTTTTAAGTGTTATAAATTGCCTAAGATGGCATTCTGTCGGATTAAAATACACTATTAGACACATTGTCTATTTTTACCAGCTGTCGGTCAAAAACAGTGCTCATATCATATATATATATAATTCTCTTACGCCACTTTACCACTCTTGTTTGTCGTGTCTACCGGTAAATATTTCCTTCTGCCCTTGCAAGATCACGCATACGAGAAAGAATTGGAGGGGCACTGATGTTAGTTGATCTTGACAGAACTCTCTTGGAACCTCTAATTCTCAGTGTTCCTTTCATATACATTTCCTCTATGAATCCCGATTTGTCGGCCGGCCGAAGTGGCCGTGCGGTTAAAGGCGCTGCAGTCTGGAACCGCGAGACCGCTACGGTCGCAGGTTCGAATCCTGCCTCGGGCATGGATGTTTGTGATGTCCTTAGGTTAGTTAGGTTTAACTAGTTCTAAGTTCTAGGGGACTAATGACCTCAGCAGTTGAGTCCCATAGTGCTCAGGGCCATTTGAACCATTTTGAACCCGATTTGTCGGAGGTCAAAACAAACTCGGGAGAAATTTTTTCATCTCATCTACAAATTTTCGTGCCGATTCCGCAATTTGCTGTGCATCATCAAGTGTGAAATTTCGTTACCTTACATCTTCCAATTCTATAGCACTGTTTGTAGTTATGCAACCATCCACTGCTTCCGTTGAAATCACGGTAATCTATGTCACGTGCTGTTTGATGCTCATAACGTAGTAGGGCACTATCAAGCACATTCTGTAAATTGTATCGAGCGTCCTTGAAACGCGCAAACAAAAGTTTTCGTTACAAGTGCGCCTTGAACTCCGTTGAATATCCCTACTTTTTTCTTATGCACTACACGGTCATATTCCTGGAAACGTATTCGAAATCTGTTAGTAACTGTTGTTTTGCTATGCTGAAGATATTCGTCCATGTACGTAATTATTTTTAGTACCCGCTCCCTGGACAACGGTTGTCCGTTGCTGCGTTTCCCGGGAGACGGGATTTTTGGCTCTCTGTCTGATAACGATGATGAACTACAAGGGGCAACACTTATTTCAATATCACTTTCACTTGTTAAGCACGTATCATCATCACGGTACTCCTCATCTCTATTGTTCCCGCCGTCGAGCGTATATGATACTACTCATTCCAATGAATCACCTTGCAGAAACGGTAATGTTTCGTCTGCCACTTCTTTCTCACTCTGCGAAATTTCTTGGGTTCCTCTCTGACGAAATGTCAGCTTCGCCGAAACTGTTGTTGTGGGTATAAAGCAAGGTTTGTTTTGTTGCTGTTCGTGTGCTCTTTATCAACATCACTAGCACTGTTGCTTTGTTGTGAGTTACTCGTCAACTATGCAGCTCAACTACTCTCCGTAGCCTCAAGCTGTTTACACAGTTGGATACCTCCAGTCCTGTCCCATGCTGCCATTACCAACCAATATTGTGGTTGCATGGTAGACAGTAAAAGGGGCGCCGAATGCCGTAAACATCATTGGCCTTTTGCGACCTCACAATCAATTGGTTCCTTGTTCGATGCTCACAAAAGACATTATCACGCAGTTCAGAGAATCTCCTCCACACTTAGTCCTTAAAGACACGGAAATAGCCTTTTCTTCTTCTGCAAAGAACTTGGGGCTAATTCTGGACCATCACTTACACTGGATCCAACAAAGAACTGCAGTGTCTTAGAAGATGTCAGCGTCATTTAAGTCACTGCAGAAATATAAAAACGTATTTCCTTTCGTGTTTAAAAAAGAGCTTTTAGGGTCACAATGCCATTCTCCAAGGAATTTCGTACGAAAGCTAATGCAAGCTGCAACTGGCGATGAATGCCTGTGTACGATACATATCTGACGTACGCTATTTCAGTCATATCACTACTGCATACGAACAATTATCATAGCTACGTTCCGGTAAGCGTGGAGACTATCATACGCTATGTTTTCTCTAACATCTTCTTAATCATTGCACTTCCTCTCATTTATTTTCAATTCTTGCAGCACTGTTTGAACTACACAACAAAAATACTCGTTCTCAACAAATTAAATTCCTCTCTCTATCATCCTATAACACTAACATGTCCTCTAAATCATTTTCTATGTCAGGAACCTGACTTTGGAATGATATTCCTCAAAATATCAGATAAATTAAATTCCTTCCAAACTTCAAAAGACAGCTATCACAATAGCCAACTGTTCCATATACTAGTCAGCAGCTCACTCTCATCAATTCACCATCCACTACAACTTTTCCATCCCCTATGTCGGCATAGTTGTTTATTTAAATTCTATTCTTTCCCTACAGCGTCACTGTCATTTCAGAGGGCCCCATGTCGCATAGTTGTTTAGTTGTTTTTTTTCAATTCTGTTCTTTCCCTACAGCCAGTGTCACTGTCATTTCAGAGGACTCCCTTCCACTCCTGATAACGCTAAACATAGCTTCAGTTGTGCTAACTAATCTACGTCTACATCTGCATCTACATAGATACTCTGCAGATCACATATAGTTGGCTAGCCGAGGGTTCATCGAACCACCTTCACAATTCTCTATATCTTTCCGTACGAGCTCTGATTTCCCTTATTTTATCATGGTGATCCTTTCTATGTAAATCGGTGTCAAAAATATTTTCGCATTCCGAGGAGAAAGTTGGTGATTGAAATTTCGTGAGAAGTTTCCGACGCAACGAAAAACGCCGTAGTTTTAATGATGTTCACCCTAAATCCTGTATCATTTCAGCGACACTCTCTCCCCTATTTCGCGATAATACGAAACGCGCTGCCTTTCTTTGAACTTTTTCGATGCACTCCGCCAATCCTATCTGGTAAGGATCCCACACCGCGCAGCAGTATTCTAAAAGAGGACGGACAAGCGTAGTGCAGGCAGCCTTCTTAGTAGATCTGTTACATTTTCTACGTGTCTTGCCAATAAAACGCCATCTTTGTTTAGCCTTCCCCACAACATTTTCTGTGTGTTCCTTCCAATTTAAGTTGTTCGTAAGTGTAATTCCTAGGTATTAAGTTGAATTTACGGCCTGTAGATTTGAATGATTTATCGTGTAACCGAAGTTTAAAGGATTCCTTTTAGCACTCATGTTGATGACCTCACACTTTTAAATTGCCAGTTTACGCACAAAAACAGATAAATCGTTTTGCAATTTGTTTTAATCTTCTGATGACTTTATTAGTCGATAAACGATAGCGTCATCTGCAAACAACCTAAAACGGCTGCTCAGATGGTCTCCCAAATCGTTTATATGTATAAGTAAAAGCAAAGGGCCTGTAACACTATCTTGAGGAATGCCAGAAATCACTTCGGTTTTGCTCGATGACTTTCCGTCAGTTACTACGAACTGTGACCTCTTTGACAGGAAATCACGAATTCAGTCATATAACTGAGACGATATTCCATAAGCACGCAATTTCACCACAAGCCGCTTGTGTGTTGCAGTGTCAAAAGTCTAGTGGAAAACCAGAAATACGAAATAAATCTGAAATCCCTTGTCAATAGGACTCAACACTTCATGCGAGTGAAGAGCTAGTTGTGTTTCACAAGAACGATATGACTGTGTGTCAATAGACCGTTTTCTTCGAGGTAATTCATAATGTTTGAACACAATATATATTCAAAATCCTGCTGCATATCGACGTTAATGGTATGGGCCTGTAATTTAGTGGATTACTCCTATTACCTTTCCTGAATATTGGTGTGACCTGTACAGCTTTCCAGTTTTTGGGTACAGATGTTTCGTCGAGCTAACGGGTGTAATGATTGTTAAGTATGGAGCTAATGCATCAGCATACTCTGAAAGGAACCTAATTGGAATAAGTCTAGACCAGAAGACTTCCCCTTTTATTGAATGTTTTTAGTTGCTTCACTGCTCCAAGGATATTTACTTCTATGTTACTTATATGTCATTCTTAATTTCCTTTACCATTATTATGATTATTATTCGGGTCAATTATTATTATTATTGTTTTACAGGTGCGCTGTAGAGTAATAATGTAACACGTAGACTCTTAAATGTAGAACTGATATGATTTTCTCGACTGAAACACTTTTAAATTTGAATTAAATATTTCTTTACAGGTACATGACCATGTTCTATCTTGGAACAGTTATTCGCATTTGGAGGAAACCTCTCTTCTCTGGAGTACTTTTCTAGTTTCAGAAAAAGTGTGCATCACGCTTAAAGTGAATCTCATGATTTCAGAGAGGAATAAGAATACAGATTAAACGTCTGTTACAGGAGGTGAAAGTCCGAAAAGTATTCCAAAATACAACACTATCCACTACTTTCTAAAGCTGTAGAGTATCTGATTAGAGATTTGTCTAGTGTAATGTAATCTGTATGCAAAAATTATGCAAAAGTGTTAGCCTTAACTCCTGCCGTTCAACAAGAAATTGAAGTACAGATAGCAGATCTGATTTTAGAATCAGCATGAGCTAAATGTATTTTGCACTTTTTATTCTCTCCTCTACGGAGCGGAGAGAGGCCTGCCTGATTTCCTGTCACATGTTGCATCAGGCGGCGAGCAAAGACGAGAGGATCCCAGTTGGGAAGTTTGGGAGGCTTCTTCCAGCTTCGTACTCGCTCCATAACCAAGAGTAACTTCCAGAAAACCTTCGTCAGAACCGGAGAATCTAGACTGTTCTAATCATCAGTTGTCTCAAAAATAAAATGTTGTTAGTTGAATGTCTGTCAATGTATGCGAGTAAGACAAACTTTATTTTTGACTAACCGGGGTACCTGGCCTCGCCCAGGAAATTAATATGAGATTGTACCATAATTGGAATAAAAGGATAAACTTTAAAGCATTAGAGGTAAATATACTTTATTGAAAACAAATTCTAACTATTTACAACACTTGTTAAAATGTAAGACGTAAAATTTTTTTACTGTAAACATATTCTAACTCTTTACAACATTTGTTCATATACATATATAATAAATCATTTGGGCTACTGCTGTTTTGAATATGTGAATCATCTGATTATATGTGTCTGAGATGCTCTGTACCTCTCGGACTACTACTCGTCTGAATCCACTGATACTAGTGCATCGTTGATCAATTTCTGTTTCTTCATTTCCAATGAAATATGCTAGTAGAATTTTATGCTCTTCGGTGGGTAATGGTAGTAATGATCCCATGTGTTGATAGATTTGTCCTTGGATAAAAAAACAAAAATCATCGATTTCTTCTGTGTTAGTCTTGATCGAAGTGACACTGAAAGAAGTTGTTTAGAAGCAGGCGTTGTACGCTTTTACATTTTGAAGGAAGTGTTTTGATTCTTGAGTTTTCCCGGTCAGATAATGTAAAAATTCCTGCAGAGGTGCTTCCGGTTGTGGTAATCGAATTTTTCTATTTATGCAACAGGATCCTGGTGTTTCTCTCGAAAAAATTTTCGAGTTGCAAAATTGGTAGATTTATCCATTTTTCAGATTACGGCATGTTTGTGTTTGTTATATTCTTTCGCCAGTTCATAGTGGAATGCTTCATTTGTTATGTTGTACAGTTTACCTGTCCTCGCCCGTGCTTCTGGTAGGGCGATATTTTTATGGCTGGCTTGAGTTTTCAGGTTTTTATTATAAGAGTGTGTCTGTTCCTTCAGTCCGTACAGTTAATTGTTCTTCGGTTCCTTTGCTTCTCACGGTGCTCATTCTCGTTCGTTGGGAATTTAAACGAGCTTCGCGCTCTTGGTCTGTATTGATTCTTCGATATTGTTCTTGTTTTCGCCATCTTGCTTCAGAACTGGCATGATCTCTTCCTCGTACGTTTGGACAATGTATAAAATATAAATCAAATGACCTTTTTATTAACAAATACACGAAGTACATATTACCCAATTATCACTCTTTATTTTCGATATATATTCTGTCACTGTATCACTCTGACTACTCACAGTTCACTGTTTGCTTTTATTCACTCACTGCACTACTTCTTCCTTCCTCCCTTCGTCACTCACAAGAAACTGACGTTCGAAGCCACGGGGTAGCCCCACCAGTGGCGAATTCCAGGACATGCTAAAAAGGCTGCGAATGGTCCACAATGTTCCAGAAAATTCCACAACATTCGATGGTATTCTGGTATGTTCCACAATGATCTGGGATGTTCCGGGGTGCTCCAGAACATTCTGGAATCTTCCCAAATGTTCCAGACTATTCCCAAATATTCCTAAATATACCGGATCATTGTGGAATATTCCAGAACATTCTGGAATGTTGTGGAATGCTCTGGGATACACTAGAATATTCTGGAATTCTCGAAAATTCTGCAATGTTCTATCAATTTCTACAGAGCGAAACTTCCCAGCCCTTATATCTTCAAAAGCACGCCTCTCAGGTAAAAACGGTAATCTTCATCTTGGGTAGGGCTAGAGGGCTAGCACGCCATATAACTCCCTTGATTGTACCGGGACTCGTTTCTGAGCTTTAGCGGCGCGCACGTTGTACACTTACTTATATAACATATCACATCAAAAAAAGTTTTCCATCACTTGGTTCCGAGAGTTCCGGAACCTGTACAGAAAATTGGAATATAGATCAACAAAACATCATTTCCGCCCTTTGTATTGCTCATGAAACCCGCACATTGGATTTTGTACCACCATACAGCGAGACTTTCAGAGGCGGTGGTCCAGATTGCTGTACACACCGGTACCTCTAACACCCAGTACCACGTCCTCTTGCACCGATGCATGCCTGTATTCGTTGTGGCATACTATCCACAAGTTCATCAAGGCACTGTTGGACCAGATTGTCCCACTCCTCAACGGCGGTTCGGCGTAGATCCCTCAAAGTGTTTGGTGGGTCACGTCGTCCATAAACAGCCCTTTTCAATCCATTCCAGGCATGTTCGATAGGGTTCATGTCTGGAGAATGTGCTGGACAGTCTAGTCGAACGATGTTGTTATCCTGAAGGAAGTCTTTCACAAGATGTTCAAGATGGAGTCGCGAATTGTCGTCCATGAACACGAATGCCTCACCAATGTGCTGCCGATATGATTGCTCTATTGGCCGCAGGTTGGCTTTCGCGTATCCTACAGCCGTTATGGCGCCTTTAATTACCACCAGTGGCGTACGTCGGGCCCACATAAAGCCAACCCAAAATAGCAGGGAACCTCCACCTTTCTGCACTAGCTGCATAGTGTGTCTAAGGCGTTCAGCCTGACCAGGTTGCCTCCAAACACGTCTCCGACGATTGTCTCGTTGAAGGCATATGCGACACACATCGGTGAAGAGAACATGATGCCAATCCTGAGATGTCCATTCGGCATGTTGCTGGGCCTATCTGTACCGCGCTGCATGGTATCGTGGCTGCAAAGACGGACCTCGCCATGGACGTCGGGAATGAAACTGCGCATCATGCAGCCATTGCGCACAGTTTTAGTCGTAACACGACGTCCCGTGGCTGCAAGAAAAGCATTATTCAACATGGTAGCTTTTCTATCAGGGTTCCTCCGAGCCATAATCCGTAGGTAGCGGTCATCCAGTGCAGTAGTAGGCCTTGGGCTGCCTGAGCAGGCATGTCATCGACAGTTACTGTCTCTCTGTATCTCCTCCAAGTCGGTACAACATCTCTTTGGTTCACTCCGAGACTCTTGGATACTTCGTGATGACTGGGTATTGTGTGATGTCCTTAGGTTAGTTAGGTTTAAGTAGTTCTAAGTTCTAGGGGACTGATGACCATAGCTGTTGAGTCGCATAGTGCTCAGAGCCATTTGAACCATTTGAACTCTTGGATACTTCCCTTATTGAGAGCCCTTCCTGGCACAAAGTAACAATGCGGACGTGATCTAACCGCGGTACTGACCGTCTAGGCATGGCTGAACTACAGACAAGACGAGCCGTGTACCTCCTTCCTGGTGGAATGACTGGAGCTGGTCGGCTGTCGGACCCACTCCGTCTAATAGGCGCTGCTCATGCATGGTTGTTTACATCTCTGGGTGAGTTTAGAGACATCTCTGAACAGTCAAGGGGCTGCGTCTGTGATACAATATCCACAGTCCACGTATATCTTCAGGAGTTATGGGAACCACGATGATGCAAAGCTTCTTTTGATGTGTGTAGTATACTGACTACTTTTCATTCCCTACCCCTGACGACAGAGCCGATCTTCAAGTAATGACCCATTCAAGTGTCAGGGACTTTTCAGCCAAAAGCATAGCCAGTTAGTGGTGTGCCATTTGTGAATAATTGGTAAGTATGCTACCTTACAACCAAGGGAATATGCCGAAAAACCTTGGTCAGAACTGGCGGATAGGAAGTATTTTTAATTTTGTATCTGGACGTTGTGTCCCAGATAAAAATACAGAGCCTGGTGAATGTGAATTAATTCATTATTAACCAGCAATTAAACATTTCGAACTAAACGTTGACGGTATCGACCACTCAGGGTTTCCCAAATACCTTCGAGTCTTCCCTTCTCGCTCGTGAATTCTCACCAGTAATTGTCTCTGTCTCTTCTTCAACAAACCAGTGTCTGGTTTCCTGCTATACATCCGCAGCCACTGTATGCATTCAACGAAAGAAACTTCAGTATAAAGTTCACCAAACAGCTCTAAAGGCGCCACCATTGCGTAAAGACCGAGCATTAATGTTTATCAAACAGAATATCTCATTCTTTTAACCCTCTTCTTCGCAAGTCACTGCCAAAATAACACTCCGAAACATAAATCGTCCACATATGCTAACTTTCATACCACCTGTCAACTGGCCCTCGCTTAAAACCTCAGATTACATTTATTCCTAAATGGGCATAGCGTGTGAGTCAATTAAAATATATTTAAATCATAAAATATTATAGAACAGGAAATATAATCATACTTATGCGAAAAGAAAATGTACTAACAAACATGAAAAAACTTACACTAAAAAAAAGGAGCGAGGTAGCACATTGGTTAGCACACTGGACTCACATTCGAAAGGACGACGGCTCAAATCCCCGTCTGGCCATCCAGATTTATGTTTTCCATGATTTCCCTAAATCGCTCCAGTCAAATTTCGGGATGGTTCCTCTGTAAAGGGCACGGCCGATTTCGTTTCCCCCGCGCCGTAACCGTCTGTTTCTAAATGACCTCGTAGTCAGTGGGATGTTAAACTCTAAATGTTCCTTCCTTTACACTAAAAGAAGAACATATGCAGAAGAGACAATAACAGTAAGAAAGAATAAGTGTGTAACAGAATCGCTATAAGCTGCTGCAGCTTCGTGGCGTAAAGTTATTGGCGGCGTTAAAACATCGTGACCAAAGCACAAGAACGGAAAGCTACGCAATCTGATACAAGAGGGTTGGAACTTAACCGATACAAAAGAGTTACACGTTTGTACCTGTTACTGCCCTTCAAAGCAGTCACTACCGTTGTGTAGAACCCGTTGCCCGCGATGCGGAAGGCGTAGTATACCGTTAGCAGAGCCTGTTCTGTTGGTGGTGTGAATGGAGCGGTCTACTGCCTTCGAATCTATGGAACAGTTCTGAAGCGAATGCCGAGAAGTGATTCCTTTGTCTTCAGAGTATGGTGGATGGTGCAGTACTTCCCAGACCCATCAACCGAACAGAGCAACCACAGCTTGCGCTGTATGCGCCCACGCATTGTCGTGCAAAATGATGGGTAGGTTGCGCAGAAAGTGTCGCCACTTCTTTCGCAAAGCTGGTCACAGGTGATGCTCCAAAAATAAACAGTAATACTATGCACTGTCGGTCTGCCGTGAAGGAACGTAATGCATTAGGATAACACCATCACAGTCGTACACGAGAATCACCATAACTTTCACAATATTGGGGCTCTGACGCACTTTCGACTTTCGCGGCGACCCGTAATGACGCCATTCGTTGGATTGGCGTTTCACTTGTGGCTCGTGAAATGTGGCCATGTCTCATCCAGTGTTACGATACGGCGTAAGAAAGCCTCTCCTTCGCGCTCATAGCGCTCCAAGTGCGTCTGAACAGCGTCGTAAGGCATCCATTTCTGCATTTCCACCAAGTCATGCGGAAGCCATCGTGACGCAATTTTTCGCATGCACAGACGTTCCTTCAGGATGCGAAGCACAGTCGTATGTGCTAATCAGATTTCGTGGGGGAGCTCAAGAATCGTATGGCAGCGATCACTCTCCACTAACGCGGCAACAGCATGCACTTCTTCTCCAGAGAAGCTAGGACGACCTGCCCGATGCATGTTTGCCGACCTTCGTTGAAGGCTTTCCCCAACTTGCCACTGTTCTGTACGACAATGCCGATTTCCCGCACGTCTCTTGAAGACCTTAGTGACACTGTCGTGCTGTACGTTCTCTGGCACATTCTATCTTGATCCAACTCCGTTGTTCCTGTTTCGAAAACATAGTGACACCGTTACGTTAGACTCCTCGCTCACAAGTGACTGTTTCCCACGATTGTGCGCACGCCGGTGACGTGGGACGGGCGAGTCCATTTGCTCAGATGGAAAGTAGGTATGTTAACAACGTAGTAGATTCCACTGCATGGTGTCTCCACAGCAGTGTTGCTACTATTTAAGTTCCAAACTACGTAGTACAGATTAACAAAAATACTGCGAGAGAACGTTTCTGATAGAATTATTTGTTGAGTTGTAACTAAGTATTCTCTGAGACCAGCCATAGATCCTTCGTATAAAGAAAGATTAGTAACGAATAACATAGTAAATTTTTCTTGATTCAAAACTTGTTTGTAGAATTGGTGCAATCGCTTACTCCACGTGCAGGAGCAACTGCTACTACTCAGTTTCATTTAGTTGTATTGGTATCAGTAACACGTGAAAGGGTCACGTAGAGTTTTACATTCAGAAAATAGGATAAAATTTCCTGCATCATTACGGGTGGTAGATTATAACACATCAATTAATGGTACAGCTGTAGTGATGTCCAGTTGTAGTCTAAATTGAGCCACCAGTAAAAAACAGAGCTAAACTCGTGCATAAGAAGTAATGTTCACTTACCTTCCTCAGTTATGCAGGGAGAAGGAGACCATAGCCAGGAGCTAAACTGATAGACTGCAATCATTGTATGGTTGTGAAATGTACGACAGAGAAATTAAAGCGTGTGAACTACAGTATGTAAACATGTAAACATATTATCAGGATTAAGAGTACAAAGAAGAAACGGACATTAGAACAGATAAAAAAAGAAGTCTGCAGAAAACACATGTCACATTGAGGGATACATTGGTACCACAAATGCCAAGGCTTCCATGATTAGTTAATCTGACTGTGGGAGAATAAAACGTTCGGGGTGATCATGACTGAAATATTTCTGATAACGTTCGTTATAGGAAGTAAGCTGACTAGAGGAGACAGACGTAGAACAATAGGCCACAAGGAATTTATCTTGACACAATAAAATACATCAAAAACTACACAACGGATTGAAAACGCTATCTGGCGATACCATCGTTGACGCTCCCCTGCCTGACACCCCAGAGAATGGGACAGGGGAGGGGGGGGGGAGGGTAAGCAACATTGAAATCTTAAATAGGAACATCCCAATTTTAATGTAGATACGGACTCTGTGGGGAAAAAAATACGTAAAATTTGTATGTAGCAGTTATGCCGTTTGTGATAAAAGGTGCTCTAATCACAAAAACACTGAGTTCAAAACGTATTATCTCGAGAATAATGCATTAGACCAAAAAGAGAAAATCAGACGTTTTCCGTTTTTGTGAAAGAGGCTTGTTTGACGTGAGTCCTCTCACCTCGTGCCAATTACGTGTTCGTTTTAGGTGTGTCCCTTCACTTCTCACCAACGGATTTCTTGTTTGCAAGAATTATGTCACAACAAATCCTCAAAAATATAACCGCCCTGTACGATGCACGTATTTATCCGCACGTGTAATGATACTGCACAACTGAGGAGTGTTCCCGATATAAACTTTTGACATACATCAGTGATATGTTCAATCATGTTATCGCACGTTGTTAGCACTTCATTATAAACTTCGCTCTTACAGTGAAACCTGAAACAAAAGTCAGGCGGAGTAAGACATGACTGTATTTGTAAGCCAAAACACTCAAACGCCTTTTCCGATCCAGAGACAATTGTACACATGACCTAATACTTCCCTTGCAGCTACAGAATAATGTGCTAGAGATCTATCATGTTGAAACCACATTGCCGGTTGTAAGTTCAAGGGAAAGTCTGTAAGCAATACTGGAAGGTCACCCTGCTAGAATATTTACCGCCGCTGATAGATGGTGCACCAATGAGTTTCTCACCAATTATTCCACACCATATATTCACATTTCATGAACGGTGATATTTATTTTGGCGTGACCAATGTGGGTTTTTCACGATCCAGTAACGCATGTTGTATAGATTAATAGTACAGTGGTTGGTGTAGGTCGACTATTCAAAGAACAGTACTCGAGCAAAGAAATTGGGATCTCTGTATTTGCTGAAGAAACCCCTAGCAAAATGTTACTTGGTTCTGGAAATCTTTGCTATGAAGTTCCTAATGGAGGGACATATGAAGCGGGCGATATTTTCTTCATTTCAGAATTAGGAAAACAGCAGTCTGACTAATTTGCGATTCATTTTCTGTTCTTTGACGGTTCCTTTTCTGTAGTTGCACAGTTCCCTCGGCGGACAACTGCCGAATAACACGGCATAAAGAAGCGTGTGATTACTACACCCTGTTTGGAAAACGTTGAGCAGAAAAACTTACAGCATTTCCGATATACCGGCCACGTTCTCCCTCTCTCTTATGACATAGTAGCCCGCATTCTAAGTTACAACGCAGATAATTTTTTTAGGGTGGTGGGCGGATATCCAGGTGGGACTAACATAACAGGGGATGATATGGAACAAGGATTTGTAGGTGTGGAGGATGGTAGAGTGGTTCAACCCCCATGTCTGGCCAGAGAGGAGTTTAAGGTGTCAGAGGGGGCTGTGGGCCTTGGATTGGATAGAGCAGAGATGAGGGATCCAGGTGAGATGACAGTCAATGGTGAGGCCAAGGTATGCGACGGTGGAGGAGAGGTGGACAGGACGGGCGCAGATGTTAAGGGAAAAATCAAGGAGCTGGAAGGAGAGAGTAAGTCGGAGTTTAAACAGGAGTCCAGGATGCCATACACGGTCGTAGGCCTTTTCGAGGTCGAGGGAGACAAAAATGCTGGAGTGACGCGAGTTAAGCTGGAGGGAGAGGAGATGAGTGAGGCGTAGGAGTTGGCCATTGGCCAGAGAAGAAAGGTCGAAAACCACATTGGGTGTTGGGGAGGAGGTGGTGTCGTGGAGGTGGTGATGGATGTGTTGAGTAAGGATGGATTCCAAGAGCTTGCTGAACGCTGAGGTGAGACATATAGGACGACAGGAAGAGGCATCAGCTGGAGGCTTGTTGGGTTTGGAGAACATCAGGATATGGGAGGTCTCCCACAGTTCGTGGCAGATGCCGTTCGCAAGGATTACGTTGTAGAGGGTGGCAAGGACTCCAAGGAAGGAGGGAGGGCAGTGTTTGAGATGGCGGTAGATAATGCAGTCGTGAGTGGGAGCGGTGTTGCGTTTAGTGCGGAGTGTGAGGCTGATGTCCTGTGTAGTGATGGGAGTGTTGAAAGATCTCTGTTGGATTCCTTTCATGTTAATTTCTTAAAACTGTTGTCATTTACGGCATAAATTCCTCTTCTAAATTTACTGTGGTGTTTATGACTATCTGGGAGGAGACTGAGCAGTGAAACGTGTTACTTTTACACATAAACAAGAACGATCAGTCACACTACCACACTTTAAAACACAGTTTATATGTAATTCATGTCACACAGTCTCATACGGACCCTACATCCACTTTCTTTTATATACTGTATATGATAAGATACTGTCATTCCCCTTCCCTTCTGTGTGAGAGGATGAATGAGCAAATGTATTTCTAGTTGCATGCTTGATGGTAGCAGACAAGCCTGTCTGCTAGAGAACAGTAGGACCAACGTCGGAACAGGTAGCTACGCTTTCTAAAAGCAGAGAGGTTTCTATTCTTAGTATGGCCCTGTCTGTCCCTTGCCATGTTCGTATAGGAAGCTGCCTCTCTGGTCACTTCCGTTTGTATCTGTTAAGCAAGCTCAGTAGGGGCCCAGGAGTCTGTCCGCGGCGAGCGTCTGAAGTGGTAAGATCTCCGGCTAACGCGTGTCTGCTAAGTCCATAGGACAATGGATTTCTTAAGTTCAGCATAACTGAAAATTTAATCATTTTATTTCAGGTTTAGTTCTAAAATATCTAATGTTATCTTAAATTGCAACACAGTGTAATTCGAGTGTGAAGTTCAGAATATATTCCGGTAGTTGCTTTGTCACTACCTTGTGAGTAAAGTGGAACCACGTGTTGATCAGTAACTCTAACTAAGATTATCAATCTTTAATGCGAATGTGCGTGAGATTATAACGTCTCGTCTTGACAATATTTTTCAATATAGCAACTTTTCTTTATGTTCAACCCACGTGGAGTGTACTTTGTGAGACCAGTACCACGTGCTTATACAATTGTTTGACCCATCAGGTAAGACGATAGTAACCAGTCCGAGGTTTTTCTTTTGTAAATTTATTTTAATTATCAAAATTATTGTGGAGTTACACTCTTTGTGTAAACCAAGTTGACCACGTGAAGCATGTGGTGTAACCATCAAAGTAACCCTCAGCTATTTTTTTCGGGAAGATTTCACAGAGAGTTGGTATGAATTTAGTATACCAGTGTGTGGTAATTTCATGATGGACAGGATTGCGCTACGAACGTAACTTCTTTGGGTGAAAATTGAATCGGTTGGTTGTGGTTAATTTCCTCTTGCATATGTTTCAACGTTCTTCGTGTGTTATTTTATGAATGCAGTGTTGTATGTAGTCTCCCAATCTTGGCTCCCTATTTGATGTGTTCCGTAAGATTACAAACTGACATTTTTTCACAATCCTAAATAAGGCACCAGTTTAGTTATGAATCAAGTTTGATATGCTGAAATTTTAACAGAACAATGATCAATGTTAAAATAAATGTCCAAATATGAACTGATTTATTTCTTTTTATTTAAATTGTCTTTTTATATATATGTCACCGGTTTTCGTAAGATGAATACTAAAAGATTATAATTAATGTTAGTCTGGTTGGGAATTTGGTAATCTAGACTGGATACCTGGTGAAACAGTTGCGCAGTAATGCAAGGTTAACTTCCTCAGATAGCTCACAGCTTTTAATCCACTTTTATGGTCTTGAATATCAGCACCGCTTGCAGTACAACTTAAAGAATCAACATAACAGTGTTAAGTTCAGATGGTGGTGTGTGGACCAAGTACTGTACGCTAGGAGCAAGGGGAGGAGCAGAGGTATCCGTACGTTCGATGATGTCGCGGAAGAGGGAATAATCAAATTGGGGATCATCTGGAAAGGAAAAGACATCGGATAGGTGGGAGGCAAAGTGGTTGACCTTACTGAGGTTGTCAGGAAAGGGACGGTCATCAAGGAGGAGAGGGTTCTGCGGGGTAGGGCGGTTCCCAGTAAGGAGGTGGAAGCAGACCAATACTTGGAAGAGTTTATTGGGAGCGTGGCGTTGGGTTGTGTGCATGTCTGTCGCCAGGCACGGTGTTTCTTCGCAGTAAGCATGTTGCGGATGTGTCGTGAGTGTGTCCTGGTCACGAGTGCGGAGAAAAGATCGGTAGAGGCAACGGGATTCACGAAGGAGAAGGACAGCCTGTGGAGGCAGGGCTGGGAGGTGAGGGTGGATGGGTTTGGTAGGTATGTGGGTGGATACGGCGTCAGACAAGGTCTGGTGGAGAAAGGCAGTGGTGCAGGAGATGTCATCAGGAGATTGGAGGGTAGGGTCGTGGCGTTCGACCTGAGTGTGTATGGAGTGCCGGTAGGCATCCAAGTTGGCGCGGGAGTAGTCGTCGACAAGTTTAGGAGGAATGTCAGGTCGACGAGTGGGCCGGGGATGGCGACCATCAGAGGCAGTGAGGAGTACGGGAGCATGGTCACTGCCAATGAGGCCAAGGTCATCTGCAGTGGTGCGCCCATGCAGTCAGCTCATGAAGGAACGTATTTAAGGAAGTATGGACGACGTGCATGCATTAAGATGAAGCCAAACAATAAATCGATCAATGTTTCAAATCAGTTACACGGATGAAATTGAAAAAAGAAAAACACCGAGTCGTTTGTGGCACACGTCTCTATTTGTGTTCCTGATCGAACGCGTTTCTGCCAGTATAATACCGTTTCGAAACTCAATCGTCTTGTTTGTCGATTACAGCGCCACCTATCGCTCAATAACAAAAGTGTTATATACAAAGAATAGCTTCAGATTCTATGACAAAGAGGGGAAGTTGTTATCAAAGATTTCAAAGTTACCCCCGCCCCAGCACGTAGGGTCGGGGCTGGGGGAAGTGGGGGTTAACATTGGTATCGCCAGATAGTATTTATAAAAATATTGAACTCGTAATTATCCGTTTTTTCATCTAATTGGTAGATTTGAGACTTCGTTGTCTCAACATAGAAAACTCACTCAACATTCGTTACAATGGAATTGCTACGTTTGGACTCAGTATCAATATATAACACATTTTAACATTTTGTCTGTCCACTGAATAAAACTATTGTTCTTCTGTTGTCACGGTTATGGGGAATAAGAATTTTATAATAGGAATTTCCTATCACATACCGTTTTCCGGTATAAGTTTTATTAATTATGAAAAAATACATAATTTTAAATCCTTGGAAAGACAAATGTTTCATCCAAGGATTAAGTTTAGAACGTCAGGTTGCATGTTTTGCAGTGTCTCGATCTAAGGGCCAACAACATTCTGCCAACATGCGGCAGTACCACCATGTCACCAATCCCTTTTCCATTTCTGACATGGCCTGGTGGAGAAGTTCCCCTTGTTCACCAATTGTATGCCTCCTACTTCTGAGGCATAAGTCAGATTGGAATCACGGAAATGTAAGTTTGGAAACATCATGTTATTCACAATCTCTTTGTAGTCATCAGATCTGTGATTTTCAAGAAAGTGCGTAACCACTGACTTGAAAGCATTCCATGCATCTTTTTCAGTCTCACTTAGCAAGTTGGTGAAAACTGTATCTTGCCTAAGCTACCGCATCTGGGGGCCAATAAGTACACCCTCTCTGCGCCACTGAAACTTTGTCTTCATGTGTGCGAAAGCTTTCTCTTCTCGATCCAGCGCTTTTACACATATCTTCATTAACCCCGTACTAAAATCGAGCCGTGGACTCATTTTAACTGGAGTGTAGGGGTTACATACGTAATGTTATTTATTTTTGCGACTGTCCCACCCGCAGAGAAAGCAGCACTACTTCGTGTAATCTTGTTGCTTACCAGTCAATAGCCATATTTCTCGTATTTTCAGATTTGCACAGTTTCCCATTATACATATCATAGTGTAAGTAAATGAGTAACTCTCTCATAATTTCGTAAGTCTGTTTCTTGTTAACCGAACATCCGACTGGAACTGAGGCATATTTTTTATCAGTATGAAGGACGACTGACTTTAAACTTGATTTCCAGGAGCCAGTGAAGACTCTCCATTCATCAGAGTTGCGAACATGACAAAGCGGTCGAAACAAAACATTGATATTTTTACAGTACACAATCGTCCGCCCCCGATAGCTGGGTGGACAGCGCGACAGAATGGCAATCCTAAGGGCCCGCGTTGTATTATTGGCTGGGCCGGAGATTTTCTCCTCGAAGGGACTGGGTGTTGTGTTGTCCTAATTATCATCATTTCATCCACATCGAAGCGCAAGTCGCTGAAGTGGCGTTAAATCGAAGGACTTGCACCCGGCGAATGGTCTACTCGACGGGAGGCCCTATTCACACAACATTTACATTTAGTACACAATCTCCTTGGAGGAAGAGAAAATGTGTTCAAACTAAGCCTGGCACCTCCTACATTAAGTCACTTTCACACTCTGAGCTAGAAAATTCCATACCTGCGGTCGTGAAGACAGTGAATCAGATTGCGCCTGTGACACATTCAAGTCCGTACAGAAGTCGTTAAGTTTTCCCTGCGCAATGCGATGAGGTGAAGTTGACTGTGGTGGCAAATACTCCGGATGTACGGACCAACACCTGCTTTGCTAGTTGCTGCTGTTGTCTCGTCCCCAAATGAAATTTTGCATGCAGTGATGCCTCCTATAGCAATCATAAACAATCATAACCTGGTACGTGCAGCACGATATTTGCTTCGACGAGAGCCATTTTTCATGTTTAATTGGCTAACTAAAAGCCAACTGTTGTTCAAATGGTTCAAATGGCTCTGAGAACTATGGGACTTAACTGCTGAGGTCATCAGTCCCCCAGAACTTACAACTACTTAAACCTAACTAACCTAAGGACATCACACACATCCATGCCCGAGGCAGGATTCGAACTTGTGAGAGTAGCAGTCGCGCGGTTCCAGACTGTAGCGCCTAGAACCGCTCGGCCACACCGGGCGGCTGCCAACTGTTGTCTTTTTATGATTTAACTTACGCTAGTACCATTAGCATGTTATTTACAGCCAGTTTCCCGGCAGCTCTTATAAACACATATTTGAGCATTATTTATGTAGCGACAACAGTAAATATTCGCTAGGGCAACGGAAAATAGACCCTTGGGTTTGAAAGGTCTCTGTTGGATTCCTTTCATGTGGATTTCTTAAATCTGTTATCATTTACGGCATAAATTCCTCTTCTAAATTTACTGTGGCGTTTCTGACTATCTGGGAGGAGACTGAGTAGTGGAACGTGTTACTTTTACACATAAACAAGAACGATCTGTCACACTACTACACTTTAAAACACAGTTTACATGTAATTCATGTCACGCAGTCTCATACGGAACCTTCATCCTCTTTCTTTTATATACTGTATACGATAAGATACTGTCACCCCCCTTCCCTTCTGAGTGAGAGGATGAATGAGCAAATGTATTTCTAGTTGCATGCTTGAGGATGGCAGACAAGCCTGTCTGCTAGAGAACAGTAGGACCAACGTCGGAACAGGTAGCTACGCTTTCTAAAAGCAGAGGGGTGTCTATTCTTAGTATGATCCTGTCCGTCCCTTGTCATGTTGGTATAGGAATCTGCCCCTCTGGCCACCTCCGTTTGTATTTGTGAGCCACCCTCAGGAAGGGACCACGGCAGTCTGTCCGTGGCGAGCGTCTGAAGTGGTAAGATCTCCGGCTAAGCGCGTGTCTGCTAAGTCCGTAGGACAATGGATTTCTTAAGATCAGCGTAATTCGAGTGTGAAGTTCAGAATATATTCCGGTAGTTGCTTTGTCACTACTTTGTGAGTAAAGTGGAACCACGTGTTGATCAGTAACTCTAACTAAGATCATCAATCTTAAATGCGAATGTGCGTGAGATTATAACGTCTCGTCTTGACAATATTTTTCAATATAGCAACTTTTCTTTATGTTCAACCCACGTGGGGTGTACTTTGTGAGACCAGTACCACGTGCTCATACAATGGTTTGACCCATCAGGTTAATAGTAATATGATTGTAACCAGTTTGCGGTTTTTCTTTTGTAAATTTCTTTTCGATCTAATTTATTTTAATTATCAAAATTATTGTGGAGGTACACTCTTTGTGTAAACCAAGTTGACCACGTGAAGCATGTGGTGTAATCATCAAAGTAGCCCTCAGCTACTCTTTTCAGGAAGATTTCACAAATTAATGCAACAACGTTACACATGGCGACCCTGTTCTGTGATTCCGCTAGACTCTGGAATCTCTGAAACGTTAGATTACGAGCGTTGTATAATCTTAATTTTTTCCCTGCAGCGCTCAAACAACTTCTGCGTTGTTTCTGAGCAGACTATCAAATGATTCACGGCGTTGTTGAGCGGCGTTGTGTTGTTTTGTTTTCTATATTGTGTGTTTTATATGTGTGTGTGTGTCTTTTTTTCTCGCTTGTAAATTGCACTGCTTCGATCAAAGTTAAAAATTTGTTTTGCATGTGAAAAAGTGCGTACTAGGTTGGGTACCTTTCGTGTAACTGTCGTAATTCTTGGGGGATACATTTATTGTGATTAGTGTGTTGCGTACCGGGTATAAATTGAACTAATTCAGACACGTAACCAAGCTAAAAGTAGGCGGTCCAACAACTTAAGCAACATGGACCAAGGGGATAATTTGATTTCGAATATTAACGCGTCGGACGGTTCCGACTATGCAATGGGGAATACTTCAGAGGAAATGCAAAACAGGACAAACGGGCTCACAGCAGAGCCAGAAATTAATTTGCCCCCTACTAACCAAATTGATTTGGCAGAACTCATGAAAGCCTTATTGTAACAAAATACAGAAAACGCAGAGAAATCAGAAAAATCGTTCCGAGAACAAAAGGAATCATCTGAAAAATCGATTCGAGAGCTAGGCGAACAAATGACAGAGAAATCTGAAAAATCGATCCGTGAGCTAGGCGAACAAATGACGCAAAAATCTGAAAAATCGATCCGGGAGCTAGGCGAACAAATGACGCAGAAATCAGAAAAATCGTTCTGAGAACAAAAAGAATCATCTGAAAAATCGATCAGCGAGCTAGGCGAACAAATAGACGAAAAACTAATCCAGCAGACAAATAAAGTCGACAAGTCGATGCAGAGAATGTCCGATGATATCTCACAAAGAATAAACAATCTGGCAAGTGAAATAAAAAGTGATATTATGAAAGAATTAGGCCGTACATTTGAACAAATCGATAACCGTCTGCAAGCCTTAGAACAGGGCAAGCGGAGTCGCGATGCGGAATCGAAAGAGTGTGAAGAACAGCTACTTAGGAATTTCCAAGCGCTGAGAGAAGAATCCCAAAGAGAACACCAGAAGGTAATTTCCAGGGTCCAGGAGGCGGAAACGCATTGTCCAGCATCCATTAGCAACACAGTAGTGGACAACAGTCAAGCGATTCACGCACTCGAACAGCAAGTGGAACAATTGAAGCAGACTGGGGTGGAGGACAACAGACAAATACATGATAAGATTGTGGCATTAGCGGACATCGTAGGCACGATGAAGGTGACGGAGAGCGATAACAATACTACACCGGTAGCGGTCGTAGAGACCGAAGAAGTGCGTTCACTTCTTAGATTTCAGAAGGGACAGTTCGAAGTGAACAGGCGGCACAAAGCTGTAACAGGCGAATTACAAGAACGCGTGGCGCATCTGGAAAGCCTCATGGGGTGTGATTACGAACTCGCCAATAGCACTAAAAATAGCCGTACGCACAGTGCAGAGAGGGACTCTGGCCACGAGGGACATTTCGACGACAGGGAAGAATGTATTTTGAGGGGCAGACATGAGAAAAATAGAAACATTCAAGGGCCTCACCGGGAGGAAATGCAGGGATTTGATATCAAACATTTCCTTACGGTGAGAAAGTTTGAGATATTTCGAAATTCGCAAAAAGGAATACATCCACGAGCATGGCTCGAGCAATTTGAGTTGTGTCTTCCCCCCGACTAGGCAAGTTCACGTAAGATAGAATATATGTGTGGCTATTTGGAAGGCGAACCGGCGATTCGCATGAGGTCGGCAGCGCGTCACTGCAACTCCACTCGGGAGTTTCGACAAGCCTTTCTGTCTGCCTATTGGTCGGAAGCGGCACAAGATAGGGTCAAGCATGGCATAATTATGCTGCCAAATTTGAACCAGTCTGGTTTCGGCAGCCCAGCACGCCTATTCGACCACATGCTGCAGGCAAATCAATTTCTATACGACCCATACGGGCCTGCGGAACTAATTAGGATATGTATCACCAAATTGCCGATGCACTTGCGCCACATCATTCTTGCGGGACGATGCAAAGAGGACGTGGAAACGTTTAAGACACTTCTCCAAGAGTTGGAATATAATACAGCAGAATGCCCGCTTAATCAGGCACAAAGTTATTACGGGGCACAGCAGCACGATCGCAGTCGTGGCCGTAGTGCTAATCAACGGCGTGACTGGTCGTCGCGACGCGAATGGAACAATAATTGGGACGGCCATATAGAAACTGGGGTAGCAGTCGCGAACACAGGTGGAACAACAGAAATGATCGAGGACGTGGACAAGATCGTGGATGCAACAGGTACGGCAACCAGAATCGATACTACGATGAAGACGGTGGGAATAGGATTGTAGGCGGAGCACCACATGATGTTGAAATTCGGCCGGCGAACCCTAGACGTAATCCAGCAAATGGAAATGAACAAACCCGGCAATTGCAAATGATCAGCGCAGAAGGCGCCCAATCGGAACAAATGAGCGACATGGCAAATGAGTACATAGGGTATATAGAAAGGACAGTGAGGAGTAGAGAGGATGGGGAAGAGAAACAATTGATTAGTTTACATTGGTGATAAATGCATTTTGAATAATATGTTGCTAAACATAATGATAAAGATGTTTCTATGTGATTCATTGAAGTGATGTTTTTAGGTTTTTTTTCTTTCCTTGTGCAATTAGGATTTAGGTTGGTTCAAATGTGAAGATAAAAGGTTCCTTTGTGAATGAGTGAAATGCTGTTTATGTTTTTTTTTTTGTGTAAATTGAAACGAGTCGCTCCTAAGGGAAGCAAGATCTGTGTTGAATTAATGCAAAACTCAGGGGAATATCCGATGTGTGGGTATTATGGGACTGGCAAACCCAGGTCCCCAGCTGTTAGTAGCCTTGTTTCCGATTTTCTGCTTTCAGTGCTACTATCTATCTATTACTATTCTATATCTGTCAGTATAAATGAGGATCTGTTACTATAGTATGCGTGCTGTATGAATATTTTAAGATAGGAGAACTCTGAGAAAGGAATGAGTAAGTTTGGAATCTCGAAAACAGGATGCGATAATACGATTGTTTAACCAATATACGCTAATATGTTAATATTGATGATATATGTCTTTTTTGTTCTTTATAGCTGAGTACGTAAAGTGCTGTCTGTGGATTTCGTAAGTAGATTGATTACCTTCAAGATGGAAGAAGAGTTGTGGTTTGTGTAATTTACATGGCCCTGAAATAGTATTATGGCAGTCAAATGACGAGCAGTTTTTCAGCAAATGGTGAATGGAACAGAAATATGGATCCTTCCTGTAGTCTTGATTGATGTTGAGCCAGAGCCTGAAAAATTATTCTGCGTTAATACTTGTCCTAGAAAAGCGACGTTTATGTGTTTTGCTGATCTGTGAACATTACAGCTTACTATTTTCGCTGGTGCGGGATGCACTGCAGCCTATATGATTTGTACTGAGGAAATTTCCTTCTTGAAGGTAGAGGAAGATTAAATAATTTTGATTATGGGACCGAAGGAAAGCTTGGTTTAAGGTAATAAGGATGAAGCAAAACATTTGTCATTTAAACTACAGGAGGATTCGGATCTTTTGTGTCTGTTGTAAGTTCAATATGTTAAGATGAAACTGTTTTACAGAATAGAGGAGACCACAATTTTGCCATTCATGAGAAATGAATCCAGAATAACCACCACAGGCGAAATAACTGATTTGGAAGCGAAAGGTAACTTAAAGAAGGAACAAAATGGGTAAGAAAATGTAGTATAACCTGTATAAGGAGAATATTTTTACCCCGCTCAGAGTCATATATGTGATTAATTCTTGTGATAACGTAATTTTAGATGAAATTGTCTTACTGTTTTATGTGTGAACATATGAGTATGATAAATGTATAATTGCGAGTCTCTTACCAGGTGTGTCAACTGGTATAAATGTTTTGGCATGTAAATAACCATTGTTCTTTTTACTATGTATGTTTAAGGAAGGTTTCTCCATATTTATCATATGACAAGATATATGCCGCAAGCGTCAAGAAGGGGACGAATTAGAACAATGTTGTAGTGGTATAAACACTGTGTTGACGTAGCATTGAAGTAGCTTGTTGGATTAAGAAGTAGTTAAGAAGTTTATTTTGAGTAATACATGTTTATGGGTAGTTAGTTTGTAGTATAGGCAACAGGTGTGTGTGTGTGTGTGTGTGTGTGTGTGTGTGTGTGCGTGCGTGTAAATAACATGTGAACCTTATGCTGCCCTGACCTATACTTGCACAAGGCATAATCCTATTCATTTTAGTGAATTAATAAGTAGCATTTGATTTATTAAAACGGAAGTGAACCACATTAGTGATGTGGATTTGCGTATTATATTGTCAGTTCATTTAATTTTTATTTTTGTACTGTCAAGTCATTTCACTTTTATTTTTAATATTGTCAAGTTATTTAACTTTTATTTTTATATTGTCAATTCATCTAACTTTTTTATTTAAAAAAAATTAAGTCTCACTTTTGTTCTTAAGAATTGTGAAAAACAATACTAAGTGGTATTATGTATGACATTTTGTAATCACATAACTATGATGAACAATTTCTGTGAATGCAGTTGACAACGTCCAAGCGAACCGGCTAAACTCTTACGAGACAGCGGGAGCAGCGAGGAGGAGGACTAGTTGTAAACAGGCGGGTTTCCCAGCAGGACACACTGTCAACAGGGCCACTTTGGGAGCGCAGTCGACAACAAAAGAAGGGCACGCGACAAACACTTTCCCTTGCACCTGGAGCTAATGGGCGGCCGCACCAGTGCGACCCTTCGTGGAGGCGATGACCTGAGATGGGCGAGCGGTCCACCGCGCGGAAATCCATCTGCTGGCAACGTACCACACGCACGCGATCGTGGCGAGACGGGCGCGGTGAAACGACAGAAGACAGGGGATAAAGGGGTGTGGAGCCTTATGACAGGTACTGTCCAGAGAAAATGGCAGTCTTCAATGACGCCTATCAACATTTCCTGACGGATGCCCACTGTGAAGCGACAGTAAATCATGGTTCGATGTTCTCTGGTCGCTAAGAGTGGCACAAAGAAGAGCCATTAAGTGTCATCCTTGCCCAGGGATATCAATCTGGCGTGTCAAACGAGGATACCGCACGAATTTGACAACACAAACATGGAACCAAATCTAGATGTACGTGACACGGGCCACCAAGAGAAACTTCATGAGAGGGCAGAGACGGCGGGATTGCATGCAACAGATGGACAAAAATCCCTACTGACAGCTGCAGCGACAAACCCCCCCCCCTCCCCTTATATTGTGCCTCGGAACAGTGGAACCCTACTGACAGCTGCAGCGACAAACCCCCCCCCCCTCCCCTTATATTGTGCCTCGGAACAGTGGAACTACTGAGTGTGTCAGTGAACAGTGGTTATACGGTTCTTAGTCCAATGCATATATGTGTGTTTCAGTCACAGAAACTTTGACTCGTGTGTTTTGCATGGGTTCGATTTATTGGTGTTTATTAGACTGACTCTTGTATTTTGCAGGTGTTCTATTTACTGTTTTTTTCTTTTTTAGGCTTTGACTCTTGTATTTTGCAGGTGTTTCATTTATTGGTGTTTTTTTTTTAGATGCTGACTATTGTACTTTCAGAGCTATTTTATTGATCAATATTTGTTCTTGTGCGATGTATTAGATTTGTGATATTTTGTTTCGTAAATTCATTCCTGTGCCATTGCTCCGTTTATCAGTCAGATAGCTATTCATTCTCATTGGACTGTGATCGATTAGCCTTTGCATGGGGTATATTTATAGTGAGGAACCCCATAAGGGTAACAATCACATAATTAATAGTAGTTTCAGTATAATGACACAGTGATCATTGTTTGCTAACTAACTGAAATATAGTAGAGTGATTAAATTAGTGCCACAAAGCTATTTTAATTCTACAAATCATTAGTTTTATAAGATATAGAATTTTTTTGCGACAACCATTTTGTAAAACATGGTTTTCTTTTCTTATCCATTTATTGCTTTTGCGGATTGTGCATTGTAATGTTCTGCTTTATAATACTGATGTTATTTTCATGTTCTTTTTTAATTGCTGTGGCACCTTTGCTATTTTCATAAATTTTACTTGTTAATAAACAGTCATAAATTTTCCTGTGATCAGTTGGCTCTTGCAATGAGCAAATACTGGTGAACTCCATAAGGGTAACAACCAGAAATTGTTTTCATATTAATGACACAGAAACCATTGTTTTTACTTGCTGACCGAATTAGGTCTACACGATCTTTTAAATAGGTGTCACAGATTGTGTTCTTTTTCTGTTTGAAATTAGTAGATTTTAAATCTTTGTTGAAATTATTGTGTTGTAGCAAGTAGCTGGTGACCTTTTGCCTTTTCTTTACATTTTTGGTTTAAGTAGGGTGTGAGAAGCCTGCTTGGGAATGTCCTAGCATGGCCAGAAAATTCCCTGCACAGTCTTTTCCCGGAGCGTTGGGGTTATGAAAGGTCTCTGTTGGATTCCTTTCATGTTGATTTCTTAAATCTGTTATCGTTTACGGCATAAATTCCTCTTCTAAATTTACTGTGGCGTTTCTGACTATCTGGGAGGAGACTGAGTAGTGGAACGTGTTACTTTTACACATAAACAAGAACGATCTGTCACACTACTACACTTTAAAACACAGTCTATATGTAATTCATGTCACATAGTCTCATACGGAAACTACATCCGTTTTATTTTATATACTGTATATGATAAGATACTGTCATCCCCCTTCCCTTCTGTGTGAGAGGATGGTTGAGCAAATGTATTTCTAGTTGCATGCTTGAGGGTAGCAGACAAGCCTGTCTGCTAGAGGACAGTAGAACCAACGTCGGAACAGGTAGCTACGCTTTCTGAAAGAAGAGAGGTTTCTATTCTTAGTATGGTTATCCGTCCCTTGTCATGTTGGTATAGGAAGCTGCCCCTCTGGCCACCTCCGTTTGTATTTGTGAGCCACCCTCAGGAAGGGACCACGGCAGTCTGTCCGTGGCGAGCGTCTGAAATGGTAAGATCTCTGGCTAAGCGCGTGTCTGCTAAGATCGTAGGACAATGGATTTCTTAAGTTCAGCCTAACTGAAAATTTAATCACCTTTATTTCAGGTTTAGTTCTAAAATATCTAACGTTATCTTAAATTGCAGCGCAGTGTAATTCGAGTGTGAAGTTCAGAATATATTCCGGTATTTCCTTTGTCACTACTTTGTGAGTAAAGTGGACCCACGTGCTGATCAGTAACTCTAACTAAAATTATCAATCTTAAATGCGAATGTGCGTGAGATTATAACGTCTCGTCTTGACAATATTTTTCAATATAGCAACTTTTCTTTATGTTCAACCCACGTGGGGTGTACTTTGTGAGACCAGTACCACGTGCTCATACAATGGTTTGACCCATCAGGTTAATAGTAATACGATAGTAACCAGTTTCAGGTTTTTCTTTTGTAAATTGCTTTTCGATCTAATTTATTTTAGTTATCAAAATTATTGTGGAGTTCCACTCTTTGTGTAAACCAAGTTGACCGCGTGAAGCATGTGGTGTAATCATCAAAGTAGCCCTCAGCTACTCTTTTCGGGAAGATTTCACAAATTAATGCAACAGCGTTACAGGTTTTAATTTGAACTAGTAAAACTTAACCTTTTTCTGAGGAGTTGCGTCAATACGTATATGTAATACGCAACGGTGGTGACCAAAGTGCATTATTTGACATATTACGTATGTAGTTGTATTACAATCTGTTTTGGAAGCTAACACCCTTTCCACACTGGGAATCCCGATAACCTAAGCTAAACATCGCGGGCCTGGTTAGTACTGGATTGTGTCCCAGTCCGGTTACGACGCGTGCTGTTGCCTCAAGCATGCATAAGTCGCCTAGTTGGCGTCCAGCTGAAAGGCTTGCACCAGGCCTATGTGTCCTGCGGCATCGTTACCATTATTATTTTAGAATTCAAGATCAACAAACATTCATACATGCAGGCATTTAGAATACTTACAAGTGTAGTTTGACAAGACGGGAGAGGTAATTGGCGATGGACCTATAATAGGAAACATGGCGGCATGATCTTGAAGGGCAGGGTCCTAATAAAGTTTCGCTGCTAGAGAGGGCCCATGAGAAACCAGTTATGAAAGGACAATGAAACTTTGCGGGAATATTTTTATGACGTGTGGAAGAGAAGTAACGAATAAACCATTGGAAAAGCATAACAACACTCTGCACACACAGCTAGCTGGAACTGCACTTGAGATACAATTTCGCAATTGTTCATAACACTTTTCGGACAACGGTGTTGTATCTGCCTGGTTTTGTGGACAAGAAATGTTCACACAGATCTGGTAGAACAAGCTTCAGTAACAAGAAAGAAAATGTCTTCACCGACGTGTGTTAAGTACAAAGTAGGAATTGATTACTTCAGAAAAACTGTTTCATCTTACATAAAAATATAACAGTACTACAATTCCTCAGAACTGGAAATAACAATATTTATTGGGGGCTGAAGATCTGAACTATATAGTCACTTCTCGGATAAAGACTATACATTCATGTTCAGAAAAAGAACAGGACATCTTGAACAACTAGAGGCAAGACGTTCCTATTCAAAGGGCATGTACATTAGTGTGTTTTGCAGAAATGATTAGCAACTAAACCATATTCGACCGCTGGTTCAAGGTCAACATCGATATTGCAGCGCAACACCACCCACTGTTAAAGTGTGCCTAAGGCTCTCGTTGTCGCTGTAAACCGGAGGTAAGAGATCACTATGACTGGAGCAGATTTGCAGGACGCCTCGCAGACGTATGCGCAAAACGTACCATCAGATCACAGAGTTTGAAAGAGGGCGCATTATTAACATGAAAGAATGTGATGCATCCATCCGGGAAATTGCTGCTCGTTTAGGACCAAGTGTTTGGAAAGCGCAGCTGGTGTGTGGAGAATGGCTCACGGAAGGAGAAGATTTACGTCTCATCCAAATGGCACTGCAAGGCAGATCAGCGTCCTCCTCGTGTCTAACGCGACAGTGGAACAGTGCAACACAGCGTACACCATCAGGGGTGACAGTAGACGTTTATTGCGGCACGGATTACGTGCGTGTCGTCCACTTCTCCGCCTACCTTTGACGAATATACAGCCGGCCGCGGTGGTCTTGCGGTTCTAGGCACTGCAGTCCGGAACCGCGGGACTGCTACGGTCGCAGGTTCGAATCCTGCCTCGGGCATGGATGTGTGTGATGTTCTTAGGTTAGTTAGGTTTAAGTAGTTCTAAGTTCTAGGGGACTGATGACCTAAGATGTTACTTCCCATAGTGCTCAGAGCCATTTTGACGAATATACAGAGACATGCTGCACGGCAATGATGCATAGAACTACGTCATTGTGGTCAGGAATGGCATTAGACAGTGTCTTCGGACGAATCCACGTTCTGTTTACTTGAAAATGATGGCCGCATTTAGGGTCGCATCAGACAGGGGGAGCGACAAGATACACAGCGCCAACTCAAGATCTTATGGTGCGTGTCCAGTGCAATGCGACCAGTGTGACCTACGTGAATGACAGCAAGTGACCCATCGTCATGCCCTTTCTGCGAAGCAGCCGATACGCCATTTTTCAGCAAGCCAGTGCACTACCAGATGTTATTGGACAAACAAGTGCCTTCTTGGTGTCGCAGGTTGTCTGCCTTTTGCCCTGGCCCGCCAGATCACCACACTTATCACCAATCTGAAATGTGTGGAGTTGTGAAACGACACGTGCAGTGCTGTGGCCCAGTGCCGACCACGACAGATGAACTTTGGAACTAGGTGAATGCAGCGTGGGCCGGCCGGGGTGGCCGAGCGGTTCTAGGCTCTACAGTCTGGAACCACGCGACTGCTTCGGAACACAGTCAAGTCCGGAGTAGCGCTAATGAAACAAAGACCCGAATTCTTGCTAGGCCACTAGCCGATCACCGACTCTGAAGTCGGCATTGTCGTTGCGGCAACTCCAAAGTGAGTTTCCGATTGATTGAATGCTACTCTGCATTCGGCGCTCGGCCCAGGAAGCCCGCCGGCCGGAGTGGCCGAGCGGTTCTTGACGCTTCAGTCTGGAATCGAGCGATCACTATGGTCGCTGGTTCGAATCCTGCTTCGGGCACGGATGTGTGTCATGTCCTTAAGTTGGTTAGGTTTAAATAGCTCTAAGTTCTAGGGGATTTATGACCTCAGGGGATGTTAAGTCCCATAGTGCTCAAAGCCATTTGATCCATTTGAACCCAGGAAACCCCTTCGGAGTGAGCAGCACATTTTTCCTTTATTATTACTTGCCTCCTCATCCCACTATTTCCTCGTCCTGTATCTAATTCACGATATAATCATGCAAACTGTTAACATATGTCCGTACGATCGTATCCTACACGAGAGAACGATTCTCGTCAACGAACAACCACACCAACAATGGCGTCAGTGCACGTATCAAACGTGATAGTGTTTGCCGGGTTGTCCCACGTCTGTAGTCGCTGTGTTCACAGTCACAGACGGTGCGGTATGGCACAGAGAAGACGCCTGCCAGGCTCTATACGGTGGAGAGCCATGGGAAGAATGCGAACAGGAGAGTCGCAAACTGACGTGGCCCGATAGATTTTTGTTGTTTTTGGAATGTGGCGACAGTTTATAGAGATGGAAACTCTATCCCGAAGATCAGAAGATCAGGGTGGGGCCGACCACGTGTAAGATCAGAAAGGGGGGGGGGGGGGCTCTGAGCACTATGGGACTCAACATCTCAGGTCATAAGTCCCCTAGAACTTAGAACTACTTAAACCTAACTAACCTAAGGACATCACACACACCCATTCCCGAGGCAGGATTCGAACCTGCGACCGTAGCGGTCCTGCGGTTCCGGACTGCAGCGCCAGAACCGCACGGCCACCGCGGCCGGCAAGATCAGAAAGGCACTATGGTACCTCTTTAGTACTGCACGGCAACTGGCATCGGCCTCCACACCATGCGCTATACATGTTACAGCGAGGTAAATACTGTACAGAAGGCTTCGACAGAGTGGACTTTATTGACGGAGGCCTGCTGTATATGTACCTCCACATGGACCATCGAACATTGGGCCAATGTTCTTTTCGCAGATGAGTCCCGATTTGGTCTGGACAGTGGTTCTCGAGGGATACGTGGAACACTATTTCGAGAACCAACCATTATAAAAAGAGACTGATATCGATGATGACTCCTTATTAGTGTGGACAGGGATTATGTTGACCACTTGAACACCTTTTCGTGAAATTGTTCGCTTAAATGGCCAAGGTTTAACTGCTGTCAGGTATCGTGACAGAACCTCGTGTGCGGTTGTTGCGAGGTGCTGTGGGCCAAGACTTCGTATTGCTGGACGATAATGCTCGGCCTCATAGACCACACATGGTTAATGTCTTCTCGGAAACGGAAGATATTGCAGGCATGACGCGGCCTGCTCGCTCTCCCGATTTGAATCCCATAGAGTACGTTTGGGATGTAATAGGGAGACGGCTTGCATCACCTGAGCATCCGCCAACCACTCTCCAAGGTTTGCGAGCAGCGCTGCAGGAAGAACGGGGGTTACTGCCTCAACATGAGATTGATGACATAATTCACAGCATGCACCGTCGTTTGTCAGGCCTGTATCGCTGCCAGAGGTGGTCGCACCCTATGCTGATGGCGTTAATCAGTTGTCGTAATGGGCGTGTAAATTCGTTAAGTTGGCAAGAAACTAAGAACATTTGTATCTGCCGTTATGCCTGTTGCAGTTGTTTACGTTCTGTATTCTTTATATTGTTTCTACTTTACCATCGCCTGATTGTATTCTCCTGTGGCAAAATAAACGTAACCTTGCAAAATTTCGGATTTTTGCTTTAATTTTGGACACCAGTGTAGGTGCTGCAGGAAAGAGAGCAATGAGGTACATGTAAATGAATTTAAAAATAACTGAAGAGGTAACATGAATGGGAGAAATGTAAATAATAAAATGCTGTCTTCATGAATCGTTTTCACAAGATTGTCAGAAATGTGGACAGACGGCACTGAACTGCACTCGGTGGCTAGAGTGCCGGCCAAAACAGCCCAGGCGCCAAAATACCGAAGTTCGACACACAGCCTGCGGAGGAGATTGGGTCCGTAGATTTAGCGACTTCTGTCGGCGCCTGGGATACCATCTGATGGCCGGGCATGCTATGGCCGAATTGCTCTATCTGCAGGAAGGCTGATACCTATGTGTTAGGTGATCATTTTCCTCGGATGTATTGTTGGTTGCCAGAGGGGCAGGCGTAAGCTGGTGGACCATGGAATGTTCAGCTTTCGTGACACACAGCTGACTGGAGATCGCACACAGCGTCCAGCATTCTTAGCCGTGGCAGCAGTACCGTCTTCAGCAATTTGTGGCGCGATTGACCATCAGCCTCTACCAGGAGCTATTGGGGAAACCAGATGACGCTATGGTTGGCCCGCTAGATGATGCTGCCATAGGCCAAATGGATATCAACTGCGATTTTTAAAATAGGAACACCCATTTGTATTACATATTCCTGTAGTACGTAAAGAAATATGAATGTTTTAGTTGGACCACTTTTTTCACTTTGTGATAGAGGGCGCTGTAATAGTCACAAATGTATAAGTACTTGGTATCACGTAAGATCCCGCCGGTGTGGACGGTATTTGCTTCGTGATACTTTACCCGTGTTAAAATGGAACGTTAACCAATTGCGGAAAAGGTCGATATCGTGTTGATGTAAGGCTATTGTGGTCAAAATGCCCAACGGGCGTGTGCTATGTATGCTGCTCGGTTTCCTGGACGACATCATCCAAGTGTCTGGACCGTTCGCCGGATAGTTACGTTATTTAAGGAAACAGGAAATGTTCAGCCACATGTGAAACGTCAACCACGACCTGCAACAAATGATGACCCCAAGTAATTGTTTTAGCTGCTGTCGCGGCTAATCCGCACATTAGTATCAGACAAATTGCGCGAGAATCGGGAATCTCAAAAACGTCGGTGTTGTGAATGCCACATCTACATCGATTGCACCAGTACCATATTTCTATGCACAAGGAGTTGCACGGCGACGACTTTGAACGTCGGTTACAGTTCTGCTACTGGGCACAAGAGAAATTACGGGACGATGACAGATTTTTTGCACGCGGTGTATTTAGCGACGAAGCGTCATTCACCAACAGCGATAACGTAAACCTATAATACCCACTATTGGGCAACGGAAAATCTACGATGGCTGCGACAAGTGGAACATGAGCGACCTTGGCAGGTTAGTGTATGGTGCGGCATTATGGGAGGAAGGATAATTGGCCCCCATTTTATCGATGGCAATCTAAATAGTGCAATGTATGCTGATTTCCTACGTAATGTTCTACCGACGTTACTATATGATGTTTCACTGCATGACAGAATGGCGATGTACCTCCAACATGATGGACGTCCGGCACATAGCTCGCGTGCGGTTGAAGCGGTATTGAATAGGATATTTCATGACAGGTGGATTTGTCGTCGAAGCACCATACCATGACCAGCACGTTCACCGGATCTGACGCCCGCAGATTTCTTTCTGTGGGGAAAGTTGAAGGATATTTGCTATCGCGACCCACCGGCAACGAGCGAAGATTACGGAAGGGGAACTACTCGCTGTTGAGAGGAATGTCGTTACATGTATTGCCAAATGCATTGAGGATGACGGACATCATTTTGAGCATTTATTGCATTAATATGTTATTTACAGGTAATCACGCTGTAACAGCATGCGTTCTCAGAAATGATAAGTTAACAAAGGTACATGTATCATATTGGAACAACCGAAATAAAATGTTGAAACGTACCTATGTTCTCTATTTTGTTTTAAAAAACCTACCTGTTACCAACTGTTAGTCTAAAATTGTGAGCCATATGTTTGTGACTATTACAGCGCCATCTGTCACAAAGCGAGAAAAGTGGTCCAACTGAAACATTCATATTTCTTTACGTACTACACGAATATGTAATAAAATTGGGGGTTCCTATTTAAAAACCGCAGTTGATATCCGTTTGACCTATGGCAGCGCCACCTAGCGGACCAAGCATAGCGCCATCTGGTTTCCCCCTTCAAGCTAGACAAGTTTCGTTCTTTGCACTTTTTTCGTTTGACGCTTATTTCGTGAGATATTTGGCCCGGTCACGATCAATGGACCACCCTATATATATGCATCAAAAATACTCTCACACATATAACAGAAACAGATATGAACTTGTAATATTGTTTACAATCCTTTAACATATTCCTTAACTCTGGTGCAGAAAGAGTATCTCTCCGTAATACTTTGATGCGCCAATAATCGTGAAGAGCAGCACCTCACCTTGTCCAGACCCACGTCGACTTTCTATAACCGTAATACACACTGATGCTCGTTTCAACCCTACGACACCGTACTAGTACTGGATGACAATAACAGTACCAACAACGCACAGGCTGAATATGCTTTCTGTAAAGTTGGGTACTCATATGGCAAATAGTTTTCTGTCTACACTCTCTCACATAGCCGACGTTTGATTGTAACCACCCTGCAGTTTAGGAAAACCACGAAAAACCTGAATTTATATGCTGAAACCCTTTTTCCTGTCGCACAATACAGAAAGAAGAAAGTAGGAGCTGTACCTACATGATTTATAGTAACGGCTAACATTATCACCGAAAATGTTAGGCAAATGGATTTTCCTAACAGTAGTGGGAGGTGACCACGTCTGTGCATCGGCTGTGCCAAAGATCGGCGACGACGGGAGTAAAAAGGCAGCGAACGCTCGCTGCTGCAGCAGTAAAGCCGTGTTTATCGTCAGCCGGATCTCTTTTGCTATCAGCAGTTCACGAATTATAGCACTCCATTACGGTGATTTAGACGAGGTGGTCTTACTCCACCGCGTAACGATCTGTTTGTCGAATTGAATGGGCTCGACTAAAGGAGCAATGTATTCACAGAAACTCTTGGGATTACACCAACCTTGCGTAGATTTTTCATGCACGCTCTTTACGCGCAATATTTTGTTTCAAGCTACATTTGTACTTTTGCTTGTGTGTTTCGATTTCCTAAATTCCGGGGGGACGAAGAGACTTGAATAAGCCGTCGATAATGGAGACTAGCTTTAGAGAAGGATAGAGTACTGAATTAGCTGCCGCCTTAACCCAAAAGTCATTCCGACATTCCCTTATACTGTTTTAAGGATACCAGAACTAATCTAAAGCCAGATAGCCATACGGAGATTCGAACCTTGACCACGTATCCAATATCTTCATCTCTGCATCATATATTTCCGTAAATAAATTACTAGACATGTAACTTTCTGGACAAGAGATAAATAGTCGGATTTGAAAAAGCACGGACCAGGGCTTGTATGACGTTGGTGTGTGTACAGTGCAGACACTCCCCGCCTGCTTAGGAAGCACAGACACAGTAGCTTTCGTGGAAATTTTACAACAGAAAAGTCTAACTGTAATGCTCTCTATTTGCTTGCTGATCAGCTAGACTTCTTTTCTCTCGTATTTGACATTCACCTCGTACATAAATGGAGCAAATTGTCTGCACTTTAAGGGGCAGATTTTTAAAATATACGCTTTTGTGGACTCGTGATAAACTTTCACTTAACTGCTATGGGTTCAGGAACATCGTCGTTTCAGAAATATAGTTCTCTCTCTTGAGATCGGATCATAATCTATTTCTGCAAAGAAGACTCATTAGACCAGTGAGCGGTGTGCTTAAGGACTCTCTTCATCATTCATTTCACGTCTGCCTCCCCCCGATTAGCCCTCCTTTCAACCCGCCGGCTCACCAGTGTCCTACATACCCATTCCACCAGACGCCTGACGGACAGGCAGCATCCAAATAATTGTTCTCAAGTCTAACATAAATTAAAACAGAAGTACAATTCTGCAGTTCAGATAAATAAGAACTGAGCACTGAAAACTATAAAAACAATAAAAGATGCTGCTGTGATTCTTCATTTTCTCCCGGCGTATTTGTTGAACGAACAGTCTACGGGTGTGCTCCCGGTTCACAGCGTCCAACGGGCACAATATTTCAGTGATCAGACATATCGCCATCATCAGCTCCGCTGACAAACCGAGTTCCTGGGATCGCGCGGTTGTCTTACGTCGCCTCCCCCCAAGGCGTTGCCTATGCTGTCGGCGCCCGAGGACGCGCGAAGTTGGCTGCGGAGGCGATGGTGCCTTCGTCTCTACTAGCAATCTAGTAGAGCTCCAAGCCCTAATGGAAAGCACTGAAGCTCAAATAGTTATGGGTATAGAAAGCTGGCTAAAGCCGGAAATAAGTTCAACTGAATTTTTTTCAAACAATCTAACAGTGTTTAGAAAGTATAAATTAAATACAGTTGGTATTGGAGTGTTTATTCCTGTCTGAAGTAGTTAACCTTGAAGCGAAATTGAAGTAGATAGTTCCTGCGAAATAGTATGGGTAGAAGTTATATTTGACAATCGGACTAAACTGTTAATTGGATCGTTTTACCGATCCTCCGACTCAGATGATATACACTATGTTGTCAAAAGTATTCGGAAACCTGTCTGAAAAAAACTTACAAGTTCGTGGCGCCCTCCATCGGTAATGCTGGTATTCAGTATGGTGTTGGCCCACCCTTAGCCTTGATGACAGCTTCCACTCTCGCAGGCATTATTCAGTCAGTTACTGGAAGGTTTCTCGGGGAATGGCAGACAATTATTCACGGAGTGCTGCACTGACGAGAGATATCGATGTCGGTCGGTGAGGCCTGGCACGAAGTTGGGGTTCTAAAACACCCCAAAGGTGTTCTATAGTATTCAGGTCAGGACTCTGTGCAGCCCAGTATATTACAGGGATGTTATTGTCGCGTAACCACCCCGCCACATGCCGTGCATTATGAACAGGTGCTCGATCGTGTTGAAAGATGCGTTCGCCATCCTCGAATTGCTCTTCAGCTCTGAGAAGCAAAAAGGTGCTTAAAACGTCAACGTAGGCCTGTGCTGTGATAGTGCCACGGAAAACAACAAGGGGTGCAAGCTCCCTCCGTGAAAAACACGACCACATCATAACACCACCACCTCCGAATTTTAATGTTGGCACTATTGGTATATTTGAACACTTCTTAAATAAGGAGCTAATTCAGAGGCTTCCTTTACCAGGATACAGGTTGGCTGGCAGCTTTTCGAGGAGCTCTTTGCGGTGTGGTGGAGTAGCTATGTATGTGAAAAACGCCATCCCATTTGAGTCAATTGATGTTTCAAAGTACTGCACTGAAAAGGTGTTTGAATGTTGTGCAGGTGTGGTTAAATTTAACGGAGCTAAACTTCTAACTGTTGTTATTTATAGATCCCCAGACTCCGATTTCACAACATTTTTGCTAAAGCTAGAGGAGGTTCTTGGTTTACTTTATAGGAAATACAAAAAGTTAGTTATATGTGGTGACTTCAATATTAATTGTATAAGTGATTGTGCAAGGAAGAGGATGCTGGTAGACCTCCTTAATTCATATAATCTTATGCAAACCGTATTCTTTCCAACGAGAGTGCAAGGGAACAGTAGAGCAACCATAGACAACATTTTTGTTCATTCTTCATTACTAGAAGGGCATTCTGTTAGCAAAAAGGTGAATGGCCTTTCAGATCATGATGCACAAATTTTAACTCTAAAAGACTTTTGTGCGGCAACACGTGTTAAATATAGTCATCAGCTGTTTGGGAAAGCTGATCCAGTTGCTGTAGAGACCTTTGTAAATCTTATAAAGGAACAAGAGTGGCAAGATGATTATAGCGCTGATACAGTAGACGATAAATACAGGGTGATTCAAAAAGAATACCACAACTTTAAAAATGTGTATTTAATGAAAGAAACATAATATAACCTTCTGTTATACATCATTACAAAGAGTATTTAAAAAGGTTTTTTTTCACTCAAAAACTTCAGAGATGTTCAATATGGCCCCCTCCAGACACACGAGCAATATCAACCCGATACTCCAACTCGTTCCACACTCTCTGTAGCATATCAGGCGTAACAGTTTGGATAGCTGCTGTTATTTCTCGTTTCAAATCATCAATGGTGGCTGGGAGAGGTGGCCGAAACACTATATCCTTAACATACCCCCATAAGAAAAAATCGCAGGGGGGAAGATCAGGGCTTCTTGGAGGCCAGTGATGACGTGCTCTGTCACGGGCTGCCTGGCGGCCGATCCATCGCCTCGGGTAGTTGATGTTCAGGTAGTTACGGACAGATAAGTGCCAATGTGGTGGCACTCCATCCTGCTGAAATATGAATTGTTGTGCTTCTTGTTCGAGCTGAGGGAACAGCCAATTCTCTAACACCTCCAGATACTGTAGTCCAGTTACAGTAGCACCTTCGAAGGAAAAGGGACCAAAAACTTTATTGGCTGAAATGGCGAACAAATGTACAACTAAATGAAACTTTATAGCTCCCTTAATTCGCCGACAGATAGTGTTTAGCTCTGCCTTTTGTCGTTGCAGAGTTTAAAATTCCTAAAGTTGTGGTATTCTTTTTGAATCACCCTGTATAATGCTTTTCTCAAGACTTTTCTCGTGCTCTTTGAAAGTTGCTTTCCGTTAGAACGTTCAAAACAGGGTACTAGCACAAACAGGCAGCCTGGGTGGCTGACTAGTGGGATAAGAATATCTTGTAGAACAAAGTGGCAATTATATAAAAACGTTAGAAACAGTCAGAATCTAAATGCAGCAGCCCATTACAAACAGTATTGTAAGGTGCTTAAAAATGTTATTAGGAAGGCAAAAAGTATGTGGTACGCAGATAGAACAGCTAAGTCTCAGGATAAAATTAAAACCATATGGTCAGTCGTAAAGGAAGTGGCTGGTCTGCAGAGACAAGTCGAGGATATAGAATCAGTGCATAGTGGGAATGTCCGTGTTACTGATAAGTCGCATATATGTACAGTATCTAATAATCACTTTCTGAATATAGCAGGTGAACTAAATAGAAACCTAGTCCCAACAGGAAATCATATAGTGCTCTTAGAAAAAAGTGTTCCGAGACTGTTACCTGAAATGCTCCTCCATGATACTGACAAGAGGGACATTGAGTTAATAATTAAATCACTAAGGACCAAGAACTCTCATGGATATGACGGGGTACCTAGCAGAATACTGTAGTATTGTTCTATGTATGTTAGCCCAGTACTTAGCCATATCTGTAACTTTTCCTTTAGGAGTGGTCGGTTTCCTGATCGATTAAAGTACTCGGTAGTGAAGCCACTTTATAAAAAGGGAGACATTGATAATGTTGACAATTTTAGACCTATTCCTATGCCATCGGTGTTTGCTAAAGTTATCGAGAAGGTTGTATATACAAGGTTACTGGAGCATTTAAATTCACATAATTTGCTGTCAAATGTACAGTTTGGTTTTAGAAATAGTTTAACAACTCAAAATGCTATATTCTATTTTCTCTGTGAGGTTTTGGACGGATTAAATAAAAGGTTGCGAACGCTAGGTGTTTTCTTTGGTTTAACGAAGGCTTTTGACTGTGTTGACCACAAAATATTACTGCAGAAGTTGGACCATTATGGAGTAAGGGGAGTAGCTTACAATTGGTTTGCCTCTTACTTTAAGAACAGAAAGCAGAAGGTAATTCTCCGCAATATTGAGAGTGGTAGTGATGTTCAGTGCCAATGGGGCACTGTTAAGTGGGGCGTCCCCCAAGGGTCGGTGCTGGGCCACTGCTGTTTCCTATTTATATAAATGATATGCCTTCTAGTATTACAGGTGATTCAAAAATATTTGTGTTTGTTGATGACACCAGCTTGATAGTGAAGGATCTTGTGCGTAATATTGAAACAGTATCAAATAATGTAGTTCATGAAATAAGTTCGTGGCTTGTGGAAAATAATTTGATGCTAAATAACAGTAAGGCTCAGTTTTTACAGTTTATAACTCACAATTCAACAAGAACCGATATTTTTATCAGACAGAATGGGCATATTATAAGCGAGACGGAACAGTTCAAGTTCCTAGGCGTTCTGATAGATAGTAAGCTGTTGTGGAAAGCCCATGTCGAGGATATTGTTCAGAAATTAAATGCTGCTTTATTTACCATTAGAACAGTATCTGAAATAAGTGACGCTTCAACACGAAAAGTAGTCTACTTCGCATATTTTCAAACGCTTATGTCGTATGGTATTACTTTTGGGGTAATTCTTCAGATTCAAAAAGGGTATTTTTGGCTCAAAAACGGGCTGTTCGAGCTATATGTGGTGTAAGTTCTAGAACCTCTTGTCGACCCCTATTCAATAGTCTGGGAACTCTGACATTGCCCTCACAGTATATATTTTCTTTAATGTCGTTTGTTGTTAGCAATATTAGCCTATTCCCAAGAGTTAGCAGCTTTCACTCAGTTAATACTAGGCAGAAATCGAATCTGCATGTGGAGTGCACTTCCTTGACTCTTGTGCAGAAAGGAGTGCAGTATTCTGCTGCATCCATTTTCAATAAGCTACCACAAGAACTCAAAAATCTTAGCAGTAGCCCAAACTCTTTTAAGTCCAAACTGAAGAGTTTCCTCATGGCTCACTCCTTCTATTCTGTCGAGGAGCTCCTGGAAGAGCTACAAAATTAAGCAAATTCCAGTGTTACATTGTCGATTTTCTTTATTTAAACTTACGACTTGTCACCTGAATATGTTTTATTATATTTCAGTTTATCTGTTTCTAATATCGTGTTACAATTTCATGTATTGACTCGTTCCATGACCATGGAGACTTCTCCTTAATTTGGTCCCACGGAACAATAAATAAATAAATAAATAAAAATAAAAATAAAAATAAACACACGCTGGCAGATGACGTTCACCGGGCATTCCCCTTACCCGCACCCTGCCATCGGATCGCCACATAGTGTACCGTGATTCATCACTCCACACAGCGTTTTTCCACCAACGTTTTTTTACGCCAAGTAAGGCGTCGTTCAGCATTTACCTGCGTGATTTGTATCTTATGAGCAGCCGGCCGACCATGAAATCCAAGTTTTCTCACCTCCCGCCTAACTGTCATAGTACTTGCAGTGTATCCTGATACAGTTTGGACTTCCTGTGTGATGGTCTGGATAGATGTCTGCCTATTACAAATTATAACCCTCTTCAACTGTCGGCGGTCTCTGTCAGTCAACGGACGAGGTCGGCCAGTACGCTTTTATGCTGTACGTGTCCCTTCAGTTTTCCACTTCCCTATCACACCGGAAACAGTGGACCTAGGGATGCTTAGGAGTGTGGAAATCTCACGTACAGACTCATGACACAAGTGACACACAATCACCTAACCACGATCGAAGTCCATGAGTTTCGCGGAGCACCCCATTCTGCTCTCTCACGATGTCTAGTGACTACTGAGGTCGCTGATATGGATAACTTGGCATTAGGTGGCAGCACAATTCACTTAATCTGAAAAACGTATTTTATGGGGATGTATGGATAGTTTTGATCACATAGTGCAGTTGCTGAACAGTTCAAAGAAAACTTGAGGCTCACTTCAAATAGGTACCCCACTCATACAATTATAGTCGGCGGAGACTTCAATCTACCCTCGGCATGCTGGAAAAACTATACCTTTAAAGCCGGCGGCAGTCATAAAACGTCATCCCAAATTATACTGAATGCTTTCTCAGCAAACTATTTTGAACAATTAGTTCATGAGGCCACTCGAAGCGTAAATGGTGGCGAAAGCAGACTTGACCTCTTAGCAACAAATAATCATGGACAAATAGAATCGTGACGAATACAGGGATTAGCGACCACAAGACAGTTGCTGCTAGGCTGAATACCGTAACACATACAACCATCAAAATGAAACGCAAAGTATATCTATTTAAAAAAAAACTGATAAAAATGCTCTTAACGCCTTTTTAAGAGACAGTCTTCACTCCTTCCGATCTGACCATATAAGCGCAGGAAAGATGTGGAATGATTTCATAGAGATGGTATCGACGGCAATTGAGAGATATACACCTCATAATTCAATAAGTGATGGTACTGACCCTCCCCCCCCCCCCCCATGCTACACAAAACGGGTCAGATCGCTGTCGCACAAGCAACGAAAAAAGCATGCCAAATTTAAAAGAACGGAAAATCCCCAAGATTGGCAAAATTTTGCAGAAGATTGAAATATAGCTTGTACTTCAATGCGATATGCTTTCAATAATTTCCACAACGAAACTGTCTCGGAATCTGGCAGAAAATCAAAAGAGATTCCGGTCACACACAAAGCACACCAGTGGCAAGACGCAATCAATACCTTCACTGCGCGATAACGACGATGAAGTGACTGATGACTGTGCCACTAAAGCTGAGTTATTAAACACGGTTTTCCGAAACACCTTCACCAAAGAATACGAAGTAAATATTCCTGAATCCCAATTAAGAACAATTACCAAGATGAGAATTGTAGAAGTAGATATCCTCGGTGTAGCAAAGCAGCTTAAATCACTTAATAAAGACAAGGCCTCCGGTCCAGATTGTATAGCAGTCAGGTTCCTTTCAGAATATGCTGATACAATAGTTCCATATTTAGCAATTACATTCAACCGCTCGTTAATAGAATGATCTGTACCTAAAGACTGGAAAATTGCTCAAGTCACACCAGTGCCCAAAAAGGGAAATAGGAGTAATCCGCTGAATTACAGGCCCACAACTTTAACGTCGATTTGCAGTAGGGTTTTGGAACATATACTATGTTCGAACATTATGAAGTGCCTCGAAGAAAACGATTTATTGACACATAGTCAACACGGATTCAGAAAACGTCGTTCTTGAGACACACAATTAGCTCCTTATACTCATGAAGTAATGAGTGCTATTGGCAGGGGATGTCAAATTATTCCATATTTGTAGATTTCCAGAAGGCTTTCGACACCGTTACTCACGAGCGTCTTCTAACCAAACTGCGTGTTTATGAAATATCGCCTCAGTTGTGCGACTGGATTCATGATTTCCTATCAGAAAGGTTACAGGTCGTAGTAATAGACGGAAAGTAAAACAGAAGTAATATTCGGCGTTCCCCAAGGAAGTGTTATAGGCCCTATATTGTTCTAGATCTATATTAACGACATAGGAGACGTACGCTGCAACAACGCCTTCGAACGGAAAGATCCTGATCCCCTTTATGTAAATCTACCTTATACGGTTGTAAGTTCCGTGAAGACGTTTGCTGACTACGTCGTTGGCTATAGGAAGGTGGCGGAAGACTGTAGATGCATGCAGGAAGATCTGCAGGAGTTAGACTATTGCTGTCACGATTTGGGGCCGGCCGGGGTGACCGAGTGATTCTAGGCGCTTCAGTCTGGAACAACGCTGCTGCTACGGTCACAGGTTAGAATCCTGCCTCGGGCATGGATGTGTGTGATGTCCTTAGCTTAGTTATGTTTAAGTAGTTCTAAGTTCTAGGCGACTGATGACCTCAGACGTTAAGTCCCATAGTGCTCAGAGCCATTTCTCACGACTGGTAGTTGAACCTGAACGTAAATAAAGATAACACACTGTGCCTAAATAGGCAAAGAGATCCATATCTGTTTTATCACGCTATTAACAATAAAACACTAGAAACAATAAAAACCATATCAGGATGTAACCGTTCGACGCTACTACAAGTTAAAAGGAAAGTAGATGCCAATCTGAGCTTATTGGAAAGATCTTAAAGGTGTGTAGTTTATTCAGGAAAGGAGTGGCTTACAAAACTCATGTTCATCTGTTTCTTGAGTACCAGTATACCCCGATTCTTTGAAGAATCGAACTCCTATGTATGAAACCGATTCAGACGTCTGATTACCTTACATACGGTTTAAATATTTAACTTCAAGGATTTAAGCGAGAAAAAGTTTAGGAAGAGCTTGAAACTGTGCTTAAGGTCTATTGGAAGTTCTAATTGTTCTCAGCATGGAACACTGCACCCGTGGTCTCGGGGTAGCGTCTTTGATTCACAATCAAAACGTATTCGGTCCCGGATTCGAATCCAGCCGCTTCTTAAATTTCGATTAATAATCAGTATTTGTGGCCAAAGACTTCCCTCATTCTGCCAACGGCCTTGTCAAAGAGAGCGGAGGAGCGGATAGAGGTTCTGGGCACTCTCTTGCCCTAGGGGTGGGAAATTGCCCCTAAAGGTGGAAGAATCAGCAATGATCAACGACATGAGGATGCAGAAGGCAATGGAGAGCATTGCAGTACAGACACGAAACGTGTATCCACGGGACACGGCCTATAATCGAAGAAGTATGATGATGATCTTTCCATTGGCAAAAGATTCCGGAACAGTCCCCCATTCGGATCTCCGGGAGTGGACTACCAAGGGGGAGGTTACCACGAAAAAAATATTGAATAATCAACGGAACGATAACGTTCTACGAGTCGGGGCGTGGAATGTCTGAAGCTTGAACGTGGTAGGGAAACTAGAAAATCTGAAAAGGGAAATGCAAAGGCTCAATCTAGATATAGTAGAGGTCAGCGAAGTGAAGTGGAAAGAAGAAAAGGATTTCTGGTGAGATGAGTATAGGGTGACAACGTCATTGCCACAGTGGTAACACCGGTAATAGTCAGATCACCGAAATTAAGTGCTGTCGGGCTGGGCTAGCACATGGATGGGTGACCATCCGGTCTGCCCAGCGCTGTTGGCAAGCGGGCAAACTGAGGAGCTACTTGATTGAGAAGTAGCGGCTCCGGTCTCGGAAACTGACATACGGCCCGGAGAGCGGCGTGCTGACCACATGCTCCTCCATATCCGCATCCAGTAACGCCTGTGGTCTGAGGCCGGCGTCCAGTCGGTACCTTTGGGCCTTCATGGGCTGTGCGGGAGGAGTTTGAATATAGGGTAATATCAACAATAGCAGAAAATGGTTTAACAGAAGTATTCGTTATGAATAGCAAGGTATGGCAGAGAGATAGTTACTGTGAAGCGTTCAGTGACAGGGTTGTTCTTATCAGAATCGACAGCAAACCAACACCGACAACGGTAGGTCAGGTATACATGCCGACGTCGCATGCTAAAGATGAAAAGACAGAGAAAGTGTATGAGGATATTGAAAGGGTAATACAGTATGTAAAGGGGAATGAAAATCTAATAGTCATGGGGGACTGGAATGCAGTTGTAGGGGAAGGAGTAGAAGAAAAGGTTACAGGAGAATATGGGCTTGGGACAAGGAATGAGAAAGACTGATTCAGTTCTGTAACAAGTTTCAGCTACTAACAGCGAATACTCTCTTCAAGAATCACAAGAGGAGGAGGTATATTTAGAAAAGACCGCGTGATACAGGAAGATTTCTGTTAGATTACATCATTATCAGAGACTCCGAAATCAGGTACTGGATTGTAAGGCGTACCAAGGAGCAGATGTAGACTCATCACGATATAGTAGTGATGAAGAGTGGGCTGAAGTTGAAGACATTAGTCAGAATCAATACGCAAAGAAGTGGGATCCGGAAGTACAAAGGAATGACGAGATGCACTTGAAGTTCTCTAAGGCTGTAGATATAGCAATAAGTAATAGCTCACTAGGTAGTACAGTAGAAGAGGAATGGACATGTCTAAAAAGGACCACAGCAGTAGTTAGGAAGGAAAACACAGGTACAAAGAAGGTAACTGTGAAGAAACGATGGGCAACTGAAGAAATACGTCAGTTGATTGATGAAAGGAGAACGTACAAAAATGTCCCGTGAAACTCAGGAATACAGAAATACAAGTCGTTGAGGAATGAAACAAACAGGAAGTGCAAGGAAGCTAAGGAGAAATGGCTGCAGGAAAAATGTGTAGACATAGAAAAAGACAAGATTGTCGGAAGGACAGACTCAGCATACAGAAAAGTCAAAACAACCTTCGGTGACATTAAGATCGAGGATGGTAACATTAAGAGTGCAATTAGAATTGCACTGTTAAATGCACATGAGAGAGCATATAGGTGGAAAGAATACGTTCAAAGCCTCTGTGAGGGGAAAGATTTGTCTGATGTCATAGAAGAAGAAACAGGAATCGATTTAGAAGAGGTAGGGCATCCAGTATTAGAATCAGAATTTAGAAGAGCTTTGGAAGACTTACGGTCAAATAAGGCAGAAGGTACAGATAACAGTCCATCAGAATTTCTAAAATCATTGGGGGAAGTGTCAACAAAACGACTATTCACGTTGGTGTGCAGAACGTATGAGCCTGGCGACATACCATCCGACTTTCGGAAAAGCATCATCCACACAATTCCGAAGACGGCAAGAGCTGACAAGTACGAGAATTATCAAGCAATCAGATTTTACAGCTCATGCATCCAAGTTACTTACAAGAATAATATACAGAAGAATGAAATAAAAATTGAGCTTGTGCTGGATGACGATCAGTTTGGTTTTAGAAAAATAAAGGCATGAGGGAGGCAACTGTGACATTGCGGTTAGTTATGGAAGCAAGACTAAAGAAAAACCAAGACACGTTGATAGAATTTGTCGGCCTGGAAAAAGCGTTCGACAGTGTAAAATGGTGAAAGGTGTTCGAAATTCTGAAAAACGTTGGGGTAAGCTATAGGGAGAGACGGGTCATATACAGTATGTACAACAGCCAAGAGGGAATAATAAGAGTGGACGACCAAGAACGAAGTGCTCGTATTAACAAGGGTGTAAGACAAAGATGTAGCCTTTCTCCCCTACTGTTCAATCTGTACATCGAGGAAGCAATGATAGAAATAAAAGAAAATCTCAAGAATTGAATCAAAATTCAAGGAGAAAGTGTATTAATGATACCACTCACTGATGACATTGATTTCCTGAGTGAAAGTGAAGAAGAATTACATGACTTGTTGAACGGAATGAACAGTCTAATGAGTACAGATTATGGATTGAGAGTAAATCGAAGAAAGACGAAGGTAATGAGGAGTAGCAGAAATGAGAACAGCGAGAAACTTAACATCAGGGTTAATGGTCACGAAGTAGATGAAGTTAAGAATGTCTGCTACCTAGGTAGTAAAATAACCAATGACGGTCGGAGCAAGGAGGACATCAAAAGCAGACTAACTGTGGCAAAAAAGGGCATTCCTGGCCAATAGAATTTTAGTAATATCAAGTATAGGCCTCCATTTGAGGAAGAAATGTCTAAGAATGTACGTCTGGAGTACAGCATGGTATGGTAGTGAAACATGGACTGTGGAAAACCGGAAGAGAAGAGAATCGAAGCATTTGAGATGTGGTGCTACAGACGAATGTTGAAAAATAAGTGGACTAATAAGGTTCTACGCAGAATCGGAGAAGAAAGGAAAATGTGGAAAACGCTGGTAAGGAGAGGGGACAGGATGATAGGACAACTGTTAAGACGTCAAGGAATGACTTCTACGGTACTAGAGTGAGCTGTAGAGGGCAAAAACTGTAGAGGGAGACAGAGACTGGAATACATCCAGCAAATAATCGAGAACGTAGGTTGCAAGTGTTACTCTGAGATGAAGAGGTTAGCACAGGTGAGGAATTCGTGGCGGGCCGCATCAAACCAGTCAGAGCATTGATGACTAAACAAAAATGAAGCACTGGGCAAATATAGTTTGGGTAACTGGTGCTCCATCTTAAGCAAAAGCTAAGTTTTCACACATCCAAACATTCATGACGTCATACCTCCTGATCTATGCGTCGTACAAAGATATAATTTTGCATTTCATTCAATGGTATATGTGGATACAGCCTACAAACCGTGTTCGCGAATAGCATCGGCAGTAAAGAAGTAATAAATTAAAATGTCACGCGTGATGCTAAAGTCTGACTGCATGAACAGCGAAAGTGTAGTAAGCGATAAACTTTTCATTTCATCATTCTGTTGTGGTTATCAGCAAGAAAACGTTTCGAAAATGTTTTAAATTATGTGTAAAGTTTATTGAAAGTCTCTAAGTGCTTTCGTTCTCAAGTACTGGAAGAATACAGTCCGAGTATTTGTGCGACATGACTTACTCAGCCTCAAGGCAAGCACACAGTTTCTGACTTAATACTTGTCTTAGTGTGTCAAACTTTTGACCTCAGTAGATTATAACAGCATCATAAATTTTTGAATTCGGTCAATAATTAAGCGAAATACTGAAAATCGGGTTTCTGGTTACCCTGTAAGCCATTAGATAGGCAACCTAATATTGATATTGGATTCCGGTATAGAGGTCTAGTAATGGAGAGAGAGAGAGAGAGAGAGAGAGAGAGAGAGAGAGAGAGAGAGAGGGAGAGGGAGAATGTGTGTTTGGAGCTTACCAGCGGGCCTTAGTAACAGAGATTGCTTGTCATTCCGTAGTTAAAGAAGGTACAAAAGATTTAACCAACAAAGGGAGATGCGTTTCGTAGCGGGATAGTTTAGTAAGTTCGAGAGCGTTATGGAGGTGATCAACAAAGCCAGCCTCGGTGGCCGTGCGGTTCTAGGCACTACAGTTCGGAACCGCGGGATTGCTACGGTCGCAGGTTCGAATCCTGCCTCGGGCATGGATGTGTGTGATGTCTTTAGGTTAGTTAGGTTTAAGTAGTTCTAAATTCTAGGGGACTGATGACCTAAGATGTTAAGTCCCATAGTGCTCAGAGCCATTTGAACCATTTGATCAACAAGCTACAGTGACAGACTCTAAAGGAGAGGCTTTGTGCCTCACACATAGATTTGCCGTTAAAATTTCGAGGTACGTGTTCCAAGTAGAACTGGGTAACATATTACTTCGTGTCACATGGTCTCACGAAATGGCCACGACGAGAATAGCAGAGATACTACAACTCATCTGGAGGTTTACCAACAATCATTTTTCCCTCACATCAGTCGCCATTCGGACTGGGTTTAGGGGGGGGGGTGGATATGATAATTGTACCAGAAGTGTATGTGGCACCAGATTTATACATAGAGTTCACACAATTCCTGTAAACTATGGGTCAGTGGGTTGTGAGCTGGCACCCAGTAGCTTAGCAGACGTGTTCCATCGTGTGGCATGGTCCATGTGTCAGCCAGCCGTTCTCCTGGGAAACCGGACACGACACTCAACCTGCTGTAACAAGAAACGTAATTCATACAGCCAGGCGGCACGTTTCTGCTGACCTACGGTCCAGTCTCGATGATCCCGTGCCAAACGCAATCGTAATTGCTGATGCCTTTGGGTCAGCATGAAAACACGGAGGAGTCCTGTGTACCGAAACCATATATTCAGTAGTGTACGCTGAACAGTGTGCTCCGAGATACTGGTGCCCGCATTAGCACTGTTCAAGTATACTGCAGAACGCCGCCTGTCCTGCTTTACAAAGCGGCTATTCGTGGACTCACCGTCCTTCAGCCGCTTTCCACAAATGCTGACGACAGTAGCACGTGGACAGTCGAGCAACTTTTCTGATTCCGAGATGCTCGTACGATGTGATGGGCCATAACAATCTTGTCTTTTTCGATGTCGCTAATGTCAGTGGCGTACCCCCATTTTTGGCCTGTCCTGTCGCCATGAAGATTCACCGTTCGTCTCTGCTCCGGTTATACACTTTTACTACTGCGTCACGTGCCCGCAATGCCACCAGACGGTAAACAATCTTGCTGTTTGCAATGATCATAATGTCGTGAATCTTCAGTACAGACGTGGCTGGAGATAGGGCTGAAATGGTGCCACAGGTTGATGTCGGCATGGAGTGGAGACGAGGAGCTGGTTAACGTCTCGTTGGGGTAGCATATGGAGTGTGTGGCAATAGAGTGAGAAGAAAATGTGGTCTTCGTTGGAGAGTTTACGATGGGCTTAGGATTTATGGCTATGTTGCACGAAACTGAAAAGAGGAGGTAATTTTATAAGCTGGTACGTTTAAGTCTGTGTACCGGTACGTCTTTGCCCTGCATTCAATACTTACTTCCTCTCTTTCTTCTTCTTTCTCTTCTGTCAATCCAGGTTTAGGCCTTGCTACCTTTTCCGGCCTGGCCAACTCTTAATCGTCCTTCCCACAGTCTCCCTTCCAATTGGTTTGCATTCTATGACTTGTCGAGGTACTCTCTGTGGTTACATACGCAATAAATGCTCTTTCACATTCTGCTTTCGTTGTATTACTTTTTCAGTTATTGGCTGTTCCTCTCAGTTCTTTCTTTATTTCTTCATTTCTAATTTTGTCCTCTCTTGTGCAGCCTTTCACTGATCTAAGAAACTTCATTTCTGATGTTTCAAGATGTCTTAGATATATTTATGGAATATTATTTACACTTGTTTCTCGTGTTGCTCTTCAATGTTCTCTTATCGTACTACATATATTTTGACAAGTATTAATTTTTTTATTTATCTCTTAATTCGCAAATGAATATTACGTAACATGCATTATCGGTGTACCTCCCGCGGAATAGGTGCTCATAATCAGCGTAGGAGTTGCTTATTTTTTGTTTGTTTGTTCCGCCGCGTAGGTGTTCTTTTCCTTCTAATATCCTTGTACATCCTCGTTCCTTGACACCCTTCTAAACCAAGGGTCACTGTTTGGGACAGGTAGATGGATTTCACTGTCATGTACTGTATACAGTACATTAATAAGAAGGAAACAAAAATGGTTCAAATGGCTCTGAGCACTATGGGACTCAACTGCTGAGGTCATTAGTCCCCTAGAACTTAGAACCAGTTAAACCTAACTAACCTAAGGACCTGCGGTCTTGCGGTTCCAGACTGCAGCGCCTTTAACCGCACGGCCACTTCGGCCGGCAAGAAGGAAACAGATTATTGCCACCTATAGCCTACATAAAATCATTTTCTAAGGGGTGTAGGAAACCTACCTATCAGCTTTCCTCTCTCTGCATTGTTTTTGTGGTGGCATTGCCACATACTCTGTATAAAAGAAAGAAACGGCAGACAACCAAAATCATTTTGAGCCTGTCGGCTTTCAGATCTCGTTCTTCTCGTATACGTGTGCAGATATTAGGTCCCTCGTTAGAAACTGAAGTTGGTGACTCGCACTGACGAACTTCTGTTACACAGATGCGAGTGTAATGCGAATTTTACATATGTCGTCACTGTAGAAAACAAATTATACCTTATGCTTCCCATGAAAAGATGTAGATGTGATTATATCTGCATGCGAACTGAGGTTCAAGCCTAAAGCGCCCCAGACATATTTTGATGGAAATACTGTTGGTCACAGGCCTGCGTCTTTTCATCGGCTGTAGTATTCACGAATTGTCCCCAAGCGTTAAATGTTTGAGTTGAAGTGTTACGCATGCTAACACTAGCGAATGAAATAATGAATAATGAAATAATGAATACAAAACTTCTTGTTTTTTGAAAGGCTATAACATTTGATCCTAAGCGAATGAAGCTCTGCATACAAAACTTTCTGTGAATGTAAACGGCTTCCAATTAAGACTGGTTACGGAATCTTTTGAACTTGAAAACGAATTTTATTTACGGAATGGTTTTTCTTTAGGTACAGGATATTTTTGTGTTTAAATTCTTTAGATGCTCTTAAATTAAACAGTTTCCATTTGGAAACAGTTTATAACGCATTTCTCTAAGTACTGTAATTTTCCCTCCTATCTACGTAATTCTGTAGCTCTCAATTCGTTCGAGCAATCAATCATTCATGATAGGAAATACAGTCATAGCTCAGTCACTCAAAATGATTCTGAAATTTTACTTGTTAGAATGAAATCAGGCGATGATTCTTCTTCTCTGCAGGCTCGTGCTTTGCGGCAGTCTGCTAATCTGTACAAATAAAATGCCTCGTAATTTTGGGAGCGTTGTATAATCAGTCGGGAAACCTCAAATCAAGCGGATATTTGGCTTTGATGAAGTTTAACCTTCCGAAGAAGTAATGGAGCTCTTGGATTATTAAATGGCAGGTTCGTATCCAGTCTTTCGGAAGTTCCCTTCTGATTAACAACTACGTAATATATCGATAAATATCATTAATTCTCAAATTTCCAATACACACCTTTTATTTGAAGGAGCAATCTATATATATTTCCTTTTTAATCGTACAGTTTCGTCTCAGTTATCTTCTGTCATAAATCTCAATAATCAGATTACAGTTCTTCCAAACCAAGCTCAGGCTAATCGGCACGAAGACAATCTCGGAAGCTCCCTTTCTTTTTTTCTAACAACCACCAGAGAGAGTACTACATAGAATACTTATGCGCTCATGGCATAGCTATTGTATGAACTACTTTTCGCATGGATTCTGCGAGTATGAAGATAGAAAATTAGTAAACGTCATTCAAGGGTGGAATTGTATCTGAATAATTCATCGAATATATAGAGATATTACAGTACACGGAATTATGATTTAAATTAATCTCATCGAGCGACGTGTCGCATTTGCTAAACCACTGTTCTCCAGTTTTGAAGGATGGGGTTGAAATTCTCGTCCAGCCCTCTTGAATTAGGTTTCCGTGATTTGTCTAAATCACTTCATGAAACGTCGAAAGTAAGACAACGGACAATTTCTTGTTCCAGTCTTCCCAAACTAAAATAAAACTCCGCCTTTAATGGTCCTGAGAGCGAAGGGTCTTAAAATTTAAGCTTCCCGCCTTTCTAATAAATATAATCAGTACAGTTTCCTGGTTACAGTATGTCGTACAAACCGTCATGTGAAATTTCATGTTAATCATGATAATGATAAGTCTGAGGAAATAGAATGCAGAGTGCCGTTTAAGTTCCGTCATGTGAAATTTCATGTTAATCATGATAATGATAAGTCTGAGGAAATAGAATGCAGAGTGCCGTTTAAGTTTCGTTACAAACTCCAAGTCTGCGTACTCACAGCTTTACTTCTGCTAGAAGCTGTGAGTACCGGGCGTGAGTTGTGCTTCGGTAGCTCATATGGTAGAGCACTTTACCGCGAAAGGCAAAGGTCCCGAGTTCAAGTCTCGGTCGGGCACACAGTTTTAATCTGCCAGGAAGTTTCATATCAGCGCACACTCCGCTGCAGAGTGAAAATCTCATTCTGGGAATATACACACATGTCGGCGTTTAAGAGAGGGCGAGTAGTTGGACTCAAAAATCCGATTGGAGCAAACGGCGAAACGCTCGGCATTTGAATAGTAACGAAGCCACTATCTGACGATGTTGGCAGGAATGGGTGAACCATGGCCGAACACAACATCAAGAAGGAAGCGGCCAACCTAGAGAGACAAACGAACGAGAGGATCGAGCAATCGTCAGACAGGCACACAAAGCCACGAATTCATGATTATCCGACGTGCCACTGATGCTTCAGTGACTTCAACGCCCATTAATTGCCGACTCACAGAAAGGGAGCTGAGCTCAAAACGCTACTTGGGTCGACTACCATTGACCTCTGTACACCAAGAAGGATGTTTGTAGCGGTGTCGGCCGTATTATGCCTCTAATCTCACTAGCTAGAATAGAATTATCTTCAGTGATGAGCCCCGTTTCGAACTGAGCACCGATGACCAGTGAAGACGAGTCTGGAAACGCAATAGACAGCAGTGGGATGCCAACCTGAATGACTGTTTGCATTAGGGCCGTAGGTGGACCAACGCGTTATTAACTTCCTCAATTTGTGAAGCTCGTTCTCTTCAATAAATTATCCAATTGTTCAAAAAATTTAATGTAGTATGTCTGTATATGTACAACCCATCTATCGATATCCGTCCCACTCCGATAATTCTTTCGTGGTGCGTCTTACTCTTTTGTCATGTAGATATCCAAATGACCTTATTCCTAAGTTTAGTGTCCCCAGGCTTTGTCGTAAGAGTGGACCGTAGGAAACTGTTAAGTGATGGGGCCAGGATAGTGCTCCACTAGTATGATGCATCCGGCTCTTTTCTGAACCTAATCGAGTGACTTAGCCGTCTATTATGTGAAGGAAGGAAGGAAGAAAGGAAGGAAGAAAGGAAGAAAGACTAAAGATTAACATCTTACCGGCAGTGAGGTCATTGGAGACGGAACGCAAGTTCGGATTGTGAAAGGATGGTGAAGGTGCCCTTTTAAAAGAAATCATCCTGGCATTTGTCCTAAGTCATTTAGAGAAATCACGGAAAACCTAAATGTAGATAACCGGACAAGGAGTTGAACCGCCGTCCTACCGCATACGAGGCTAATATGGCACATCACTCGGTGCCTATTATTTTAGATAGAGACATCATTATTGTCAGCATTAGCATCGTTGTAGTTATTGGCAGCCATTTAAGCTCCACCTCTGGATGAGGCGTTCTCTAGCTTCTGCAGTCTTCAGCTACGCACATTCATACTGGTTCTGATCATTCGCGAGTGCCATGTATCTATCTTCCATTAGTTCGTCGCCTCAGCCTCTTGTAATCCTGCAAAGAATATGATGGGTCACCTATCATGTCCCGTACACCTCCATTTCATTTTAATTGCGGTAATAATTACGTCTCACCATCTATCGCCTTACGCTGTCTGTCCAACACGCATCTCTCCATTGATCGCTGAGTAAACGTCTGTTTTTGAATGGTTTAAGCGCTGAAAGTTCATGGTTCAGTACTATAAGTAAAAACTGTTAATGCACACTGACGGTAAACTTTCCTCCTCAGACGTATCAGAAGCTTATTTTAAGAAAAACTATTTATCAAAGCAATAAGTGTAATTTTCACTCTGCTCTCCATCCAGTCACATGCCTGAACTGGTACAAAGAGAACCTCACTTGTTTCTCTGTTACCAATGTTATTTTGTCCTACTTTTCTTTCTGTATGCTTGCTATTTTTGTCGTATTAAAATTTATTAGGAGATTTGCTTCCAGACATTCTCTATCAAGTTTCCCCATTCGTTGTTGAAGATTATGTGCACCAGATGAGCACAGAGAAAAGACAATGGTAACTTTAAATTTTACTGAACCATCAGATGTGGACTTCAGTGACGGCTCTCACTGATAAGGGAACTGCTACAGCATATAAAGTTATCATCCGAATCGTTGTACGTACTTTCATGACGAAGGGAAATAAGCGTTGGAAAGCCTCGTATAGGATTACTGTATTAAGTTGTGACTAGGTTCAGCTTACAATTAATGTATTTTTATAGAATTTTCTTAACATTACACTTATTATTACAACATAAGAGATTAATACTGGGATCATAATTTGGTAGTAAATAACGTGATCGAAAATTATAACCAATTCGTTTTATTTTAAATGCTAATAAAAGACTGTATTGCTGTCTTATTCCAAGAATTGCCGTCTAGTTTCTTCAGTCAGAGTACATATTCTTAGAAGGATGTAAGAAGTTTGTAAAAGACATTTAACCCTCAACAAGTTAAATATATTGAGGTGATATTTGTGTGAAATATACTTGAAAAAGTCATGCGAGTATCAACCGGTGAAAATAATTCCTAAAAACCACACAGTGTCACGTAGCTCTTGTTCCGTCTTCCTACCCTAACTCTGTCCTATATAATATATTGACCTTGGCTATAGCGTCTGTATCAAGTGGATAATACACATTTCACTAAATGGTGGGGGATTGAAGGGGCGTGGTGGGGGGTTGAAGTTAGCGACTGTCCTCAAGTGCGCTGGTGTTCTGCAATCGTAACTGCTAGCAATACGATGTCAACAGATACCAGAATACAGATTAGCTTGCTGTTTTTCTAGGAGTTCTTCACGGAGTAGGAGGATGGCAATGTACGTAAAAAACAGTATTCCATTTGAGATCATAGATGTTTCAAAGGACTGCACTGAAAAGGTTTTTGGATGTTGTGCAGGAGCAGTTGTAATTAGTGAAACTAAACTTCTAACTGTTGTTATTTATCTCTTAACTCTGACTTCAGTAAATTTCTGCTCAAGGTAGAGGGGATTCTTTATTCATTTTATAGGGAGTACCGGAAGTTAGTTGTATGTAGTGACTTCAATACCAATTTTGCTTGTGATTGTGCAAGAAAAAAGGATATTGGAATATCTCCTGAATTCATATGATCTGATGCAGATTGTACCTTTTCCAACCAGAGTGCAGGGAAACAGTAGCACAACCATAGACAATACATTTATTCATCTTCATTACTAGATGGGCATACTTTTAGTAAAAGCGTGAATGGCCTTTCAGATGATGATGCACAAATTTTAACACTAAAAGGTTTTTTTAATCAAACAAATGTTATATATAATTACAAACTATGTAAAAACAACTAATCCAGCGGCAATAGAGAGTTTTTTAAACGTCTTTAAGAAATAAGTGTACCGGGATGTTTGTAGTGCCGATAACATAGATGACAAGTTTAATGCTTTCCTTAGCACATTTCTCATACTCTTTGAAAGTTGCTTTCCATTAGAAAGTTCAAGGCAGGGTACAACCAGTAAAAGGCAGCCTGGCTGGATGACAAAATCATCTAGAACGAAGTAGGAGTTATATCAAAATGTTAGAGGTAGTCGCAATCGAGCTACAGTAGCCCATTAAAAACACTACTGTAAGATGCTTAAAATGTTATTAGGAAGACAAAGAGTATGTGGTACGCAAATAGAATAGCTAATTCCCAGGATAGAATTAAAACCATTTGACCAGTCGTGAAAGAAGCGTCTGGTCAACAGCACAAGGTCGACGATATAAAGTCAGTACGTGGTAAAAAGGTTTCTATTACTGATAAGTAATTTATATGCGCAGTATTAAACAATAACTTTCTGAACATAGCTGGTGAGTTAAACAAAAACTTAATTTCTAAGGGGAACGATACAACTCATTTGGAAAATGTTTTTCCCAAACTAGTATCTGAAATACTCCTCTGTGATACTGACAAGGCTGAGATTAAGTCAATAATTAAATCACTGAAGATTAAAGACTCTCATGGATCTGATGGAGCATCTAGCACAATACTGAAGTACTGTGCTGCACGCGATAGCCTGTACTTAGCCATATTGGTAATTTTGCATTTAGGAATGGTCACTATCCTGAAGAATTAAGGTAATCAGTAGTAAAGCGCTCAATAAAAAGGGGGAAAGGGATAATATAGACAATTTTGGATCTATTTCTATGCCATAAGTACTTGCTAAAGTTATTGAAAAGACTGTGTGTGTAGCGCTAACTGATCATTTCATTTCACATCATTTCATTTCACATCATTTGTTGTCATAAGTGCGTACAGTTTATGTTTTAGAGGTGGTTTAACAAATGAAAGTACTATATTATGTCCAGAATGAGATTTTCACTCTGCAGCGGAGTGTGCGCTGGTATGAAACTTCCTGGCAGATTAAAACTGTGTGCCGGACCGAGTTCGAGTCTCAGTCCGGCACATAGTTTTAATCTGCCAGTAAGTTTCACTATATTATGTTTTCTCTATGAGGTACTGGGGAGCTTAAACAGAATGTTTCGAACGCTAGTTATCTTTTTCGATTTAACTAAGAACTTTTATTGTGTATATCACAAAATATTGCTGCAGAAGTTGCATCATTGTAGAATATGGGGATTAGGTCATACTGTTTCACGCCTTACTTTCAGAACAGACAGCAAAACGTCATTCCTCATAGTATTGGGAACTAATACGATGTGGAGTCCGAGTGGGGTACAGTTAAATGGCGGAAGACTCTGGTATGATTTTTTTTTTAGTAATTTAATTGAAAGCTTTGTTGCTTTGGTAAAAATAAAATTAGTTCTTTTTGTCGTGACAGAATAAATTACTATTAATCACACCAGATTTGTCGGAGAACAGCAGCAACATGTGTAATTGATCCAGCTTTAAGAAATTCTATTACCTTTTAGCGGAAAATTCGTGCGGTACTCTCCGACGTTAGAAAAGTCGTGGTGTTCCGTTCGGAGCAGGAGGCGGCTGTCTTTTGTCATTCGCGATATCGAAAATTACTAAAAAAAATGAACAGAATTTTTTTTTTGGAGGAAGGTCGCGCGGAGAAAACAGACGGAAGTTACATGAAAGAAACCTAAGGGACCAACTAATTGGATTTGTACGAACATATAAACGGAACTGAAAGAACTTGGAATAAACACTATAACGATGTCGTCACGACAGCCTCCTGTTCCGACAGAACACACGCTGGATCATAAGCTGCATAAATCTTTTAAACAGGAAAGATTACCACAAGTATAATTAATTAAAATAAGGTTGAGAGATTTTCTTTGAAATTAAATAAACTTCAAGGCTTCAAGTATTATATTATGAAACGGAAACTTACATTAACATGGCCACCCATTGTGGAGGTGGAGCGAATTTTCATGATATACAATCTCGCTTGTTTGTGGCTACATATATTTTTTAATCACTTAAACTCTTAAAGTTACAATGAAATGATTATATCAGTATGGAGCACAATACTTTTGCGTCCGACTCGCAACACATTCACAGAACAGCTAGAGAGCGGCGCGGCTCCCTACAGAAGTAAAAATTGGCAATTGTTATTTTGAAACATAGGTGCATCGTTTTTTTTTTTTTTTACTGATCGATAGCAGCGTATAACGGTTTATAGCTATCGTGATATTCTGCGCTTTTCAGGAGCGCGGCAAAGATATCTGGTTACAACATTCATTGGTATATGTTAAAAGTCCGCACATACTGACGCGAATACAGAAAAAAAACTTTTACATGTTAAAAATCGCAGTGATAAAGGCTGTAATGTCACAAGCCCCAGGGATCAGTGCTGGGGCCACTTTCGACCCTTATTTATATAAGTGATATATCTTCTAGTATTACAGGCGATTGTACAAATATTTATGTTTGCTGATGACACTACCTTGATAATAAAGTTCGTTGCGTGCAAACATTGGCAGTGTTTCAAAAAGTGCGCTTCAAGACATAACTTCATGGTTTGCTGATAATAAACTAACGCTAAATCACAATAAGACTCAGTTTTTACAGTTTCTAACAGACAATTCAACAAAACCTGATGTTTCAATTACACATATGGTTTGTGAGACTGAACAGTTAAAATTTCTTGTTCAGATAGACAATAATCACTAGTGGAAAGCCCATGTTCAGAATCTTGTTTGAAGACCTAACGCTGCCATTTGTACTATTAAAGCAGTGTCTGAAGTAAGCGATAGTTCGACACGAAAAGTAATTTACTTTGCATATTTTCATTCGCTTATGACTTAACGTATTATATTTTGGGGTGCCTCTTCCCACACTCTAAGGGCATAGGTTCAAATGGCTCTAAGCACTATGGGACTTAACATCTGGGGTCATCAGTCCCATAAACTTAGAACTACTTAAACCTAACCAAATAACCTAAGGAAATCACACACATCCATGCACGAGGCAGGATTCGAACCTGCGAAAGTAGCAGCAGCGCGGTGGCGGACGTAAGCGCCTAGAACCGCTCAGCCACAACGGCCGGCCGAAGGATATATTTGGCTCAGAAACGTGGGGTTCGGGGAAGAAGAGGTGAAGTTCGCGAATCTCTTGTGGACCCCTGTTCATTAGTTTGGGTATTCTGACGTTGGCTTCTCCGTATATATATATGGAGAAGTCAACGTCAGAATATATATATATATATATATATATATATATATATATATATATATATATATATACATATATCGGGTGATCAAAGAGTCAGTGTAAATTTGAAAACTGAATCTACATCTACATCTACATTTATACTCCGCAAGCCACCCAAAGGTGTGTGGCGGAGGGCATTTTACGTGCCACTGTCATTAACTCCCTTTCCTGTTCCAGTCGCGTATGGTTCGCGGGAAGAACGACTGTCTGAAAGCCTCCGTGCGCGCTCTAATCTCTCTAATTTTACATTCGTGATCTCCTCGGGAGGTATAAGTAGGGGGAAGCAATATATTCGATACCTCATCCAGAAGCGCACCCTCTCGAAACCTGGCGAGCAATCTACACGGCGATGCAGAGCGCCTCTCTTGCAGAGTCTGCCACTTGAGTTTATTAAACATCTCCGTAACGCTATCACGGTTACCAAATAACCCTGTGACGAAACGCGCCGCTCTTCTTTGGATCTTCTATATATCCTCCGTCAAACCGATCTGATACGGATCCCACACTGATGAACAATACTCAAGTATAGGTCGAACGAGAGTTTTGTAAGCCACCTCCTTTGTTGATGGACTACATTTTCTAAGCACTCTCCCAATGAATCTCAATCTGGTACCCGCCTTACCAACAATTAGTTTATATGATCATATATCACGGAATAATGTATATAGAGAGGTACAAATTGACACACATGCTTGGAATGACATGGGGTTTTATTGGAACCAAAAAAATACAAAACATCAAAAATGTCCGACAGATGGCGCTTCATCTGATCAGAATAGCAATAATTAGCATAACAAAGTAAGAGAAAGCAATGATGATGTTCGTTGCAGGAAATGCTCAATATGTCCACCGTCATACCTCAACAATAGCTGTAGTCGAGGAATAATGTTGTGAACAGCACTGTAAAGCATGTCCGGAGTTATGGTGAAGCATTGGCGTCGGATGTTGTCTTTCAGCATCCCTAGAGATGTCGGTCGATCACGATACACTTGCGACCTCAGGTAATCCCAAAGCCAATAATCGCATGGGCTGAGGTCCGGCGACCTGGAAGCCCAAGCATGACGAAAGTGGCGGCTGAGCACACGATCATCACCAAACGACGCGCGCAAGATATCTTTCACGCGTCTAACAATATGGGGTGGTTCTCATAAAACCCCATGTCATTCCAAGCATGTGTGTCAATGTTTACCTCTCTATCTACATTATTCCGTGGTTTATTAAGTTTTCAAATTTATACTGACTTTTTGGTCACCCGGTATATATATCCTTCAATGTAATTTTTTGTAAAAAATATCAGCTTATTCCCAAGAATTGGCAGCTTTCACTCAGTTAATACAAGGCAGAAATCCAATCTGCATTTGGAACGCTCCTCGTTGACTCATGTGGAAAAGGGCGTGCAATATTGTGCTGCACCCATTTTCAGTAAGCTACCACAAGAATTATAAGATCTTAGCAGTAATTCACGCGTTTTCGAATATAGATTAAAGAGTTTCCTCACGGGTCCCCCTTTTCCCCTTTCCCTTTTCCTTGAAAAATTATGCTGATTCTTGAGTTAAATTGTTGACTGCATTTATATAAACTTATATCATGTCGTCTTTTTAGGATTCATAAACATTTAATTTAATCTATTATTACTTTTCCGTTGTAATTTCATGTACTGACACGTTGCATGACCACGGAGATTTTCTCCTCAATTTGGTCCTACAGAACTGGACGTACAAAATAAGTAAATGGTATAAAAATAATAAACATTCTTATTAGTGGACTGTTTGTGTATGAAGTCTCAAAATGCTGGACTACACATTACAGTTTTTATTTCTCGACATACTGAATGTATTGTCCATTTCATTTTGATTGCCGTCGCAGTCATGGCGTAGTTGTTTAAATTTCATGGACTTCTTTAGCTGCTTACATTCAGATACGTGTATTTAGTCTATGTTTAATACCTAAGCACTTGTGGCAGCGCTGTCTAATATGTGACCGTGTGTAGCTTACATTGCAAATTTATATGAATTTGTATTTTATATCATGAAACATATCTGAAGATCATCATCATAAACCGAATTGAATTGTAAACAGAAGTACGTTTGCGATCAAGATCGGAGATTAAAAAAAAAAAAAAAAATCGAAAAGCAACATTTTCTGGCTCACACTTCCCTTCATTACTACTGTGTCGCAAGTCATATATAAAAGGTAGTTACACTGAAAGCTTTCTAAGAATTTATAACGTAACAATATGTAAATAATATTTCAGAGTTATTAATTGCATTACGGGGAATATTAGATTTCCGTGGCTATATTACAGTTGAAACTCTGTATATTTACGGCAGTCATAAGCATTCTAAGAATTTGTAAAGAAGCTCTAATTACATAATGTGCTGCAATTATCATTTGCTATATTAGCGGTATTAGGTTTCCTTTGTTACCTTACAATCAAAACTATGTTAGTTAACTGCAACCAGACATACTGTTTACGGGCTACTTACATTATTTTGTGTGAGACGCATTTCCTGCTTATCATCCTGCTTGGAAAGTATACAAAACACTTAAATACCGGAGACGTAAACAAAATCCTAACTAAATTGATCTCTAGGCTATTTCTTGGTTGCAAAGGGATTCGTTGAAGCTTCGGGTCGTCCGTCTCCAGTGTGTGTGTTCTTGGGCTGCCGTGATTGTGAATCCTTATTTCATTTTGTGTTATGCTGCTTGATTTCACACTGTTTGTAAGCTGCCGATTCATTTACTTCTGTTGTTATGGATAACTGCAATCACACTAAAACACCTCAAAAGAACCACATGGTGGACACCACGTTTAGATTCATAGCATAACAGTAAAGAACTTTGCACGTGCACACCGCTTGTTTAGTCTTCTCCATTTTTTAGTCCTTCATCAGATAGTCTGCTAAGCAATCAACAGACCCGATACATGGCTTTCGTGTGGTTATGAATATTGCAATAGCCTGTTATGAGACTATTTGCATTCATGTCAGTGTTTCTTATTCCACGCTACAATTGCATTTCCCGCAACAACTTACATACGTAATTCTGAGCTGGTATAACCGTTTTATGCGGGTCTGCAGTCCCAGGGAGACAGAGCTAAGCAAAGAAAAGTTTTCTCTTTCTAATTCTTTTTTCCCTTTTCGTACTCAAATGTTATTTCCGCGTTGAATTTAAATCTGGGGCCTTATTCCGTCCCATCGAATCTCCAATATCTAGGCCCTATTTACGGAGGGCCGCGTTTCGCTGTCGTCGTGATATTAAAATCTGACGTCCCTCCACAGTGCGTTCATCAAGTCCTGAGCAGTTCCGTCTAAGCTCACTGCTGGATCAAGTCTGCCGGTCGTGTCTCAATGGAAAACTGGCACCATATCGCATAGGAAATCTATACAAAATGTTACTTTTTAAAAGTTGTTGCTACAGGATGTTTGTATGAAAAGTAATTTAATAATAGCCAATAGCGAAGTGCTCGTTTATTATGTAGTCGTGGAGAACACCGTTTGGTGCTTTCGGACGTCATAGCACTTAAATTCATCTAATACGTGTGATAGCTCTCAGTAGGTGACGTTCCTGACTTTTTTCTAGTTAATGTGATGAATTTGCTGATGGTGTTACATGGCGGAAGCCAGATGGTGACAATTAATTACTAAAACACGTACACATGTTGCTTCAATTTATTTTTCAACAATATTTTTAATAACGATTGTGATCGCCATCCAGATCTCAGAAAGATTCTCGGAAAGAACTTATAAAATAACTTTCAGTACAAGTAAAGCGACGGAGATGGGATAGTGTCGAATTAATTCAGGTGATGCTGAGGGAGTTACATTAGGAAACATTACACCGAAAGTAGTAAATGAGTTTTTCTATTTGGTCAGAAAAATAACTGATGACGTCTGAAGTAGGGGGATATAAAATGCCGACTGGCAACAGCAAGAACAACATTTATGAAAAAGAGAAATAAGTAAACATATGAAGTAGATTTAAATTTTACGACTTCTTTTCTAAAGATATTTGTCTGTAGTGTGGCCTTGTTTGAAATTGAAAAGTGCACGACAAGTAGTTCACACAAGAAGACAACAGAAAACTTTGAAATGTTGTGCTACAAAATGCTGTAGATTAGATGACTAGGTTGAATACAGCATGAGGAGAGAAAAGGACTTTATGGCTCAGATTGACTAAAAGAAGCCATAGGCCGATAGGGAACACCCCGATGCAACAAGGAATTGTCATTTTGGTGATGGAAGGAAGTTTGGGGTAAAAACTGTAAAGGAAAACGAAGACTTGAATAAAGTAAGTAGGTACAGACATAGGTTGCAGTAGTTATCCAGAGATGAAGAGGCTAGCACAGGAAGAAGTAGCAAGGATTTCTGCATGAAATCAGTCGAAGACCACCAACCACCACCACCACCACCACCACCACCACCACAACAACAACAACATTTGTTCGCCGTTTAGCGCGAACTCTCTCTTCTCATTTTATCAGACTTGTTTCATATATTTCTCTCTTATAATTAATCTCTTGATATCGTTTACCTTTAACAGTGAGTGCCTGGTACAGGATGTCTTTACGTAATATAGATTGATATTGTCGTGGAATGTGGAGTGTGGACTCAGCGCCCCTTATTGCACACAATCCAAACACAAAATTAATGTTCCGCGAAATGACAGAATACTCACATAGTTGCACAGGACTGCCTTAAGCTTCCCTGTCCGAAACATCGTGCCGTCAGCTTTTGGAAAAAAATGACGTTTTGTCGTGAAGGTTGTGACTATACACTATTTTCTTTTATTCAGTCACAAACAATGATTCATATTGCCGTCCTGCTGCATGAAGTGGGGCGTATAGGTTAGTGTCGCTGTCTGACGTGTTGCGTGTCGTCAATTCAAACATAGCTACCAACACTAATTTGTTATTTAATATTTTTCATTCCTGGAAACTTGTCAGAATGTTTTGTGTTTGTAATGTTTCTTCATTCTGGAACGTTCACTCTGCGTATAAAAGGCAGCACTCTCCGTCCAGGAGTTCATATTTGTTCTAACCGTACTTTAGTATTCGTAATAAACGTGCTTTCTGTCCTAAGTGCTTTACTTTATTGGCGATCCAACTTTAGGTTTGGACTTGGTTGTCGTTACGATGTGACAATATCGTTAAATCATACCTGTCACTGTTAATCGTTATCGGAACAAGGACAAGAAAATAGTATCTGTTTTTCTTTGTCAGAAGGACACCCTAAAAAAATTACTTTCCGTACCGATTGAAATTCACCTATTCCAACCAGAAACAGAGATAGAAGTGATTTTTTTAGGCAAAGAAACGACAACGACGAACAGAAAATGCAGAATGAGGTATGCAATTCAAATGCAAAGTAAAACAACAACAAAATACACATAGTCAAGCAAAAACTTAAAGGAAAATATTTGGCATAATATACGCAGGCAGCACATTGGACGAGGTAGAGTATGTCTTCTGGAGGAAAGGAACTAATATCGCTTTCAGAACAACCAATAAAACACACCGAAACAGTTTCTCCTTCTATACCGTAAAGAAATTTATGTTACTGTTGTGTGTAAAGATGCTTGGTAGGAACTACTAACTCGCATCTGTGTATATAATAATAATTAAAAAACAAAAAAAGAAGATACTTTTGTATTAAGCATGTAGCCATATTTGCAACTTAATTTGCAATGGGAATGTAAAATGACTCGTTCCTTATCATTACGATTTATCGTACAAATGATCCTCAGAACATGAAACCCACTAACTAACTAACGTGAGGACTAAGATTCAACACAGACTTCTAGTTAAAATAAATACATATGCAAAAAAAGGCATATAACATATCGTTTCAGTACAGTGACCAAAGTTAACCGGGACGGAAGATCACACAACATGCATTGTAAAGAGTATTCCCAGGTCAGTAAAAAAATGGTACTGGCTTTATACACGGAAAGGAGCGCCAAACCGTAGGCACTATTAAAGAACATCTTCAAGCTCTACTTGCAGTCACGAACAATACCCATTCTGACGTCCTGGAAGAGCTAGAAATTTATATGGTGGAAGTAAAGGGAAGTGATTAGCTACTGAACGGTCACGATGGGTTCTCCACTCTCGCTTACTTCAGTGTAATGGAGATTTGCTGAGTTGAGGTGTTTGTTGCGGCTGCCATGTCATCCTGCTGATCGCTGTAGTAGTCCATCCGGCGATACGCCCCTGTACTTAGCGAGCCATGGACAGTACGCGAGTTCAAATGTCAGAGCTTCCTGCTCTCTTTCGATTGTGGACTTCAGGTTATTTTCGTTTCTGTTATTATAATAGATATAATAAGCTGCTGAAAATTTGCGCTCAATGTTTCCGCATAAATTTCCTGGTTTCAAAGCCATTTAAGGTTTTGTAAAACTTACACAAAACAAAAGTTTTACTTTGAGGTTTTACCACATCTTTTGATACATCAATTTATTTTAATACATCATTAGGCTTCTTATGAAGTTTCTTATTATGACAACAGTTTCATTATTTTTAAAAATCTTGTAATTTAAAACGAATTTTTAACCAAGATGTTACTGTAGTATATGGACGAAAGCAGTAAGGTAATAGTCATAATGTAACACTTAAACCATGCACTTTTATCCAGTTCGACAAAGCATTACCCAGTGCTGCTTTCAATTGTTGTAGAAATTAATTTCCTTTTTACCTCTTTATGTTTTTCGCTATTCATAGAATTGACAAAGTAAATTCTTATCTTTTTCTATTCAAGTTCAATTATGAGGAACGGTAACCGATACTGACTGACAATATGAAACATTTCTGCTATAGTCTCAAAGAAAATGTTAGTGTACAATTTTCCACAGCAATGGTTGTCCTAAGAGCGTCAGAAGTCGACACCAGAAAACACAACCTGAACTCCGATAAAATACAGACGCGAAAAAGTCGTAAAGATAACGGCGAACACACAGGGGAGGCCACTGATCCAGGCGTCCGCTTTTATGTGGCAGCACTGGTCGTGGGTTGCCTCCACGCGTAGGCTCTGCAGTGGCCATGATGCGGCTCGCCGGGATCGCGTAGTTCTTGGCACCCGTAAAGCTAAAATAAACCTATCATTTCTGGAGAGTTCATTATTTCATATTTCGAGTGAGATTAAAACGAGTGTTTCAGATGGAAAACTTTCAACACAGACTGCGTAATCTAGCTTATTTTTTAAAAGTTTCAGTTCTGCAGGAAGCCTTTTGAAGATCGTACCCACATAATAGTGCACACATTTCTGTACGATGGCTGAGGAATTATTATCAAAATGGAAATCTAGCTTTTTAATTTCTTTGCTGAGTATTCGCTCAGTAATGCCTCGCCTCCGCAGCCGAGGTGGCTAACGTACGCTTGTGCGGTGGTGCTTGACCCCGAGGTACGCCGTTCGAATGCTGATGATAGATGAAATTTGCGCTTGCAGTGTTTGGCCAGCTAGTCTCATGAAATGAGGGTATGAAACACTTGATGAGCCGTCAGTCCGATGGTGACATTAGGCTCGGCGGATCCCTTGATGGTGTTCGCGAAGAGTAGGCTGTGTGCCGGCACCGGGTTCACCCACTCCCTGCTTTTCATCCATAATAACACAAACCCAGCGCCACAGTACACTGACACTCATCGCAGTCATTCACGTGCTGAGCTATACAGGGTGTTCATTTTAACTGAAGACACTGAAATGTCTCGAAAACCACACATCTGATCAAAATAAGTTACAATTCCAAGTTGTCTGTCTCTGTGGTGGCATGCAACGATGCCACACTCGACCCGCCACCCCACCACGTGCGTGGGTGGCAGGGGGGAACCTCGAAATCTTCAGTAGACCTTCTTTTCTTATTGCAGATTACGATCGTACGATAAAATCTACATACGTTTTGTCTGAAGCATTTTCTTAATTTCGCTGCAGTTGGCGCTGTAGTCGGAGGAATAGAAATCGGAACACAATCGTAATTCACGACATGCTACTCAATGACACTTGAGTATCCAGCGGCATGTGAGACTCAATGTTTATGCTGCAAGAGTATGACAAGCCAGTATTTCATAACTTCTACTTGGATATCTCATCCACAACGTTGTACTCCTCCGACATATCGCCCTGGGGACCACTCGGTGTCCCACCTTGGATGTCTACCGAAATACGACGCATGATAACAGGCAATACACTGTAACCGGAGCATACGTAGAACAGATAGCAACTCTCAGCATTACAATACTTACGCAGTGTTTATTGCCTGCACACGGTCCTATCATTTGAAGAACAAACGTGCACGTGGACGATGAATGTTGCAACCACAGAAGAAATAGTTTGAAGGAGCTTGATTTACATAGAATGTAGAAAAAATGTTAAAGCTGCTGTTGCCTTCCATGCATGGCGTTAGGGAGAGGAAGTTCGCTCTCGTTCGGTTTTTACAAGGTTGTGAAGTCCTGTTGTCAGGGCACAGACCGGCAGAAGGAAACGAAGCAAACGTGTTCCAGGAGAAGCTAGTGAATTAGTTTTACTAGCGGTAGTGCACCACAATCCACCGATAAGCGCCCGGCAGTTACACCACGATTCCGATTTATACGTAGGTATACTTTATCGTCATAACTATCATCCATACCACTAGTTACTGCAGCAAGAACTTCGTGGCGCCTACTTCCATAACCGGATAGTCTTTTGTGTACGGGCATGTCAGAAAACGTAAACGACCCCAACGTTCTTTGACGGGGTACTGTTTTTTGATGATTCTAGCGTTAACCGGCATAACATGCATTAAGAGAGTGTACACAGTTCCCGCTGGTTACTGGAAGTTGATCAACGTTCTTGGTCGATTAACGCATAGGTAGCATCATGGCGAACAAACACATCAGTCCGTATTTTACGAATGGCACCTTGAACAGACGCAAATCTTGAACGTTTTAGGAACATGAACTACCGGTACTGCTGCAGGATGTTGCCCTGGACATTCAACAACGTTTCTTGTTTCAGCATAAAGGTTACCCAGCGCATTGAGCAATTGAGCCACAGGAGATATTATACAGTGTTTGCACTGGTCGGTGGATCGGCAGAGATGGCCCTATTAATCGTCCAGCTGGGCCGTCGAGTTTGAAGTCGAATTTCTTTCTGTGGGGGATAGTTAAAAGATAAGGTGTACCTGCAAGTGCCAACAGGCCCTGAAGACATAGTCGGCCGCATCAGAAACGCCTGTGCTGACATTACCGCAGATATACTTCTCTCCTGTGTACGGTCATTTGAAAAGCAGATCATTTTGAAGTTGACTGTACTACTTTTGAACACTTACTCTAACTGGTAAATGAGAGTAGCCTGGAGCCACGGTCACAGTGACGTGTCGAGTAGCGGCTGTTAGATTTTGCCGTAGAATCGTAATCTGCAATAAAAAACCGGTCGTCCCACAGAAGATGTCAAAGTCCCCCCACCCCGCCACCCACGAACGGATTGGGATTGGGAGGGGGGATCGATTATGATATCACTGGATATCGGCCTCCTAGAAAAACTGCTTGGAATTATTACTTCTTGATCTGATGAGTAGTTTTCAAGGTATTTCAATGTCTTCAGTTAAAATGAACACCCTTTATAGAATGAGAGTATTGTTCTTGATAGAAACAACTTATCTTGAACGCTGTTAAAATTCGATAAATTACTGGTAACTACGTAATAATACTTAGCAGCGTCGTCTACTTCGATGTAATTTCCTCACTGTAGTCTTCCGGAATAAGGCTGTAGTTTCACTGAATCTGGGGAAGGGGGGCGCCGGGGGTAAGGGGGGAGGGGAGCTCTCAGTGTGGCTGCTTAAAAAGATATACCGCCAATCAGAATCGCAGGCAGTGAGGGCATGTGAATTTAGCAACCTCTGTTGGAGTGTATACGTAGGGTACTCCCGCCAGAGACAGTGAGAGGTGGCCAGGACGGTTGGTTGGTTGGTTGGTTGGTTGGTTTGGGGTATAAAGGGACCAAACTACAGGGCAATCAGTCACTTTTTTCTGACGCGAGCAGGGGCCAACGTACAAAAACACTCAAAGTACGTTTGCGAAAGTAAAAGGGGGAAAAGGAATGGGGAACTACGCCTAAAAAGAAAACGAATGGAACGAACAAAAAACGGTGAAAACATACACCACAATGAAGAGTAGAAGAAGGTATTGAAACCATGGAGCAAATGGTCTGGATTGGCTGATAACAATAATAAAAGAGGATGAGCCAGCAACTCTGTAGCACATTAAAATGTACACCCCACAAAGACAAGGCGAGATGAACACATCTAGGAAAAAGACTATCACCAGGGCAAACAATTGCAAAGAAAGTGCGACAGAGTTGGAATGGAGGCAGAGTGGCGGCCTTAGAGAGAAGGCTCAATGCCCACCCTTAGATGGTGAGATAAAAATCCCCCTCACAAATAAAACGTAAAACGAAATCTACTATTGAGGCACTACTACCCAACACCCAATGTAGAGTGCTGGGAACGTTAAAATTCCGCCGCAGAGAGGCTAAAAGTGGGCAGTCCAGCAAGATGTGGACGACAGTCATATGTGAGGTGGGTCCTTGCGACTGAGGAGGTAGCCATATATCACCCGCGTACGGCCAATGCGGAGCCGGCAGAGAACCACAGAGTCCCTGCTAGAGGCCCAAATAGAGGACTTCCACACATTCGTACTCTCCTTAATAGCATGCAGTTTGTTTTGTGTACTGAGATTATGCCATTACGTCTCCCAAAACTGAAAAACCTTGCGGTGTAATAATGATTGCAGTTCAGTTACGGGGATGCCGATCTCCAGAAGCGGCAAGTTCATTTCCTGGGATTCCGACGTGGCCTGGGTCCCACACAAACACCACGGAACGACTGGACCGTTCCAGGGCATAGATGGACTCCTGGATTGTCGCTACCAAAGGATGGCGGGGGTAGTACTGGTTGATATCTTGTAGGCTGCTCAACGAGTCAGTACACAGAAGAAACGATTTACCAAGGCATGAGCGGATGTGCTCAAGAGCACGAGAAATGGCCGCCAGTTCTGCAGTGAAAACACTGCAGCCATCTGGCAAGAAGTGCTGTTCAATGTGTCCTCTATGAACATACACGAAGCCAATGCGACTATCAGCCATCGAGCCGTCGGTGTATACCACTTCATACTCCTAGTACATGTCAAGAATCGAGAGGGAGTGACAGCAGAGAGCTGTGGGGTTAACTGAGTCTTTAGGACCTTGTGAAAGGTCCAGGCGAAGCTTCGTCTTAGGTGTACACAATGGAGGTGTACGTGAATGGACCTCAAGTACAGGTGGTAATGACAAGGACTCCACTCCAGACAGAAGAGATCGAACACGAACCGCAATTGTAAGCCCTGACCTTGGCCTCCGATGCTGGAGATGAACCGCCGTGTGTGGGAAAAGGAGACGGTAATTCGGATGCTCAGGAGAAAAGGAACTAGCGTGCAGTTGTGAACGCCTAACCTTCAAAGGAGGGACTCCGGCCTCCACCAGGATGCTGATTACCAGCCTCGTCCTAAAAGCTCCCGTTGGCAGTCGAATGCCACAGTGGCGCACAGGGTCGAGTAAACGCAACGCTGAGGGTACGCCGAACCGTAAACCAGACTCCCATAGTCAAAGGCATTGAACAAGGGTCCTGTAGAGCTGCAGCAGCGTAGCGCGATCTGCATCCCAGTTGGTGTTGCTCAGGCAGCAGACGGCATTGAGGTGCTGCCAACACTTCCGCTTAAGCTGACGAAGATGAGGAAGCAACGTCAATCAGGCGTCGAAAATCAGTCCTAAGATTGATATGTCCCCACTACAGTGAGTGGATCGTCATTAAGGTAAAGTTCTGGTTCCAGATGAACGGTATGACGCTGGCAGAAGTGCATGACACATGACTTCGCAGCTGAAAAGTCGCTAGAGCCCATGACTATGCCTTGTGGATGGCTTCCTGTAGGCGCCGCTCAGTGACACCAGTACTGGAGCAGCAGTACAAAATGCAGAAGTCGTCTGCATACAGAGGTGAGACGGAAGGCCCGACAGTTGCTTCCTGACCGTTAATGCCCGCTAAAAATATACGCTCAATACAGAGCCCTGCGGGACCCCATTCTCCTGGATATGGGGGGAACTTGGGGAGGCACCAACTTGGACATGGATAGTATGGAGCAATAGGAAATTTTGGATAAAAATCGGGAGCGGGCTCTGGAGACTCAACTCGTATAAAGTGGTAAGAATATGATGTCTTCTGGTCATGTCGCAGGCTTTTTAAAAAAGACGGCAACCAGGTATTGGTGTCTGGAAAAGGCTGTTCGGATGGTAGACTCGAGGGAAACTAGATCATCAGTGGTAGAACGACCTGGCGAAAACCGCCCTGGCGTGGAGCCAGTAGGCCACGTGACTGCAGGACCCAACACTACCGCTGACTTATCATACATTCTAACAGCTTACAAAGAACGTTGGTGAGGCTGATGTGCCGACAGCTATCCACATTAATCGGGTTTTTGCCGGGTTTCAGCACTGGAATGATGGGCTCTCTCGCCTTTGCGATGGAAAGATGCCATTACACCAGATCTGGCTAAAGATGACAAGATTGGTCATCTGACTGTGGATCTGATAAGTGTTGGGGCAATGTGCAAGGATGCTGAGGAGCTCGCACTCTGTTAATGGAGCATTATAGGGTTCACTGTGACGTTCATTTACCGAGAGGGCTTTCCTTTCCATCTGCGGTTTAAGGTGCGAAATGCTGGGGGATAATTCTCCGAAGTGGAGGCTCGAGCACAGTGCTCAGCAAAGTGCTCAGCAATTGGATTTGCATCTGTAGATAACACACCATTGATGTTAATGCCAGTGACACCTGTCGCGGTCTGGAAAGGTGATGTATGGCACCCAATGGTCGAGAGGTACCTCTCCCAACATTCCTGTTTCCATCTTTTTATAAGCTGGCAAACGTGGGTATGGAGCCCTTTAAAAGCCATTAGGTGCTCTAGGGAAGGGTGCCGCTTATGTCGCTGTAGAGCTAGCCGACGCTCTTTAATGGCCTCAGCGATTCCTGGCGACCACCAAGGTACTGATTTTCACTGGGGGGGGGGGGGGGGGCACCCTAAAGAACAAGGGATCAGAAATGGTCGTTCTGGTGGCCCGTTCAACTACCACATTGATGGTACCATGTGGAGGAGATTCAATGGTGACAACAGAGGTGAAAACTTCCCAGTCTGCCTCGTTTAAAGCCCATCTTGCTAGACGACTGGGGGAATGGCGTTGGGAGAGTGACAGGAAGATGGGAAAGTGGTCACTGCCACACAAGTCATCATGGGCGCTCCAATGGACAGATGTGAGAAGTCCTGCACTGCAGAGGGATAAACCAATGACCAAGTAAGTGCCATGAACGACACTGAAATGTGTGTGGGCCCCAGTATTTAAGAGGCAGAGGTCGAGATGATACAGGAAAGTTTTGCAATCTCTACCTGAGCCAGTAAGCATGGTGCTACTCCACAAGGAGTTATGGGTATTAAAATCTCCCAAAAGTTGGAAATGTTTAGGGAGTTGATGAACCAGTACAGCCAATGAGTTCAGGGGTACTGCACCCTCTGGCGGAAGATATACGTTGCAGACAGTTATTTCCTGCATCGTCCTTATCCTGACAGCCACAGCTTCAAGAGGGGTTTAAGGGGCACAGGTTCACTGCATACTGAGTTCAGGACATAGACACAGACTCCACCTGACCCTCTATTACAGTCGCTACAGTTCTTGTAATATACCATAAAGCCATGGAGGGCAGGGGTTCACACTGCCAGGAACTAGGTTTCTTGGGGGGCAATGCAGAAAGCAGGTATAAGGCTTAACTTCATAGCTCAGCCAGGTGGTGGAAAAACCCCAGTAATTCCACTGGAAGATGATGTTATTGTGAGACTGGGAAAGCATGAAGCTTGCAAGGAGGCAGGTTGTGCCTCAGGGTCACCTGCTGCCACCGATTGAGTATTTGTATCCATTCCTATTGTGGATGGAGCATCAGCGAGATCCAGCTCCTCAGGGGATGCTGAGATCTCCACCTCATCCACAGGGGCAGAATGGTAGGGAGTGGTGATGTGGGGGCCACTAGAGGGTACTTTTTCTTAGCTAACTTCTTTGCTTGCACTCTTGCTTCTCTTTAGGGACTTTCTGGGAGAACTTCTCTGAAGTAGCTTCAGGCATGGAGGAAGATTGCGAAGCTCTTTGTGCAGCAGATTTTGGCTCCTCTAGCTGTTGTTTCTCCAGCTGGGGGGAGGGAATCAATGTCCCCTGCGTTTGGGGTGGGCCTTGCTCCCTAAGTAAGTACTTTGGGAGCAATGGAAGGGGGCGGATGTATTGTAGAGGCCCAGAGGGCCCACTGTTAGTGGCGCGGTGTGAGGTACGACTGGTACTTGTGACGGGATGATAATGTAGCTGCAGCATATGTGGGCGTCATCCAAACAGAGTGTAATCATTCAAATTTACGTTTAGCATCTTGGTAAGTCAACCGGTTCAGGGTCTTGTACTCCATGATTTTCCACTCCTTTTGGAGTACTTTGCAGTCTGGCGAGCAGGGGGACTGCTGCTCTCCACAGTTGATAGAAGTGGGAAGAGGCACACATGGAGTATCTGGATGCAGTGGACGGCTGCAGTCTTGGCATGTGGCGTTCGAAGTACAGCGGGAAGATATGTGCCCGAATTTACAGCACTTAAAGCATTGCAGTGGGTGAAGGACGTATGGTTTAATGTCACAGCGGTAAACCATCACCTTGACCATTTCAGGCTATGAATCACCCTCAAAGGCCGAGATGAAGGCGCCGGTAGCAACCCTGTTATCTTTGGGTTCCCTGTAAAAGCACCGGATGAAATGAACACGCTGCTGTTCCAGATTGGTGCGGAGCTCGTCGTGAGACTGCAGGAGAAGGTCGTGACGGAAAATAATCCCCTGGACCATGTTGAGATTTTTATGAGGAGTGATGGAAACAGGAATATCACGCAGCTGGTCACAAGTGAGCTATGCCCAGGATTGGCCTGAGGATGCTGTTTGAACCAAGACTGCGCCTCTTCTCATCTTGGACAGCACTGTCACTTCCCCAAACTTATCCCCAAGATGTTCAAGAAAAATGGAAGATTCCTAGGTAGAAAGGAGTCCGTGTCGAGTATGCTACAGACTAAATACCAAGGCGAATATAACTCTGTTCTTTCTGTAGCACTACTTTCCTCCCATGGTGTAGCGAGGGAGGGAAACGACTTAGGGTCATATCTGTCAGCATTGTACTCGGTCTTGCTCTTCTTAGAGACTGCTGGCGCCTTACAGTCACCAGCAAGAGATGATTTAGTCCGCTTCATTGCGGGTGCTCTGCCCTGATACCACCCACCCTGAACAGGGGCTCTCCCCACGCCATCCAGCCACAGCAAAGGCCACCTGGCATGATGGCCGTTGCCAGGAATCCTGATGCCCCAGGAACACAGGCATCTACTCTTTGGCATACATGAGGAGTTTGCAGCTCAGGCATCAGCGGTGCGATCCCTCTGTTCACAGGGAGCTACCATCACAATGGACTGGCTACTGTGCTGGATACTGGGCGCAGATAAATCCAATATAGTCATGGGGGCGAAAGAGGACAACAGAAGGAGATGACATACCCTGGACAGTGTCCTCGCCCAAATAGTTGAATTGTAGGTGGAGATGCAAAGCCATGACAAGAGGGTCAGGATATCGAATCTAAGGGCACTATTGATCTCATGTACCACGAAAGACCTCCTTCCCCGTGTGTCCCGCACTTTAGTAAAATTTGGAAAGTGGCAGGTCAAACCATAAAATGATACCTGAACTTACAGGGCCGAAAAGTTTGAGACTCCTTCTAGTCGCCTCTTAGGAAGGGCTGGAATACCTCAGGCGTATTACAAGCCCTGGACCCACAGAGTGGCACGCCAGGAGGGATGTTTGAATGTACTGTCTCCCACGTAGCTGTGAGACCGCATTCGTCCCATTCAAAACAGCGTTCGAGGTCACGCAATGCGGGCGAGGGCAATGACGAGGGGGAGGTCTGTGCCGTGGTGCTGCCAGTGAGGTTGGCTCTTGTCTGATGGCAGACTGCACCAACCAATCTGTGTCCTGGCTTCATTTTACGAACTACCGGGAACATCTTACGGAAATCCAATGGCACTGGTGGGTGGGTGAAGTATTGAGGTATTGGCGCTGCTGAGGACGCAGAAGACTCTATGGTTGATGTGAGCTCGATACCCTTGTGTGCCGATGCTGTGAATTACGACGGTGACGGTAGCTGCGGCAGCGGCTGTGGAGGCGACAGCAGCTGCGTAGGTGGGAGTGTCATCGGATGACCTACGTACTCAGGCGTCAGGCACTGACAAAGATTACTTGGGCTCAGCAGACTGGGGTGCAGGCTGTGTATCTCTAAAATGAATATCTATGGCAGGATCACTATAATTTCGAAAACTGAGTTCCTTTGGTGCCATCGATGGATGACCAATGCACTGAAAATGGTATAATGAGCACAGCTAGACGTCTGAGCGACGACGCCAGATTCACATTTGTTAGGTCGTTACAGACAGAATATAAAACTTTGATCTTCATGTGGAATTTTTTTTGTAAAGTTTGCGTGGTCAGCAGGCATAGTGATATATGTGCTCAGAAACAACAGAGATCCTTTTGCATTGAGTGTGGAGCATGAAGTTTGGACATTTGCGTCTTGAAAGTGTGAGGAAAACGTTTAGGTATATCGTTAGATTGGGAAGCGAATGGTGCCTTTCGGATATGTTGAATTCCATTTTGTTGGCAAAATTGTTGAAATTCCATTGAAGAAACTTGCGGAGCATATTCCAAAACAATTTTTGGTGGCAAACCTTGTAAGTACAGGCCAGGAACAAGAGCTTTGATAATGCTAACACTATTAGTCACATGCATTGGAGCAATCAAAGGAAATTTGCAGTATGCATCGACGACAATGAGTCATCGTGTGTTTGAGAAAGCACTAGCCATACCAATATGAATACGATGACATGGACTGTCAGGTCGAGGTCAATTGAAAAATGTCTGAAGATGGCCTTGTAAGTCGAAAACCGGTTAACACAGTAAATTAATACAGTGGAACAAACGCAAACTATCACTTTTATTTATTCTAATGTTGTTCTAACATGAACTGGAAAAAGGTTTTAACACGAATTGAGAAATTCTTGGAGTGGTTATGCCTAGTTATTGCACATGTGTATCTGTTTACCAAGACCGAGCCATGGCAAATCCTGGCGCGCTACCTTCTTAGTTCTCACGATTCCCCTTGCCCTCTGTCTACTAGTTTCAACAAATCTTGTTACAAAGATGCGGGAATCAGGACTCGGGTTTGTTTATTGGGAGGATGCAATAAAATCACACCATTTTGAAGAGAAAGGCAGTTGGCTGTGCATGGCATCTTGGACAGATTTTGGGTTATGAGGTAATCAGAGTGTAGTACTTAAACAATCATAGTCATTATTATTAAGTAGCCTGTGCGACTTGCTGAAAATCCATGGGAAAAAGCTTTCAGCACTTGCGAATCAGAATGATAAATTTTGTTGCGTCGAAATCAGAGTCATTTCCCGTAGGTAAAAGAGACAGAGCGTCTGCGTTTGCATGCTGTTTGGTGGGGTGATAACAAATTTCATACTGATAATTGGAAAGAAGATGTGACTACCGTGCAACTTTTGTTCTGTGCGATCAGGTGCATCTTTCGCCATATGGAAAAGAGCAGTCAGCGGGCTATGATAAATCACAAGAAAAATTGTTACCATGCACATACTGAAGAAATTTTGTAACACAGTAAATTACAGTCAAAGCTACCTTTTCTAGCTGACTGTAGCTGACTTGATGCTTGGTCAACGACTTAAATTTGAATGCTACGGGGTCTTCATTGTTGTCAGTCTTGTGAGATGAAACTAATCCTTTCCATTTGATGATGCATCAAGTGCACAACTGGGTTTTTCGGATCGGAATGCGTAAGACATGGGCGACTAGCCAGCGTGTTTCAGTGTCCGAAAAAAATTTTCCTATCTCTAGTCCATTTAAATCGAACATTTTTTCTCAGAAGGTGATATAAAACAGAGGCAATTTGCACTGCAAATGGAATCAATTTGAACTAGTATGTCAGTTTGCAAGATCAGCTTGGTGTTTTCGTAGGAGAAAGTAATCTCCGTATGGCCTCTAAACGCGTAGTCGACGGACAAATGGCGTGGGCGTCAATGACATATCCCAAATATTAGTTTCAGTAGTGAGAAATGAACAGTTCTGCAAATTACACTTGAGCCCTGCGTCAGTTAAAAACTGGAAATGAGACTGCAAATTTTTGATACTCTGTTCCCATGTATGTCTGGATACAATGAAGTTACGTAAGTAATTTGAACAAGGGGAGACTTTAGACATCATTTGCTCTGTTTTCTCATCCAGGGAAAGCTGGGTGTTTTTTTTTTTTTTGGTCATCAGTCTACTGACTGGTTTGATGCGGCCCGCCACGAATTCCTTTCCTGTGCTAACCTCTTCATCTCAGAGTAGCACTTGCAACCTACGTCCTCAATTATTTGCTTGACGTATTCCAATCTCTGTCTTCCTCTACAGTTTTTGCCCTCTACAGCTCCCTCTAGTACCATGGAAGTCATTCCCTCATGTCTTAGCAGATGTCCTATCTACATCTACATCTATACTCCGCGAGCCACCTTACGGTGTGTGGCGGAGGGTACTTATTGTACCACTATATGATCCCCCCTTCCCTGTTCCATTCACGAATTGTGCGTGGGAAGAACGACTGCTTGTAAGTCTCCGTATTTGCTCTAATTTCTCGGATCTTTTCGTTGTGATCATTACGCGAGATATATGTGGGCGGTAGTAATATGTTGCCCATCTCTTCCAAGAATGTGCTCTCTCGTAATTTCGATAATAAACCTCTCCGTATTGCGTAACGCCTTTCTTGAAGTGTCCGCCACTGGAGCTTGTTCAGCATCTCCGTAACGCTCTCGCGCTGACTAAATGTCCCCATGACGAATCGCGCTGCTTTTCGCTGGATCATGTCTATCTCTTCTATTAATCCAACCTGGTAAGGGTCCCATACTGATGAGCAATACTCAAGAATCGGACGAACAAGCGTTTTGTAAGCTACTTCTTTCGTCGATGAGTCACATTTTCTTAGAATTCTTCCTATGAATCTCAACCTGGCGCCTGCTTTTCCCACTATTTGTTTTATGTGATCATTCCACTTCAGATCGCTCCGGATAGTAACTCCTAAGTATTTTACGGTCGTTACCGCTTCCAATGATCTACCACCTATGGCATAATCGTACTGGAATGGATTTCTGCCCCTATGTATGCGCATTATATTACATTTATCTACGTTTAGGGAAAGCTGCCAGCTGTCGCACCATGCATTAATCCTCTGCAGGTCCTCCTGGAGTACGTACGAGTCTTCTGATGTTGCTACTTTCTTGTAGACAACCGTGTCATCTGCAAATAGCCTCACGGAGCTACCGATGTTGTCAACTAAGTCATTTATGTATATTGTAAACAATAAAGGTCCTATCACGCTTCCCTGCGGTACTCCCGAAATTACCTCTACATCTGCAGATTTTGAACCGTTAAGAATGACATGTTGTGTTCTTTCTTCTAGGAAATCCTGAATCCAATCACAAACCTGGTCCGATATTCCGTAAGCTCGTATTTTTTTCACTAAACGTAAGTGCGGAACCGTATCAAATGCCTTCCTGAAGTCGAGGAATACGGCATCAATCTGCTCGCCAGTGTCTACGGCACTGTGAATTTCTTGGGCAAATAGGGCGAGCTGAGTTTCACATGATCTCTGTTTGCGGAATCCATGTTGGTTATGATGAAGGAGATTTGCATTATCTAAGAACGTCATAATACGAGAACACAAAACATGTTCCATTATTCTACAACAGATTGACGTAAGCGAAATAGGCCTATAATTATTCGCATCTGATTTATGACCCTTCTTGAAAATGGGAACGACCTGCGCTTTCTTCCAGTCGCTAGGTACTTTACGTCCTTCCAGCGATCTACGATAAATTGCTGATAGAAAGGGGGCAAGTTCTTTAGCATAATCACTGTAGAATCTTAAGGGTATCTCGTCTGGTCCGGATGCTTTTCCGCTACTAAGTGATAGCAGTTGTTTTTCAATTCCGATATCGTTTATTTCAATATTTTCCATTTTGGCGTCCGTGCGACGGCTGAAGTCAGGGACCGTGTTACGATTTTCCGCAGTGAAACAGTTTCGGAACACTGAATTCAGTATTTCTGCCTTTCTTCGGTCGTCCTCTGTTTCGGTGCCATCGTGGTCAACGAGTGACTGAATAGGGGATTTAGATCCGCTTACCGATTTTACATATGACCCTTCTCCTTATCAGTGTTTTCCACATATTCCTTTCCTCTCCGATTCTGCGTAGAACCTCCTCATTCCTTACCTTATCAGTCCACCTAATTTTCAACATTCGTCTATAGCACCACATCTCAAATGCTTCGATTCTCTTCTGTTCCGGTTTTCCCACAGCCCATGTTTCACTACCATACAATGCTGTACTCCAGACGAACATCCTCAGAAATTTCTTCCTCAGATTAAGGCCGGTATTTGATATTAGTAGACTTCTCTTGACCATAAATGCCTTATTTGCCATAGCGAGTCTGCTTTTGATGTCCTCCTTGCTCCGTCCGTCATTGGTTATTTTACTGCCTAGGTAGCAAAATTCCTTAACTTCATTGACTTAGTGACCATCAATCCTGATGTTAAGTTTCTCGCTGTTCTCATTTCTACTACTTCTCATTACCTTCGTCTTTCTCCGATTTACTCTAAGACCATACTGTGTACTCATTAGACTGTTCATTCCGTTCAGCAGATCATTTAATTCTTCTTCACTTTCACTCAGGATAGCAATGTCATCAGCGAATCGTATCATTGATATCCTTTCACCTTGCATTTTAATTCCACTCCAGAACCTTTCTTTAATTTCCATCATTGCTTCCTCGATGTACAGATTGAAGAGTAGTGGCGAAAGGCTACAGCCTTGTCTTACACCCTTCTTAATACGAGCACTTCGTTCTTGATCGTCCACTCTTATTATTCCCTCTTGGTTGTTGTACATATTGTATGTGACCCGTATCTCCTTATAGCTTGCCCCTACTTTTTTCAGAATCTCGAACAGCTTGCACCATTTTATATTGTCGAACGCTTTTTCCAGGTCGACAAATCCTATGAAAGTGTCTTGATTTTTCTTTAGCCTTGCTTCCATTATTATCCATAACATCAGAATTGCCTCTCTCGTCCCTTTACTTTTCCTAAGGCCAAACTGATCGTCACCTAGCGCATTCCTCAATTTTCTTTTCCATTCTTCTGTATATTATTCTTGTAAGCAGCTTCGATGTATGAGCTGTTAAGCTGATTGTGGGATAATTCTCGCACTTGTCAGCTCTTGCCGTCTTCTGAATTGTGTGGATGATGCTTTTCCGAAAGTCAGATGGTATATCGCCAGACTGATATATTCTACACACCAACGTGAATAGTCGTTTTGTTGCCATTTCCCCCAATGATTTTAGAAATTCTGATGGAATGTTATCTGTCCCTTCTGCCTTATTTGACCGTAACTCCTCCAAAGCTCTTTTAAATTCCGATTGTAATACTGGATCCCCTATCTCTTCTAAATCGACTCTTGTGTCTTCTTCTATCACATCGGACAAATCTTCACCCTCATAGAGGCTTTCAGTGTATTCTTTCCACCTATCTGCTCTCTCCTCTGCATTTAACAGTCGAATTCCCGTTGCACTCTTAATGTTAACACCGTTGCTTTTAACGTCACCAAAGGTTGTTTTGACTTTCCTGTATGCTGAGTCTGTCCTTCCGACAATCATATATTATTCGATGTCTTCAAATTTTTCCCGCAGCCATTTTGTCTTAGCTTCCCTGCACTTCCTATTTATTTCATTCCTCAGCGACTTGTATTTCTGTATTCCTGATTTTCCCGGAACATGTTTGTACTTCCTCCTTTATCAATCATCTGAAGTATTTCTTCTGTTACCCATGTTTTCTTCGCAGCTACCTTCTTTGTACCTATGTTTTCCTTCCCAACTTCAGTGATGGCCCTTTTTAGAGATGTCCATTCCTCTTCAACTGCACTGCCTACTGCGCTATTCCTTATTGCTGTATCTATAGAGTTAGAGAACTTCAAACGTATCTCGTCATTCCTTAGTACTTCCGTATCCCACTTCTTTGCGTATTGATTCTTCCTGACTAATGTCTTGAACTTCAGCCTACTCTTCATCACTACTATATTGTGATCTGAGTCTATATCTGCTCCTGGGTACGTCTTTCAATCCAATATCTGATTTCGGAATCTGTGTCTGACCATGATGTAATCTAATTGAAATCTTCCCGTATGTCACGGTCTTTTCCAAGTATACCTCCTCCTCTTGTGATTCTTGAACAGGGTATTCGCTATTACTAGCTGAAACTTGTTACAGAACTCAATTAGTCTTTCTCCTCTTTCATTCCTTGTCCCAAGTCCACATTCTCCTGTAACCTTTTCTTCTACTCCTTCCCCTACAACTGCATTCCAGTCGCAAGCTGGGTGTAAGCACCAGCTAAATCAATTTTTGAAAAGAATCCTCCACCTGCCAAATGATCCATAAGCTCATTAGCATGTGGCAGCCGGAAGGAAGCAATATTGTTTGAGCGTTAATTGTAGCTTTAAAGTCGACACAAAGACTGATCTTCCCTTCTACTTTTGCTGTGATCTCTATGGGAATACCTACTGACATCCCAAATAAAATTCATTTTCTGTGTAGCACATCCGCCATCCATTCTCCTCTGTCTGGGACGACTCAGCACTCTCTCTCTTCCTCTCTCTCTCTCCATCTGTCTCACTCACCAGCCCGAGCTCTACTCAATAGTAGAACCTCTGGTAGTCAAATACGTACGACTCACTCAAGTGCCCAGGCATGCAAAAATGCTTATAGTGGCAAACGTACCCAACAAATCAATTTTCCTCGTGATATAAACACCTTTCAACCTTACAAATGAGTGAAAGTGTTAAATATTTGTCGTTAAGCATGCGAGCGAGAAAAAAGTTTCGAAAACGTTTGAAATTACGTTTAACGCTTTTTGGAAGTCGCAAAATGCTCTTTATCAATAACTCTTAGTATAGTGCGGGTACGCTGTGTTCCATTTTAAGTAAAAACTAGTTTTTTATGAATCTCAATGTTTATCAAGACTTCGTACAACGATATAATGCGAATAAATTTCGTAGTGAAGCAGTAATAAATTAAAACGTCATGCCAGATGCTGAAGTTTTACTGCATGACCAACGAAAACGTACTAAGGGACAAACTTTTTCCTTTCATTACCTTGTGGAGGGTTTCAGTCAGAAAAAGTTTCATTAAGATTCTAAATTATGCATAAACTTTCTTGAAAGTCGATAAGTGCTTTCGTTCTCAAATTCTGGATGAATATAATCTCAGCAATTTGGACGCAGTGAGTTACGCGTCCTCAAGATGTATATGCAGTTTCTGACTGTAATAACTGTCTTACTGCATTAAAATGTCAAGTTAAGATCAATAGAGTAGATTATGACAGTATTTAAGATTTTTAAATCGGATCTTCTTTTATATGAAGTACTGAAAACAAAATATTTGTTGTCCCTAGTAGCCTTTAGACAAGGCAGCCTGCAACTGGATCGGTTAACCGTTTAAAATTTCAAGAATGCTTTCGAAGTCATTGCTTCATTCGATGGTGGTTCAGTAATTTTATTAATTCATATTGTTCATCGACTTATTTGCTATATCTACAGGAGAGCTTACGCTGCTTACGGTAGGAGTGGTAGGTGGGGAAGCAGGGCACAGGGACTGAATCTAACAGAGGATAAACGTTTTAATTGTTAATTTATTCAAAAACATGTGAAACAAGCTTCGCCGTTTATTATCATAAACACGGACTGACTAGAATCCAACATGATGAACTTACTATATTTAAATCAGCACTGAATAAATCGGCAAGGCAACAATCTCACGAGAGGCCGTACTCTTAAAAAATTCCTTCACTCTTTTTCTTCTTAAAAAAGCTAATGGCAATGGAAGGAAAATATTATTATTTCTCGCTTTTCTTTGATCCACTACTTTTCAGCTAGAGACGATTGTTGTTCAATTGTATAAAAATAATCTCAGATAATTATTAGCACCAAATTAACAGGTAACAGCAACAAAGATTTGATCACTCATTTTAACGCCCCATGGTTGTGGAAGATTAATACATGACCCCAAATTTAAAGGAAAATTCTCACACAACATTGCCTTGCTCTGATGTCAGTCTGGCCGGCCGAAGTGGCCGTAGGGTTAAAGGCGCTGCAGTCTGGAACCGCAAGACCGCTACGGTCGCAGGTTCGAATCCTGCCTCGGGCATGGAGATTAATATATGACCCCAAATTTAAAGGAAAATTCTCACACAACATTGCCTTGCTCTGATGTCAGTCTGGCCGGCCGAAGTGGCCGTGCGGTTAAAGGCGCTGCAGTCTGGAACCGCAAGACCGCTACGGTCGCAGGTTCGAATCCTGCCTCGGGCATGGATGTTTGTGATGTCCTTAGGTTAGTTAGGTTTAACTAGTTCTAAGTTCTAGGGGACTAATGACCTCAGCAGTTGAGTCCCATAGTGCTCAGAGCCATTTGAACCATTTTTGATGTCAGTCTCAGTAACATCAAATTAAGAAACAGTGAAGCAATCATTTTACAACTAGACACAAACTTTCTTCTAAAAACCTTTCTGGTTACCACACATTACAAAAAATTCATCAACATTTACATCTACGTGGATACTCTGCAAATCACATTCAAATGCCTGGCAGAGGTGTCATCGAACCACCTTCACAATTCTCTATTATTCCAATCACCTATATCTTTCCGTACGAGCCGGCCGGTGTGGCCGAGTGGTTCTAGGCGCTTCAGTCTGGAACCTCGCGACCGCTACGGTCGCAAGTTCGAATCCTACCTCGGGCATGGATGTGTGTGATGTCCATAGGTTAGTTGGGTTAAGTAGTTCTAAGTTCTAGGGGACTGATGACCTCAGATGTTAAGTCACACAGTGCTCAGAGCCATTTGAACCATTTCCGTACGAGCTCTGATTTTCTTTATTTCATCGTGGTGATCGTTTCTCCCTATGTAGGTCGGTGTCAACAAAATATTTTCGCATCCGGAGGAGAAAGTTGGTAATTGGAATTTCGTGAGATGATTCCGTCACAACGAAAAACGCCTTTCTTTTAATGATGTCCAGCCCAAATTCTGTATCATTTCTGTGACACTTTCTCTCATATTTCGGGATAATAGAAAACGTGCTGCCCTTCTTTGAACTTTTTCGATGTACTCCGTCAGTCCTATCTGGTAAGGATCCCACACCGGGAAGCAATATTCTAAAACAGGACGGACAAAAGTAGTGAAGGCAGTCTCCTTAGTAGATCTGTTACTTTTTCTAAGTGTCCTGCCAATAAAACGCAGTCTTTGGTCGACCTTCCTCACAACATTTTCTATGTGTTCCTTCCAATTTGATTTGTTCGTAATTGTAATTCCTAGGTGTTTAGTTCAATTTATGGCCTTTAGATTTGATTGATTTATCGTGTAAACGAATTTTAATGAATTCATTTTAGCACTCATGTGGATGACCTCACACTTTTCGTTATTTAGGGTCAACTGCCAATTTTAGCACCATTCAGATATCTTTTCTAAGTCGTTGTGCAATTTGTTTTGGTCTTCTGATGACTTTGTTAGTCGATAAACGACAGCGTCATCTGCAAACAACCTAAGACGGCTGCTCAAATTGTCTCCCAAATGGTTTATATAGATGAGGAATAGCAAAGGGATTATAACACTACCTTGGGGAACGCCAGAAATTACTTCTGTTTTACTCGAGGACTTTCCGTCAATTACTATGAACTGTGACCTCTCTGACAGGAAATCACAAATCCAGTCACTGAGACGATATTCCATAAGCACGCAACTTCGCTATAAGCCGCTTGCGTGGTACAGTGTCAAAAGCCTTCCGGAAATCCAGAAATACGGAAACGATCTGAAATCCCTCTTCAATAGCACCCAACACTTCGTGCGAATAAAGAGCTAGTTGTGTTTCACAAGAACGATGTTTTCTTAACCAGTGCTGACTGTATGTCAATAGATCGTTTCCTTCGGGGTAATTCATAATGTTCGAACACAATATATGTTCCAAAATCCAGATGCATATCGACGATATGGGCCTGTAATTTAGTGGATTACTCATACTACCTTTCTTGAATATTGGTGTGACCAGTCTTTGGGTAAGGATCTTTCGTCGAGCGAACGCTTGTATATGATTGTTAAGTATGGAGGTATTGCATCAGCTTACTCTGAAAGGAACCTAATTGGTTAACAGTCTGGACCAGAAGACTTGCTTTTATTAAGTAATTTAAGTTACTTCACTACTCCGTGAATATTTACTTCTACGTTACTCATGTTGTCAGCTAGTCTTGATTCGAATTCTGGAATATTTACTTCGTCTTCTTTTGTGAAGGCATATCGAAAACCTGTGTTTAGTAACTCTGCTTTGGCAGCACTGTCTTCGATAGTATCTCCATTGCTATCGCGCATGGAAGGCACTGATTGTTTCTTGCCGCTAACGTACTTCACATACGACCGGAATGTCTTTCGATTTTCTGCCAGGTTTCGAGACAAAGTTTCGTTCTGGAAACTGTTACAGCATCTCGCATTGAAGTCCACACTAAATTTCGAGCTTCTGTAAAATATCGCCAGTCGGGGATTTTGCGTCTGTTTAAATTTGGTTTGTTTGTTTTGTTGTTTATGTAACAGTGTTCTGACTCGTTTTATGGACCAAGGAGGATCAGCTCCGTCGTTTGTTAATTTATTTGGTATAAATCTCTCAATTGCTGCCGATACTATTTCTTTGAATTCTTTGAATTCAAGCCACGCCTGGTCTGTACTTATTAATTTGGAATTAGTGTAGATTGTCTCTCAGAAAGGTGTCAAGTGAATTTTTTCTGCTTTTTTGAATAGGTCTACTTTTCGTTTATTTTTGCAGGATTTGGTGGTTAAAATATTCAATCTCCCTACGACAACCCCGTGTTCACTAATCCCTGTATCCGATTTGATGCTCATTATTAACTTAGGATTCTTTGTTGCTAAGAGGTCAAGTGTGTTTCCACAACCGTTTACTATTCGCGTGGGCTGTAGAACTAACTGCTCGAAATAATTTTCAGAGAACGCGTTTAGCACCATTTGGGATGATATTTTATGCTCACCTCTGGAATTAAATATATATTTTCGCGTACATATCGAGGTTTCTTTGAAACTTTCAGCAACTGTATCATCTGAGTTGGGAGGTTGGTAAAAGGATCCAATTATTATTTTATTCCGGTTGCTAACAATGATCTCTGTCCATACTAACTCGCAGGAGTGTTTAGCCTGTCCTTTCGGAACACCGTCAGGTTCATCGCAAAAATTTCGGCTGAGTTCATATCCGGCTTTAGCAGGCTTTCAGTGCCTATAGCGATTTGATCATCAATTCTCTCTATTAGCTCTTGGAGATCATGTACCTTCCCAAGAGAGCTACGACAATTTACAATAATTATACCTATGTTTCCTGTATCTACGTTCTTCCTGTGTTTGGCATGCACCCTTTGTGACTGAAGCCTTTCTTGTGTTTTCGCGAGACCCTTTAACCCAAAAAATAGCCCACTCCACCCCACACAGCCCCTGCTACCCGTGCAGCCACCTCTTGCGTATAGTGGACACCTGACCTGTTCAGCGGAATCCAATACCCAAGCACCCTTTGCAGCAAGTAGAGGAGTCTGCAGCCAACATGGTCGCAGAATTGTCTGAGCCTCTGATTCAGACCCTCCACTCGGCTCAGTACCAGAGGTCCGCAATCGGTCCTGTCGACTATGCTGCAAATGGTCAGATCTGCTTTCATCTTGCAAGCAGGAATGGCAGCCTTTACCACTTCTGTTAGCCGCTCGAACAAGTATCTCTTCTGATCCAAAGGGACGCACCTCATTGGTACCGACGTGAGCAACCACCTGCAGATGGCTGCACGCTGTGCTCTTCATGGCATCCGGGAGGACCCGTTCGACATCTGGAATGACTCCACCCCGTATGCAAACGAAGTACACATTGGTTTTCTTTCCCTTCTTGGCGACCATGTTTCTAAGGGGCTTCATAACGCGTCTAACGTTGGCGCTCCCAACTATCAATAATTCTACCATCTGTGATTGTCCGGATCCCGCAGGATGAGAGGTTTCCTCTGAAACAGGACAGGTGGCAGCATCTGGCTCAGCGAAAGAATCAGCCACAGACAGCACCTGGCACCTGTTTGACAGACAAACCGTGGAGGCATTGCTTGCGGCCGCCTGGGACGTCTTTCGCCGCCTGCTACGCTCCGATGTGACCTCCCACTCGACCACAGGCGAGGGGTCAACCTCAGTGCGAGCAGTGACTGGGCTGGCCACCTGTGAGGACCGATCGGAGGACTCAGATGTGCTAGACGTCCGTTGGATCCCCACGGCCGGACTACAAAAGTGGTGCCCATCCAGTGCAGCCTCAAGCTGTGTAACCGAAGCCATCACAGCCTGAAGCTGAGAGCGAAGTGCCACCAACTCGGCTCTCACCCGCACACAACAATCGCAGTCCCTGTCCATGTTGAAGACTGTGGAAAACTAAATTACGCAGATAAACGGACTATCTGCACGTGCTGCGCAACTCTACTGTAGACCCAGACGAAAATTCAGGAACCGTGTCTAATAAATTAGATTAATACGCAGAGATTCAAAAACCTAACTACCGAAGCACTGAGGTGAAACTAAATAATTCATCCCTGATTAGGAACTTGTAATATGTCACAAAATCGGTTTACTTTCCGACGCAAACGAAAACGCTAGAACTGTGGATATTAGATATTAAATTAACACGCAAAAACTGAAGAAACTGAACTACTAAAGCACACAGATAATATTATAAAATTCGCTCCCGGTTAGGAACTCCTAAAAGGCACAGTATCGGCTAATTCCCCTTTGCTGCTCGTGTCTCGGCCGGCTGCTGGTGCCTGACTGGCTAACGCCAACAAGCTGTCACTAGTTTTGAAAACAAACAGACGACTATCGACTCTCGCTACTTGGCATTAAACAAGTTACAGCTTATCAGCCAACTCCACTTTTACAAATTTTTATTTTACAGATTCACTACACTAACTAATATTACTAGCAACAGGAAAAAACTTGCCCCAGGAAAAAAATCAAGAGCTCACAGGCTTTTTGTGGATGGCCGATGACAACAGCAGAAGTCGCTTAGCCAATCGGACACTGCGCCCTAGCCAGGACAGTACACTACGAACAGCTATATCTAAAACATTAAAAAAAACCTATTAACACACAGAAGTTGCTTCAGTAACTACATCTTGGTACATCAGGCACTAGGCAACATACAAGCTTAGACTCTGTCGTGAACACTATTGGTTAAATTATCTGCACAATTATAGCTTGTGCTCGTGTTCCAAATTATTTTTCAAATGGAACAGAAGTCTGGTGTCGGAAGCCACGGATGTTGAATGGGCACCAGAGGGTATGGACCTCGATACCCACTGGTGGTCTCTGTGCTCCAGCACGCGCCTGCGCCCGCGAGCCTCGCCGTGCGAGTACGCCACTCTCCGTACCACGTGAAGTACGCGGCCAATCGCATGTTTAGCCGGCTTCGCGGCGCTACCCCGGCAGTCTGGCACTCGCCGTTGTTCGCATGTGCATCTCGGCCGTACTGCGTTCCAGTTCTGTTTTTTGAGATACATACTGCCGTTGTTAGGAGTGTTCCTGCGTTGTTGTTGTCTCCTCCTGTGCCGGCCGCGGTGGCCATGCAGTTCTAGGCGCTCAGTCCGGAACCGCGCGACTGCTACGGTCGCAGGTTCGAATGCTGCCTCGGGCATGAATGTGTGTGATGTCCTTAGGTTAGTTAGGTTTAAGTAGTTCTACGTTCTCGGGTACTGATGACCACAGATGTTAAGTCCCATAGTGCTCACAGCCATTTTTTTTTCTCCTCCTGTTTATCACCTCAGTTCTTGCTTGCTTGCCTCGTGTTGTGTCCTGGTCAGTCGTAGTGTCTGTCGTCGCCTAATTGTTCTGTGCCGTTTGTCCGCTGTTAGCGATACCTCCAGCGGCTCCCCCGCCTGGTGGCCTCGCGTCTCCATTCTATGCCGTGCACCGCTCGCCGGTCGCTCACGGCTATAACAAGAAGTATGAAACTTAAATGTGCCACCGAATACAAACTTAGCACCGGTAATTTTCAAGTAGCGTATTCTCATAACAGCGTCTTTTATACATGGCTTATACAACCACTAGAAATATTAACCCTCCAAATAGTTATCGCCTCTGCTTCAACAGCAATTGTTTAACGTAGTAACTGGGACAGTCTCACGGTACAATTAGCAAAAAACTTTTTACAACTCTCAACAGAGGATTTACAGAAAGAAACACTTACCTTTACCACAACAAAAAAGCACAATCAATATCTTTCCTACCTTCTTAACGCTACGTTCAGAACAGCCAGGGTACAGTCAGAACCAAACAACAAGCTCGGACAAGGCACCAAGTCGATGCAACTACAACCTCTGCCAATAAAGTTCGGTGAATAGTTCTGTAACGCAAACGTAGATGAACTATGAACTACAGTTACCTTACTGTCCTTCGAAATAGTCATCTCCCATAACTATGCACCACTGAGCTCTGCGATACACGAGCCACGTGGGATTAGCCGAGCGGTCTAGGCGCTCAGTCATGGACTGTGCGGCTGGCCCCGGCGGAGGTTCGAGTGCTCCCTCGGGTATGAGTGTGTGTTTGTCCTTAGGATAATTTAGGTTAAGTAGTGTGTAAGCTTAGGGACTGATGACCTTAGCAGTTAAGTCCAATTAGATTTCATACATTTGCTATACATGTACTGGAAGCTTTGCACAAAGACTTCCTTTGGAATGGTGTTCAAAAGCCGCGTCATGTTTCGCTCGTTGTCAAAAATATCGTCAAATATCTTTCCTTTCGAAGTGAGTTTGAGTCGAGGGAATAGGCAAAAGTCTGGAGGATTGAGATCCGGCGAGTATAGTGGATGTTCAAATTGCACCACCTCCTTTTTGGTCAGAATCTGTTTGACGATATTGGCTGTCTGTGGACGAGCATTGTCGGAAACCAAAAACCAGGAACCTTGTTGTGCGTACTGGAGTTGTACCCACCGTAGACGTTGCATGAAACGCGTCAAAATTTCAGCGCATCGTGCAGTGTTCAACGTCATTCCCTCAGGTAGAAATTCCTTGTGGATAATGACTTGACTATAGGAAAAGGTGATGAGCATCGTTTTGATGTTTGATTTTTCGGCTCTAACCTTTTCTCGATGAGGTGATGTCGGAGAATGCCATTCCACGATTTGCTGTTTCGTTTCAGGATCGTACTGGAGACACCAGGTTTCATCTTCAGTGACAATGCGGTTCAATAAATTAGGTGTCGCATCCACAGTCCGACAAAATCCTGTGAAGCCTGTGAATGTGGCCGCTTCTGATCGTCAGTCAGTCAAGTGATGTGTCACAAGACAACAACACGTTTTTCTCTTCCCTAACTCCTGGGTAAGGAGTTGTCACACGGATTCACGATTCATCTGCAGTTCATCCGCTATCGTGCGCACAGTTAATCGACACTCGTTCGTGATTAATGTCCTCATTTTATCAATGTTTTTGTCACTGACGACGGGCGCCGGTCGTCCGCTACAGGGATTGTCAGGAACACTTTCCTGGCCTCCTCGAAAAGGGGCGAACAATCCGTACACACACTTCATGGACAGTGCTTGATCCCAATAAACACGTACCAGCATTGCATGCGTTTCTTTTGGTGTCTTGCAAAGCTGAAAGCAAAACTTTAAATTGATCCTTTGCTCTTCATTGTCCTTTTCTCAGTACAGATCCAATGCACTAGACAAACAATTCGTCCAACAGGACGAACATGGATCACACACGACGCTCAACTGAACTACGATGGGGGCAGCTTGTCAACACCGGCAGCTACGCAGGTGCAGTGTTGCCCGATCGACTGTTCTGCCTTCATTCACCGAAATTTATTGTCAGAGGTTGTATTAAAGCTGAACACAAAAGCGTAATGCAAGAGCCCACATGTCATATATAGAGCAGTGAATGTGGCTCACCATTTGATATCAACTCGAACAGTGCAGGAAGGCAGTAATTCCGTCTGTCCCCTGGAACGACTACGGCAGGCTCATAGGAACACAAGCAGCCATCGGAAGCAACCACGTCTGCTTTACGCCCCCAGCCAAACAGCACTTCAGCTGTAGGAAATACGCCTCACCACGGAGTCCCACAGAGCCGGGCTGCCACAGGAAGTGGCCTGTCACTCACTGCCCAATGCTCGGTACAGACGACCTCTCTCGCGCGCCGCCGCGCCCTCTCACGTAGATAAACCAGCGTGAACCAAGGATATCGGCGGCAGCCATGGCTCGTGTTAACACTCTCCTCGTTCAAGGGTTCTATTCGTGGAATAGAAGCAGTGACACATATAAATGACGTTGGGGTTTTACTGAAAAGTGAAAATGACGAAGTAAATTATATCTTATGTGCAAGACTACTATTGGTTTGTATTGCGCTTTTTGTAATGGAAGTTTTAAGAACTAATGTTACTGACTGGGCACGGAACTATCATTTTTACCTTCTATCAGGTCTATAGACATTGGGATTTTTACTTATGTATACTCCAGACAGAAAAAAACACGATTAATGTATGAAAAAGGCAGGAAATGTGCGTTTTAAAATAGGCAACGTAGCAGTTTTACGGGCATCCATTTGCAAGCTAGAGGTAGCCATCAAATGCCGCTGAGGAGCGCTGCGGTCGCAAATCACGATGAGGATCGGGTTCCACGTGATGCACCATCTCGTTTCTAAGTGTGCACCAACCGGAATCGACATCACATCTGGTGTGTTTCACGATGGGAAACACCTCCAGTGTGAGGTCGGCCTTACATCAGCGTCGGGGGATCACGCAGCCGCCTGGTAACAGTGTTACACAATTGAAACGGTAGAGAGTATTGACATGTCTAAGAGCAGCAGAAAAGCTTGGATACTGCTCAAACGACTCAATAATGACCCTACTTTCACAAAAGTGAGATCCAACGTTACCGCAATTAAAGCCATCCACCAGGTGCTGTTGAATGGGAAAACTGAAGGAGGAGAGAAAAAAGCAAGGATAACCCGACAGCATCCAGAAACAATGGTGCTATCCGCTAAGTTTACTTTAGAAGAACTGAAAGCTGCTATTAAAAAGTGTAACCTCAGCAAGGCGGCGGGACTTGGCATTTTATTAGTGGAGCAGAAAAGCATTTTGGGCTTACGATTAAACGGATGGCTATAGAAATTCTGTAATAACTGGCTAACACGACAGCAGATTCGTAAAATCTGAAGAAGGATAAGGGTCATCGCCATACTGAAACCCTGCAGTTCACCTTTCGATGCCAAGAACTTCCGCCCTATATCTCTTTTGTACCATCTTTATCTCAGAAGAATGTTACGTGATCGTCTCGGTCTTGTCACCGAGCTACACCTGATTCCACAACAAGCTGGATTTGCACCAAATAAAAATTGCACAGCACAAATACTCAATCTGACACAGAATATCGAGGATGGTTTTATGCGGTGTTTGGTCACAGGAGTAGTATTCGTGGATCTCTCCACTGTTTATGATACTGTACATCACAATATCATTTTGCAAAAATTATATCAACTAACGTGCAATTATTGTTTTTCCAGTTCTCCTTCAGAACCGTAGATTCTATGTCGACCAAGACGGCAAGAAAAGTAGGTGGAGCATACAAAAAGACGATCTGCCTCAACATAGCTTCGTGGAACCAACCTTGTTTAATATCTATAGTAACGATCAGCCGCGACCTTTTAATACAAAATGCTTCATCTATGCTGACGATCTGGAGCTAATATCTGAAGCCACAGACTTCGAATCAGCAGAGAGACATCTAACAAATGGACTTAACACTCTCGCGGAATACTACGAAAATAACTACCTGAAACCGAATCCGGCTAAAACCCAGGTACTCCATGTTCATCTACGTAACAAAGGCGCCAACAGAAAATTAAAAGGCGATGACATGGAGCTCGGCTACGTTCACAATCCAATATATCTGGAGGTCACGCTGGACAGTGCGGTTATATTTAGGAAGCAATGTCTGAATACAAAACAAAAAGTATCCGTCGCCAATAACATCATCAGAAAGCTCACAACTAGCGGATGGTATGCCCATTCGACAGTTCTCGGAACATCGCCACTTGCATTATGTTACTCTGCCGCTGAATACACCTGCCCTGTTTGGTGCTGTTCTGTTCTTGCCAGGTACGTGGATGTTGCACTCAACGAGACATATCGAATAACATCAGGATGCCTGAGAGCAAGGCCTATCTACAAGCTCTATAGCCTGGGGGCGATACCCCACAAGATCCGAGGCGCAAAGTTGCCGCGAACACAAAGCAAAATGGAGTTTAACTCTGCTTACCCGCTTCATGGTCACCAAACTGCCTCAAACATGCTGAAATCCAGAAAGGCATTTCTAAAAATTTCCGTCAAAGACAGTACATCACCGTCAATGGCACGACAAAATCCGTGGACAATTAGAAATGCAGATATAGCATCAGGGATTCTACCTTCAGAGGCCCTCCCCCAGGCCAAAATCTGCACTGGAAAACCTGGAAGTCCCTCAACAGATTAAGAAGTGGTGTGGCTAGAACAGGGGATAATATGGCCAAATGGGTCTATCTTGGGGACCCACCAACGGTATGCGAATGTGGAGCGGAACAAACCACCAACAGCTGTACAACTTCCTCAGTGGCCAGTTTACCGCACGCTGGAGGATCTTTTGTGGGCCATGGACAATTCCGTCGAGGCCGTTAACTTTTGGCCTGATTATAATTGTAATCTATTTACATATAACTATTATTATTTGGCTCTATTTGCCTCACATTATATCTATATTTCTTTTGTATGTATTGACTTTATACATTTAGTCTGCATTTCTCTTTTTTATCTATTTTTATGCAACGCTTTTGGCACAAATAAATAAATAACCGGCTACAGCAGTCCAAAGTGAGTAGCTTCCTCTTTTAAGCAGATGACTAATGTTTTGTATGAGTTTACTTACAAATATCTCCCAAGCCACTATGAGAGGATAGCCGGACAGCTTACATAAGAGCATTTCGAAACTAACCTTTCTTCGTATCATTTGGAAGTGGATCAGGAGGGGATGAGCGTGGGGAAGGACTGGTAGTGGGGAAGCATGTACCATCCATTACAGACCCTAAAAGAGCTAGAGGAGTTATGATCTGGATTTATATCTTACATTTTTCTGTTGTTTCTTTAGTGACTGCAAGCACCACCTACCACCCCTCATGAATCCCGCGACATCAATTTATGTACTATTCCTTCGCCAACAACTAACCAGACTGAACGTTAATCCTAAATCGTCATTCCCCCACGGTCTCTTCCACAGGCTTTCGTTCTTCTCAGAAAAGGTATCAAAGATATTTATATTATAATAGTTTTCAAACTCGTATGACTTAGAAAGTACGCCTGCTGAACTGAACGTTGAGTTTATTGTCGTAGTTTTCAGTCAGATGAGTTGGTTGGTTGGTTGGTTGGTTGGTGTGGGGAAGGAGACCAGACAGCGTGGTCATCGGTCTCATCGGATTAGGGAAGGATTGAGAAGGAAGTCCGCCGTGCCCTTTCAGAGGAACCATCCCGGCATTTGCCTGGAGTGATTTAGGGAAATCACGGAAAACCTAAATCAGGATGGCCGGACGCGGGATTGAACCGTCGTCCTCCCGAATGCGAGTCCAGTGTCTAACCACTGCGCCACCCCGCTCGGTGTCAGATGAGTCTGATGCAACAAAACTGCCTCATATTTTCATTTTATTTGTTATTTATTTGCGTCTCTCAGATGGAGATAACTGGCAGCGAACATGCATCCGTCATTCAGACTTTCATTGAAAACGATGGAATGATAAAAAAGTCGCCTCTCTCAAATAACTGTATGTTAAATGATGATGGCGTCCTCTTGGGTAAACTATTCCGTAGGTAAAAGAGTTCCCCCTTCCTATCTCCGGACGACGACTGCTCAGGAGGACGTCGTTATCAGCAGGAATAAAACTGGCGTTCTACGTATTTCACAGTGGTATGTCACATCCCTTAATCGATAAGGTACGTTAGAAAGTTTAAAAAGGGAAATGGATAGGTTAAAGTTAGATATAGTGGGAATTAGTGAAGTTTGGTGGCAGGAGGAACAGGACATCTGGTCAGGTGAATACAGGGTTATAAATACAAAATCAAATAGAGGTAATGCAGGAGTGGGTTTAATAATGAATAAAAAATATAGGAGTACGGGTAAGCTACTACAAACAGCATGGTGAACACATTATTGTAGCTAAGACAGAAACGAAGCCCACGCCTACCACAGTAGTACAAGTTTATGTACCAAATAGCTCTGCAAATGATGAAGAGATTGAGGAAATGAATGATAAGAGAAAAGAAGTTATTGAAACATGAGACGAAAATTTAATAGTCATGGGGGACTGGAATTCGATAGTAGGAAAAGGAAAAGAAGGAAAAGTAGTAGGCGAATATGGACTCGGGATAAGGAATGAAAAAGGAAGCCGCCTGGTAGAATTTTACACAGAGCGTAACTTAATCATAGCTAACACTTGGTTTGAGAACGTGAAAGAAGATTATGCGTGGAAGAGACCTGGAGACACCGGGATGTTTCAGATTGATTATATAATGGTAAGACAGAGATTTAGGAACGAAGTTTTAAATTGTAAGACGTTTTCAGGGGCAGATGTGGACTCTGACCACAATTTATTGGTTATGAACTGTAGATTAAAACTGAAGAAACTGCAAACAGGTAGGAATGTAAAGAGATGGGACCTGGATAAATTGAAAGAAATACAGGATGTAGAGAGTTTCAGAGGAAGCATTAGGGAACGACTGACAAGAACAGGTCAAAAAGAAAAGAGTAGAAGGAAGAATGGGTAGCTTTGAGAGATGAAATAGTGAAGGCAGCAAGTGATCAAATACGTAAAATGATGAGGGATAGTAGAAATCCTTTGGTCACCCAAGAAATATTGAATTTAATTGATGAAAGGAGAAAATATAAAAATTCAGTACGTGAAGCAGGCGAAAAGGGATTCAAACATCTCAAAAATGAGGTCGACAGGAAGTGCAAAATGGCTAAGCGGGAGTGACTAGAGGACAAATGCAAGGATGTGGAAGCGTATATCACTAGGGGTAAGATAGATGCCGCCTACAGAAACATTCAAGAAAACTTTGGAGAAAAGGGAACCACCTATATGAATATCAAGAGCTCTGATGATAAACCAGTCCTAAGCAAAGAAGGGAAATCCGAATGGTGGATGGACTATATAGAAGGTCTATACAAGGACGATGTATTTGAGGGCAATATTTTTGAATTGGAAGAGGACGTAGATGAATATGAGATGGGAGATATGATACTGCATGAAGAAATTGACAGAACACTGAAAGACCTAAACAGAGGCAAGTCCCTGGGAGTAGGGAGAGCTAGCCATGATCAAACTCTTCCATCTGGTGGGGTAGATGTATGAGTCAGACGAAATACTTCAACATCAAGAAGAATAAAATAATTTCAATTCCTTAGAAAACAGGTGCTGACAGGTGTAAAAATTACCGAACTATTAGTTTAACAAATGACGGTTACAAAATACTAACACGAATTCTTTACAGACGAATGGAAAGACTGGTAGAAGCCGACCTCGGGGAAGAACAGTTTGGATTCCGTAGAAATGTAGGAACATGCGAGGGAATACTGAGGCTACGACTTATCTTAGAAGCTACGTTAAGGATCGGGAAACCTACGTTTACAGCATTTGTAGACTTAGAGTAAGATTTTGACAATGTTGACTTGTATACTCTATTCACAATTCTGAAGGAGTCAGGGGCAAAACACAGGAAACGAAAGGCTATTTATAATTTGTATAGAAACCAGAAGGCAATTTTTAGAGTCGAGGGGCACGAAAGGGAAACAGTGGTTGAGAAGAGAATGATGGGGTTGTAGCCCATTCCCCATGTTATTCAGTCTGTATATTGAACAAGCAGTAAAGGAAACCAAAGAATAATTTGGAGTGGGAATTAAAATCCGGGGAGAAGAAATAAAAACCTCGAGGTTTGCAGATAACATTGTAATTCTGTCAGAGACAGCAAAGGACTTGGAAGAACAGTTGAACGGAAAGGACAGTGTCTTGAAAGGATGCTATAAGACGAACATCAACAAAAGCAAGACGAGGATAATGGAATGTATTCGAATTAAATTAGGCGATGCTGAGGTAATTACACTCCTGGAAATGGAAAAAAGAACACATTGACACCGGTGTGTCAGACACACCATACTTGCTCCGGACACTGCGAGAGGGCTGTACAAGCAATGATCACACGCACGGCACAGCGGACACACCAGGAACCGAGGTGTTGGCCGTCGAATGGCGCTAGCTGCGCAGCATTTGTGCACCGCCGCCGTCAGTGTCAGCCAGTTTGCCGTGGCATACGGAGCTCCATCGCAGTCTTTAACACTGGTAGCATGCCGCGACAGCGTGGACGTGAACCGTATGTGCAGTTGACGGACTTTGAGCGAGGGCGTATAGTGGGCATGCGGGAGGCCGAGTGGACGTACCGCCGAATTGCTCAACACGTGGGGCGTGAGGTCTCCACAGTACATCGATGTTGTCGCCAGTGGTCGGCGGAAGGTGCACGTGCCCGTCGACCTGGGACCGGACCGCAGCGACGCACGGATGCACGCCAAGACCGTAGGATCCTACGCAGTGCCGTAGGGGACCGCACCGCCACTTCCCAGCAAATTAGGGACACTGTTGCTCCTGGGGTATCGGCGAGGACCATTCGCAACCGTCTCCATGAAGCTGGGCTACGGTCCCGCACACCGTTAGGCCGTCTTCCGCTCACGCCCCAACATCGTGCAGCCCGCCTCCAGTGGTGTCGCGACAGGCGTGAATGGAGGGACGAATGGAGACGTGTCGTCTTCAGCGATGAGAGTCGCTTCTGCCTTGGTGCCAATGATGGTCGTATGCGTGTTTGGCGCCGTGCAGGTGAGCGCCACAATCAGGACTGCATACGACCGAGGCACACAGGGCCAACACCCGGCATCATGGTGTGGGGAGCGATCTCCTACACTGGCCGTACACCACTGGTGATCGTCGAGGGGACACTGAATAGTGCACGGTATATCCAAACCGTCATCGAACCCATCGTTCTACCATTCCTAGACCGGCAAGGGAACTTGCTGTTCCAACAGGACAATGCACGTCCGCATGTATCCCGTGCCACCCAACGTGCTCTAGAAGGTGTAAGTCAACTACCCTGGCCAGCAAGATCTCCGGATCTGTCCCCCATTGAGCATGTTTGGGACTGGATGAAGCGTCGTCTCACGCGGTCTGCACGTCCAGCACGAACGCTGGTCCAACTGAGGCGCCAGGTGGAAATGGCATGGCAAGCCGTTCCACAGGACTACATCCAGCATCTCTACGATCGTCTCCATGGGAGAATAGCAGCCCGCATTGCTGCGGAAGGTGGATATACACTGTACTAGTGCCGACATTGTGCATGCTCTGTTGCCTGTGTCTATGTGCCTGTGGTTCTGTCAGTGTGATCATGTGATGTATCTGACCCCAGGAATGTGTCAATAAAGTTTCCCCTTCCTGGGACAATGAATTCACGGTGTTCTTATTTCAATTTCCAGGAGTGTATATTAGGAAATGAGACGCTTAAAGTATTAGATGAGTTTTGCTACTTGGGCAGCAAAATAACTGACGGTCGAAGTAGAGAGGATATAAAATGTTTAAGTATTTTTATGGAGGTTAGCCATGTATGAACGTGAAACATGGACGATAAACAGTTTAGACAAGAAGAGAATAGAAGCTTTCGAAATGTGGTGCTACAGCAGAATACTGGAGATTAGATGGATAGATCACGTAACCAGTGAGGAGATAGTCAACAGAACTTGGGAGAATAGGAATTTTTGGTACATCTTGACTAGAAGGACACTTTTAGAGGCATAAAGGGATCACCGGTTTATGACTGGGCGGAAGTGTGGAGGGTAAAAATCGTAGACGGAGACCAAGAGATGAATACACTAAGCAGATTCAGAAGGATATAGGTTGCAGAAGTTACTCGGAGATGAAGAGGCTTGCACAGGATAGAATAGCATGGAGAGCTGTATCAAACCATTCTTATGACTGAAGACCACAACAACAATATCAAATAACCATGCGTGATGTGATTTGTATGGTACAAATTCCTCCTATATCTATGGAAACGACTATGGTTTCACGATAATACTAGATGGTAGGGTTATGCAAGGATGTGGGATTGGAGAGGATGATACAGGATACGTGCTGGGTGTGTTTATGGGAAATAGGAAACGGCTGGGATGTCGGTATTGGGAAGTGGATTGGACTGCAGCTATGTAGATAAAGCACGAGTTATACCCTTAATTTGGGATTGAAAGTGTAGAATATGTTTTGTTTAATAGGAAGGGCTGATTAAGAGCATGATTTCTTGATCTGCGAGTGGGAAAGGTTGAAATTTCGTAGGGAGAGATACATAGGATTCGGATATGGAGGGAAAGATTGGACATTATGACAGAAGCGCGACAGCAGATTAGGTTACTCGAAAACACGATATACGAAAGGGTTTTGGCACTCCAGTGTGCGGAATATATAGAACAGGCGAAGATGATCTATGTGTTTTAGGGGGTGTGATGACTCCATGATATGGCGTTAGATGGGTAATCAAATAGGAAAGGTGCATGTCATTCTAGGGAGCAGTAAAACTTGGGAGTCAAGAAGAACAAAGCAACAATTATTAAGGTGAGGATGGGTCTGAGGGACTCTTGAACGCATGGGTTGTGGTCCCTTTATTAGCCATGTCTATCTATTTACTGAACTTACATAAGTAACAATTATAGTGATTTAATCGATCAGGCCTGTTGGATGGGTACTAGGCACATGGTCACAGTTATCAACCTTCTCGTGTTTACCTATTTATCCTCCTCCCGCCAACCCACCCCTCCCCCCTACCCCTTCTGCTCCCAATTAGTGTACGATTGTCTTTATCTAAATTTGTAACCGTTGAGATACATCAAAATATGGAACGGGAATGGAAACTTACAATATCTGTGTAATTATGCTAGGAAGACTGAAATCTCACAAATACAGAGCTTGTTAGTAGAGATTAAGGAAATAATTTAATTGTATTACTAATGAACATACCGTTAGCTAACATGAAATTAGAAAAATCGTCGAATTCACGTACTCGTACTGAAATGTGAATCAAACTACTCTGGAAAACTAGTCTCTAGTTGGAGATTGTTGCTGTTTTGTATTCCGACGATAGAAATATATGTACGTAGTGGAGATCATAGTAGTGAAGTGCATTCATATTCAGGTGAGTCAGTTATGGTCTATGATTCCTATGATTTCACACACTGATGTAGGCATTGTGCACGATTCAGTTCACAACGGAAGTTCGTGGAAAAGGAAAGCGTGCTGCTACAACAGGAAGAAGTCCTCCTGGCTAAGATGTCTTGCATACCTCTCTCAAACATAGGACACACACTTGGACATTGGAAACGTCGGTCTTAGGAGACTGCGTGTACCTAGGTGGTGCGAATGTTCCAGTTTCGGCACCACAAAGCAACAAGTCCTGCAAGGATCTGTCCCTTCGTCAGACAGGCAGACCTAGAAATTACGATGGCAACGGGTTTCTGGAGCAATCAATTAGCATGTGAGATAAGGTGGAACCAAAATGACTTAATCCAAGTCAGTAGTTTGTAATCCCTAACCCCAGTGGCTGGAGAACGTGCTACAGGTAATCAGTGAAAGTAAACTGTGAGTCAAAAAAGACCAAGGCGAGGAGAATATCTGAATTCTTTTGAACTGGAGTGTTGGAAAAGAACACATAGTGTGAAGTTTTGGTTTAAGTGGTTAGTATATCCGTAAGATACCCCAAGTCTGATCTCTTGTGTTTACAGGGAAAGGAAGAGAATGCAAATTTAGGAGAATCAATGTCAGATGATGGATAACGTCTTATTAAATGAAAATTACTAAGGATGGCCTCATTAAACATGAAAACAGGGGTACCAAACTCCACGCAGATATATTAATGAAGGGACTCATCTAACTAGAAAAGGAAATGAGCGATCACTACAACTATTTGGTTTAGTTCAATAATACATCAAATAAATAATTTACCAACTGAATTAAGTATATAAAAATTTAATAAATGGAGAAAATATTGAAGTTATGAACAATACGCTTGGCACATATAGTTGGACACGTAAAAGCATTACATGCAGCTATATCGCGGATACAGCCAGTGGCTGCGAAAATAGTTATTGACTTGAAGAAAAGCATGAACGAACACCAATGCATTTTGCAAAGGCATGATGGGTGCAACTAGGTGGGTGAGATGTTAAAACTGCAGAATTAAACCTTGATGCAATTTAAATAGTTTCATGCCCTCCTCACCACGGCGATTTCATCGACGGCTCATGCTTACCACTGTTAGATGAAGCGAGTGTTGAGAACGGCTGCAGTAGCAGCTGGTAATTCTGAGTCCAGGTCAGTCTCTGTGCTTTGCTCTAAGTCAGAGACATCGCTCTCTGCGGCTGTCTAAAGTGAAGTGCGCTCTTGAGGGCGTCCCTGAAGCAAGTGTGTTCTTCGACGTCCCTGCAACCAGTGTTCTCTTCGACGTCTCTGCAGCTAATGTGTTCCGACATTACGAAACTTAACTGGCTCAGCCAGCATAGGAATCTCGTCGACCACTTGCATCACACCTTGCAAGTTCCGACCAACAATAATTTTGTAAACAATTTTAACAAATTCCTACTCTCGCTGATTTGGTAGTGGTTAACCAATAATGGTACGGTGCGGCAAGGAAGGCAGAAAAGCTCTCCCGCAGAAAAGCTCTCCCGTTACCTGACAGATTCCTAGCTCTGGGCAACCATGGGATCTTGCACGTAGAACATGCACAGAAAAACGCGCATCTTCCAAAATAATTATAGCAAGCCAATCACAGACCCCCTTACTCGGGTTTAAACAAACAGCTGTAGCAAATGGCCAGTCTCGTGGTCTCAAGCATGCCGGCACGGTAGCTCAGCTTGTTAGCCGGCACGGTAGCTCAGCGTGTTCGGTCAGAGGGTAACGTGCCCTCTGTAATAAAAAAAAAACTGAGTAAACAGATCAACAGCGAACTTAAATGGATGTCTTACGACGTCCGCCCCGAGCACATGCAACGAAATGAAGCGAACAAAATGAAAATAAAAAAAAATGCGTGTTCGGTCAGAGGGTTAGCTGCCCTCTGTAATAAAAAAACTAAGTGACTGGATAAATAATGAACTTCAACGGGCGTCAAGGGACGTCCGCCACGAACAATTACAACGAACTATAGCGAACAAAATGAGATAACAAAAAAAAAAACATTTTGGAATGTTGACAGCCCTCCAGTACACCTGGTGTGTGGACGTGGGACACTGTAACTTTCCTGTTCTAAATCTGCTTCGGGCGACTTTCAACAACAAGTCTAAGACACTCCGGTCCTTCTAACTTCCCTGTTTCGGGTCATCAAAAGAAAGTGTCCAAGGCTGCAAAAAATGTTCTCCATCACTGTAGTAAAAGAAAAGGATAAGAAGTAATCAGCAGTGCAGTCATTGGAAGTGGTGATACTGCCTGCAGTTTTCATGCCAGCAATTAGGACGAGCATTGTACGTTATATATTAGGTTGCATGACAGTTTGGGCATAAACTGCCATGTAAAAATGGCACAAAGAAAGCAGTTCTTCTATGTACACCATTGCCACCTCCTCACACTCTGCTGCTGACGGCACCAGAGGTCTTCAGCCATGATGGTCCAAGATTAAGAAGCCTCTCTCACGTTTTCAAGCCCGCTCTTTTTTCTGTCAGTCACTCACACACTGTAGAGTTTTTCTTGCTATTTATAGTTATTTCCAATGATGAAATACATCTAGTGTCTTGCGTTAATGTTTGACATTATTATGTAGGCTTCTCCGGCCGGTCTTAACGATAATGTTCATCTGCCTGATGTATCATATTTCCATATGATCTTCATCATCATCTTCATTAGTTTCCAGCGCTTGGCTGAGTCCGTTTGGAACATAAAATTCCTTGTCATTTTCCTAATATCTTACATTTCAGGATTGTGTGCACACTATGCCGTGTATTGGCGACAAACTGGACAAATTAATTGAACCGCCTTAGCTTAAAGTAACTTTATGAACTAATTATAAATTCAAGCCTCCACCTTCATTTTATTATATCACAATATATTTCATTTAACAGGCGTGTGATCCCAGTAGAATAAATGCAAATATAGCTAACCACTGTGCACATTCAAGACAGTTGTTATAGACATTCTTTGGATGTAGTAGTGTAGTTACTCCTGCAATTACAAGCTTACAACTAAACAAATTAAGAGAATTTTGCTCAAATGATAACGACATAGAACACCAAGTCAAAGGTGTTATATTCCTGATTCTAACTCTATCAATGCACAGATTGTGAATAAAAAAATTGCTAGTTTTGGCAAGCGAAGATTTCCGATGTAAGGAGTCCCTTCATTCTGTCAATGGCCTTACCATAAGAGAACGGAAGAGCAGGTTGAGATTCGTGACGAAATGCCCTTCGACTGCGGAACTGCCCATGTAAGGGGAGAGGGGCGTGGGGATGTATAAGGCAACGGAGCCACTGAATTATGAACATATAATCTGTGTCCATAGGAAAGTGGATTTAAACTGAAAATATGCTATGACGACCTCTCCATTGGCAAAAGATTTTAGATTAACCCCTTACCCAGATCTCCAAGAGATATCTGCCAAGCGAGGTAGTAAGAATAGAATAAGAAAGTGCTATAGGGGAAGTAGGATTCGTTATGAGCAATGAAGTAGGTCAACCAGGCAGTTGGGCCACTGTAAACAATTCCGCAACAGGATTATTCTCATCAGAATCAATGTCGAAAACTACAGTTTAGATATAAGTGACGACTTCACAAACAGAACAGGACGAGGCATAGTTGTTGATAGAAGTGAACTGATATTCAGTACGTAAAAGAGGATGAGAATTTAATAATCGTGAGGAACTGAAAGGCTATAATGTAGAAGGAATGTAGGGTAGAGTTTTGGGAGACTGTTGTGTCCGTAGGAGGAATCAGGGAGGAGAAAGATTCCGTGAGCCATGAAATAAATTGCTGCCAGCAATAGCGAATATACTGCTCAGGAATCTAAGAGGAGGAGAAATAACTGGACAAGGCCTGGATAAATGGGCATTTTCCTTAAAAATATAGGAAACACCGCAACAACAATGGTCGAGCCTTGGTAATGAAAATATTTATATTTTTAGCCTTTGATTCTACATTCCAGAAAAAAATATAAGGGCGTAGTGTATATGTATCTGTAAGGGTGTCGAACAGAAAACAGTCTAGGAGTTGCTTGACGTGTGTTTCAGTGTACGTCTCCAACTATTTAATAATCGTGAATGTTATATGGCGATATGGTAATGGCCTTAGAAATTTTAGTACCATATCCGTAAGTCACAACGTCCGCTTCTCACAGTATATAATAGTTGACTTTATGTTTTAGTACGCCTGAAGTACTTGAGCTTTGCTTGTTGACACTAAACAGTTAAACTCATATCGACATTTTGTATCTGGGAACGGTCTCTCGAAAACCATTTCATATTTCTGAAACAGTCGCTGTTAATAGTCATTGTGACTTTAATCTATGTCATCAACTGATTTTGCTTCTAAACATTGATGACTTGAAGATCAGATCTTCCACTACTGAAAAGAAATTATACAAGTCATTTTTGAAACCTAAAAAGAGAATGCAAGTTAAAGTTGAAAGTCTGTACCATCCACGTCAAGGACACTAGAGTTGAAATACTACATAAGTTGGATAACGCTAACTACTAGTGGCATTCTTGAGCGAACTACATCTACATTCGTGAGAATTATTTTGGGAAATATCTGGATAACCGGACGGAGATTTGAACCCCTCTAGCTGCAAATACGAGTCTAGTGCCTCACCAGTTGGTTAATCGATTCTGATTCATCGATAAAACTATTTTTATACGATCACTTCTCTCTTTGCTGTAGGACGTAGTTTAAAGATTCTGGAAACATGGTACCAGCAGCGTTAATGGATTCTCAACTATCACCAGGAGACAGCTTAGAGTTAGTACACTGTTACATTGATGGTAAACGTTGTTACGAACCGTGGTTGTTTGGTAGCAGTCTACATGTAACCTATCTGAACTCTAAAATCGTTCCTTAAATCATGTCACGGCAATTCTTACTTAGATGTGGACTCTGATTAGCGCTTAATCTTTAAGGACTGCATTTCCTATCTTAGCAACAGAGTGTGGTGAAGTCTTGGAAAGTAGGAAAAAAGCACTGGCTGAATCGAAGCCTTAGGGGTCCACTGCGGACCGTGCCTGGATTGATAAGCCACTGATACGGCACACAGGTGTGAAGGAGTGTCAAATCAGTAAAGCTGTGCTGCAGAGTGAAGAACACTTCACATACAGTTTACAAGCTGAGCACAAGGGAGGTAATTTGAGTGATTTACTGTAAGGTCAGTGCTTACGCTGGTACGGAGCTTGGTGTTCGTTATCTGTGAGCCGTAATGCAGGCCTTCCGTGCTCTCGAGGGCAGACTACTTGGATAGGCATTACGTCGGCCATTCGATCGCGTCTTGCATGCGTGAGCGTCAGGTGTCTGCCCTTCGACCCAGAACCAAATATAGCAGCTCCATGCATACTCACCCGGTTGCCACGCAACAATCACTTAAGTGGCGCCTCTGAGGCCAAGTGACGCATTTGGATATTTCTGCAGAACTATTTCCATCGTGGTCTACTTATACCTTTGGCCACACGATTTCGGTTGTTACTTACGGTGAGTATGCGACAGTTAATAATACTTGCATTATTGTATGGAGTGCCCAATTTAGTCACAATTTCTGTTCGTATTCTTCTTTTCACTATCATCATCAGTAGGTCTTCTGCATTGCGACATATCTAAGTGTCGTACTTTGCCACATCTCCGTGTCTTGTGGTTTCCTCTATAGTTTCACCTAGTTTTCGCTTTCGCCTCTGACACTTAATCGGTATTTTCTTGCTCCTCTCCGTTTATTTTCTTTTACCATTGCTTCATTCTGTGTTGGAGTAAGTACTAGCGTCTCAAGTTCTCGTCCAGTCAATTTGCCTTCTTTTCCTTATGACGGTTAGGAGGTTGCTGCTGTTCTCACCAACTTTCCTCAAATCCACTTTGTTCCTCATCCTACCTTTCAACACACACCCTCTAGTTTCATCCACATCGACATTTCCGGGAAAGTGAGCTTTCTCTTCTCATGTTTTCGCGCTTTCTACACTCCTGGAAATGGAAAAAAGAACACATTGACACTGGTGTGTCAGACCCACCATACTTGCTCCGGACACTGCGAGAGGGCTGTACAAGCAATGATCACACGCACGGCACAGCGGACACACCAGGAACCGCGGTGTTGGCCGTCGAATTGCGCTAGCTGCGCAGCATTTGTGCACCGCCGCCGTCAGTGTCAGCCAGTTTGCCGTGGCATACGGAGCTCCATCGCAGTCTTCAACACTGGTAGCATGCCGCGACAGCGTGGACGTGAACCGTATGTGCAGTTAACGGACTTTGAACGAGGGCGTATAGTGGGCATGCGGGAGGCCGGGTGGACGTACCGCCGAATTGCTCAACACGTGGGGCGTGAGGTCTCCACAGTACATCGATGTTGTCGCCAGTTGTCGGCGGAAGGTGCACGTGCCTGTCGACCTGGGACCGGACCGCAGCGACGCACGGATGCACGCCAAGACCGTAGGATCCTACGCAGTGCCGTAGGGGACCGCACCGCCACTTCCCAGCAAATTAGGGACACTGTTGCTCCTGGGGTATCGGCGAGGACCATTCGCAACCGTCTCCATGAAGCTGGGCTACGGTCCCGCACACCGTTAGGCCGTCTTCCGCTCACGCCCCAACATCGTGCAGCCCGCCTCCAGTGGTGTCGCGACAGGCGTGAATGGAGGGACGAATGGAGACGTGTCGTCTTCAGCGACGAGAGTCGCTTCTGCCTTGGTGCCAATGATGGTCGTAGGCGTGTTTGGCGCCGTGCAGGTGAGCGCCACAATCAGGACTGCATACGACCGAGGCACACAGGGCCAACACCCGGCATCATGGTGTGGGGAGCGATCTCCTACACTGGCCGTACACCACTGGTGATCGTCGAGGGGACACTGAATAGTGCACGGTACATCCAAACCGTCATCGAACCCATCGTTCTACCATTCCTAGACCGGCAAGGGAACTTGCTGTTCCAACAGGACAATGCACGTCCGCATGTATCCCGTGCCACCCAACGTGCTCTAGAAGGTGTAAGTCAACTACCCTGGCCAGCAAGATCTCCGGATCTGTCCCCCATTGAGCATGTTTGGGACTGGATGAAGCGTCGTCTCACGCGGTCTGCACGTCCAGCACGAACGCTGGTCCAACTGAGGCGCCAGGTGGAAATGGCATGGCAAGCCGTTCCACAGGACTACATCCAGCATCTCTACGATCGTCTCCATGGGAGATTAGCAGCCTGCATTGCTGCGAAAGGTGGATATACACTGTACTAGTGCCGACATTGTGCATGCTCTGTTGCCTGTGTCTATGTGCCTGTGGTTCTGTCAGTGTGATCATATGATGTATCTGACCCCAGGAATGTGTCAATAAAGTTTCCCCTTCCTGGGACAATGAATTCACCGTGTTCTTATTTCAATTTCCAGGAGTGTAGGTTTCAACCTAAATTGGCAAATCTGTTGCCCTGGTTTTTTTTAGTGATCCGCCTAGCAATTTCCTGCTTTGTTGAACGCTTCCTTCTTTATCGCTATTCTCAATCGTGTTTCTATGTAGCGTTGTAGGTATTCCAATTTCTAGGGTATTTCGAAACTCATGTCCCATAGTACAAATTCGATCAACGAGAACTAAATCGACTCTTTCAGAGGTGTAGTACGGGCCAAAACAACAAAAAGAGTCTCGTAAACATGGCTCCAAAACGAATATCTTATGAAGTATGAGCACTTCTTCATCTTCGGTACTGTAAAAAAGAGTAGCTCTTCTACTTCATGCCCTTTGCTTACAACATTTAGAGAGGTGTTGGTGTGGACCAGAGCAAGAAAAAAGGTGTCGGGTAAACAAGGGCTTTGAATTCGACACCTTAAGAGGTATGAATTCTCGTTCAGTTGATGAGATGTGTTTTAAGTAACGAGGATGAAGAAGTGTTCACGATTCTTAAGTTAATGATTTTGGAGCCCATGTTTACTAGACATTTTTTCTTGTTTTGGTCCATACTACCATCTCTGAAAGTGGAGTTCTGTTTCAGTTTGTCCTATGGGACATGACTTTTGAATCACTGTATGTAATTCCCTAAGCATTTGACTTGCGCAAACTGCTCCAGATGATATTCGTCTTCTCTCTTTTTTCCCACACTTTTGTTGTTTCTAAAATCTGGTTTGCAGGACAGAGCGGATCAAGTTGCTGTTAGCTGCACAGACATACAAACTTTGTTTGCTAAAAACACTTAATCACACATGCCTTTAAAGGAATGCAGAAACAATACGGCTGAAGGCCAGAACACAAGTTATTAAAATTGTGCTAAGGAATACACACGGCTGAAGGCCTTAGTTACAAAAGCCGTGCTGGACAGCATCAACATAGCGAGGAGAACACACTGCCAGAAAAATTTTCTAACCAGAAAAATATGCTAACGACCAGGGCAGGTAGCCGGAACGTTAACAGCCACAAGGCAGAAGATACCACTGGTGCACTTCACTAACAAGTTACAATCATTTCAATAGTTAAACACAATACAGGAAGACGGTTGCAAAATTTGCCGACTCCAGCACACCAAACGTCGCTGCTTGCGAGAACGGCCCAGGAAGTAACAACCGGCAATGAACAAAGAGATGTCACGCCGTGGAGGCTTCCTTGATGCTCTCTCGCAACCGACCGACTACCCACACACACCACCACACGGAAAATATAGCGGTCACACCAAAGATGGTACAGCAGTACTAGTATCGATAAACGCTGCTGCTGCCACTGATGAAGGCAAGTGAGCAACTCGTTGAGGTAGTAACTGAGGGAGCACTAAGGCGCCACCCGATGGTGAGAAAATTCCGAGAAGAAAAAACGGCATCAGTTCGAGCCGGCCACGGCTCAGTTTCTCCGCTAGATTACTGATGATTCCTCATGGGCATGCATCTTACTATTTTACTCGACTATTCTCTTTTTCGCTCTCGTTTACCAAGTTCTAATGACTCGCATTCTTTCAACACAGCACTTGTTATTGTATCGCATCTTAAAACAGAAGCAGTGTTTGTTGAGTCATCAGAACGATAAAATCTGTCCATTGGAACGATAAAAGCTGTATCCCTCAAAATGTCTCATAATAATCCTATACACTGATTTACAGAATTTATATTTCAAGGTAAAGACATTAAGCAGAACATGAAGATTTGTCGAAACTGGGGGTGATTCTTAAATCATTCTTCTTTCGTTCCCAAACCTTGTTTAAATTTCGAGAATATATAGACATTCTACCAATATTTAGTCCCTTCACAATCGAGTCATTCTTAAGCCCCAGTAAATCTGTGGGTTTTGAAAAGATCTCACTACAAAACTGATATTGCTCTTAGCAGGCAAATTGTTATCTCAAACTTCTCTCTGAAAACAGATTGTATGATTGCAAATACAGCTGTCTTCTTTCGAAGTGACATGCAGCCACAATATTTTTCAGCAATGAAGTAGTCCGTTCCATTTAATCATAGACACAAATTTCAATAATTTTTGGTTAATAGAATACAGTTCTTTATACATGATGGCGAATCTTTAACTGAAGCGAAAGAAATATCGGCTGTGACTTAAGAGAATGTCTCATCTCTGTGTCTCATTGGAAATTCGTAACTTTAGACTGAAAACGGTAATCATATCATAAATCTGTGTGATTATTACCGACAGTGTATGCAGTGATGGACTATAAAGCCTGAAATATCGTAATGACAAACGGTACATAGTCAAACAATGATCACCACCATTACTTGCTACTAAATAGGCCGAAAACAGTTTCACTCTTAAATGAATAATATCTCACAATCAACACTAAAATGATGCTGTTAACATGGCTAATTATATCCGACGTACGTTCGTAAGTGCGTATATTTTTTCAAATGTACAGTTTTTTGGAAGAATCTACGAAAACGAGCATTAATAAATGGGAGAGTCGAAGATTTGTTAATTTTTTCAGTACTGTTCCAGATAATGCTTAATGCAAAAAAATATCATCAATGCTCCCCAGTTTAAAACTTTCTTCACAAGTGCTAACACAAACATTCAACAAGATTAGGAGAGATACAGAATTTACTGAACATCGATGTTAAAACATACTTGACATGTTGCAAATTGGTTTTCTTATTTTCTACCATTTTCTAAAAGTGTCTTTCACAGACACAACTTCTAGGCAGAGCTTTGCATGCTGCACTTGAACAGAAACAGTTTCGTTGAAGTTGCTGTACCCGAGATTACCATGAAATTGGAGACAGATTCCGAGTCATGGGACACATCGCTCTCTCTTTGCTCCATGTTAAAACATTCGTATAACAACTTCCCACTAGTAATGTTACAGAAATAGAAAGAATGCTGCAATTTAGATAAGAATGACAGATACAATAGAGCGTGGACTTGTCCAGATAACAATTAGAGGACTTTCCTGAAACATTAGGTCGGCAGAAAAACTACAGAGTGGTGTAGACCCAGTGGACCAGTCAGGGACCTGAATTTCAATCTTCGACATTGACATACAAGCAGCCATTGGATCTAACGCTTCTTCTGTTTTGTGTGATCGCAAGTACCCTGGCTTTTTCTCAATCCATTTTTTCCCATTGCAGTTCATTCCCCTTCCTCCATTTTTTACCTTTTGTTGTTTCAAATGGTTCAAATGGCTCTGAGCACTATGGGACTTAACTTCTGTGGTCATCAGTCCCCTAGAACTTAGAACTACTTAAACCTAACTAACCTAAGGACATCACACACATCCATGCCCGAGGCAGGATTCGAACCTGCGACCGTAGCAGTCGCACGGTTCCGGACTGAGCGCCTTAACCGCGAGACCACCGCGGCCGGCTTTTGTTGTTTGACATTGCCAATTCGTTCATCGATCTATGCAGGATTACCAGTGGTGGAACAGCGAAAACTGTGTTGAGTACTGTAGATGAGTTCCTCCAACAATTTTTCAGCAACGGGCGTGATTCTTAGTAATGTGGCTGCCTGACACTGTCAGCAGGAGAGCGATATCTGAATCTGGAAAGTATATGTTTCTTATACTGGTGCGCCTTCATCAGCGAGTTGCTTCCAAATATGTTTATGACTAGATGACAGTACTTTGCACTAAATAGTACAGTGGTCGATGTGTATAGATAATCTGAAGACGGCAATTTAAATTGTCGAAAGTAGCGGTCTATATATTTATTTATAGCGATCTTGGCAAATAAAAGTCCACTAGCAAGAAGGGTACATTTTATAGTAATGAGTATTCGAGAAAAATGGATGTTAACGATTTAACGTCCCTCCGACTACCAGGACTGGATGTTGAGCAAAAGCTACAGTTCATAAAGAGGGGGCAAGGAAATTAGCCTTGTCTTGCACTTAACCTTAAGAGATTTAGAGAAACCATAGAAAACCGAAATTTGCAGGTCCGGAAAAAGACCTGAATCCCTCTCCTCTCTAATATGAATCCAGGGACGTAACCATTGTAACATATCACCCGGTAAGTTCATTTTCATCATAGATTGTGGATAAAACTGCTCGATCTCGCCTAAGAAACGTTTCGTTACGTATGACTAGACAGATGAGAAGAAAGACGAATATTTTTCATTGACAACTAATGAAATTAGAGGCTGTTGCCTTGGTCAAGGACAGCTAGCTTCGACGAGAGGAATGCTGTACATGACGCTTGACTATAATGTCAGACTTTGTGCGATGACCACCTTCCTTCTGATTATTTTTTGTCCAATGTCTTGTTGCTGAACTGTCCACTGCTGACCCTGAACTATATAATAACAACCTTCACAAACTTTCTGTTATTTACATTCTGCTGTAATTTAAAGGTCGTCATGGCGTAATCACCCTCGAGTCCAAGTCTGAATGCATGGACGTCTCTGAAATAAAACAGCACTGAAAGGAAATTTATTATGAACCCCAATGTACAGACGGAAAAGAACTGACCTCCTCTTCGGAGAATATAGCTTTTTGTACAAACTTCAGATATCCCAGAATGCTGGTAGTTGCACAAACATTGACTATTCGAGAACATAAAAACGCTACAAACTTAAGATATTTCAAGAACCTTCTGTAAAGGCTAAATACTAAACAACAAACACCCGCTGGTAGCCGGGATTGAAACTCACCACTGCTCGCGGTAGTGCCCTCACGGAAAAGGAGCTACATAATGAAGTGCTGTTTCTTCTGTTTTCTCAGGATAGACCGACTATAGGATGACTCAGTTTATCGTTTTATATGTCATGTCACAACCATAAGCGCTCTCGCAGTTAAACTGTTTCGTCTTCACTCGCTTACTCTTCAAAAGAACCAAGTCTTGGGCCGAGCGTGGTTTCGATGGGTAATCTAAAGCGCAATGTAACTTTTTTTGCCGCTCGCTGAGCGACGTCCAGCTCGGCGACCCGCAAAGGGGCAAGCGCACAGCGTGATGCGTCGACTTAACTCTTCTGTGGTTCGGTTTGGTCTCAGTTGTTACTCACCGCTAACCGGAGGAAGGCCATCGAGCAGCTGCGAGTGGTGTTTACATGGGTCCTGAAGGACACAAACACCTACCAGAATCGGGCCTGAGCATAGGCAAGCTCGCATCTCGTGGTCGTGCGGTAGCGTTCTCACTTCCCACGCCCGGGTTCCCGGGTTCGATTCCCGGCGGGGTCAGGGATTTTCTCTGCTCGTGATGGCTGGGTGTTGTGTGATAGGTTAGTTAGGTTTAAGTAGTTCTAAGTTCTAGGGGACTGATGACCACAGATGTCAAGTCCCATAGTGCTCAGAGCCATTTTTGCATAGGCAAATTAATTTGGCAGGAAAACATGGCAGTCGAACTACAAGGCGGGCTTAGTTACCCCCCTGCTGTTTGTCATTGTGGATACACAGTCAGAGTGGAACAGCAGAAGCATGTGGACTTGTTCGATGACCATTTTATTCTGTGCTGTAGAATACTCGAACTTTGTGGTTTAAGCAAGCCTCTAGTAAAGGAATGATTACTAGAAATAACATTTGTGGAAATGATTTTACCTCATATTTATGTGGGTGTGTGGTACTTGCCCTTGTGCATTGTGGGTAATCATAAATATTGCGAGTTGTGCTGCAATACGTATTCAGCGTGCAGATATGAGATTACTGCTGCGCCATCGACGTACCCCTGTGGATGCCAGGAAGGGTTTTACCGGGTGACCTTTCAGATAACCAACTCACTCCCCATAGAAGACGTCTGAGTTGTCCGTCGTTTTAGAATGTGCGGTACGGGCTGTCGACCGCGTTTTACATTTTATTGGCCAAAGCAATATGGTGAAGGCCTTTTTATTTTTGGTTTTGGACCTGCGTTTCTGTATGGTGTCTTTTTTAGCCCTTTTTCCACGTACCTGTTTTTAGCTGTCTTCTAGTATGTCAATTGGGACTGACGTATAGTCGTTTTGTAACTCCTCTCTCTCTTAGTTTTCTGTGGTTTTGACTTGGGCGCATATGACCTCAGTTGTTTTTTACGCCCTAAAGCAAAACAAAACCAAAACATAGAACGACGTGACTTTAAGTACAAGCGTCGCGCGACGACTAACTTACTAAATTAAATTTACTAAAAAAGTGTAGCCCTAGCAGACGTGAAACATGCGTACACTAACACACAAGATAATAAAATTGGGAATTTCATCAAATAGCGGAATGAGACTATGGTCACAAATGATTCAAATGAATTTTCTTATCTTAACTAAGTGCGCTGAGGTGTTCTGCTTCTAATTGTTTTTATACAACCTTTTATCAAATTGTCAAGAGTGCAAGATATACCGCACCTTATTAAGAGTTTTACCCTGTGGTGCTCCAAATATTTTTGTTGACTGGTGCTTGAGCCCAATCAGTGGAGTATTTCTGGTGCAAGCTTGGGTATAAATATTCTGCAAGTAGACGTCAGCAGGGACTTTTGGGTTTCATTTAATGATACATTGTTTACTGTTGCTCATTTATTTAATTGGGTTTTCTTAATTCGAAAGTGAATTGCAAGGTTAATTGAAAGGTAAATTATTAATGGACGCTTTTACTCGTTGCACGAAAATGGTTCAAATGGCTCTGAGCACTATGGGACTTAACATCTGTGGTCATCAGTCCCCTAGAACTTAGAACTACTTAAACCTAACTAACCTAAGGACAGCACACAACACCCAGCCATCACGAGGCAGAGAAAATCCCTGACCCCGCCGGGAATCGAACCCGGGAACCCGGGCGTGGGAAGCGAGAACGCTACCGCACGACCACGAGATCGTTGCACGACATTCCCTAAATTTTTTTAACACATGAGCTTCTCTTGTAGTGTGGGAATCTAGCGCAAGTTTATTATTTGTGGTCATAAGTATTTCTACAGTCATTACGGTCCCATTCCATGATTTCCACGTGTACATATTGTTATTGTCGTCCACTGTTGTAATAGTGTTTTGTAACTGTGACTCAGTTTTGCATCTGAGTTGACGATCAAACCTTCTTTTCTATTAGTTTTATTAATATGTAATTTGGTTAATTAAGACTCTCTTCTTCTGTTTTAGGGCATATGTGTTTGTATAACACATGCGGAAGCCGAGGCAAAGGAATAATTAAAGTTAGCCGATTTTGTATTGTACATATTCAAATTGCAAAAGTCTCCCACCCCATTGATATTCTGGATGGAAGCTCCCGTGTACCGAATAATAAATTGTATGTTTGTACAAATAAAAGACCATGACTAATTTTTATGAATAAATATCTTTCCTGGTACATATGTTATATTTTATTATCCAGCACCTTATCGCCCGCACCTTCTCGATAGTTACACTGCCTCAATGAAACAATGGAAAATCCAGGATGGAATGAACAATATTAGAGAAGGAAGTTGCTACTCACCATATAGCGGAGATGCTGATGCTTTCGGCCATTAACGCCTCTGTCAACAATAGACACACATTTATACACGCACCCACACACTCACGCAAACGCAACTCGCACACACTAATCGGGAATGAACAACATACTGCCAGTTTCTACATAGGCATAGTGCTGTGGAAAACATATTTCACGATACAACTGAAACTGTCTCTTATAAGCATTTTACGAAGCACAGAGCTGGAGAAACCTTACTACTGTCGAAATGAGTAAATTGCTGCACACTTAATCATGTAGAGAACGTCACCATAAACGATTAAATATGTTACATGTTGCAGAGTGACAATTATTGAACTATTTAAAAAGAAAGATAAATTAGTTACAAACTACAGCGTGCACACGCTTTCTTCAGCATGTAAACGTCACTACAGATATTTGGATTTAGGTGATGACATGTTCGACTGCCTGCCATCATTGGCGATGACGTGGCGGTACATCGATGCTGTCGATGACCTCCTGACCGGCTGTTTTCAGCCCAGAAATGGTTTTGGGGTTGTTTTTGTACACATTATCTTTAATAAAGCCCCACAAAAAGGAGTCGCATGTCTTCAGATACGAGAAATATGGTGGCCAATCGAAGCCTATACCAGTGGTCTCTGAGTACCGCAGAACCAGAATTCGGTTCCCAGAGTGTTCCTCTAGGACATCACTTTCCTGCTTCGATGTGGTCGAGCTCCGTGTTACATGAACCACATCTTGTCGAAATCAAGGTAACTTCTGTTCCTGGGGATGAAATCATCTTCCAAAACCTTCACGTGCCGTTCTGTAGTCACCATGCCATCAAGGGATATCGCACCAATTATTCAGTGACTGCACATTGCACACCACACAATGACCCACTGAAGGTGAAGAGACTTTTCTAAATGTAGCTTCTCAGTCCTCCAAATGCACCACTTTTGCTTACTGACGAACCCATCCAAATGAACCTGGGCTTCGTCGTATGCTAATTTCTATTATGCCCCGCGGCCAACCACACAGTTTGAACGTCCTAACGCAAACTGTACAGAAGTTATGACGATTTTATTTTATATGATTCAATAATTGTCATCCAACAAGTTAGTCACCCAACACAAAGGTAGCAAGAAGTGTACCACCTACTACAAAAAGTAGTTACTGCATAGATGTAGCGTGCTTGCAGGGAACAGCCGTCTTGTCATAGGGAAAATTAGACAACTCTACTACAAAAATAACGGAGCACACCAAAGCACTTACGCATACTGGTCACACATTGGTATTCATACATTTATAGACGAAAAATGCAAAACTGTAAATTTTGGCGGCCGATGGATGAATGTGGGACGCTGCAGCGCAAACTCACCGTGCAGCTGGCAACGATAGTAAGCAGGGTACCTAACAATTCCACGACATAAAGACTTTGCGAAATTCATTCCGTGTACTCAGTTGGACAGTATCTATGCCCCGCAGACAGCCACGTGAATAGAATACGTAGATGTCAGCGTTTAAGAAAATACGTGTGGTTGGGCTCAAAGTAGGCGGTTGGAGTAATCGGTGAATCACTCGTCATTTTAATAGGAGCGATGCCACTGTTTGACGATTTGGCAGTACTGGGTGAACCGTGCCTAAACACAGCGTTAAGAAGGACCTGTAGAGACGACAGAACATGAAGACTGAGCAGTCGCTAGAGAGGCAGCCAGAGCACCCGATTCATCGTTGTTATCTATCCGACGCGCAACTGCTGCTTCAGTGATCTCAAGCACCATTAATACGCGGCACGCAGAAAGGAGCTTGAGCTCACTGTGCCGGCTGCTGCTGACCTCTGGACATCAGCAAGCCCTTTTGCAGTGGTGTTAGGCACAGCCGGCTTGGAATATCATTGACTGGAGCGGAATTATCTACAGTGAGATGCTTCCCGCTTCGAACTGAGTCCCGATAACCAGCGAAGACGTACCTGTAGACGTCCTGGACAGCGGAAGGATACCAGTTTGACAGTCGCATGCCACACGGCCTATCAACCATGAGTGATGGTCAGGGTTGTCATTTCATTTCATGGTAAGACCCTTTTGACTGTCATTCGCGGCCCCCTTACACCACAGCAGTAAGTCGACGTTTTTCTGCGGCCCGTTTTGTTGCCCTGATGGCATTCCATTCTGTGTTTACATTTCAGCAAGATTAATGCCCACCTACACACGGCGAGAATTTTTACTGTGTCTTCATGTCTGCCAAACTGTACCTTGCGCAGCAAAATCATCAGATCTCTCCCCATTTGGGAACGTTTAGAGCTTTATAGGCCGCGCCCTCCAACGAGTTTGGGATTTTGAGGATCTAACTTGTCAGTTGATCAGAATTTGGCACGATATCCCTGGAAAGTATTTCCAAGAAGTCTATCAATTAATGCCAAACCAAGTAGCTGCCTGCATAAAGGCAAGAGGTGCACCAACGCGTTACAGACTTGCTCAATTTGTGATGCTCTTTCTTCTGAATAAACCATCTTCCTTTTTTTTTAAGTTGTAATAATTTGTTCGTGTGTACATGTACATCACATCTACCGATTCCCGTCCCATTCGGATTAATTCCTTCGTCTTTCGTCATTTTTTTGTCTTGGTGTGTATACGTACTCAGTTTTAGTGTAATGATGATGATGATGATGATGATGATGATGATGGTGATGATGACGATGAGGTGTTGCAGTGAAGCAAAAATTTTCAACACTGGTCAAAACCAACTAATAACGTTGAGCAACTAATCCAACAGTAGTTCCAGTCTGGCTGTGGTGACGGTGATCGTATCTTACGCCTTGATCTATGAACAGAGACGCACTGCGAAACTCGGCAGTTACTTCGACATTACGTTATGACAGTGCCAGCGTGTCAGCTGTCCAATGGCTCAAATGGTTCAAATGGCTCTGAGCACTATGGGACTTACCATCTTAGGTCATCAGTCCCCTAGAACTTAGAACTACTTAAACCTAACCTAAGGACATCACACACATCCATGCCCGAGGCAGGATTCGAACCTGCGACCGTAGCAGTGCAGGGGTTCCGGACTGTAGCGCCTAGAAGCGCACGGCCACCGCGGCCGGCTACAATGGTTCATAGGAAACTACTGCCAACTGCGGCAACAAATCGGGTGGAGTTGTGTGCTCGCTTATCCACTATCTGGAAGCACGTTCGTTTGTTAACTGGTTGTTTGACGTCAGGTGGCACCTTCTGTGGCGACTAGCGACACCTAGGAGGCGCCACCCTGGAGACTGGCACTGCCATACTCCATACATGATATTCCTGAAATATGGTATGACTTTGGTTTGTGCATGTCTATATATTTTGTCTCGATTGTTGTCGATGCTTGGTCTGAGGATTAATAAGTGGCTTTAGGATAGGTATTAGAGTATGATGTGGTATTCCAAAAAATTTTCAGCTGTATATTTTGTATTTCCTGGAGTGGCTCTGTACTCCGTAAGAAAAATTGTTAATTTTTCTACTGCTGAGTGAATTTTCTCAAATGTGACCTGAACGTCTGTACAAATATTTCAGCCAATCTGTTTCCTTCAGGATGCAATGATGCGACTCTTAAGTGTGAAATGCCATTTCTTTCGCTTGAAATTTGAGCCCCTGTGACGAAAACTGAATGCCATTGTGAATGGTTATTGATTTTCGCAATCCTTCAATACAGAAAATCCTTGACAAAGATTGTACAGTTTTCATAAAAATTATAGATGACATTTGCATCACATATTGAAATTTTGAAAAATTATCTACGACAGTCAGCCAGTAGCTTTCAAAATATGGTCGAGAATGATAGACATGTAAATGTGATAGGGTTCTGACGCCGATAGCACGGAAAATACTGTCGAAGGAAACCTGACTGGTGTTTTTGGAATTATTTCAGGAATCACCGCTCATATCTTTCTTGATTCTGAATGTAACAGAATGATGCTTTTGTATACACTGACACCACATCAGACTATCATATGTGCTTATGATTCCATTTCTGGGTGAGCGATTAACGTGTTATCTAAAGGCCACTTCAATTGAAAGTATTGTTTGCTTTCAGAAAACACTGACCATTTGGCACAAGCTTCGCAATAAAATTGAAATTCCGAGACAAATTTTCCGCAGTGTCTTGACTAATTGAATCTAAAGTAATACATACATTAGCAGAAGAATCAACATTTGCACCCAGCCCCATAGGCAGTTTTGATAGTAGCTTTGCATATGAGATTTGTGCTGGGGACCTGTAAACTATTTGGTAGTCACAGTTTGATAAAAACAATGCACAAATGGGCAAAAGTTGAGCTATTCCGGAAGGAACAGTATTATTTGGTCAAAATACAGCCGCCAGTGGTTGACATCTGTAAGTAAAATGAATCTGAGGCTGAAACTTTTTAACAGCAAAGTTGATAGCAAAGAGCTTTCCTTCTCAAATTAACTGTGCTTTCTCAGAGCAACTCTCAATGGTTTGGATACAAAACATGATCGGCCGTCTATGTGACACAACTGAACCATTTCTGTGTTCAGAAGCATTTGCTGCGTTTGTTAACATTTTATTTTGATCATATATCATGAGACATTTAACGCTTAGTAAACTTGGTCTTAGTTTGTCAAAGTTATGTCTTAGTTCATCAAATAAATGGTGGAATTGATCCTTTCAAGTCCATTTCGTGCATTTCCAAAAACTTTTGTAAAACAGTTCGCTACTGTATTCAGCATGTGGAATGAATTTCCTCTAGTACCTAATTTGGCCGACTACAACACATTATGGCTTGGGGTTTTTTTATGGCTTCTATGTGTTGTGGAGTCTCCCTCATACTTCTTTGTGACAGAATGTGTCCTAAGTATTGAAATGCTCAGTGGATGAGTGTACACTTTTCGCTATTACATTTTAAATTGGCTTCTGCTAAAATCCTAAACACAAATTCGAAATTATGTAACAGTACTGCCGGCTGGTGAGGCCGAGCGGTTCTAGGCGCTTCAGTCTGGAACCGCGAGACCGCTACGGTCGCAGGTTCGAATCCTGTCCCGAGCATGGATGTGTGTGATGTCCTTAGGTTAGTTAGGTTTAAGTAGTTCTAAGTTCTAGGGGACTGATGACCTCAGATGTTACCCCCCATAGTGCTCAGAGTCATTTGAACAATTTTTTTTGTAACAGTTCTTCACTATCTGTCATAGTGCATGGTTAAAACAGAGCTGAATGTGGTTTGTAATTATAAATAAAACAGTCTCTGGCCTCAGGAGTGTTTTACAACTATTTTTGTTACATGATCGATTTCGGGAATTCGATTCCCACCTTCTGATGCACCTGTTAATTTTTTGCATTTCCTGCTGTGGCATATACATGTCATGACTATTGATCATAGTGGAACACATCTGTATATGTTTACTAATTATAAGTAAAATAGCCTTTGGATGCAGAATGGTTTTACAACTTTTTTAATTATGTGCACCACTACGGGAAGTGAATTACAATCTTTAGACGTAGCTCTGCACTGTTCCCATTTCCTTGTGTGCAGTATTTGTATTTTGACTATCCATCACAGCGGATGGTGGCAACACTGATAATTCAATAAAAAAGTTAATCTACAGTCAGAGGCTATTTTACATATAATTAGTAAACGTACACGGCTGTGTTCCCAGGATCCACAATGGTGGACAGTAAAGATGTGTATATTTCACGCCAGGAACTGGAAACCGTTCGAAGAGCATCTAAAGATGGAAACGAAGTTCCCGAAATCGATCATGCAATAAAAACTATCTCAAATCATCCTGCAACCAGAGGTTATTTTATGCATGATTAATAAACAAATACGGCTCTTTTCCCACGATCCACTATGATGGATAGTAAAGTTGTGTATCTTCCAGAAAATGGGTATCCCTAGATGTATCTGAAGATGAGAATGTAATTTCCAATATCGATCAAATAATAAAAAATTTATAAAGCTATCCTGCAATTATAATTAATATGTAACAGCGGCTATGACAACATCTAGTTAGATCACAGCGTTATGAACCATCATAATTAATTATTCTAAATAACTTCGAAACAAACTCCATGGAGCGAAAATCACAAATGAAAAGCTCAAATAGTGTTTCTTCAGCCAGATGTGTTTGTAAGTAAGCCGCTTTCATATCTGATTTTGTAAAACATAAACCGACAGCTAATTTAGATATTAGTTCCTCCAGAAATAGAACTGGATAGGAATCTATGACAGACAGCACACCGACTATCGCTCTGAAACCATCGGTGATCCGTGATGTGCCATTTAATTTTTGTGTTACAACCACTGACGTTTCCCATTGGCTACTGGTCATGAATGCGGTATTGCTTATCTGCTCTAGTCGATCTAGTTCATGTTTCACTTTGTCATTTAAGGAAAATTGAATATTGTGTAATATATGGTATTTAAGCACGACGTTTGTCTTCAAAGCAATGTGTACCTTACAGTTTTTAACGCTACTTGCTGCATAAAAGTATCTTATTTTCATTATGAATCTGATTCACCCGTTCCTGAATTATGAAGCCTAGCTTACTGAATACATCAAGGATCAGTAAATTTGTTGCTTACTATGAAGTGGCGATGTGTGAAATCCCAGTATTCACTGAAATGCCTAGTTAATGAATAGAATGCCTCATGGTTTTAGCAAACTACCAAATACAAGCTTTTTGTGGAAAATGTTACAATCTTTTCCTAGACATCCTGTAGAATTCCTAAGCACTATACAGAAAGAACAGTACCATTTAAGCAGAGTGTTAAAATGGTGCAAGATGAGAAGTCGTTATCAATTAATACGCATTTGAAACTGAAAGAACACAACCAGGAAATAAAGCACAGGATGTTCTTACCGCAAAAATGATGAGAGCAGAACTGAGATTGAAGTACTTTTTGCAGTAAGTAATCACTTTTCTTCTTCACAGGAAAAGGCTTTACATTTTGGCAACTTGATCTTGTAGATACATTTCACGACTTAAAGAAGAATGCGAACAGAATACTATTACTGGTGAAACACAAACCAGAACTGGCATGACCTACCTGTTGCAGCAGGGAACACTAGAGTGATAATTTGAAATGCATTTGATTTTCTTTTTCAGACAAAGTCCCCTCATATTTTGGCATTTAGTGTTGCAAAAACACGTGACGAATCCTAGGCCGCTTCCTATAGATTGAGATGTTTATGTGGATAGGAGAGGTATTTCGTGGTCAGGAACGTCTGAAAATCTCATAAAGTTCTTTGCACATACAGTTAATTCTGATCTTGCGTAGAGCTTCTTCAATATTTCGTTTTGCATTATGACGGTTTATCAAGAACAAGCGCATTGCGTATTCTGTCTCTAAAACAGTCGAAATACTGAAATTTGAACAATAACCATGCCCTTCTTCCACGATGTGAAACTCCGGTTCGGGTGAAACCGCTGCCACCAAGATGAGCTGTCGCAGTCAGCAATGCGACAGCGGGCCGGAGTCTCCTGTAAACAGCGCACCGCAGCATGTCGCCCACCACTAGTTCAGATCTGGATGCCGCGTACCCACCCATTGCATCCAGTTTGCAAACAGCTCGTCATTGGGCACAGAAATTGTCGTAAGCATAGTAATAACGACGTTGGAGTTTCGTAGCATGACCTGTCCGGCCATCCAGATTTAGGTTTGCCATCATTTCCCTAAAGCGCTTAAGGCAAATCCTGGGAAAAGCACGAAGTCATTTGGGAGGATTTCTTACATTACATGTACGTCGTGCAATGGTCGCATTAATTTATAAAATATCCGAGATTCTGACAGTTTCCATCACTGTTTTCGCCAGAAAAGCAATCAAATGGTGGACACTGTAGACAGATCGGATTTCTTTTAGGAAAATGAAGGAACCAATTACATTTAGTATAGACGCCAGGATTGTTCCTTAGAAACGACACAGCTGAATTCCTTCCCCGTCCTTCACCGATCCGATCTGGTGGTTCGTCTATAATGACTTCGTCGTCTACGGTACGTTAAACCCTATTCCTTCATTTTTCGAACTGCCACCACATCAATGCGCAGAGTAGTGGTGATATCCTTTTGGGAAATGACTAGGAGGCGTTAAAGCGTCCATCACAGAAAAGAAGCGGAAGGAAGCGGAAGGACCTACCATAAAAAACGTACACATTTCTTTTCAGCAAGGCAGTAAAACATCATCCTCTCAGAGATTCAGTGACACTTCTTGGGCAAGGAGGCGTTTCCTCGGGGCCCAATAGCAGTTTGTTGATCACTTGGTAAGGCGTTGAGACATTTGAGACATGAAGTTCTAGTTTCCTTCCAGGAATTCTAACTTATATCTTCTGTTATTTACCCACGTCGTTTCACGCATACGTTAATAATTAACATAAGCATAAGACGGAGGAACAAATAGTAATTAATTAAAACAGATGCCGCGGGAAATGGTCATTCAAACAATGGTAATATGCAAAGATGTTTACTTCAGCAAGGCTACAACCAATTACTTCTCTCATTCTGCGCTTACCTTGAATGGCCTCTGTCGAAAGAGAGTATTAATACTGTAACCTCCCCACGGAAATTTTTTCAATTAAAATATGAACCATGTGTAACCTCCCGACGGAAATAAGAATTAAATGAATTTTAAATATTGTAACCTCTGAACAAAATTAGGTTCCCATTTATAATCTCTGTGCAGAAATGCATTCACATTTAATGTACCCACAAAATTCTTTTCTCATTGAATGTTAAGTTCGAAACAGAAAATTCCTAAACACCAAAATAATAAAAAAAATTCAGTAAACTGGTAAATTTTATGACGACAGCAAAACTGCGTCTAGGCCCTGTGTTCTGAATAAAAAAAAGCAAAAATTCTTACCTCAATAAAAACTGCGAATATATCTGCTCTTACATAAAAGATTTTCGGCACAGCTCCGTGCAATGCTGGCCTATGCTTTGTGACTCGTGAAAGGAATTAATTATTCATTCGATAAAATCTTTAAATTGAAATGAATGCTTTTTTTAAAAAAAATTACTTTATATTATAAAAATTATTATTGGGGCATTTTTTGAAAGAAATTGGATGACAGTTAACATGCATTACTAGATATGCGCAAGGCTGCTTCTTTACGTTCTACAATAATACTCATCCTCCAGAGTCCCGACCAGAGCAGACTGCCGACACGCGCCGACTACCGCCGACTACCGCAGACTCACGCACACTACAGTCGAGTACTGAAGACTAACGCAGACTGCTGCCGACTAGCGACAAGCAACAACTAACTACATACTGCTCTCTGGTCACAGACTCTCCTATGCCTTGCCTATTGCAGGCAGCGCATATAGCGCATACCTCTTACATAACCCTCCATTGGAGGGGGGGCAAAAATTTGGCAGCGATGGTAGGTCAATTGGACTTGCCATGAGCAACAAATTTTTCTTAATTAACCAAGTTTACAATCACAGAATATATACATATATATAAGTGCAGAACATGAAATAAAATATAGTGCACATGCACTGAATACAGAACATATCAAGCAAAGACAAAATGTGTACACAATGAGTACAAAACATATTAACAAATGGTATAAGTGCACACGCACTGTAGTACAGAACATATCAGGGAATCACAAAATGTATATGCAATGAGTACAAATCATATTAACAAATGACATAAAGTGCACACGCACTGTAGTTCAGAATGTATCAGCAAATCACAAAATGTATACGCAATGAATACAAATCATATTAACAAATGACATAAAGTGCACACGCACTGTAGTGCGGAATATCAGGAAATCACAAAAAGTATACGCAATGAGTACAAATGATATTAACAAATGACATAAAGTGCACACGCACTGTAGTTTTTTATTTTACTATTTTACAAGAACTAGGATAGGAAAGGGAAGGATTGCATCATGGTTGTAGCACATTAGGTTGCACGCAGCTGCACTGAAAGTCCATATCTTTCTACAAAAGCACAAAACCAAGTGAGTCAATCTGAAGTTCTTTTCCCTGAAGTATTAATCAGTGTAGCCAAGACACTGAAATGTCGTAGTAATATTCCATGTTATCATTTTGTTAGTACATTAGGTACACCAAACAGTGGGACCATAATAACATCTCCATCGCTCAAGGTGGTGGACAGCATGTCGTGTCAACACCACGTTCTTGTAAGGTACACCAACGTAGAATTAGTGCAAAAACCAAATATAGTGCTCCATGAGCATGAGGATAGACAGGACAAACGGATATTCCAGTAATTTCTGGTAATTAGATCAGAAGGTGAAGGACATTAAGTCTTATGCCAGTCATCATTGATATTTACTAGTCTATCAACTGATTTGATTAATTGGACGCACTAATCGCCCAGTTACTGAACATTTCTGTACCATGTATGAAGTATTACAGAATAATGTTCATAAGTTATCTATTTACAGAGAAAATTGGCACTCAGTGACCAGTTACAAACCATCATAAGTCATTATTCAAAACAGGAGCTAATGAGTGTAGCATCAAGCTACTAGTATTCATATATATAGCATAAAAGTGACATAATACAAATTTAAAATATAAGAAATAGTGGCATTCGTTGGCCAGCAAGTATTGAGTATTACAAAACATTTTTCACCATTCAAGTGACATGACATATTTAAAAATAATTATTGGCACTCAGTGGCCAGTTACAAACCATCAGAAGTCATCATTCAAAACAGGAGTTAAAGAGTGTAGCATCAAGCTACTGGTATTCATATATATAGCATGAGAGTGACATAATATACATTTAGAATATAAGAAACAGTGGCATTCATTGGCCAGCAAGTATTGAATATTACAAAACATTTTCCATCATTAGTGACATATGACATATTTAAAAATAATTATTGGCACTCAGTGGCCAGTTACAAACCATCAGAAGTCATCATTCAAAACAGAAGTTAAAGAGTGTAGCATCAAGCTACTGGTATTCATATATATAGCATGAGAGTGACATAATATAAATTTAAAATATAAGAAACAGTGGCATTCATTGGCCAGCAAGTATTGAATATTACAAAACATTTTCCATCATTAGTGACATATGACATATTTAAAAATAATTATTGGCACTCATTGATCAGTTGCTAAACATCAGAAGTCATCATTCAAAAGAGGAGCTAATGAGTGTAGAGCATGCATGCATTATTACAAAGTATCATTCACTATTACTCAGAACTCATCATTCAAGTGACATAAGACATATTTAAAAAATGTAACATGCTGTAACTATTACTCAACTCTGTGGTTGAAAAAAAAATCATTCAGTACTACTCATAACTCTTTTAAATTGGTAGCATTATTTGGGACTGGTAATACATTTTTTTTTTGTGCTAGCAATGCATTGCGTTGGGATCGATAATTAATTGCTGGGGCATAACAATATTTGCTTTTGACTTATTGCTGCAAATGAAGATGGGTAATGTCATTCGTCATAAGTCAGCTGTAACAAGGTTATGAAACAAATAGAGTATATGTGATCACATTCATGAATAACACAGGTTTAATGACCAACTGCTTATAGCACATTAAATTCATGAATAATTTCTCCTGCAAAAAATACAAAATGGATTATTAAACTGAAAGAAGAAACGCATATTATGCTGAAAAGTAGTGAACTTTGAATTAACAGCTAATGAAGTGTGTATTAAATATATACGTTCTCTAGCTGTCCTTTCCAAAACCTTCAGTCATCATACCATGCGACATAAGATATACTGCCAAAACGAACTGCAACAAATATCTAAATAACTACATATCATTTCTTAACTAACAGTAAATATATAAACTTCATCACTATTTCCATCTGCAAAGAAAAACTTCATTATCATTACTATCATCACCTGCAAAGAAAAACTTCATTATCCATATCACCATAATTCCATTATTATCATTATCCATATCATCATAATTCCATTATTATCATCACCTGTAAAAAAAAATTCATTATCCATAGTAGCATATTCTTCATCACTATTCATCATGTGAACATCATGTGACCACTGGTATAGAACTTTTAAGTGTTACAGGGTTTAGGTTAGCATCTCACTATTGTAGATCAGAAATGGAGAAAGGAGGAGTTGCCACATTCATCAGGAACTGTCATAAATTTAAGAACATAGACATTCATAAATTTTGCCTAGAACAGCATATGGAAGCATGTGCAACAGAATTAGAATTTCACAAAAAATCTTTCATAATATTAAGTGTATATCGAGCACCTGCAGGTAACTTTAATCTGTTTGTAAACCACCTTGAAGCTGTACTGGCCCATTTAACAACCAAAAACAAAGAAATAGTGGTTGCTGGTGATTTCAATGTAGATTTCCTTAAAGACTCTCCCAATAAGAACCTATTTGAGTTAGTAACACTATCATTCAACTTAATTCCCACAGTAAAGTTCCCCACTAGGATAACCACTTGCTCACAAACAGCCATTGATAATATCTTTATAGAAAAGTCAAATGAACAAAATTATATTACAAAACCAATAGTCAATGGCCTCTCAGACCATGACATGCAGTTCCTTCTGTTAAATGTTAATACTGAACAAGATATAAAATCTGTTAAATCTGAGCTCAAGAGGGTAATCAGTAAGCCAAAAATTGATTATTTTAGGACACTCCTCAGAGACATTCACTGGACTGATGTTTACAGTGCTCATGGCATGAATGAAAAATATAACATTTTTGCTAATAAAGTGCTTACCTTATTTGAACACTGCTTTCCCCCAAAACTTACCAAGGTTAGAGCAAAGTCTACAAAGAAGCCATGGATTACTCGAGGAATAGGGGTATCTTGTAAAACAAAAAGAAAACTGTATCTGTCAATCCGAAACATTTCCAATGTTGATGCTATAGCACATTATAAGAAATACTGCAAAATATTAAAGACTGTAATACGGATGTCAAAGCAAATATATTACAAGGAAAAGATAGTCATATCAGATAACAAAATAAAGACAATATGGGATATAGTGAAGGAGGAGACCGGTAGAACCAGACATGAAGAGGAACAAATAGCATTAAGAGTAAATGATGCATTGGTGACAGATGTGTATAGTGTTGCAGAACTTTTTAACAAACATTTTATAACTGTTACTGAAAAGATGGGGTTGTCAGGTTCGGTAGATGCTGCTATGGATTACCTTAGACCAGACATTTCAAGTAACTTCCATAATATGAATTTGACCCTCACTACCCCAACAGAAATAATGTCCATCATAAAATCTTTAAAATCAAAAACATCTAGTGGGTATGATGAAATATCAACAAAGTTAATTAAAGAATGTGATTCTGAGCTAAGTAACATATTAAGCTATCTGTGTAACCAGTCGTTTATCAGTGGAATATTTCCCGAATGGCTGAAATATGCTGAAGTTAAGCCACTGTTTAAGAAGGGAGATAAAGAAATAGCATCAAATTTCCGTCCAATTTCACTGTTGCCAGCATTCTCAAAAATTTTCGAAAAAGTAATGTACAGTCGTCTTTATAACCATCTTATCTCAAATAACATACTGTCAAAGTCACAGTTTGGATTTCTAAAAGGTTCTGATATTGAGAAGGCTATCTACACTTACAGTGAAAATGTACTTAATTCATTAGACAAAAAATTGCAGGCAACTGGTATATTTTGTGATCTGTCAAAGGCATTTGACTGTGTAAATCACAATATCCTTTTAAGTAAACTAGAATATTATAGTGTAACAGGAAATGCTGCAAAATGGTTCAAATCTTATATCTCTGGCAGGAAACAAAGGGTGTTATTAGGAAAGAGACATGTATCAAGCTATCAGGCATCATCCAACTGGGAACTAATTACATGTGGGGTCCCACAAGGTTCCATTTTGGGGCCCTTACTTTTTCTTGTGTATATCAATGACCTTTCATCAGTAACATTACCAGATGCCAAGTTTGTTTTGTTTGCTGATGATACAAACATTGCAATAAATAGCAAATCAAATGTAGTCTTAGAAAGATCAGCCAATAAAATATTTGTAGACATTAATCACTGGTTCCTAGCCAATTCTTTGTCACTAAACTTTGAAAAAACACACTACATGCAGTTCAGAACTTGTAAGGGGTGTCCCAAGAGTATATGTCTAACATATGATGACAAGAAGATAGAAGAAGTGGACGGTGTTAAATTCTTGGGATTACAGCTTGATAATAAATTCAACTGGGAGGAGCACACCACAGAACTGCTGAAGCGTCTTAACAAATCTCTGTTTGCAATGCGAATTTTGTCAGACATAGGGGATATAAAAATGAAAAAGCTGGCATACTATGCTTACTTTCATTCCATAATGTCATATGGGATTATTTTCTGGGGTAATTCATCAAGCCAAGCTAAAGTTTTCCGGGCACAAAAACGTGCAGTAAGAATTATATGTGGTGTGAACTCAAGAACATCCTGCAGAAGCCTGTTTAGGGAACTAGGGATACTAACTACAGCTTCCCAATATATTTATTCCTTAATGAAATTTGTCATTAAAAATATATCACTTTTTCAAACCAATAGCTCAATTCATGGAATCAATACTAGAAATAAGAATAATCTTCACAAGGATTTAAAGTCACTTAGTCTTGTACAAAAAGGTGTGCATTATTCAGGAACACACATTTTCAATAACTTGCCAGCAGCCATAAAAAGCTTAACAACCAATGAAATTCAGTTTAAGAGAAGCCTAAAGGATTTATTGGTGGCCAACTCCTTCTACTCCATTGATGAATTTCTGAGGAAAACCAACTGATTTGTATATAAGTACAACATATCTTCTGCACAATTTCAGTGCAGTAATGTGTTCACTGAAAATTTGTGTGTGTGTGTGTGTGTGTGTGTGTGTGTGTGTGTGTGTGTGTGTGTGTGTGTAAGTATAATCTAACTTCTGCACCATTTCAGTGCAGTAATGTGTTCATTGTAAATAAGTATTACAGTAGTTGTATTACATGTTTCTTACCTTATAAATAAATAAAAAACTTTTTTATTTTAAATTCAGTGCAATAGTATTTGTAAAATGACTCTTAGTGTTCATTAAAAAATGACGATCATTCCACTTGGGACCTGTGGAATGGTACATTAGCTTATTTGTTTTAGTTTAAATATTTGTCATGTATTGTTGTTTTTCTGACATGTTCCACATCCTGGAGGACCTCCTCACTACGGATCAATTGGAATGAAAGTAAATCTAATCTAATCTAATCTAATCATCATTCATTATCATCTGCAAAAAGACACTTCATCATACAACTATTCATAGTATAAAGTTCCTTAATTCTAGCATATTTCATCACTAAAACTAAGATGTATAGTTCTGTCTGACAGCCTGCATCAATTGCCTCGTATTCTGAAAGAAAAAATTAGTTAAGACTGCTATCATACGACATGTATAGTATATTCTTGTTAATGCTTGTTAATTCTGATGCATTTACTCTTCGTGACGAGGTATTGCATCTTCTTTTGTTCATTCCGAAGGTGAAATTCCCATTTTTATTTCTTTTACACGTTATTTCTTTCTGAAAATGATGAACAATGATTAATGTCTTGCATTTAAATCATATACCCATTAAATAAAAGCTGGTTTCTAGTGATATAATTGAGCATACAGCATAGCATGACAGAAAACGTATTATGTCAAAAACATAGACAGTGTGCAAGTGCAAAAATGTACACAGAGTATCACAATGTAGCAGCAAAAAATAAAATAAAATAAAAAAAAATGTAAAAATAGTCACGATGTTGAGATATCATAAGGCAAAATGTCAAAGTCAACTGATGTTTGTTATATCTCAAATATTTCATAGTGCATACAAACAAAACAGGAAAACAATCATACATACATGAAAAATGGAAAAATTTGCACGGTCTGATGTGTAACGACAAGAAAAGCGACCTGCTAACCTTAACTTGCCGGGCACTTGCCAAGAAAAAATACGATAATCATCAGTAAGTGTTCATGTGAATATAATTGCATAAGTGGTCATAAAAAAATCAGGAAATGGCATTACAGTGTGATAAATCATAAAGTATGTTCATTCAATAAAGGGTTTGATGTTGGAAATATGGTGATTCCCTTTAGTTTTTCTGGTTCTCAAAGTTTCGACGTGTACTACATTGGGGTGAGGAATGCTGCGAATTCGATATGAATCTGCATATAGAAGCTCAAATTTACTACATCTGCTTTTTCCTCTATTAGATAAATAATGTGTGCGTACTAATATCTTCTGTCCAATGTGAAAGTCACGGCGTGTACAAACCTGTTTTTACTGTCTTCTCCGGCGCTCTGCGACACGTTTCATGTTGTTCAGCGCAATGTCAATTATTTCATGGTGTCGTAGTCGACGAGATGTAGGAAAGATTACTAATTCTTTAATTTTGTTAGGTGGTTCAACATTTTTCAGTATAACAGTCGGAGATAGCATAGTAGATTCATTTGGTATGGAATTAATTACATCCTGGAATGAGAGAATGTGTGTGTCCCAATCAATATGTTTTTTATGGCAGTATATTCTACACAGTTTACCAATTTCTTTCATTAGTCGTTCACAAGGGTTCGAAGAAGCATGGTACCTGGATATATAGATCGGAGAAATGTTTCTAGCTCGTAACATACGTGTCCATATAGCAGATCGAAACTGTGGTCCATTGTCGTAAATTACTTTCAATACATGCCCTACATGAAATAAAAAATGTTTTACAAATGCTTTCGAAACAGTTTTAGCCGTAGCTTTGCGTAACGGAGTGAAGGTAACAAATTTTGAAGTGAGTTCAACAGCGACAAAGATGTAGCAAAAACCTCTATTAGTTCTGGGAATCGGACCAAAAATGTCTACAGCAGCCATGTGTCCCATTTAACAGGTACAATGGGATGTAATGGAGGAATATGTGAAGTCGTATCTGACTTAGCTTTCTGGCAGATTTTACATGACGCTAAAACTAGTAGAATACGTTTCTCCATGTTGGTAAAATAACAGTTCTGTCTCAGTATAAGAAAACATTTTCTGGCTCCGTAATGTGCGTAACTTAAATGAGTATACCAGATTAACTTGTTAACAAGTTCGTCAGGAATGCATAATAACCAATTGTTGCTGTCAGGGTGAGAGCGGCGAAACAGAATGTTATTGCGTACAATGTAATGGTTTCTAATGGTAACATTATTCCTATCTTGCCAAAGGTGTTTAATTTCTTTCCATACGTTGTCTTTACTCTGCTCTTGTGCTATGTCTTGTAATGGCGACGAAATGAAATTTTCAAATGCAACTTGTTGAATGTACATGACGCTGAAATATGCTTTGCAGAAGTTGGTTGCGATGTCTTGCTGATTGTTGCTGAGAGAACGGGATAGTGCGTCTGCTACAATATTTTGTGTACCGGGAATGTGAACAATTGTAAAATTAAATTCATGCAAATAAAGTTTCCATCTGCTTAATCTGTCGTGCGTAAATTTAGCGGAAAGTAAAAACTATATAGCTCTATGGTCTGTGTAAACGGTGGTATGTCTTCCGTAAAGAAATGCCGAAATCTCGTAAATGCCCATACAACACATAATGTTTCAAGTTCTGTAACAGAATAATTGCGTTCAGCAGGTGACAGAATGCGACTTGCAAAGGCTATGTTTTTAATTACTGTAGTGCCATCTTCTTCAATTTCCTGAAAAAAGTGTGCGCCTAAAGCGGTGTTAGAACTGTCGGTGGCAATGGAAAAATTTCTAGCAAGATCTGGATGTGATAAGAGTGTTGCATTCAACAAAGCTTGTTTTAGATTGACTAATTCAGACTATTGGTTTTTCATGTAAAAGTGTGTCTCAGATGTCGTCAAAAGTAATAACATTTTCGTGAACAAGATTCTCTGTGTCAAAAGTATTGCTTACGTTGCTGGAAGATGCAACCTGTACTGTATCTGGTCAAATTCTTTCTGACGTGCTATTATTTGCGGGAGGATGCTGTGGCATTTCAACTATTTGTACTGTTCTGTTATTTCGTTCTGACGTATTACGTTCGAGATGATATCTACTGTCTGGTTCATTCATGATAATATGTTGATGCGGATGAGTCTGCTGCTGATAAGACCGACTGTTATTAAACGTACGCTGAAAATTGTGCTCATTACTTTTACGTCTGTCATGATAGTCATTTCTATACGGTGCATTGCGATAGGAATTGAAATGGTGTGTTTTCTGTACGTAGTTATTTCCTTGTTGCTGTGCGTTACTATTTGTTGGGGCCGACGCTATACGCGTACGCGGCGAAACATTAAAGCTTGGTTGACCTTGCACACTACATTGTTGGTTAGGTATGCTAACCGGTTGGTTTTGTTGCTGTTGTTGTGAAAAACCTCTATTGTTACCAAAATGCGTTCGCTGTTGCTGATAATTTTACACATATTGATGATTAAATTTTTATCTGTTATTAAAATTACGCTGTTATTTCTTTTCATTCCGGGAGTGTTTAATGAAAATTGTCATTTTCGGTAAAATTTGTCATATCAGTTTTTCTTGACTCATTCTTAATCCTAGATAGATCGATAGTTAAAGAGCTATTTTGACAGAAATAAAGGATAGTAGAAGAGAAGGCAGCAGTGCAGAAAACTAAAGAGGAAACAACACTACTACGGCTCGGGGCCCTGTGCACGCTACGGCACATATTCATTGAAGCGTAATGAATCCCCTGAGGTCAATTACGCGCTGCAAATAAATTTTAGCTTTTGCGTTACAGGCAATGCCGGTGAAAATTCAAAAGAAAGTTGTTGTATCAAGTCCAAAGCTAGTTTCTGCATTACACACAATGGCGGTGAAAGTACAAAAATAAATCGACGTATCCAGTTCAAAGTGTGTACCTGTGTTCTTTCATTTTCAAATACCTTAGATTTTCTTACGGATAAAAATTGCTCATAATGGACGTTATCGTCTCTGAATTTGTGAACAGGTTCAGGATTGCATGAGAATCTGTTTGTCTGTGTTTTTTCGGATTTTAAGTCGCGTAGTCTCAGTATATTACCTAAATGATACTGGCTGTGTGAGTGCGATAAATGTTCGGAATGTGCCGTATGCTGTGACGTGTTATTAACTGAAACAGTTTTCATCTCTGTCACTTTAATACGTTCGTCAATTTGTCTGATCTGTTGTTCAAATTTCTTATCGACTTCCGTATCCAGAGTGTGTGAAAGATCTGGTGACTTTGAATTAAACTCGTCGCGTAACTGTGTCGCATTTTCAGAACATTGTTCAGTGACTGCACTAATTTCGTCTCTAATTGATTCTGTTGTGACTGCATGTGTATTATTTAATTCTTGTACAACAGATGTAATTTCTTCATTACTGTTCCTAGCACAAGCCTCAATTTCGTCACGTAATTGTTCTTTAGTATCATGACGTTGCACGGCAACGGCTGTAATCTGTTCACTAAGTTGTTTGTTCTGTTCATTAAGGTTGTCGTGTTTTTTGTTCGACTGTTTGAAATGGTTATCTAGTATTTCATTCCGCTGTTTGAAACTTTCATTCAACTGTTTGGAATTGTTCTCTAGTTTTTCAATCCACTGTTCGAGATTTTTATTACGTTGTTTGCACGATTCATTAATTTGTAGCAATAATGCCATAACTTGATCCCAGCCAAAATTAGCGGCTCTATTCTCTGTACTGTGTGATGGTGTATCTGCAATTGTCACCTTTTGTGTATCCATTTGGACATTCTGTGACTCTTGAAAAGGTTTGCCAATCGGATGTGCACTGTTGGTCACTACACCGGAATTAAATAAATTTGACGTATTCTGATTACACTGTTCATTTTCGTTAGAAACATTTATCTGTTCGTTACGTAAATTTTGCGAACTGGGTGTGTCAAGCTGGGCAGCGTTCCTTGTAACAGAACGTCCCGCGTCTTCATTTGTCGTTAAATTAACAGAGGACACAATTGAATTTATTTGTTCATCATTAGGATCAAAATCATTACTAGTGGTCAGTACGCACTGATTGTCTATAAATGGAGGATTGTCATCATTACACTGAGTGTCGCAAATATTATCGGTCAAATTATTCGAGTCGGCTATTTCACTCAGTGTACATCGCGATGTACTGTTAACAGTTTTCGCGGCATTTTTCACAAATCAAAATTAAGCTCAAATGAAACAAGGACAATGCAAAAATGCAACAAACACAATTACAAGAAAGAGCAACAAATTGCCGATGATCTGTGAAAGCAAGAGTGACAAATTAGTAAATGCGTTGCGCCAGATGCAAACTACGTTTAAGAAAATAAGAGCAGATATATGACTACTTATCAGAAGATTCACAAAGAAATACGATCCTGGCCGGATGTCGCCAAGTGTAACCTCCCCATAAAAATATAAAAATGCAAATGAACCAAGTGTAAACTCCCCACGGAAATAATAATTAAATGAATTTTAAATATTGTAACCTTTGAACAAAATTAGGTTCCCATTTATAATCTCTGTGCAGAAATGCATTCACATTTAATGTACCCACAAAATTCTTTTCTCATTGAATGTTAAGTTCGAAACAGAAAATTCCTAAACACCAAAATAATAAAAAAATTCAGTAAACTGGTAAATTTTATGACGACAGCAAAACTGCGTCTAGGCCCTGTGTTCTGAATAAAAAAAGCAAAAATTCTTACCTCAATAAAAACTGCGAATATATCTGCTCTTACATAAAAGATTTTCGGCACAGCTCCGTGCAATGCTGGCCTATGCTTTGTGACTCGTGAAAGGAATTAATTATTCATTCGATAAAATCTTTAAATTGAAATGAATGCTTTTTTAAAAAAATTACTTTATATTATAAAAATTATTATTGGGGCATTTTTTGAAAGAAATTGGATGACAGTTAACATACATTACTAGATATGCGCAAGGCTGCTTCTTTACGTTCTACAATAATACTCATCCTCCAGAGTCCCGACCAGAGCAGACTGCCGACACGCGCCGACTACCGCCGACTACCGCAGACTCACGCACACTACAGTCGAGTACTGAAGACTAACGCAGACTGCTGCCGACTAGCGACAAGCAACAACTAACTACATACTGCTCTCGGGTCAGAGACTCTCCTATGCCTTGCCTATTGCAGGCAGCGCATATAGCGCATACCTCTTACAATACTTAACAATCCTCCCTTCCACTGAGAATGAACGGGAACGGTGCTAAACAATGTTATAGGTATTAAGAAAGAGAGAGCTGTTGACCAAGACGCTTCAGAATGGGCAAGATTCCAGTGATATGACTGAAAGATAACAATTAAATATCTGATATCTTTACAGAATAAAATTTCCACTGTTGTGGAAGCATAAGAAAACACTCACAGGGTGCAAAATGAAATTCGGAATTATTTGCTGGTATTCTGACACCCACAGTTTAGTATTTTCATTTTTAAATGACTACAGATACACCTACATATTTACTCTGCTGATCGTGATCTGCATTGTACCACTTATTATTACTTCTTCCAGTTCCAGTCAGCGCGGGAAAAGTGAACGTTTAAATGCCTCTGTGCGCGTTCTTTTACTGTAATACTGTCTTCGCGGTGCCTACGGCAGCCATACGTTGGTGCAGTCCTACATTCTTCACTTAATACTGAGTCTTGAAACGGATTAAAGAAGCTTACGGGGATTTCCGAAAGCGTTTTACACGGTGCCCCAACGCTGACTGTTAACGAAGGTATGAGCAGACGGGATAGTTTCCCAGATATGTGAGTGACTCGAAGACTTCTTAAGTAATAGGACTCAGTTGGTTGTCCTCGATGGCGAATGTTCATCAGAGGAGTCGGTATTGTCAAGAGTGCCGCAGGAAAAAATGACTGGACCGCTATTATATTTTCTATATCGATATGCATGCGACAGCGTGCCAGAACGCGGCTCATAAAACGCGACTTTCTAGTGTTCATACCTCGGATTCTATTGGTGATAAAAAGGTAGGGTCAACATTGGATAGCCCTCGGGCTAGGAACCGTTTGTTTACCCAATAGAAAGATCGTCTTAACGTCAGTATCTTACATACAGGCTCAAAGTATGAATATTACAAACTTCCTCCTACTTATGCAAATGAAGCAAGTCGTTTGGTTCTTTTTGCATTTCACGTGGTCAACGGTGGACTTGATGGGACTTATGGAGGCACTGTTAGTTCATAGATGGTTCCTCGGAAAGAGCCAACTGAAAGAGATTTTTTTTCTGTATTTTCACCTTCGCTAAGGGACCAAAACACAGCTGAGGATTCCAAGACGGCTATGCACAGAAAATTAGTGTAATTTTTACAGTTTACTCCTAAGATCCTGATCTCCAACAACTTTGAACATTTTCTTCATAACTTCACCTTTTCCAAGATACAGATTTTTAAAATTACTGTACTTGTACACGTAAAATGCTCACTTAAGATCAGGTGTGAGTTGAAACGTATTTTATAATGTGACACAGTACGGAGAAATACACCGTGCACCTCATTATTTAAAAGACTGAGTGAAAAATGGGTTAGCAGCTGCCTCATACTACCCTCCTCAGCACCTTTAAAATTTTCTCAAAAAGTTTGGCATGCGAACATATTCGCGTTTTTTTATGCTGAGAGCCAAGAAGACAGTGGCAGCAACAAAGAGAATGCGAAGTAATAAACGCTGGAAGATAGTAGATAGTGGTTGTGATATAGAAAGATATAGAAAGAGCAAAGGAGATAATGGTAGTATTAGAGAGTATTAGAGAAGTAGAGGAACACAGTCGTGTTGGAACATTGTCGACAATGACAGAACATTGCCAGAAAAAGAGTGAAGGAGGCAGTGCTACAGGGAGGAATGAAGAGAAGGAGGAAGTGGGAGAGAGCCAATGAGAATGAGAGACAGATTCTAAGACCATGGCAACGAGGAAGAGAGATAGTGACAGTGAGAAGAGACAGAAGCTGTAGGAAGGAAGGAAGGAAGGAATGAGATATTAGAGGTAACAGGGAGCAAGAGGGTGACAACGACAGTGAGAGGTGAGAGTAGTACGTAGTAGGACAAAGGGAAGGGGACTGTGACTGTGATGCAGGAGACAACGACAGAGGGATACAAAGAGACAGTTGGGCTGAACGAGTGAGCGACAAAGGAAAACTGCCTGTGGACGGGTATGAGGGACTTACAGCAATGGACCAATGGGTGTGAGTGAGCTACGGTTAAGGGAGTTTATGGGAATTTGAGGTGCGTTATTTGTTAAAAAAAATCGCAAATACACTGAGGTGACAAAAACCATGTGATTCCTCCAAATATCGTGTCTAACATCCTCTAAGCCGGCGTAGTGTAGCAACTCGACATGACATCAACTCAGCAAGTCGTTGAATACTCATCCGGGAGAGCCACGGATTTCCAGTCCTCTAGGGTCCAACCTCCTTACGGATACGCTCATCGTACGTCCCACATTGATTTCTGAGATTGTTTCACGCAGAGTTACTTGTCTCTTACCACTAGCAACTCTACGCAAAAGCCGCTGCTTTCTGTCGTTATGTGAAGGCCGCCGGCCACTGCGTTGTCAGTGGTAAGAGGTAAGGCCTGAAATTTGGTATTCTCGGTACACTATTGGCACTGTGGATCTCGGAATATTGAATTCTCTAACGATTTTCAGAATAGAATGTCATATGGGACCAGCTCTAACCACCATACCGCGTTCTAAGTAGGTTAATTCGCGTTGTGCATCCATAATCGTGTCGGAAACCTTTTCCCATGAATCAGCTGAGTACAAATGACAGCTCCGCCAATCCATCAACCTTTATGCCTTGTGTCCGCGACATTACAGCCATATTTATATGTGCATATCGCTTTGCCATGACTTTTGTCACCTCAGAACATGTTCCATGCCAAAATTTTTGGGATAATTTTTAAAGGTGCGAGGAAGGTAGAATGAGGAAGATTCTTTTAAACATTCAAAAATATATTCGCATTTTTTGTGACCCGATAGTAGCATTTTTCCGCTAATGTATAAATGATCCGGCTGACGGGATGAGGAGTAATGTGCAGGGTGATTGTACTGGCGCCAACGTACGTATATCGCAAAGACCTCAAAGATAAGAGAACCTAGGGCTCGTACGGAGGCATATGGACAGTCGTTCCCCTTACTACATTTCCGAGTGGAACAGGAAAGGAAATGACTAGCAGTGGTACAAGGTACCCTCCGCCACGCACCACACGTTGACTTTCGGACTATGTTTGTCGATGTAGATACTTGGCTTCTGTCCTCAAGTGTTTGCTGGTTTTTGTTTAGGCACGATCCATTAACGTGAATGTGATGAGAGTTCGTTTGTGTCACCGCAGAGGAGGGACGATAAGCGAATCCGCGTATACAAGGAGCAATGCCTATTTAGACGATACGGGCCGCAACAATTGGCAGTAGGTACTAAATAAATTCAGTTATGTTGTGAAATGGTTCAAATGGCTCTGAGCACTATGGCACTTAACTTCTGAGATCATCAGTCCCCTAGAACTTTTTTTTTTTGTCATCAGTCTACTGACTGGTTTGATGCGGCCCGACAAGAATTCCTTTCCTCTGCTAACCTCTTCATCTCAGAGTAGCCCTTGCAACCTACGTCCTCAATTATTTGCTTGACGTATTCCAATCTCTGTCTTCCTCTACAGTTTTTGCCCTCTACAGCTCCCTCTAGTACCATGGAAGTCATTCCCTCATGTCTTAGCAGATGTCCTATCATCCTGTCCCTTCTCCTTATCAGTGTTTTTCACACATTCCTTTCCTCTCCGATTCTGCGTAGAACCTCCTCATTCCTTACCTTGTCAGTCCACCTAATTTTCAACATTCGTCTATAGCACCACATCTCAAATGCTTCGATTCTCTTCTGTTCCGGTTTTCCCACAGTCCATGTTTCACTACCATACAATGCTGTACTCCAGACGTACATCCTCAGAAATTTCTTCCTCAAATTAAGGCCGGTATTTGATATTAGTAGACTTCTCTTGACCAGAAATGCCTTTTTTGCCATAGCGAGTCTGCTTTTGATGTCCTCCTTGCTCCGTCCGTCATTGGTTATTTTACTGCCTAGGTAGCAGAATTCCTTAACTTCATTGACTTCGTGACCATCAATCCTGATGTCAAGTTTCTCGCTGTTCTCATTTCTACTACTTCTCATTACCTTCGTCGTTCTCCGATTTACTCTCGGACCATACTGTGTACTCATTAGACTGTTCATTCCGTTCAGCAGATCATTTAATTCTTCTTCACTTTCACTCAGAATAGCAATGTCATCAACGAATCGTATCATGGATATCCTTTCACCTTGTATTTTAATTCCACTCCTGAACCTTTCTTTCATTTCCATCATTGCTTCCTCGATGTACAGATTGAAGAGTAGGGGCGAAAGGCTACAGCCTTGTCTTACACCCTTCTTAGTACAAGCACTTCGTTCTTGATCGTCCACTCTTATTGTTCCCTCTTGGTTGTTGTACATATTGTATATGACCCGTCTCTCCCTATAGCTTACCCCTACTTTTTTCAGAATCTCGAACAGCTTGCACCATTTTATATTGTCGAACGCTTTTTCCAGATCGACAAATCCTATGAAAGTGTCTTGATTTTTCTTTAGCCTTGCTTCCATTATTAGCCGTAACGTCAGAATTGCCACTCTCGTCCCTTTACTTTTCCTAAAGCCAAACTGATCGTCACCTAGCTCATTCTCAATTTTCTTTTCCATTCTTCTGTGTATTAGTCTTGTAAGCAGCTTCGATGCATGAGCTGTTAAGCTGATTGTGCGATAATTCTCGCAGTTGTCAGCTCTTGCCGTCTTCTGAATTGTGTGGATGATGCTATTCCGAAAGTCAGATGGTATATTGCCAGACTCATACAGGGTGTTTCAAAAATGACCGGTATATTTGAAATGGCAATAAAAACTAAACGAGCAGCGATAGAAATACACCGTTTGTTGCAATATGCTTGGGACAACAGTACATTTTCAGGCAGACAAACTTTCGAAATTACAGTAGTTACAATTTTCAACAACAGATGGCGCTGCGGTCTGGGAAACCCTATAGTACGATATTTTCCACATATCCACCATGCGTAGCAATAATATGGCGTAGTCTCTGAATGAAATTACCCGAAACCTTTGACAACGTGTCTGGCGGAATGGCTTCACATGCAGATGAGATGTACTGCTTCAGCTGTTCAATTGTTTCTGGATTCTGGCGGTACACCTGGTCTTTCAAGTGTCCCCACAGAAAGATGTCACAGGGGTTCATGTCTGGCGAATAGGGAGGCCAATCCACGCCGCCTCCTGTATGTTTCGGATAGCCCAAAGCAATCACACGATCATCGAAATATTCATTCAGGAAATTAAAGACGTAGGCCGTGCGATGTGGCCGGGCACCATCTTGCATAAACCACGAGGTGTTCGCAGTGTCGTCTAAGGCAGTTTGTACTGCCACAAATTCACGAAGAATGTACAGATAGCGTGATGCAGTAATCGTTTCGGATCTGAAAAATGGGCCAATGATTCCTTTGGAAGAAATGGCGGCCAAGACCAGTACTTTTTGAGGATGCAGGGACGATGTGACTGAAACATGGGGCTTTTCGGTTCCCCATATGCGCCAGTTCTGTTTATTGACGAAGCCGTCCAGGTAAAAATAAGCTTCGTCAGTAAACCAAATGCTGCCCACATGCATATCGCCGTCATCAATCCTGTGCACTATATCGTTAGCGAATGTCTCTCGTGCAGCAATGGTAGCGGCGCTGAGGGGTTGCCGCGTTTGAATTTTGTATGGATAGAGGGTTCTAAGCAAAGAAGGGAAAGCAGAAAGGTGGAAGGAGTATATAGAGGGTCTATACAAGGGCGATGTACTTGAGGACAATATTATGGAAATGGAAGAGGATGTAGATGAAGATGAAATGGGAGATACGATACTGCGTGAAGAGTTTGACAGAGCACTGAAAGACCTGAGTCGAAACAAGGCCCCCGGAGTAGACAATATTCCATTGGAACTACTGACGGCCGTGGGAGAGCCAGTCCTGACAAAACTCTACCATCTGGTGAGCAAGATGTATGAAACAGGCGAAATACCCCCAGACTTCAAGAAGAATATAATAATTCCAATCCCAAAGAAAGCAGGTGTTGACAGATGTGAAAATTACCGAACTATCAGCTTAATAAGTCACAGCTGCAAAGTACTAACACGAATTCTTTACAGACGAATGGAAAAACTAGTAGAAGCCAACCTCGGGGAAGATCAGTTTGGATTCCGTAGAAACACTGGAACACGTGAGGCAATACTGACCTTACGACTTATCTTAGAAGAAAGATTAAGGAAAGGTAAACCTACGTTTCTAGCATTTGTAGACTTAGAGAAAGCTTTTGACAATGTTGACTGGAATACTCTCTTTCAAATTCTGAAGGTGGCAGGGGTAAAATACAGGGAGCGAAAGGCTATTTACAATTTGTACAGAAACCAGATGGCAGTTATAAGAGTCGAGGGACATGAAAGGGAAGCAGTGGTTGGGAAGGAAGTAAGACAGGGTTGTAGCCTGTCCCCGATGTTATTCAATCTGTATATTGAGCAAGCAGTAAAGGAAACAAAAGAAAAATACGGGGTAGGTATTAAAATTCATGGAGAAGAAATAAAAACTTTGAGGTTCGCCGAAGACATTGTAATTCTGTCAGAGACAGCAAAGGACTTGGAAGAGCAGTTGAATGGAATGGACAGAGTCTTGAAAGGAGGATATAAGATGAACATCAACAAAAGCAAAACAAGGCTAATGGAATGTAGTCTAATTAAGTCGGGTGATGCTGAGGGAATTAGATTAGGAAATGAGGCACTTAAAGTAGTAAAGGAGTTTTGCTATTTGGGGAGCAAAATAACTGATGATGGTCGAAGTAGAGAGGATATAAAATGTAGGCTGGCAATGGCAAGGAAAGCGTTTCTGAAGAAGAGAAATTTGTTAACATCCAGTATTGATTTAAGTGTCAGGAAGTCATTTCTGAAAGTATTCGTATGGAGTGTAGCCATGTATGGAAGTGAAACATGGACGATAAATAGTTTGGACAAGAAGAGAATAGAAGCTTTCGAAATGTGATGCTACAGAAGAATGCTGAAGATTAGATGGGTAGATCACATAACTATTGAGGAAGTATTGAATAGGATTGGGGAGAAGAGAAGTTTGTGGCACAACTTGACCAGAAGAAGGGATCGGTTGGTAGGACATGTTCTGAGGCATTAAGGGATCACCAATTTAGTATTGGAGGGCAGCGTGGAGGGTAAAAATCGTAGAGGGAGACCAAGAGATGAATACACTAAGCAGATTCAGAAGGATGTAGGTTGCAGTAGGTACTGGGAGATGAAAAAGCTTGCACAGGATAGAGTGGCATGGAGAGCTGCATCAGACCAGTCTCAGGACTGAAGGCCACAACAACAAACATGGATAGAGGTGTAAACTCTGGCGCATGAGACGATACATGGACGTTGGCGTCATTTGGACCGCAGCTGCAACACGGCGAACGGAAACCCGAGGCCGCTGTTGGATCACCTGCTGCACTAGCTGCGTGTTGCCCTCTGTGGTTGCCGTACGCGGTCGCCCTACCTTTCCAGCACGTTCATCCGTCACGTTCCCAGTCCGTTGAAATTTTTCAAACAGATCCTTTATTGTATCGCTTTTCGGTCCTTTGGTTACATTAAACCTCCGTTGAAAACTTCGTCTTGTTGCAACAACACTGTGTTCTAGGCGGTGGAATTCCAACACCAGAAAAATCCTCTGTTCTAAGGAATAAACCATGTTGTCTACAGCACACTTGCACGTTGTGAACAGCACACGCTTAGAGCAGAAAGACGACGTACAGAATGGCGCACCCACAGACTGCGTTGTCTTCTATATCTTTCACATCACTTGCAGCGCCATCTGTTGTTGAAAATTGTAACTACTGTAGTTTCGAAAGTTTGTCCGCCTGAAAATGTACTGTTGTCCCAAGCATATTGCAACAAACGGTGTATTTCTATCGCTGCTCGTTTAGTTTTTATTGCCGTTTCAAATATACCGGTCATTTTTGAAACACCCTGTATATTCTACACTTGCCCCAATGATTTTAGAAATTATGATGGAATGTTATCTATCCCTTCTGCCTTATTTGACCGTAAGTCCTCCAAAGCTGTTTTAAATTCCGATTCTAATACTGGATCCCCTATCTCTTCTAAATGACTCCTGTTTCTTCTTCTATCACATCAGACAAATCTTCTCCCTCATAGAGGCTTTCAATGTATTCTTTCCACCTATCTGCTCTCTCCTCTGCATTTAACAGTGGAATTCCCGTTGCACTCTCAATGTTACCACCGTTGCTTTTAATGCCACCAAAGGTTGTTTTGACTTTCCTGTATGCTGAGTCTGTCCTTCCGACAAACATATCTTTTTCGATGTCTTCACATTTTTCCTGTAGCCATTTCGTCTTAGCTTCCCTGCACTTCCTATTTATTTCATTCCTCAGCGACTTGTATTTCTGTATTCCTGATTTTCCCGGAACATGTTTGTACTTCCCCCTTTCATCAATCAACTGAAGTATTTCTTCTGTTACCCATGGTTTCTTCGCAGCTACCTTCTTTGTACCTATGTTTTCCTTCCCAACTTCTGTGATGGCCCTTTTTAGAGATGTCCATTCTTCTTCAACTGTACTGCCTACTGCGCTATTCCTTATTGCTGTATCTATAGCGTTAGAGAACTTCAAACGTATCTCGTCATTCCTTAGTACTTCCGTATCCCACTTCTTTGCGTATTGATTCTTCCTGACTAATGTCTTGAACTTCAGCCTACTCTTCATCACTACTATATTGTGATCTGAGTCTATATCCGCTCCTGGGTACGCCTTACAATCCAGTATCTGATTTCTGAATCTCTGTCTGACCTTGATGTAATAATCTAATTGAAATCTTCCCGTATCTTCCGGCCATTTCTAAGAATACCTCCTCCTCTTGTGATTCTTGAACAGGGCATTCGCTATTACTAACTGAAACTTGTTACAGAACTCAACTAGTCTTTCACCTCTTTCATTCCTTGTCCCAAGTCCATATTCTCCCGTAACCTTTTCTTCTACTCCTTCCCCTACAACTGCATTCCAGTCGCCCATGACTATTAGATTTTAGTCCCCCTTTACATACTGCATTACCCTTTCAATATCCTCATACACTTTCTCTATCGGTTCATCTTCAGCTTGCGACGTCGGCATGTATACCTGAACTATCGTTGTCGGTGTTGGTCTGCTGTCGATTCTGATTAGAAGAACCCGGTCACTGAACTGTTCACAGTAACACACCCTCTGCCCTACCTTCCTATTCATAACGAATCCTACACCTGTTATACCATTTTCTGCTGCTATTGATATTACCCGATACTCATCTGACCAGAAATCCTTGTCTTCCTTCCACTTCACTTCACTGACCACTACTATATCTAGATTGAGCCTTTGCATTTCCCTTTTCAGATTTTGTAGTTTCCCTACCACGTTCAAGCTTCTGACATTCCACGCCCCGACTCGTAGAACGTTATCCTTTCGTTGATTATTCAATCTTTTTCTCATGGTAACCTCCCCCTTGGCAGTCCCCTCCCGGAGATCCGAATGGGGGACTATTCCGGAATATTTTGCCAATGGAGAGATCATCATGACACTTCTTCAATTACAGGCCACATGTCCTGTGGATACACGTTACGTGTCTTTAATGCAGTGGTTTCCATTGCCTTCTGAATCCTCATGTCGTTGATCATTGCTGATTCTTCCGCCTTTAGAGGCAATTTCCCACCCCTAGGACAAGAGAGTGCCCTGAACCTCTATCCGCTCCTCCGCCCTCTTTGACAAGGCCGTTGGCAGAATGAGGCTGATTTCTTATGTCGGAAGTCTTCGGCCGCCAATGCTGATTATTTATCAAAATTTAGGCGCGGGGATCGAACCCGGGACCAAAGACGTTTTGATTATGAATCAAAGCCGCTACCCCTAGACCCCTTTTTTTTCTCTATCCACTTTTTTTATTCATCCTTTTTTTCCAACAATCCAATTTTTATTAACCACTTTTATTTTCTTTTTGTTTTTAATTATTTTTTTTGTTTTTATTTATTTATTTTTTTGTATTTTTAGGATGGTCAGGGCGTGGTACACGGCACTGCCAGTGCGTCGAGGCCCAAACCCCTCTCACCCCTTCTTCATGTTCCCTGTTGGGTCATGGCACTAAGTGTGCAGAAATCTTAACACAATATTCCCATTCTCCGATGTAAGAAAGACAAAGAAACCTCTTCTCTGAGTAGAAACTGAACACTGATAAAAAAAAACTTAACAATTCTTCGCGAATCATACAAATACTTTGGAAGTCGAACACGAGTTTTTGAATAAAATTTTTTGGAAAAAAAATGTTCCGGAAGCAAGGTAATAGTAAATAATAATAAGAAACCAAGTGACTTTTAATTTTCTTCTGTTCGTTCTCGTTCAAGGTGTTGTAGTGGTTCCACATATTTAACCAACACCCATTCTTTCAAAAATGATCTTCAGCATGTTGCCGTAGTGCTTGTTGTGGTTGCAATATGTGCTGATTTTTGCATATTCACACTTCATGTAAACGCGGAATTCTATCTCGTTGTTCGACCCTAGTGTGTGGATGACATAACTAACATATTTTCCCAGTAACCAGCTAATGGCGTTGGTTTTTAATTTCGGAAAGTATGTCATGTCTGGTCTCAGGAGGAGCGATGGCGTTATATATTCCGTAGAGGATCTGGTGAGAAAGGCGATTTGTTGCCTGATCCAATTCCAGTTATGCACATTGCCACCACAGGTGAATCTGTGGCTGAGTGGATCCACCAGATTGCATTTTCCACAAAGGTGTGTCTGGTTTAAACCGATCCCTCTCGTCGGTGCTGATGACATTATTAACTGTTTTGTACCATGCGGAAATAGCGTCTGTAGGTAGCCCGGCGTAGTTGATGTTCCGCCATACAGCTTTCCAGTCACAATTTGGGAATTTCGTTTCAATTTTGTTTCTACCCTTATTTAACTTCCTTTCAAGTATGATGTCGCGCGCTGTGATACGTGTATTGCTTCTGATTTCGTCACTAAGATAACTTGCTTCGAGGAAAAAGTTCCTCACATACTGCAGACGGGCATTAATCCTTCGCACATCAATCGGTGCTTGCAGGCTATGGGGTGTCACAGCCTCAAAGAGCTTTGCGGTTATACATTGTGGAAGTTCTCTAAGTATATGGAAAGTCCGTTTGAGGAACAGAGCAGACGCTTTATTGCGAATATCCACCAAACCGAAGTCCCCGTTTCTGACATCCAGCATAACGGTAGTCGCACCATCCCTGAATATGTCTCCTCACCATAAATAATTGGTAACAGTGGACATGATCCTTTTCGCTACTAGTTTAGGGATTGGAAATACCTGCGCAGTGAAATACGCTGTAGACAAAACGCAGGAGTTGATGAATCTGACTTTTTGCACCAGGTCCATAGTTCGGTGGATGTTCTCCATTACAGCACCATGAACTTTCCTCCTAGTTTCCGTCCAGTTAAAAGCAGCCATCCACATCGGACTTGCCATTAAGGTTATTCGCAAAGTTTTATGTTTGTTGTCTTGTTTTGCCCATGGCAGTCGAAGGTGATCTAGGCCCCGTAGATTCAATATTTGGCTTTTGTTTTCATTTGCTGTCGCTCCCAACGCTAGACAATACCTTTGGATCTCTCTTTGCAGTGTAACTGTCTCCTCCTTATTCCTTATTACAACGCCCACGTCATCAGCATAAGCACGTATGACAGTTTTCTCACCACTCAATGTTATGCCTGTTAATCTTGCGTGGACAGTGCGGAGGAAGGGCTCTAAAGATACGGAAAATAAAAACGTAGATAAGGGACTGCCCTGTGAAAACCCTCGCCTTATCTGTATGGGTTTAGATGTTTGGCCATTGATTGCTATTTTCGCATTTATACCTGTTGCAATATTCCTTAGCATGTTCACAATCTGGGGGTGGAAAGCCATTCTTGACAGCGTCGCAAAGAGGTACCTATGACTAACGCGGTCAAAAGCTTTGTTGAAATCTATAAAGATTAACGCACATTTTATACTTGTCACTGAGGTAATTGCAATGACGTCTCTGTATGCAGATAGACTTTCGAATATCGTTCTGGTCGGAGAACAAGATTGATGATGACTCAATATTTTGTTGGAAAAGGCAGAGAGTCTTTTGTTGATAATACGCGAAATTATTTTGTAATCGGAATTTAGTAGCGAAAGGGGCCGAAAATTGTTTAAGTTGGTTTTGCCTTTACTCTTAGGAATCAGTACTATTTTACTTTCGTTAAACTCTGCAGGGACCGGTTTTCCGTTCAGGACCTCATTTGCCATGGAAGTGATCTTGTCCCCAATTATAGACCAGTAGCGGGCATAAAACTCCACAGGGAGGCCATCAAGTCCCGGAGATTTTTTGAGAGGTGAGTTACGCACTGCCTCATGCACTTCATCTTTAGTAATAGGTGACAGGGGCCGGCCGGTGTGGCCGTGCGGTTAAAGGCGCTTCAGTCTGGAACCGCGTGACCGCTACGGTCGCAGGTTCGAATCCTTCTTCGGGCATGGATGTGTGTGACGTCCTTAGGTTAGTTAGGTTTAAGTAGATCTAAGTTCTAGGGGACTGATGACCACAGAAGTTAAGTCCCATAGTGCTCAGAGCCAATAGGTGACAGGATGTCAGCGTTGTCTGTTCCCGACAATTTTGCACCTAAAATAGTGAGAAAGTCCTCGAGAGCTGCATCTTCCACTGTGGTAGGGGCATATAAGGTTTCATAGTACCTGTGGACTTCGTCCAGTATTTGTTTCTGGCATGTGAGCCTCGTACCAGTATGCGTCTGGACTTCATCAATTAAAGTTAGACGTCTGTTTTTAGCATGCCGCACCAAGTGATACAGAGAAGCTGTTTCATCTTCCATTGGCCTCTGTATCGACGGGTTGGCTGTACACTTAAATTAAAGCAAGTTAAAAGTGTACTGTGATCGCTAAAATACACGGGAATAGTTTCAACGTTTAATAAATAATTTTGCAAATTTGGTGACACGTAAATTCTATCTAGTCTGCTGCGGGAGTGGCTGGTTATATACGTGAACCCGACAGACGTCGGGTGCTGAAGTTCCCACACAACCTTAAGGTGTAGATCACTTACAAACTTTTTTAACTGTGGCGAGTAGTTGAAGTTGGGTTGTTGATCTTTCTGGTTTAAAACACAGTTAAAATCTCCACCTAGTATAAGAGAATACGGATTTTTCCTCAATAAATAAATCAGTTCATCTTGAAAAAACTTCGCATGATCCAATTTGTGGGAATCTCCTGATGGAGCGTAAAGGATAAGCACTGTCACATCGAAACATTTTATGCCTATGGCTCTTCCTGATTCTAGTCGTTCGATTTCAGTCACCGGAATGCCTTCCCTTATAAGAATGGCTGTACCGATATTGGCTTCTGTAGAAACATTAACAATTTCAAAAAAGCCTGGGATCCGAAATTCCGTTATCGCAACTTCTTGTAGCAACGCGATATCTGTCCCGGACTGGTACAAGAACTCTTTTAGTGCTGCCAGTTTCAACGGTGACTGTATTTTATTAATGTTAATAGTAGTAATGCTATAAGCTTGCATCACAGACATACCAGAAGAAGCTATTTGGGATGAGGATCGGTATGATTATAGCAGCAACGTGCTTCCCTACAAGGCACGATCTTTACAAGCTGTGTGCCCATTACATGTACTAACTTCCTAGAAAAATTTGCACTGCTTTTAAACAAAGAGCTTGAGAAGAAAAGTAACCTGAAATCCTGACAACGCAATGCTATAAGTCACTGTGGCCATTCTCTTTCTCCTTATCAGTGTTGGTCCTGATGACTTCATATTTAATATTCTTTTTCTTGATGTCTTTCTTCTCTGGTGTGGCTTTCGCTTGATGACGCGTAACAACAAGACCCGGTGTCGGTCGCAGCCGCCGGCGGTGGCTGAATGGGGCAACGGCCGTGGCTTGCGAGTCGTCAATGTTTGGTTCCGGCGTGGTGTCTGTTGTGTTGTCTTGCTGGCGAGGCGGTGATGCTTGTTTATTTCCTCCTTCGGCGCGGCGTTGCGCTTCGGAGTCAGCAGGTTGTTTACTTGGTACTACCTCGTACTGTTCAAAAATGGTTCAAATGGCTCTGAGCACTATGGGACTCAACTGCTGTGGTCATAAGTCCCCTAGAACTTAGAACTACTTAAACCTAACTAACCTAAGGACAGCACACAACACCCAGCCATCACGAGGCAGAGAAAATCCCTGACCCCGCCGGGAATCGAACCCGGGAACCCGGGCGTGAGAAGCGAGAACGCTACCGCACGACCACGAGATGCGGGCCTTCGTACTGTTCGCACTGTATGGGTTGTGCACTTGATGCGGTTATTTGAACCGCTACCTCAGGCTCAGGGTCACATTTCCGTGAAAGGTCACTACCAGCTGCGTCACTATCTGTTCGTGGCGGTATAAGTCCTTGTACGGAAATGGGAGCCACAACGACCTGCATACCATCTCCTTTTTCCACTTCCAACAGATCTTCAGGACTGGGCTTCGGCCTCCTGGCAACGGGTGTTTCACAGGAAGAGTCCTCATCAACATTTTTTTCAGTGTCCTCTAGAGGACGCTTTTTAGTGGGAATCTCGCTGTCACAGGACGGAATTTCAGCAGTTAATGCAGGATTTAAAGACGGAAAGTCATTAACATTAAGTGCAACATTTTCAGAGGTAGTAACAGGATCCACGACAGCCGCCGGCTCTGTTGTATTACTGGCTGGCAACAAATCGTTGAGTGTTAATTTCCGGCGTTGCGTAAGGTTATTTGTTAGCACAAAAACACGGCGAGGGCAGTCCTGACGGAGGTGACCAGACTCGTTACATACATGACATGTAGGGGTTTGCCCTGAGTACATAACATGCGTCTTGTGCCCGTCAACAAGGATGTGGGAGGGAATGTTTGCCTTCACTTCCATCTCCACGGAGCGAATGCCGTTAAAGCACTGCAGCTTGAAATGCGAAGCCCACCTTTCGTTGACTATTTGCCTGACAACCCCATACTTTGAAAGGACATCTTTAATTTTCGAGGTGTCTACTTCTATGGGAATACTCAAAACCCTAACATTCCTAATTACAGACTCGGAATTCCGGAGTTTGACAGTACTTTTAGTACCATCACGGTGTATAAATTCCGTTTCATAACCAAATTTTGCCAGAAAGCGGTCTACACTCACGGAATCGTTACTCTTTACAAAAATGCAGTATTCATCAGAGTCTAGCTACATGGTATGAACAGATTCAGAATGGAGGCCAATTACCTCGGTAATCCAGTCGTTTATTTCAAGTGCAGAGGGCTGTACTCGGCGGGTGTACTTGTTGAAGGTGAAAATCACGGTGTTTTTTCTCACCGAGTTCGCCATGGTTTTCTGCAGCGAAGAAATCTCGGATAACGCCGAAATCCCAACGGCACTACGTAGAAAGATGACACGAACGAAGACCAAATGCTCAATTGATAACGCTTAATTCACGTGCAAAACGTCAATAAACGAGCACGAAACACGAAAACACTGGTGTAAGCACTGACCGTTCACGGAGCAAACTTGAGGAGCGTGCAACCGCTGCGACAGCTAAAGCCAGACTGAGACCACGGGTACCTACTCCCTAGAACTTAGAACTACTTAAACCTAACTAACCTAAGGACATCACACACATCCATGCCCGAGGCAGGATTCGAACCTGCGACCGTACCGGTCGCGCGGTTCCAGACTGTAGCGCCTAGAACCGCTCGGTCACCCCGGCTGTGGAACGTACTCGAAACTTTAATACACGGATTTTCAAAAGCGAAGTCTGTCGTCATGCTGATCGCTGTTACTTGTAGTACTTTGTATATTGTCAATAAAATAGCTTTTTAGAAATCGACTGCAATTCACTCCTGTAGCCTTCCAAGTTACACTGCAATTGAGGCGCATGATCCAGAATGAGAGGTACTGGCAGAAGTAAAGCTGTGAGGACGGGGCGTGAGTTGTGCTTGGGTAGCTCAGTTGGTAGAGCACTTGCCCGCGAAAGGCAAAGGTCCAGAGTTCGAGTCTCGGTCCGGCACACAGTTTTAATCTGCGAGGCGTATGATGATTCTGTTATTCAAGAATGAATTTTTAAGAGAGAATACTACCTCCCACACGTAACTATGACATGTCGGCACTAACGCCTACGAAGTGTAGAATTCCGCAAAGGTATTATTTCAAATGCTGTGGCTGAAAACAGAATCCGCAGAAAGCACAGCCAATGCAAACCAACTAACTAGCTCGCAACTGAAACAGATTTGGAAATCTGCGTATTTTGTCCGTGAATGCGCTTTCCTTTATATATTTTACGAAAGAAACAAACCTCACTTTTCAGTCAGAGTCTTTTAAACAGAAGCATATTCGCCTTTTTGTGCTCAGATAGGAGCATTTTTTCCACTGGTATACACTATGTTGTCATTGAAATTCCACATTTGGATAAATGAAACAATAAAATAAATTTCGAAATACCAATTTCTTACAGTAATTAAAACGTAACGAAGAACGGTTTTTAAATCTAATAAGCCAACTCAAATTTCTCGAAAACGAATTTCGAATATTATTTTATATAAGAAAATTAAGTCAAAAATGAATAACGCAACAATAATTTTGGGCAACTCAATACGGAAAAAAGAAATATTTTTGGCAGAAAAGAGAATCTTTTAGGCCATACGATGTGTTAATCGGCCTCTGTTAACCAAAGTTATTGTAATGGTATTGTAATACCGCGAGCGGCCATGGAGGAGGAAGGGGCCGGACTCCCTGGGGCGAGACCCCGGGTGCATGGCCAACCATAGCGCCATCTGGTTCCCCCCTTCAAGCTAGATGAGTTTCGTTCTTTGTAGTTTTTTCGTTTGATGCTTATTTTGTGAGATATTTGGACCGGTCACTATCAATGGACCATCCTGTACATTACCGAAAAGTGCGTTAATTTAATCAAGGGGCTTTCCTGGAACGATTTTTCAATTTAAAATCCACTATTGTTGAATTTATGGAGGAAGACGGAACGGAAACTGGAACATCCGGAATGGATTGCAAAGCTCACATTTTAAGTGAACTCGACTGCATACTTCGCAAAGTAAGACATCGCAAGGTAAGAAACAATTTAATTCTGATTTGATGGTGACTTATTTTTTAAAAAAATCGCATTGTAGGAGGGACAAGTTCTGACAAGCTAACTAGCATTAAATAAAACACGAGGTTCGAAGAATTCATTGAAGGAATTATAAGAATAGTTTTATGAACGTTTTGGCAGCATTTCCATTCTCATATCTGTTTTCGAGCTGTTTTTGGAACCGTTTACCGTTTCACTTGGAAGCTCCCCTGTCCGTGTCTCCAGATGTGATTGCTTGACCAGCAGAGTAATTCCAGTTTTAACGACAAGTCCTTTTATGTCCAGGACGTCTACATTTTTTCCCTCATGTACAGTTTTCACGTCCAAGTAATGGGGTTGCAAAAGTGCTACAATATTTCCACCAACATATGTGTGTGAAAGACCAATTTACGATTATTAAAGTAAACAAACAAAGATTGCATGGCAGCACGAGTGGGAAAATTGTGAAACTGTCTTTGTTTGTACGTATGCCGCCAGTCTGTACCAGATAAAAATTACATTATGTTTTCAGATCGCCAAAATTTTTTAAATAATACTGACGTCTTGTTTGTGATCTATGTCATTGAGAAACGTGAAATCTAAAACCAAGTCATATGTAGTGCCACTGCATTGCCATTTAAATGCAGCGCATTCGCTGTTTGCCCCCTTTCGTCCCCGACAAACACAGACAGCGTGACGTGGCGGTGGGGGAAATACGTAGGCAGGCTGAGCGCTATGGCACTTGTGCCTGGGAACGGCGCATGAGGCGGGTTCTTGGCTGCCCCTGACTTGTGTCTAAGTTAAACATCTTTGTTTCATTTTAGTTATGTACTTCCAAGTTTTATTTGGTGGGGAACTAATTTTGTTTTTTTTTTTATTTTTTTTATAAGAGAAAATCTACATCTTTGGTTTCTTACATCAATCCCCACTTCACTTCCAGCTTTCACAACGCTTTTTCAAAGCCCGAAATCGGTCTTATAAATATAACTCCATAACTAGATTATCAAATTTATCAGCAACTGTTGAGAAGACATACTGAGAAGATGGGTTTATGTCTATTAACAAGATCATGAATCGTATATAGCTGACAAATATACTTTGTAAAATAGTTGAATGTTCCATCAACATTTATTTGTGGGGATAAGTAGTTTCGGGTTTCACCTTCACAGTGCATTACAATATTTTTGTCAGCATCATCACGTAACAAAAAATTCGCCCCATCTGTCGTTTTCACACTTAATGTGTTCAGAGAAACATGAACCTCCCGAATGATAGAAGATAGTGTCGACAGAACTTTATGCCTAGCTTTGTAAATGGATATACGTAAGCTGTAGTGATCTCTAATGGTTATTTATTTTGTTCTCATTTCTTTTGATCAGACGTTAGTTTTGATTGTCTTCCAAATATATCTTCTGTAGCTTTCCTCTTCAGATCACAAATTATTTTCTGCATCTGAATTTTGGTACCAGCTGTTTCTTCATGCTGTGTCTTCAAAGGAGGCAGTTGTAGTGAAACATTTCCCATCATTAATATTGTACATCCATCGCGCTACGCCAGCCTTTAATAAGTTTTGGAATCAAAAAGTGTAATATTTCTGTAGAAGCAGTTTCATTCCCCTTCTACTCACTTTAATCACAATCGCGTTGGAAGACATGTTCATTTTGAAATCTGCCCTAGACTTAAATATGAGTCCACAAACTACCATAAAACGTTCGCTCCACTGATAAGTGCACTGGACGGATGGTAGAATTTTCTTCGAAGAAGTTCGCGTTGTTTCGAGACTACAGCCAGCTGTGGGTTACTGAAGAGCACAATTTTTCGACTGGACATCTGACAGTCACCTTATCAGAACCGTTGGAGATTCATATACGAGAAGCTTCCCTCGTTCATGTTGTTAATCACTAATTACATTAGGCAACAAATGTGCACTATGTGATCAAAATTATCCGGAAACCTGGCGGAAAAGTTCGTGGCGTCCTCCATTGGTAACGCTGGAATTCAGTGTGGTGTTGACCGACCCTTAGCCTTGATGACAGCTTCCACTCTCGCACTCACACGTTCGGTGAGGTGCTGGAAGGTTTCTTGGGGAATGGCAGCCCATTCTTCACGGAGTTCTGCACTGAGGACAGGTATCAATGTCGGTCGGTGAGGCCTGGCACAAAATTGGCGTTTCAAAACATCGCAAAGGTGTTCTATAGGATTCAGGTCAGGACTCTGTGCAGGCCAGTCCATTACAGGGATGTTATTGTCATGTAACCACTTCGCTACAGGCCGTGCATTATGAACATGTGCTCGATAGTGTTGAAAGATGCAACAGCCATCCCCGAATTGATCTTCAACAGTGGGAAGCAAGAAGGTGCTTAAAACATCGATGTAGGCCTGTACTGTGACAGTGCCACGCAAAACAACAAGGGGTGCAAGCCCCCTCCATGGAAAATTAGACCATACCACAACACCACAGTCTCCGAATTTTACTGTTGGCACTACACACGCTGGCAGAAGATGATCACCGGGCATTTGCCACACCCACACCCTGCCATTGGATCGCTACATTGTGTAACGTGATTCGTCACTCCACACAACGTTTTCCCAGTGTTCAATCGTCCAATGTTCACGCTCCTTGCACAAAGCGAGGCGTCGTTTGGCATTTACCGGCGTGATGTGTGGCTGATGAGCAGCAACTCGATCATGAAATCCAAGTTTTCTCGCCTCCTGCCTAGCTGTCATAGTACGTGCAATGGATCCTGATGCAGTTTGGAATTCCTGTGTGATGGCCTGGATAGATGTCTGCCTATTACACATTATGACCCCTTCAACTGTCGGCGGTCTCTGCCAGTCAACAGACAAGGTCGGCATGTACGCTTTTGTGCTGTACATGTCCCTTCACGTTTCCACTTCACTTTACCGGAAATAGTGGACCTAGGGGTGTGAAAATCTCGCGTAAAGATGTATGACCCAAGTGACAAGCAATCAGCTGACCACGTTTGAAATCCGTGTGTTCCCCATTCTGCTCTCTCACGATGTCTAATGTCTCGAGCACATGTTCATAATGCACGGCCTGCAGCGGAGTGATTACACGAAAATAACATCCCTGTAATGGACTGCACAGAGTGCTGACCTGAATCCTATAGAACACCTTTGGGATGTTTTGTAACGCCGATGTTTTGTAACACCTTCCTGGCAGTAGGTGGCAGCATAAAGCACCTAATATGAAAAGCGTATGTTTTAAGTGTGTCCGAATACTTTTGATTATATACTGTTTGAAGGTACTGAAGTGATCAACTCAGGAAATTATTTTTGAGACATTACATACAACTTTTGATTATATAGTGTGTGGAGGTACTGAAGTGATCTACTTGGGAAATTATTTTTGTGACATCACATACTATGAAAATTACCAATCAGGTGGCTCCACGCTGGGCGCCAAAATTGTAGTGAACTTGAGAAATGATTTTGTGACATCACATACCATGAAAATTACCAATCAGGTGGCCCCACGTAGTGCGTCAAAATTGTAGGGAACTCGAGAAATTAAAGGAAATAAATCACAAATGGTTTGTTGTGAAGGGATTCATGTATGAATGTAAAAGATTGCATATATGATCAAAACATGAAAGAAATGTATTCATGCTGTGTATGCAAATCAAAAACAAAATTATAAATCTCAGGGCCGATTTGACTGGGCGTGCACAGGACTCAGTTATTAAGGGGAACGAGGAGGGAACGAATGCTCTCACTATCCTTGCTATCGTTCGTCGTATGCAGCTGTCGCCGGCAGGCGCTGCGTCGGCGCGTCGCGTCGCGTCGGAGCTGTGCTGCACGGGTTGGCTGTCCTCATTAGCAATCGCTGCTTTGCAGCGGGTCCCAGTTACGATCTCCGCGTTTTCTGTTCGTCGGTTCCGTGGTCGAAGCTGTGCTATCACGGCATCGGAAGGCGGATGTTGGCGATCGGTGGAAGAGCACCCACGTCCTCTCGCTTCCGCTGTGTCTCCACGACTCCCCCTCACTTCTCGCTTCTCCTTCCCTTTTTCAGCTCAACTCCACTTAGCAATATTCTTCCTTTCGGCGTTGTCATTGGCGGGCGAAATTTTCAATGCAGCCCAATGACAGATCGCCGTTTCATAGCCATTCCTCTCCGTGCGGGGTAGAAATTTTATGTCTGGCGTGGGCTGGCGTGTGCCTCGTGAATTGGCATATTCCTCACAATGTCACATTCTTAAGATGTTTTCCTGCATGGCGAGTCTGTTGGGGGAGCAGCTACACAACAGTTCTTTATAACTGCTCTCTCTGCGCGAGCCCTTGTCAGACCCATGTTTGGGCTCCGTCTCAAAATCTGACGGCGTCCGTCATTTACAAGGAATGTTCGCACTGTCGAGGAAAACATCTTCTTAAGAATGCTGGCTCCTTTCACACGCCTCCCTGCGCGATTCCGCTCGCTTTTTGTTCGCTCCTCCCTGTGCCCGTGGGTGCTGGAACTGTCGGCATATCCCAGTTTCCTAAGGCAGGTAAAATGACTGCCGCAAGGTCAGAAGAATTCAAATGCTTTCGCGCGTACTTTCTTGGCGTTCCGTCCTAATGGCTGCAGCTGTCCATCAGCTCTCGGCACGCTTCCCGTTGTCAGACGGGCCCTTCGCATCGCGTCCCTTCTTGAGCAAGGCGAGGACGTCGACCCGGCTTCCCGCTGTATCTATCACAAAGCGAAAAAAGTGGTCCAACTAAAACATTCATATTTCCTTACGTACTAAATGAATATGTAATAAAAATGGGGGTTACTATTTTTAAGAAAAACGCAGTTCATATCCGTTTGACGTATGGCAGCGCCATCTAGTGGCCCAACCATAGCGCCATCTGGTTTCCCCCTTCAAGCTAGACAAGTTTAGTTCTTTGTAGTTTTTTCGTTTGACGCTTATTTCGTGAGATATTTGGCCCGGTCACTATCAATGGACCACACTCTACAAAGTCTCAACATTCTTCGTTCAGTTCCATCGAAAACAGTTGCAACGACAGTGGAATAATGTGTGCGTCTTCAGAAATTTTGCTGTTCATGCCGCTAATTTCTTCACGTGCTCCATGCCTGCAAATTTAGCACGAAGTGCTTCTTGATACACAGAACAATCACCCTCATATGTCGATCATTGTAATTTTTTGCTCTTTCCTTGTCAAATAAATTTTTGGTTGTTTCTACACGATGTCGTTTCATAGCAAATTTGCAGTCCCTGTCGATTATGCGAGAGCATACCATTTACTGAGAAATTTCATCCCTTCTCTCATTCATATTTAGTGCTAGAAGCTTGGGAGGATAGATTTATAGAGTTCCTCTTTTTCTGAAGACAGCCTCTGGGACTGTGAATTTCCTTCAAACCAAAAACAAATTGCGATCGGTAAAAGGCGCTGACTCCACTATTCGGCCGGACAGAGCTGTAGAGACCGATAAAAGCCACACTGGAATAGTAAATAAAATGTCGCGCTGTAGTGGGTACTTCTGAAAAGTAGCGAGTAAAGCCGAGACAGACTGAGCCTCGTCCCACACGTGGTCCGCACACCTGGCACACATGCGGTTTGGCACGCCGTAACTGGCCCTGGCATACGTAGTAGGCTAGTATGACAGTAAATTTCTGAATATATTAAAAATACAAATGTTATGTTATGTTATGTTAACCGGGGACCTAGAAACGATGGAGAGCCCGCCGCAGCCACAGTGGTCCGCAACCCCACGACGACTGCTGCAGTTCACTTCACCCCTCCGCCGCCCCACACCGAACCCAGGGTTATTGTGCGGTTCGGTTCCCGGTGGACCCCCCAGGGAACGTCTCACACCAGACGAGTGTAATCTCTATGTTTGCGTGGTAGTGTAATGGCGGTGTACGCGTACGTGGAGAACTTGTTTGCGCAGCAATCAAATTGCTCTGAGCACTATGCGACTTAATTCCTGAGGTCATCAATCTCCTAGAACTTAGAACTAATCAAACCTAACTAACCTAAGGTCATCACACACATCCATGCTCGAGGCAGGATTCGAACCTGCGACCGTAGCGGTCGCTCGGTTCCAGACTGTAGCGCCTAGAACCGCACGGCTACTCGGCCGGCGCGCAGCAATCGCCGACATAGTGTAGCTGAGGCGGAATAAGGGGAACCAGCCCGCATTCGCCGAGGCAGATGGTAAACCGCCTAAAAACCATCCACGACTGGCCAGCTCACCGGACCTCGACACAAATCCGCCGAGCGGATTCGTGCAGGGGACTAGGCGGTCGTTCCCACCCGGAAAGCCGTGCGTTAGACCGCACGGCCAACCGGGCGGGCTAAAATACAAATAATGTATACATGAAAATAAATTTGTAGATGCATATAAGCAGCCTGAAGTGACGAATGAAAATTTTTACTAAAGCGTTAATACAAACTAAGCTGGTGTGCTAAACATACGCCACCGTGGCACAATGGCTTTGCACATCTGCACGGACTAACCTGGGACACGTGAATTATCGATCCAAATCCCAGTTCACGACGAAACCCACTCGGTATTCCCCCTAAACTCAAAAAGCATTGCAAAGGCTCTCCAGCTGTTTTGAAATAGCATCGCAGCATCAATCAAAACAGGGGATCCTGCCTGAAACACAGGCATAAGAGCTTCAATGAAATGAAGCGATATGGTCCCAGAAACCTTTTCAGGTCTCAAAAGGCTGTGATATATACATGCAGATTGAGGCGACGAATGAAAATTTGTACCAAGACTGGAACTCGAGCCCAGATATCCCATTCGCTAAGCATATGTGCTAACCACTATGGGCACAATGGCTTCGCAACTCTGCGCAGACTACAGTAACACGCCTCCCTCCTCAGTACAAATTCCCATTCACACCTCAGTGCACTTGATATTCCCTTATACTCGAACAGCATACCAAGTGGGCTGAGGCGTGAATGGGAATTAGTATTGTGGACAGGGGTGTGCTAAAGTAGACCGTGCAGTTGTGAAAAGCCACTACGCAAGGATGGCATAGTTGTAAGCGCTTCTCCGTAGCGAGCAAAAGACCTGAGGTTCTAATCCCGACCTTCGTACAAATTTTTATTTGTCACTTCACTCTGCGTATGTACATCATATATGTATGAGGCGTGAAAAGATCTCTGGAGCCACATAGTTTCATTTGATTAAAGAACCTCTGCCTGTGTTTCAAGCAGGATCGCCCGTTTCGTTCCACGCTGAGGTGCTATTCCAATGCAGTTGGAGATTCTCTGAAATATTGTTGGAGTTTAGGAGGAATACCAAATGGATTGAGGCGTGACCGGTAACTAGGACGGAGGAGGGAGGTATGCTAGGGTAGTCTGCGCAGTTGTGCAAAGCCACTGTGAGAGAATGGTGCAGCAGGTAGCGCATCTTCCTAGTGAGCAAAAAACCAAGGTTCGAATCATGACCTTCAAAGAAATTTTCATTCGTCATATCAGTTTGCATATGTACTCTTACATCATAGCGTCTTAGACTTGAAAAGGTCTCTGGAACCATATAATTTCATCTAATTAAATTTATAAATATTTTTGGGGAGACAGACAGGTCACTTACTCATGGTACATCCTAGCTAAGGTTAAAGGAAATCGTACAGAAACCACTAAGCACTCCGTCTTCAGGCCACGAGTGGCCTACCGGGACCGTCCGACCGCCGTGTCATCCTCCGAGGAGGATGTGGATAGGAGGGGCATGGGATCAGCACCCTCGTCTCCCGGTCGTTATCATGGTATTCTTGACCGAAGCCGCTACTATTCGGTCGAGTAGCTCCTCAATTGGCATTACGAGGCTGAGTACACCCCGAAAAATGGAAACAGCGCATGGCGGCTGGATGATCACCCATCCAAGTGCCGGCCACGCCCAACAGCGCTTAACTTCGCTGATCTCAGGGGAACCGGTTTATCCACTGCGGCAATGCCGTTGCCTACAAAAACCACTAATTCACATTTAAACATTAGAGGCACATTGTCTTGGATCTCGACATGCAGTACTGCTTGCTCTGGTTGTATGCGACAGACGCGGAATTTGTTTTACTGCTTCGACTAGAAGTGTGTAGCTACCTGCTTTGAACAGAAGTACTGCGTCCCACCCCTGACCGCGGTAGGACTGGGACACGCGTGTCAGATGGTCCTTTTTCTATGAGATCCTGGAGGTATGTGTCCGATTGTTTGACCGCGGGAGACGTGCGTCCTGAATCCAAGGGTGTCGTGGACTCCTCGACCCATGACATCAACGTGGTGTTTTCAGACCACAAATATTTTATCCGCTGCTTTTCCGTCCCTAAAAGGAATTCACAACGTTGGGGAGGCCCCGGTCGGAAATACCACAGCACAGAACTGGCTGCTGGGAAGTCCCACTGCATCTGCGGCAGCTACAAGGAGTCGGGAACGTTACGTAGCTCAGTCAAGAAAGCGTACAGGAAGCCAGTGAAGTACAGCCTGGATCCTACACCCAGAGATGGCTACTTCGTAATTATTAACATCTGTAAACACTAATTCACTGTGGAAACGATTACACGATCTTTTGTTGTTTCGCGAAGACGAGAGTGGGTTCCCTAACAGAATTTATTTGTCCACAAGCTAATTTGATCTTGATGGATTCTCTTACAATCTAAATCCAAGTAGCTACCAAAATACTCATACTGGCTTTCTTCATATGATGGCCAGTGTCAAGGTAGTTTTCCGTAATTCCAGATTTACTTTGGCATTGTAGACGCAAGTGACGCTAATGTTCAGTGGAGTTTCCTAAGATACGACAGGCATAGCACTACCTAAGTTCGTTAGGAATAGCAAGTGAATCTACCGTGGAGTATTAAAGTAATCGTTTTCATAATCACGTGAAGTAAAATTGATAGTTAGGATTGCCGTTTTCCTCAAGAACAGTCTCGTGTTTTAGCACTATAGTACTTCACTCAAGTTACACTTTAGCTTCCCTAATGCTTGCAAATACTTGAGAGTAGACGCATAGTCACCGTGTCGGGAACACGGGAGAAAATAATCGACAGAGGAAGAAGGAATTTATCGTCCTGTCGACGTCTAAGTGATTGGAGACGGAGCCCGAGATCGAACAGTACCAGACAAGGTAGGAAATCGGCGGTGGCCTACCGTTCAATGAACTGATTTAGGCAGCCCACATATATAGTTGACAAAATTAATTGGGGTTTAAGAGAGAAAATGAAATTACCTTTTCATACAACACAGGCACCAGTTACATGCAACATCAAAACCGTTTATCTTTGCTAGGAATAGACCATGAAGAGTGCACGTCGCCAGAAAAAAAATGCAATAAATTCTACCAGATGATATAGCATTGTGGACAGGAACCTGGACTAACATTTCGAAAAAGTGGCAATGATGAAAGTTGCTGGAATGTTGAGATGGTTCCGTTCAAAAGATGATAGCAAATTTCCTGCCTCATCTTACTGCGATAGGAGCTAATGCTCCTCCTCAAATGACCTCTACGTCCACTAGGCGTTCAATTCCTATCTTTCATGAAATTCCAGGAAGTTTTTAATCATGATGCTTCATTGTTTAGGTATTAGAATTATGTTTGTTAGTGAATAGAGAGAGAAAACGATTCGTTGTTATTGATTAGCGAAACTGAAGTTAGCCCTCAAACATTCTGCCTGGAAAGATTTTGTACACCATGCAGCAGAACATTGCTCTAATGATTGGATCAGTTTCATGGTGGATTGAAAGACACTACAGAGACGAGCAGCGTAGGTATGTTGAACTCACGGATAACGGTAACAAAACTAACGAACTGCGTCAGTGATAATGTTAGGAAGATGGCGAATATATCGCATGAATCTACTTCTAGACAGCCAAGAAGAACTTGTGAGTGGCAGTTAAAAGGCTGTCGTGCAACTACAAGCATAATGCTCCTCTGGTCGCGGTGAAGATAACGTTAAATTTATAGGCACACTGGGGTTTCATTCTTGCTACACTCCAAACGCTGACACGTAGTTAAGACATGCAAAGTATTCCCCGCAGCTCACTTCGCTGTGCCTTTCTCTTGTAGATGTTTAATGTAGATGCAGACGAGGGGCGGGAATGAAATTCCGTGAGTGTGCTTTGAGCTGGCTGTTCTGCGACGGCTCGCCCTGTGGAGCGTGCGCTGTCCGCGGGCGTACCAACTTGTTTGCTCAATTTTTAATTAAAAGTGGGGCACGCTGATGGGCAGACCGCTGTTGTGTGCACGTGTTTTGTAGCTGAGCTGATAGGTGAATGCGTCCGCTCTGCTAAATGCGCAAGGAAATTAACTCTCTGAAGAAAAAAAAGAGCCCTGATGGGCGAAGGCTCCACGGAACTGTTGTGTTACGTGTGCTCCAGCAAGATGCATCCTTTGAAAGTAAACAGCATTTGTTTAACGTTTCTCTCGTTTTTGCGTTGTATGCCTACCATATTTAAAGCAGCGAATTAATAACACTGCTTACACTTCATTTTTCCGTGTACACTACTAGTGTGAATATCCAGTTACGAAAGAGATTCAATATTTTCACGAAGCATACATACTGTCATCGTCACCGCTCTGACTTCATTTATTTCTAAAAAAATATATTAAAGAAAGAGTTTTTAAGAGTTCAGCAGAGAAAATGAACGACTGAGTGAAATGATCAAGACTAGTGTCATTCTTTAAGCCAGGAACCTATGAAATTATATGAAACTTGTTGACATTCGGTTATAAGCACCACAGTGAAATAATCGTATTTGTGTTAAGTTATCAGAAACTATAGAGAAGTAATGAAGAGAAATACTATGCTATTTGCAATTACATTCAGTGGAAACAACAGCAAACCAACGGTACAGTCTTCTGCTGAATATGTAAGTACTGTCAACTTATCGTCAGCGTGTAGTTGCTGAATTTAGAAAAAAAAAATAGTAAAGAACGTAAATCATTGTAATTCTGTTACATAGGTAGTCGCACCAGTTACATTTTTAATGAATTTATTTCAAGTTATTGTTTCAAATGTGTGGATAAAAATCCTAGATCAAGTTCGCTGAAATTCCTTCATTGATTACTAGCTTCTTCAGATCAATAAAAACAATTACTTAAATCAGTGTGTATCAGTCACGTACCTTGCATTTGAACACAAGAATCGCAATATGAGCACTACAGATATATATGGCAAACTTCATAAATTACGGAACCCTAACGACCTACTTTGGTGTGAACATGACAAGAAGAGTAATTCAGCTCAACAGATTATGTCAATTTGTAACGCCTGATGTCTGATACACACTAAATTAAGTAATAATTTTTATTAATTTTGAGATGGTACATCAAATATTCGAAACTAGTAATCGCTAAAGTAAGTTTAGCTGTCTTAACCTACCAGTTTTAAGCACAAATTTTAACATAACAGATCGCATGTCTCCAGATTTGACAAAATCAAATAACAACGTCACTGATTCTTTCGGTTAGTAATGTGCACTGACTCGGCTGGCAGACATTCCGCGCGCAGGAGATGCAGAGCGTAGGAGGCTGCTGGAGACAGCGCGCAAGCTTTTTTTTTCGCCCGAAACGATAAAATGTGGTTTACACGAAATATGATTGGCTTTATACGCAGCATTTCAGGGGATAACGAGAAGCTTCATCTCCACATCAACTACGAATTTCTCTATAATATTATCTATTAAAGACATCTCCTCTGCAGATTTACCTGAGAAAAACTCTGTAATCTTGTGACTTCTTTTCCTGTATAATTTTTTGAATCTGTCTAAGCACATCGAAGAAGCCTCGATAGTAGTAGTGTTCATCTCACTTGCAATTGGGAGCACCCAACCTCGTACATTTCCTTCAGTAATGGTGCATATATTTTCACTCGCAGTTCCAAATGTTCCGAATAATTTATCTTCCATACTTGCACGAGTTTCATTTTGGAGCATATTTTATACTTCGTGTAAAAATATCTTCCATTTCCACAATTCATGTTCAAATTTTACGAAATGAAACCAGCTTTGCATAGCGATTATGTATAGGCGTTTTCTTCCTCCTTCATTTAACTAAAAAAAAAGTGTAGCCATTTCCTTCTCACAGAAAGCTATTACTGCACTTGCTTTCTTGCAAGGTACTCTACTTTGTTCTCGACGTTAATTAGCACTACAATCATTGAACAACAGTTCACAGAATTGTCCGAGTTCTTTCCTGCGCCTCTCATGTCTCCATAATTCCTACCGAAATGTCGACATTATTCTATAGCATGTCCTAGAAATAAACGAATAAATAAATTTATGTCTTTAGGAGAAGTGATTTCGATTGCATACCACTTTCTTCAGTTTCATCTTTGCAAGGATGAAAACATTAATTCGATTCCACATTACTGTGAAAAACTGAAACGTGCAAAAATGCTATTAGCAAACATACACGAAGAAGTCACAAGCAAAAGTAATTCAGTTGCTAACACTTGGTGATACTGGAAAGGTCGTGTTTATTCTTAAGGCTATATTAAATGAGTTGCAAATTCAGTTGAATAATAACTGTAAACAATTGCGTCAGACATACTATCAAAGAAAACTGAAATTCATTAAGATCGAATTGTGAGTGTTATCTATTTACCGACGTGCCGTCAACCAAGGATACATGCCCGTTGTGTTGCACACGCGCTGTCTGCAACAACGACGCCTGGCGAGCTACGAATTTCGCAAATTTCTTTAAAAATACTTGGGGTGTGTCTTATCAGCTAAAATTTTGACATTGTGTTCCTTTCGGGGTATTATTCCTGTGTAAAAAATTGTAGGGCGGGTTCCGACTGTCGGATTGGACAGTTCCCTTGTTAGTGCTACTAACCTACACTACTGGGGTGAAGTATAAATATTACACGCTTCCTCCTGCTTAGGCAAATCGATCGAATGGGTTGTTGTTCTTTTCTTTCGACGAGGTGTACGGTGGGCTTTAAGAGGCACATGCAGGCACAAACAGTACATGTGTGGTTGCTAAGAAAATCACAGAAAAGGTCTTTTTTTGCAATTTTTTCCTGCCAAACCCGAGCTGCGGATTCCTAGAGAGCTACAGGTAGAAAATGGCTGAAATTTGTACGATATGTTCCTAAGACCCTGTTCTCGAACAACTTTAAAAATTTGCTCGTTTTCGTATCCATTTCCGAGATACAGAGTTTCAAAGTTACCCTACTTCTACACGTAAAATAGGCACGTAAAATTTATTATGGGGCTAAATCTAAATAATAAATAATCGCAGCAAATTGATCAGATTTCGACGGAATGATCTCTAGATATTTATCTAGAAGTACCACCTTCGCGTCTTCAAAACTCTTTATTACTTTATGGGAGGTTCCTTAGAACCCTAAAAACCGTTTTTTAGCGAGTTTTCGTACCAACACCGAGTCGCTGGTTCTAAGATGGCTCTGAACAGCAAATGCCAGAAATTTTTAGGGTACCGGTACATTTCCAAGATCCCGATCTCTTAAAACCTGGATATTATATTAATATCTTTATCCATATCCGGGATACAGAGGTCCAAATTTAACCTACTTGTGCGCTTAAAATCTGGTGTAAAGCGAGAACTTAGTTTGTATAGTGATACAGCACAGAGAAATGAAGCTGTAAAGTGTCTCCGATATCATCAGAAGGATCCTGGGATATGTTTGTGCTTGTGAAGTCCGGTGTGAGGTATAAAATTCACTCACTCCGTCTTCAGGACACAAGTGTCCCATTCGGACCATTCGACCGCCGTGTCATCGCCTGCTGAGGATGCGGATAGGAGGGGCGTGTGGTCAGCACACCGCTCTCCCGGTCGTTTCATGGTTTTCTTTGACCGGAGCCGCTACTATTCGGTCGAGTAGCTCCTCAATTAGCATCACGAGGCTGAGTGCACCCCGAAAAATGGCCACGGCACATGGCGGCCCGGATGGTCACCTATCAAAGTGCCGGCCACGTCCGACAGCGCTTAGATTCGGTGATCTGACGGGAACCGCTGTATTCATTGCTGTAAGGCCGTTGCCTGAGGTACGAAATTAGTGTTGAGTTATTTCAGTGTCACATAAATAAACAATCAAACTTTTACTGACAAATAAAGTTCTTGTCATATGAGTGACATGCCGTGCTTTGGCAGGGAGAAGACGGGATCCAGTGGAAAAAATGCTCCTATCAGAACACAAAACAGACGAATATGCTCCTGTTCAAAAGACTATTACTGAAAAACGGGCTACAAGCAGACTCATTCTACGTTCCACACCACCTTTAAAAATTTTTTAAATAAAGTTTGGCATGAGAGAGAGAAGGAGGCAGTAGCAGTGGGAAGGAGGGGGCAGTGGCAGTGTGAGAGAAAGAGAGAGACACATTGGCAGTGGAACGTAGTTGACAGTGGCAGAACAGTGTTAGGAAATGACTAAAGGATACAAAGGCAGTGGGAAAGGAATAAAGAGAAGGAGACAATGGATGAAGGTGAGAGCCAGGGACGACGAGAGTAAGACTTGCGTTGTTTTTTAATATGTTTGTTGTGTTCCGTGCTCTACGTCAAGTGGTGTGCTTTAATTGTGTGTACATGTGCAGTTCATTAAACTGTATGATCTGCACGGGTAGTTACACATCAGATAACGCAACACACACAAGTGACAAAAGGACTTATCACGGGCAAATTACACAATCACTTTTATGGAAATATTATTTGAAAGCTTAATTCCAGCAGTATGAAACGCGTAAACAGCGGTCTGAAAAAAAAAGGTTCAAATGGCTCTGAGCACTATGGGACTTAACTTCTAAGGTCATCAGTCACCTAGAACTTAGAACTACTTAAACATAACTAACCTAAGGACATCACACACATCCATGCCCGAGGCAGGATTCGAACCTCGCGACCGTAGCGGTCGCTCGGTTCCAGACTGAAGCGCCTAGAACCGCTTGGCTGGCGTTAACGAAACATCTCAGGTTCTTTTTGCATAGCAATTTCATTGAAATTAATACTGCTTTAATGTCTAGAGTTCGCATAGAGAAATATTATTGTGGCATATTTATCAATGATCATTTTGGAGTAAGTTAATTTCTGTGAATTTACGTAGCTGACATAAAAGATACCCGTTAAGCGGTAACCACAAGAATTTAATTAAAACTGTTATTAATCTCTGCAGATAAATTAAAATGACACTGAAGATAAATAATATAATTAAAATTAAAAGTTTGTGAGTTATTGCCACGGCTCTGTGGCGTTTAATATTGGAAATATTCAAATAAGACGTTGCGGCCGAGCAAATAGCCGACAACAATCATTCATGGATTCGCGCTGTAATTCCGATATTCTGAAAAAAGTAAGTTATTAGTTTCCTACCATGTAGCGATCCTAAAGATATTTAAATAAAGGTTTTAAGAGCAAATGAACACATACAGTTAACCAAAATGCGACGTAAGTACGCATTCAATGTCTCCCACGCCTGTCCCCATCCAAGATCAAGACCAGAGTAAGTAATTACGTAAAATCATTTGACTGTTTCACAGTTATTAATATTTTTAACACAAACAAAGAATGATATGCGTAATGAATCTATATTATTACGTTGAATGATAAATGTTTTTCTGTACATTTTTACGAAAGTCTGTCAAGAATCATAAAGATCTTAATTCATTTCAATGCTCGTAATTCCATATGAATAAATAATGTTCTCCCCAGAGCAGACTCTATGACTACAAGGAAGAGAGAGGTAGTGGCAGTGAGAAGAGACAGTAATAGTGTGAAGGGATGGACGAGATTTAACAGTAACAGAAAAGAAGAGCGAGACAATGACAGTGACAGGTGACAGTAGTAGTAGAACAGTACAAAGGAGACTATGGCTGTAGGACAGGAGACAGAAGAAAAAAAGTTGTGTGGCACAAGTCTTTCAATTGGATGCCACTACGGCTACTTGCGAGTCCATAAAACCCCAAACAGTCACCCATCCAAGTACCAGCCAGCCCAACGTTAATTAACTTCAGTGATGCGTCGGAACCACTGTTAGCAACGTGGCAAGGCCATTGACTTAGTTAGAGAGGAACACAAAAGATAATGAAAATGAGTAGGTCTGACTGACTGAGTGAGAATAGGGAAGTGGTTGTGGATGGACTTGAGCTACATACAGTGATGCACTAGTGAAAGTGGGCGAGTTACAGTCAATAGAACTTATGGGAATGAGAGGTGACTTTCATGTTAAAAAGTGTGTGAACATATTTGCGGGCCAAAATTTTTGGGAAAATTTTTAAAGGTGCTGAGGAATGTAGAATAAGGCATCTGGTACTCCACTTTTCATACATTGTCCTTTAAACAGGAGCATATTTGCCTTTTTTGTGCTCTGATAGAAGTATCTTTCTGCTGGTACATAAATGGAAAGAAAAAAATTACCTTGTCATATATCTTTTGTTACACTTATTAAATTAAGAATTTTTACCAAATTCGGGGGACATTACGCCAGGAAGAATTGTATGTTAGTAGGGTAGCAATGCCAGTTCTGGTCTGCAAGTTCTGATGCCAGTACCTTCGAGTGTCAGCATTCCAGGAACTCCACCATCAACACTTTTGGAGTCAGCATTCAACAGATCACATTTCCAGTGTTTGATTACAACTGAGGAAATTGTGCTTGTTATCTTCAAGGCCACTGTCCTTCCCTCCTGTCCCCTCTACACCTCCTCACAGTCCACCCTTGCCCGACATCATCATGCCCTCTTCTAATAGTTGCAGGGCCTCACTGTTCTTGAGCACGTTACTCTCAGTCAATAGGAATAAAGACCCCCACCCTCCTCTTCTTAGTGGAAATATCAAAATGCCAGTCATTCAACGTCTGGATGTCACAGATAATGCACCTGCATGAAGCGCCATGACCATCAATCACTGACAGCCACCAACTAAACGAAAAAGCCATAGAAAACTGTTAGATTTGAAAGTAAGTGTTTGTCTATCAACGATCGAAAGTATTTATCGAAAAAATACGTCAAACACATCTCGCCTCTCCCCCAATCATAGCCTATTATTACTGTTATAGTATAGCCCCACCTAGGCTGCATCCAAAGTATCCAAAGTATTTGTAAAAAAATATATGTAGAAGGATCAGAATTACGCAGATAATGACGAACTATATTTGCATTAGTGACCTCCAAGTTATTGTTATGGCCTGCACTACCAGCCACATTGGTAAATTCTCTTTGAAGCTATATTACTTTCATATTTTGGGCTATTCTACCAGGAAAACATCCATATTTATTTACTATATCTAACTATTCCCCCCCCCCCCCACCCCAATGAACCATGGACCTTGCCATTGGTGGGGAGGCTTGCGTGCCTCACCACTCAACAATACAGATAGCCGTACCGTAGGCGCAATCACAACAGAGGGGTATCTGTTGAGAGGCCAGACAAATGGGTGGTTCCTGAAGAGGGGCAGCAGCCTTTTCACTAGTTGTAGGGGCAACAGTCTGGATGATTGACTGACCTGGCCTTGTAACACTAACCAAAACGGCCTTGCTGTACTGGTAATGTGAACGGCTGAAAGCAAGAGGAAACTAGAGCCGTAATTTTTCCCAAGGGCTTGCAGCTTTGCTGTATGATTAAATGATGATGGCGTCCCCTTGGGTAAAATATTCCGAAGGTAAAATAGTCCCCCATTCAGATCTCCGGGTGGGGACTACTCAAGAGGACGTCGTTATCAGGAGAAAGAAAACTGGCGTTCTACGGATTGGAGCGTGGATTGTCAGATCCCTTAATTGGCAGGTAGGTTAGAAAATTTAAAAAGGGAAATGGATAGGTTAAAGTAACATATAGTGGGAATTAGTGAAGTTCGGTGGCAGGAGGAACAGGACTTTTGGTCAGGTGAATACAGGGTTACCAATATAAAATCAAATAGGGGTAATGCAGGAGTTGGTTTAGTAACGAATAAAAAAATAGGAGTGCGGGTAAGCTAACACAAACAGCATACTGAACGCATTATTGTGGCCAAGATGGACACGAAGCCCACACCTACTTCAGTAGTACAAGTTTATATGCCAACTAGCTCTGCAGATGACGAAGAAATTGATGAAATGTATGATGAGATAAAAGAAATTATTCAGATAGTGAAGGGAGACGAAAATTTAATAGTCATGGATGACTGGAATTCGACAGCAGGAAAAGGAATTGAAGGAAACGTAGTAGGTGAATATGGATTGGGGCTAAGAAATGTAAGAGGAAGCCGCCTGATAGAATTTTGCACAGAGCATAACTTAATCATAGCTAAGACCTGGTTCAAAAATCATGAAAGAAGGCTGTATACATGGAAGAACCCTGGAGATACTAGAAGGTATCAGATAGATTATATAATGGTAAGACAGAGATTTAGGAACCAGGTTTTAAATTGTAAGACATTTCCAGAGGCAGATGTGAACTATGACCACAATCTGTTGGTTATGAACTGTAAATTAAAACTGAAGAAATGGCAAAAAGGTGGGAATTCGAGGAGATGGGACCTGGATAAACTGACTAAACCAGAGGATGTACACAGTTTCAGGGAGAGCATAGGAAAACGATTGACAGGAATGGGGGGGAAGCAATACAGTAGAAGAAGAATGGGTAGCTTTGAGGAATGAAATAGTGAAGGCAGCAAACGATCAAGTAGGGCTAGTAGAAATCCTTGGGCAACAGAAGAGATACTGAATTTAATTGATGAAAGGAGAAAATACAAAAATGCAGTAAGTGAAGCAGGCAAAAAGGAATACAAATGTCTCAAAAATGAGATCGACAGGAAGTGCAAAATGGCTAAGTAGGGATGGCTAGAGGACAAATGTAAGGATGCAGAGGCTTATTTGACGAGGGGTAAGATAGATACTGCCTACAGGAAAATTAAAGGGACCTTTGCAGAAAAGAGAACCACTTGCATGAATATCAAGAGCTCAGATGGAATCCCAGTTCTAAGCAAAGAAGGGAAAGCAGAAAGGTGGAAAGAGTATATAGAGGGTCTATATAGCGGCGATTTCTCGAGGACAACATTATGGAAATGGAAGAGGAGGTAGATGAAGGTAAAATGGGAGATATGATACTGCGTGAAGGATGTGACAGAGCACTGAAATACCTAAGTCGAAACAAGGCCTCAGGAGTAGACAACATTCCATTAGAATTACTGACAGCCTTGGGAGAGCCAGTCCTGACAAAACTCTACCATCTGGTAAGCAAGATGTATGAGACAGGCGAAATTCCCTCAGACTTCAAGAAGAATATAATAATTCCAAACCCAATGAAAGCAGGTGTTGACATATGAGAAAATTACCGAACTATCAGTTTAATAAGTCACAGCTGCAAAATACTAACGCGAATTCTTTACAGACGAATGGAAAAACTGGTAGAAGCCGACCTCGGGGAAGATCAGTTTGGATTCCGTAGAAATGTTGGAACACGTGAGGCAATACTGACCCTACGACTTATCTTATAAGAAAGATTAAGAAAAGGCAAACCTACGATTCTAGCAATTGTAGACTTAGAGAAAGCTTTTGACAATGTTGACTGGAATACCCTCTTTCAAATTCTGAAGATGTCAGGGATAAAATACAGGGAGCGAAAGGCTATTTACAATTTGTACAGAAACCAGGTGGCAGTTATACGAGTTTAGGGACATGAAAGGGAAGCAGTGGTTGGGAAGGGAGTGAGGCATGGTTGTAGCCTCTCCCCGATGCTATTCAATCTGTATATTGAGCAAGCAGTAAAGGAAACAGAAGACAAGTTCGGAGTGGGTATTAAGATCCATGGAGAAGAAATAAAAACTTTGAGGTTCGCCGCTGACATTGTAATTCTGTCAGAGACAGCAAAGGACTTGGAAGGGCAGTTGAACGGAATTGACAGTGTCTTGAAAGGAGGGTATAGGATGAACATCAACAAAAGCAAAACAAGGATAATGAAATGTAGTCGAATTAAGTCGGGTGATGCTGAGGGAATGAGACACTTTCAATAGTAAAGGAGTTTTGCTATTTGGGGAGAAAAATAACTGATGATGGTCGAAGTAGAGAGGATATAAACTAATGAGGAGATATTGAGTAGAATTGGGGAGAAGAGGAGTTTGTGGCACAACTTGATCAGAAGAAGGGATCAGTTGGTAGGACATGTTCTGAGGCATCAAGGGATCACTAATTTAGTACTGGAGGGGCAGTGTGGAGGGTAAATATCGTAGAGGGAGACCAAGAGATGAATACACTAAGCAGATTCAGAAGGATATAGGCTGCAGTAGGTACTGGGAGATGAAGAAGCTTGCACAGGATAGAGTAGCATGGAGAGCTGCATCAAACCAGTCTCAGGACTGAAGACCACAACAACAAACAACATCTAACCAATTGCTCAATGGACTGTTTATTCTTGAAGAAACGAGACCCGTATCACTGAAAGCAATTTTCAATTAGATTTCGTGAATGTACTGTGTTCAAACATTGTAATACCTTGAAGAAAAAGAAATATGCAATGGATTCAGAAAATATTGTTCTTGTGACCTTTCATGCACACCAAGTAATAAGTACTATCAGTATCATAAGCTGCATTAAACGCTAGGATATTTCAATATTTTTATCTTATATGATAAGAAACGAGTGTTCTCGGATGTTGTACTAAACCTTATTGTATTCACAACTCTTATATCAGTAGACTCTGCAGCAGCAACTTTGAAGAATGGTTCTATAGTGTGTGACTGTTAAAGTCATAAATTTTATTTCAGTGATGAAATTTAGCAAGATGTATCCTCCTTGAAACACCTTGTCAATTAAACATGAGAGCAAAATATGTGCTAATTTGCTTAATGTTGTTTGTATGAGTTTGAATGAAATTCAGGAAAAGCAGTCTCAAGACAGCTGTCTTTTTAAATTGTCATGCCTCATCACATGCCACATGCTGGCCCTAGGATTTGTGAAGACATCGCTAGTTGAGGCCTATATAGGACTTTTTTATGTTTTATGTCTTTCTTTTTTTCACAGTTGTGAACGAATATCTGGTGATACAGCATAGTGTTTATTTTTTTTCTATAGTGTTATGAGTAACTGTTTAATGAAAATAATAACATGCAACTGACATTATTTCCCTTTTCGACATTAGTAATTTGGTTTTCTTGTTTACTTAATGTGTAAAATATTTTGATTCTTTTTTTATCAAATGATTCAAATGGCTCTGAGCACTATGGGACTTAACTGCTGAGGTCATCAGTCCCCTAGAACTTAGAAATACTTAAACCTAAGTAGCCTAAGGACATCACACACATCCATGCCCGAGGCTGCATTCGAACCTGCGAATGTAGCGGTCGCTCTATTCCAGACTGTAGCGCCTAGAACCGCTCGTCCACTCCGGCCGGCCTTTGTTTATCATTTACTGTATTAATTTTCATTGGAAAATGTATTCTCAGACATTGCACAAGTAGAGCGAGAGCGCTCAGAATATCGATTGTGAGAATCGAATAGTGTGAGTAGAGCGTGTGTTGCAGTGATGTTTGTACAGAGAATGCGGAGGGAGGTTAAAAGTGTGCTCACTGTATCATGTCAAAAAACAATCGGTGCGAACGAAACTGATGAAATACGTTTCTTCTCCTTCCTGCAATGGACTGTAAAAACATTTAGAGTGGTCAGGGAAGTTGGACTGTGTAAAAGCGCCAAACAAACTGTGTCGCGCTACAATATAGCTATGGACAGGCGGCATTGTAGTTAAGGTGTTTTGGAAATGAGTGTGTTGGCTGTGACTGTGCCGTGTGAATTTTAAATACTTTATAATTTCAACGCATATTCGCACCGTCGCTGACTACCGTATGCATGAAGCGTTGATAGTGCTACAGGCGTATAGAAGCTGTTTATTATGAGTGTGCATGTTATTGCCAACTGTGGCGAGTTTGCGGTCACGTTATTCGCGTGGTGAATAAACAGATTGTAATTCAGCGATCGATATAACGTTAAAACCATCTACTGAACTATGTTATTTCAGTGTTGTGCATGAGAAACAAAATAAATGCTTCGTGCAAAACCGAATGTTGGGAAGAACAGTATCAATGGCCAACGATCCAGTGGCCTGTAATATGCCACTGATGAAATCGTCGCCAAGTGGAAAGTAAAATTTGACATGAGATAATTCATCTGCAGCTCCTACATATGACGGAGCTGATTTCAACAAGTTGTCTGCAACTATAAGCTGCCGGCGACATTGCACCTCACCGCACAAAAGGTGCTTCAGCTCTCGTCAAAGACTAAAACAGCTATTAAAATGTAAACTTTCTATTTGGAACTTGCTCAAAGAAACTAATCTTTAATTTTCTTCTTCTTTAAAATAAATGTCATGTTGGAGAAATTTTGTTATTAATGTATACATTGTTGACCTCCATTACTGTAGTTGTTTCCAAACCTAAGTCTGTTTCTTGTAATCATAACTTTAGCGCTGCTACCACTGCCTACTATTTTAAATATTTTTTTAGAGTGTGAAACCTATGTGCACTGTAATTTTTGTGAGTGAATTTAATGCGTAATTATTTAGCCACTGTATCTGTTCGAATTTGCCGTTTCCGCCATTAAGCTGAATGCAACAACCAGTGACAGCAGAGCTGCTTACACCCGGTTGGTGCTATATATACAGATGCGAGTAAACATAATAATGTGTGTCAGACTGAGCACTATGTGTTCACTTTGAAGAAAATGTCGTATTGCCATATCATCATAACCATATATGCTTGCAGTTGTACCGTACTTAACTGTGTATGCAGAGATAAATGTTAGACAAAAAGGTCAAACTTTTGTTAGTAGAAATCAGAGAGCGTCTTTTTTCCACACCACATCAGATGTGCAACAAGCAGGATTGACTAGGTGTTTTATGGTAGTTTGGCGAAAATTTAGTGGCTGGAATGAGTAACGATCACTACATATGGCTTGATTCATAACTGAACTAGATAACATACACACACTGCCCAGATAGATTCACAGCAGCAATCACTCATCAGTTATGCCTCCTATTGTACCTGTTCTGTGATGCTCTTTAGAACTTGTTCGATCGGATAAAGAGTGACATAGAATTTTCGACCGGATAAGGTAATTAGAATGCGTGCAGAGATGCAAGATAATCGTTGGCGCTGCCTTGCTGAGGTGATAATTTTGAAGCGAGAAGTTACTAAAAGTATGTATAGTGATGTAGATAAATATCAATGCACAACTACTGCTCCATTATACTTTCAAAATGTATCCATCTTTACTAATCTCAATTAACAATCTTGTTGGTGGTGAAAAGCTGTCAATATTATTGATGTGGAATGAGTTTATATTTTAAATGGTGGAGCAGATACAGATTATCAGCGACACATAACTTCCTAGATTACGGCATCAAAAGTATACATATAGTCCAATGCTACAAAATATATGAAACAAATGGAAATACTACTAATGATAATAATGTTGAAGAACTGACTTTATCCTCTTGTAAGCAAACATAGCTCAATCATACTGTTTAGTGTATCGGTGCCGTTGGGGACCCACCCACAGTCCAGGGAAAGTTCAGGATAGGATGTGAGAGTGGATCTACCTGAAATATATCTGGGATATTGTGTAAGGTGGGCTCCCTATCATTACACATGAGGTATTATTTGGTGTGCATCCTTCCACATATGATCTATGTTAATGTTTGGAGCTGGATCCATGAGTGGTATGTCTTGTGAAGTATCCAGAAGTGGCTTCACCCAGAGCAGGTCTGCAGGAGCAGAAACTGTGATGCTGTAACGCTTTATTCTTAGAAGTTGATTATGTGATCATGTCACCACTTTGGGTTACGCATCCTAAAATTAGAACACATATTGACATTACTGATAAAATTGCATTCCTTGATTCATTTTCTAATGCATCAAGTGCCTTTACTATAATATCGGCTTTGTGGATATTATTCAAGACCCTGCTAGGATTTCTTTAACAAAATGGAGCTGTGTGACTTCTTAAAAGCCACTCACAAATTCTCTGCGTGAGAGGAAGTGTTAATACTACACAAATTCTACATTGTACGTGTAAAACAGGATGACGTTGTTAACAAGGGTGATGCAAGTATTATACATTAGCTGTTCTTTCCAATTTTTTTAAAAATTACCTAGCTGTATTTACAGTTCATTCCTAGTTATAAGATTCAATTCTGACACAAAATAGTATTCTTTCAGTCTTTTGTTAAGGTGCAAGTTCTACACTTAAGACTGCAAGAAGAAAAAAGTTGCTGATATGCACTAAGTCCTCTTACTTCGAGCCGTTCTATTGCTCGTGTTACATTAGTGGAGTGTGATCCTGTAAGATCCTCTTTATTAGGATTCTGATGCACGGACGCCAGAAGAGCACAGGGTGCACCCAACTGCAGGTGGTGGCTCCCCTCAGTACCAACAATGTGTTTAGCTTTGGATTGGAAGAGATACTCTCTGGCTGTCAGCAGTGGTAAAGTCTGCTAGTATAGCTTGCGAGACGAAAGTAGAGCTCATTATTCGCAACTCAGTCGACAGGACCAGTTGCGGATCTCTGGTACAGAGCCACGTGGATGGACTGGATCAGAGGCTCAGGCGGTTCTGCGACCGTGTAAGGTACAGATTCCTCGACTCGTCCCACAGGCTAGTGGTGTTTCAGGTTTTGCTGAATAGGTCAGGAGTCCATTGCATGCAGAAGGCAGTCACTCCGATAGGAGGGGCTATGTGGCGTACACTGGATACTTTTTTACGTTAGAGGGCCTCGGGGAAACACAAAAACGGCTTCAGTCTGAAAGTGTGCAAGTCGGAAACAGAAAGAACATAGATCTAGGAACCATCGGTACAACAACTATAAATTGCCGTAGGTGCATTGGGAAAGTACCAGAACCCCATGAGCTAACAGAAAGCACTGATGCTCAAATGGTTATAGGCCTTGAAAACTGACTAGCCGGAAATAAGTTCGGCCGCTGGACCCGACGGTGTCAAGAAAGGATGGGCTAAATAAAATTGGCGATCGGGTGTTTGTTGCTGTTAGAAGTAGTTTATCTTGTAGTAAAACTGAAGTAAATAGTTCCTTTTAGTTAATATGGGTAGAATTCGTTCTTGGAAACCATGATAAAATAATAACTATATCCTTCTACCGATCACCCAACTAACATGATACAGTTGCTGTAAGGTTCATAGAAACCTTGAGTCTAATTTTAGTCACCTACAAAAAAAAAAAAAAAAAAAAAAAAAAAAAAAAAAAAAAAAAAAAAACCAACATATAAAAATTCGCTTGACGCGTTCCTGAGAGACAAACTCGTCTCTTCCCAATTAAAAATGTAAGTGTAAACCAGATGCGGCTTGAATTCAAAGAAATAGTATCGACAGAAATAGATTTATACAGAATACATTGACGAAAGATGGAGCTCATCCTACTTGGTACACAAAATATGTCAGAATAATGTTGCAGAAACGTTAAAAGAAGCATACCAAATTTAAACTAACCCAAAATCGTCAAGATTGGCGAAGCTCGAAATTAAGCTCGGACTTCAATGCGAGATGCTTACAATAGTTTCCAAAAAGTGGTTCTGGTCCCATATAAAGTATGCTAGTGGCAAGACACAATTAATGCTTTCTTTGCGATATAGAAATGGAAATACTATCGATGACAGAGCTGCTAATGCAGAGTTACTAGACACCGTAAATTCCTTCTCCAAAGAAGACGACGTAAATATTGCAAACTTCGAATCAAGAACAGCTGCCTGCATGAGTAACTTAGAAGTAGATACCCTCGGAGTAGTAAATCAACATAAATTATTCTATTCGAGGTCTGTCCTCTGTAATGAGAAGTCCATGCCAGTAGAGTTACGCTGCTTCAAAGATGGCTGAAATGTTGCCATAATTTAAGAGATATATCAATTAGCTTCCTTTCATAGTACGCTGATGTAATAGCCCCATACTTAACAATCATATTGCTCGACGAAGGATGCGTACCTAGAGACAGGTCACACCAATATTCAGGAAAGGCAGTAGGAAATATCCATTAAATTAGTCTGAAATCATTAACCTCGATATGCAGCAGGATTTTGGAGCATTTATTGTGTTCGAACGTTATGAATTACTGATTTTATTTTGGTGTGGAGCCTCACTCATATAAAACATTTGAAAGACATGACCTCCATTTGACTGTACAACAGATTTTATTCCACATCTAGATTTCGGCCTTAGGCCATTATCAAACGTTAGAACTCCAATAGATTAAAACAAGATAAACCAATTCTTTCAAAAGTAAATGCGATAACATTTATATAATAATCTAATTTACTGCCAATTTGCATGACTTTTCACTTGGTATGGTTGTGAAATGAAATAGATGACCAAATGACATGTTTGAAAGTTCGCTACACTGTGTCTATGAAGCCACTGACAGCTTGCCGCACTATTGTGCCGCAAGACTGACGCCAGGTTGCTTCCATATCGAAGTCTGCTGGTGGGTGTACTACCGCAGTCTCTCCAGATGTCAAAAGTGTGGACGCCTTGCTGGAGGCGTGGAGACGGCACAATAGAAGCTAAGATGGACATAGAATTTACGTTACAGGTTCTACAAACAAAGGAAAACCATGTGTAGACCACAGCAATCGTGGTAATGAGATGAGTTCATTACGAGTTCAAGAACGATTTGGGTCACATTATTCTGAAAATTACTATTCTTTTTAACTATACAAGATTATAAAATTAATAAAACCATTGGAGTAATCTAAACATATGATGCATCATTTGAAAGCTCAAGCCCCTCCTTCTTATAAGAATGCTAGAAAATGGAGTAAACTCATCGTATGTAGCGCAGCAGGGCCGGTTCCAGTACGAAAACAGCTGATGTGAGCACTTTCCAGTCTCAGCGTTGCCGGAAACTCAGGTGTCACTGTTCAAGGAACTGCATTTCCGAAGTCGGATTACAGAGGAGGAATTTGTGCTTCCTACCTTGAAGGTCAGCGACCTCCCCTCCCCTCCTATTCCAAACTCCCTTTAGCTCTATGCCAATCATGCATCGATGTCATCATGCTCTCAGCATGTAATTGTGCGGGTCCGCCGCTCCTGACCAAGAGCCATCACAATTTAGGTCCAACCCAACTGTGCTCGAGAATATCTGAACAGTCAGAATTATTCATTACTCATGTGCTGTCGCTCCCAACCAATAGCCGTGGATCTCCATCTGTAGTGAGAGGATCAGGTTGTGGGAATTTGTTAATAAATAATAGTAATAATAATAATAATAATAAATTAATGTTATTATTATTCCATTCTAGGTTTGCCCTCTGTAATGAGAAGTCCATGCTAGTAGAATTATGCTGGTTCAAAAATGGCTGCAATATTGCCATAATTTACGACATAAGGTACTTTGACACAGCAGTGTGTAAATTAATGACATCATGCCATTTTCTGCAAAATGTGAGGTAAATATTAACGTAAGACATTGTGTGTGGATAATTTAATGACATCTTGGTAAAATCTGCAAAATGAAAAAATGCCATCATGCCTAAAAATGCTGTCAAACGGTACCAAAATTAATGGTCCAGAATAGCTGCCATCAAGTTTTGTATGTTCTTTAATACAATTAGCCGTAAAGTAATGGGTATTTCTTGTAATTGATTGTAACTGTAGCTGATTTTTCACACAAATAAACCGTTGTTAAGAGAAAACACATCACCAGAATTCCTGCACTGTCCTCGCTCATCCTTCTATGAGCATTTACATTATTCAGGTGCATTCAATTGCGTGATCTAACTGCGTATTACCAGTCGAATCAGACAGACTGATTTGCTGGTGTCCGTATGTTAGAGAATTGTACTCTAATGTTGTGGAGCTTTTGGCAGTTGGACACATGTTCATGAGGTAGCAGCAAGCCTGAATTCACAGACGAAGCATTTTCCAAGCCTCGGTCTATCCTGAGAAAAGAACTCACACACTTCTGCCTATTCGGTGGTATATCGTAGGCTGCGAAAGCACTGACTCGCTGAATTTTGTGAGCCCGCTTCACCAGATCAAAAGGTGACGACATTTTTCGCCTGTACACTACCTCGTATGGAGACAAACCGGTATTTATATGGACTTTTGCATTGTATGCGGATACAATAAGCCTCAAATGCTCGTCCCACTGATGATGATAATCCACATACATACTCAGCATCTTCCCGATTGTTCTGTGTACCCGTTCTGTCCTTCCGTTGGCCTGTGGATGCAACGTGCTCGTTCTCAACTTCTTTACGTTCAACAATTTACACAGTTCCATCATTATATCCGAAATGAAGTTGGTCCCTTGGTCAGTAATTATTGTCTCCGGTACAACAAACTTCAAAATAAAGTTGTTTAATAACACTTGCGCGATTATTGCCGCCTGTTGATTTGGCATAGCCACCATCTCCACGTACCTCGAAAAATGGTCTATTATTGTCAGAACGAATCTTTTCCCCTATGGTGTTCGCCTAAAAGGTCCTAAGACATCAATCCCCAGCAAAGAGAATGGACAAGTTGCTTCCTGTAATCGTTATAGCTGTATCTGTTTCCGACTCAAATCTGCTCTCTGCGCACATGGTATACAATTCTTGACATACTGATCCACATCTACTTTCCTACCTCCCCACTAACACCTCTCCGCCACTGTCCTATTCGTCGCTCTACACCCTCCATGACCAGATAACACGCGATCATGTGCTTTCTTTAAAACCTCATCCCTCAACTTCACTGGTACTACTACCCTTGGCCCTAACTTCGTTTCCCTGCACACCCTCCATGACCAGACGACACGTGATCATGTGCTTTCTTTAAAACCTCATCCCTCAACTTCGCTGGCACTACAACCCCTCGCCCTAACTTCGTTTCCCTGCGCAGAAGACCGTCGTACATATTAAACTGTGTCCGATATAATTTACAATCGTTGTCCGCGTCCTGTAATTTTTGCTATACTGCTAGGTCATAACGTAAGACTTCTACTTTTTCCACCTTCCTACTTAGTGCATCCGCATTACCTTGCTTCTTCCCAGGCTTGTGCACCACCTCACAGTCGAATTCACTAAGCCTCAAAGCCCATCGAGCGAGTCTAGTGAACGGATCTTTCAACCTCTACAACCACTTGAGCGCAGCATGATCTGTCACTGCCCGAAATGTTCTCTCTCATAAATAACATTTAAAATATGTGATTCCATAGATTACGCTAAGCATTTCCCTCTCAGTTGTTGAGTAATTCCTCTCTGCTGCATTCAACTGCCTAGACACATAGGCTACAGGATGTTCTTTCCCATCAATTCTTTGACTAAGAACACACCTTAATTCTTGATTCGATGCATCGCATGCTAGTATAAACACCGTTGAAAAATCTGGAAACACAAGAACCGCACTTGATGTTAACACTTCTTTCAGTTTGTCAAACGCTTTCTGACAGTCTTCTGTCCACTCAAATTTCACACACTTCCGTAAGAATCGCGTCAACTGCTGTGCTAAATCTGCAAAACCCTTCACGAACTTTCGATAGAAATTGCAAATTCCGATGAATGACTGCACTTCCTTAACTGTTTTCTGTTCCCGAAAATCCCTTACAGCCTGTATCAACCTCGGATCTGTTCCCACTCCGTCACTACTGATAATATGACCCAAATATTTTACTTCTTCTAATGCAGATTCATAATCACAACGTCTTCGGTCCCGGGTTCGATCCCCGCCACTGCCTAAATTTTGATAAATAATCAGCATTGGCGGCCGAAGACTTCCGGCATAAGAAGTCAGCCTCATTCTGCCAACGGCCTTGTCAAAGAGGGCGGAAGAGCGGATAGAGGTTCAGGGCACTCTCTTGTCCTAGGGGTGGGAAATTGCCCCTAAAGGTGCAAGAATCAGCAATGATCAACGACATGAGGATGCAGAAGGCAATGGAAACCACTGCATTAAAGACACGTAACGTGTATCCACTGCATTAAAGACACGTAACATGTATCCACAGGACATGTGGCCTGTAATTGAAGAAGTGTCATGATGATCTCTCCATTGGCAAAAGATTCCGGAATAGTCCACCATTCGGATTTCCGGGAGGGGACTGCCAAGGGGGAGGTTACCATGAGAAAAAGATTGAATAATCAAAGAAAGGATAACGTTCTACGAGTCGGGGCGTGGAATGTCAGAAGCTTGAACGTGGTAGGGAAACTACAAAATCTGAAATGGGAAATGCAAAGGCTCAATCTAGATATAGTAGGGGTCAGTGAAGTGAAGTGGAAGGAAGACAAGGATTTCTGGTCAGATGAGTATCGGGTAATATCAACAGCAGCAGAAAATGATATAACAGGTGTAGGATGCGTTATGAATAGGAAGGTAGGGCAGAAGGTGTGTAACTGTGAACAGTTCAGTGACCGGGTTGTTCTAATCAGAATCGACAGCAGACCAACACCGACAACGATAGTTCAGGTATACATTCCGACGTCGCAAGCTGAAGATGAACAGATAGAGAAAGTGTATGAGGATATTCAAAGGGTAATGCAGTATGTAAAGGGGGACGAAAATCTAATAGCCATGGGCGACTGGAATGCAGTTGTAGGGGAAGGAGTAGAAGAAAAGGTTGCAGGAGAATATCGGCTTGGGACAAGGAATGAAAGAGGAGAAAGACTAATCGAGTTCTGTAACAAGTTTCAGCTAGTAATAGCGAATACCCTGTTCAAGAGTCACAAGAGGAGGAGGTATACTTGGAAAAGGCCGGAAGATACTGGAAGATTTCAATTAGATTACATCATGGTCAGACAGAGATTCCGAAATCAGATACTGGATTGTAAGGCGTACCCAGGAGCAGATATAGACTCAGATCACAATATAGTAGTGATGAAGAATAGGCTGAAGTTCAAGACATTAGTCAGGAAGAATCAATACGCAAAGAAGTGGGATACGGAAGTACTAAGGAATGACGAGATACGTTTGAAGTTCTCTAACGCTATAGATACAGCAATAAGGAATAGCGCAGTAGGCAGTACAGTTGAAGAGGAATGAACATCTCTAAAAAGGGCCATCACAGAAGTTTGGAAGGTACAAAGAAGGTAGCTGCGAAGAAACCATGGGTAACAGAAGAAATACTTCAGCTGATTGATGAAAGGAGGAAGTACAAACATGTTCCGGCAAAATCAGGAATACAGAAATACAAGTCGCTGAAGAATGAAATAAATAGGAAGTGCAGGGAAGCTAAGACGAAATGGCTGCGGGAAAAATGTGAAGACATCGAAAAAGATATGATTGTCGGAAGGACAGACTTAGCATACAGGAAAGTCAAAACAACCTTTAGTGACATTAAAAGCAACGGTGGTAACATTAAGAGTGCAACGGGAATTCAACTGTTAAGTGCAGAGGAGAGAGCAGATAGGTGGAAAGAATACATTGAAAGCCTCTATGAGAATGAAGATTTGTCTGATGTGATAGAAGAAGAAACAGGAGTCATTTAGAAGAGATAGGGGATCCAGTATTAGAATCGGAATTTAAAAGAGCTTTGGAGGACTTGCGGTCAAATAAGGCAGAAAGGATAGATAACATTCCATCAGAATTTCTAAAATCACTGGGGGAAGTGGCAACAAAACGACTATTCACGTTGGTGTGTAGAATACATGAGTCTGGCGATATACCATCTGACTTTCGGAAAAGCATCATCCACACAATTCAGAAGACGGCAAGAGCTGACAAGTGCGAGAATTATCGCACAATCAGCTTAACAGCTCATGCATCGAAGCTGCTTACAAGAATAATATACAGAAGAATGGAAAAGAAAATTGAGAATGCGCTAGGTGACGATCAGTTTGGCTTTAGGAAAAGTAAAGGGACGAGAGAGGCAATTCTGACGTTACGGCTGATAATGGAAGCAAGGCTAAAGAAAAATCAAGACACTTTCATAGGATTTGTCGACCTGGAAAAAGCGTTCGACAATATAAAATGGTGCAAGCTGTTCGAGATTCTGAAAAAAGTAGGGGTAAGCTATAGGGAGAGACGGGTCATATACAATATGTACAACAACCAAGAGGGAATAATAAGAGTGGATGATCAAGAACGAAGTGCTCGTATTAAGAAGGGTGTAAGACAAGGCTGTCGCCTTTCGCCCCTACTCTTCAATCTGTACATCGAGGAAGCAATGATGGAAATAAAAGAAAGGTTCAGGAGTGGAATTAAAATACAAGGTGAAAGGATATCAATGATACGATTCGCTGATGACATTGCTATCCTGAGTGAAAGTGAAGAAGAATTAAATGATCTTCTGAACGGAATGAACAGTCTAATGAGTACACAGTATGGTCCGAGAGTAAATCGGAGAAAGACGAAGGTAATGAGAAGTAGTAGAAATGAGAACAGCGAGAAACTTAACATCAGGATTAATGGTCACGAAGTGAATGAAGTTAAGGAATTCTGCTACCTAGACAGTAAAATAACCAATGACGGACGGAGCAAGGAGGACATCAAAAGCAGACTCGCTATGGCAAAAAAGGCATTTCTGGTCAAGAGAAGTCTACTAATATCAAATACCGGCCTTAATTTGAGGAAGAAGTTTCTGAGGATGTACGTCTGGAGTACAGCATTGTATGGTAGTGAAACATGGACTGTGGGAAAACCGGAACAGAAGAGAATCGAAGCATTTGAGATGTGGTGCTACAGACGAATGCTGAAAATTAGGTGGACTGTTAAGGTAAGGAATGAGGAGGTTCTACGCAGAATCGGAGAGGAAAGGAACGTGTGGAAAACACTGATAAGGAGAAGGGACAGGATGATAGGACATCTGCTAAGACATGAGGGAATGACTTCGATGGTACTAGAGGGAGCTGTAGAGGGCAAAAACTGTAGAGGAAGACAGAGATTGGAATACGTCATGCAAATAATTGAGGACGTAGGTTGCAAGTGCTACTCTGAGATGAAGAGGTTAGCACAGGAAAGGAATTCGTGGCGGGCCGCATCAAACCAGTCAGTAGACTGATGACAAAAAAAAAAAAAAAAAAAAAAAAAAAAAAAAAAAAAAAAAAAAAAAAAGTGCAGAATGACAGTTCTCCAGGCTCAACGTCAAACGAGCTGCTCTTAACCTCATAAAGACTTCCCTTAACCGCTGCCTATGTTGCTTCATACTACCTGAAAACACTATAATGTCATCCATATAGACCAAACACTGCCGTGGTTTTGGAGGGTTTCTATTGGGGTCGTGGCCGTTATTGAACATGAATAAATTATATTAATGCGGCAGTTACGGCTAACTACCACCTACTACTGAATCAAAAGCGATATTGTAATAAACTTGTATTTATTGTAAATTATCTCGCGATAGAAATTAGATCATATTGAACAAATCATGAATGAAAACAAATTAAACAAATTGCACACTGTTCTTAGATATACTACACTGGTAAGATTGGCTCTGAGCTCTTAATGTTAAGTTGATGCGAAGTTAGATTATGGTAAATGCGGTCTGACTGCGTTCCTATAATCTCTGTTGTGTCTGAAATAATACGTACTTCGGACACCACCAGCAAGAAACAAACCAAACAACATGCAAAAAGACAAATAACCAATAACGAATCCTAAGCAAAACTGTACAGATGCTCAGTGGATGGCAAGAGCACGATACAACTATTTCTGAACTTTACTGCCGCTGCTGCAAGTTTTACAATACCGTCTACCAGCGTGCTGGCTCCGTCGATACTGCTGGGGCGACGACTGCAGCTGTGAGGTCGCTGAATTAAGATAAGTCTCTCAAATATCTTGAGCAGAATAAACTACTCAGGAACTACTGATACCACAAGCCCTATATTTCCTGTAAATGGTATACAACGCTTTCAAGACTGGCTCAACAACCTTTAAGGTGCAGCTCAGTGTGTCTTGTACTAACGTGCAATACCAGTATGATAGCTGTGTGCACTGGTTGACTAGGTTCAATGGCGACTACCAGCCTATAAGGCGGAATCAACTGCAATCATACTAGTAGTCAATGCACTGCCTATCGTGGACGCTGATGTCCTACTGTAGCTGCAGACTCTAGATCATACACAGCACAGTATTCAGAATCTAAGTCCCTATCTCAGAGCTACCAAACTTTGCGACTGTCCGCTTTCACGACACAAGACGCTCTCCAACCTGTCGCTCTCTGCACGACGCTCTTGCGACAATCTTGCCGCCAAACTCTAATCAGCCAATCCCGACGCTGCAAAGGCCTCCCACATCTCCCTCGCGGAGTGATACAATTTCCCCACCTATCCAAAAATTTCTCTGTCCAAACAGCGGGCTTTGACCCTCAGCGTTTCCCGCACTTTCTTATGAACTGCCGAACCAGACCTCAGCCCATTTGCCGCTAAAACAGCGCGCGACCGGGCGGCGCCAGAACGTACGTTGGACGCTGTCTGCTCGACATTTCCCATCTCTCTCTCACCTGGCACCCGGCGGCGTTCCTTTTGATGCTTGCAGGTCAGCGGCCGCATCCCCTGGGACCCCCGGCCCCTGCACAATGCTCTTCCGGCGCTCACCGGCCTTCGCCTCCCCACCTCCACTGGTAAATCCACTTTGCTTACACCTACAGCATGCAACTAAATATTATCATTACCAAAGCCCGTATTATTTCAGACATGTGTCTAATCATCACGTATCTCTCTTTCTAATCCACCTAATAAGACTAATTAACCATTATATGGGTTTATTTACTCCAAATATGCAGAATAATCTGCGAAATGAATGTAACAAATGAAAGCCACCTTTCAGTTTCAAACCCCTCAAGACACTGTCTACCATTCTCTGAAACGTTGCCGGAGCGTTTTTCAAACCGAATGGCATTCTAATATACTTGTAATGGCCTCCAGGTGTAGAGAAAGCAGTTTTTGGACGATACTCTGGAGCCACCTCTAACTGATGATAACCACTTGTCAAATCAATCGTAGAAAAGTACTGCCACTGTCCTATGTGATCCATACTCTCCGGTATGTTTCGGATGCGGTATGCGTCCATTACTGTCTTATTATTGAGGTATCGTTAGTCACAACAGAACCTGCGCTTCTTAGTTCCATCCGCAGATTTTTGAGGTGCAACGACAATGCCTGCTCTCCAGCAACTATTACTGTGCTCTATAATACCGTTCGCAAGCTGCTGATAATTGAAATCCTCCACAACCGGTTGCAAATACCTCGGTATTCTGTATGGTTTACGGTAAACAGGTGCTTCATTCCCTGTTGGTATCCTATGTTGAACTAATGGAGTTGCTGGTAACGCCCTTGTGGAAAAACAAATCCTTAAATTCCCACAATAATTCTTCCATATGCTCTCTTTCTCCTCCTTTCAAATGCTTAATTTTGTCACGCACTGGAGTTCTATTGGCAGTTAGCGGTTGATCTCATAGCCTGCCTCTCGAACACCAGTCTTCGTCATCTGTCACATCGAAATTTGCTACTAAAACTCCTTTTGTCAAATTCGCCTCTACAGCGCTAAAATTATCCACGTTCACGGGAACTACTCTCCAGTCGTTCCTCTCCTGTACGCGTACAACACTACCGTTCACAAAACAACCCATTGAACCCAAAAACTTCATTATCCTCCAGTGCTTCAATAACACATACCGTAAATTCGACTCCATACTTACCCATAGAGACTTCCCGGTGCCACAAGACACACACTCATACGAATTAAGTCTTAATGCTAATGTACGGGGTGCAATTGTTTTGTTCATTACGTTGAACACCCTCGAGACAGCTCTGCAATGATAACAGTTTCCCCTAGGGGAAATAACATTCCACCAAGTTCCACAGTTCGATGTCCAAGGTCAATTTTGGCATGATGTTGGTGCAAGATATCTATTCCTAGGATCATGTCGTAGCCCTTGCTTACCCATTGTACTACCTCCATGCATGCATTAAATCGGACTTTCCCTATGCGAAAGTCAACTGTCACCGACCCCAAAGGCGTGACCTGCTTATGCTCCTCTCCACGAAACCTATAACGTTGTGGGTTAATCTTCCTCTGTCCCATTATATTCCTAGTAGCCACTGACACTTGCACCCCCGTGACCGACAAAAACTTAAACTTTTTATTTCCTGTGGATCCTACCACTGAACTTTCGACGTCTATATTCGTATTCGTAGCATTGAAATTAAACGGGAGCTCCCTTAGGTGGGTCTGCCGTTTAACGATTGTCCACTTCTCCTATCTCCACTTTTAATCCTTCATGCTGCTGATTTCCACCCCTTCCTCTATTCCTTGGTGACTGAGTACATTGCCTTTGCACATGTCCCGTACTACCAACCTTACAACATTTTAAACCCGCTATAATCACTGTTTGCCTCGTACCCCTGTTGCCACGTCAGTTTCCTCATATTGAATTGCCAGCTGTATGGCCGAATACAGATCTTTCGTAGTTCCTTCCCGCTCTTTCCGTGACATATGCGCCGCTAACCCTCTCAAAAGTACATCAAGTGCCCTTTTCTCGGCCTCCTGCAACAGAACACTATTCGCTTCATCGCTCTGACCCAGCTCGTAAGTATATTCATTAATTTCCCTTATCCTGTCAGCAAATTTATACATCATCTCCCCCTGTCTCTTTGTCATTGTACTTAACCTCTCTTTAAAGTATCGAGCGCTATTCTGTTTCTTGTACCTTTGTAAAAGCCCTTCCTTTAACTGCTTAAACTATCCTGCCTTCCTTAGGCCTTAGAACACCTTACGTATATTTTCGCTTCGCTAATCTTGGTTACATGTAACAACTGTTCATCAGACCAACCATTCATCACAGCTGAAATTTCCAAGTCCTCCACAAACGAACGCATATTCTCAGATGCCTTGCCAGAAAACGGAATAATCAATCTGGGCAGCTGATCAATCTCCTGCTGCGCCATCCTAGGCAACAACGATTGATCCGATGCGTTCTCCCACTCACTTCTAGATGTTAATTCATTTCTCAACTGCGTATTGTCTGCTGTCAATTGTGCTACTTTTTTCCAAAAAGTCCGTAACTCTTCTGATTCCGACACACCTCGCCTCCCTGACTCTTCCATTGTGTTGCTTTCGTTCCCAGTTAGTCCCAAAGCAAAACACTGAATTACAAGAAAAACCCGACTCCCTACAGCTCTGTATCACCATAAACCAATACAAAAGTAGTTAAAAGCCACGAAAAAAATAATAAATCTTACTGCCCCAAATACTCTAACACTTATGCTGACAAAAAAATTATTATGACTACGCAAAACATTTATAATGCTTGCCAGAAGCCATACTCGAAACACAAACAAGAAAGAAAACGTCCAACAATCAAAAGAAAACAGGTCAAAACTCACCACATCTTGTGACCGTAATGCAGGTGGTGGGCTCCAACATCGTACTGGACAGACGATGTCCGCTATTCTGATGCCAAATGTAGTGACGACTTCTGCCACCATACATATCAGGATGACCAAATGTAGCAGAAAACACCAAATGTAATGGGTGATGCCAGGAGGTGAAGTGATTTATTGTTTTTTAGCTACAGTGCCCTTGTTCCTCTAGGTCTTCATCACAGGGCTTCGCAATGCTGAGGGAGCACCCCAGTGGCCCATGTGATGCAATGCTGTGCTGAGCCGGCCTTGTACAGCCGCGGAGTTGTGGTGTCATCAGGATGCCGGGAGTTGGCTCAGCGGTCTGCGTCCCTGCCGACTCAGCACCGCCCAGTGTGAGCTGCAGGCCGCCAGTTGCATCCTTCTTCTCGCCAGCATGGCTAAGAACGCGGTGACAACGAGCGTCTGTGATCCGGCGTCCGAACTTGCGGCCCTCGCCTTGGGATGTCTCCGGCGTGATTTGGGAGCGGGACGACTGCCTGCAGTAGTGAGCCGAAGAGTGGCCCACCGCTGGCTGGCTGTGGAACCGGCGTCGGCCTCAGAGGGTTGAACCAGCGACCTGACAGGGACTGGATCAGTGGCTCCCCATCTGATACTGAGTGTAGCCAGTGGTGTGACACGCCTCACCATCCAGGAGAGCTGCCACAATTCAATGAATCTCGTTAGAAAACATATTTATACTTGGCTGCCCGCTTCTTTTTTGCCAAGTGCGCCACTTTGTGTCATGTACACGTAACTTGCTATGTTGGCCTGTGGCCCCTTCTGCCTGTGACTTCCGCCAAGCAAACTACTGTGTGTGTGTGCCTTCTCCGGCAGTTCTACGCCCTGTGGCATCTATTTGCCTTCGCAACTGTTCCTGCCTACAGGAAAATTAAAGAGACCTTTGGAGAAAAGAGGACCACTTGTATGAATATCAAGAGCTCAGATGGAAACCCAGTTCTAAGCAAAGAAGGGAAAGCAGAAAGGTGGAAGGAGTATATACAGAGTCTATACAAGGGCAATGTACTTGAGGACAATGTTATGGAAGTGGAAGAGGATGTAGATGAAGATGAATTGGGAGATACGATACTGCGTGAAGAATTTGACAGAGCTCTGAAAGACCTGAGTCGAGCCCGCATCTCGTGGTCGTGCGGTAGCGTTCTCGCCTCCCACGCCCGGGTTCCCGGGTTCGATTCACGGCGGGGTCAGGGATTTTCTCTGCCTCGTGATGGCTGGGTGTTGTGTGATGTCCTTAGGTTAGTTAGGTTTAAGTAGTTCTAAGTTCTAGGGGACTGATGACCATAGATGTTAAGTCCCATAGTGCTCAGAGCCATTTTTTTGAACCTGAGTCAAAACAAGGCCCCGGGAGTAGACAACATTCCATTAGAACTACTGACAGCCTTGGGAGAGCCAGTCCTGACAAAACTCTACCATCTGGTGAGCAAGATGTATGAGACAGGCGAATTTCCCTCAGACTTCAAGAAGAATATAATAATTCCAATCCCAAAGAAAGCAGGTGCTGACAGATGTGAAAATTACCGAACTATCAGTTTAATAAGTTACAGATGCAAAATACTAACGCGAATTCTTTAGAGACGAATGGAGAAACTGGTAGAAGCCGACCTCAGGGAAGATCAGTTTGGATTCCATAGAAATATTGGAACACGTGAGGCAATACTGACCCTACGACTTATCTTAGAAGCTAGATTAAGGAAAGGCAAACCTACGTTTCTACCATTTGTAGACGTAGAGAAAGCTTTTGACAATGACAGTGTCTTGAAAGGAGGGTATAAGATGAACACCAACAAAAGCAAAACGAGGATAATGGAATGTAGTCGAATTAAGTTGGGTGATGCTGAGGGAATTAGAGTAGGAAATGAGACACTTAAAGTAGTAAAGGAGTTTTGCTATTTGGGGAGCAAAATAACTGATGATGGTCGAAGTAGAGAGGATATCAAATGTAGACTGGCAATGACAAGGAAAGCGATTCTGAAGAAGAGAAATTTGTTAACTTCAAGTACAGATTTAAGTATTAGGAAGTAGTTTCTGAAAGTATTTGTATGGAGCGTAGCCATGTATGGAAGTAAAACATGGACGATAACTAGTTTGGACAAGAAGAGAATAGATGCTTTCGAGATGTGGTGCTACAGAAGAATGCTGAAGATTACATGGGTAGATCATGTAACTAATGAGGAGGTATTGAATAGGATTGGGGAGAAGAGAAGTTTGTGGCACAACTTGACAAGAAGAAGGCATCGGTTGGTAGGACATGTTCTGAGGTATCAAGGGATCACCAATTTAGTGTTGGAGGGCAGCGTGGAGGGAAAAAACCGTAGAGGGAGACCAAGAGATGAATACACTTAACAGATTCAGAAGGATGTAGGTTGCAGTAGGTACTGGGAGATGAAGAAGCTTGCACAGGATGGAGTAGCATGGAGAGCTGCATCAAACCAGTCTCAGGACTGAAGACCACAACAACAACAACTGTTGGTATGTGTAACTCACTGCAATCCAGCCAACACCTGGCTGTATCTTGTGCTCAGAATATCGCACAATACTAACTTTCCCTATCCTAAACGGTGGTGCCGCTACACTGTCCTCCTTCTCCTGTAAGGAGGCTCCTAATTGCGTGCACACTCATTTGCGCTCCCACTGCGCTCTCCATCGTCGTTCTCTGGCCCATGCTATAGGACACGGGCAGGAATCGTTCCTGTGAATACACGGTATTGGAGCTGGCGGCCCCCTTTCCGCCCTCAGCCGTGGATGAGTCCTCACGGCCACTGCTGCAGGTGTCCAACCATTCCTCCAGCCTCTACAATCTTCCACCACTCCAGAGGCGTAAGCTGAACCAGAATTGACTAGTTTGGGGGCCGAACTACGGAATTTCTCGCCCTCTTCGGTTTCTGACAGAGGTTACGGAGCAGACTGGGCCATTTTCGACTGTATGTGGCCTTTTCAGGGGGGAGATATTTAGTATCCCCACCAGTGGACATACACTCCTGGAAATTGAAATAAGAACACCGTGAATTCATTGTCCCAGGAAGGGGAAACTTTATTGACACATTCCTGGGGTCAGATACATTACATGATCACACTGACAGAACCACAGACACATAGACACAGGCAACAGGGCATGCACAATGTCGGCACTAGTACAGTGTATATCCACCTTTCGCAGCAATGCAGGCTGCTATTCTCCCATGGAGACGATCGTAGAGATGCTGGATGTAGTCCTGTGGAACGGCTTGCCATGCCATTTCCACCTGGCGCCTCAGTTGGACCAGCGTTCGTGCTGGACGTGCAGACCGCGTGAGACGACGCTTCATCCAGTCCCAAACATGCTCAATGGGGGACAGATCCGGAGATCTTGCTGGCCAGGGTAGTTGACTTACACCTTCTAGAGCACGTTGGGTGGCACGGGATACATGTGGACGTGCATTGTCCTGTTTGAACAGCAGGTTCCCTTGCCGGTCTAGGAATGGTAGAACGATGGGTTCGATGACGGTTTGGATGTACCGTGCACTATTCAGTGTCCCCTCGACGATCACCAGTGGTGTACGGCCAGTGTAGGAGATCGCTCCCCACACCATGATGCCGGGTGTTGGCCCTGTGTGCCTCGGTCGTATGCAGTCCTGATTGTGGCGCTCACCTGCACGGCGCCAAACACGCATACGACCATCATTGGCACCAAGGCAGAAGCGACTCTCATCGCTGAAGACGACACGTCTCCATTCGTCCCTCCATTCACGCCTGTCGCGACACCACTGGAGGCGGGCTGCACGATGTTGGGGCGTGAACGGAAGACGGCCTAACGGTGTGCGGGACCGTAGCCCAGCTTCATGGAGACGGTTGCGAATGGTCCTCGCCGATACCCCAGGAGCAACAGTGTCCCTAATTTGCTGGGAAGTGGCGGTGCGGTCCCCTACGGCACTGCGTAGGATCCTACGGTCTTGGCGTGCATCCGTGCGTCGCTGCGGTCCGGTCCCAGGTCAACGGGCACGTGCACCTTCCGCCGACCACTGGCGACAACATCGATGTACTGTGGAGACCTCACGCCCCACGTGTTGAGCAATTCGGCGGTACGTCCACCCGGCCTCCCGCATGCCCACTATACGCCCTCGCTCAAAGTCCGTCAACTGCACATACGGTTCACGTCCACGCTGTCGCGGCATGCTACCAGTGTTAAAGACTGCGATGGAGCTCCGTATGCCACGGCAAACTGGCTGACACTGACGGCGGCGGTGCACAAATGCTGCGCAGCTAGCGCCATTCGACAGCCAACACCGCGGTTCCTGGTGTGTCCGCTGTGCCGTGCGTGTGATCATTGCTTGTACAGCCCTCTCGCAGTGTCCGGAGCAAGTATGGTGGGTCTGACACACCGGTGTCAATGTGTTCTTTTTTCCATTTCCAGGAGTGTAGATACGGAAGAAGATGAGCCAGGACTGTTAGAACTTATGCTAAATTCAGTGCCTCGGACCTGGCCTTCACATCGCGCCGTGCTGTGTTCCCATGTGCTAGTGTACAGTCGTTGCGCTGGTCGCATTTTGTGTGTATCTCCGAGCTTGTTTCCATGTGTTGTGCAGACTGCCTGCACTCCCGCAGATTGACTCTTACATGAGTATTGTTCCTTCCAGGGGCTCAGCTCCCCAGATTTGTTGTCCAGTATAGTTACATTTGTGACGATAGTGACGGTTTCGCCGCAATGTCACGCCCTGTGCAGATATAAAACCCGGATCTGATCACTCAACCATCAGCTTTGCCTTGAATACCTGACATGCCGGACTGACCGCCGGAAGCCGTCAAAACACTCACCCCTCAGCCTTTCGCCTTGTGAGCCAGCTTGTACTGTCACAAGCCTTTCACACTTCGTGGCTGAAAGCTGACAACAGTGCTGCCAGGTGTCATATGAAGTACAGTAGCAGGAATTTACTCCATCAAGTAACATTACTTGCTTAGGTCTCACAAATAGTATCACTATCGATACTTTCGGGCGGACTGGAACTCAACACTAGGAACATTGCGTTCTGTAGGCAAGTGCAGACTGAGTCATCCAAGCGCCACTTACTACCCGCACTCATAGCCTTACTTCGGTCAGTAACTCATCTCCTACCTTACAAACTTCACAGAAGTTCACATGCATGCCCTGAGGCACAAGCGCTCCTGGAAGACAGAATATTGTGGAGACAGAGCTTAACAGTAGACTACGAGATTCTTTCCAGAATGAATTTTCGCTGTTCAGCGGAATGTAAGACAAAGGTCCCAGGTTCAAGTGCCATCTAACAAGTTTTTATCATAATATTTAACATTTTTATGCAGCGACAGCAACTGATATTGTTTGGCACGACGAGGCCCATACAACGGGCTTAAAGTGAATTTGCTACAGCTTGTTTAATAGAAGTGACAAAACCTTATGGTTATGCATCAAGTTTTATAAAGTTGACTTAGTACATGGCTTGTTTTAGGCAAACATTTAAATAATATTTTATGTTCTAAAGAAGACGTTATTACTAAAGTTGAAACCTAGGTAAACGATAAAGTTAACCTGCAACTGTAGGCTCTATATTCTTATATGAGTTTTAATCAACCAGGAAGTTTCAAATCAAAGCAAACTAAGCCGCAGTGTGAGAGTTCATTCTGGAATTTCGTTATCATTGTGTTCATCGTAATCAGCGTTAGAGTACGACCATCATAAAATAACTGCTTACCTTACCGACTGTATCTTGAGTAGTGCGACTGTTAATAAGAATGAAAAACATTACGTTTCTGCGTTAATCACATCAGTTTCATTTTATCTGCTATACTTCACACATAGCACTTTTATGTAGCATCAGCCTTCTACCTGACGACGACGACTATCACCAGCACCATGATGATCATAACTTACCCTGTAAATGAGCCGTGGCGTCATGTCTTGCTTTTTATCATTGGTTGCAGTCCAGTGGTGTCTTATTTCTTCTTCAGTTACCGTTGTAACGTTACTGTCTTCTCTCCGTGAGTGGCAGCAGCAGCGTGTATCGATACTGGTACTGCTGTACTATCTTTGGTGTGGCGGATATATTTTCCGTGTGTGCTGTGTGTGGCAGTCGGTCGGTTGGGAGAGAGTAGCGAGGAAGTCTCTATGACGCATAGTCAGGCCGGAGCCGCTGGCGGTGTGCACGCGCGGTTGGCGCTGTAAGGCGCCTCTTGCAAGGGTTACGAAGTTCGTCGCCAACCGATCCTGGACACTAAAGTTGAGTTCTCACTTAACCTACTATCAAGCCTCAACTGCTATCATATCTCTTCGTTTGATCCTGGTTGTCGCTTTCTGGGAGAATCCAGCGAGCAACAACGTGCGTGCATTGAAGTCGGCTAGAATTATAGCCGTCTTCCTGTGTGGTGTTTAACTTAATTTAATTCATTCCTTTATTAATGAAGCGTACCAGCGGTATATTCTGCCTTGTGGACGTTGACGTTCCGGTGACCTGCCGTGGTCGTTGACAGTGTATTTTTCTCGTCGTGTTGATGCTGTCCAACACGACGTGTAGTTCGACAGCTGAGGTGTTGTTGGTAGTTTTGGGCGTTTATTCTGACTTCACTGGATTGGGTACCGGTATCCAGAACGTTGTGCTACTGACATTTTGTTGTCGTTTTCCTGGTCGGGTGGAGCAGAACTGATCTTGTTGGTTGGTTCGTTGACTGGCTTGCGGTTGGGTTGTCTTCCGATTAAGAGGTTGTCGATCTGGCTGCCTGTCTCACCTAAACGTGCATTAGTGTTATCTTCCCAGGCCGATCCTTGGAACCTTCGGAGCGCCGCTCCTTGTGTTTTACATAGTGATTTCCTTTTTAGCCTTAAGTACTCTGTGTGGCCTTCAGCCGAGTATTAGCTTATTAAAAGTGCAAGCCTTTTTTTCTTAGGCCTTAAGCTGTAAACTGTTTCAAGTTCGTATGTGACCTTCAGCCGAGTTTTCAGCCTTTGCAAATCAAAAGTTGAAAAATTTTGTCTAGCCTTAAGCCGTAAGAGATATTTTCTAGTATTTATGTGGCCTTCAGCCGAGGTTTCCAGCTTAAATTAGAATTGGAAATTTCTTTGTCTGGGCTTTAAGCCGTGAGATTGTTTGGGTTAAGTATGTGGCCTTCAGCCGAGAGTTACGTGAAGCAGTTTAGGATAAAACATTTAGCCTATTTTAGTTGAAATTTAGAAGCTCTTTCCTTTAGGCCTTAAGCCGCAAAATTGTTTTCTGCATGGTGTGTGGCCTTCACCCGAGTTTTAATCCCTCATAAACTAAAATTCAAAATCCTTGTCTTGCCCTTAAGTCATAACATTGCTATTCTTTAGCATGGGGCCTTTAGCCGTGTTTTTCACGAAATATTTTAAGATAAGGCCTTCAGCCTTTTCATACTGAAAACTCTTCTTCCTAGGTCTTAAGCCGTTAAATTGTTTTGTTGATATGCGGCCTTCAGCCGAGTTTTCAGCCTATTTAGATTTAACTTTGAAAATCTTTGTCTCGGCCTTAATCAGTAACGCTGTTCTTGATTAATGTGAGGCCTTCATCCAAGTTTTATGGTAAAAATTTAAGCTAAGACTTTCAACCTATTTATATTGAAGATAAAATTATTTTTCTAAGAAAGTGAAACCTCCAGAAGAACTCCTGTACCTCAATTCTTTTGCTTAGGCCTTGTGCCTTGAATTTTCGATGTGGTCTTAAGCCGATCTAAGTTAAATCACAGGAGGTCTTTCAGTAAAACCTTGAGAGTTTTTATTTTTGCTTGTGTGACTGTATGTTTTAAGAAATAAAGTTCATGTGTCGAGTGCAACTGACGGTAACTTATTTTGGTCTCTTTCCACAAATATAACTGCATCCGCTCTGTCCTGCTAGCCTAGGGATTTCAGTATATACACACTTTTCTTTCCACTCAGTGGTGAGTATTTTCTTTTAAAAAAAAAAGAAAAGAAAAGAAAGAAATATTTACTATTAAAAACAGTCTTGATCACGATTTATTTATCAAGGTGACCGGTTTCGACCACTACTGTGGTCATCTTCAGACCATTGAGTAGGAACCTCTTTCTGTTGGAGAATCACTAGTGATTCTCCAACAGAAAGAGGTTCCTACTCAATGGTCTGAAGATGACCATGGTAGTGGTCGAAACCGGTCACCTTGATAAATAAATCGTGATCAAGACTGTTTTTAATAGTAAATATTTATAAGACATTGATCACTGCCTTTACCGTAATGTATTCAAAAGAAAAGAAAACTCATATATCACTTATTCTGGGTGGTTGCTTCATTACGTCATCTCAGTTGACAGTGTGATGTATCACTGTGTATTTCTGTGGTGCTGGTTGACAGATCCCGCTAGAGAGTAGCTAGTGGGCACTGATTTGCTATATAAAAATGGAATTAGTCATGTAGGATGAATAAATGAAAAAAAAGAAAAGAAAACTACAAGTTCTGCAGGGGCTGTAACTTGGTATCCACACTACGTTGACTTTAGCAACTGCGCGGGCTTCCATAGACAAGTCGAATCTACCATCGACGAATACTCGACTTCATATATAGTGATGCTTTATAGCACATCTTTATTGTTCTAGAAACTGATAACAATACGTGTAGTTGTGGTTGCAATTCTTTTTTCTTTGATAGTTCAGTTATGAAAATAAAGCGTAATCGAGAAGCATCCTACGGTATTTCAGACTTAAGTAACCACCATTGCTTTTGGGGTTTACTGATATAACCAAATTGTCAACCTTACATCGGGAAATTCCTCAAATAAAGAGAGATGTTGCTCCTAATTGTCAGTTAATTTACAGGTAATATCAACAATGTTTGGAGTAACGTGAAGCTTTAACTATAAAATTATATTTATTGTTATGTATTATATATTTTAAATTTATAATAACTACTACCACTTGCTGTGTGGGTTAGGCATTACAAGATATTGTTATGCAGAGCTCGAGGTCTGCCATAGCACCAGAGGCTGGTGTCAGTGTGGCGAATCGAGGCGCCATCGCCAACCTATGGAGAACAGCAAAAAAAGCAACTAATCAGCCCAGAAAGTCGGCTTCGCAACGACCAGTTGGAGATACAGTTCATTTTACTGATGCTCACTGAGTCATCTTTGTCTCATACAGAGAAAACTACACACCTGATGCAAAGATAATGCACATTAGAAGAGACTGTACGTCAATAAGGATCTAGAAACGGCATAAAGATCTGTAAATTCCATAGATGATAGTGGATCGTATTTATGTACTAGCTGAGTATCCGGAGTTGCAACGGTACATATTTATTCCAATTCTAGTACTTCATCTACGCTTTTCTCCTCGCTGTCCATCTCCTCTGCCAACACCTTTTCTCGTCTCCTTCTCCCCCCCCCCCCCTCTCTCTCTGTCCACCTACTCCACCCCCACTTTGTGTCCATCTCCTCCCGCCCCTCTCTCCATCTGCTACTCCTACTTCTCTTTGTCTATCTCCTCCTCCTGCCCCTCTGTCCATTTCCTATGGCCATCTCCTCTCTCACCTCTCCCTGTCCATTTTCTCCTCTTCTCTTTCTATGTCCATCTCTTCGTCCCCCTCCCCCTGTGTCGTACAGTGATATAATTTTTAGGCAACCTCAGTGGCGTATGTGAATACTGTCTGTTAAATGTATTGCGAATAGAACTAGTAGCAAAGAAGTAACAAATTGAAACGTGACCACGTAATGCCTGATTTGACAGTTCTACTTTATAAACAGCAAAAATGTAGTAAGCGAAAACCTTTTTTCCTTTTATCATTTTATGGGAGTTATAAGCGACGAAAAATTTCGTAAAGGTTTGAAATTATGTGTAAAGTTTGTTGCAAGTCACTAAGTGTTCTCGTTCTCAAATACTAGGCGGATACTACTTCGCACCATTAGCAACGCATCTCTAAATAAGATCCAGCCGGTACTTTGCAACTGTGTAATAGGTACGCCAGAGTCTTAGTAAGTTTTTGGAACATTATAGCGTGTTTAATCAAAGAATAAACATGTCGAGAGAAACTTCATTGCCTGAGTCGTTAACCATCCGTAGGGTTCTGCCCTTTCACCATAAATTCCGAGAAGTCAAAAGTGAAATAAATAGTCGAAAGAAAGCAGAGCCAGTTCAATTTACTGTTGATTTTTAAATCAAGTTCTTATTGTGCTAAAAAGCAGTAGTAACTGCGGTGGTTGAGATAGTATCGAATTATTACTGCAGAAAATCAGCTTAAATTAAAAGTGATTTAACTGAAATTCATTTTCTATGACAAAAATATGGCGGTTTTCAAGTAGTCAAATCAGTTTTAGAATTTTATGTTGTATTTTGTAAATGATATTATGTGCATTGATCTACGTAAAATTATTAGTGAAAAATAATTGCTGAAATGAATGACAGCCTTTAGTCCATCTATTTCAGAAGCCATCATTTGCACAGTAATAAATATAGAACAAAAATCAGTTTTGTCATGATTAAGCATATTTTCAAACAGACAACATTATCGTGAGTTATGTAACACAATACAGTTTCTATACGGTACTGCTACTCATTGATTATTATTGGTAATCTTTATGGCAACTAACGTAATTACATTCCAATTTAATGTCTTTTGTGTTCACAGTACAGGTATCCTTTACACGTAAGCTGGCGCTTGTGCTTTTGGTCAAGTTTCTTCTGGGTCTTTCTCACAAGATATGTGATTTCAAAGTCGTTATAATCATTTACCAAAATTAATTTTTTCTTGTTTTGGAGCCGGAGACCGTCTTGTTCTGTAATTCATCTAAACTAAATTCTGGAATTCTACATTATGGATAACTATAGTTAGATTTTAATTTATTACCATACTTTTACATTTCAGTCGTTGTTGTGCGAGTAACAAATACCCGTGCGATGGCGATCAGGCTGTACGCAGTGTATTTGTAGGTAAGCACTGATCTTCCGATTCGATGCCCTGTTACCATTACACGCAAATGTCACAATGAAACGTCCCATACACGCTAGGGTATACTCACGTTAAAAGTTAACCTTGCAGTGTGTGTGTTTGTCCTTAGGATAATTTAGGTTAAGTAGTGTGTAAGCTTATGGACCGATGACCTTAGCAGTTAAGTCCCATAAGATTTCACACACATTTGGACATTTTTTTGAACCTTGCAGCTTCGATCGCAGTAGTCGCTAGTGTTGCTCTCTATAATTGCTTCCATGCCGTCTGCAAATAATAACTATGCAGCAGAGCTCGAGTCCTAGAACAAAGCCGAGATCAGCAACAGCAGCAGCTCATCGTTTGTACGCTGACTGTATAGATAATTTAGTTTAGTGTCATTTTCGCGTGGCGCCAGGATACAGTTCCTTTAAGCACCTCGAAGGCAAGAGAACAGAAGTTACGGCTCGGACGAGGGCATACAGACTATCGCGTTTCCCTGGCTTCATTTTCGAGAGAAACAGGAAAGGAAATGAGTAGCAGTTGTACAAGGTTCCCTCTTCCATGCATCATAAGATGAATTGTGAAGTGTGAATGTAGATGTAGATTTTATGCATTGGCACGACGACTCTACATACCTTCTTTCACTCAGTTACCTGCAATTCTGTGTCAAATGTGGATCTATATTGTGGTAACCTTCTATTTCTCAGTAAGGAATTTTCATCAATGAAAACTTTACCCAACCACTCTCGTGTCAGCCGGGTACCTATCACTGCACTTTGCAGTACTGATCTTAGAAGCCGATCGCTCTTAGCCCTTATTGACAAGATCACAAGATGAGCTTCCTTTTATCGTTGTTTTATGCTACATTATGAGTTACGCGACTTACGTGTTAACGAAAATATTTAGAAAATGGATTACAGCTTTGTTTCAAAATATGAGCAACACTTGGTCCTTGCTATCAGTCTACCAGTAAGCGTAGGCGCTCAAAGCTGTCACACAAAACCATTATTTGCTGCATCGTGAAGAGGGTACACAGCTCCCGCGGCGCGCATCCTCCGGTCCTGAGGTGTCGCTTACGCGCTTGTTCGCCTCTGCCTTGCAACAGGAGACGACGCCTCCCACACAGGCCACGCGATACGCGGGCTGCGGCTGGCAGCCTGAAACGCGGCGCTGCCGACGGGGAAGAGTTTACAAACACACCTTCTCCCTGGTAGGATCGTTAAACATGGCTGTAGGTGTTCCAGGCCGTCGTCATTAAACCTGAGAGACTCATAACGCTAAGTTATTCTCTGGAAAACGAATCCTCGCGTAAACATTTCACTCCGATTTCTGACAGATCGAAAAAAAAAAGAAAAAAACAGAACAAGGAAAGCAAATAAGCAACTTCGGATGAGGTTCTATGGTACTTCTTGTCAAGGTTAATCACCAGATGCATGTTCTTCACAGTGTTATTCAAATTGTTTTCCAGGTAATTTGTGACCTCATTTGTAGAAATTTTTATCTGATGAGACGCTGATCCGTGTTCTGGACGGAAACAGCACATTTCCACTTTAGTGATATTTACGTTTAGTTACCATTTGTTGAACTTTTGTGAAGGACATCATCTTCACGCCAGTGACTGTTATGAGTTTTTATTACACTATTGCAATTTCGGCCTTTGGCCATTATCTAGTGCTGCTGAAAAATACAGAATGATCAAAAAATTATTTTACAGATTCATTATGTATCTCGACGTTGTGTCGATTATACGAGACATTAGGCCGAAATTGCAATAGTGTAATAAAAACTTATAACAGGCACTGCCGTGAAGTGGTGTCCTACAAAAAATTTTTTATGAGTGTGAATTCCAGCTACAACAAGTTTATTCATTTGTTGAACTGTTTATGCGATTTGTTTTGAGTCTTTCCAGTTCCCCGACAGACTCCTTGAAGTTTCTACTTTGTTATGGAATTGCAATATAGCCTGCGAGCTGCGACTTCCAAGATGAAAGCACAAGAATATTTGCTGTCGGAAAAAAAATAGAAAAAAAATGCGACGACACTTTTTATAGCAAATCATTGTCGGGAACGTCCATACGCTTTTCTTTTGTGCAATGTTTTAAGCTGGTAAGCATGTTTTGGAAAGAGTGTCTAGTTTGTTGTAAGGGTAGTCTTTCATTCAACACGGTATTATATGTAGCTGACAGGACGACGAAACCAGTATCAGTTTCTGTTGGAAACCGCAGTGGTCATGGAAGACACTCGAGCATAGAAAGTATGCCTCAAGTCGAACGCAGTTTTCCGGTAAATTGAGCCCGAATCTGAGCTAAATTCGTATGATCTGTAGTATATATACTCAGTAAAGACAGTAGCCAATGGTGACCTTGAACAGTGCTCTCTGTAACTGAAATTACCTGACGTTTCTGAGATCTGACGGTGGTTTCCGCGGGTACGAGATTTAGGGAAAGAAGCTGAGACGCCGGTGTGCAGGAAGGTCATGCGGGAGAGTTCAAGCACGCGGTACTGCCGTGTCCTGGCACAGGATAAAGAGTGCGTATTTGACCCTAAGGCTTAGGGGAGGGTGTCGGTGTTCGGCCAGTCTGCAATTTCTGATAGGTTTCAGGCAAATGCAGAAAGAAAAACTTTCAGCGAGGGAAGGGGATTGATTCGATCAGAGCCAAACGCCGTCACAGGGAACATACGACAGGTCCGGATATTATGACTCGATACGGGTACTTGAATGATACTCAAGAAAAAAAATGTTCAAATGTGTGTGAAATCTTATGGGACTTAACTGCTAAGGTCATCAGTCCCTAAGCTTACACACTACTTAACCAAAATTAACCTAAGGACAAACACACAGACCCATGCCCGAGGGAGGACTCGAACCTCCGCCAGGACCAGATGCACAGTCCACAACTGCAGCGCCTTAGACCGCACGGCTATTCCGGCGCGGCGATACTCAAGAAACTCTTGCTTATTGCGTTTACACTAACTACTAGACTGAAGGCTATTTCTGAGCACTAGGAAAATAAAAGAATTCGACTTTTGGCACAACAGAAGTGTTTCCGAGACCGTGGGGTAAGAGCTAACAGAAGCAATAATCAGTAGCAGCATCACAAAGTGCAAACACTTGAGTAGCACTCCAGGTGAGACAACAGACATACATTGGAACATACCCGAGGCTGGTGTCGAGTGACACCCAGTTCGGGGCATTCCAGCGATCTGACTGAGAACTCGTTCAAACACGAAAATCCAGAATTTTTAAAGTGCTGTGGCGAGAAACGGTTTCTCCCTGTTTGTAGTCGGCCCGCCAACCCAGAGGCACTTTACAGGCTTCGGCCAATCTGGCGTGAGGCTCTGCATCTACCAGCTGCCTCTATCCAATCACGTACGGCTCCTGCCTCTTCTCCTGCTCTGTAGGCAGGAATGTTCCTGACTTTTACATCATAACAAATCCCAATTGTATTAGCAAAAGCTGAAAGCTAAACGTCACTACCTTTCCTAATATACATAATAAAATCAAACGCCTGCAGCCGTCATTCTGATTTTATTTTGTTATACTGCAACCAGTTTCGTTGACTTATTACACAATTTTCAGGCTAATGAGTGTAAACAATAATGATAACATCATCCATTGACCAGTCATGCAAAAATAAAGACATTTTAAAAACAGAATATGAATAAAATACAATACTGTAGAAGTGAATTTACAATACTCATTTGACACTCGTAAAAACCCACAGATACATCCATTATCAGTACCTAAGACAGAACTGTATATAGTACACCATAACGAGTTTCTACTCCATATGTTGTACAAATGTGCTATTTATTAACGAAATAACATTAATACTATTTATTAAAAATATTACTAAAGTAAATTTTTTAATAAAAATTGGCCAGTTAGATGACAAAAAAAATGGTTCAAATAGCTCTGAGCACTATGGGACTTAACTACTGTGGTCATCGGTCCCCTAGAACTTAGAACTACTTAAACCTAACTAACCGAAGGACATTACACACATCCGTGCCCGAGGCAGGATTCGAAACTGCGACCGTAGCAGTCGCGCGGGTCCGGACTGCGCGCCTCGAACCGCTAGACCACCGCGGCCGGCCAGTTAGATGACACATTAAACTGCAAAATCCTGAAGAAACCTACAAGTCTACAAAAATAACTGTAGAAAATGATAGATGTATGAAAGAAACCACATCAGAAATAAGTAAACTAAAGAAAAATTCATCATATGTGCAAGTAGTACATGCAAAAGTACAGCAGCAACAATATCTAAGATTCAAGACAGGTAAAGCTATCAAAATGACAGTACAAATATATTCATGTCGGAGCTATAAAATACTGAGGTGAAAAACGTATATGGGCATATTTATGTCATATGCATAAAACGAATGTCCAAGAATGTATCAAAAGACCGCAAACTATCTGCGTCATACCATACACAGAATGTACAAAACCCGAGATTTTCAGTTTAGGCCTTGATAAAGGACAGCATCAGAACAATCTAAGTGTCAATATAGATAGAGCTATGAAAATGACAGTATAAATATATCTATCTATATGTCATGTCAAAGTTATAGAACGTTGAAGCGCGAATCGTAGAGGGGCATACTTACGTCAGAAGCGTTAATAGAGCGTCGAAAATATTTCAACAATCAACTGTGTCATAACATATACAGAATATGTGAAAAAAAACACAAGATACTGTTCAGGATGAACAACATTCATGTGTGAACACATCATATATCACACACCGCAGAAAAACAAATATCAAATGACAACTGCTATTTAACTCTAGTCAATGCCAGGAACTAATGATATACATCCACATAACATATAGTATTCGTAGATCGTATGATAAGGTATCAGTGACATCAAAGGTGGAAAATATAACTTTATATATATCCATCGTTGTACCGAAGAATTAGGTAACGATTAAAAATCGTATCATACCTAATAATACGTATGTGGTCCACTAATCCTATCCAGACAAATCAGTCAACAACAACAAAACATAAAAAATATGTGTGACCTAAACATATATCTTGCACCGAATACCGTCAAATATGGTCTGGAGATGAGAGGATAGTACTTATGTAATAAAACAAAACATAAACCTGTATGGAAGAACATGATGACAATACTTAAGTCGTAAAACAGAGCGTGGTTTACCTGTATGGTACATACATACACTACGGCTAATGTGGCAAAGAGGTGTAACGGTGTAAGACAACCACTTACATCAGTCTCTGGGCAACTTGCGTAACCACATAAAAAGGCTATCGGTAATACACTGTCCACATACGTCACAGATATTAAGGTTGCAAAGTTAACTGGCGGACAGACAAATGCATGTCAAATCAGCATGTATCCCAAGCATTAAGGTTAAACGTCAATAGACAAGTCAAACAGAGGATAGTCAGAAGAATGTTATCTGTAATCATTGTACTCACTAGAAGGCACTCCCTGAACATATATGTTATACCCATCCTAGTGTGACTAGTAACAACAGTCTTTTACGTCGCTTTGCCCCCTCCTATGGGTGGACTCCTTCCTGTGAAGTGAGGCTGTAGTTCCAACTCTTATGTTAATTCCCCATCTCCCTCTAACCTGTGTGAATATAGTAACGTTGCTGTTCTAGGGAGCAAGTTTCAAGTTTGCTGCACAAGCTAAGACGTGCCTGTTCCCAACCATCATCTACTATGATACTTTACAACGACGTCTAGGCAGTGCATGGAGTTACCAATAATTCTCTGAACTGAAACTTCTACCTCGGGAAAGTTACCAGGAGCTTTTGAATTTAGCAAGGTTTTACAGTTATTGTTTACCTCTTGTAACCCAAGCGCTGCCATCTATGGTGTCCTACCTACGTTGTGCGTCTGGTTTCCTGTCTTCGAGTGCCGTCGCTTGGCTTTCAGCAGCCTCAAGTTTTAGGGCGATAAGACATCAATACAGGACTATGCTTCGCCGCAATCTTTAGTTCAAAGGTATTAAAGAGAGAAATAGTACTCATTCACTCACACACTCGCACACACACACACACACACACACACACACACACACTCGCACACACACACACACACACACACACACACACACAGAGGCACGATATCCTTCAGAACGACATCTTACAACATTATCGATCAATACCAAGCTGGCCGCGCGGTTCTGGCGCTGCAGTCTGGAACCGCGAGACCGCTACGGTCGCAGGTTCGAATCCTGCCTCGGGCATGGGTGTGTGTGATGTCCTTAGGTTAGTTAGGTTTAACTAGTTCTAAGTTCTAGGGGACTGATGACCTCAGCAGTTGAGTCCCATAGTGCTCAGAGCCATTTGAACTAATACCAAGCCGAGTAACTGTTTGCATAAGGGCCAGAGGTGGACGAACGCGTTATTGACTTACTAAATTTTTGAATCTCTTTCTCATGAATTAAATATCAATATCAATTTTTTCTTAAATCATTTACTTGCCTCTACATGTACAACATATCTATCGGTTTCCAATCCATTCCGATAATTCCTTCGTGATGTGTCTACTTTGTCTTACTTATGAACCCAGGTCGCACTAAATAGTACATGCATGTGGTATGCTTCACTTCAGTCTTTAGTAACAGTAAATAGAGAAATAAAAATAAATTGGGAAAACTTAAAAGAATAGGGAAACAACTGCATCAGCCCCCATTTGGCGATCATGGTATTACAAACTACGCGAGTTTGTAAAGTGTTTCCTTAAAATGAATTCAAATAGAAATAAATGTAAGGAAAATATTTATTTTTAGTGTTGAACAGCTCTTGGTGGATCAGGATGCGTGTGCTCATCGTTCTCCAAAAATCCTAAGTAGACTTACTGGCGTGACAGAATGGCAGAAAGAAAGCTTTCTGTATGGACTTGCCCATGTCGATATTGTGAGCAAAGTTTCCCAGTTTATGGCGGATCTTGAGAGCTCTCTAAAATGTCTACGCGGGATGGTGTACCACTCGCAGTGTAAGACAAGTGGCCGTAAAAATATCCAACCTGGCAACTACGGAGACGAGGAACTTGTCACGACCACCAGTTTTAAGCCAAACAGCATTTGTAAAGTAAGAGTCCGTTTCAATTGTGATAAAAATTGATTCGCTTAACTGCCCGATCGGTTTCACGAACTTACTAGTCTTGGTCACGTTCTCCTCTAGCTGGTCGTAACAGTCTTACACATAGAAGGGCCTAATCATGACTCCAAATACTCACTGGCCTGACGGCCACGCATGTATCATTGTTTTTAATTAGTTGACAGCACCTGAGGATGCCGGGAAACCAGCCGTGAAGTTAAACAAATAAATTTTTGTTGCAACCCTACTTTAAGAACATGTTATTTGGTTGCAGATGTCCTCACCATTCAATTCTTTCCCGACAATAATTATTGCTGTGAATGAATACAGCTCCATATCAACCAATTTTCAAGCGAATATTGCACAGGTAGTTGCGTGTACTAGACATTTGGAACGGGGGACTTTGCAAATGGCCATTTACTCTCAGCAATACATAATGGAGCACGGCGCACGTCTTCAGTGGGATAAACCACACAGAACCTTAACGGTAGCTGATCTGAGGCGCGTAGTGCGTCCCGACGTGTCTCCGTTTCGCCCCTTTTCAACCGACGCACGGTCCAAGGAGGCGTGTGGTGGGTGTAGATCAGCGTGGTTATGGCTGTCTTTCATGATTTCCACCTACGCATTTAGGTTACAGCGAACGCGATCCGTGATATTTATTCAGTATTCTCGGTGATAGAGATTGGCCTTTTCCTCTACGACATCGTGATGTGTGTGATGTGGCTTTCTGGTCTTCCAAGGGCACAACAGCAGTGTTCACAGCGCTGCACGCAAACGTTCCTGGTTTTCCGAACACTTAGGCAGCCTATCTCGCCTCTATTGGCCCGCTACATTACCCGACCTTAATACCAACGAAAATATTTGGAGCTATTTGGACCAGCAGTTGGAACATGACAGTCAGCTTCCCAGCAGGATGGTAGTTCTAAGAGGTGTAATCATGTTACTTGATTTAGCTGGATATGGTATACCTGAAGAAACTTGTGAACGTTCTTGCTCGATGAACTGAGGATAAAGCTGGTGTCGTAAGGCGTAAAGCGTGATGTCTACTAGGGGTCACAAATGTTTTGTCCAATGTGCAGCCGCGCGAGATTAGCCGAGCGGTCTGGGGCGCTGCTGTCACGGACTGTGCGGCTGGTCCCGGTGGAGGTTCGAGTCCTCCCTCAGGCATGGGTGTGTGTGTTTGTCCTTCGGATAATTTAGGTTAAGTAGTGTGTAACCTTAGGGACTGATGACCTTAGCAGTGAAGTCCCATAAGACTTCACACACATTTGAACATTTTTCCAATGTGCATATTACCAGCAGCTTATGATTAGTGTTACATCTACATACATCGCTGCAAGCCACCGTCCGGTGCGTAGCAGAGGATACTTTGCACCACTACTAGTTGCTTCTCTTCCTGTTCCTCACGCAAACATAGCTTGGGAAACACGATTATCTTCATGCCACCAGACAACCCCTAATTCCTCTTTTCTTATGTTCCTGGTCCTTACGCGAAATGCACGCTGGCGGAAGTACGATAGCTCTGTAGTCAGTTTCAGATGCCGGTTCCTTAAGTTTTCTCAATACCATTGCTCGAAAACAACGTCATCTTATCTGCAAGAATTACCATTTGAGTTCGTGAAATGTCTCCGTAATACTGCTGAATCAAATCTATCAGCCCGCACCTGAATGCTTCAGTGTCTTCCTATAATTTGGCGTGGTCGGCGTCTCAGACATTCGAGCAGCACTCAGACACGCGTCGCACTACCGTACATTATGCGGTCTCCTTTATAGATCAACAAACTTTCGTAAGACTCTCCCCATTAACCGAAGTCGACTATTGGCATTCCCCACTGCAATCTTTATTTGCTCATTCCATTTCATATCGCTGAGCAACGTTACTCCTAGATACCGGAGTGATTTTATCAAATAGCATATTACGGGGCTGTTTTTCGTACTCATCTGCGTTATCTTACATATTTATACATTTAGATCTAACTGCCGTTCATTCAAGCAATCACAAACATTGTCTAAGTCATCCTGTATCCTCTTGCAGTCAATCAACGACGCCTCGTACCCGTACACCAATGCATTACCAGCAAACTCTGCAGATTGCTGCTCATCTTGTCTGTCACATAATTTATGTATACACTATGCTGGGTCGCTCCCGATGATACCCTTGTCTCTGACGAACACTCGCCGCCGACGACAACGTACTGTATCCTGTTACTTAACGGGGTTCAAGCCACGCACATATCTAGGAATCTATTCGGTATGCTCTTACCTTCGTTAGCAGCCGGTAGTGAGGCACCGTGTCAAAGGCTTTCCGGAAGTATAGGAACATGGAATCTGCCCGCTGCCATTCTCCAACATTTCGCAGGATATCATGTGAGAAAAGGACAAACTGAGTGATTTCTAAAACTGTCTGTCACCGAGCGATTCTAGGCGCTTCAGTCTGGAACCACGCTGCTGCTACGGTCGCAGGTTCGAATACTGCCTCGTGCATGGTTGTGTGTGACTTCCTTAGGTTAGTTAGGTTTAAGTAGTTCTAAGTCTAGGGGCCTGGTGACCTCACATGTTATGTCCCATAGTGCTTAGAGCCATTTGAACCATTTTCTAAAACTGTGCGAATTTAGGGAAACAAGCTTCGCTGCCTCAAGGCAATTTGTTACGAGTATATATCAACTGAGAATGTGTTCAATAAATCTGCAGTAAATCGATGTTAGGTGCAATGGTCTGTAATTTTGCGGGTGCTTTTACCCTTCTTGCATACAGGAGTCACATCCGCGTGTTTTCATTCGCCTGGGACATTGCACTGGACGAGAGTTTTTCGATAAATGGTAGAGGGGCCAAGGCTGTCGAGTAATCTCTGTAAAACCGAAATGGGATTTCTTCCGGATCTGGCGACTTACTTGTTTTCAACTCTTTCAGTTGCTGTTCCCGCTATCTGGAGCACACTTTTCTTGGGCTATAGTGATGTATATCTGGACTCTCGTTCTAAGACATCAGTAAGTAGCTAGATGCTGACATAAAAGTCCCTGAGGCAACAAGACCCTCTCTAGGATGTGGGCAGTACTCGTTGTGCCGGTGACACGCGGCACAGACGGGCCCCGGCGCCCACGCCGGTCACGCAGCAGGGACGTTTGTGAAGTGAAATCCGCTGCGCCGACAGCCCTGCTGCCGTGTCGAGCCGCTGAGTGACGCCGCTAATAAACGCCAGGGAGCGAGGAATGTGCCTCCGACAGCCGCCACGTTCTGGGCTAATTACTCCGGAGACGCCGTCCCCAGCTGCGCCGACGCCTGCTTGACGGCTTATACGCATTTCGGCTACAAGGCAGTTCCCGATTAGAACAGTTCCTATGACAGGAAGCGTCGGAATAGACGTCCACCCAGGGGACCAAGAGCGTTACAAGACGAAGCTTATGTTCTATTCGTAGTGATTGAGTACGACAGCATAATCACGAACAGCCACACGGAAAAATTAGAATGGACGACGTTTAACCATTTCTTAAATTTCTCACTCGTTCATTAATACGCAGGGATATTGCGAGTATAGCATTCTTGCGGAATCGCTACAGGGCTTACTTGTTTCTGCTGTTTTTGTAGCAGTTCCGAGAAACTTCTATCCTGGCAAGCCAGCGTCAGTTTGAGATATAGAAGGTGGGCAAAATATGGAAACATTAAAAATACAACATAATGTCATGCCTAATACTGTGAAGGAGAACCATTGGCACTTAAAACAGTTCTCACTCGGAATGTATAAATACAGGTCCACTATGACTTTTTAGGGAGTCTTGTACAATCCTTCCTGGAAAATTATTTCAAGTTCAGTTAACGATGACGGAGGTTGAAAAGTTTTTCTGGGATATTTGAAATGGAAGTTTTCTCACTAACTGACAACAGTAATGGGATATGATTAAAAAAGCACTTCTGACAATATAATATAGCGAAGAGAGAAAGGGAAACGCCCAATGACGATGTACCTGATCCAGAATTTTAGATAAAAGAAACTAATAACTGCTCATGAAAATCAGATATTTATGCATTAGCGTAATTTATCAATTCACACTCTATTTCTCGAGACATGAAACAAGTCTAGCGTTTGCCAACATCATTTTTCAGTGTCAACTAACCCATATACGCAAGGAACTGACTGAAATGATTGGCAGATCGGTCTCAAGGAGGATCTGCTGAGCGATAATGCACATATAACGTACGAATACGTAACGTGTTCGATCGTTACATTACAGAACAATTCGTCGCCAACAGTTTCTTTAAGTTACCTTGGGAAGATTAACATGGGAACTAGACAGGTCAAGTATTAAGAAATGAGTTCCATACACATAGTTATTAGAACTTAAGCCAGAAGAAGAACACACTGAAACATAGATGCTTACGTTACAAGAGCAGGACGAGAAAAGGCACTTGAATATGACAAGGAAGAATAAAGTACAATATCTCACATGCTTTTCACAGAATGCTACTCGGAGTCTATCCACTTCCAGAAGCTAGGCCTGATAGCAAGAGTCTTTGGCATCAAAACTTTACTACGCTTTTGGTAACATAAAGAGTGTCACAAATTAAACAGAACAGAAATTCTCATTGTGTTACAGTAGTTACAGAGTTTCGGTAGAATATATTTAGTTTATTTTTTACATGTTCTCATAGTTTCTTGTGTGATGTGTTAGTATATTTCACGGCTAACGTACGTCACGCTATAAGGTGGATAATGATCACGCACCCTTAGACCACAAATGCTCAGTAATATTGTCATCTGGTGACTGTAGCGCTTAGGGGAAATGCGACGGCTCATTCTCGCGCTCACAAATCCAGGCCTGGACGAGGCGAGCTGTGTGAACGGGGGCCGGCTCATCTTGGAACACAGCAACACCATTGGGGAACAAATACAGTACCGCGACATGCGTCTGACGATCCAAAATGGTCATATATAGCCACAATGCGTTGTTGCAGAGTACATAAGGCACCAATACCACGATATGTCTACCCATAACATCACGAAATATTTGCCATGTTTCTCCGCTGGCCGGTGCGGCCGAGCGGTTCTAGGCGCTTCAGTCTGGATCCGCGCGACCGCTACGGTCGGAGGTTCGAATCTTGCCTCGGGCCGGGCATGGATGTGTGTGATGTAATTAGGTTAGTTAGGTTCAAGTAGTTCTAAGTTCTAAGGGACTGATGACCTCAGATGTTGAGTCCCATAGTGCTCAGAGCCATTCCATTCATGTTTCACCTTAAGGGCGTAAACTCGGTCAGAAGTCGGAAATCATGTGAAACAAAAATAGTCATACCAAAGGACATTCTCCCATTGCCTCATAATCCAGACTTTATGGCTTCGGCACCACCTTTCCCCATTACGGGTGTTTGAATCAGTGATGAGTGGTTGGAATTCTAGTTCGCCCTGTAATTCCCTGCTTATGGATTCCCTGCTTATGGACCTCACTTCTTGTTCTTCTGATGCTGGCAAGTTTTGCGAGTTCGGTACTCAGCGCTGCACTGACTTTTCAGCTGTCGTCCTCCCACCTCAATGACCGTATGTCACGTTCACTTAACGCACTGTAACCTATCAGATGATATTCTTCCGCTTTCCCTCTGTGCTGTGTATGTCTTCGATAGGGTGACTCTTGAAACATCAGCACTTCGGCTACCAAGTTTACGAAAGCACCCGGTATACGAGCACCAATAATTTTCCAACGTTCGAATTCACTTAGCTCCGACGTAACGCATTCACAACTACACAGAAAAACGTACTGACCACGACTGACATTTGCGACGTAAGAGGGCGTTGCGCGGGTGACGTTTGTGGTAACGCAGCTTGTAGGCTTGGGTAGCATCTGAATTTATATTCAGACATGCATTTCTAGCGGTGTTTGCGTATTTTTGTACAACTCCTGTTGAGTGCAGCACGCGATCGCATTGTGCAGTTTGCTGTTCGCTGGCAGACATTTGAGGCGTCGGGTTCGGCAAAACGTGATGACGCGAAGAAAGGTTGACCAGAAATAGGTGTCTGATAGAATCGAGCACATGTTCCGAAAGAATAACATGAAAATTGACTTTAGAACGAGAAATAACGTTAAAACATAAATATTACAGAAACTGCCGAAGAAAGGGAGCAAGTACCAACGTCAAGGAGTGCGTAGTAGTTCATGCCACAGCTCTGATGTGAAATATACAAAATGGTTCAAATGGCTCTGAGCACTATGGGATTTAACATCTGAGGTCATCAGTCCCCTAGAACTTAGAACTGCTTAAACTTAACTAACCTAAGGAGATCCATGCCCTAAGCAGGATTCGAACCTGCGACCGTGGCAGTCGCGCGGTTCCGGACTGAAGCGCCTAGAACCGCTCGGCCACCTTGGCGAAATATACAGACGACACGGATAAAATGTTCGATATGCGATTTAGGGAACACTCCTACCCAAGTAATAAAATTGCTTCAGCAGCACATTTTGCAAAAGTAAAGCGTTTTATTGGCTCTGTTCAAAAACAGTTAAGTCGATCTAAAGGAAAAATGTAGATGGAAGTTTTACAGAGTACAGAGATTTATGTTTCAAGGAGGGAAGAGCCGTATAATCTGCAGAGTGAAGAGATGCTTATTTCACCATCAACGGGGAACTCTTCATCTAACGATAGTGCACCACCTCCCGATGCCTGGCATCCAGCTGCAGTGTGAGGCCGTCATGTACCGCCTTTTACAATGCTGCGTTCTTCCAGGACATGGTATGCTTCCTGCTGCGCACCATGACACAAATGCAGCTCCACCTTAACATCGGCGTGAACCACGTACTCAATTGTACTACCGAATATATACGGACCACTCACAAGAACGTAAATACCGCCTATGTTCGACGCCAACTATCAGTAACAGCTCACAGACACCCAGTGGGAGCAGTAGTACTGCAGGGTACATAAAGTGTGTCGGGGGAACGCGGAAAACAGTACAGTCGTTGTCGTAGTATGAAAATGGAGAGATTTATATGACTTCCAAAAGGGCTTGATCATTGGATCTCAGGCCAAGGGTGGAAGCATTTCGTAAACGGCTAAGTTTGTAAACTGTTCCTGAGCCGCCGTGGTTAAAGAATACCGTGCGTGGCAAACTAGCGGGTGCGCCATGGGCCGTAGATGACATGGGCGAACGACGGCTGCGGAGATTTTTACGGGCGAATAGCCGTGCAAGTGTTTAGCAACATTCTTCCAAGATGAACCAAGAGACCACCAATAGTGTCTTCTCAACGACCGTTCAGCAAATATACGGCCTTCGCAGCAGGCGCCTGGTTCATGCAACCATGCTGCCTGCTGTTCATCGATTACGAAAACTGGAATTTACACTCTAGTAGCGTAAATGGACGTTCACTGAGAGGCGACAGGTGAACTTTTCAGAGGAATCACGTTTTATGCTCCATGGATAGTCCCTGGCTGATCTCGTCATTTTGAAATGCACGGTGGATTAACACAAGTGTGCATCTATCGCACGTAAGTATCTATCGTTGGGCACCATGTCCACCACTACATGTAGATCTTTTTTTTTTTTTTTTTTTTTTTTTTTTTTTTTTTTTACTTGGCACCGACAGGACAATGCACAATGCAGCCTGTAACGAAGCTCGCAGCGTACGTGCGTGGTTCGAAGAGCACCAGGATGAGTCTACCGTTCTCCACTAGTCACCAAACTCCCCGGATTTAAACTGAAACGAGAATCTGTCGGATCGCTTCAATAGGACTGTTCGCGATTTGGATCCTCAACCTAGAAACATAGCGCAGCTGGCCATGGCGCTGGAGTCGGAGTGGACCCACATCCCTATCAGTACTTTCCGGAATCTCACGTCTCTATTCTTGCACCTCTGTCAGCGGTCCAGGCTACAAAAATGGCTATTCACGGTTTTGACATGTGGTCACATTGATGTGACTGGACGATGTAATAATTCAACTAAATATACGAGGGCAGTTCAATAAGTAATGCAACACATTTTTTTTCTCGGCCAATTTTGGTTGAAAAAACCGGAATTTTCTTGTGGAATATTTTCAAACATTCCCACTTCGCCTCGTATAGTTTCATTGACTTCCGACAGGTGGCAGCGCTGTACGGAGCTGTTAAAATGGCGTCTGTAACGGATGTGCGTTGCAAACAACGGGCAGTGATCGAGTTTCTTTTGGCGGAAAACCAGGGCATCTCAGATATTCATAGGCGCTTGCAGAATGTCTACGGTGATCTGGCAGTGGACAAAAGCACGGTGAGTCTTTGGGCAAACCGTGTGTCATCATCGCCGCAAGGTCAAGCAAGACTGTCTGATCTCCCGCGTGCGGGCCGGCCGTGCACAGCTGTGACTCCTGCAATGGCGGAGCGTGCGAACACACTCGTTCGAGATGATCGACGGATCACCATCAAACAACTCAGTGCTCAACTTGACATCTCTGTAGGTAGTGCTGTCACAATTGTTCACCAGTTGGGATATTCAAAGGTTTGTTCCTGCTGGGTCCCTCGTTGTCTAACCGAACACCATAAAGAGCAAAGGAGAACCATCTGTGCGGAATTGCTTGCTCGTCATGTGGCTGAGGGTGACCATTTCTTGTCAAAGACTGTTACAGGCGATGAAACATGGGTTCATCACTTCGAATCTGAAACAAAACGGCAATCAATGGAGTGGCGCCACACCCACTCCCCTACCAAGAAAAAGTTTAAAGCCATACCCTCAGCCGATAAAGTCATGGTTACAGTCTTCTGGGACGCTGATGGGGTTATTCTGTTCGATGTCCTTCCCCATGGTCAAACGATCAACTCTGAAGTGTATTGTGCTACTCTTCAGAAATTGAAGAAACGACTTCAGCGTGTTCATAGGCACAAAAATCTGAACGAACTTCTCCTTCTTCATGACAAAGCAAGACCTCACACAAGTCTTCGCACCCGAGAGGAGCTCACAAAACTTCAGTGGACTGTTCTTCCTCATGCACCCTACAGCCCCGATCTCGCACCGTCGGATTTCCATATGTTTGGCCCAATGAAGAACGCAATCCGTGGGAGGCACTACGCGGATGATGAAGAAGTTATTGATGCAGTACGACGTTGGCTCCGACATCGACCAGTGGAATGGTACCGTGCAGGCATACAGGCCCTCATTTCAAGGTGGCGTAAGGCCGTAGCATTGAATGGAGATTACGTTGAAAAATAGTGTTGTGTAGCTAAAAGATTGGGGAATAACCTGGTGTATTTCAATGCTCAATAAAACAACCCCTGTTTCAGAAAAAAAATGTGTTGCATTACTTATTGAACTGCCCTCGTATTTCCTCCTTCAGCAATATAGTTTCGTACGCTTAATTATGGTTCTTATTCAACTTATTTAACACCTGTCTCCGGAGCAACGGAAGCCACGTTACAGAAATTTAGCGTCTGATAGTTGTTGAGTCATGGTCGGATCGCGTTAATGCCGTTTATCCTTTTGGGCATTTTGTCACTCAGTTATTATCTGAACGCGTTGCTCACTTGCCTCCGTCAGTGGCAGCAGCAGCGTTTATTGATACTAGTCCTGCCGTAACTTCTTTGGTGTGGCAGTTATATTTTCGTTTCGTGGTTTGTGTGGCAGGTGATCGGTTGCGGTGAAGCAGTGAGGAAGCCCCAGCGACGTGTGATCAGACCGAGGCCGCTGGCGGCGTGCACGCGCGGTCGGAGTTGTGTGGCACTAGCTGCGGGAACTGCCAAGTTCGTCGCCCACTGCCATACTGGAGTTGAGTAATCAGTGAACCTGCCATGAAAGCTCAACCTTTGTGACACCTCTTCGTTGATTGCTGGTTGTTGCATACTGGGCTGTCCCCACAAGCAGCAGCGTGATGGTGTGTTGGAGTCGGCAAATTTTGCAGCTTTCAGCCGTTACTCTAAATCCTAGTGTTTTAAAAGCAATCATTTAAACCACTCTGGAGAAGTTACTTGGGCCCTCAGCCACGAATTGGTCTTTGTCGTTTTAAAGAGAAAACTGTCCATTGGTTTGAGGCATAAAGTTGTATATGTTCTTGTATAACTAACACTAATTGACCTTGACCCCTTTCCACAACCTGATCCGCTCTGTCCTGCGGAAACAGATTTCAGTTGTTGCATTACTCTACATTCTGTGTTGTCGTGAAGATATTTTCTAAGGAACAAATCTTGGTAACGAGGCGAATAAATCATACCATGGAACTCCAAAAAATAAGTTACTCATTATGAAGGTAGTTCACGTTACTTTTACTATACGCTGTGCTATATTTCAAAGTGACGTGATACAGGACACCGTTTTTCAACGTAATCACCGAGTCTCTGTAAACAACGGCCAGAACGTTCTACGAACTGTCCGGTTCCTTTCTGATAGAAATCTGCTCTTTTGTGTGTGAACGTCGTCGTCGTTGGAAAAACTCTCCCCCTCCCCGCCCCCACCCAGATGGTCTTCTAGCTTGGTGAAAATATTGGTTGGACATCTGTGGCCGCAGCAGAACTGTGTGTGCCGGAATCGAGAAACATGTACTCTCTTCTGATAATGTCAGACTTGCTGCACAACGTTCATAGTGTGGGACAACATGCTTAAATTGTATTTTGAAGCTCCTACGTAATTACGGATCTCGACACCATTGGAGCCTTAAAGCAGAAAGAAAACGTCCTTCAGTATCCCCTAGACTTTGAAAGTGGATTTGGGGTTCAGCCTTCATAGTTTAACAAGTGGCAAACTCCACCTTATGTTTTAGTATTGTGACTTTTGAAGAGTGCGAGTGCAGTTGAACTTTGGAATGCCGAACAGAACTGTTTCAGTAATTCAAAGACTATTATCTGAACTTCTTGTTACAGAAAACCAATCCCATAATACAAATTGATGGAGTAATACAAATGCATAAGTTTGAGGTGTGGAACGCTGGTTTAAAAAAGGACGGTGCGGAGGTATACGAAGGCTATCCCTTAAAAACATTACTAGCAGAATAAGAGTGTCTATAAAATTAAGAATATATTCACAACAACAGTACGGATATATCTCAGCAGGAATATGTGATTAAAATATTCACTGTCGGGGCAAGAATATCCAATGAACCCCACCTGATCATTTCTCATGCTTTCACCCATGAGAACAAATCTCTGTTTACAACTCTTGAGGTCGACAGGCCGAAAAGAGTTAAGTATGCTTTGGCTCTTACCTTCCTACGATAATATTTCAGGGGGAGATTCAGACATAGTTGTATGCAACTTGAATGAACTTTCTCTAAATAGGACCGCATGAAGGGATTAAATTACGTGAACCTATTCGCAAAGAACGCAGTGCACATTTGGCAATGCATCCCACTATATTCCTAAACGGAGAGGGAAGGCACATGACACGAGGAAAGTAGAATTGGGAGAAACAGGACAGCACAAAGGCTGTCAGTTGCCCGTGGCTTGCGGTTAACGTGCGGTAAATGCCGAGCTTCGTTTACGACAATCTGCACAGGTACGTCTACAATATTAGTGCCAGAAATTCCATGACGTAGTCGAACGAGTAAACATTAGGAGGTGATTCGAATCACCCATTATTTTCGATTTAACGATTTTCGTGACGGACCTGTCGTTTGTTGCAAAAGATTAACCAAGCTGAATCACCAATTTTTTCATCAGCATCACCACTATTATCGTATCAAAAAACGAGACAATGCGCATAATTATTTCGTAAAACCCTTAAACCATCATCTTGAATTACTGAATCACCTGTCAGCAATAACTGTCAGTCAACACAAATGTATCAGCACTAAACGTATAACGTAATTTCACAGATTACGATAGTCACTTCAGGCAGTTCTGCGAAAGCCAGACGTTAAATATTTCTTGGACAATGTTTTACTATTAGTCAGTAAAATGGCATTAATTTTTCGTGGGAAATGGTGTCTTAAAATTTGTTTGAAATTATGTGGGAAATATTACCGAAATGTGTGGTGCAATCGGTGTACTTGTCAGTCTGCTTATTACTAGATTTTTTCGTCTCCAATTTTTTTTCTGTCTTGTATAATTTGTGACTAACTGTGGGATGACATCAATTATCTGTATCTTTTAGTCAAATGGTATTCACTTCTGTGTCATCAAATGGGGTCATTTATACTCTATGTACCATTTACTGGTGCTGTGTTTCTCGGTGGCCTCGGATCGACTAGTATCTGCGGTTTATGTATTTATCGATTGTCTAAGTAACATCACAGTTAATTGAATGATAATTATTTATTTTCATATTTTAATAGTAATAAATGGTAGTAATACAACTAAAAATTATTAAAAATAACATTTGAATGTATTTAACGTTACCTGAAATAACAGCATTGAGTAGCTGTACTGCTAATAACGATAATAATAGTGATGATGATGTTTGGTGTGTGGGCATTCAACTGCGGGGTCATCAGCGCCCGTACGAAATTCCAATTCTTACACAGTCCAATCTAGCCACGAACGATGATGACGATGATCAAATAATGAGGGCAACACAAACACCCAGTCCCCGGGCAGAATAAATCCCCAACCCGGCCGGAAATCGAATACGGGGCCCTATGACCCAGAGGCAGCATGTCTAGGCGCTAGACCACCAGCTATGGACAATAATAATAGTGAGAATGGAATATACAGAATGTATTTGTGTGTGAGGTTTTACGGCTCAGAAAGTTCTCTGGGAAAGAAAGTCAGACAGACGGCACTACTTAGGAGCTCCGAGAAATGGGTAAGGTCTATTGGGAAAATGGGGTACTTACTTATAATGGGGTAGCGTGTGAGTACAGAACGAAGGCACTCGTTATTGTTGTTTTAGTAGATATGTGATTACGGTCTTTTGAAGCTAGAGATGTTATTCAGTTCTATGATATAGTTAGGGAGATCACTGCAGAGTCAAGTTCCTGCTACTGGAAAACAATTAGAAAAGGCAGCTGTGAGATGGAGTGGGAGAGAAGGGATTTTGGTCTGATGGGAATATGTTTCCGCAGTCTTGTTCATACAATAGCGCGAAGGTCGAGGAGGCATATCAGGGGCTGTATACGTTGACATGACGGTGAAGGAGACTTTTCTACACTTTTCTACAAGTCGCCAGGGTTGCTGTGCATCAAATGATAAAATATGATGGAAAGGTAGAATGATATACTGTACACAGACGTTCTTCATCAGCTCCAAACAGCGTGACAGAAAGTTACACGCTGTTACATACATGATCCTATAGGGCAGTCGTGCCCTTCAGAAATACACTGTACATCCACATTAATGTGATTAAGTGCCGAAGCCTGAATAAAGAACTTTTGCAGAGCGGATCGCTGCGAGATGTACAGAAAGATGGTAAATGAGGGACAGGAGGTACTGACCGGGATGTGGGGCTGTGCCGTCTCCATCGCTGCGGCCAGCTGCGCTAGGTTTCTCGGCCGAGGACCTATGGAGTGAACATCCCGATCGAGTTGTTCACACACATTCTTTATTAGGTTTAAATCCTTGGAGTTTGGTGTCCAGGGGAGGACGGTAAACTTATCTTTGTGTCCTTTGAAACGCTGTAGCTGTATGACACGTTGCACTGTCTTGCTGAAAGACGTCATCGTGCCAAGGAAAATCAAAGTGAATGTTGGGGTGGACATGGTGCCCATGTCATTAGCAGCTGCCAGCCTAGACACAGCAACAACAAGGAAGTAACCTATTGTGATATTTTATGAGTTCCTAACCAAGAGCGAAGTTTTTAGTTTTGCATGTGTGCTTTGGTAATTTAGTTTTTTAATCTCTGTATGTTAATCTAATTTACTAGACACAGTTCTTGTGTTCTCATCAGTTTTTTCAGTAGTGTTCCGCAGCATGTTTCGATAGTCGTTTGTTTGTCTGTGTTGTGTAGTTTTCCAGTATGAGATAGTACTGATAGACTGTGATTACTGTGCTCGGATGCGAGCCGAGTTGGTGACACTTCGCTCTAACTCCAGGCTGTGATGGCTTCAGTTACACAGTTTGAGGCTGCAGTAGAAAGGCATCACAGCTGTGGATCAGTCGTTGAGGTCCAGTGGACTCCAATCAGGTCTCACGATTCCACTGATCGGTCCGCGCTGGTGACCAGCCCAGTTAGTGCTTGAACTGACGTCGATCCCTCACCTGTGGTCGAGTGAGAGGTTCCTCAGACTGTGGCAGGCTTCGTAAGACTTCCTGGCGTGTCGAACATAAGGCCTCCCTTATTACTCTGACAAACACGTTCCAGGTGCTGTTTGTGACTGACAATGTCCTTCAGTCAGATGCAGTCGTTGATCCTCTTTCAGAGAAAGCCTCTCAGCCTGCAAGATCCTGGCGGGGGATGGGGTTATTGGTAGCCGAGAGCTACAATGTTAGGCACATTATGGTGCCCCTAAGGGATATGGCTGCCAAGGAGAGCATCAAAGTGAATGTGCACTGCATGTGCATACTGGGTGGAGTCATTCCAGACATGGAAACGGTCCTTCCGGATGCCATGAAGAGCACAGGGTGTAGCTAACTGCAGGTGGTGGCCCATGTTGGTACCAATGATATGTGTTGCTTTGGCTTGGAACAGATTCTCACGGGTTTAGAGCGGCTATCAGAGATGGCAAAAGCTGCCAGTCCTGCTTGTGAATTGAAAGCAGAGCACGCCATTTGCAGAATAGTCGACAGCACTGATTGCATACCTCTGGTATAGTGCCGAGTGGAGGTTCTGAATCAGAGGCTCAGATGGTTCTAGGACAATGAAGGCTACATATTCATAGACTAGCGCCATAGGGCGGTGGGGTTTCGGTTTCCTCTAAACAGATCAGGAATCTTTTACACGTAATTAGCGGGAGCTGTTTGGTGTGGACTGGGCGGTTTTTTAGGTTAGAAGGCCCTGGGGAAACAAAGAATGGACTTCAGTCTTAATGGGTTAACGTTGAACACACGAAGAACATAGATAAAGGAAACGTCTGCATAACGGTTACAAAATATCGTAGCTATGTTGGGAAAGTACCAGGGCTAAAAGCGCTAACATAAAGCACTGATGCCCAAATTAGACACTAAAGCCGGAAATAAATAATGCCAAAATTTTTTTGAAAGACCCAACGCTGTTACGAAAGGATATGGTACATACAGTTGACGGCAGCGTGTTTGTTGCTATTAGAAGTAGTTTAACTTATAGCGAAATTGAAGTAGATAGCTCCTATGACTTAGTATGGGTTGTTGTTACTGTTGAGGTCTTCAGTCCTGAGATTGGTTTGATGCAGCTCTCCATGCTATTCTATCCTGTGCAAGCTTCTTCATCTCCTAGAACCCACTGCAGCCTACATTCTTCTGAATCTACTTAGAGTATTCATTTCTTGGTCTCCCTCTACGATTTTTACCCTCCACGCTACCCTTCAATACTAAATTGGTGATCCTATGATCCCTTAGAACATGGCCTACCAACCGATCCCTTCTTCTAGTCAAGTTGTGTCACAAACTCCTCTTCTCCCCAATTCTATTTAATACCTCCTCATTAATTATGTGATCTACCCATCTAATCTTCAGCATTCTTCTGTAGCACTACATTTGGAAAGCATCTATTCTCTTCTTGTCCAAACTATTTACGTCTATGTTTCACTTCCATATTTAGCTACACTAAATATAAATACTTTCAGAAACGACTTCCTGACGCTTAAATCTATACTCGATGTTAACAAATTCCTCTTCTTTTGAAACGCTTTACTTGCTATTCCCAGTCTACATTTTATATTCTCTTTACTTCGACCATCATCAGTTTTGCTCCCCAAATAGCAAAACTCCTTTGCTACTTTAAGTGTCTCATTTTCTAATCCAATTCCCTCAGCATAACCCGACTTAATTCGACTGCATTCCGGTATCCTCGTTTGGCTTCTGTTGATGTTCATCTTATATCCTCCTTTCAAGACACTGTCCATTCCGTTTAACTGCTCTTACAAGTCCTTTGCAGTCTCTGACCGATTTACAATGTCATTGGCGAACCTCAAAGTTTTTATTTCTTCTCCATTATAGAGATTGAATAACATCGGGGAGTGGCTACAACCCTGTCTCACTCCCTTCCCAACCACTGCTTCCTCTTCATGTCCCTCTTATAACTGCCATCTGCTTTCTGTACAAATTGTAAACAGCCTTTCGCTCCCTGTATTTTACCCCTGCCACCCTCATAATTTGAAAGAGAGTATTCCAGTCAACATTGTCAAAATGTTAGAGACGTAGGTTTGCCTTTCCTTAATCTATTTTCTAAGAAAAGTCGTAGGGTTAGTACTGCCTCACGTGTTCAAAATTTCTACGGAATCCAAATTGATCTTCCCCGAGGTTGGCACCTACCAGTTTTTCCATTCGTGTGTCAAGAATTCGTGTTAGTACTTTCCAGCCGTGACTTATTAAACTGATAGTTCCTTTATTTTCACATCTGTAACACCTGCTTTCTTTGGGATTGGAATATTATATTCTTCTTGAAGTCTGAGGGTATTTCGCCTGTCTCATACATCTTGCTCACCAGATGGTAGGGTTTTGTCAGGACTGGCTCTCCCATGGCTGTCAGAAGTTCTAATGGAATTTTGTCTACTTCCAGGGCCTTGTTTCGACTCAGGTGTTTCAGTGCCCGGTCAAACTCTTCACGCAGTATCATATCTTCCATTTCATCTTCATCTACATCCTCTTCCATTTCCAACATATTGTCCTCAAGTACATCGCCCTTGTATAGACCCACTATATACATATTCCACCTTTCTGTTTTCCCTTCTTGGCTTAGAACTGGGTTTCCATCTGAGCTCTTGATATTCATACAAGTGGTTCTCTTTTCTCCAAAGGTCTCTTTAATTTTCCTGTATGCAGTATCTATTTTACCCCTAGGGAGATAAGCCTCTACATTTGTCCCCTAGTCATCCCTGCTTAGCCAGTTTGCATTTCCTGTCGATCTCATTTTTGAGACGCTTGCATTCCTTTTTGCCTGCTTCATTTACTGCATTTTTATATTTTCCCCTTTCGTCAACTAAATTCAATATTTCTTCTGTTACCAAAGGATTTCTACTAGCTCTCTTTTTTTACCTGCCTGATCCTATGCTGCCTTCACTACTTCATTCCTCAAAGCTACCCATTCTTCTTCTACTGTATTTCTTTCCTCCATTACTGACAATTGTTCCCTTATGCTCTCCCTGAAACTCTGTACAACCTCCGGTTTAGTCGGTTTATCTAGGTCCCATCTCCTTAAATGCCCATCTTTTTGCTGTTTCTTCAGTTTTAATGTACAGCTCATAACCAAAAGGTTGTGGTCAAAGTCCACATCTGCCCCTGGAAATGTCTTACAATTTAAAACCTGGTTACATTGTGTAATCTGATACCTTCTATATCTCCAGGCTTTTTCCATGTATACAACTTTTTTCATGATTCTTGAACCAAATGTTAGGTATGATTAAGTTATGCTCTGCGCAAAATTCTATAAGACAGCTTAGTCTTTCATTTCTTACCCCCAGTCCATACTCACATACTACGTTTCCTTCTCTTTCTTTCCCTACTATCGACTTCCAGTCACCCATGACTATTAAATTTTCGTCTCCCTTCACTATCTGAAGAATTTCTTTTATCTCATCATACATTTCATTAATTTCTTCGTCATCTGCAGAGCTACTTGGCATATAAACTTATACTACTGTAGTAGGCGTGGGCTTCGTGTCTATCTTGGCCACAATAATACGTTCACTATGCTGTCTGTAGTAGCTTACCAGCATTCCTATTTTTTTATTCATTATTAAACCTACTCCTGCATTACCCCAATTTGATTTTGTATTTATAACCTTGTATTGACCTGATCAAAAGTCTTGTTCCTCTTGCCACCGAACTTCACTAATTCTCGCTATATCTAACTTTAACCTATCCATTTCCCTTTTTAAATTTTCTAGCCTACCTGCTCCATTAAGGGATCTGACATTCCACGCTCCGATCCATAGAACGCCAGTTTTCTTTCTCCTGATAATGACGCCTTCTTGAGTAGTCCCCGCCCGGAGATCCGAATGGGGGACTATTTTACCTCCGGAATATTTTATTTTACCTAAGAGGACCCCATCATCATTTAACCATACAGTAAAGCTGCATGTTCTGGCGAAAAATTACGGCTATAGCTTCCCTTTCTTTCAGCCGTTCGCAGTTCCAGCACAGCAAGGCCGTTTTGTTTAGCGTTACAAAGGCAGATCAGTCAATCATCCAGACTGTTGCCCCTGCAACTACTGAAAAGGCTTCTGCCCCTCTTCAGGAACCACACGTTTGTCTGGCCTCTCAACAGACACCACTTCGTTGTGCACCTACGGTACGGCTATCTGTATCGCTGAGGCACGCTGGCCTCCCCACCAACGGCAAGGTCCATGGTTCATGGGGGGGGGGGGGGGGTTTAGTATGGGTAACTGGAATAAAATATTAGTTTGTTCCGGTTACCGACTTTCAAGTTCATGCTGCTGAAAGGTTCAAAGAAAACATGAGTCTAATTCGTAACGCGTACCCAACTCATACAATTCAATTCCATTTGATTAATGAAGCGTTTCATTTGCAAGTTATGCGACCATCCAGACATGCATGAAGTAATTCCATGGAAACGTCTTGAGCAGTCTAGACCTTTACATGGAATCACTACATGGCAATTATAATTGGTGGTAACTTCAATTTACCCTCAATGTGTTGGCGAAAGAATATGTTTAAATAGATGTTTAAATCTGGAGGTATGCATAAAACATCATTCGGAATTGTGCTAAACGGTATCTCTGAAAATTATTTCGAGCAGTTAGTCCATGAGGCTAGTCGAATAGTAAACGGTTGTGAAAGAACACTTGACCTGTTAGAAGCAAATAATCCTGAGTTAATACCGAGCATCAAAACGGATACAGAGATCAGTGAACAAAGGGACGTCGTAATGAGAATGAATACTGTAACTCCCAAATACTCCAATAACGAACGAAAATCATATCTATTCAACAAAGCAGATAAAAATTCGCTTGACGCATCCTTGTGAAAGATCTCCACTCCTCCCAAATTAACATTCTAAGTGAAGACCAGATGTGACTTGAATTGAAAGAAATAGTATCAATAGCAATTGAGAGATTTATACCAAATAAATTAAAATACGTCGGATCTGATCCCCATGTCACACGAAACAGATCAGAGCACTGTTGCGGAAACAATGAAAAACCATGCCAAATTTAAACGAAGGCAAAACTGCCAAGATTGGTGATCTTTTACGGAAGCTCGGAATTTAACGCCGACTTCAATGCGAGATGAAGTTTCCACAAAAAACTTTGTCTCGAAATCTGGCAGAAAATCCAAAGAGATTCTGGTCTTGCGTAAAGACAGAATCAGTGCCTTTTCTGCACAATGGAAATGGAAATAGTATCGATGATAGTGCTGCTAAATCAGTTACTGAACACTGCCTTCCGAAATTCCTTCACCAAAGAAGACGAAGTAAATATTCCAGAATCCGAATCAAGAATAGCTACCGACATAAGGAACTTAGAAGCAAATATCTTCGGAATAATGAATCCGCTTAAAATATTTAACAAAAGCAAGTCTTCCGGTCCAGACTGTAGATCAGATGGGTTCCTTTCAGAGCATGCTGAAGCAATAGGTCCATTATATAAAACCACTCACTCGACGAAAGATCCGTACCGACAGACTGGAAAGTTGCGCGGGTCATACAAATATTCAAAAAAGGTAATACGAATAATCCACTAAATTGCAGGCCCAAATCATTAACGTCGATGCGCAGCGGTATGTTGCAGCATACAATGTGTTGGAGCACTATAAATTACCTCGAAGAGAACAGATTATTGACACATAGTCAACGCGGATTTAGAGAACATCGTTCTTGTGAAACACCACTAGTTCTTTCCTGACACGATGTGTTGAGTGTTAAGTGCTGTCGTCTAAGGATTTCTAATTAATTCCGTATTTGTAGATTTCCAGAAGTCTTTCGACAGTCTATCACAAACTGCTTGTGATCAAATTGCGTGCTAATGGAATATCGACTGGATTCGTGATTTTCGTTAGAGAGGTGACAGTTCATAATAACTAACGGAAAGCCACCACGTAAAACAGAAGCGATTTCTGGCGTTCACCAAGCTCTGTCGTTCTTCATCTATATAAAAGAGTTAAGAGACAATAAAGTCATCAGAAGATCAAAACCTACTGCTAAACGATATAGATAAGATATCTGTATGGTTAGTATATTGGCAATTGACCCTAAACAAAAGTGTGAGGTCATCCACATGAGTACTAAAAGGATTCTGTTGAACTTTGGCTGCACAACAAATCAGTCAAATCTAAAGGCCGTAAATGTAACAAAATACCTGGGAATGACGGTTAAGAACAACTTAAGTTGGAAAGACCACGTAGAAAATGTTGTGGGGAAGGCGAACCAAAGACAGCGTTTTACTGGCGGAATACTTCGGCAGATCTGCTAAAGAGAATGCCTACAATACGTGTGTCAGTCACCCCCTAGAGTGTTGCTGCGCGCTGTGGGGTCCTTACCAGTTAGGATTAACGGAGTTCAAACAAGGGTAGCGTGTTTTGTATTGTCGAGAAATAGGGGGGAGAGTGTCACGGGCGTGATACAGGGTTTGGAGTGGACAGCATTAAATCAAATTGGTTTCTCGTTGTGGAGGGATCCTCTCGCAAAATTTCAATCCCCAACTTCCTCTTAGGAATGCGAACATATTTTGTTGATGTGAATCACATAGGGAGAAACTATAATAACAATAGAATAAGGTAAAGGTCGCACGGAAAGATATAGGTGTCTATCGTTTTCCGCGCTCTTTCGAGAGTGGAATAATAGAATTGTACTGTAAGTGGTTCGATGAACGCTTTGCCAGGAACCTGAGTGTGATTTGCAGAGTAGCCATTTAGGTGTAGATGTAGACAGATGCATACTAGTGTCGATACATTATGCATTCCAGAATGACGAGATCTCCCAGCGAATGACACGAAAACATTCCCCAGATCATAACCCATTCTCCTTCGTCCTGGACCCTTCCGACGATTGTTGCATGATGTTTGCTTTTAGTTCGTTGTAGCATAAAACATGATTCGTCTGAAAAGGCCACCTTCGCCACTCAGTGGACGTCCGATTGTAGTTTGGTGGGCAAATTTCAGCCCTTTATTGCCGCTGAACAGCAGGCAACATGGGTGCGTGAACCAGGCAACTGCTGCAGGGCCCATACGCAGCAACATCCCCTGAACGGCCGTTGAGTACATCTACATCTACATACATACTCCGCAATCCACCACACGGTGCGTGGCGGACGGTACCTCGTACCACAACTAGCATCTTCTCTCCCTGTTTCACTCCCCAACAGAACGCGGGAAAAATGACTGCCTATATGCCTCTGTACGAGCCCTAATGTCTCTTATCTTATCTTTGTGGTCTTTCCGCGAAATGTAAGTTGGCGGCAGTAAAATTGTACTGCTGTCAGCCTCAAATGCTGGTTTCTAAATTTCCTCAGTAGCGATTCGCGAAAATAGCGCCTCCTTTCCTCTAGAGACTCCCACCCGAGTTCCTAAACCATTTCCGTAACACTCGCGTGATGATCAAACCTACCAGTAACAAATCTAGCAAGCCGCCTCTGAATTGCTCTATGCCCTCCCTCAATCCGACCTGATAGGGATCCCAAACGCTCGAGCAGTACTCAAGAATGGGTCTTGTTAGTGTTTTATAAGCGGTCTCCTTTACAGATGAACGATGAACCACATCTTCCCAAAATTGTACCAATGAACCGAAGACGACTATCCCGCCTTCCCCACAACTGCCATTACATGCTTGCCCCACTTCATATCGCTCTGCAATCTTACGCCCAAATATTTAATCGACGTGACTGTGGGAAGCGCTACACTACTAATGGAGTATTCAAACATTACGGGATTCTTTTTCCTATTCATCTGCATTAATTTACATTTATCTATATTTAGAGTTAGCTACCATTCTTTACACCAATCACAAATCCTGTCCAAGTCATCTTGTATCCTGCTACAGTCAATCAGCGACGACACCTTCCCGTACACCACAGCATCATCAACAAACAGCCGCACATTGCTATCCACCCTATCCAAAAGATCATTTATGTAGATAGAAAACAACAGCGGACCTCCCACACTTCCCTGGGGCACTCCAGATGATACCCTCACCTCCGATGAACGCTCACCATCGAAGACAACGTACTGGGTTCTATTACTTAAGAAATTGTTAGTGGCTCCTTTGTAGACCTGGGAAGTCTCTTGAACTTTTAACTGTTGATTAAATCATACTTATCCTGCGAGGTGTTTCCCAGAAAACTGAGAAATACCCGCCGGAAACTGAGAAAAATCTAGTAGGGTCACTTCGCGGTAATCAACAGTTCCGAGTACCAGTTTTTGTAGAAAATTCTTCTTCTTTTTTTATTTTTGTAGTTCATGGATGTTCTAAAGGGCCAGAACCATAACAGCGCGTTGCCGAATTCGTTCAATCTCTTCTTTCAGACTGACATTAATCTGTAGTGGATCCTAGACACACCAAGTGTATTGAATTCGCTGCGTTTTTCGATCTATTAAATACTTTAGTTTTCGCTAAATTGATTTTGTGTGTTCACTTTAATGTGTCTACCACGGCGTGTGTGATAGGCGCTTTTGTGTGCGAACGAGCGTGCCTTTTGTGGAACTACCTTTCATTTAGGCCTGAAGAAGAAACTTCTACAAACGGTCGAATTTACAACCGTGGCTTACGGCGAACTTATTTCACAAGCTCTTTCTCAGTTTCCTGCACGGACACTGCGAAAGTTGTTTGCCAGGGTTTCTCTGTGTAGCCGCGCTGAGTGGCCGCGCGGTTTGAGACGTCATGTCACATCCTGCGTGGCCCCTCCTGCCAGAGGTTCGACTCCTCCCTCGGGCATGGGTGTGTGTATTGTTCTTAGCATAAGTTAGTTTAAGCAGTCTAGGGAACGATCACCTAAGGAGTTTGGTCCCTTAGAAATTTACACACATTTGAACATTTTTGTTTCTCTGTGTCCTGAAGTCGCAGTAAAATGAACATTACAGGTACGAACTGATCGCTGAGAAAGAAAAAGAAATATCAGTTAAGCGACTAATGCATCAACAAGGCAGTGGCTGACATCCCAATTTCTTCAATTTACTTAGGACATCGAGAACTGCGGGTAGCCGCCATATCTCTTCTTATTAGTTAAATTTTTGTGGTTGGGGGAAAGCAGCCGAACTTATCAACTTTTTCAATCAGTGGGATATGGTGTGAGAAATGTACGACTACTGACGCCAGCGACGGTATGGGTCGGCAGCTCTGGCGGCTGGGAGTCCGTTTGCAGTTGGTGAGCGGTCGCCGCTTCGAGCAAACCTGACCGAGCCTGCAGCCGGCCCATTGTGCGGACAATTGGAGGCGTCGCCGGAGCGCAACTGCGGAATTAGGCGGGATCTCGTGAGGCAGCGGTCGCCTATCGGTAGCAGAGTGCGGCGCTCGGTCGCTCCGATATTTCATATCCTTATCTGAAATTGAAATCTGCCACTTGGCGGAATGGCCCTCTGCCGGAAAGCGCACACCCGTTCGCACTATTCAGATTCCGCGGAGACGCAGTCGAGAGGCCGTTTCCTGTTCCCCGTACCGTTGTGGACCCGCAGAATGCCGAAGTACAACTTTAAAACAAGTAGTGCAAGAAGTACATTTGCGGCACTCATTGAGACTATGACTATTTGAAAACGTACAATGCCTCTTGTTCAGCAGAAAAAGTGGATACATCACGGACGATAACCACTGCATAAGTAAACTTGCTTCGTTTCTGTTTTGCTGTTCCTCGACTCCTGGGAAAAACAGAAGAAATGGCAGAGGGGAATATAAAAATCTAATCGGGAAGGACAATGAAACAATAATAATCCACCAGGAAAGTTTCTTGGTGTGGCTATTATCTGCAGCTAGTAAATATGTATTCATTATGAAAATAAATAAATAAATCACGCACAACACTGGAGTGGCATTATACAATTTTATTATATTAGAAACCAGTTTTCGGCTGTTATGTCATCATCAGGTACAAAGGTAAATACCTATCGCTATGAAATTTTGTGAGATCAAAGATTCAAGCTAATTCATTGTAGAATATTGTAGTTGCTTTCAAAATATGACAGTTCATAATGTTTGGTGTAGTACTAAAACAAAAGGAATTATTTTATTGAAAATGTTACGTAAAATTATTGAACTCACGTAAAATATGTCACACATTAAATAACAAACTGTGTACAAGATTACATCTGTTCTGTGACGAAAATAAACAGAATGATATACTTTGGTGGCATGTTCCAAGGGAGTGGCTGCAGGGAGTGGCTGAACAAAATAATCTTATATTTAACACGTCCAGTATTACAAACGGATAAGGTTATGCAGGTAACTTAAACAGCTGTGATTATACAAAGTGAAATTTTTTAACAGGCCAATTGAAACAGTAGTAGTTGGTGTGAAGGAGAAAATGAGGCATGTAAGTAGAAGGGATGATTTACAACATGATCAGGATGGGATTGTGAGTAGTATCTGCAGGTAGAAGTGACTAGTAAGAAAAATATCTCTGCTCAATCAGTACTAAGCTTGGAGAAATAGACATATATGTATTATGTTCAATTATTTGAAGGTAGTTCACCTTTCTTCATCTTTCCTCATTTACAACGTACAAAATATTCTACGAAGACCCGACGGGACGGTCAGTCAATACATATAAATATTCGTTTCATGAACTGCAATGTCTTTTTCTAGCTGCATTCTATATTTATGTTAAAGCCGTGTTTTGCATTTCACCTTAAGGAAAATTCAGTGGATTTAATTCAGGCTAACTCGTTTCGCTTTTATACAAGAAACTTAGAGATTAGATAACAGTTCAAAACATAATTTTCAGCTAGTAAATTACAATTGCATTTATTCCTTTTCCGGCCAAATCTCTATGTAATTTCGTCTGCTCATAGGTCGCACTGTAATTTTCCTTATAAAATATCAACACATTTTCACATCACGATGTTCGTGTTTTTTAGTTTTTGTGTTCCATAAGCTAACTGCTGTGGAACACCACTACTGGTCTGCAAGTAACTGTAGATCTTTCTTAGGAGAACTATGAGCTATGGCATAAACGTAGGACACACAACTGATGACTCTATCCAAGAAAACAATACGGAATTGACAAGAGACGTAGACTATTACCATAAAACAAGCACATATAAACTACAACGCTAAACATGTGATGGGAGGTGTATTGGGCAAAATGGCAGAATGTTTGATGTCAGATACAAAAAACGTAGGAGAGCCTGGAAGTATGGAACAAATCACTCCAGTCTTCAGAGCTTCTCTGAGAACATACCAGATAACATGTAGAGAAGAAGATATGAAAATAATGATAATAAACTATATTATCTAACATTGCAAGAAAATTAGCATGTGTAAAACATCGAAACGCAAAGAAAATCATACAGAATGAAAAAGTGTACGTGAAAAATTATTATTCACAATATTAAATAGAAGAGTAGAGTACCAGCCAAGAGATAATCACAACAATTCCACACAGCCGCTTTCCACTGACTCGTCTGTGATCCCCTCCAGGAGAGAGAGAGAGAGAGAGAGAGAGAGAGAGTGAGAGAGAGAAGAGAGATGAAAGGGAATAGGGAGTCTTTAGGTTTGCGTCATTTACGACTTATGTTGCCAACAGTTACGTGAATGAATAAGAATAGAGAAACAATGCGAGCACGCCGCTACGGCAGAAATAACTCACATTTACCGCAAGAAGAATCTGCAGTTAATACGTGATAAGTAGTAATATTCAATAGCATCTAGCTTAAGAATATGAAAACTTCAAAGCAAAAAGATCATGACCTGAAAATGTGTCGGTATTTCGTAAGTAAAGTGACAATGCAACCTCGAACCTATGGACAGATGAGAGGGAACGCAGATTTTGATTTCTTGTAATTTATTAATTTAAAAACAGTGACATGAACTGTTTTATGATCTGTAATTATCGCATGTAAAAATAAAACGTGTTATTGCAGATTAAATCCACTGAAAATTCTTTAATGTAAAAGGCGAAAAATATGTGAAACTTACCTAAATATAGACTGCAGCATTTAAAAGGCGCTATATTTTATAAAATGAAGTTACACGTCAAAGCACTTAATATACAATACTGTTACTATGTTTTGCGTTGTTGCTCTGGGAACCTCAAATCAGTTTTCCTAACAGATGTGGTACTTGTAACAGATCAGTAATATTTCGGCGAATTTAGATTAGAAATGTGACAAGATTCTGCAATTAAAATTCGAGACGAGGAACGGAAGGAAGGGAGAGACGCTATAGAAGTTCAAGTCTCGCCAAGAGTGACGTTGTTAGGAACAGCATTCCCAGCCGGCTAAGGGAGGGTGCTTCAGTGATTCGATCGCTGAGCTATTGGAGAAATTTCTGTGGATTTGAAACTGAGGAAAGTTTGGGCAATCTGATTCGTCATGCCTGAATGGAGACCTGGACTAATATTTCTCTGAATACGAATCCACACTTCTAACCGCCGTCCTAGGTGTCACGGTACTTGTTTCCAGACCGCCTATATTAAGTAGCCATAAATACAATAGTCAAGTTTGCATTTGGAAGAACAATATGAGGTCAACTCTCTCTGATTGTTCAACGGGGATGCTGAGTATACTGAAGTACCGAACTGCTGAAATGCTGGACGCAGTGTGCTATCTTAAAGTAGTATATGAGCTATGTGGCGACAGCTGAACATTTCATGGTCCACCGTTCTCAAAGTGCTGCGAAGAATAATTGTGAAATGGTATCTCCAGTGCAGTTACAGGCTGTCGTGGATGCACATCAGATGGTCGTCACATTGAGGAACGTTTGTAACCGGGACGCAATCATGGTGCATAGTTAATATATGTTTGCGTCTCACTCTTTATTTCACTCATTTATTCGATATTTCCCTTCCTCATGTTTGATTGTTCTGTCGTCACTCGTATTTCATGAGACGCCATCTCAGATAACAAAAGTTTCATTATAGCTACACTTTAATTTCAGAAAACACTTCGTAAGACTTAAATTTATATTAGACGTTAGCAAATTTCTATTTGTCGGAAATACTTTTCTTGCTATTGCCAGTCTGCATTTTACATCCTCTATACGTCGGCAATCATAATTTGATTACTACCCAACTAACAAAAATAATCTATTCCTTTTTGTGTCTCATTTCCTTGTCGAATTCCCTCAGCATCGCCTGATTTAATTCAGCTTCGTTTCGTTATCTTTGTTCTGCTTTTGTTGTTCACCTTATACTCTCTTTTCAAGACACTATTTATTCTGTTCAACTGCTCCTCCTAGTCCTTTGCCGTCTCTTACCGAATTAAAATGTTATTGAAAAATTCCAAAATTTTTCTCATTACTGCTTCCTTCTTATATCCTTCGACTCAGCTGCAGTCTCATTTCTGCACAAGTAGTGAACATACATCACTGTCTACATTTTATCCCTGCTACCTCCTGGGAAATTTCAGAGACTGTATTCCAGTCAATACTGTCAAAATCTTTCTCCAAATCTGCAAATGCTTTAATAAGTTAATTGCCTTCCTTTAATCTATTTTGGAAGATATGTCGCAGAGTCAGTATCGTCCCGCGTGTTCCTACATTTCTCTGGAACCCAAACTGATATTCCCCATGGGTAGCTTCTATCACTTCTTCAATTTTTCTGTAAGTAATTCATGTCAGTATTTCGAAATCATGACTTATGAAACTGAAGATTCGGTAATTTTCACACCTGTGAGAACCTGCCTTCTTCGGAACTGCATTTGCTACATCCTTCAGAAGACTTAGATTATTTCGCCCGTCTAGTGTATCATGCACACCGGCTGCAGCAAAACTTTCAAGTCTAGCTTCCTCAGGGATCGCAAGAACTTTGGTGAAATGAAATCAACTCCAAGGGATTTGTTTCGATTTAGGCCATTCAGTGCTCTGTGAAATTCTTCTCGGAGTATCAACTCTCCACCTCACCTTCATGTACTACTCCCCTCCATTTCTATAACATTGTTTCATGTCCCTTGTATAGCCCTTCTGCATATTCTTTTCATCCTTCACTTCTTTGCGTAGTACTAGTTTGTCATCTGAGATATTGATATTCACACACACACTGTTCTCCATAGACCTCTTTAATTTTCCTGTTGGTAGCGTCCGTTGTTACCCTAGTTATGCGAGCTTCTTGGGCCTTGCATATGTTCTCTACCTGTTCCTGCTTAGTTATTTTGTACTCTTGTCAATCTTGTATTTTAGACGTCCGTAGACTATTTCATGCGCCAAATTTACTGCATTTTTACATTTTCTCTTTTCGTCAATTAAGTTCAATATATCCTGTGTTACCCTAAGACTTCTACTTGTCTTTTGTATCCTAGGACTTCTACTAGTCCGTATCTTTTTACCTATATTATCCTCTACTGCACTCACTACATCATCTCCATTCGTCATCAGCTTTATTGCTCTCCCTCGTTTTGGTCAGTCGTTGCCTAATGCTTCCTCTGATGCAGGCTACTGCACAGTGAATGAAAGATTTCTACACTCCTGGAAATTGAAATAAGAACACCGTGAATTCATTGTCCCAGGAAGGGGAAACTTTATTGACACATTCCTGGGGTCAGATACATCACATGATCACACTGACAGAACCACAGGCACATAGACACAGGCAACAGAGCATGCACAATGCCGGCACTAGTACAGTGTATATCCACCTTTCGCAGCAATGCAGGCTGCTATTCTCCCATGGAGACGATCGTAGAGATGCTGGATGTAGTCCTGTGGAACGGCTTGCCATGCCATTTCCACCTGGCGCCTCAGTTGGACCAGCGTTCGTGCTGGACGTGCAGACCACGTGAGACGACGCTTCATCCAGTCCCAAACATGCTCAATGGGGGACAGATCCGGAGATCTTGCTGGCCAGGGTAGTTGACTTACACCTTCTAGAGCACGTTGGGTGGCACGGGATACATGCGGACGTGCATTGTCCTGTTGGAACAGCAAGTTCCCTTGCCGGTCTAGGAATGGTAGAACGATGGGTTCGATGACGGTTTGGATGTACCGTGCACTATTCAGTGTCCCCTCGACGATCACCAGTGGTGTACGGCCAGTGTAGGAGATCGCTCCCCACACCATGATGCCGGGTGTTGGCCCTGTGTGCCTCGGTCGTATGCAGTCCTGATTGTGGCGCTCACCTGCACGGCGCCAAACACGCATACGACCATCATTGGCACCAAGGCAGAAGCGACTCTCATCGCTGAAGATGACACGTCTCCATTCGTCCCTCCATTCACGCCTGTCGCGACACCACTGGAGGCGGGCTGCACGATGTTGGGGCGTGAGCGGAAGACGGCCTAACGGTGTGCGGGACCGTAGCCCAGCTTCATGGAGACGGTTGCGAATGGTCCTCGCCGATACCCCAGGAGCAACAGTGTCCCTAATTTGCTGGGAAGTGGCGGTGCGGTCCCCTACGGCACTGCGTAGGATCCTACGATCTTGGCGTGCATCCGTGCGTCGCTGCGGTCCGGTCCCAGGTCGACGGGCACGTGCACCTTCCGCCGACCACTGGCGACAACATCGATGTACTGTGGAGACCTCACGCCCCACGTGTTGAGCAATTTGGCGGTACGTCCACCCGGCCTCCCGCATGCCCACTATACGCCCTCGCTCAAAGTCCGTCAACTGCACATACGGTTCACGTCCACGCTGTCGCGGCATGCTACCAGTGTTAAAGACTGCGATGGAGCTCCGTATGCCACGGCAAACTGGCTGACACTGACGGCGGCGGTGCACAAATGCTGCGGAGCTAGCGCCATTCGACGGCCAACACTGCGGTTCCTGGTGTGTCCGCTGTGCCGTGCGTGTGATCATTGCTTGTACAGCCCTCTCGCAGTGTCCGGAGCAAGTATGGTGGGTCTGACACACCGGTGTCAATGTGTTCTTTTTTCCATTTCCAGGAGCGTATTTTGTTCCTTCAAATAAAATTAGTGCATCAAGTTAGTATCTGCGATGCAGCTGAATTTAATTTGTCCATTTCGGATGGTTTTTAAAAATTTTGTTCTTGGTATAGTATACTATCTAATACTTGTCTTCGTTATGTCGAGAATTGATTCTTGAAACCATTTCAAAATGGACTACTAATATGCAGCACTATGGCAGATACGCAGGTGATACATTAATTATATTTGAAGAAACAGAAAACTAAATATAGATCTCTATCACTCACAATGGAATAGCCATCATAAAAAATCACGTTGACAATAGAAAATAAAAGGATAATACAGTAAATTTAATAGATCTCGAAATCTCAAGAAATGGACCACTGCGAAAATTCAATATCTATCGAAAACAGACAATCAACGAATGCAAAATACACTATCAATACCTGTTGTCATCTGAACGCATAGATAGAAGCATATTTTCAAATTAGTTTAGAGAGAAACTATAAAATGAAACTTTCTGGCAGATTAAAACTGTGTGGCGGACCGAGACTCGAACTCGGGACCTTTGCCATTCGCGGGCAATTGCTCTACCAACTCAGCTACCCAAGCACGACTCACGGCCCGCCCTCACAGCTTTACTTCTGCCAGTACCTCGTCTCCTACCTTTCAAACTTTACAGAAGTTCTCCTGCGAACCTTGCAGATCTAGCACTCCTGAAAGAAAGGATACTGCGAAGACATGACTTAGCCGTTGCCTGGGGGATGTTTCCGGAATGAGATTTTCACTCTGCAGCGGAGTGTGCGCTGATATGAAACTTCCTGGCAGATTAAAACTGTGTGCCGGACCGAGATTCGAACTCGGGACCTTTGCCTTTCGCGGGCAAGAGCTCTACCAACTGAGCTACCCAAGCACGACTCACGCCCCGTCCTCGTTGACTAAATAAACATAGCACCTGACTTAAAGACACTAAGAAGAATAGCAAAAAGTAATGGTTACAATCACAGCATGTTCATCAAAATTTATACCAAGGAACTACAGACAAATGATAAGAAAATAAATCACAACACACTCTTAACAAGGAAAAATTATAGCAAAGATACACAATTCACTATCATACGACATTTGGGAAAAATCTCTGAGCACTGAGACTCGTATTTCAGAAAACCATCCTGAAAACCTGCTTCAGAACGCACAACACACTGTGATCACAAATTTGTCGTAACAGAGAACAGTCATGTAAACTTGCACGTTTAGGTGTTTACAAGTTAAAATGCAATAACTGAAATGCGTATTTTCATATTCACTATTAGACGTACACCATGTGTTACACCATTCTGATTTTCTATTTATAGCCCTGTACTCACCTGACGAGAATTCGTGTTTTTCTGCCATCGCACTTCACTAATTAGCACTCTATCAATACCATTCTTAAATTCACTAACCCGCTCATGCGATTAATGGATCTGCCACTCAACGCTGCAATCAGTAGAATGCCATTTTTGTTTTGCCTGATGACACCAACCACGTAAGCAATCGAGGCCTGGAAATCTGAATGTGGGAGTATTTTTATCTCTGTAATATCTGTCCTCAGTAATCCATACAGTGGACCTAAAACCCCATGGGAGCTTTAAAGGCTGTAGTTTCCCCTTGCTTTCAACTATTCGAATTGACAAAATAGCAAGATCACCTTGGCGAGTATGACAAAGTCAGATCAGTCAATCATCCAGGCTATTGTTCATGCAACCACTAAAACCTTGCTGCCCCTCTTTATGAACCTTGGGTTAGTCTTGTCTCTCCACGGATACAGCTATGACGCCGCGTAGGTACGCAAGCTACTCTAACTGGGCAAGGTCCTTGTTTCACGGGGGGAACGTCCATTTTAGCGTCGTCCAAAACAAATAGTCAGATCTCAAAAAGGGAAAACGAGTACTGAGCATGTTACACGGATGAATACGATTGAGCAGCCATCTTACAGGCGCACAGATACCCATTTGCGTTCAATATAATATGTTGTGTCGCTTTATATCTTGATTCCTTCTTCCGCTGCTCCACAGATGAACGACAACGTTGTTACAATCATTCTAATGGACGTCAAGCTGTCATTCTTGTGATTAGTGGCTTCTGGGATGAAACGCAACGGTGATAGCCATACTGTATCGCCACTTGAGAGACGGTTCTTTCACTGACCACTGCCTCTGCAACGACAGTCCTCGGGAACACGTGACAAGGTTGTCTTGCATTGATGTACTGTGATGCCATATGTATAGCCTGCCTGTGTCTGAGCCTGTACGAAGCCAACAGAGGGTGCTGCGGCATTTGAAGTACTGAGTGTTACTCGTGTGAGTTGTAAGTTCATTTACACTGTTATTAGCTTACCCCGTCCGTTGACACAGATACAGATAGAGATAGCAGTTTATTTATTGACCTGAACGGGACCGTCTCAGAGACGTTCCGGTCGCAACTGGATGAGCTATAGAAGGTGAAGAAACAAGAGCAGAGTCGCAGAAAGCTTCAGACCCCATTGTGGCAGCAAATGAGAATTCTAACGGACAGGGAGGGGTGCGGGAGGCAGGGTTGTAAATAAATTGGCGCGCCGTGCCCTGTGGACGGGTGGGCGGGCCCGTAATTGAGGCACGGCTCGGCTCTGCCCTGCTCTGAAAGCTAATTGCAGAGCCGCGTAACGAATGGCGGCGCGTATTGGCGGCGACAAACGTCAAAACGCGGCGGCGCCGCTGACAGTCCGTCACAGCGCGGCCCGCGTAACGTCATCAGGCGAGCGGCCTGCGTAATCCGATATACTGGGACGGGGGGCTGCCGCCGGGTCGCAACATCCAAACTGCTCCCATTGGAACAGCACTTGCGTAACGAATAAATTGAAACCCTTTTGAGTACCTTGTTGAAGCAGTGTCGCAACGTCCTGACTGTCCTCACTGGAACAGCACTACCTGCATGGCGAATGAAATGAAAGCCTTTTGAACGCCTGTACTGAAGCAATGCTTTGACATTTTAGCCTCTCAAATTACCTCAGTAGCGAGACTACAGCACCTAGCAATTTACTTTCATTCACCTGCCAGTAATAAGCTCAGTAGTACATCCATTACACACATATGTTTGCGTAAATAGAAAAAAAGAAACGCCAAGAACGAGTAGCACTCGCACTGAGGTTTTTTTTTCTCCTTTATTGATTTTCAATTCCCCCCGAAGGGGGCGGGCTTGCAGCAGCTTAGTACGCTCCTCTACAGCCTACAGACTTTTTTCAAAATGGAAGAAGAAAAGAAACAAGAAGAAAACAGGCGATAAAACGGTGACTTAATGCGTTAAATGACGGAAAATGCGGAAAGTTAAAACAGAAAGCAAAATACACAGGAATCAGACAAGTAACATAGTAGACACACAATTAAAAAAAACATGGCGGCAGTCTGGTTTCTGTTTGCAAGAGATAAAAAATCGCACCCAGCGACAGTACGATGGCCGTTCGCAGCACTTCCCAAAAGACACACAACACGGAACACTCACTATAAAACACTGCACGAAAACGGCGGCACAAAGATGACACTCCCAAGCCAAGGGCAGATGGGGGGGGGGGGGGGACCGGGAGGAGGGGGAAAAAGAAGGAGGGAGGAGAGGAAAAAACGAAAAGGAGGGAGAGGACTCAGAAGGGGAGAGAGGGGCAGGGCAGACGCGAGAGGGAATGAGAAAGAAAGGGCAGAGGAGGGAAATGCAAAAGGACTCAGGGGTGAGAAGGGGGCAGAGACAGGGGAGGTGGGGAGAAAAGAGGATGGAAGGGGGGGGAGAAGGAGCCTGGGAAAAGGACAGAGGAAAGGAGGGGAAGTGAGGATCAGAGTTGATAGGAGGGATAAATGGAGGGAGAGAGGGCATCATCTGGGAGGGGGAGTTGATGGAAGCCGCCTTGAGATGAAGGGTGTAGAGATGGAGGGTAGTGGGGACACAACAGTGAAGACGTCGCAGGTGGCGGGGATGGGAGAGGAGAGGAGCAACCAGGGGGTGAGGGGGATAAAGGCGGTGGGAGGTGTAGAGGATGCGGATATGTTCGAGGAATAGGAGCAGATGGGGGAAAGGAATGAGGTCATAGAGGATCCGCGTGGGGGATGGGAGGCGTATATGGAGGGCGAGGCGGAATCGCACTCTGAGGGTTTCCTGCAAACTTATGTTTGACGTCACATCAATCGCTGGGGGCGATCTGAAAGTTATATAATTTTAAAGACTCAAGCTTCCCGATTCTTGTATCTTTATTAGATGTACCAGATGATTAAAAAGTCAGTATAAATTTGAAAACTTAATAAACCACGGAATAATGTAGATAGAGAGGTAAAAATTGACACACATGCTTGGAATGACATGGGGTTTTATTAGAACAAAAAAAAAAGTTCACAAAATGTCCAACAAATGGCACTGGAAAGCAAAACGTCAGTGACTGCGCATGACAGTCGTGTATAAAAGGAGCTGTAACGAGAGAGAGAATCAGATGCGCCTGCAGTCGCAGCATGTTGACGTTACCTGAAAAGGCGCTTTTAGTGAAGCTGTATTATCAGAATGGGGAATGTGCTAGTTCAGCCTTACGATCCTATCGCCATAGCAATGGGATTCGAACGGGTAAAGGTCCGTTGACAACTGCAGCTGTGGCGAGAATGATTTCGAAGTTCGAATCCACGGGTTGTTTAGATGATAGACCCCGTAGTGGCCGACCGAGAACAAGGCGTAATGCTGCTGAGACAGTTCAGGAAGAAATGGAGACTGTAGCGGGTTCGTCTATGCATGGGGAAGTCAGCGCTCGTGCAGTCGCACGTCGCACCGGCATTCCATACACTACTGTTTGGTTGGCACTGAGGCGTACCCTCCGATGCTATCCGTACAAAATCCATTGGCATCATGAACTGTTACCTGGCGATTTAGTGAAGCGGAGGGCATTTGCGGTGTGGGCGTTCCAAATGGTGGCGGAAGATGACGATTGGTTGAGTAACGTGTTGTGGACCGACGAAGCTCATTTCACGCTCCGAGGGTCTGTAAACGCCAACAACTGCAGAATTTGGGCTACCGAAAATCCTAGAACTGTCGTGGAAACTCCATTGCACGACGAGAAAGTCACGGTATGGGTTGGATTTACCACATCTACCTTTATCAGGCCTTTTTTCTTCGAGGAAATGCGTGATTCTGGTTTTGTAACTGCTACCGTGACGGGTGAGAGGTACGCAGATATGTTACAGAATCGCATCATCCCCAGCCTGGCTGATAAACACCTGCTGGAACGTACGATGTTTATGCAGGATGGCTCTCCACCCCATATTGCTAGACGCCACTTCTGTCATGCTTGTCCTCCCAGGTCCCCAGACCTCAGTCCGCGCGATTATTGGCTTTGGGGTTACCTGTAGTCGCAAGTGTATCGTGATCGACCGACATCTCTAGGGATGCTGAAAGACAACATCCGACGCCAATACCTCACCATAACTCCGGACATGCTTTACAGTGCTGTTCACAACATTATTCCTCGACTACAGCTTTTTTTGAGGAATGATGGTGGAAATATTGAGCATTTCCTGTAAAGAACATTATCTTTGCTTTGTCTTACTTTGTTATGCTAATTATTGCTATTCTGACCTGAGGACGGGCGATCTGTCGGACATTTTTTGAACTTTTGGATTTTTTGGTTCTAATAGAACCCCATGTCATTCCAAGCATGTGTGTCAATTTGTACCTCTCTATCAACATTATTCCGTGATTTATTCAGCTTTCAAATTTATACTGACTTTTTGATCACCTGGTACATGCTTGTTACAACAGTGAAAGTCACAGGTTCCGATGATGACACTGTAGATCTGTCGAAACAGATCATTGTAGTGAAAAGAATTGCAATAGTTTGTGAAATAGGAAATACTACCGATCTGGGCTGTGCTGGTATAAGCTGTCGCCAGCACACCAGTCGGCAAAGATGTAGTGCGAAGGTCGGTAGTAGGCGCTGGACCAAGTGTGCATATCATGAGAGAGGCCAGACACACCGACAAGAAACATCCCGCCAACACCCACTCGACAGCATGTATTTAGACAGAAAGGCCGGCTGACTCAGTCTTCCAGTTGGCATCTGGCAGTTCATTTGTAGAGCGGATCACATGCTATGACAATACATATCGTCTAGGTTAGTGACTATAGCGAGACTAAAGTTTGTAATAGCAAGATTAGCGGTATTGTCTGCAAGAGGACTATTACCGAAGAGTTTGCGCCACAACACATGGACTATATTAAGTAAATGTTCTTGTAAATAAAGAACCGTATTAATTCCACATGTGCATCTGCGTTGTAGAAAGCGGATGCTGGCCACCCATAACAACAGCCCTCTCCCTTGCTTCCATGCGGTACAAGACTCTGCATTGGCAAACCTGATTCTTCAAGAACATATATTCATTCATCCTGCGAGCAAAGAATCTCAACGCTTATTCGATTTTGCGTGTTGTCGATATAGATACTGGCAAGATATCGATGCTGGGGATTACAAGGCCATATCGTAATTTCTAAAGCACTTCCTCAGACTAGCCCAAACATGCAAAAAGAAGCGAGTTGAGGACTTTAGCGTTTATATGTAGATGTAGAAGATTTAATAAAATATGTTTTACTCACGTACTAAAAAATGACAACTTACATTTTATGTTTGCATGCAGTAGCGTTCGTCTGTTAGACTTTTGACTGATGGTGAATGCAACATATGTTCTATAGGAAAACAGATATTTTTTATGCAGTATAATTACAGTTTAACCGTTTTCAGATTTTTTTACTTTAGTTGTACTGTGAAACCCCGCTTCTCGTCAAATTTCATGACTCTAGGTGAACGGGAAGTAGCCTACATGTTTTGATGAGTGAGTTCGCGATTATCAAAATACGTGACACGAATGGCCGAATCTTTTAATTGTATTAACTTAGAAGCTTGAATGTTTGTACACCACTACGAGACCGTGCCCTTAGCGACGTAAATTTGAATTTGACATGCCAACCTGCTCACGAGAAAAAGGAGTCTTAACAGACGGACAGGGAAACGGATGGATAAAAATTGATTTAAAAAAATTTCTTTCATTGTGGTATAGTTACAAAGTAACAATTTTCGGATTTTTCTTGGACTTGTAGTGCGAACCTGTGCGTCTTTTCTAATTTCATGATTCTGGGTTCACGGGAAGTACCATATGAGTCATGATGAGTGAGTTGGCAAGTATCAAATTATGTGACATAAATGACCGTATCTTCAGATTGCACTGACTTCGACGATTGAAATTTTTACTCCGCCAAGGGACCATAGGTCTTAGTATGGGACAAAAATTCGAACTTGACACACCAATCTCTTCAAGAAGAAAAAGGGTCTGAACACATGCACAGACAAATAGGCAAACGGATAAAAAATGACAGACACGCATTTTTTTGAGCTATATAATCGCTTATACTGTGGAAGCTTGCTTCTTAACAAATTTCAGGATTCTGGGTCAACGTGAAGCAACCTGTAAGTTTTGATGTGTGAGTTTTCGAGTATCAAAATATGTGACACAAATGACCGTATCTTTTGACTGAACTGACTTAGGAGCTAAATTTTTCAAACTACCAAGGGACCATAGACCTTAGTACTAAATTTCAACGTGATACGTCTACTCATTCTTAAAGAAAGGGATTAGACAGATGGACAGCAAAGTGATGGAGTAAGGGTTCCGTTTTTTCCGATTGATCTGTGGAATCCTAAGAACTACATTAGAAGAAGCAAACACCACGCCAGATATGCACAGCTTGTTTATCAGTGTACAAAACGCCTCTGTTCGTCTGAATAGTTTTCCCGAACCTTATATTATTCAGTATTTAGTTGGCCACGGCGTCTGCAGCTAGTTATAACGCCAGTACGGAAACGCTGATCAACTCCTAATTCTAAGTGTCCTCTTTCAGTGACGAACCATTCTATGGATAATTTGTCCTTCCAGAGCACTAATGTTGCTTGCATTACGCCCAGAAGCAAAATAGCGAAAACTTACGACATTAGTTGACACCAGTATATCGCAGTCCTATGGTAGGCGCTCGTCACTTCTGAGTTCACAGAGGTAGTTTTTAGGGATCCGTGCCTCTATTTGTAAAAACGGAATCCCTACAGAATCGCTTTGTTGCCTGTCTGTCTGTCTGTCAGACCGATTGTTAAGAATCCTCTTTTCTCAGGAACGGGTATACCTATCGAGTTAAAATTTACGTCACGTGCTGAGGTCCATAGTCCCTAGGTGGTAAAAAGGTCAGTGCAATCTGGTTCTACTTGCTAATGAAGCGATGGTGAAAGGGAAGGTATCACCGTTGAGTGACCCTGGGAAGATACATGATGACTTAGGCAAAATTTCTAGTTGGTGTGATGAGTGGTAGCTTCTGTAAATGTAGAAAGATGTAAGTCAGTCCAAATGAACAGGACAAACAATATGCTGATATTCGAATGTAGCATTAAATAACTAGGCTTAACGTTGCACAGCGATATGAAATGGAACTCGCACGAAAGGACTGTAATAGGGAAGGTGAATGGTCAATTTGTTTATTGGGAGAAAGTGTGATTCTTCTGTAAAGGAGACACCGTAGAGAACGCTAGAGCGACCAATTCTTGAATACTACTCGTGTGTGTGAGATCCGCTCCAGGTAGGATTTAAGGAAGACGTCGAAGTAGTTCAAAGGCGTGTCGCTAGACTTGTTATCGGCATCTTCAATCAACACACAAGCATTACAGAGATACTTATTGAACTCAAATAGGAATCCGTCGACGAAAGATGTCAGAAAACCAGCATTTGAGATTGACTACAGAATGTTTCTGCTATCACCAAAGTACATTTCGCACAAGGACAACGAAAACTAGATAAAAGGAACTAGAGCTCGTAAGGAGTCATATAGACGGTCGTTTCTCCATCGCTTCATTTGCTAGTGAAAAGAAATCGATAGTAGTGGTACAAAGTACCCTCTGCCATACATCGTAAGGCAGTAGATGTAGAAAGATGGATCCTGACATATCGTGGGGACCAGGTTCATCTATTTTACACGTGCATGAAACTTGTGCGATTACATAAGGCATTCGGAGTACCTATGGTATGGTGTGAGTCAAGCAGCCACATCACAATGTGCTGGTTTCTGGCAAATATCAGCGAATTTTTCTGCAAAACTCTTACATATGCAAGGTATACAGACGTTCTTAGAGTTTCTCAATGAATTCCAGACGATCCAGTCGCTTGTCCAATACCAGGAACTCCTACAGAATACGCAGTTTTTTAAGAAACGCAAGAAGAAAGTTCTTTCATCTTCCGGTCTTTCTGACCTCGTACGGCGCCTGGTGCTAGCAAAAGGTAAGCTGAAATGTTCATAGTTGGCCCTAAGCAATTTAACTTGCACGACCGGATACACCAACTTCACATGTGTAGTTGTTTACGATGAGCGACACTATTGGTACAGTACAGACGTTCAAGGTCTCATGTGAAGCCTCGTGTTGGATCACAACACTGAAGCATGGCGACTGTTCATCGACTCACCTAATAACCGTTTGAAAGCACCATCGTTACATAATGGAAATTAATATGCATCAATACTGACTGAACATTCTACCCACCTGAAAGAGATATTTGAAACTATGTCACAACTTCCTGGATAAAAAAATCACTAAACCGAGTATAAATGGTGTACTTGTAGTATTTTCAAAGTTCTCACGATTTACAGATTTGAATCCAACTACGGAAAACGTAAATGTCGACATTTTGATATCGGTCACAGAATTTAGTAATATGTTTACCCAGTTTTCAACACTTGAAACAGTGATTATGTTCATCAGCAATCGATTTGTTTCAGCTTATGATACTAAACTTGGAGGTAGGATATGTGAGATCTTCAGAAATTCTACTCTTGACGAGTGAGAAATGGAAGATTAAATTCTTCAAAAAGATATGTCCTTTAAATCATGTTTTGCGGCTTCAAGCAGGTTACGGACTCTGGTGAACAGGAATGAATATTCCACTCTCATTAGTGTTACTTCGAGAACTTATCATTGTTTTGGCTCCACATTGTGATTTCAAATTTTTATATATGAGAATCATCAAGAATAAATACCGATCCAGCCTGGCAGATTCACATCTAGATGACCCATTAAGAATAGCTTGTTCCAGCTATATACCAGATGTTTCTTAACTTGCAGTGAATATGCAACGTCAGATTTCACATTAATAATGGACTTTGTAGATCTAATTAGTTTTAATTATAATTCTTTGACATACCTTTACGGCGTTACCCGTTTGTAGTAGTAGTAATACTAAAATAGTTATTGTGATGGTAGCGGCGCCTGTACCACCTTAGGGATGAGTTAAATGTGCTTGAATAAATAAGAAATTTGGATCAGAATACTGTTGAATGGCTAAGTTTAAGGGGCTATTAGTATGAATTTTATTCTGTAGTATCACCTACAAACGTCAGTAATTTCTAACACTTAATCTACAATGTACTAAGCTTGTCAAAGAAACGAAAGACAAAATAATTGATTGATTCAGATATAAGACTGAGGATGATGCTTTTCCAATAAGTTATTATCTACATGCAGAATTTCGGGTCTTACGTTGTTTTGAGGTCACCCATGAAATTTACAGTTTTTATCTTAATAAATCAAAATCTGCCCGTAAGAAAGGTATCAGACTTTATACAATTTACATACTACAACATGTATTACTGAAATTTATCCAAAAATCTGTAAGCCATGTAACATACGTATCATTAGTCGGTAGCAATTACATTGAACACCTCAGAAATTAAAGCGTTGGATCAACTGAAAGTTATGATGAAACATGGGAAATTGCTCCACCCCAAGATGAAGAAAATTTTCTCATGAACACAACACAAAAAGCATGTGTGTTAGCTATAGCAGTGTGGGGTTTTATGGTCGGTCTGCTGTTAGCTATCCACAAAGGATAAGTCACTATGAACTGCACAGTGAACGCATTTTAGTAGCCAAAAGACATGAAGCCAACATCGACCAAATTAGTAAAATTTTATATGTCAATCTACTCCGTGACGATGAGGAAACTGAAATATATGATGAGATAAAGGAAGTTTTTTAGATAGTTAAGGGATACGAAAATTGAATTGTAACTGTTGACTAGAATTCGCTAGTAGTAAAAGGAAGAGAAGGAACAGTAGAAGGACAATAAGGATCGAAAGAGTAAACTAGCTGGTAGAATTTTGCACAGAACGTAATTTAATCGTCAATAACAGTTAATTTAACAATAAAGAAAGAATATTGTATATGTAGAAGACCCTTGAAGAAACTGGAGGGCATCATAATTACTTATATAATGATGAGCAAGAGATTTTGAAACCAGATTTTACAATGGACAGCATTTCCAGGGGAAGATATGGACTCTGACCACAATTTATTCGTTATGAACTCCAGATTACAACTGAAGAAATTACCAAAACGCAGGAAATGAAGCATATGGGATTGGGATAAACTGAATAAACCAGAAACTGTTGACAGTTTCATAGGAAGCATTAGGAAACGTTGGACTGAAAAGAGGGAATGCTTCCAGATATGAAATAGATAAGGTAGCAGAGGATCACATAAGAAAACGAAAATGCCTAGTAGACATCGCAAGACAGTGGAAGCTATATTGAATGTGATGAAAGAGCAAGATATAAGAACTTAACAAATGAGGCAGGTGAAACTGAATACAGACGTCCTATAAATTAAACTGACAGTAACTGCAAAGTGGCTAAGTTATAATGGCTAGAGCACAAATGTAAGGCTATACGACCAAGCATGAGTAGCTAAGCCTATAGAAAAATTAAAGATATTTTTGTAGAATAGACACGCAGCTGTATGAATATCAAGAGCTCGCATGGGAAGCCAATAGCAAGCAAAGAAAGGAATGATGAAAGGTGGAAGAAATATCTAAGAGATCTATATAAGGGAAACAAGCTTGAGGACAATAATATAAAAAGAGCAGTAGACAATATGGGATGGAAGATATGACAGCAAGAGAGGAATTTGACAGAACATTGGAGATCTAATTGGAACCAAGGCCTCTGAGTAGACGACACTCCTTCATAATTGCAGTATTGACGTCCTTACGAGAGTTAATCATGTAAAAATGATTCTGCTTGGTTTACAAAGTATTCGAGACAAGCGAAATACCGTCAGAGTTTGGGAAGAATCTAATAATTCCAGTCCCGAGGAAGGCAATGCCAGTACTACTGAACCATCAGCTTAATAAAACGCTGACTCAGATTCTTTATAGAAGAAATGAAATTGTAGAAGCCGACGGCGAGGAAGATCAGTTTCGGTTCCGGGAAATGTAAGAACGCGCGAGGCGTTACTAACACTACTATTTACCCTAGAAATTTTTTTAAGAAAGGCTTAGTTTTAGAGAAAGCTTTTGTTAAAGTTGACTGGAACACAGTGTTTAAAATTATAAAGGTAGAAAGTATAAAATACTGAAAGCGAAAGACTGATAAAAATTGTACAGAAATCGGACTGCAATTATAAGAATCACAGAACAAGGAAAGGAAACCTTAACTGCGAAGGAATTGAGACAGCAAAATAGCCTATGGCTGACGTTATTCAGTCTGTACACTAAGCTGTGATGGAAACCTAGCAGAAATTTGGAAAAAGAAATAAAGTTCAGGGAGAAGAAATAACACTCTGAGGTGTGCTGATGGCATTGAGCTCCAGAGAGACGGCAGAGGATTGGAAAGAGCAGTTGTACAGAAAGGGTAATACCTTAAAATAAGTCTTCTGAGTCACATTTGGTTACACACCGAGTGATCCACTTAGATTCAAAGTGCCAATCAATGCTGAGCTCAACAGTAAAAGTTTGTCATACTACAAACATTCCTTCAGTTCCATGTGTTTCATAGAAGACTGACACAATAACCTTTCAAACCCTGAGACAGGTATATCTAGTAAATTAATATCCCTTAATTATTCAGTTGAGGTGGTGATTAACAGATATAAAACAGCAAGACACATTTTGTAGTTTGTCAACTATTAAGGAAGGATGGCTCTATTTTCTAGATTTTTGTTGTACTCAAAAAACTTCACCTACCGGTGTCTCGTGGTCGTTATAAGTGCAGTTTCAACTTATGCTGTTGTTATTGGCTATTAGCATTTGTCAGAGGAAATTATTGCTTAAGACTGTGAATGTCTTGTAATATGATACGGTTAGCTTACTAGCAGGATTTGGGTATTGCATTTTTACTTTATTTACCAATTAGAATGTCACAAAGGAGCCAAGTATCTACATGGCTGTACACAGAGTTGCAGCCTAAAATGCGATCTTCCCACAGAGTGCTAGTTTTTAACAAAGTGGGAGTGTCATCTGAATAGTGAAACTGCACCAGCATTATGGTGACGGTAGGAGGGAGTTGCGTAACATCGGTGGCGCAAGAACTTCTGGAAGTGAAACCGGTACGCCACATCAAATTAACTGCAGCCCATGCGACGGTGCTTTGCTGTGTGCGGTAACGTTCCGAACGCAGTGTGCAAGTTTATGTAACCCTACTAGGGAATGGGATGGCAGCTCTCAAATGTGCACATCGACCAGGATTCAGAATCCGTATTAATAAATATCAAGATCTCCTGCTTTACCATGGCCGTAAACAATGAATTCCGATGAATAAAGGAGGGTGAAACTGGCTATTTCATTAACGTCACAGTCTGCATCTACACAAGAAATCCTAATTAGCACGGGAATCTCGTACAGTGTCGTTCACTTACACAGGGCTTTCTAAAGAAGCTGCTGAGATCGTTTTGAAATGACGGCATCTAACTTTTGAACGCATCGCGCAGGTAAGCTCTTAAAAAGGTAAGATAATTCTGCTACTTTGGCCCGCTCGTAACAGGTTTGTCACAGTTTCTGCTCTCCACAACAAGAGTAGGTATTGTGAAAATAAGGCGCAGCCCCTTCCTTGGAAGCAAGCAAATTTATTCATGGAATACTTAATACAGCTTAACTGCCAGGATTTTAGGCATTACAAATTCAAGTAAACTGTTTGCATTTCTGAGTGTTTGCAAATCTGTCGCGACTTGGGCAACTGGTTAGGCTTCGGGTATTATGAGTCTTACCGTCCGTTCTCTAGCGCAGTATGAGTTGGTGGCTGTATAACAACGATTTCCAACGTTTTCCCTTCGCTTTGCACGTACTCTAACACACACCAAGAAATTTCAGTAGAGACTTTTACTCATACATGTCTTGCAAGAAATTTAAAGACGTCGTGTTTCTGTTAGTTTTACGGTTAAAATCATTTTCCTGTGATCATTTTTTGCTCAACTAGAATTTAAGAACTACTCAAAAGACCATTGGCTCTATCAGCAAATCTACGAACGTGTGTGGGTCTAGATTGTAGTTTAGTATGGAATGCCGGCCGTAGTGGCCGAGCGGTCAGAGGGTTAGCTGCCCTCTGTAATAAAAAAACTGAGTTAATGGATCAACGATGAACTGAAACGGGGGTCTTGCGACGTCCGCACCGAGCAGATACAAAGAACGGAGACGAACAAAATGAATTAAAAAAAGAAAAAAAAAAAACGGTTCTAGGCGATACACTCTGGAACCGCGCAGCCGCTACGGTCGTAGGTTCGAATCCTGCCTCGGGCATGGATGTGTGTGATGCCCTTAGGTTAGTTAGGTTTAAGTAGTTCTAATCAGCCTTTTAAAAACAAAGAAGAATGTCGTTTGCTGAAGTATTTGCACTCACATTCCTGTCCGAGTATTCCATTCTGCATTCCGTAGTTTTGCTTAATTGTTTCATACCAATACAGCAAATTTAGTCCGTCCAACTTGTACTGGAACCGAGGATATATGTGTAATGATTTGATAGTCACCAGAATGTAAAAATTGGAATAACGTTAAGAAAAATAAACAATAAAACTCGTGAATAGTTAACATTTATGAAGGTGACAGAATGAGCTCAGAACTTTCAGTGCAGTGCAAGTGGGTCTCGATGGTCTCTGTTATTGAAATCTGGCAGCGTAGAAGTCTAAATCCAATGCAGGCTATGCGTAGATTTAGACGAATATCGACCGAAACCATTCCAGGATATCCAATCTGTGGAAATTTTCACTCAAATTGCCTTTTCGTTTTAGGGATAGAAAAAAATTCTCTTGGGATAACGTAAGTGGGAACATTTGTCGGCGCCATAGCTCCAGTAATAGTTACAGCCTACTTGTATTTCAACAAAGGGAGCACAATTTCCCGTGGAGTCCTTGATCTGTACAGGTACAATACTTCTGCCTTAGAAATAGATAGTCTGAGCGTGCTGATGCATAAAATGACATTCGAAGCTCCGAAAGCCTAATTTAACAGCTTTCAACCAAAGGAATGAAATCGCCTCTGTAACTGAACAGTGCGAGTGGCTGACTTACTAGGGCTCAAGATGTAAAACTGCGGACTCACAGGAATTTTACAGGTATCGAGATTGGAACAGCCACAGTTCAGTCATGTGGGAATAGCAGAGTAGAGCAGTCTACGGCTTTGGGGCCGAAATTCGTCGTCATCCACCGTGAGATCTGTGTGCTAACCATGTGTGTCCATATAGCCCACTAACGCCGTTGAGCGGCATATTAAACACTACCAACAGCAGTTTCATGTCAAAAATTACATTATATTTGTTTAAAAGTCGATATCTTCGTGTGAATGATTATTGCGAGAGTGAATATGAAAACTCCCCAGGAAGAACGATACTTTTTCTGGATTTTGTTATTTGTGCTGAATGTTGTCGCTAGATTAGCTGCAGTAATTTAATTTCTTTTTTCGTGAGAACGTAATCAGTTTTTTATGTTGTTTGCATGCTGTATTCCACTAACGATTTATCTTCGTTGGAAACAAAAGAAATGGAATTTGTAATCAAAAATTACTTTAACATAAAATCTGATACGTTAATTGAATTTTTTGATGAACTGATGTTTTCCTTTGCAATATGATGAATAACAGTCTGTTTCTTTTTCCCGATGGAAAGTAAACAAAATACCAACACGAAGTAATTGCAACTTCGATGTTACAAAGAGCGTTCACCTCATTTTCAATTTCGCAGTGTTCTAGATTATCCATGATTTTGATCACACGCAAAGCTGAATCTGTATTTGGAGAGACGTCTTCGTAGGGCTCTTTAATTTAGTAGAAGAACATACGGATAAATATATGAACATTTTTCTAATGTGAAACGTGAGTATTAATTAACATCATCTCTTCGCAGCTATGTTTTCGTTGTCCTAGTGTGGATTTGCGTAGGAAGACAGTTTGCTACATTATTGTTATGCATGCAACAAGCTGCTTGCCATTATGTTCCAAAACGCCGCTCATGAAATGGGATATTCCGGTTTTCGTACCTCTGGTTCTATTGGTGATAAAAGCACGGTTAAATGTTTCTGATAGCCTATGGGCTAGGGACCATTTGTGTACAATACAGAAGGATGGTCTTAGTATCATCATCCTACAGTACAGGATGGAAGTATGATTAAAAACTTCTTCCTGCTTAGACAAATTGGAAAAATCGGTTGATTCTTTGTGCATTTGATGTGGTCTACGGTGCGCTTGATGGGACTTGTGGAGGAACCATTAGTTCGTGGGTTGTTTCTCGGAAAAACGCAAAAACGTTTTTCAATATATTTTCGTCTTTACTAGCGGAACAAAACCCAGCCGATTAGTCCATTAGTCCAAGATGGTTATGTCCAGAAAGTGTCAGAAATTATTACAATGTCTTCCCAGAGTTTCAAAGCTACTCTACTCGTACACGTAAAACATGCTCGTAAAAATTAAATAAATTGATTAGTAGCGGGTATACCCGCGATGTATTAGTGATTTAATTAAATTGAGTGGTATAGCAGTGAATGAATGAATTAATGAATGAGGCATTTGCGTAAAATGATGAGCGGTTTTCGAAGAAATCACAAAAAAGAGTTTTTCACAATTTTTCCGCCGTCAGCAGCGTGCCAAACACCAGTCACAGATTCCAAGACGCCTATCCACATTAAACGGCTGTATCTTTTACCATATATTCCAAAAATACCGCCCTGGAATAACCTTGAACATTTTCTAGACATCTTCATCCGTTTCCGAGATTCAGTGGTTTCAAATAACTGTATTTGTGCACGTAAAATATGTTAAGGCGAAGACGTAAATTATAAAGTGACATAGCACGGATAAATATGATGTAAAGTGTCTCCATTATCATCAGAAGAGATCTGCAAACTCTACGTTATAGTACCGAAGCATATAAGTAATTTTTGTACACTTAAAATACGGTCAGATGTGTAAAATTAGTTTTGCGTTATTTCAGTTTCACATAAATAAAGTACGAAAAATTTACTGACCCTAAAGGAGTACAAAAAAGGCGAATATGGTCCTGTTTAATAGATTAACTGAAAGGTGGGGTACCAGCTGCCTCCTCCTATCTTCCTCAGCAGCTTTAAAAATTTTCACAAAAATATAAGCGTGCGAACATATTCCCGATTTTCTATGCTGAGAGAGAGGGTGGCAGCGGGAAACAGACGGGAGAATAATAACTGCTGGAAGATAGTAGACAGTGGTTGTTCTATAGAAAGAACGAAGGAGACAATGGCAATTTGAACGACAGGGACACCATGGCATTGGAATGTAGTTAGACAGAAAGAGAACAGTGCTTGGAAAAGAGTGATGGATACAGTGCTAATGGAAGGGTAATAAAATGAAGGAGAAAGTGAAAGTGGGTGAGAGCCAGAGATAGTGAGAGACAGAGCGTATCGCAATGACAACGAGGAAGAGAGAGACAGTAACAATGGAAAGAGATAGTAGCAGTGGGAAGGAATGAATGAGATAGTAGCGATAACAGAGAACGACACGGAGACAATGACAGTGACGGGAGACTGCAGTAGTAGGACAGAACGCAGGTGACTCTGACTGTGAGGCAGAGGACAGTGACCATTGGAGAAGCACAAAGAGATAATCACAACGAAACGGGCCGAATTATTGAGTGAGAATGGACAGTTGGGAGTAGATGAGCATGAGAGACTTATAGCGATAGAATATTGGGTATGAGCGAGTTACAGTTAGGGCAACATGTGGGTGTGAGAAATGAGTTGCATGTTAAGAAAAGCGCCAATATGTTTACATGCTAATATTTCTGCGAAATTTTTTTAAGGAACCTAGGAAGGTAGTATGAGGCAGCTGGTATCCCAATTTTCGGTCATAGTCTTTCAATAAAGAGGAGCATATTCGCCTTCTTTGTACTGCGACAGGAGTGTTTGTTCTCTGATTCTATAAAACCTTAAGCCGTTCATAAACAGGAGCTGGTCAAGTATGAAGTTCAGTCGAATTTCAGTAGTGTGTCAAAGATCGTAGACTATTCTGGATTATCTTAGGTAATATTGGTAGAAAATTGAATTTTTTTTTTATTCCAGCACTTTTACAAAATATTGCCAAAATCCCTTTGACACTCCATACAATTGTAGAGTAATATCAAGTACTTAATCACTGATGTTAGCCAGTCTCATGGATTTAACCGTATGACTATCACGTGCTACATAGGTATTAAACATGCCGAGACAACAGAAAAATGTCACTTTTTAGTTGAAAGTCTTTTCTGTGGGCAATGCCTGTTTTGAGCTGCAGAAGCTGTTTTTATGGACAGTGTGTGAAGAATGATCTCTGGTTGCATTCGATTTATTCATGCACAGTGGTAGCTATTGTAAAAAGAATTGTGACCGTATGATTAAATTACAATAGAAAGACATTTATCTTTTTTTTTTTTTTTTCCTCCTTGATAGAACGGTTGTCACAAGGCAACCGCTAATTCAGTGTTGTTCAAAGTGGGTGGCGCACTGGTTAACAAAATGTATTAATATTTGAAAGAGCTTGAAGTCGTACACTAAAATAAAGATTAAGATTTGAATCTTCTGTGGTTTATCAAATTAATTTTTCATCTGTGCTGCAATGATTCCATTATCAGAGCCATGGCCGAATCTTCCGTACACTCGTTCCTGAAGTCGTCCATGATGCTTGATTTTGAACTCTCGCCGTTACTTTTTTCAGTGTTGCAAGAACTGGGGAAACATTAAGTTTACGTGCATTGGTTTAAAGTAACAATCAAAATTCCAATTATATTGTGGGCCTGAGATTTGAGACGGGCAGCATAGAGTATGTTATCGGTGCTTCGAGCTGATTAGTCCAGTTCGGCATAAATAAAGAAAAAGTCCTTAAGCACAGTAACGGCGCGGATCGTATATCTGATTAAGATTTATGTAGGTGCTAAACCGATTACTCTGTTGTATCCGCAGCGACGATGACCTGCTCTACAAAACAGAAAAAGTTCAAATGGCTCTGAGCACTAACATCTGTGGTCATCAGTCCCCTAGAACTTAGAACTACTTAAACCTAACTAACTTAAGGTCATCACACACATCCATGCCAGAGGCAGGATTCGAACCTGCGACCGTAGCGGTCGCGCGGTTCCGGACTGAGCGCCTAGGTAGAAAAAGTAATTAGTCTGAAATTTACCGGCAGACTAAGTCTGTGTTCCGTTTCGGGACTCGAAACATGACCTTTGCTTTTCACGAGCAAATACTTTGCCAATTTTTTCCGTCGTTGTTCGTCAGCAATTCTGCACAGATATCACACATCTTTCAAAATTCGGTCGATGGGAATGTCCGTTTCTTATTTTTATTTTTTTAGAGGGGGTGACCATTCCTCTAACCAAACACGCTTATCTACAGTGCCGGATGAACTATCGAATCACAACTTACGACGGAGGAAAAGTCACAACACGTAATGAATTCTGGAGAACATAATTGTCCAGGTAACATATTTCAGTGATTAACATTGCATGATCACAGGTTAAATTTTGGAAAATTTTGGTAAGGTCTTATGGGACCAAACTGATGAAGTTATCGGTCCCTAGGCTTACACATTACTTAATTTAACTTAAACTAACTTACACTAAGGACGACACACACACACACAAGCATGCCCGAGGGAGAACTCGAACCTCCGACGGGGAAAGCAGCGCGGACCGTGAAAAGACTCCTACGCGCGCGGCTACCCCGTGCGGCCATCACAGGTTAATGTAAGCGCGAGATAAGCTATTGCAAATGTGAAATGTTGGTACATTAACAACCAGTGTAACCTCCATAATATTAAATACAAGTGTGCATTGATGTACGTGTGCCGTATGCAGGTTTCTGCGACGGAGTTCTGTGGCTGTATCACTTGGTCTGTCAATACATGGACGAATAATAATGTTAGTGGATGACACTGGAGTTGTCGTCCGATGATGTTCGATATGTGGTCGACTGGAGAGGGATCTGGTGACCGAGCAGCCCAAGGTAACATATCAACACTCCGTAAAGCATGTCGGGTTACAACAGCGGTATGTGGATGAGCGTTATTATGTTGGATACGTTCATGAATGGCACCACAACAGGTCGTATCGCCACCCTTACGTACAAATGTGAAACAAGGGTGCGATAACCAAGATTGTGCTCCCGCTGTCATACGAAATCTCATCCCAGACCAGAACTCTAGGTGTAGGCCAGTGTGTCAAGCACAAAGACGGTTTGGTTGCTGGCCCTCAGCTGGCCTACTTCAAATCAACTCACGGGCATCTCTGGCCCCGAGGCAAAACCAGCTTTAATCAGAAAACACATCAGGCCTCCACTCTGCCCGTTAATTGGCTCTCACTTGACACTATTCGAGTTGAAAATGGTTGTGGTTTGGGGTGAATGCAATAACACTACAGGAATGACGTTACAGGACTTATGGCTCGGAGCTCTCCATGAAGTAACCTATTTGTAACAGTTCGTTGTGTCACCGTGGTGCCAACTGCTGCTTAAATTACTGCTGCAGATGCAGTACGATGCTCCAGAACCATACATCGAACGAGACAGTTTTCCTTCTCTATAGTGCCACGTGGCTGTCTGGAGCTCGGTCTTCTTGCGACTGTAGATTCGCGTGTACAGTGGCTATATTCCTGCCAAGTCCTTCTGCAGTATTGTAGAAGGAACATCTAGCTTCTCGTAGCCCTATTACACGACCTCGTTGAAGTCAGTAAGGTGTGGATAATGACGTCTTTGTCACGATGAGAGGGCATTCTTATCTAACTTCAACTCATCACGTCCAGTCCAGAACGTAACTAACGCTCAAGACTGTTACAACGTGTATTTCAAGCAAACTCCATTTGCATCCTCATACTGAAGCTACTAGCGCCTCTCTTAAGCGGGTGTTTCTATATCTGAAGTATTTACAGTATATAATTTCGTTTATTTCGCACATCTACTTCTTGTTGCGATTTTTTTCCATCGGCGTATTTATACACACAAAAATTTAATATTTTTCTGGGACAGTGGTCAACAGAATACTAGTCAAGACAAATGATCATCATGACACAAATAAAATAGATGTCTCCTCATAAGTATATCCCTCTCTTTGTAGTGGACTTATTTTGTAACGTTGTCTGATATTAGTGAACAACGTTGTAACTTGTTGAAATTTCTCACACTGCAGTGTTTCAGTAACGGAGGAGAAAAGCCATGAACATTGTTGGTTACCGGATGGAGACAGAAGCAAAAAAATCTGTGTAACGTACCCTTCACGCGTCCAATGTAGCCGCTAGAGAACTCTGTGAAACACCTCGTCATCATAATCATTAAATTCTAAAAGCTATACCTCGTCGCTACGTTGTATTTTGTGGTGTCCTCTTCATCTATTGATGAGTTTAGCATTTTGTTACTTCCGGCAAATGCCACTTATGGAATGCTTTTCGGTACTTGGTGGAAAATAGTGGGGTAAAACGTACGCTCTGGGTAATTGTGTGCGTTTGCGTGTGTGTGTGTGTGTGTGTGTGTGTGTGTGTGTGTGTGTGTGTGTGTGTGTGTCTGTCTGTCTACGTAACATCCGTATTGGATCTGTCAAGCAAAGTCAGTGTTACCCCTTTGCTAATTCTTGTAGTTAATTACGGTCGCCGTTCCAAAGGTTCTCGTGGTTCAGCTATTCTGTACCACTGCCGTGTACGAAATTCATTTCATCGGACTTCGTCTTCCTGCAGGATGATGCTGAAAGAAAACTCTTCAGTACTTATCACTACTGAAATAATCATTTTCCTACTTTCTTCAATGATACTTCCCTATCTGAATAGCTGAAGTCAAACAAACGACAGGCTCGTTTTACCAGAACGCTCTGAGTAATGAAAATCATCTAACTCAATACACATTAAAGTGTTTTTGGCAGCGCCAACGATCAGAATAACTCAGTTCAAAGACAGTCTTCATTTGTCCCGATCCTTTACAATGTCGATGACCTTATTGCTGCGAGGAGTTCACCGCATCTTCAACGTGTACTTTCAAAGTTCCACTACAGTCTTCCACAAGAGACAATGATCCTTTTTTGTTTTTCGTTGCATGTTTTGGTTGCTGCATCTCCATATATTGTCTGTACCACCTGCACCTACAGATACAAGGGGGCTAACGCTAAACTAAGTTAACACAGAACACGACAGCCTTTGGCCACAGTAAGAAATGACACCATGTTCTAATAAACCTCATGTTACGCTACACACTCCCCCACTAATGCCAAAGATGTCGTACCATTTCTCAACATATAAATATTATCATCATATAACTTGTAAGAATGATTAAATCCTTTCGCATAATTGTTATCTAGCAATGCAAGTACTATATTCTTACATTATTAATACAATTCAAACTTTAAGTCTGTAATACTAGTAGTACATGTTTCCTGCAGTTTGTGGAAAGGGCTTATAGAGTTCCTTTGCAGATAATTACTTACATACATTAGATAATAATACTATTCCTTTCTAAATTCATATACCATTTTGTGTTGCATCGTACAGGGTATTTTTTGTAGGCTACTCATGTAGGCTAGTAGTCGATTTACACTTGGTATAAATCTCTTGGATAGATCCTTTTTTGATGCTTTACACTCATCACCATACTTTTCACATGAGTTATTATATTCACCTAATTATTAGCCATTTAGAAAATTCGTCTGTTCACTTTAAATTCACTTGTAACTGTATACACTCAAATATCTAAATTTTCATGATACAGGCACATAATACTAATAAATCATCCCTGTACATCATGATCCACGTACGTTACTAAAACTTAATGACGTCATAAACTTTTTCACTCATGTGAAAAACTGTCACTCGAATCCCACTTCATTAGTTTCACAAATAAAATATTAATACCTTTCTGTAGGTTGTGTCTTTATTTATCAGTGTTAATGCCCCAGATACATTCCGTAAAATGCAATATAAAGGTGCCGCCCATTTCATTTTAATATATCAGACCCACTGTTAGTCCACCTTCCCTTGGGTTTGCCTACCAATTATAACTTACTTTACTCTTAATGCGGGTTCACTTCACCGTCTATTCCACATCGTCTGCGTAGTATCTAATTCTGTTATGTGTTACTTTATAACATTATGTGAAGAAACTTCGTTACTGTACTTGATGCCAACCTAAACCCTTTGCCATCCAGGTTAATTGGTTTTGTTGGCTTATACCCTATTATGTATACCAAAGTTCACTTCCTCTAAATTAATCAGTAACTTCATCTCTACAAACTAGAGGCTTTCTTATCACAACTGTATAGAAATAAATTTCCTGAAAATACTGCAATTCATTTTACGTTCTTTCTACAACAATTACACTCTCAGATTTGCTCACAGTGGTATCTTGACCACTCTCGACATCCAAACTATTAATGTCTACCTGGGATCTCACTTTGTCTCATAGAGTAATACTTGTTATTACTCCGGTCCAAGTAAGCCGGTAATTTTCTTGATGTCGCATTTTGTCCCTCGTTCACCTCCTACGAAAGAGTGGCTCGTCTAAGTTGTGTCAACCAAATATTTGCCTAATTGTCGATGCCTTATCATGAATTATTCATTTTCTGGGACTCCTGTGAATACAGGTTTAAAAAGTTGTGTTACAGTTTCACATTCAGAGCGTCGGAAACGAAATCTCAACAAATCCCTATTGCAAAGCATGAAGAAAGAGAAGTTCAACACATGAAGAAAAAAACATTTACTCGTAACTCGTTTTATCATAGTAAGACTGTCCGACATTCTTCATACATATTATTCATCTATGCTACACCTCCCCTAGAAAAATACTAAATCTTCATTCTATATGATGTTCATAAAGTATAAAAAGTTTCCCTGTCAACAAAAAAGACATATGGACCACGTAATCCAGTTAAAACATGTTAAAAATGTGTTTTCAGTATTTAAACTGACTGTAAATCGTTAATTCATTAATTCATTCCCGTTTAAAACGTGATAATAATATACATATACATAAAAATCATGAATATATATATATATGGTCACATTCGCAAGATATCTTGTAGATCCCAGGTGTTCTAAGACCTGCCGCATCTTTAATTGGTCTAGATTGTTGCAAACCTTTTTGAGAGGCCTAAGAATCGTTTTTATCTTGTTTCTTTCCAACAGGCGGCTTATTTTGCCCGACACGGAGCCGCAGAACGGCAAGAAGGCAAGTTTATTTTCCTGCTCGTCGTCGGTGGCCTTACTGTGATTCTTAATTTAGATCACTTCATTCATTAGGTGAACACTATAGTGGTTGCTCCTGAAGACCTTGCATAGGTAGCTCAGAGACTGATATATAGGGCGAGTCACCTAACATTACCACAGAAAATACCTCACAAACCAATTACACAGACCGAAAGTGATGAGACGGGCTGGTGTAATACAAACCACTGAGAAATGCACGGAAGTGTCATTTTCAACACATACTTACTTTTTTTAAATGGAAATCTGTTGTTATTTTTAGTACAACTGAAAATACAAACAAATACTTAATCATTGCCGTTTTTTACATTGTAAAATGTTAAGTGCATCCGGAGTAATCTGTAACAAAGTAATCGCTACAGTAACTCCTCAGCAGTTCAGTCGTGTGTATAGGGGAGAACCGAAATAATTAAGGATACAAAAAGAACAGTGATGTAACGCAGATACAGAAGAGACATGAACAGCATGTTACGTCTTCATGCTAACACTTTTAGTAGCTCTGTAGGGGTATGTTACGAGTTTCTCTTTCTAAGTGTTTGCATGTAGCGCTTGCTGAAATAGTTCAAATAGCTCTCAGCACTATGGGACTTAACTTCTCAGGTCATCAGTCCCCTAGAACTCAGAACTACTGAAACCTAACTAACCTAAGAACATCACACACATCCATGCCCGAGGAGGACGCGAACCTGCGACCGTAGCCGTCGCACGGATCCAGACTGCAGCGCCTAGAACCGCTCGGCCACCCCGGCCGGCGCTGAAATAGTCCTTGTAATCAGAATAACTGTAGTACACTGTGTTGCCGGACGTCTGTGATAGTGTACTGTACACAAGTAAGAACAGAAGTACTCACAGTAGGAATGTGAGAAGGTCGCAAGTACAACAGTGTGTGCTGTACTGTGAAAATGGTTTATTCTAACTCTGAAAAGGCAGAGATGATACTCATCAATGGCGAGTGTAGACAAAATGCAGCTACAGCCTGTAGATTTTATGCAGAAAGGTACCTGGACAGAGACCATCCAACGCGCCGCACATTTGAAAACATCTACAAACAACTGTATGCAGCAGGTGACATCGCTAGAGGCAGTGTAATGGGTTACAGTAGTGTAACGCGCATACTTCAACGTCACAAATTTCATCTGTATCATGTGTCGCTGCATCAATAATTACAGGAGATGACTTTAATAATCCAGTGAATTTCTGTCAATCGCCATTAACAGAGAATGCGTTGCAGTTCTACCTGTTTACCGATGAAACAGGTTTCACAAACCACGGTGCAGTGAATATACGAAATATTCATTACAGTTCCATGGACAATCCTCGCAGGCTTGGACAGGTAGAGCGACAGCGACCGTGGAACATAAATGCGTGGTGCGGAGTAATTGGCGGCCATCTCATTGGTCCTCACTTCATTGAAGGCACCCAAACAGCTGGAAAATAAATCGAGTTTCTACAAAATGATCTCACAACATTGCTAGAAAATGACCCGCTGGAAACGGGTGGAAATGGAAACGCGTAGGCGTACGTGGATCAACATGATGGTGCTCCTGCACTTTCTACAATGAACACTAGGCTGACCCTTGACATAATATCCGATGAGCATGTCATAGGACGTGGCGGACGCATAAATTGGCCAGCCCGTTCTCCTGATCTTACACCTTTACGCTTCTTTCTGTGGGTACGTTAAAGGAGAACGTGTAGCATGCATGATGCGCCTAGAACCGCAGAGGACATGAAACATCGTATTCAGGCAGCCTATGGCAACTTTACACCAGATGTACTGCGCCCTGTAAGACATTCATTACGGGGCAGATTTCAAATGTGTGCAGAAAATGACGGGCACCACTTTGAACATTTATTGGTCTGAAATGTCAGGACACACTCTTTTACATTCTGCAATTGAAAATAAAAACAAATTTGTAAGTTTAACTACATTCTCATGTTAATGTACATTTTCTTCTAACAAATCAGTGCCGCACAGTATTCTTCAGAGAAAAAGACTGCTAAAAATGATAGCACGTGGACGTAAGGTGCTGTTCATGTCTCTTCTGTACCTACATTACATCACTGTTCTTTTTGTATTTCGGTTGTCTCCGATACACACGACTGAACTGCTGAGGGTGGCCGAGCGGTTCTAGGCGCTACAGTCTGGAACCGCGCGACAGCTTCGGTGGCAGGTTCGAATCCTGCCTTGGGCATGGATGTGTGTGATGTCCTTAGGTTTAAGTAGTTCTAAGTTCTAGGGGACTGATGACCTCAGAAGTTCAAGTCCCATTGTGCTCAGAGCCATTTGAACCATTTGAACTGCTGAGGAGTTACTCAAGCGTCAGCTTTACGTTACATATTACTCTGGATGTAATTAGCCTTTTTACAATGTAAGAAGCGGCTTTGCTAATTTTTTTCTGTTTTCAGTCGTAGTAAAAATAATAACAGGTTTTCATTTAAAAAATCATAAGTATATGTTGAACATCATACTTCCGTGCATTTCACAATGGTTTTCGTTAACCAGTTACACTAGCCCCTCTCCTCACTTTCGTTCTGTGGAATTGGTTATTCAGTGTTTGCTGTGGGTTAGTTATAGCACGATGTACCAACGTTTGTAAAACAGTGCCCCTCTGTGTCGGGTGCTCGCGACTCATGTGTGTACAGATTTTCTGTAGACGCTGTAGCCGAGATATGCCTTTCGTTTGTGGCGGACAAGGAAATTAGGAAGAGCAACGCATCGTTTTCTTCTATTGTCATAGTGAAGTGAATGTTACTGTTAATGAGTCTTCACTATGTGGAAGACGATACACTCACTGATAAAATATTAAGACCTTATCCAATATTATACAAGTATTTTGAATACAAATGTTAAATCCAGCTGATTTTATCAATCGAATTAACTGTCATTCATAGCACCTTCAACGCAGCGTGGGATACAGCGACCTTAGCCAATATTATATAAGTATTTTGAACAAAAATGCTATAAAAAAATCAGCTGATTTTATCAGTCGAATTAACTGTTATTCATAGTACCCTCAACACAGCGTGTGATCCCGAAACCGCTAGATTGATGCAGATCGAAGGCAGAGTCAAGGTATGCCCACATATGGTGGTGCAGTGAGCACCAATGAAGCCCAAGCTGACAAACAGAGTATATAAGGACATACCAACAAGACATCAGTAGTATTTCGCCTTGTCACTGGACAAGGAGTGCTCGGTCCAAGGCTCGTAGAATTTTAACCACTTGACACGGCGGGAAAACCAAGAACAGTATTTTCAGGATTGTTGCAAACATAGCATGTACAGTCTGCGTGTGTGTTTCATTATCATTGCCACCGTAATTGATCCCAGCTTGAGTTTCAAAAGGAGATGAAAGAATAACGTCTCGCCCCAAACTCAGTCGCCGCCTAGCTCCTGATGACAGTGCCCTGTCACAACGACCTCTGTCTGCATTACTAATGTACTAGGGACCTTCAGTAAGTAACGCTACATTTTTCTTCTCCGTCGATATCGGTTGATTGTGTCACATAAAGGATTATTCCCCCTTCAGCCCCTATACCTCCATGAAGTTCCGACAGGTGGCAGCGCTACACGTAGCATTCAAAGTGCCGTCTGTAACAGAGATCTGGTCCAAGCAGAGAGGCGTCATTGAGTTACTTTTGGCGGAAAACCAGGTCATGGAAGATAGTCATAGGCGATTGCAGAATGTCTACTGAGACCTAGCAGTGAACAAAAGCACGATGAGTCGTTGAGAGAGGAGTCTGTCATCAAAGCAGCAAGGTCACGCAAAGCTGTCCGACGTACCGCGTGCCGGCCGTGGCGAGCAGTCGCGACTCTGCTGTGTTGGAACGTGCGGACGCTCTCATTAGAGGTAACTGGCGACTCACAAGCGAAAACTTCATTGCAGAACTGGAGTCTTTTGGTAGTGTTGGTACTCAAAGATGTGCGCCCGCTGAGTTCCTCGACGCCTAACAGCAACGAATTGCTTGTGCGTTACGAGGCTAATCGTGATAATTTTTTGGAGAACATTGTCACACAAGTAGGAGGAGCTAACAAAACTTTTCCCTCATTCACCCTACAGCCCGGTTCTCGCACCCTCTGACTTCCATACGTTCGATCCAATGAATGATACACTCCGTGGGAAGCATTACGTGGCTAATGTGGAGGTTATTGACACAGCATAACATTGGCTCGGACGGCAACCTCTAGCGTGGTACCACGCGGGCAAACACACCTTCCCAGTAAGGTAGCGCAAGGCAGTCGGAAATTAATTTAAAAAATGGTAAAAAAATAGGATGTTGTAGCCAAGAGAGTCGAGATTAATACGATGTGTTGTAATCTTGAATTATAAAAGTGTGTTGCATTACTCACTGAATACCCCTCTCAAAATACCACTGACTTCCACGGCGGACAAAGATGTCAGTCTCCAGGGAAGATAAGGCAGAGGATTCTTTCTTCTTGAAGCTGAAATCAGAAACATTAGTAGCAAAAAAAGTGGAGAATGCGCTGGCTCTCATTCTGGGCTGTGACTGAATATTTGCTACAGTAGCAAGGACTATTTCAACGCCAGCGAAAGTGCGACGTGGAAGGCAAGAGGATACACAAACATGATTTCCCAACAACCGTGGTAAACAAACCACGCTACAATAAATAAAATCGTTAAGCGAGTATGAGTGATCAGTGCAATGGGGTTATGGAAATCTGCGTGAAAAACCGAAGTGGAGAAATAAAAGATAAGTTACAGTTTACACTTTACCAACTTGTGTATCATCATCGATGGAGTAATGGCACACGGAGACAGAATATACGGTGGGAGACGCTTACAGTTTATAAAATGGATAGTCAACATTCGCTGAAAGTGATGTAGGCGGTAGCTCATAAAAATGGTTGTGTGACAATTGCGTGCTGGTAAAGAGAAAATGACTAATGTTATTATATATTAATATAACAATAGCTGTTATGCCGTGCGCCTGTGGTAATAACAATATGTAATATGCAGAAACTATGGGGCCTAGGTGGCACTTATGGTGATGGTTTGGTAAGTGTTACGAAGTTTTATTTCGAGAAACGATTATAAAAATGATTCATACATTTAGATAAGTTCTCTCAAATGTAACCCTCCCAGTGAAACGTACTTCCTTAGCGATGTCGTCTTTTCGAAGGCCTGAGAGAAAATACAATCGATGGTCAAGTGGTTCGGTATATTTGGGCCTGTGATGCCACGACTGATTTTAGATTTCGTGGTGGCCCTCATTTGCGACTGACTGCTTATAGTGTGGTCCTTAAATTTATTACTTCGTTGCTACTACCTTTATTCGCAACAACGTTAGCAGACAGTAGCGACGCGTGCCGTTAAATGTACCAATAAAAGTGTATCATTTTACGACAAATAGTTCAAGAGACATGACGTCATAAAGACTGAGATGCGTGAGAAACTGCTGCATCATGCAAGACGTTTTCATTTATTTCTTCTTTGCTATCAACTCTATTCACAACATATTTCGCAGACAGCAGGAATATATATCATTGGATATGCCTGTAGAATTCTATGATTGTACAGCACATAGTTCATGAGATACGAGGTTCTAAACATTAAGCTGCAAGGGGAAATTCGCTAGGAATACTGGTGAAATATGTGTACAAATAGGTGTGAAACGTGTTAAATATGTGTCAAAATTATTTGATCCACAATGTGGAAAAAGACACCTTAGGGGCAAGAACCACCAGCTTCCTATTGAGATGGGTGTGATGAAGTCGAGAGAGGAGATTGGATGGGAAGATGGACAGACAGCCAGGGGGAAGAAGAAGATGAACACAGACAATCGGAGGAGGAGAAGGAGATGGACAGAGATTGTGGGTGGGTGGGGGGGGGGGGGGACAGAGAGAGGGGCGAGGAGGAGACAGACAGAGAAAGGAAAGGAGAGAAGATAGACAATGACAGGGGGAAGAAGAAACAGGAAGAGGAGGGGGAAGGACGATATAAACAGAGAGGGGAAAAAGAAATGGACAGAGGAAAATAAGAGATGGAGGGCTACAGTGCGACGGGAGAGGAGGAGATGCACACAGAAAGGAAAGGAGAGGGTATGAACAGGGAGAGGGGAAGGAGATGGAAAGTGAGTGGTGGAAGGAGGGTATGGACACGGAGAGAGGAAGGAGGAGATTGACAAAGAGGGGGCAGAAGGGTACTGAGAGATGGAGGAGGATATGGTTCGAGAGGGAAACTGCAGATGCAGAGACTGTGGAGATGTGGATACACTTGACAGGGGCAGGGGGCAGGGGTGACAGAGAGAGAGGAGTTGGTGGAGGTGAGTAAAGAGAGAGGGTAGAGAGAGAGGGAAGGAGGAGTTGGATGCAAAGAGGGGGAAGGAGAAGACGGATGGAGAAAGTAGAGAGTAGATCGGCTAATACAAGATTGGAGTAAATAAATACCTGGGCAACGCTTGGTTTCTTAGCTAGTACAAAAGTAATTTGACAGATGATATTCTCTTAGTACCAATCCTTAGGTTATAGCATTCTTTTAAATACCAAACTAAATCTGTGTCTGCAAAATTCAGCTATTTTGAGTTATCAGGCCCTCATATCGCCATTCCCTAGCAGCTCTGTACGAGATAAAGCGCCAGAAAATTAGTACTGTTTGACCACAGCCTGCTTTCGGTCGTTTAATGTGTGACGCAAAAAGAATTATGTGCTGTGATTAATCATCCTAATTAAGATCGAACGCAATGAAACGTACAGTGAGCAATTATCGACACAGCTCCGCGTGAAGCTATCGGCTGCAAATTATTCGATATAAATCCAGTTGTGGTCGCATGGCCAACAGCTCTCTGTGCCTGCTACAGCAGCCGTTCATACTGCAAGTATGCATACAGTATGACGCACAGTATGTAAACATCAGGAGTTTGCTGCTTCATTATGTTCTGTGTAGCTTCACCTGACGCTTGTGTTGTATAGTGGTTCTCGCAGTATTACCTGCAGATGGAATGAAATTTAACTGTTGTGCGATTAGCAAAATAGGAATTCATGTTCCATTCTGTCGTTTAGTGAACAAAATATGCACTTACAAGCTATCGGACCAGATTCTTGACGACATTCAAGGAGTTGGAACTTAATACATTGTTCTTAATGCGGCGGAATCGACAGAGGAAAAGTAATTTCTCGATTATTGTACTTCCAACATTGCAGCCCAGTCAGCAATCGTGATAATCTAATATATAAGAAACTACCACCCTCAGCAATCGAGGCTGATAGTTTCTTATATATTAATTACTCGATTACGCCAAGTGAGTGCTATAAGGCACTTACACGACACAGGATGTGACGGATGTAAGTGCAAATATTTATATTAGCGACATAGGGCAGTGTACTGCACAAGATTACATCAATATTTAAGTTATTTTCAGACTAATAATTATATCCTTACAAGCCCTATGTAGTTAGCTTGGCTGGTATCTTCAGGTACATGTGGAAAGAGCAAGTCATTAATGTTTATTTTCACTCGTTCTGCAGAGCAAAGGGAGGACACGTGGACGCAAAACGATTATCACTAGTGGAGTCACGGCTGTGCAGAAAACATTAGGTCGAAGATTTTGTGACGTATTAATGGGAAGACTGTTCGGAAGACTGTTCGATCCAGATAAAAGACAACCAACACATTGATTTGTGTAGATACACGCATGTTCAGAAAAAAAAAAACAGAGCACCATGAACCACTGGAGACAGGACGTTAATATTCACAGGACATATGCATTAGTATATTCTGCAGGAATTAGCACTTCACTCATCTTGGTTCAACATGAGTCCTGTTGCCTAGTAGGCCACGCTCCGCCATGGACTCTGATAACTTGTTCCATGCCTGATGGCATCGATGCGTATAACCCATAATGGTTCAAGTGGCTCTGAGCACTGTGGGACCTAACATCTGAGGTGATCAGTCCCCTAGAACTTAGAACTACTTAAACCTAACTAGCCTAAGAACTCGTGGTCTAGGGGTAACGTCTTTGATTTATAATCAAATCGTCTTCGGCCCGGGTTCGATCCCCGCCACTGCCTGAATTTTGATAAATAATCAGCATTGGCGGCCGAAGACTTCCGGCATAAGAAGTCAGCCTCATTCTGCCAACGGCCTTGTCAAAGAGGGCGGAGGAGCGGATAGAGGTTCAGGGCACTCTCTTGTCCTAGGGGTGGGACATTGCCCCTAAAGGCGGAAGAATCAGCAATGATCAAGGACATGAGGATGCAGAAGGCAATGGAAACCACTGCATTAAAGACACGTAACGTGTATCCACAGGACATGTGGCCTGTAATTGAAGAAGTGTCATGATGATCTCTCCATTGGCAAAAGATTCCGGAATAGTCCCCCATTCGGATCTCCGGGAGGGGACTGCCAAGGTGGAGGTTACCATGAGAAAAAGATTTAATAATCTACGAAAGGATAACGTTCTACGAGTCGGGGCGTGGAATGTCAGTAGCTTGAACGTGGTAGGGAAACTACAAAATCTGAAAAGGGAAATGCAAAGGCTCAATCTAGATATAGTATGGGTCAGTGAAGTGAAGTGGAAGGAAGACAAGGATTTCTGGTCAGATGAGTATCGGGTAATATCAACAGCAGCAGAAAATGGTATAATAGGTGTAGGATTCGTTATGAATAGGAAGGTAGGGCAGAGGGTGTGTTACTGTGAACAGTTCAATGACCGGGTTGTTCTAATCAGAATCGACAGCAGACCAACACCGACAACGATAGTTCAGGTATACATGCCGACGTCGCAAGCTGAAGATGAACAGACAGAGAAAGTGTATGAGGATATTGAAAGGGTAATGCAGTATGTAAAGGGGGACGAAAATCTAATAGTCATGGACGACTGGAATGCAGTTGTAGGGGAAGGAGTAGAAGAAAAGGTTACAGGAGAATATGGGCTTGGGACAAGGAATGAAAGAGGAGAAAGACTAATTGAGTTCTGTAACAAGTTTCAGCTAGTAATAGCGAATACCCTGTTCAAGAATCACAAGAGGAGGAGGTATACTTGGAAAAGGCCGTGAGATACGGGAAGATTTCAATTAGATTACATCATGGTCAGACAGAGATTCCGAAATCAGATACTGGATTGTAAGGCGTACCCAGGAGCAGATATAGACTCAGATCACAATATAGTAGTGTTGAAGAGTAGGTTGAAGTTCAAGACATTAGTCAGGAAGAATCAATACGCAAAGAAGTGGGATGCGGAAGTACTAAGGAATGACGAGGTACGTTTGACGTTCTCTAACGCTATAGATACAGCAATAAGGAATAGCGCAGTAGGCAGTACATTTGAAGAGGAATGGACATCTCTAAAAAGGGCCATCACAGAAGTTGGGAAGGAAAACATAGGTACAAAGAAGGTAGCTACGAAGAAACCATGGGTAACAGAAGAAATACTTCAGTTGATTGATGAAAGGAGGAAAATCAGGAATACAGAAATACAAGTCGCTGAGGGATGAAATAAATAGGAAGTGCAGGGAAGCTAAGACGAAATGGCTGCAGGAAATATGTGAAGACATCGAAAAAGATATGATTGTCTGAAGGACAGACTCAGCATACAGGAAAGTCAAAACAACCTTTGGTGACATTAAAAGCAACGGTGGTAACATTAAGAGTACAACGGGAATTCCACTGTTAAATGCAGAGGAGAGAGCAGAAAGGTGGAAAGAATACATTGAAAGCCTCTATGAGGGTGAAGATTTGTCTGATGTGATAGAAGAAGAAGCAGGAGTCGATTTAGAAGAGATAGGGGATCCAGTATTAGAATCGGAATTTAAAAGAGCTTTGGAGGACTTACGGTCAAATAAGGCAGAAGCGATGGATAACATTCCACCAGAATTTCTAAAATCATTGGGGCAAGTGGCAACAAAACGACTATTCACGTTGGTATGTAGAATATATGAGCCTGGCGATATACCATCTGACTTTCGGAGAAGCATCATCCACACAATTCCGAAGACGGCAAGAGCTGACAAGTGCGAGAATTATCGCACAATCAGCTTAACAGCTCATGCGTAGAAGCTGCTTACAAGAATAATATACAGAAGAGGGGAAAAGAAAATTGAGGAATGCGCTAGGTGACGATCAGTTTGGCTTTAGGAAAAGTAAAGGGACGAGAGAGGCAATTCTGACGTTACGGCTAATAATGGAAGCAAGGCTAAAGAAAAATCAAGAGACTTTCATAGGATTTGTCGACCTGGAAAAAGCGTTCGACAATATAAAATGGTGCAAGCTGTTCGAGATTCTGAAAAAAGTAGGGGTAAGCTATAGGGAGAGACGGGTCATATACAATATGTACAACAAACAAGAGGGAATAATAAGAGTGGACGATCAAGAACGAAGTGCTCGTATTAAGAAGGGTGTAAGTCAAGGCTGTAGCCTTTCGCCCATACTCTTCAATCTGTACATCGAAGAAGCAATGATGGAAATAAAAGAAAGGGTCAGGAGTGGAATTAAAATGCAAGGTGAAAGGATATCAATGATACGATTCGCCGATGACATTGCAATCCTGAGTGAAAGTGAAGAAGAATTAAATGATCTGCTGAACGGAATGAACAGTCTAATGAGTACACAGTATGGTTTGAGAGTAAATAGGAGAAAGACGAAGGTAATGAGAAGTAGTAAAAATGAGAACAGCGAGAAACTTAACATCAGGATTGATGGTCACGAAGTCAATGAAGTTAAGGAATTCTGCTACCTAGGCAGTAAAATAACCAATGACGGACGGAGCAAGGAGGACATCAAAAGCAGACTCCTTATGGCAAAAAAGGCATTTCTGGTCAAGAGAAGTCTACTAATATCAAATACCGGCCTTAATTTGAGGAAGAAATTTCTGAGGGTGTACGTCTGGAGTACATCATTGTATGGTAGTGAAACATGGACTGTGGGAAAACCGGAACAGAAGAGAATCGAAGCATTTGAGATGTGGTGCTATAGACGAATGTTGAAAATTAGGTGGACTGATAAGGTAAGGAATGAGGAGGTTCTACGCAGAATCGGAGAGGAAAGGAATATGTGGAAAACACTGATAAGGAGAAGGGACAGGATGATAGGACATCTGCTAAGACATGAGGGAATGACTTCCATGGTACTAGAGGGAGCTGCAGAGGGCAAAAACTGTAGAGGAAGACAGAGATTGGAATACGTCAAGCAAATAATTGAGGACGTAGGTTGCAAGTGCTATTCTGAGATGAAGAGGTTAGCACAGGATAGGAATTCGTGGCGGGCCGCATCAAACCAGTCAGTAGACTGATGACCAAGAAAAAAAAAACCTAATGACACCACACACATCCATGCTCGAGACAGGATTCGAACCTGCGACCGTAGCAGTCGCGCGGTTCCGTACTTATAAGCCCTGTGGTACAACCATCCATGCTGCATTCACCTGGTTCCGGACTTATAAGCCCTGTGGTACAACCATCCATGCTGCATTCACCTGGTTCCAAAGTTCATCTGTGGTCGTTGGCATTGGGTCACAGATCTGTACCTGTCGTTTCGCCAAATCCCACACATTTTCAACTGGCTATGTCTGGTGATCTGAGGGTCGAGCCCAAATGACTGACACCCTATGGCACCACGAAGGCACGTGTTTGTGCAGCAACATGTGGTCGTGCATTGTCTTGCTGAAAAGTGGCGTCCAGTGTGTTGTACAGAGAGGGTACGACTGTGGGTGGTATTCACGTAGGTCACACCGGGTACAGTGCCCTAGACACGTACCAACTGTGATTTGTGTTTGTTCCCAAAAGCACCCCACGCCTTAAGACCATGAGGTGACGCTACATACGTCTTGTGCGAATGCAGACTCTGTGATGCCGCTCTCCTGTGTGTGGTGAACCAAATTGCGGCCATCATTTTCAAACAAACAGAACCTAGATTCATCCAAAAAATCCGTCAGATACCATTCCTGCCCCACTGACGTCGTTCCATACACTGTAGCCGACAAGCAAGTTTCTGCACATTCGCCAAAGATAGGCGGAGAATTGGACGACGCGTACGTATCCCATGCCGTAATAAACGGCGACAGACCCTTGATACTGTACCATGTGCTACACTGTTCGACTGAGACACAGCCGAAGAGAACGCAGGTCTGTCCTGCAGTGCCATTCGGATGAGGTGTCGATCCTCTCAGGGGGTTGTCTGTGTGGTGGGACCTGAGCCATCTCACCGTGTTCTACGGACTTCCTTGAACCATTTCACATATATTAGTTGTCCGGCCGAAACAACTCGTTCCACACGAATTTCCTGGATGGGTGCATCACATTCTCCCATGCCAATTACGCGCCCTCTTTCAAACTGACTGATTTGACGGTACGGTTCGCGGATACGACTGCGAGGTATCCTGCACGTCTGCTCAAGTCACAGTGATCCATTACCTTCTGGCTGGCCGTGTGGCCGAGCGGTTCTAAGCGCTTCAGTCTGGAAGCGAACGACCGCTACGGTCGCATGTTCGAATCCTGCCTCGGGCATGGATGTGTGTGATGTCCTTAGGGTAGTTAGGTTTAAGCAGTTCTGCGTTCTAGGGGCTGATGACCTCAGATGTTAGGTCCCATATTGCTCAGAGCCATTTGAACCATTACCTTCGGGTTATAGTAACAACGATAGCGGCAGCCGCATTTTACCGGTAGGTGGTTTTGCACCGTGACATCGATGTTGACTTTGAAACCGCCGGCTGACGTGGTTCAAATACTAATCACTTCTGCAGAATATACCAATGTACATGTCCTGCGAATATGAACATCTTATCTCTAGTCGTTCAAGATGTTCTGTTTTTTCTAAACATTATTAATTTATCTCATATAAAAACATATGCACGTATACCCGTTACACCCGTACATAAACGACAGTGGATGACGTGTTTGCTCCATGATGCTTTTTCCAGACGATGTTGTTTTCTATAGAAAGGCTGGAACGCCAGGAGGCTGTAGTGAAATGCAGGAGCACCCACGGATTTTCGATGGTTGGTGCAGGGACTGGCAGTTGACAATAAATGCAAATTAATGTAATATATTTCGTGCAAAGAAAAGGCAAATGGATCCATTAGTGTTGATTTGCACTATTAATGAAATATCACTGAAAACAGCGACAACCACAGAAAAAATGGTTCAAATGGCTCTGAGCACTACGGGACTTAACATCTGTGGTCATCAGTCCCCTAGAACTTAGAACTACTTAAACCTAACTAACCTAAGTACATCACACACATCCATGCCCGAGGGAGGATTCGAACCTGCGACCGTAGCAGTCGCGCGGGACAACCACAAAATAACTAGTAATAAGTTGCCGGGTCAACCTAAAGTGCAGTGATTATAAGAATAATTGTAGGAAAAGCCTATGTCATGCCGAAATAATTTGGAAGAATATTGATACGTAATTTATCCACGAAAGAAGTGATTAACTGAACAATTTGACACCGGTTCTTGCGGACTGCTCATTAGTATGGAACAATTACAAGGTAGGATTAAAGGACGAGGTAGCGAGAATCCAATGAAGAGTGACACGTTTCGTCAAGGAATCGTTTAGTAAGGGCTTGAGCGTTGTGGAAGTGCTCAAGAAAATCCAGTGACAGAAGCTGCCAGATAGACGTTACTGCTGAAATTCTGAGAGCCTGCGTTCGAAGAATTCAAGAAAAGTATTACTTGCTCCCAGGAACGCTTCACTAAATAAGAACGACGACAAAATCCGAGAAATCAGAGCCCAATCGGAGGTTTACCAACTGCTATTCTCCTGGCACAACATTCGTAACCCGAAAAGGGAAGCGGGAATTGTTAGTGAGACCAGAGGTACCCTCCGCCACACACCGTAAGGTGACCTGTGCTGGAAAGGAAGAAAATGTAGTTACACACAGACTATGCTTCAATAATTTTTTGCCTATGAAATATTGTCCAAGCGCCAAGTAAAATTTACGGGGGTGTGCTGAAAAGTAATGTTTCCGAATGCTTTTATTCAGTTTTCTATTTTTGTTGAAGTGTTTCACGTCATGCAAAGTAATCGGTCGACTTAGTCACTTCGACGACGCATGTTGCAACCCTCTGCCGCTAGAAGTCTCCGAATTGTAGCACTTAATGTGGCTGTGTGCAGTGTAACTATGTCAGTGCGTGAGAAACCATCGGGAAACTGAAAACGTGAATTCGAAGACGGGGGCTGCAAAATCTTCAAAAAATCCGATACCTTGGGCTCGGTGTCATCGATCACCCTCCAAGCCCCGTCTTGGCCCCGTCCAATTTTCATCTGATTTCAAAAGTTAGAGAAAACTTTTGAGGACTTTGCTTTGGTATTGTTGAAGGGGTGAAAGTAGAGATACGTGTGCATCAAGAAATTGAAACATTGTACGGTGACAATACCAACAAACTGATCCTTAGTTGGAAGAAATATGTTCGTCACTCGAGCGACAATGTTGAGAAATTAACATGTCGACATAAAGCATAAGGATGTAGAATATTAATACAGTTTGCTTATTTAAAAACTTTAAGAGTTTTCTCATAAGAAATTGGGTGCATTGCTTCTCACCGCACCCTCGTAGTTGCCGTTCTTGAGTTGTGACCAAGGTTTTTGGCAGATTTTCCTTGGTTGAAAAGTAAGTGCTGGAGCTAGGAATCCCCTAGAAGTATTCCCAATTGCGGCGCACTGTATTACACTGCTAGCTTGCCTGATAGTCGTATGTGGCTGACTCTACAAAGGGCCATGAATTGATGATATACCTATAGATCGAGCAGGTGAACGAAATCAGTGGGAGAGGACAGCTCCAACCCAATAAGAAGATGCATCCACGGCTGAGACAGTAGATCTAGCAGGATCAAAACTAAATGGATAACGAGGACTTAGTAGTGCATCCTTTAATGCTGAAATACATTTTGACATCCTTGGGACCACACAAACTGGTTCGGCAGAGCAGCAATATGTGCAGCGTTTGCAATAAACTTAATGTAATATGTGAGCTTGTCGATAACGATCTGTAGCTCTTTGATGTTATGCGCACCAGCAGATCTTTAATTAGAGACAATTACGAGTAACCAGAACAAATACTCTATGCATTTATGAAGTATTCTAAATTTCAAGTTTTTCTTGCTACTCTTTAAACTAGCTGCAGCATGAACTTTAAACAAACATTAAAAGTTTGTCAATCGTTGAGCAGGCCTTTGACATGACCTACGACTGTATATAGTCGATACAGAAGCGAATTTGGACGTTAGTTGTTCCAGAAACCATTGAAAAATAGCAGGACCTGAAACACTTCCAAACGGCAGTCATAGAAACTGGAATGAACCATGTTGAAAGTTGATCACCAAATATTTCCTGGACTTCTCGTCCAGCGATAATTGCATGACTCATGTAAATCGATCTTCGAAGAGCTCTGCTCTGCCCTAATCCATCCGTTGCTCCAATCTTGAGATAGAAACGAATGCGTACAAGTTTGGGAGCTCATTGTGGCTTTGAAATAAGCTAGATCTATTGTCTTAGCCGTGGATGCATCTTCTTATTGGGTTGGAGCTGTCCTCTCCCACTGATTTCGTTCACCTGCTCGATCTATAGGTATATCTTCAATTCATGACCCTTTGTAGAGTCAGCCACATACGACTATCAGGTAAGCTAGCAGTGTAATAAAGTGCGCCACAATTGGGTTTTTGAGAGTGACCAAGGGGAATGCTCACTGACTTTGAGAAACGTGTTGCATCATACTATTGTGTGTCCATTGTTTGCAGTTCCAGAGAAACCAGTTCACGTATTGCATGCGGAACAGGCTGAGAAAAACGAAACTGTGGTTACGGTTATTTAACAGTAATTTGAGCTTCAAAATCTTTTGCCCTTCCTCGGTACGAGGGGCTGAAACACTGATTTGTGACACATTGTCCTGTATGCTGTGGTTGAAAAACTCAAACAAATCTAAACCAAAAGTATCTGCAGTATTTATAGCCCATAGAATATGAAATGGAACTCTTTATAACGTCCCGAAAAGTCTCTGCAAAACCACACACGCCAAGAACTGGTATTTCGTGTCCGTTATATGTAGACGAAGTAGGAGCAGGCTTTCGCCGCTGTGCATTACCGATAATTTCACAGATGTCTTTACCGATAAGGGAAACACATGCACCTGTGTCTAACTGCATTTTAATTGTCTCTTGATTTTCTTTATTGGACAAAATGTTTGTGCTTCTGTCTGTGGACTACATCGCAGCAAAGCGATTCTTCGTTGGTGTCGGTTGTAATGTTTGTGCCGACGTGACATTCACTACCTGATAGCCACGTTGTAGCCAAACGCTAGATCCTCGTCTGGCTTGGCTCCCATGTAAACAAACTGCCTGGATATTAATTACCACGTTGACTACACTTGAAACACTGTGCACCACGACATGGACAAGCTTTCCTCGTTTTAAAAGTATCCTCACCTTATTCTGTTGTACCCTGAAAATTGTAAACCGAAAAGTTTTGCGTTTATTGTGAATCTGAGCTCTGTTACTATTTACGTTAGCATTGGCGAATACGGAGCCTCATCATCAACTTTAAATGTGTCAACAATACTCTGAGACTCTACAATTGACTGTTTTCATATCCGGATCGCGGCGTGAATGCGTGCATCTGACGCACTTTGCGTTGTTATATCATGTAACGTAACATCATTATAACTGATTCCATGAGAACAAAGATATCTAAAATATTTTGTCAGCCCTTTAAGTTTAGCAATCCATTGTTAATGACTGTTCAGGATGCTTCTTTAGACGAAAAAACTCAAATCTTGCAGCAGCGACATGAATCTGTAATTCATAATGTTCGTTGAGTTTGTGAACGAGTTGCTCATAAGTGAATAAGTGATATCTTTCCAACAAGAGTCGGGGCACAGTTTAACACACTGTCTGTACACATCGGCGCCGACCATCTATAAAAATATAGCAATGCGCGCCACACCTGTAATGCAATATGCTGTGAAATGTGCTTTCAGTTGTGTGCAGTATTCGGACGAGTCCTCTTCTTTGGTGTTGACCTGAGGACGCTTGGTAGCAGCAACCGGTTGTGGAGCTGCTTGTTGCTACAAAAAGGCTGACATCTGTTCTACACTGAGCAGTAGTCCTTCGCTCTGCTGTGCCTGAAACTGAACAACTTCGTTGGGCGACATTTCTCGGAAGACTAAACATAACCACACGGCAGACCAGGGCGAACCACGCCAGCAACCATCCCTGTCGGCATTATATTGGCGGACGAAAGTATACTTGAGACATTCGCGTCGGCACTGTAATATGTTCTAGTAAGCCTAATTTACTTCTGGAAGAGGTCGATCAGATACTACAACTCACGCAGAATGTTAGACCATTTTATTAATCCTTGGACAATCTGATATGCTGGTCTGGAAACAATATACATCCACAGGAATGTTACTGTCGCTAAAAACTGCAACGTATTCCTTGGTACATTACACAGTGACAGTCATATCGAAATATACATTTTCTTACAAAGTACGATACAGTTATACCTTCTAATACATCTTGTGCTGCTGGATATAACTAAGGCGATGCTGTCGTTGTAAGAGACGATTGCAGTATGAGGCAGAGCGGCGCTGCGCTGGCAACTTCTTGATAGCGTGCCTCATTCGTTGCTATTTCTGGCAGCGAATGTCCTTACTTGTTCAGTCGTGAGGTACCAACTTTGACACGGGACCTCATTCTTCGGACGACACCACATAAGGTGAAGGGTACGTACATTGGGTAGATCAAATAGATGTAGACTACGATATGTATGAAGAGGTTGGGAGACATGAACAAGAGACTAGCATGGCGAGCTGCATCATGGCAATCTTTAGAATGAAGACGACAACACCATGAATGTAGTATGATTCTACAATAGTTGTGAAATTATGTGACTAAATTATGTCATCCTCCAATCAAGACTTCGATGTTACTACTGGAATATTGTACCAACTTTCCAGAATACTTTGGTTATATCATGCAAAAATCTTTGGGTCCCTTACATAGAGCATGTATTACAAATCACCTTAAGGACTAAATTAATGCATAAACAAAACTTTCCCTGTGTAGCAACATGTGTGGAGCGGCGGGTTTGTCATGTCGCTTTTCCTTTGCCACAAGGACTTGTAAATTACTTTGGTGAGTATCCAGAAAATAGCCAGAAACGTGATACTCGCAACGTATATTCCACTTGTACACATTTCAACAGCCTAGACTGAAACATAGTAATACTCTCTACACTGAATACGATTAAGGAAATAATGGCGAAAAATTCAAGCTTCACTGTCTTCAATAATAAAATATATTCACAAATGTAATGTCTCACAGTCACAAAATCTTTTACAAATTGCATCAATTGTTACTGTTTTAATCAGCACTTGGAAAATGTCACAGTATAAACCTCCTCAAAATTTCATTTAATGCTAACTGCTGTTCTCAAATTAATTGTTCTAATACTTCAAACTATTGTTTGTTTCCCGCTAAAGTAAATTTTTAATATTCCATTTAGACTGAAGATTTACAATACGACGGACAGCACACAAACCACGTTAGACCAAAAAGGAGGAGGCATTTCAGTTATTACCATTCTAGTAAAATTTCACACGTAACATTCCTCGTATTCCAAGATCTTAAATATCTCGATGTCACTGTAAGGTACGTAGCTATCCGACGGCTCGCATTGCCCGTTGCAGACAATATCTCAACATACTTCATGGTGGAGCTCGGCACTGACATGCCTGATTGCGACGAACACCGTTGGCGGAAGACTTTGAGCAAATAAACCAAGAGGCAGGTCTGATGTAGCTTATATAGCCTCGGTTCCGGCCGGAGTGGACTGCAAAATGGAACGGTCGCTACTTAAGATCCAGCTCTCTCTCTCTCTATACTGAATAATTGACATCTCCAATTGAGATCGTGTCACCTCTGTTGTTTTTTATATCGTAAATCTATACTATATTCTATACTATATACAGGTGCCAAGGTGAATAGCAAATTAGGATTTGGGAGAGCAAAAGAAGCATGGTCAGTATTAAAAGGGCTTCTACAGGATACAAAAAGCAAAACCACTCTCCAACTGATAACACAAAAGGAATGGGAAGAGTATTTCAAAAAATCATTAAATGAGGACAGAGAAGAATATCTAGAAGAAGGAACAGTGGAAGAAAAAGGACATGAAGATGATGAGATCCAGATTTTAGAAAGTGAAGTACTTCAGGCTTTGAGAACAGGGAAGAATGGTAAATCGCCAGGACCAGGCAATATCAATCTGGAGTGTATGAAATATGGCGGTGACAAAATTGTGAAACTGATAACACAGCTCTTCAAAACCCAGCGAGATGAAGCTAGGTTATATTAATACAATATTTAAGAAAGGATCGCAAAATTTGTTCAAACTATCGAGGAATTTGTGTTACAAACACATTAATGAGAATTTTTGAGATGGTAATTAAAAAGAAACGGGAAAAAAATTTTTGAGTCCAAGAAGAACAATGTGGATTCACGGCTGGGAGATCATGTGTAGACCATATTTTCACATTACGACAGATTTTGGAGAAACATAGGGAAAATTAAAAAAAATATAGGATTAATTTTCATAGATCTAGAAAAAGCGTATGATACTGTTCCAAGAAAATTACTTTGGAGAGCACTACATATGGCAGACATAAACCTTTCCTTGATTAAAATAATACAACAGATGTATAAAGATAACATCTGCCAAGTGAAAGTTGATAATAAACTTTCACAGAAATTTAGAACAAGCAAAGGCCTTTTACAGGGCTGTCCTATGTCACAATCATTATTTAAAACCTATATAGATATTAGCCTTAGAACATGGTCTCGTAATTGTAGTAGTATGGGATTAGAAGTAAGAGATGGAGTTTACCAACATCATTTATTGCTTGCTGATGATCAAGTAGTCGTAGCACAAGATGGAGAGGATGCTAACTATATGTGCAATCAACTAGCAGTTGCATACAAAACTTGGGGTTTGAAGATTAATTACCAAAAACAGAATACTTGACTACTGATTCAGATGAGCTATACACTGAACGAAAGGGAAATCAAAAAGATAAACACTTTCTGTTATTTGGGGTCCATTTTAGAAATCGAGGGAAAATCAGTCAGAAATCAATAAAAGAATTAGTAGTGGACGGAAGGTCATTGGGATGCTTAACTCAGTCTTATGGAGCAGGAATATAACGAGCAGAACTAAAAAATTAATAAACAAATCCATATTAGAGTGTGTGGTTCTGTATTGAACGGAGACCTGGACAATTAACATAAAGCACATAAAAAATTACAAGCTCTAGAAATGGACCTCTGGAGAAATTGGCAAAAATCTCCAGGAAAGAAAAGATAAGGAACACCGAAATAATAAGGAGAGGCATGTACGGTCAATGGAGAAAACCAGAATACCAAAATTGTTACTGGAGTGTCTAACAACCCTACCACAACAAAGGTAACCTTTTAATAACGATTGTGGTGTTGCTCACGCTGCTAAATGCTGCATTTTCGGGCAACAACGGTCATATCATGTGGCAGGTGTCATTAGAGCACAGTTAAGAAAGTCATTTCATGCAATAATCAGAAAACTAGGCACTCATCTTTTTGTGTTTCCCACGCTGGTCTCGTCGTAAAATCATGGCTCAATCGTTAAAAATCTACGTGGTTATGATTCCAAGCTCGGATGCAAAGAGGCCTAGGTTTTATTCTGCTATATTCAAAAGTTTTGTAGATGCGCTTCACAAAACATTCTTCAAGATTAAACCTTTCAAAGTTAGCACAATGGTGATGTAAAAAAAAAAGAAAAAAATCAGCACTCCGATTTTAAGTTACACTTCCTTTTAATTCCAATTTCACATAAACACAAAACATCACTTCACAATACAAAACATACTTGAAAACATCTTCCTCACAGTCACTGTTAAAGTTCACATTTTATAAGAAGACTACGTTATGCATCTTTCCAACATGACGTCCAACACTTGACTTTCTCAACGTCCGACTCTCTAACAAGTTAACAACTAACTAACTATCGCTTACGCGCCCAAAAATCAGAGTTACAAGTACGTCAAAGATTATAGTGACAAAAGAAAGAATACACATAAGAATAATATCACTGCAATATAAACATATCGATGTATCAAAAATGAAATCAAATTTGAATGTTGTCTCAGAAATATGTTAAGTAGTTAACAGAAATACAGTAGAATATTACTGGTATCGAGAGGTTCAGGTGAGGTACCATAATGGTTACGTAATTCAAGTACCATTACAAGTGGGAGCCGGAGGGGATAAGAAGAGAACGACCTATGACAACCTGATCGAAAATGTACAGCGCACAATGAGGAAAATAGGCGCAGAGGAAGAGGACACACAAGATCGAAACACCTGGAGTAATATTTTGAAAATATAGTTTAAGAACGTTTCTTCTTTGTATTGTAATTTCCGAGTAAATTATTCTGTTGGAGATAAACTTCTGTAATGAGGAAAAGTTCAAAATAATAAATAAATCTATACTTAAAGAACGTTTCACTTTAATTTTAGAGTGATGTCTTATTAGTTTTAACTGTTACGATTGTTTCAGTGGAACCTTGGGTAGACTCCCCCTGTAAACTGTCTCTTCAGTTATTGCTTTACCTTCGTAGAATCCATTAAATGTACTGTAGTTTCCGGGGTGAGGAGGGGCGGAGGGGAGGGGGGGGGGGGAACAACAACGACTGTTCGTGTCCATAGCATAGCTAAGTTGCACGTGTCCCCTGGGTGGTATTAACGAACAGTAACTTTTAGGCAGGCAAACAATCCTAGATCGTGATCGTTGGGCTCCTGGCTAAATGTACATCGCCTATGACTCATGTGAGTCACATAACCATCCACGACAATGGAAAAGACTCTTCCCAGAGCCCATGGGCTAGGACGTGGGACCTATCATCAAGTTAGAAGGAATAAGTGGAGCTAAATTCCAAGTATTAAGTAAGATTTTATGTGACGACAACATCGATCTGGTCCTAGTTCAGGAAACTCACGCTGAAGATGATCAACTTAAACGGAGAGGCAAGATCCCAGGTTATAATCTAGATGGCGCAATGTATCGTTGTGCCTATGGCTGGCCACGCATGATCGACCTGTGACTGGAGATGCCCTCCCGTGCTCAGCGACGGGTAGGATAACTGTCAGTGAGTAATGTGTACGAGCTACCAAGTACTACCTGGCCGCAAGATGTACTGCCCCACCTACCACACCCAGCCTTATATGTGGGGGATTTTAATAGCCACCAGCCCCTGTAGAAATACAGAAAAGCTGATGGGAATGGCGACGCTCTTATTAACTGGGCAGACAGTACAATCTGTTCTTAGTTTTCGACTCAAAGGACCGATCAACGTTCAGGTCGGCACCTTGGCGAAAGGAATGCAATTGAGATCTTTGCTTTTTGACGGCTGGCGAAAGACAAACACCACTAAGATCCACAAGACGTGTGTTAACAGACTTTCCTCACAGCCAACACGGTCCAGTCGTGATCGAAGTTGGAACTGATACTAACAGCAAACAGACAATGGCCAAAGTAAAATTTCATAAAAGAATATCTACGCAGAGAAACTGGATAAACGCTTGAAATGGATCCACCCAACAATCAGTAACTATGACAGATTCATAGGTTCCATTAAAAGTGCAGCAAAAGCCGCTGCCCCAAGGGGATTACGCAAACTATATGTCCATGAACCATGGACCTTGCCGTTGGTGGGGAGGCTTGCGTGCCTCAGCGATACAGATAGCCGTACCGTAGGTGCAACAACAACGGAGGGGTATCTGTTGAGAGGCCAGACAAACGCGTGGTTCCTGAAGAGGGGCAGCAACCTTTTCAGTAGTTGCAGGGGCAATAGTCTGGATGATTGACGGATCTGGTCTTGTAACACTAACCAAAACAGCCTCGCTGTGCTGGTACTGCGAACGGTTGAAAGCAAGGGGAAACTACAGCCGCTATTTTTCCCGAGGGCATGCAGCTTTACTGTATGATTAATGATGATAGCGTCCTCTTGGGTAAAATATTCCGGAGGTAAAATAATCCCCCATTCGGATCTCTGGGCGGGGACTACTCAGGAGGACGTTATCAGGAGAAAGAAAACTGGCGTTCTACGGATCGGAGCGTGGAATGTTAGATCCCTTAATCGGGCAGGTAGGTTAAGAAAATTTAAAAATGGAAATGGATAGGTTAAAGTTAGATATAGTGGGAATTAGTGAAGTTCGGTGGCAGGAGGAACAAGACTTTTGGTCAGGCGAATGCAGGGTTATAAATACAAAGTCAAATAGGGGTAATGCAGGAGTAGGTTTAATAATTAATAAAAAAATAGGAATGCGGGTAAGCTACTACCAACAGCATAGTGAACGCATTATTGTGGCCAAGATAGACACGAAGCCCACGCCTACTACAGTAGTACAAGTTTATATGCCAACTAGCTCTACAGATGACGAAGAAATTGAAGAAATGTATGATGAAATAAAAGAAATTATTCAGATAGTGAAGGGAGCCGAAAATTTAATAGTCATGAGTGACTGGAATTCAGTAGTAGGAAAAGGGAGAGAAGGAAACGTAGTAGGTGAATATGCATTGGGGCTAAGGAATGAAAGAGGACGCCCCTGGTAGAAGTTTGCACAGAGCACAACTTTATCATAGCTAACACTTGGTTCAAGAATCATAAAAGAAGGTTGTATACATGGAAGATGCCTGGAGATACTGACAGATTTCAGATAGATTATATAATTGTAAGTCAGAGATTTAGGAAGCAGGTTTTAAATTGTAAGACATTTCCTGGGGAAGATTTGGACTCTGACCACAATCTGTTGGTTATGAACTGTAGATTGAACCTGAAGAAACTGCAAAAAGGTGGGAATTTAAGGAGATGGGACCTGGAAAAACCAGAGGATGTACAGAGTTTCAGGGAGAGCGTAAGGGAACAAATGGCAGGAATGGGGGAAAGAAATACAGTAGAAGAAGAATGGGTAGCTTTGAGGAATGAAGTAGTGAAGGCAGCAGATGATCAAGTAAGTAAAAAGACGAGGGCTAATAGAAATCCTTGTCTAACAGAAGAAATATTGAATTTAATTGATGAAAGGAGAAAATATAAAAATGCAGTAAATGAAGCTGGCAAAAAGGAATACAAACGTCTCAAGAATGAGATCGACAGGAAGTGCAAAATGGCTAAGCAGGGATGGCTAGAGGATAAATGTAAGGATGTAGAGGCTTATCTCACTAGGGGTAAGATAGATACTGCCTACAGGAAAATTAAAGAGACCTTTAGAGAAAAGAGAACCACTTGCACGAATATCAAGAGCTCAGATGGAAACCCAGTTCTAAGCAAAGAAGGGAAAGCAGAAAGGTGGCAGGAGTATATAGAGGGTCTATACGAGGTCGATGTACTTGAGGACAATATTATGGAAAGGGAAGAGGACGTAGATGAAGATGAAACGGGAGATATGATACTGCGTGAAAAGTTTGACAGAACACTGAAAGACGTAAGTCGAAACAAGGCCCCGGGAGTAGACAACATTCCATTAGAACTACTGACGGCCTTGGGAGAGCCAGTCCTGACAAAACTCTACCATCTGGTGAGCAAGATGTATGAGACAGGCGAAATACCCTCAGACTTCAAGAAGAATATAATAATTCCAATCCCAAAGAAAGCAGGTGTTGACAGATGTGAAAATTACCGAACTATCTGTTTAAGTAGTCACGGCTGCAAAATATTAACGCGAATTCTTTACAGACGAATGGAAAAACTAGAAGAAGCCGACCTAGGGGAAGATCAGTTTGGATTCCGTAGAAATATTGGAACACGTGAGGCAATACTGACCCTACGACTTATCTTAGAAGCTAGATTAAGGAAAGGTAAACCTACGTTTCTAGCATTTGTAGACTTGGAGAAAGCTTTTCACAATGAAGACTGGAATACTCTCTTTCAAATTCTGAGGGTGGCAGGGGTAAAATACAGGGAGCGAAAGGCTGTTTACAATTTGCACAGAAAGCAGATGGCAGTTATAAGAATCGAGGGACATGAATGGGAAGCAGTGGTTGGGAAGGGAGTGAGACAGGGATGTAGCCTCTCCCTGATGTTATTCAATCTGTATATTGAGCAAGCAGTGAAGGAAACAAAAGAAAAATTCGGAGTAGGTATTAAAATCCAGAGAGAAGAAATAAAAACTTTGAGGTTCGCCGATGACATTGTAATTCTGTCAGAGACAGCAAAGGACTTGGAAGAGCAGTTGAACGGAATGGATAGTGTCTTGAAAGGAGGATATAAGATGAACATCAACAAAAGCAAAATGAGGATAATGGAATGTAGTCGAATTAAGTCAGGTGATGCTGAGGGAATTAGATTAGGAAATGAGACACTTAAAGTAGCAAAGGAGTTTTGCTATTTAGGGAGCAAAATAACTGATGATGATCGAAGTAGAGAGGATATAAAATGTAGACTGGCAATGGAAAGGAAAACGTTTCTGAAGAAGAGAAATTTGTTAACATCGAGTATAGATTTAAATGTCAGGAAGTCATTTCTGAAAGTATTTGTATGCAGTGAAGCCATGTATGGAAGTGAAACATGGACGATAAATAATTTAGACAAGAAGAGAATAGAAGCTTTCGAAATGTGATGCTACAGAAGAATGCTGAAGATTAGATGGGTAGATCACATAACTAATCAGGAGGTGTTGAATAGGATTGGGGAGAAGAGAAGTTTGTGGCACAACTTGACTAGAAGAAGGGATCGGTTGGCAGGACATGATCTGAAGCATCGAGGGATTGCCAATTTAGTATTGGAGGGCAGCGTAGAGGGTAAAAATCGTAGAGGGAGACGAAGAGATGAATACACCAAGCAGATTCAGAAGGATGTAGGTTGCAGTAGGTACTGGGAGATGAAGCTTGCACAGGATAGTGTAGCATGGAGAGCTGCATCAAACCAGTCTCAGGACTGAAGACCACAACAATGTACAAAGCTGCTACAAAACGTTGAAAGGAAGTATCTAAGGTTTCTTGAGGACCTGAGACTACAGATGACTTGCTGCACAGCCTAGATGATGTTCAGCAAGAGAAATGGGTCGAAACCACAGAGTCGCCCTATTTCAAAACATATAGTAGTCTGGTCTTTCCTTTTAAAACTAAGTTGAGCTTATAAAATACATCAAGCTCTACATATTTCTGCAACAAAGATTGCAGGTCACATACAGACGCTACATCCAAAGCTTCAAGGGACAAAAACCACACAAAAACTGTAAGCTATGAACTTAGTGCCCTTAACAGTGTCCTTAGGAGAAACAGCACACCTTTGGATCAATATTCTTCCTAACTTACTACAGAAGACGCCCTGAAGGGTGACAAGCTAGGAAAGACGCCTGGACCAGATGGAATGCACCCAGAATCCCCTCTTCACTGTGGAACATACCCCAGAAAGTGGAGAACTCAAAGATCAACGCACCGCTTAAGCCGAAGCGACCAGGGACCAGCCTAAGAGCTATAGACTTGTCGAATTTCTCGGTGTCGTATTAAGCTGCTCAAGAGAGTCCTATAAAACAGACTGAGCTCAAAAGTACTGGAATCAATCCAAGATGAACGGGCAGGATTCCGACCTAATAGAAGCTGCACTGTCCAAGTGCTTTCCCTGCCAACCCATTTAGAGACAGGCTATGAGAAAAAACAAAAAAACATCAACTGCATCCATAGATCTGAACGCAGCCTATGACACTATCTGGAGACAGGGGTTGATGTAAAAACGAATTCAAATAATTCCATGCAGCAATACTATCAGACTGAAAGATAACATGGTTGCTGGGAGAGTTTTTAATGTGTTTACTGGAGAAAGAATGAGCACTATCAAGGAACTCAACAACGAGCTACCACAGGACTCAGTCCTTGCCCCACTGGTCTTCAATCTTTACATTTCTGACATCGTTCCAAACACACAATCTAGGAAGTTTGGCTGCATGGACGACTGGGCCCTAGCTGCACAGGACAGACCATTTGAGACCACTGAAGACATTCTGTGCTCCGGTCTGAAGTCACTGAATGCCTACGTTCGCAAGTGGAGACTGCAGCCAAACCCAAACGAGACCCAAGTATCATGCTTCCGCCTCTGCAACCACTCATAAACTAGAGAGCTCAGTGTTATCTTTGAAGGGAAACGCCTTGACCATAACAACTACCCCAAATATCTGGGAGCTACACTGGACAAGACGATCTATTACAAGGAGCATGTGAAAAAGGCTGCAGGCAAAACGAGGACAAGAAACAACATCATCCATAAACTGTGTGGCACTACAGCCAGCACACTCTTCACATCAGCAATTGAGCATGTATACTACTGGAGAATACTGTGCTCCAGTATGGATTAATAGTCCAAATCAGGCGCGGCTCGTGGTTTCTATACTGGGGAAGGCTGCGGTATTTATCGATCGGAGCCAACATAGACCTCGGGTTACGCTACAGATTAGTCTGACGTAAACAGCTAAGAATTCAAAGGGAGGGGGATGGGCATATCACTCTCTACCCATAATTTTACGCACTGTATCTTCTATAATCAGGTATTAAATATCATTAGAAGCTAACTTCGAGTTAAAATCTTTGGTTAGTGTTTTTAAACGCCATCATTACATTTTCTGACACTTTGCAGTAAATTATTGAAAAGACGCGTTTCGGAGAGATCTTTAATGCTTAATATTTTAGGTGTTTTCAGTTCTAAACTTAAGGTGTTTATTGTGGTTTACCTCCAAAGCTCGAAGTTTACGAGTTCGCATGACGATACTGTGATGTTTTGGTAACGTCACAGGTCTTGTGCAAGTAAAACTCACTAAAATCGTGCAAAATATACTCCGAAAAAGAAACTTGCTAATATCACACGATATCAAAAAAAGCAGTCAGCATCAGCAAGCAAGAAAAGTAATGGGACAAATTTCGCGCGCTTTGTCCTCTAATCACTTATAAAACTCTCGCTAGATGGCAGTACTGTTATGTTACTGTAGTCTAGTGCACTCTGGCGGGATATTTGCAAACTTACTCTAAATGTGGATAAAATAGCCAATGGCAGAAACAAAACAACTATGTAAAACATTATCAAAACAATAATACTAAACGTCGATTAATGACGCATCGAAGCGTAGTAGAGATGTGCAGAGACAGAGATTGGATAGCGAAGTTTCGGCCACTCTACATTCCTTTATTACGTAGATAGTGGAACGTGAAAAACGTGTGGTGGTTGGTATGACACACTTAGGCTGCAAGCTCTGAGCCTTCGGGTCGCCCATAAAGAGCAGTACTATGCAGAAGCCACGCCCCCAAACAGCTACTACATGCAGCTTACAGACGTTCCAAGGCGCAGCCTAAACACTACTAACCGTTCGGAAAACATCCATCGATACAAACAGTTCCAAAAACGTTGACCGTTGTTATTTTAATCGGAATGGGAATTATGCGAAATTCGTCCTGATAATTTAAACTACGTAATATGTTCTTGCGAAATGTACTTTAACATATATTTTGGGACGGCTCCGCCTCAGAGCCTTAAATTACGAGCCGCGCCTGGTCCAAATATAAACGGGATTGACTTGGTATTAAACGACACAATGCGCATCATCTGCGGCAAAATAAAACTTACCCCTACCGTATGGTTGCCAGAGCCGAGCCATACCCAACACCAGAGATACGGCGAGAAAATGCTTTTCTCAGAGAATACAACAAAGTAATTAAAAACCCTCAGTTGCTCATACGTAATGTTACAGATGACCTGGAGCGCATAAGTCGTAAATCGAGAAGACCACCACTACCCAGTGCTAAAGAGATCACTAATTCGAACTTTAACCTCCACAGTCTCTGAAAAAACACAGGTGAGAACGCTGTCCACCAAAATACCAAAGCTTCATGATAAATGAGAAACTGCCTGGCTTCAATCAGTCACGCAAAGTGTGAATAACTTTAAACCACATACACAATGGAAATGGAAGAAGTGCTGACGCCTACTGCAAATGGGGAAAGATACCCACTCCATATTGCGACTGCAGTGCTGAAAAAAAAAGTGTTTAAATGTGTGTGAAATATTATGGGACTTAACTGCTAAGGTAATCAGTCCCTAATCTTACACACTACTTAAATTAAATTATCCTAAGGACAAACACACATACCCATGCCCGAGGGAGGACTCGAACCTCCTCTGGGACCAGCCGCACAGTCCATGACTGCAGCTCCTCAGACCGCTCGGCTAATCCTGCGATGCGGTGCTGAAAAACAAATCGTCCAGCACATAGTGAAAGAATTCCCAATTCGAGGTACAAAGAAGCCTTCATCGACCTGACTGCTACAACCGAAAACGCTATCTATTGTATTCAATGGCTGGATGTCAACTTGTAATTGAATTGCATATAAGTTGCGTAAGAATAGCGATGTACGCCATACGATAAATAAATGATGTAATTTTGTACATCATCGTTACTTCTTGTATAGAATATAGTGCTGTACTTATTTATACTCTCGATTATATTCAACTATAGGATAGTTGAACATGTTTTTCTGTCTTTTAGTTCAAAATTCAGATTTCCATAAAATCTAGGCAAGGTGTTGAAAATATCTTTACCAAACCTCTAAATCCTATTTTTACATCAAAATACATTTGTTGTCGAAATTTCAGCTTTCTTTCTCTTTTACCTGATGGGCATTAAATTACAAAATACAGGGTGTAACGTGTATGTGCAGATATTTTTATATACAGTACTTTAAAATGTGCAAACATCAGTATGTTGATTGTTTTTTCTTTGCGTCAAACAGTGTTTTTTGCCCGTTCACAACTGTATCACTAAACAGACTATGCCCCTCAGTACAGACTTACCATTTTCCGCCCAAGCATCACATTTTAACACCTGACTGTTGCCCAAGGGAAAATCAGGATTAATGGAATGCTCTTGGCACATGTACGTGGAGGTACTACCAAATCTAAAAATACGTGCCTTGTAGGCGGTCGCTGTGGCCGAGTGGTTCTAGGCGCTTCAGTCGGTAACCGCGCTGTTGCTATGGTCGCAGGTTCGAATCCTGCCTCGGGCATGGCTGTGTGTGATGTCCTTAGGTTAGTTAGGTTTAAGTAGTTCTAAGTCTAGGGGACTGATGACTTCAAATGTTAAGTCCCATAGTGCTCAGATCCATTTGAACCATTTGAACATGCCTTGTAATACCTTTAAATAATAGCCTGCAAATAGAGCTTCTGTAGAGTTTGGAAGCTGAGAGACTAGGTACTGGCGGAAGTAAAGCTGTGAGGACGGGGCGTGAGAAGTGCTTGGGTAGGTCAGATGGTAGAGCACTTACCCGCGAAAGGCAAAGTTCCCGAGTTCAAGTCTCGGTCCGGCACACAGTTTTAATCTGTCAGGAAGTTTCAAAGTTTCAGTCTGCAAATAACGCAAATACAGAGGTAACGTTGTTCAGGAGAACGTCGACAGCTTCCAATAGTACACGTGCACTTAAACTTGATTCTTACACCCTGTAGAGTCATTTTTGTCAAAACTAGCAATCAGATTTTCCTCATACTTAGTACTTCTTACATCCACACCACTCTATGCTATCATACGAATAAATTACAGAATTATAACCTTCAGTCTTGTTACTACAGAGGTTTGCAATCTTTGTCTGCAAGTACACGCAGAGGCACGCTCGGTTTGAATGTGGGGCTGGAGAGAAAGAGTCCCTCTCTCCTGGTCACTTGACACTGTCACCAGCCAGCAAAAGCGCTTGCTTCTCCACAAATGTTATCCTTTTGCTCTTTTTTTGTACGTTTTTTTCAAGTCGGATGAGGCATATATCTGTTTGTGTCTTATTTTCTACATACACTGTACTGTAACATTTTAACATTTTAGTTAGGCCTGAAACAATAGTATATTAAATTTTGAGTAATTTTTCACCGATGTTTGAGAATTTGCACTCTTACAATGAATATCGTGGCATAATAAAGCCGCGTCTATTAAATAACCTCCAGAATTCTGTAAAGGTGATGAATATCAGTGATCTAGTGATGTGATCTAGTACAGTTTACTGTGCACTGCATTTCCCTGGGATACGCCCTTCTGTAATCTGTGTATGTCCTAATTTTAATCAAGGAGGGGTGGCACTGAAATGGTCTCTTTTATGGTTATTCAGATTACCTTCCATCAGGTCATCTGCAGATCCATAAATAATTTCTGCGAATAGCAGAATCGATGACTCAGCTTCAACTGAATATTCAGAATTAACTCAATTCCTCACAAATTGTGATTGTTAATATTTAGATATGGTTTTGAAGACTATCTATAACAAAGGCTGAATCTGATAATCAGAATAAAAACAAAAAGTGTCGGAGACCGTGTCTGACTTCCTTCATTACAATACATGCGATCACGGTTTCCTCAAACGTCAAGTCTTGAGTTATGATGCTCCTATTTTTTTACAAACCAATCTACTTCATATTACTTTAACGTAGAGACTCCATATTCATTGATACCTAAAGACATTACTGTTATTGCTCTGATATTTCATCTCTAGGTTTATACACTGGCACTAGACGTAAAATTAATAGGCTGGAACTTTTTATATTATTTAATTATGTTTTTTTGTAATTGAAACATATTTAATGTGTGCATAATTTTGTGGTACCTCGTATCCTCTCTGATCTAGTCTCTAACAAGCAGGTGGACAGATTGTAATACTTGCTTTTGACTATGCTGCGTGACGAAATACGTAGCTTTGGTGGAAATAAACAGTGGTCAGTTGATCACGACAGCACAAAGCGACGAGTTCAACTCTTCTCACTCTCATAATCACATGGTAGATGTGTGATTGCTGGTATTTTGTAGTATTATAGTGGTATGCGCGTCATTCTACTTATGCTTGGAGTTGCAAGTGTACACCTTAGTGAACGCTGAATGTCGCTACTGGCATCTAATTGAAGAACTGTGCGTGAACAGAGAAAGCATTAATGTGCCTCAGCTATTCTTTGACTCATATCACCATGTAGTGATGGGAGCCAGGAATTAGGTTCATACATGTGATGTCATAGTGCTAACTATTAAGGCACCTGCTGTTGTTATGATTGTTCTCATCCGTATTAATGGACATTTCGCTAGATATTTTACGTAGTTGTGGCACATAAGCTGTCGTACCACATGTATCATGTCTGAAGGAACATTACATCGAACTTTACAGACCCTGACAAATACAGACACTGCTCTGATGTTTTGCGAGCCAAAGCCTAGCCGACCTGACGAGAAAATTAAATAAGTCTGTCTCTGTGTGGAAATCACGTGATTGTGTGCGCACTTCGGAAAGCAGACACTAGGATATATGGAAGTTTGGGGCTGTCCATGAAGCATGTTCGTATAGCCGAAGCGTCTACATCTACATCTACATTTATACTCCGCAAGCTACCCAACGGTGTGTGGCGGAGGGCACTTTACGTGCCACTGTCGTTACCTCCCTTTCCTGTTCCATTCGCGTATGGTTCGCGGGAAGAACGACTGCCGGAAAGCCTCCGTGCGCGCTCTAATCTCTCTAATTTTACATTCATGATCTCCTCGGGAGGTACAAGTAGGGGGAAGCAATATATTCGATACCTCATCCAGAAACGCACCCTCTCGAAACCTGGCGAGCAAGCTACACCGCGATGCAGAGCGCCTCTCTTGCAGAGTTTGCCACTTGAGTTTATTAAACATCTCCGTAACGCTATCACGGTTACCAAATAACCCTGTGACGAAACGCGCCGCTCTTCTCTGCATCTTCTCTATCTCCTCCGTCAAGCCAATCTGGTACGGATCCCACACTGATGAGCAATACTCAAGTATAGGTCGAACGAGTGTTTTGTAAGCCACTCCTTTGTTGATGGACTACATTTTCTAAGCACTCTCCCAATGAATCTCAACCTGGTACCCGCCTTACCAACAATTAATTTTATATGATCATTCCACTTCAAATCGTTCCGCACGCATACTCCCAGATATTTTACAGAAGTAACTGCTACCAGTGTTTGTTCCGCTATCATATAATCATACAATAAAGGATCCTTCTTTCTATGTATTAGCAATACATTACATTTGTCTATGTTAAGGGACAGTTGCCACTCCCTGCACCAAGTGCCTATCCGCCGCAGATCTTCCTGCACCTCTCCACAATCCTCTAATGCTGCAACCTCTCTGTATACTACAGCATCATCCGCGAAAAGCCGCATGGAACTTCCGACACTATCTACTAGGTCATTTATATATATATATTGTGAAAAGCAATGGTCCCATAACACTCCCCTGTGGCACGCCAGAGGTTACTTTAACGTCTGTAGACGTCTCTCCATTGATAACAACATGCTGTGTTCTGTTTGCTAAAAACTCTTCAATCCAGCCACACAGCTGGTCTGATATTCCGTAGGCTCTTACTTTGTTTATCAGGCGACAGTGCGGAACTGTATCGAACGCCTTCCGGAAGTCAAGAAAAATAGCATCTACCTGGGAGCCTGTATCTAATATTTTCTGGGTCTCATGAACAAATAAAGCGAGTTGGGTCTCACATGATCGCTGTTTCCGGAATCCATGTTGATTCCTACATAGTAGATTCTGGGTTTCCAAAAACGACATGATACTCGAGCAAAAGCGGTTGGGGAGACCGCGCGTTTGTGTAGCTCGCATATGCGGACGATCTGGAGCTTTTAGTGCGTACGCCAGGATCACTGAACTGCACTTGACTGGTCAATATGTTGCCGCAGACCGAAACCGCTCGAACCTACAGAAGCCTGGGGCGATCGTTATCGGCAGCGGCCTCCCAAATGGGAGCTAGGCCCTTACCCTCTCTGCGACACGCTCCAATAATTGGGAGTAATATTTACGCGTCGCAGTCCACGGACGGCGCACCGTAGCTATCTTCGCCTCTTACAAGGCATATGTACGGATGTCCGTTGCATTTGTTGCGATCATTGAGATTGGTCCAGTGGGTGCTTATGTCAACATCTGTCTGGCGTCAAGATTACATCTGTCAACGGTCCTCTTAATGCCGAAGACGATGGCACGCAGTTTACAGGCAGTCTTTCGTTACTTCGTCAGTGCGGGAACGATCATAAAAATGCGATATGATACTAGCAGCAGCTTTGTACGACGATGGAGATGTGGATTCACTACCAGCGCAGCTTCACGGGAACTCTGATTGAAGAATTGGCCCACACCTTTGACGAAGCTCCAATTGTAGTAGCGCATATTTGCCTGACACTCTCACCTTAAGGACTTTGTGGACTTCAGTTACGTCAACTCACCTGCCGGATAAGCAGTTGCCATCCCTAGAATCCGATTGAAAGCTGCTTACCCTCAGTTACTTGGCCAGAGGTCTGACGTTGATTGCAAGGTGCTCTTCTGGATTCGGTCTCCAGAGCGGCCGGGTATTTGATGGTCAACCGCAAATATATGAAGCGCCAGAGACTCCATTCTATACTTAATGGCAGATTCTTCATTATGACCTAGTGCCAGATACCTGATACAGATGGACACTGTCTGAGATATGGGTCTGCTGTTGATGTGTGGTGGAGACTGACAAAACTGATGTTGGCCTGAACAAACCCAACAGGCAGTGACTCTGACATCCCTTCTTAGCCCCGATATTGCGTTTTATCCATGTACCAAGATGCATGCAGGGAAATTGATCGAGTACTTGACCATAATATATCTTTACCAGAGTGGTGACAAACACTTTTTCGCATTTTTGGACCTTCCTACTCGAATGGTTCACTTGTCTCCGAGACCGCCCGTGCCACCGCCAAGGATTTGCTAATTATGTAGACAGTGTCTTCTTAGACTGCTAGATGTGAGAAGTTAACCATATGTGCATGTCACTTTTACGAAGTGGGTCCAAGCAAGCTACAGAACCATATGGAAACTTCCTTTGTGAAGAAGTGCGTGGCCCCAATGGCGGGTTGGAAGAATCCATGGACATGTTGATTGATGGTAGCAGCGGGTGTAGTGTCTAATGTTGGTGCTGCCAAAAGGGCGGACTTAATGTATTTATGGTCCAAATTTGTTTTTGTTGTTTAGTTACTTTTCTTACCCCTACAAAGGCATCTTTGTGCCAACAAAGACGTCTTGTTTAACCTGCCTTCCTGCTCCACACACACACAAGAAAAACCATGGGGGATGGCGGGGGAGGGGAAGTAGTGGTTCAGGGACAAGAAGGGGGAAGCATCGTGGCCAGGTCTCGGATTTCGACCCCTGCTTGGTCCGTCTCCACAGTGCTCAAGCTCACTGCTCAGCTCTTTACTTCCTTAAAAGAATAGATAGGTTTAAAAAATGGTAAAGCAGTTGAATCAGTGGAACGAAGGTTCAGATCTAGCTTTGTCCCTTCGATTTCTTCCATTCAGTTCAAAGAATACCTACCTCCTTTTCTCCACCATCATTTTTCTTCAGTACAAATCGTCATTTTTTTCTGAAAAATCGTTTGGTTGCGGTGGTATTATATTCGCAATTTACGAATAGATTTCAAGATTTAATATAGCCATAAATCGTCAGCAGCGTCTGGTCCTACAGACAGGCAGCTTTTGTGTGTGTGTGTGTGTGTGTGTGTGTGTGTGTGTGTATGTGTGTGTGTGTGTGTGTGTGTGTGTGTCTGTGTCTGTCTGTGTGTGTGTGTGTCTGTGTGTGTGTGTGTGTGTGTGTGTGTGTGTGTGTGTGTGTGTGTGTCTGTGTCTGTGTCTGTCTGAGTCTGTGTGTCTGTGTGTGTGTGTGTGTGTGTGTGTGTGTCTGTGTGTGTGTGTGTGTGTGTGTGTGTGTGTGTGTGTGTGTCTGTGTGTGTTTGTGTCTGTGGCTGTGTGTGTGTTTGTGTGTGTGTGTCTGTGTGTGTCTGTGTGTGTGTCTGTGTGTGTGTCTGTGTGTGTGTCTGTGTGTGTGCGTGTGCGTGCGTGCGCGTGCGTGCGTGTACGTGTACCAACAAAAACAGGGGAAAGGAATACAGTAGAAGAAGAATGGATAGCTTTGAGAGATGAAATAGTGAAGGCAGCATAGGATCAAGTAGGTAAAAGGACGAACGCTAGTAGAAGTCCTTAGGTAACACAAGAATTATTGAATTTAATTGATGAACCGAGAAAATATAAAAATGCAGTGAATTAAGCAGGCGAAAAGGAAAATGAAATCGACAGGAAGTGCAAAATGGCTAATCAGGAATGATTAGAGGAGAAATGGTTCAAATGGCTCTGAGCACTATGGGACTTAACATCTATGGTCATCAGTCCCCTAGAACTTAGAACTACTTAAACCTTACTAACCTAAGGACATCACACAACAACCAGTCATCACGAGGCAGAGAAAATCCCTGACCCCGCCGGGAATCGAACCCGGGAACCCGGGCGCGGGAAGCGAGAACGCTACCGCACGACCACGATCTGCGGACGACTAGAGGAGAAATTTAGGGATGTAGAAGTGCAACCATCTGGTGAGCAAGATGTGTGACACAGGCGAAGTGCCCTCAGACTTCAAGAGGAATATAATAATTTCAATTCCAAAGAAAGCAGGTGCTGTCAGATGCGAAAATTACCGAACTGTCAATTTAATGAATCACGGTTGCAAAATACTAACAGGCATTCTTTACAGACGAATGGAAAAAGTGGCAGAAGCCGACTTTGTGGAAGATAAGCTTGGATTTAGTAGAAATGTAGGAACACGCGAGGTAATAGTGACTCTATGACTCACATTAGAAAATAGGTTAATGAAAGGCAAACTTACGTTTGTAGCATTTGTAAACTTAGAGAAAGCTTTTGACAATGTTGACTGGAAGCAGTGGTTAAGAAGGGAGTGAGACAGGGCTGTAGCCTATCCCCGATGTTATTCTATCTGTCTGTTGAGAAAGCTGTAAAGGCAACCAAAGAAAAATTTGGAGCAGGAATTAAAATCAAGGGAGAAGAAATAAAAACCGTAAGGTTTGCCGATGATATTGTAATTCTGTCAGAAACAGCAAAGGACTTGGAAGAACAGTTGAATGGAATGGACAGTGTCTTCAACGGAGGATATAAGATGAGCACAAAAAAAAGTAAAATGAGGATAATGGAATTAGTCGAATTAAAGCAGTTGATGCTGAGGGAATTAGATTAGGAAATGTGACACTTAAAGTAGTAAATGAGTTTTCTTCTTTGGGCAGAAAAGTAACTGATGAGGTCGAAGTAGAGAGGACATAAAATGGGAACGAAGTTTTTCGCGGCGACACTTATGTATAAAACATTCTCGGTATTCTTGCCGCGTCAGATCTAGATAAAATCTCGAGCTTTCGACGATTACCTCCATCGTCATCGTCAGGAGCTGACGATGACAATGGAGGTAATAGTCGAAAGCTCGATATTTTATCTAGAACTGATGCGGCAAGAATACCGAGAATGTTTTATACAGGACATAAAATGTTAACTTTCGACGGCAAGGAAATCGTTTCTGAAGAAGATAAATTTGTTAATATCGAGTATAGATTTGAGGGTCAGGAGGACTTTTCTGAATGTATTTGTATGGAGTGTAGCTTTGTATGAAAGTGAAACATGGACGATAAACAGCTTAGACAACAAGAGAATAGAAACTTTTGAAATGTGGTGCTACAGAAGAATGCTGAAGATTAGATGGGTAGATTCTGTAAATAATGAGGAGATACTGAATAAAATTGGGGAGAAGTGGAATTTGTGGCACAACTTTACTAAAAGAAGGAATCGGTTGGTAGGACACGTTCTGAGGCATCAAGGGACCACCAATATAGTACTGGAGCGAAGCGTGGAGGATAAAAATCGTAGAGGAAGAGTAAGAGGTGAATACACTGAGAAAATTCAGAAGGATGTAGGTTGGAGTAGCTACTCAGAGATGAAGAGGCTTGCAGAAAATATAGTAGTATGGAAAGCCCATCAAACTAGTCTTTGGACTGAAGACCAGAAAAACAACAGTAAGTACAACCAAGATTAGTAGATACGACCGGAAGATCACGTGACTAGATGTGATGCTATCTTGGAAACAATAAAGAGGCTTTTCCTAATGGTATGAGTAATCAACAAAAAACTTATGTTGTTGGTAGACATTCTAATCATACTGCAATGCTAAAACGAATTCCAGTGAGAGGCAGTGTACAAATACTAAGACTTATTATGGAGAATCACAGTAAATACACAAGGATTGACGGTGGACTTGTGCAAGAAAAAAAATAGTTCAAATGGCTCTGAGCACTATGGGACTTAACATCTGTGGTCATCAGTCCCCTAGAACTTAGAACTACTTAAACCTAACTAACCTAAGGACATCACAGACATCCATGCCCGAGGCAGGATTCGAACCTGCGACCGTAGCAGTCGCGCGGTTCCGGACTGCGCGCCTAGAACCGCGAGACCACCGCGGCCGGCAGGACTTGTGCAAGAAAAATACACATTCCATCCATCAAGATCGATAACTGGTTATTACGCTATACCCTATTTGCCTATACTATTGATTATTTAACGTGGAAATCGACTACACAAGAAATTAATCAGCGATCTTGGCATGTTGTAGACTATATCTTGATAAAATTAATTGTGGCACATCTTGATGAGTGTCTACTCATCATAAGGAAAGTACATTTCAGAACCAGTATGAGATGCATATAAACTAAAATAATGTAATTTTGACAGAATATTTGTTAATGGCAGGAGGTTGTGGATCACTGACTATTCATCTACATGGAAACCGACTCGTTAGACAAGTTACTGGCGTCAGCTACTTGGTATAGAACTAAGATTAGATAAGATGATGGTGTGGGAAACATGTTTATTATGCATCGCAACTATGGGTGGCAGAAAGGAGGAAAGAAATGAAGATTCGGCTTAACATTCTGTCAACATCGAGATCATAAGCGAAAGAGGATGGCACAAGGTCCACGTTCCCAGAGGCTCTTGTTAGTTTTGAGAATATTGACAAATCTAGTGATAGTCATTGTCTCCATGATAGTACATCTGTGAATGCGAAGAACAGCTATATCTAATAAATAAGATTCCTGACGGTCTTCCTGGCGTGGAACAAAATAATGTTCGTCTTCCTGTTATCTAAAGAAACCAATCTGTCGAGCAACCTTATGCCATTTTCTGTTGAATCATATATATCTAGTTTTGTAATTTGTCTAATAGGAAGAAATATGAGATTAAAAGTTGGTCATGTGATCATAACGCCACTTCTGGTCATGACTCCTAAAATTATACTATCAACTGAGATCACGGAAGTCATGGGATAGCGATATGCTTGGCCGGGCGATCGTAGCTAAGTGTCTTTGAGATAAGACCTGTGTCCAACTTCCGCTGTTTGAGTTTCACAGCATTCACCAAATCGGTACTGGCAACTACTATGGTAAACCATGTCGCAAGCCAAATTTTTGGGAGAGCGATAAAGCACTTAGATTAAATTACTTTATCTTCTTTCATTTGCTCTAATGGCTCTACGGTTCTCCCTTATTGTTCGCCGTAGAATTCAGTTCTTCGTGCCACACCTTTATCTCTTCCAGTTGTCGCATAGCGTCTATCATTTGCAGTTACCTCCTGTGACTTGTCTTCATCGTTTCAATTTGTGTTCTATCATCCTTAAGTTCCTTTTGTATTTGACTCTATACTTTTAGGATAGTTTATTGCAATTAATCTGTGTCAAGGAGCTGTTGCCCTGAATACAATGATTCGCGACCTACCATCGGCATAGTGAAGAAAATATCGGGAGTCATCAGACTATGCAACGCTCTGCCACAGCCTCAAATTCCAGGACTGATGGTCACATGCCCATTTCAGCCTTATAGCTGCCGATATCGTCTTGTTAACGTTGGCAGAACCACGGGTCGTCAGCTGCTGAAGCCCATCGTTCGGAGTGTTCGGTTAACTGTTTGTTCAGACACTTAAATTCTGCCCGGGATTAAAGTCTGATGTTAGTTCCACCACAGGTCGCCGCCTGTCCTGTTTTACCTGTCTGCCTAGCCTACGACGTCCGACATCTGTAATGAGGGGTGGTAGCCCAACCCTAGGATGTCTGGACGTGGTTTCGCCACGTATTGAAGACACTCACCATAGCACTCTTCGAACATCCGAGAACTCGTGCAGTTTCCGAAATGCTCGTGTCGAGCCTCTGAGTCATCACAATCTGCTCTCGATCGAACTGACATTGCGCACTTTCCTCATTCTACACGCGGACAGCTCGCTCACTGATACTACATGACCGTGCGTGTGTTGTCATTCCTCGTCAGGTGTCGCTGCTTTTATCTGGACTGGTTTGTATCCACAGTAGGTTGGTGGTCATAATGGTCTGGCTCATAAGTGTACAAACACCTGCTGCTCTTACATAGAAATATAGCAGAACTCCAATTATCCGAACTTCAACTATCGCGATCTCCAATTATATGTATCTCTTTGAGGAAAAAGAAATTTGTACTATATGACTAAAACTGTTGGTTTTGTTTGGTAGTTATTACATCTGGTATTCTTTATCGTTCTAAAATCAATCCACAGCCAATGCATTAAAAGACGAAATCTTCTAGTGAACAATGAATACAGTATATGCATTGTCCTATGTGCAACACGCACATAGTTGTGTTCGTGATGCCCGCCACTGGTTGTGTGGCCTTAACATATGCCCTGGTTTGTCGCTATATTCCCTCGTCTTCTGTGTCTTTTGTTTTGTTTTGTGCGAGTGATTTTATTTATTGTGCGACTTATGTTTCCTAAAAGGAACCGCGCTGTGTCCAAAAGCAGCAAAAAATTTTATTGTAAAATTCAAATTTGAAGCAGAATCTTACGACACTGAACTTTTATACAACCCAGACGGGACAGGTCGTGTTTGGAAGGCTTTGAAACTAGTGCCCCTGGCCGTAAGGTTAGTAAAGGCCGGGTTCCCGTGAGAACGGTGCTGAGTGTCCGGGAAACCACAAAATACCCCTCCTGTTGATAGAAAATTCGAAAAAAGCCCGGCCTCTCAGAAATGTTAAAAACTTCCCACCTTTTAAAAGAAGAATCAACCAAATGTCTGAATGACTGTTAACTTTGTTTTGCGAATGATACGATTCAGTTTTGATGCCTGATGTAAAAAAAAAAAAAAAAAAAAAAAAAAAAAAAAAACCAAAAGGCTATAGGAGAAGAAGGCAGTAAAGTGATGTTAATTCCGGAAAGTGCACCCATTCCACAGAAAGTTTTCTTGATGGAGAAAAAAGACGTTTCAAAACAGTCTTCCTGCCGCCAAACGTAACGAGTTGCTGCATCCAATGGACCATTCGGTTATCGAAACTATGAAGCGACGTAACAGAAGAAAACTGTTGGGGGAGCTTTCGAGAAGAGGAAAGCATTGTGGCTGATCACCAGAAACTGAGTTTAAAAGACTGCTCATACATGATGGCGGAAGCACTAAGTTTGTTGAAGACAATCACATTAAAACAAGCTCGGTACAAACCGAAAGGCGTTTCAACCAAACATGAGGTACATAGAGATGCAGCTGAAAAGAAGAAGTGGGAAAAGACGTAAGAGAAGAGGTACAGGACGAAATGTCACTTGAGGACGTAAGAAAGATCATTGAAAATTCCTGGACATTTGCAATGCAATGCTGAGGACACAGGCGAGTGGCTTACTTGTAATTCTTGGGACCATGAATTCAGAGTTTTCAGTGACGATGAAATCATTCAAAGCGAGAGAGAAGCAGATAAAATTGTCATTGAATCAGATGCAGGACAGTCAGCCCGTTAAGCGTTCACGTGTTTAACACTGCACTAACATGGATTGAACGGCAGCCAGAGTTCGAACACGTACAGCTGCTCACCGTCAAGTGGATGCGAGACTTGGATGCATAAAAACAATTGAAGGCAGCAAAATAACTGATTCCGACTGCTATATTAAATAACTGACAGAGGATGTACGTACAGTGCTGTATAAAATCTAAACCACGTTGTTTTGCAATCATTAAATTAATATTATAGTAGAATGTCTATATAGATTCATCAGTTTTACAGGAAATCGTCTATTTTCATTATTTATCGAATTATGCATGTATTTTTAAGCTAATGCCAGACATTTGGCTGTTAATTGTTCCTTTACATTGTACAGTCATGATTTAGGCTTTGTAGCCATACTCAAGGGCATGTTGAACTGAAAATAAATTAGGCATACGTATCATACTGTTCAGAGCATAGGAACAGGAGGTTATTACTTATCTGAAAACATTAATTACTTGTTAAAATACGTCTGTAATACGTCATTGTCGAAAAAACATATTTCTGATCTTACAGACCAGCTATATTGCAGGATATGAATACATTGCAAGGATATGGCTGAATTATGCCCAGTGAAAAACCATTAACACCCAGTACGACGTATATAACAATCAATATATTTCTGTGACATGCATTCGTCACTTCTGTTTATCAACTGACGTAAACATTTGTGAAAATAGTGGCAGGGTTCGTAAGAGAGTGCTACCACTTTGTGAGCCACATATCTTTGCATGGCCGTAGGTGTTACCGCGAAGGGTGTTAGCAGGAAGGTGGGCATTTATTTAGCTAAATACTTCTTATGTCTGCTCTACCTCCACCAAATACATCTTATATGACCTTTCAACAATAGATGGAAATCTTGGAATTGTAATAACTGCTAATAATCTTTGTTGCACCTCATAAAAGAATGTATAGCTAAGTTACATTTAAAATGTGTATGTTTGGTTCAGATCTTCACATGCTATAAGTAGTAAAACTACATCAGTTTGTAATTAATAATATTTATGTAACGCAGCAGTGTATGGTTTAGGTACATAATACAGATACTGATGTGCCATGTCCGAAAGAACAGGTACCATCGGTGACCATGCAGCTTTCCTAGAATGAAATGATAATTAAATGGTATCTATTCTTTCTGACATGTCCGAAAGAACAGATACCATCTTCATATAGTTAAGGCTCACCGGCCATTGACCTCCTTCTTCTGTGTTGGATGCACACGCATTGCCCGAACTCTCACGCTACTCGGTAAGATTGTCTACCTCGAGTAATGAGTGTAAGGGCAGGGACACTACGAATATAGGGTGTGGACGTTAAATTTGGAATGTGGTTCTCAGGGGGAGCGTGCAAGGGATAAATCGGTGCAGTCGCATTATCCTCTGTGGCTCAGATGGATGCCGGCACGGTAGCTCAGCGTGTTCGGTCAGAGAGCCGGTTGGCCTCTGTGGCCTCTGTAATAAAAACCTGAGTGGAAGGATCAACCAACGAACTTCAACAGGATGTCTTGCGACGTCCGCAATGACCAACGATCAAAAAAAATAAATAAATAAATAAATAAATAAAAATAAAAAAAAAATGGTTCGATCGCCTCCCAACTAAGCAGGAGGACCCTGGTTCGAGTCCTAGTCGGGGCACACATTTTCAACTGTCCCCGTTGATGTATATCAACGCCTCTCGACAGCTTAGGGTCTTGATTTAATTATTATTTCATCTTAACTTCCCATATGTGGTCTCACAGACCGTTAGCGTTTATTGAGACTCTGCCGCTAATGGATGGGGTTGGTGATCACAGCGTTGTCTAGTTGTTCTTTCCCGAAGCGGCCGTGGTTACCTTTGTCAGCAGCCACTTGAATGTGATGTGTATCGATACCGTCACTGCTTCTTTCGTGCTAGCGGTATCTGACGGCGCACCTGGGACTTTGCGTTATGGATTCAGTAGCCAGGTCTTTGTCTGCTGTTCGTGTTACAGACCCTGTTTGCGAGGGTACAGTTTTTAAATTGTTTGAGGAGAGTAAGGAAGTGACGTTGGATGAGATAGTAAGAACGAAATGGGAAGTGAACATAATTCAAAATCGGAACAGTGTGGAAGCGAAGGACCATTTCTTTTAGCACCTGCAAATTGCTTGAATGAAACAACTGATCAGAGTGATAAGGAAAAAACTGAATTTTTAGCGGTCTAAACAAGTATCGCTGCTCGTCATGCCTCTTTTCAAGTGATCTCATGTTCGACAGCCCAAAATTATTCGTTTGCCGACAGTTCGACAACCTACTCTAGTAGGTAATAATCCAGAAGACCTTCTTACTACATGGAATTTGCTTATGACTAAAGATATTTTATCATATTGAGCTGAAATAATGTAAAAATAAATAAACAAGAGCCTGAAAATGATCGAAATGTTTGTACGAAGGTGATTTATGTGAATTAAAAGCCTATTTCGCTTACTGTTGTAGTGAACTATTTTCATATCGAACAGAGAAGATTACAAATCATTTTACTCCACAGATGGTACTGGACGAGATATATTTAGACACGTTATATCCAAAAAGTGGTTTCCTTACACCTAACTTGCGTTTTAAATACAAACAAAACGATCATTTAACTTGAGTGTCAGAATATTTAAAAAATGTTATTGACAACTGTCAAATCTTGTAAAATATTGGAGAATGCACATGTATCGATAAAATACTAGTATTACTTAGTGGTAAACCTAGATTCAGAATATACATTCCAGACAAACCATGCAGGTGTGGCTTGACAGTCATGTGCCTTACTGATGTTCGCACTGAAGCAAGTAAGTCGGTTCTGCAATATATGCATTTACGCATGATCTAACCCTAGTTTCATTTTCATTTTTGCCGAAAAATGGTACGGTAGCGAATCTGATATCGTCTTTGCACCATGAAAAATGTAAAGATGGTGATACAGGTAAGCCGGCCGCTGTGGCAGAGCGCTTCTAGGCGCTTCAGTCCGGAACCGCGCTGCTGCTACTGTCGCAGGTCCGAATCCTGCCTCGGGCATGGATGCGTATGATGTCCTTAGGTTAGTTAGGTTTAAGTAGTTCTAAATCTATTGGACTGATGACCTCAAATGTTAAGTCCCATAGTGCTTAGAGCCATTTGAACCATTTGATACAGGTAAATCAGGAATAAGTTCTTACTATAAGCACACTAAAGGTGGTGTTGATGCCAATGGATGAGAAGTGTGCCAAGTATTCAACTGCACGACGTACCCAGCGATGGCTTTCCGCATGTTGGGCGTAAGTGGAGTGAATGCCTTTGTCCTTCGCAGCTCCTAAAAAGACACAACTCAAATCAGCCGCTTCAGTTTTTTGAAGAAGCTTGCCTGCATACACATTGGTGGCACCACAAATGGAAAAGCGAATCAGCAACTCCCACATACCTCGTGTACTTCGCGCATCCATTCGCCATGTTTAGGATGTAGCAGAACCTAGAGCAGAAGCCATCAGAGAAAGACAGGAAAAACATAATCAACTGTGACCCATTAAAGAAGAGGAACACTTCTTATATTTGTCATCGCTGCAAGAAGCCGATTTGCCTGGAATGGTCTACAAAAATTTGCAGAGCGTGCATAGAAAACAACTGAGAAGGAAATAAAAAACCAAAAAATGTAGTAGTTGAATTTTTATTTTCTATTGTTGCATGTGAGTTTCTTAAGTTTTTGTTATTGCATATATAATAAACAATAAAAGTATAGCAAAAAGTAAAATTTGCAGCACATGGTATTTGAATTTTTTGAGTTTTTATATCGTTAACATTACGTAATGTTACGTTCATTGTATGTAGTTTTGTACTTAGATGTGTTGTATTCGTAAAAATAAACTTTAAAATTTATTTGAGTGTGTTCTTCGCTGAGTATTAATGTGATATCTTACAGAAAATGTTGAATTATCTCACTGCCATTGCTGAATGCAGTTAGTATGGCAATATAAATGCAGCGTCTCAGACCGCGCTTGAGACAAGTGTACGACAAAAGAATGACCAGGAAACCTAGGGGTTAAGCGGACACGATTCGTTATCCCGATGGCACGTTCTGCGTAGAGGAAGCGCACAGCCGACAGGAGTTCCAAAAGTCCAGCCAGAGTCAAGCCGACAGCGGAGCAGTTGGCGGCGCTGCTGACAGCTGCCGCGGCTCGTATCGGCCGGCTGTCTCGAGACGTGGGGATTCCCCTGGCGCTAAGCTACTCGCCGGCAGGCCGCGTGACGTGACTTGGCTGGCTGCCCAGCGCGTGTTCCACTCTCTCAGACTCTCCATCTTTCGATACTGACTTAGAGAGGAAATGTTAAAGCAGACGGATGCGTTTCCAGTGTGGAAGGTACCTAGGGATACCCATCACAAAGGTAGTTAGTTATCAGTGTTATTATTTATCAGCGGCAATCATCAGTATATATGTAAGTAATGCAGTCATTTTCAAGTGAAGCACTAGGCTCACGTAGCCCTTAGTGAATATCGTGTTTCACGTGGCATCAGGGCGATGAATAGTAACACAGACTCAGCTTCTGTTGTTTATACCCAAAAGCCTTCTTCCGTAAGAGTGAACTAAGGCGTCTACTGGAATCTAGGGCTGGGGAAAGTCAATTGGTTAAAGCCGATACCAGTATTTTAGTTCTGAATAATTGGTATTTTTCGGTATTTCTTTGGTCTCGGTTACAATAGGTATCTTTCCATATTTTACTAACTACCAGGTAAAAAAAAGGCCTATTCAATAGCTATAGCAGAAGTGTGAAAATTTTTGGTTTTTTTTCCAAGCTTTGATGTATTGGGTTAGTGCAGAAAACGGCAAACATGTTCAATGCTGTTTTAATAATGCTACAGAGGGCGAAGTGTAAGGAGTCAGTATAGCTGTTGGGAACCTGTGAAGCGTCAACGACGCTAATAAACATTATTAGCGTTCACTCCTTTATTCTCAATGTTTACAAGTCGTCGTTCATCCGCACTATTTTCGGCAGTCACTGATTCAACGGCGTGTTGGAGTCTACACTACTGGCCACTAAAATTGCTACACCACGAAGATGACGTGCTACAGACGCGAAATTTAAACGACTGGAAGAAGATGCTGTGATATGCAAATAATTAGCTTTTCAGAGCATTCACACAAGGTTGGCGCCAGTGGCGACACCTACAAAGTGCTCACATGAGGAAAGATTCCAACCGATTTCTCATACACAAACAGCAGTTGACCGGCGTTGCCTGGTGAAACGTTGTTGTAATGCCTAGTGTAAGGACGAGAAATGCGTACCATCACGTTTCCGACTTTGATAAAGGTCGGATGGCAGCCTATCGCGATTGCGGTTTATCGTATCGCGGCATTGCTGTTCGCGTTGGTCGAGATCCAATGACTGTTAGCAGAATATGGAATCGGTGGGTTCAGGAGGGTAGTACGGAACGACTTGCTGGATCACAAAGGTCTCATATCACTAGCAGTCGAGATGACAGGCATCTTATCCGCATGGCTGTAACGGATCGTGCAGCCACGTCTCGGTCTCTGAGTCAACAGATGGGGACGTTTGCAAGACAACAACCATCTGCACGAACAGGCCGACGACGTTCGCAGCAGCATGGACTATCAGCTCGGAGACCCTGGCTGCGGTTACCCCCGACGTTGCATCACAAACAGGAGCGCCTGTGAAGGTGTACTCAACGACGAACCTGGAAGCATGAATGGCAAAATTTTTTCGGATGAATCCAGGTTCTGTTTACAGCATCATGATGGTCGCAACCGTGTTTGGCGACATCGCGGTGAACGCACAAAGGAAGCGTGTATTCGTCATCGCCATACTGGTGTATCACCCGGCGTGATGGTATGGGGTGCCATCGGTTACACGTCTCGGTCACCTCTTGTTCGCATTGACGGCACTTTGAACAGTGGGCGTTAAATTTCAGATGTGTTACGACCCGTGGCTCTACCCTTCATTCGATCCCAGCGAAACCCTACATTTCAGCAGGATAATGCACGACCGAATGTTGCAGGTCCTGTACGGGCCTTTCTGGATACAGAAAATGTTCGACTGTTGCCCCGGCCAGCACATTCTCCAGATCTCTCACCAATTGAATACGTTTAGTCGATGGTGCCCGAGCAACCGGCTCGTCACAATAAGCCAGTCACTACTCTTAATGAACTGTGGTACGGTGTTGAAGCTGCATGGGCAGCTGTACCTGTACACGCCATCCAAGCTCTGTTCGACTTAATGCCCAGGCGTATCAAGGCCGTTATTACGGCCAGGGGTGGTTGATCTGGGTACTGATTCCTCAGGATCTATGCACCCAAATTGCGAGAAAATGTAATGACATATCAGTTCTAGTATAATATATTTGTGCAATGAATACCCCCTTTATCATCTGCATTTTTTCTTGGTGTATCAATTTTAATGGCCAGTAGTGTATCTGATGTCTGTCCATCGGCTCCACTGTGCACGCCCAGACGAGATTTAGCAACACCTGGGCCACGGCGGTTTGTCGGCTAGCAGGCGGGGCCTTTGCCCAGTGCGAACTGTTCGCGGGTTGGTTGCTGGAGTGTCCTCCGATGAACCTTGATGACCCATTTGCGATGTACCTGTTGTCGATAGCCGTGTGCTCGGATGATCTGTCTACCTCTGGCACGTTTCAGAACCCTGAGGCACCTGGGTGTTAAACAGGGACTTGGATCCAGTGATACCCTGTTGCTGGTTTCTGCGTTGAAATTCTGTGCTGGCAGCACCATGCGATGTAATGTAGTACGAAGACAGTTAGTTCCTCCAACAGTAGATGGTTAGCGGCGAGTACCTTGAAGTTCACCACATGAAGACCCTCATTTCGAGTGCGTCTTCGGCCAGTTCATAGACTGTGCTAGAGGATCTAGGGCACAGATTCATTACAGTATCGCAACCACGGATTTGGATGCTACTACTGTGAATGCCTTCGATCCCAATGGTCATCTTGTGACAAGAGCTGGGCAGCTGCGGTATTTAAAAGAGACGGGGTAGGGCTATGATGCCGGGCTCAGTTTGTAATCACCACGTGTGTACTTACTCTACTTAACAAGCTGTTAACAGCTGTCAGTTCCTCACTGTGTGCCATGTGTCATAAAACGAGTAAACAGCCACAATATACATCGAAAAGAAGGTAAATTTGATATGACTATAATTATATTAATATGCAATAAACTTCAGATAATAATTGTACCCTTAATTTTGAGTTTGATTCAGACTGAAAAATTGATAGCATCCGAAAGTGACGATGCACGAACGTCATTAACTTGCGACCTTTCAGTGTCACTATCGCCACACCCATCTCCATCGTCGTCGTCGTCGTCGTCTTTACTGGAGACAATGAAACTGATTTCAGCCGCAACCTCAACCTCATATTGATCGACATCTCCTGCTTCTTCACCTTCATTAGAGGTTTTAAATCTTTGTTCTTAGTCTACATTTACCACTGGAAATAAGAGCAATAAGAAACTTAAAATTAGTTATTTGAAAAACCGGTTATTTTGAGTGGTTTTAACTGTCAGATTGAACTAAAATTCCATGTCTTCAATAACGAATTTTTCAATTTCATTGTTTCTCTTGAATTCTTTTAGTGGCACGCCAACTTTCGTCAATGTCACTTTATGCACCTCGTGTCCTACGACCGCAGAAGGGACTCAATGATCTCAGTGACGCACTCCGATCTCGACTTGAGTGGAAGTTCTCCACAGCCGTCTGGCAGTCTCTGTACTAACCTATCAGCTGCGTGCCCTCTCTCGAGAATCCGTTACCTTTGTCCGTACCGAATCTGCCAAAATTCTATGATGAAGTTCATCCCAGTCGTGAATGAAAAGTGAAACAGTATAATTTTGTTTAGATGACTGTTCATCATCATCATAATCATCATCATGATACCCATATAAATGATTTGCATCGCCAGCTAAACGTCACTTCCAGACTCTTCCATACGTTATCCTCTTCAGTTGTCCTAATCCATGGTGATTGTGCACATTTCCTAGTGACATCAGTCCACCTTTCAACAGGTCTTCTTCTCGATCACCTCTTACATTTTGCGCTCCAGAAAAGAACGTTCCTGTTCCATTTACAAGTCTCAGAAACTTTGCACTTCGTTTTCATTCGTATCGAAATTACATTTCCCGCCTCACTCTGTTCATTGATTCACTCTTTTATTTCTCTCTTTCGTCCTGAAACTCTCCATTACAGCTATGCAAAACTAACAGTAATTGCATTTACACATACGATCCACAGGCAATTGTTGAGTGCATGTCGATAGGTAAATCGTACCAATATTATTGATTTTCTTTTGTATTGTATTCGAGTATTGGGTGAGAGAAAATTGGCTGTACACCTTTGTACGTTCTCTCATTTCCATTATTCTGATGATCTTTGTGCGAAATATACACTAAAGGAAAAAAAATTGCCACACCAAGGAGTCGTGCGACATAAAAGAAACTTGGTAGACGTGCTTCTACATCTGACAGATAATGTCTATTCAGATTTCGCACCAGTCGCTTAAGAATGGCACTAGTAAGGCCTCTTTGAGGATTTAGACCAGGATTGCTTCAAATACACGCTATAACTGTTGTGATCGTTAGTTATCTTTGCGATATAACTTAGTGAGTTGATGTTACCCAAGAGTGCCTTCAAGGTGACAAACATGCCATTATGAACACCTCACTGAGATTGAACGAGGCAGTGTAATTTGGATGTTTCTTTTGCAATTCTGCTACGAATATAGCTAATATACATGATCACGGGAACGTACGGTCGCAAGATGACCGGGTTCAGGACGGCCACGTGGCATTACTAAGAGGCTAAGAGGTACGGCCATCGTGTTCGGCCTATAGCTTTGACACATCGTACTGCATCTGCAGCAGCAATATGAGCAGCAGTTGGCGCCACAGTATCACAACGAACTGTTACTTCAACTGCAGGTCCGATCCAGACACCCTGTACCGTCCATTCCACTGACCACAAGACACCGCCATTTGCGACTTCAGTGTTATGAAGCGAGAGCTCATTGGTGGACCGGGTAGAGGTCCGTTGTGTTTTCTGATGAAAGCTGGTTCTGTTTCGGTGTCAGTGATGGGTAGGTGTTGATGAACATGTGCGCAATTGGGGCTGTAACCAACCAGGCTGCATGTTAGACATACTGGACCTTGTAACGATTCATGCTAAATGTTACTTAACTGGTCCATTGATGAATGAATGCGAAATTTTCATGCTTCACAAAATTTATTCACATTAATTGACATCCTAACTACACACTCGTCATGTAAACAAAACACGGACAGACTTCACTGATCTCTTTGACTTCCAAAAGTACCTTCATAACTGACATTTCGCAGCATTGCTGCATCGCTTTCTATAGGATTTTAACAATAGATTCCAGAATAAAACATTATGAATTTTATACAATTTTGATGTTACAATTAAAATTTACAAAACGTAAAGAAACTGATTTTACAGCCGAATAAGTAATAAAATACAATACTGAATGACAATCTTTTATTGTAATATCTTTAGTTTTCCATAAGAAAATCAAGGAAGAAGGACTAATTACTGTGGTGTCACCGCCAGACACCACACTTGCTAGGTGGTAGTTTAAATCGGCCGCGGTCCATTTAGTACATGTCGGACCCGCGTGTCGCCACTGTGTGATCGCAGACCGAGCGCCACCACAAGGCAGGTCTCGAGATACGGACTAGCACTCGTCACAGTTTTTGATAGTTATCGTATGAAATGTCTCATCAAGAACGATGTATACAACAAGGATTAAAAGTTAAGTATTCCAGCAGCTACATATTTTTCTTTATAACATTAATACGTATCCTGTTTCAGACCTCTATCTAGCCTACTTGAGATTATGCGTGCCTTTCGGCTACTTCAGTGTGGCGTAGCTGTCTTGTTACGCCACTACAATTACTTCACTTTCTTGATTAGTTACTTAATGTAATATATGTACGTAATTTTATCAGTACCAACAATCCACCGATAATTACGACAACGCATGTCCTTCCAGAACATTCCACACGGCTACGCAATGAATATGAGGTTTTCTATCAAATAGGACAAAATGCTCTATATAAAGATACACATGCAAGGCCTTAGGAAGCACTGAATTGTCCAATAACTATCCGGATGCATATAAGAAAATGGGGTATCAGACATTTCATATGAATTTTTGGGAAGGCAACCCATTCTGACCAAAACTTATTTAAGAACTTTCTTTCAAATTCATCATGTGAAATGGTACAATCAACATTCTGATTGGCCCATGAGATTGTTTCTCCACATAAAAATCTCTCAACAAATTTAATTTTAAAATTGTCTGTTATGTCATTACTAAAATTATCTTGACAGTGCTGTAAAAAATCAACAGGGTGCAGTTTACCATATCCTGGAAAGTATTTTAAAGGTATGCCACCCTCTACACAATTAATATTGCTAACAAAATTTCTTTGAGCTACACCCTCTTTTAGTCATACAACTTTCCTACTTAAATCTACAACATTATTTTTACACAAATCCATTTCTTTCATCACACTTCATCTCTACACTACCTATTTGATCAATGTCTGTAACTTTTGACTTTTTCTTCTAAGGTCCTTCTAGTCTGAATTTTCTACTTCTACATGCTTATCTAGTTTTTCAAATCTCTCCTCATTTTTTGACAACTCTTGTGATAAATTAGTTTATAATATTTCTAGCCTTCCTCCTACTGCTTCTACACGAGTATTGAGTTCACCCCGCCCAATCTCAACAGTAGGTTTTAGTGCTGCCAAACCATCCTCCTGGATTTCCCTTATCTTACTAGTATACTGCCTAATCTGTCCCATCTGTTCCTTCATTTCTTGCCTAATCTGTCCCATCTGTTCCTTAGCTTCTTGTCTCATCTGTCCCATCTGTTCCTTCGCTTCTTTCGTATGCTGCATTAATAACATTAACAAATCATCTCTGCCTACTCTTCGCTGTGCAATTGGAGTACTCGTGGCGACATTTTCACTGGAACCCTCTCCACCAAAGCTTAGATCTACACTTTGATTACTACTGGACGATAGTTAACTGATAGTTTATCCTAGGTCTGAAGTGTTTTCCATTGGTTCACTGCTTACAAGTTTTTCCTCACTCATTTTTACCTTGTCGTTATCGGCTATGGTAAATTACAAAACATAAAAGCTTCCCACACAAATGTTTGTCACTGTCACAAAACTATTTAATTAAAAAGAAAAACTGTTACTCATCTGATGGTTGACGGTGCTGTCCGAGAATTTGGTCCTTTTTATCCACACCAACTCTTTCCATGTGGCAACATCCATTCGTTCTGTGCGTCCATAACAAAACATTTTTCAAGACAATTTATGCTTGGCATTCGTCTTACGTTCACCTGAAACAGTCACTTGTCAAACATATTTCCACATTTCAAACATCGATCACAGCTCAACTCCACCATTGGTAACGACTCATGTTGAATGTTACATAACTTAAGTTTCTTCTGACTGGTCCATTGATGAATGAATGCGAAATTTTCACGCTTCACAAAATTTCTTCACATTAATTGCCATCCGAACTGCACAGTCGTCATGTAAACAAAACACGGACAGACTTCACTGATCGCTTTGAGTTCCAAAAGTAGCTTCAACACTGACTTGTCGCAGAATCGCTGCATCGCTTTATATATAATTTTAAGAATAGCTTCCAGAATAAAGCATCATTAATTTTGTACAATTTTGATGGAACAATTAAAATTTACAAAACGTAAAGAAACTGATGTTACAGTCGAATAAGGTATAAAATACAATACTGAATGACAATCTCTTATAGTAATACCTTTAGTTTTCCATAAGAAAATCATTCTGAACTTTAATTACAATAATTTCTCTTATATTATTTTATTTACGTAAGTAATTACAATTTGAATTTGGTGACTAACATTCGATGGTAGTAGAGAGCTCGTTCTTTATCCGATTACATACATAAAATGCGCAAATAAGGCCTCAAATTCTGGAAATTGGGAAACTGTGAGATGAAAGCAGTTGGAGAGTTAATTAGAAATGTAATTACAAATAATATTAATTGCAGAGGAAGACATAAAAAGAAAAAACATGTGGTCATGTGAACATTCTCACACCTATGGACTTCCACGCAGCACAGACGCCCGCCAGGATCGCCGTAGTGCAAGGGCAGCAGAGGCAGGTCGTACAGCTGCCACAGCACAGGCCAGTTGGTTTATGAGCTAAGACGAGTCAACATAAACTTCGCGAAATAGTTATTAGCAGTAGGTCTACATATACGCACACCTATAGCCCGTCTTCCACTCACGCCGCAACATCGATGTACAGGGCTAAACTGGTGCTGTCAGAGGATTTAGCAGCTGTGGTATAATCACAAGAGGAGTCCTACAGGGTTATTCTATTTTGGGTCCATTCCTATTTATTATATATGTGAATGACCTTCCACTATGCTTTCAACAGTCAGTATTGGTACTTTTTACGGAGGACACAAGCGTCATTATAAATTCCTTTAGCGAGAACGCAACGGAAGAGTTAGTTAATGATATTTTCCAACGAATAGTTAAGTGGTTTTTCTGAAAATGGGCTCACCCTAGCTTTTGAAAAAAAACAAAAAGAACAAAAAAACTACATTCGGTCTCTGTAGAACAAATAATCATACCAAAAAATGATGTAGCGCTTGAGCAGGAGTCAGTAATGCCACCCGTGAAGACCACACCAGAGGTGCACACATTCCACTTTTAACCTGGCCATGCTTGCTTGTTAACCAGGCATTCAAGCTGCCGTACGGTATCAGTGGAACGGGCAGGCCGCTATAATCCCATAAAAGTCAGGCTATGCCCAACCCAAGCAGGCTACAGGAGTCGTACTTGCCTGCCCGTCTTCCTAATGTTCTACGCTACGTAGCAGTTATTTCCTCACTCTTTCATCATAGTATTATATGTAGCGGTCAGCAGTTGATGAAAAGTCTTTTTTTACCCGAGTGTCACAAGACGAGGCTCAATGAAATGCACATTCATTTTCGGTCATTGTTGGCCAGAAAATAGTGGACTTTATTTGTCCTTTTTTTCTTTTCAGCGTACTTTGGGTTTATTTATTTCGATATGAACGATTCCCTCTGCCACTTCACTCTCTTTCGATTTTCACTGGCTATTCTCAGTTCGAAGAATCATCAGGTCACCTCTAATGCATGTTTTATATTTTAAGCAAAACAATCTCTGAAAGTCGAGATTAGCTGTAGTTAAGAACCTGGAAATGTCTATTATACTGCAACATCAACTAAAGTAAAGATTTGGAAATCTAATTTCCGTGATCTTAGTGTGTTTCAGCCATGACGTGTATTGTCGATTCTTTGAATTCATTGTAAGTGGCCAAATTACATCATTCAAAATTCCCCAAATGCATCTTAGCGAACACGAAGATCGTTTTACTTATATATTAATCTAAAAATTAATATCTTAAAGGAGAAAGTTTTCTTTCGTAGTAAGCTTCCTTCGCACTGCGTTACATACCACCGAAATGTCGCTTTTAATATCCACTGAACCATGCTTTTTTTATCCTATGTCAATGAATGTGTGCTCTAAATTCAGACAGCCTCAAGTGCTTAATACATATTTCCACACATTTGTCAGCCATTAAGTCCTTGTCCTCCTACACATATTTTATTGAGTGAGGAACCTGATGATCAAATTTAAGAATATGTCTTAATATATCATGGTTTCTGAATGTGTGTTTAGTAAGTTTTCACACTAGGTGCATTGCGAGAGACCATCTGATTTATTTGGAGCTGCCTCATAGAAACTCAAAAACTTTCTCCTTGCTGGATTTTGGCTCTGTTTTGTGATTGCAGTATTCCCGAATTCTCAATTACTGCTCAATCTCCTTCAAGTTTGGTTTCTTAATTTTCTTCTCGCACCGACATAATAAATGAGCTGCAATGAAATTAAAAACATTTACCTGACTACTCTGTAGTCACGTTGGGTGGATAGCACAACCTGTTATCAGGTGCAGTAGGATGAACGGGTCCCGTGAAGCTTGCCAGGCTAGCGGAAGCCCCAGACCACCCGTGTTTAATCGTTGTGATTCAGTACACATGCACCCATGTATCTCCATTGCGGCAGGTTGAGCTGCTTTCTACTTACTTTTGTTCCATTAACATATTTTTAGAGGCTGTAGAGGTCTATGAAAAGTAATGAACTGTATTGTAGAGTGAGTCTTGTCAAAATTCAATGATAGTAAGTTTGCTTTGATCCCTGTGTTGGCGTCTGCTAATATTTCATTAGCTGACTGTTTAGTAAGGGAACTAGCAGTATTTTTTATTCCTGTATTTGCATCATCAAGAAAAAATTTTCACCTTCTGAAACAGGAAGTGGAAGATTGTTTATATAAGCAGAAACTGAGGACGCAAAATGAAAACTTATTGTAAAGCATGTGTGACTGCTTAAATTTCTGAGTGTCTGTTGGTATGCGATTGACATGGAACTGATACGCATTGCTCTTTGTCATTCACATAAGATAAGAAGCAGGAACCTACTGAATCTTCTATTCAATTGGGTTGATTTGGGGGAGGAGACCAAACTGCGAGGTCATCGGTCTCGTCGGGTTAGGGATGGGGAAGGAAGTCGGCCGTGCTCTTCCAAAGGAACTATCCCGGCATGTGCCTAATGCGATTTAGGGAAGTCACGGAAAACCTAAATCAGGATTGCCGGACGCGGGGTTGAATTGTCATCCTCCCGAATGCACTGCGTCACCTCGCTAGGTTTCTATTCAGTACTACACTCTAAAACAAAAGAAAAGAAAACGACACACCACGAAGGAATTACCGGAATGTAAAGGAAATTGTAAATGTGATGTAAATGTACAGCCAAACAAATGGTTACAATCTCAGAAAAATTGTATAATTTATTCAAGAGAAAGGCTTCACAAATTGAGGAGGTCAATAACGCGTTGGTGCACCCCTGTCCCTTATCCAGGCAGTTATTTGGCTTGACATTGATTGATCGAGTTGTTGGAAGTCCTCCTGAGAGAGATATTGAGCAAAATTATTTCCAATGGGTCTGTTAAATCATTGGCGGGTCCTGACCTTAACGCTCCCAACGTTTTCAACAGAGGAGAGATCTGGCGGACTTGTTGGCCAAAGGAGGGTTTGGCAAGCACGAAGACAAGCACTAGAAACTCTCAATCTATGTAGGTGCCAGTTACATTATTTACACGTAAGCCCAGCCTGGGTGCCATGAAGGGCCACAAAACAGAGCGTAGAATATCGTCGACGTACCGCTGTGCTGTAATAGTGCCGCGGATGACAACCGAAGGAGTCCTGCAGTGGAATGCAGTGGCATCCCAGACCACCACTTATGCTAGTTGGCCCGTATGGTGGGCGACAGTCGGATCGGTAACGCAGCGTTCACTGGGGGGTCTCTACACATTCTTCACTTGCCATCGGGGTTCAGCTGGAAATGAGACCCATCACTGAAGACAATTCTGCTCCAGTCAATAGCATTTTAGGCAAACGATGTGGCTAGGGAAGCCCTGGGCAGTGGTGGGATACCAACCTCCTGACGTCTCCCGTTAATCGGCTGGACAGCTAGGGGTGATGGTCTGGGATGCAATTTCTTTTCATTTCAGGACCTCTGTGATTGACGCACACGGCAACCTTACAGCACAACGGTCCGTCGACGATGTTCTACGCCCCCTTTTGTTGCTCTTCATGGCAAGTCATCCTGAGCTTACATTTGAGTAAGATAATGCCCGCCATCATAGGGTGAGAGTTTCTACTGCTTTTCTTCGTGTTTGTCAAATCCTGTCTGGGCAGCAAAGCCGCTGGATCTCTCCCAAAATGAGAAAGTTTGGAGCTTATGGGCAGGGCCCTTCAACGAACTCGGGATTTTGGCGATCTAACGCTACATTTGGACCCAATTTGACATGATATCCCTCAGCTCATTCAAAATCAATGACAAGACGAATAACTGCTTGCGTAAGGGTCAGACGTGGTCCAACACGCTACTGACTTGTCAAATTTGTGAAGGTGTTACTCTTGAATAATTAGTCCAGTTTTCAGAAATTGTAATTTCTTTTTTTTTATGTATTTTTTTTCTGTACATGTACATCACATTTACTGATCTCAGTCCCAATCAGAAAATTCTTTCGTGTTGCGTAATTTTTTTTTTTTTTTTTTTTTGCCTTTCTACTTTAGCTTTTGTATTAGGCTATCATAAAAGCCCCAGCAGGAGATTTGAATGGGTAATTAACGCACTTTCCGAACACAGAGAATGTTTCCTGGATCAACTGTAACGATCTCGTTCTTGTAAAACGAGAAAGCCGTCGTTGGAAGGATAGATATTACTGGGAAGTAGACCTCTCAGTGTATTATATTTGTGAGTTTTGTCCGTGCTTTGTGTTATCGACTTTCCTGTTACGGACACACACTAGTCTGCATGAATGGGGCTGCCACGGGTAGTCACATTTGCTGATGGAGAGAGGATCAGCGAGAGAGTGTTATCCACCATATCAGCCCTTGAATTTCCCTTAGATCGTTAGGTTCCCCCTTGAAATAGTGATTTTGGCCAGTTGTGCTTCCATATTCAGAATGGCAGTGGAATTCAGATGTCTTGAGTTGCTGTACTATCATGTGGTGAGATTCGTGAATCTGTTGATGACGAATGCACTGTGCATATTACTGCTGCGTATGAGTATATAGCGGTTCGGTTTGAGCTGCAGGTGAGGCATACTGGTGTAGCTGCCCTAGACTGGAACTAAGTGCGTCGTCAGTGGTCGAGACATGTTCATGTACCTCGAAACACTATTATTGAGACCTGTCTTCAGAATCGAGCAAAAGCTGCTTCAGCCTTATGGGTGCTGTATGTGTTCTCCTCAGAAAAGTTCCCGGTTGTGCCAGACACTATTTAATCCGAAAAGAGCCCACCTCACTCGCTGTTCGAATTTTTCGCATTACACTCGATGTGCTGCGGTGATCATTCTTACGAACTTGCTAATACAAGTGTGGCTAGGGTTAATGTAGAGCATGAAGCAGATCTGTTTGAGAGGAGGAGGCGTACGGAGTAAAATTACTTCTTATAACTTGGTGAAACTTTTAAATTTGTCTACATATCCTATACTTTTTTAGGCTAGGACAGTAACAATTGTGAATTGATAAGTGTGTAATGACGTTGCTGCCATTTTCATGTCTGAAAAACAGAACAGCAAAATGAGCTATTGTATTTCTTGAGTTTCTTCGTAATTAAACGGGAGTAACTATTACCAATACAGATTACTGTTCTGTGAGAACGTTTCAAGGAAATGACATGATAGGGTAAACATAACAGTATGTAATTACTTTCGGTTAAAACGCAGATACTGCAAACCACTATCAGATAAATTACATCTCCTTGGATTATCGGAACAGTGTTTTCGTGTGTAATAATATGATGCTGCTTGTGTGTCGCTTCCAGACTCGGTAACTAAGATAAGCGAGCGTCCGCCATATGACCCAAGTTCCGCTATGTTTCCGAATACTTGCTCAGACATGATGAGGAAAGTCTGCGCAGGCAGTTTTGATGCACTTTTCTCATTATAACGCAGTAAACTTCCACCTTCCAGCATTTCTGAGGAAATTTTGGAGCTTGAGAAGGCAAATTTGTGAAAGGGAGCAGAGGATTATAGACGAAACATTCGGCGATGCTTAGATTACATTGCTATGATCAATATTTCGCTCAAGAATACTAAGTGGCGATCAAAAAGTATCCACCTGAGGATGTTGATGCAGCGTATATGCAGAGAAGCGCGACTTCGCTGCGGGTCTATAAAAACAGGCGTGTAGGCGAGGTACTAGTGTGTCTTTGTCTTAACGGCATGCGTGTGGTAAATGCAGAAACGCAAACTATTGACGAGGTTATTACCAAATGCGTCCGAACAAGGCCTACATATTGTTATTCTTTTCTTGGCTGCTGAGAACAAACACCTGTTCAAAAATGGTTCAAATGGCTCTGAGCACTATGGGACTGAACTTCTAAGGTCATCAGTCCCCTAGAACTTAGAACTACGTAAACCTAACTAACCTAAGGACATTACACATCCATGCCCGAGGCAGGATTCGAACCTGCGACCGTAGCGGTCGCGCGGTTCCACACTTTAGCGCCTAGAACCGTTCTGCCACCGCGGCCGGCCAAACACCAGTAAACATCCATCGGAGAATGAAGAATGTGTACGGAACTGCAAGTCTGCCAAAATCCACAGCTGTGGAATGGTGTGCCAAGTTGTGTATCTGCTTTTTGATAACGCACGTCGCCCATACCGTAACTGTTGTAACGCGGAATTCACACCAACGATAATGGGCGACACTTGAGCAGCCGCCCTATAGTTCTGATCTCTCCCCATGCGATTATCACTCCTTCGGTCCCTTAAAGAAAGCCTTGAAGGGTCGACGATTAGTGTCGGACGAGGATGTGCAGCAGGCAGTTGCAGACTTCTCACGCAGCAGGACACGGTGTTTTACCAATCGGGTACCTCCAACGTGGTGTCTCGGTGGGATCATTGCCTTATGCTCATGGCTATTTTGCCTTATTGGAATACCGATTCTGGACTGTACGGCATTCGAATGGAAACTTTTTTATCGCCCTTTATAGAATGCAGTCAAGAAATGAGTGTTGAGAATCTATGCCACGCGCTTGTCGATAAATTCTAAATTCTAAATTCTTCCTTTTTTTTCTTCATAGGACGAAACAGTCATACAGTCCAATATCGCTATGAACATAGAGAAAAATTATCAATATTTTATGATTCATGTTCTGTGCAAGGCAAGAGATTTGAAATAAGTGTAAGTGAGATTCTCATACTGCAAACATACGGCATCTACCTCTGTCGTGAAGGCATGAATGTTTCCGTGGAATTTCACTGTTGTTAGTTTATGACTTTCGATAACTATTCAGGCTATATATTTCAAATGGTATGTTCAATTCTTCTACTCCTTAATTAACAATGATACTACGCCATTTACGGCATAAAATACATTATATTAGCCGAACTCAAAATTATTATCACTGATTAGGACATGTACAAGATACAAAGGTTCGAGATATGCTTGAGTCCAATGTGAACAGTTTAAAAATCGTTTACGGGTAACACTACGCTGGTCTGTGAAGGACCCACTGCGATTGTCTGCAGTATACTACATGACGGAATCGAGGCATACGGCACTGACCGAGGAAAGGTATCGGAAGCTTCAGACACAGAACTGAAAAATATATAATATTATTCCTCAATTACGTTACTGATCTCAGGCATCCTTACGTCTCTCTTTTTGACATCTGGCTTCTTCTTTCAGGCTTACATGTAGAGGCTACTTTCGCCCATTCATTCTAGATTTTACATGCTAATCTATTGATTTTGTTCCGTCAAATTTGTTGTTTTGTTTGGATTTGTGACCCTCTTTTTTACAATTATCTAGCACTTACCAGAGTATATTTTTTTCCCAGGAATCTACTTGTTGTCTCATATGCCTACTTCACTTCTCCATTTCTATATCATGCTCATATACACAATCTCATCCTAGATATTCAAGTGTTTAACTTGGTCCAATGATTTAGTTATTAATAAATTTTTGTTGTTAAGATTTTCTTAAAAATATAGGTTTTTACTTTTTCGTGTTGATAGCTTTCGGTTATATTCTGCAAAGTCCAGAAGTACGCCCTTCTCCGTCGATTATCCTCTTTTCTGCAAGAGTAGCATCAAATGCGTATGAAAAACATGTTCAAATAGTGTGCCTGCTTTTGTGAATACCTGCGTGAAACTAGCTATTCAAATGTCCTGCTTCTTGGCACCGATACACTGCCTGACAAAATTCCGTTGTATACTTGTAACGCCGAAAATCCTTATCCTCCTATTTCCATCTACTGTACTATAATTTTTTTCCTTATTTTGTTACCTGAAGATATGACACTTCTGTGTCTTTATATATTGTAATTGTTTTACTATTTGTATATATATATATATATATATATATATATATATATATATATATATAATTTTTTTATTTATGCCTTTATGTCGATGTATAATTGGTTTGTTTTGTAAATATTATTTGTATTTTTACGCTGGGGCTGGCCTAGGGAAAACGATGCTATCGAACGATTACATCGATAGGTCGTGTGGAGAACCAAAGTGTTTAGGATGTTTGGGAGTGTTAACTCTGCCGCGTGGAGCGCGGGCAGAGGGAGTCTGGCTGGAGTAGTGCGGTTGAGCAGGTGCGTTGTGTGACGCTCCCTCGAGTTGCCGCGCTTTCGGGGTTTGGCAGCATGTAATGGCGCTCGACTTGCTATGATACTTTCTGACACGGTGTCGCAGACGGGAAGCATTAGCTGGCGCACATCAAGAGCCCGTTTCGCCTGGTGACAGTGTCGAGAAGAAGGCGCGCCAACATCCAGCTTCTGCAACAGCGACGGCCGACAATGAGTGACCTCCTCGATCGACGACTTCAAACCTTCAATCAACCAACAAGGAAGACTGGAAGCACGTAAAGTTTTAGAACTGATGTATGGCAGACCTCAGCTTTTCAAACTGTTGCATTTACATCACTAAAATACAGCAACTTAGCATGAATCTTTGTTGCTCATTGTCCCAATTGCATTACCAAGCAGGGTCCCTTCCTTTCCCGAAATGAACTCGAGTGCCAGTATTAAAGTAATATCATTCCATTTCACTGCTTTAATTTCAAAGTTCAGTTAAAGTATTCATAGCTGGCTACAATATTTAGCTTACACAAGCACAAATTAAGAGTGCGAGTTTTGTTACCATATTTTAGCTTACCTGTGACTGCAGCTCAGCTTGGTACATACAAAATTTCACTGTTGTTAATTGTTCAGAACCATTTGATTCAAGTTCAAACATAAATCTCTTATTTCTAAATTGCGTAGATTCAAGTAGCTTTTGAAATGATTGTTGAGGTAGCCCAAGACTAACCTTATTTTACTGAATTTCGAAGTGCTTCAGAAACAAAGCTCACTATTAATTTCAATCACTAAATTAACTTTCAATTTTCCGGTTTTATTAATTCGTTTGCTAAATTAAGTCTGAGTGTAGCGAAATATATTACTTGTGACAAACATTCAGTGCTAATTATATGTGCAATAACCTTTCTTTTTCAGTTATTATAGTAGTTGTCCATGTGACTGGCGACTGTAATTTTCCCCAAATATCAAATATCTAATTAACGCCAATTAATTGTTAACGTAACGACCGCACATTTACTTTCTTTATTAACTTTACCCCTTTTCAAAATTAATTTCCACCAATTTCATTTGCATTTTTCCTTTCATTTATATGTAACCCTTTCCTCCCTCTTTACCGACAGATTAACTTCGGTGATGATTGCTTTTCCCAAATTTCCATTAGGTACACGCGGTTTAATTTTTCACTGTCATTAAGGTCGATAAGTGAGGGGGAGGTAACATTCTTTCCCGAAGAAAAGTGGCCTTGAACTGTTCTAAACAGACTTTCATGTCCTGTATACTGGCTCTGCGATGGAGTGTCGTCTGTGCTGGTCCCATACCTGTTCTATTGGTAACAGATCTTTGAATTTTTATGGTCACGGGAGTACCTCAGCACCACGCAGACACTTCATAGTAACATGTGCTACATGTGGATGAGCATTGTCCTGTTGAAAAATACCACGACAATATTGTCTCAAGATAGGAAGCACAAAAGGATGCATAATGTCCACGACATATCAGCGTGCCCTCAGGGTTCCCTCAATCCCTACCAGCCGTAACTTGAACTCATACCCGATGACTCTCCACACCATGAGGCCAGTATCAACACCGCAGTGTGTCTCCAAAACATCGGAAGCATGAAACCTATCCCAGGTCGCTGCCATGTTCGCTGACACTTGTCATCTGGAATAGTGCAGATACTAAATATGTCGCTGAACGCAGTGCGACGCCTTTCATCAGCAGGCCTTGCTTCCAGGACACGCAGCTCTTATGTTTTGGTGTTAACGGCAGCCTACGCGTGGTACGGTAGGCCTCTAGCTGGGCTGCTGCTAGTCTCCAAACAATCGTAACACAGCGAGTTCTTCCCATGTATTAATTAAAAAAAACTGTTACACATTGTTCTGTAAAGTAATACCCTTTTGTAAGACATTGAAAATGGTTACCATGTTTACTGATGAAACTGTTTTATAGATGTAACAATGAAAATTGTGGTTGTAAACAGAAACAAATTGCAACGTGTACCACGTACCCAGCAGTTGAGTCCACTTGGCTTCCAAAATTTTCCCTTGGTAGTGATGTGTACTTGTCTCGTGATCGAGAATGTTGACGTGATACGATGTCACTACGAACAATTTTATATAACTGACATAACACTGGTAAGCTAGGAATCCATATTCTTGTCGTTATAATATGTCTCTCATCAGCGGTGAAATGTATCATATTTTCTTATGCAAGTTTTATGTTGTATTTTTTAGCCTTTGAAAATAACGTGAAGTCGAAACGCGTAAGGTTGTTAGAAAAATAAAAGTGTGGTCAAGACATAAGAAAAGTTATCAAAATTGCCTACAAATGACCGCGTCGTCTCACAATACTTTTCATGCAAATTGTAACTGGTAACACACTATCTTGGAGTACATATGGGTGAGCGTAGCTGATCAAATATTATACAAACTATAGGGGCTAATTCAAATGAACACAAAGTAACTCTACGGGCTACACGAACCTACCACTGTGCTGTCTTCGAGTCAACTCAGTGTTGAAGCAGAGGAGTGTCTTGCTTAGAATATTAATCTCGTTCGGTACCGCCTCAGTGAAAGCACTGGGTGTGGTACATGGAATATACCTGATATCTCATTTATCATTAGATATCGGGCTGCAAAGTGTTGGTTGCGAATGGATGAACAATATTACCGGTGTACCAGTACAAACAATCGCCGTCATTAACTCTGGCCGGTGGATACATGGCAAGAAGAGTGGGAAATCAGTGAGAAGTTTGAGATAGACCACAACCTGCACATGTGGGGAAGAATGTTGCCCAGAAAGCACAGTTTTCTTCTGTGGATTATGCAGTAACATCAGAGACACGCTGTCTCTAGACTTCATAAACAGAGAACCTTAAATGTACACAATAATTAGAAACAGAGTGCAATAGAACCAACTGAATTCACTGTCGACATCTTCAAAGAAAAATACAAACAATATCTACAGATACTATCACGCAATGGACAAACATATATGCATCCTAGTGACAGATCCCATGTGGAAGATGAAAAAAAGGAAAACACAACAATGAATAACAGACATCTCCTCTCCCACCCCAAAATTTCGACAGCACAAGTGATTAGTCACCATATTGTATGTTAAACGTGCACATGACGTAGCATAAATCAGTGCAAGCGTATTGTCATAAACAGCACTGTAAACATGTACATATACACCTAAAATAACATACATAAGCCACTAACATAAGGTAACACACACTGTAGCAGTGTCAACCACTTTATCGTTACACAGTGTTTCTTTTCTAACTACCACAATTTCAAGAATCGTCACTGGCAGTCGAGGACTCGAATTCGAAGGTATTCACCCCCACTCACGAGGGTGACGGCATACTTATCTATCATCGACCTTGTGTTCAATTTTTTCTTGTCAACTACCCAAACAATGAAAAATAGAAAAAATAAAAAGCCCCCTCCACGTGGTGGGACACGGGTTGCAGTATTTAAGGATGCTGGTTTGGCAGTGACGCATTCATTTCTGTCTCAATTCTCATCCGGACATAGCGGCTAAGAGTCTGCTTCATGTCTCACCATAAGAAATCATATTGTAGGTCATGAAAATAAAAAGACGGCGAAAAGGCAACCCTCGACCAATGGTGCGGGGTGATACGGATGTTGCAGGGAGTCCATAAATTGTTCTCGGACGGCAGGCGCAGATGTGAATAGGTTACAGAGTGCACAATATGGAAGATCCTGTCACTTATTGGGGGTCAGACGTGGTCGTATGGAACCTTGACGGCAAGTGTGACTGCACTCACGCTCCCGTGCAGAATAACATTGAAACCTTGTAACAACAACAACGCTGCACTATTGTACATATAAGTAAATTTTTTTTCCATCTGAATTTTTCGGTAAATTAGTGTAATTGATGTTCTGATTTCATTTCTTTTTTTTTGTTTCATGTCATTGTGTTAAGAAAACTAAACAAATTTCAATGTGAATATTAATGTTTATGTCAAATGTCAAGCAATATTGTAATAGAATTGAAATGTAACAAATGTTGAGACTGTTTTAAGATATTTAAAATTGTAACTGTGCGTCTGGTCCATACGTAGGCAATGTGTTAGGATATGTATAATGTAAAACCTCGGGTGAATACCCTGTCTGTAAGGGAGCGGTAAAAGGTGGATGGCAGGCGAGCGCGGGAAAATGCACGCGGGCACTGCACAGCACAACGGGCTCAGCAGTAGTTAGTTGGAGTTTGGCATAGGTCTGAGCAACACGTTCTGGATCGAGGAGGCTCTCCTGGAAGACGTAGTTTTATTGAGCCTCGGGTATGCCGTTCCAACGCCCATACAGCATGGCAAAATTCCATAGGCACTAAACGGAAAAGTATTGCGACGCTACGAAGAAATAAAGTGCCGGTACGTCAAGAGCCATAGCTGTGGTTGTATGTGTGCTCTGTACCTCGCCATCTTGCCGCCTGCCAACCACCGCATCGATACAAACAGGTTGAAACTTTTAGTACTGTATTCGTATGGACCAGTGTTACTTTTCTTCCATATTGTTCAATAACAACTTAAATTTTACCAGAACTTTCCTATCATTTAATTATCCTCACAACTAACCTAGATTGGGTCCTTTCCAAATGTTGTGCAATCCGAGTGTCCCGAAATGGAAAATTAAATGTTGTATTAATAATAATTATCTGCAGACCTAGCTATGTTAGAATGGTGTTTAAAGAACTGTTTTGTTAATGAACCAGTAAATGGATAACGAAGGTCTGACAAAGTTGGAAGATAACTTTAATATTGATTTAGTAATGAAGTTTAATTACTTCGAGACAGATAAAAAGGTATTTAAATAAGTAGGAAATAAGATAAAGAGAGTAGTAACTCAAATACTGAAAATCTTGAGCGCATAATGAATTCAGTAATCAAAATTTTTTAATACAGTGATCATAACAGTTTCAAGCCCCCCCCCCTTTTTTTTTATTCATTTGAATTCTGAAGTGCTCTAAATTGATTTGACCAGCAAAAGTTAAAGTCAATGTAAAAGCCAAAATTTATCAGTGTTTTATCTTTATCAAAACTGACATTTTGTGTGTGGCCCCAAAGTGCTATTTCTAGGGTAAACTATGCCCGATTTTAATCAGATCAATAGACAGTACGAAGTTTGGTAGTATACATTATAGTGTAGTGTTATGTATTTATGGTTTTTCCATATCAGTACAGAAAGTTAAACTATCAGTTCAATAGATTTTCTGGTTCTAAAATTTACTATATTATGCAGTGTTACTACGTGTTGTTTTGGATGAATGTACATCAACTTGTACAGGGAAGAAACTCAGTTAATGCCTAATTAGGCTGGCGACCGTATTATTAACAAATTGGTAGCATCTGCTGTGTTGCTTTTTGTCCGTCCTGACGTGTAGTTGCATTTCGGACTGATTTGACGTATCATTGTTATTATAGAGTGGGTGTAAGTCTGATTTGCCACCATTCAGGTACACGCGGTCAATATATACACTCCTGGAAATGGAAAAAAGAACACATTGACACCGGTGTGTCAGACCCACCATACTTGCTCCGGACACTGCGAGAGGGCTGTACAAGCAATGATCACACGCACGGCACAGCGGACACACCAGGAACCGCGGTGTTGGCCGTCGAATGGCGCTAGCTGCGCAGCATTTGTGCACCGCCGCCGTCAGTGTCAGCCAGTTTGCCGTGGCATACGGAGCTCCATCGCAGTCTTTAACACTGGTAGCATGCCGCGACAGCGTGGACGTGAACCGTATGTGCAGCTGACGGACTTTGAGCGAGGGCGTGTAGTGGGCATGCGGGAGGCCGGGTGGACGTACCGCCGAATTGCTCAACACGTGGGGCGTGAGGTCTCCACAGTAAATCGATGTTGTCGCCAGTGGTCGGCGGAAGGTGCACGTGCCCGTCGACCTGGGACCGGACCGCAGCGACGCACGGATGCGCGCCAAGACCGTAGCATCCTACGCAGTGCCGTAGGGGACCGCACCGCGCACTTCCCAGCAAATTAGGGACACTGTTGCTCCTGGGGTATCGGCGAGGACCATTCGCAACCGTCTCCATGAAGCTGGGCTACGGTCCCGCACACCGTTAGGCCGTCTTCCGCTCACGCCCCAACATCGTGCAGCCCGCCTCCAGTGGTGTCGCGACAGGCGTGAATGGAGGGACGAATGGAGACGTGCCGTCTTCAGCGATGAGAGTCGCTTCTGCCTTGGTGCCAATGATGGTCGTATGCGTGTTTGGCGCCGTGCAGGTGAGCGCCACAATCAGGACTGCATACGACCGAGGCACACAGGGCCAACACCCGGCATCATGGTGTGGGGAGCGATCTCCTACACTGGCCGTACACCACTGGTGATCGTCGAGGGGACACTGAATAGTGCACGGTACATCCAAACCGTCATCAAACCCATCGTTCTACCATTCCTAGACCGGCAAGGGAACTTGCTGTTCCAACAGGACAATGCACGTCCGCATGTATCCCGTGCCACCCAACGTGCTCTAGAAGGTGTAAGTCAACTACCCTGGCCAGCAAGATCTCCGGATCTGTCCCCCATTGAGCATGTTTGGGACTGGATGAAGCGTCGTCTCACGCGGTCTGAACGTCCAGCACGAACGCTGGTCCAACTGAGGCGCCAGGTGGAAATGGCATGGCAAGCCGTTCCACAGGACTACATCCAGCATCTCTACGATCGTCTCCATGGGAGAATAGCAGCCTGCATTGCTGCGAAAGGTGGATATACACTGTACTAGTGCCGACATTGTGCATGCTCTGTTGCCTGTGTCTATGTGCCTGTGGTTCTGTAAGTGTGATCATGTGATGTATCTGACCCCAGGAATGTGTCAATAAAGTTTCCCCTTCCTGGGACAATGAATTCACGGTGTTCTTATTTCAATTTCCAGAAGTGTATATATACAAAAATCCTGTCTCGTAAGGTGAACCCCACTCACTTACTATAGTACAGGCTTTAATGAGTATCGTGTGCCCCAAGCGCACGTTACAACCTGGTTGGTAGGCACTCGGAGAGCTCACAGGATAAGTTTATGGTCGTGGATGGGGCCGTAAGCAGTTACTGTGAGTTGCACAATCAAACCAGCTATTTACACATTGCTTTAAAGATCACATTTAAACAATACATCTGAAGGCCTAGTTGAAGAACTTGAGATGCTTTCTGGGCTGAACGCCCAATACCACACCAAAAACAAGAACGGCTGAAGGCCTGGTTTAGAAAACAAAAGCAATTAAAAATAGAAGGTAATTTTTTCTTAAAAAAACATGCAATTGAAAACAATTGGCGGCTGAAGGCCTCCACTACACGTCGGAAGGACAACTATAATTAAAGCAAATTAATATACAATTTTTCCAACCAAGAAATTTATTTTTAAGCTTACAACAGAACGGCTTAAAGCCTAATTAAAGAAATATTAACTTCTTACCCGGGTGAAGGCCACAACCAAATTTGGAACAATGGCTGAAGGCCTCAACAACAAGTCAGACAAACAATTTAAAAATATTTTCCTTTAAATAATACACATGGCTGAAGGCCGTATTAAAAGGGGTTCACGTAAATCCTTGGCTGAAGGCCAAACATAACACATCGAACAACTAACGGCTTTGGGCCCGGATTACAAACAATTTTAAGGAATTTGCTTTTCTTTTTTAAAATAAAATCAATCTTAAAAATTTTAATTTAACATGGCTGAACGCCTTTAAAATTAAAAAAAAGAACTGTATTAATACACGGCTGAAGGCCTCGCACAATACTTCAAACTAAAATGAAAATCCCAATACAAAAACAAACAGAACAAGTGATACTCAGAATTGTTCCAAGGGTCGGCCTGAGAAGGTAGCTCAAACGTAAGGTGAGGTGAGACAGGCAGCCAAGAGTTGAAGTTGAATAATTGGATGGCAACCCAAACTAGAGACGGCCCAAGAACCGACCAACAATTTAACCAATTACTTTCCATCTGACCAACGGCATAAAGATGGAAAATATCGGCCGAGGACGAGGATATGAACAACAGTACGTCTTCAGAAATTGGTATTTAAAAACAGCCACGGTAACAATAACCACCCCAAGCAAATATGAACCAAACAACTTAAAAGGCTGTCGAACTACAAGCTGAGCCCGACAGCATCAACACGACGAGGAAAGGCACACTGCCGCCAAAGTACGCTAACGACGAGGGCAGGTAACTGGGGCGTTAACAGCCACAGGACAGAAAATACCGCTGGTGCACTTGACTGGTAAGTAACAGTCAATTTAATAATGTAACTCTTCAGGCTTTCCCGGCGATCTAATGACATCTTGGGTTGTCGGGTGTTCTGCCGGATATCAGCGTCGTACTTGCACGATATTTCGGTCACGTAGCTCGTAACCTTCATCAGGTGCGACCTGAGACTGTCTCAGGTAGCTCGTAACCTTCATCAGGTGCGACCTGAGACTGTCTCAGGTCGCACCTGATGAAGGTTACGAGCTACGTGACCGAAATATCGTGCAAGTACGACGCTGATATCCGACAGAACACCCGACAAGCCAAGATGTCAATTTAATAATGAATCACAATATAGGAAGATGGCTGCAAGATTTTGGCGACCCCAACACATCATACATTGCTGCTAGCTCAAACAGCCCAGGGAGCAAAAACCCGCAAATGAACGAAGAGATGTCACATAACAGGTTAACTGATCACTCAACTTCAGCGTCCAGGTTCGGTGGGCAACTGGTCACTCAACTTCAGCGTCCTGGTTCGGTGGGCAACGAACTCTGTCGCTCCCGCAGCTAGCGCCTCACGATCCAACAGCGCGTGCATACCGCCAGTGCTCCTGGCCTGGCCCCGTGCTGCGGAGACTTCCTCGCTGCTCCGTTCTAACCGACTGACTACATGCAGCACGCACTCCTCAGTCAAAACCACACAAGCTTCAGATGGTTCCACAAAAACACTTCCACGAACAACTCGAACAATACTAAAACCAGTGACTGTGGAACAACAAGGACGAATCACAAGTTGACACACTCGGAGAACTCAGAAGCGGTCGACGACCAAATGCACGTCGTACGATAAGACGACCGACCGAAAGACCAACCAAGGTCGTCCCGACTCAAGTCATGTGTGTTGGCAACGGTCGGGCGAGTCACGGCTGTCCGGACCTCACTGCTGCTCCGTCCCGACTGAACTCCCGACACACTACGGCCCGGAAATACTAGTTGTCGCTCCAAAGATAGTACGACAGTGCTGTTATCGATAAGCGCTGCTGCTGCCATTCACGGGCAGGCAAGCCAGTAAATCGAATAAGAAACGGTACAGCAGTACCGCAAAGACAAGATGTCAAGCAATAAACGGCACTAACACGAGCCGCGCACGGCTCAACCTCAACCTCCCACTCCCCCCCCCACTCAAATATCAACTCGGGGTCACATGCCAAAATGAAACTGACTGGCCGCTCCTTAACGGAAGCAAAGGACAATAGCCATGGAAAAGCTGCAAGCGAGACACTCGCTCGAACCCATCCATGAAGAGGGAACACCTGCCCACTGCGCAGCTGACATCCCTGCACCATGAAGGGACGGACGTAAGTTCCGCAAGATGGCCAATTAAAGTACCACTGCTAGCTCAAAGCCGGCCGCGGTGGTCTCGCGGTTCTAGGCGCTCAGCCCGGAACCGAGCGACTGCTACGGTCGCAGGTTCGAATCCTGCCTCGGGCATGGATGTGTGTGATGTCCTTAGGTTAGTTAGGTTTAAGTAGTTCTCAGTCTAGGGGACTGATGACCTAAGATGTTAAGTCCCAGAGTGCTCAGAGCCATTTGAACCATTTTTTTTTTGCTAACTCAAAATCGAAAAAAAGCGAGGTACCCGTTCAAAGCCAGCCAGGCAGAGGGAACACATGCCGATAAGCAACCCGACATCACTGCGCTGAAGAAGGTACCGAGCTAAGTCTCACAAGATGACCAACTTCAAGAACTATTCGAAGTTGGCAACGAAATGAGCTGTCAGAAATTGAGGCAATAAGATATCTTGGAACTAATGCATTAACATAAGAAACAGGACGGCAGTACCACAAAGACAAGATGTCAAGCAATAAACGGCACGTAGACGAGCCGTGCATGGCTCAAACATCCCACCGCCGTCAGACGCGAGGTCTCGTTCCATTTCGGCCGCCTTGTTGCAAGTCTCATTTCATGTGACGCCACATTGGGCGATTTGCGCGTCGATGATGAGAAGATGATGAGGACAAAACAACGCCCAGTCTACGGGGGGAGCAAATCTCCAACCCGTCCATGAATCGAACCTGGGCCCGCTGCATGAGAAACAAGCATATTACCACTTTTTTTATTTTTTATTTTTTGGTCTCCTTCCTCCCCTTCAACCCGTCCTTTAGGCTCGCCAATTTTTGCCTTCTCGGCCCGGCTTCTCCGCCTTTAAGAGAGAATGTAACTTGATGATATGGAAACGCGCTTCTTCTGACCGACAAACTAAGTATGCCCCTTCTGCTGCCTTTGTTTGCAACAATAAATGTAAATTCCTTTGAGAAGGCATTCACATAACTTATGGGAACGTAATTGCATCTATAACTTTCTTTCTCCGTGCGTGGTAAAACGGATAGAAGCAAACTCATTATTGCTGATAAGTCAAATTCTCTTCTTCAGAAGGTAATAAATTAAAGTAGGCTTCTGCTGCTTGATTTTACGCATAAATAACATAAATATGTCTTCCTGTGAAAAGAAGGAATGAAAGAAAGAAACTAAATAAAGGGTGGATACCAGTTTCATCACTGTGTCGTATGCTTCCCTCAAAACAAAGTAATATATACATATAGGCTTAACTGGTCTATATTGATGATCTTCTCTGATTACTTGGTGTTGGATATCCTCCTCTTGCTACATGAAGTGCAACCTTGTACCACAAAGCATTCGTCTAACAAACGAAATGTTTCGGTGGATAATGTAAATTACACACTTCTATTGGTTACAGTATTGTTTTAGTTAAAAAATTTGGGTACTTTTCTTTGTATTTTTTAGTACACATCAACTTTTGGTGCTCGGTTGTAAGGTATACCCAGAAGTCCTCCCTATTGCTTGATTCTTTTCTTAGGATGTAATGCATCGTTTGGCCTTTCAACCAGTTGATTGCGTTTCGTTTTGTTTTAGGATAAGGTATACTGTCAGGGCTTAAAAATTAAGCAGGCGCAACGGCGTTGGGCGTAGTTCTGCTGACGCTCGCTATCTTTTGTCTTATGTAGAGCCATATGTATTTTACCTTGTCACACAACAATCTATGCTCTTCGGTATCTGGTATATTACATAATGTACACAGCGGTGACTCGGCCAATCGAATGGAGTGCAGTTTCGAGTTCGTCGTAATTTTCCTGTTTACAGCATAGTACCAGGTCGATCTAACATACGTTGGCAGGTTCCGGCAGTGAATATTTTGCCATATTGTTTCCCAGTTATAACTAGGTAACTTTTGTTCTACGTCGTTTTTGGGTTTGTCTTTCATCAAGTTATTGTAAAGTTCTTTTACTTTCATGATGTCTTTTTCAGGGATCCTTGCCTGTATGTAGCTGTATTCCACTAAAAAGTATTTCAAGTGGTATAGTCCGTTGGATATGTGTTGGACATTTAACAAATGTGCAGCAAGGGTGCCACGTGGTTCCTTCCATTGTTTGTATGTGGTTGAAAGGTATAAGGCTTGCGCTTTTTTGCTGATATCAGTGAGATTTAACCTACCGCATTTCGTAGAGAGCATCAGAATGTCATATTTGACTTTGAAAATATGACCGCGGCTGACAAAATGTCCTACTGCAGATGCGATACTTTTCGACAAGGGCGCAGGTGGTGGCAGAACTTGTGCTACGTAATTGACTTTGGATGTGATATATACATTTGACACTATTACTTTCTGAAGTTCATCGAGTTTCCTAATAGTATGTGCTTGTACAGAGGCGCGTATGCTGTTAAGTAATTTTCGATAATTCGCAGCAATAGTGTGCTTGATATTTCTTTTAAAATCTATGCCGAGACATTTCATGGTTACAAGCTCGCGTAACAGACCCTGCGTTTGCGCCCCAATTCCACGGCCGATGTTGAAAATCCCCGACTTTGTTCTATTTAGTTTTGCACCAGATACCTGTTCATATTTTGTTACTGTTTATAGTGCGCTCTCTACTCCAGTGCCATTCACGACTAGGAAGCCAACATCATCAGCGTACGCCTTGCACACGATCTTTTCTCCATGTATTTGTAGCCCTTGTAGATGTTTCATAAGGGAGGCAAGCAGGGGCTCGATGGCGATGGCGAAGAGTGCCATTGACATTGGACACCCTTGCCTAATGGAGCTGGTGACGTCAATCGGGCGGCTAATGTGCCCATTGATGACAAATCTGGCTGAGTTGTTTGTTAATGTATTTCTTACTACTGCAATGAATCTAGGAGGGAAGCCCATTGCGCCCATGGTCCGAAGGAGAAAACGATGATTTACCCTGTTGAATGCTTTATCAAAGTCGAGTGAGATGAGTGCGCATTTTATTTTGCAGACGTCGGCCGTAGAGATAAGATTCCTGTAATCACAAAGGGTCTGGAGAATTCTCTTATCTTTGCCCACACTTGTTTGATAAGGGCCAGTGACGCTGGTCATTGTGGCTCTCAGCCTGCGAGCGAGGATGCGCCCAAAGATCTTGTAATCGCTGTTTAAAAGCGTAATTGGCCTCAGAGCCTTTACAGTTTTCGTGTTGGTGGTTTTTGGCACTAACACTACGAGTCTCTCACGAAATTCTTTCGGGATGTCATTTTCAGGGTTTAATAGTTCGTTGCAGATGAGAGTTAACTTGGCTTTTACGAGGTCACAAAGTTTGCGATAAAATTCTGCCGGAATTCCGTCTGCCCCTGGAGCCTTATTTTTCATGCTTCCGTATATAGCTTCTTCTTCAGTCACTTCCGAGATGAGAGTTTGTGCTTCCGTGTGGCATACTTTGCCCTGGAGGTTGATCGTTAACTCGTCTTGAAGCTGTTCGTCAACTGGTTGACTGGACATTAAGGATTCAAAATGCTATACGATTGCCTCTTTAATCTCTCTTTGCTTCGTCAGATTCCTTCCATCATCAGTTATTATTTCAGAGAATATCTTGCGAGACGCCCTTTTGCATTCACGAATGACATGATAAATGGAAGTGACCTCGTGCTGTGCTACATTCTGGGCACGCGACCATATTTGGTAGCCTTCCAGTGGTTTACGCCGAAGAGCCAAAATTTTTGCTTTAATTTTGTTAATTCTTACGTAGTTGTCCACAACTGTTGCATCGGACTTGTACAAATCCCTTAGACACTGAAAGTAGTATTCTATAGTTGATTTGTACCAAAAGTTTTTGTCTTTTGAGTAATCTATGAAAAACCTCCTTATTTTAGGTTTGGCACGTTTTAGCCACCAGTCAGTGCCAGAGTTGTACGAGCTAAATTTGCTTTCACACTCTCTCCATAACTTGTAAAATGCCTCCTGACAAGCTTGGTCTTCCAGATGTGACACGTTGAGCTTCCATGTGCCTCTACCTCGGTAGGTCCCTTGTTTTGTCAGATTGATTGTGCATATGTACGCAGCGTGATCCGAGAAAACGGTAGTCCATATTTCGGACTGCAAAATGTGGTGTTTCAAATTATGAGTTACATATATCCTGTCTAGACGGCTCGCCGAGTGACTTGTAGTGTGGGTGAAGCCAGGGGCGGCACAGTGCATATGCTCCCATGAGTCTATTAGTCTTCGGTCATTAACTATACGTTCCAGTTCAGTACACTTGTTGACATTGGGAGTTTGGTCTTTGGCATGCAAAACACAGTTAAAATATCCTCACAGGATAAGGTATTCATATCGAGTTCCAAATAGTGGGACAACTTCTTCTTTAAAGAACTCCGCTCTGCGGTACCGGTTGCTGGATCCTGAAGGGGCATATACGTTAATGACTCGTATTTTGTTTATTGTGGCCGCTATGCCTTTACTGTTTGGTAGTTTTACCACATCTTGGACTACTATGCCCTCCTTTGCGAGCAGAGCTGTGCCCATTTCCGTTCCATGCCCTGGGTTTATAATAGCGTTGAAGCCAGGTACGTTACCGAGCTCAATGTCTGTCACTTCGTGTAAAAGGATAATGTCACTGTCAGAAGCATGTATAAAATCTTTTAAGTTCTGTAATTTAAAGGAACTATGAATCTTATTAAGATTTACTGTAGCGATCTTGTACGCTTGTATGTCAGACATTGTTCGTTCTACTTGATCAAACTTTAAACAACATTTTTCCGTTTTGTCTCGCAAGCGTCAGCTTTAAAACTCATTTTAATAATATTCACCGGTAGCAAATGTTTCGGTGGTGTGTTCTTGGTCTTTAGAAATTTCGTTCACGGAGACGTCTTCGTTGAAGAAATCAGCCACCTTTGGGGCTGGAGTACAGTCTGTTTTAGTTTCTGAAACTTCTGTCATTTCTTCATCCGCATTGTTATGATCGCTTTCGTCTGTCCAGATGGTTGACGTTGTCGTCGTGGGTTGGACGAGTAAATCTTCAGGAGAGTGACTCGCTTCTTGAGGGTGGGTGGATACTTTCTTTGTTAGCTTTCCTTGGACGTCCCGTTTTTCCAGCGCAGAAGGGGTCTTTAGAAATTTCGTTCACGGAGACGTCTTCGTTGAAGAAATCAGCCACCTTTGGGGCTGGAGTACAGTCTGTTTTAGTTTCTGAAACTTCTGTCATTTCTTCATCCGCATTGTTATGATCGCTTTCGTCTGTCCAGATGGTTGACGTTGTCGTCGTGGGTTGGACGAGTAAATCTTCAGGAGAGTGACTCGCTGCTTGAGGGTGGGTGGATACTTTCTTTGTTAGCTTTCCTTGGACGTCCCGTTTTTCCAGCGCAGAAGGGGTCTTTAGAAATTTCGTTCACGGAGACGTCTTCGTTGAAGAAATCAGCCACCTTTGGGGCTGGAGTACAGTCTGTTTTAGTTTCTGAAACTTCTGTCATTTCTTCATCCGCATTGTTATGATCGCTTTCGTCTGTCCAGATGGTTGACGTTGTCGTCGTGGGTTGGACGAGTAAATCTTCAGGAGAGTGACTCGCTTCTTGAGGGTGGGTGGATACTTTCTTTGTTAGCTTTCCTTGGACGTCCCGTTTTTCCAGCGCAGAAGGGGAACGCTCCTCAGAAACTGGTGTCGCTTCGCTTTCGTGTTGCCAGCCATCTGTTGGCTTAAACTACTATCTATTTCCTTTGCTTTTTGTCGGATTGTCGGAGTGTAGGAGCTGTCTCCTCTGAACCTTTGCGTGCCAATCGGCGTTTTTTTTTTTTTTTTTTTTTTTTTTTTTTTTTTTTTTTTTTTTTTTTTTTTTTTTTTTTTAGAGGGAGATAGAATTGCCTCTCGGCGGACTTTCTTTAGTATCCACGTTAGTTTCGCTTTCCTGCAAGGTGTGTCGGTCTTCAACTTCCGGCGGATCTGCTGCCTTAACAGTTGCAGGTGCCTGTTTCGGTGGAACTTCAACTGTTTCCGTAGATTGGCGGGACTCTTGTAGGTCGGCAGCTATGACGGCACTGACGTCCATCAGAATTTCAGTGTCTGGAGAATTTGTATTCGTACACGATTCAGGGGCTGAGGAAGCAGCCGGCCGTTCGTGTGCCACGGCGGTGTAAGTTCCAGGCAGTGTTGTCATCGCCGGTGGCCTGTCGGCCTCGCCGGCCGGCAGCTGTGCAACGCGCCGCTGTATACATTCTGCGCGAAAGTACCCAGGCTTGTTACAGGCGGCACAGGTTCGCGGTCGGTCGTCATAAATTACAGTCCCTCTATATCCGCAGACATTGATGTACGACGGGATGTGCTTTTGTAACTCTACTCGAAGCTGCCGTACTCCATTTAGTACTGGGAATTTATGCGCGCTTGACCATTTCTCGGCAAAGTTGCTGAGCACTTTCCCGAAGGGTGAAATTACGGCATTAATTTGGTCTGTTGTAATCTCAAAGGGCAACTCGAAGATTCGAACTGTGCGAATGCCAAAACCAGCATGTGCAACGGTGACTTCACCAACGTTTCCATCTGAGTGCTTAAATTTCATGACACCTCGGAACTACGCATTTTAACAAACACGACACAAGCTGCAATCGACAGGTGGATCCCGATTATATCATTAAAGGAGAGCTTCACATCTTCTTCTAACCAATTCTCTACTTCAAACGACTTAGGTCTGGCATATCGAGAATCAAAGGTAAGTTTCAACGTATCTTTTCGACTTGGTTGAGCCATCACTGCATACTACTCATTACTTCTCGAAGTGTTCGATAAACAGAGCTTTAGGCTGCAGCAAGCGCAAGACTTACAACGCGGAAGCACAGACGGCGCAGCGCACGCCACACTACGTCCTACCTCCACGCCGGCCGCCGGCGAAGTTGCCATTCAGCTAAGCAGGTGGAAAGGCCAAATGGAGACGCACAATGATGCCCCTTGATTCCCAGTGCTGATCTACCTCTACATCTACATTGATACTCTGCAAATCACATTTAAGTGCCTGGCAGAGGGTTCATCAAACCACCTTCACAATTCTCTATTATTCAAATCTCGTATAGCGCGCGGGAAGAATAAACACCCATATCTTTCCATACGAGCTCTGACTTCCCTTATTTTATCTTTGTGATCGTTCCTCCCTATGTAAGTCGGTGTCAACGAAACATTTTCGCATTCAGAGGAGAAAGTTGGTGATTGGAATTTCGTGATAAGATTCCGTCACAATGAAAAACGTCTTTCTTTTTATGATGTCCATCCCAAATCCTGTATCATTTCTGTGACACTCTCTCCCATATTTTGCGATAATACAAAATGTACTGCCTTTCTTTGAACTTTCTCGATGTACTCAGTCAGTCCTATCTGGTAAAGATCCCACACCGCGCAACAGTATTCTAACAGAGGACGGACAAGCGTAGTGTAGGCAGTCTCCTTAGTAGGTCTATTACATTTTCTAAGTTTCCTGCCAATGAAACGCAGTCTTTGGTTAGCTTTCCCCACACCATTTTCTTTGTGTTCCTTCCAATTTAAATTGTTCATAATTGTAATACCTAGGTATTTAGTTGAATTTACGGCCTTTAGATTAGGCTGATTTATCATGTAACCGAAGTTTAACGCGTTCCTTTTAGCACTCATATGAATGACCCCACACTTTTCGTTATTTAAGGTCATCTGCCACTTTTCGCACCATTCTGATATTTCTTCTAAATCGTTTTGCAGTTTGTTTTGATCTTCTGATGACTTTGTTAGTCTATAAACGACAGCATCATCTGCAAACAACCGAAGACGGCTGCTCAGATTGTCTCCCAAATCGTTTATATACACTCCTGGAAATTGAAATAAGAACACCGTGAATTCATTGTCCCAGGAAGGGGAAACTTTATTGACACATTCCTGGGGTCAGATACATCACATGATCACACTGACAGAACCACAGGCACATAGACACAGGCAACAGAGCATGCACAATGTCGGCACTAGTACAGTGTATATCCACCTTTCGCAGCAATGCAGGCTGCTATTCTCCCATGGAAACGATCGTAGAGATGCTGGATGTAGTCCTGTGGTACGGCTTGCCATGCCATTTCTACCTGGCGCCTCAGTTGGACCAGCGTTCGTGCTGGACGTGCAGACCGCGTGAGACGACGCTTCATCCAGTCCCAAACATGCTCAATGGGGGACAGATCCGGAGATCTTGCTGGCCAGGGTAGTTGACTTACACCTTCTAGAGCACGTTGGGTGGCACGGGATACATGCGGACGTGCATTGTCCTGTTGGAACAGCAAGTTCCCTTGCCGGTCTAGGAATGGTAGAACGATGGGTTCGATGACGGTTTGGATGTACCGTGCACTATTCAGTGTCCCCTCGACGATCACCAGTGGTGTACGGCCAGTGTAGGAGATCGCTCCCCACACCATGATGCCGGGTGTTGGCCCTGTGTGCCTCGGTCGTATGCAGTCCTGATTGTGGCGCTCACCTGCACGGCGCCAAACACGCATACGACCATCATTGGCACCAAGGCAAAAGCGACTCTCATCGCTGAAGACGACACGTCTCCATTCGTCCCTCCATTCACGCCTGTCGCGACACCACTGGAGGCGGGCTGCACGATGTTGGGGCGTGAGCGGAAGACGGCCTAACGGTGTGCGGGACCGTAGCCCAGCTTCATGGAGACGGTTGCGAATGGTCCTCGGCGATACCCCAGGAGCAACAGTGTCCCTAATTTGCTGGGAAGTGGCGGTGCGGTCCCCTACGGCACTGCGTAGGATCCTACGGTCTTGGCGTGCATCCGTGCGTCGCTGCGGTCCGGTCCCAGGTCGACGGGCACGTGCACCTTCCGCCGACCACTGGCGACAACATCGATGTACTGTGGAGACCTCACGCCCCACGTGTTGAGCAATTCGGCGGTACGTCCACCAGGCCTCCCGCATGCCCACTATACGCCCTCGCTCAAAGTCCGTCAACTGCACATACGGTTCACGTCCACGCTGTCGCGGCATGCTACCAGTGTTAAAGACTGCGATGGAGCTCCGTATGCCACGGCAAACTGGCTGACACTGACGGCGGCGGTGCACAAATGCTGCGCAGCTAGCGCCATTCGACGGCCAACACCGCGGTTCCTGGTGTGTCCGCTGTGCCGTGCGTGTGATCATTGCTTGTACAGCCCTCTCGCAGTGTCCGGAGCAAGTATGGTGGGTCTGACACACCGGTGTCAATGTGTTCTTTTTTCCATTTCCAGGAGTGTAGATAAGGAACAGCATAGGGCCTGTAACACTGCCTTGGGGAACGCCAGAAATCAATTCTGTTTCACTCGTGACTTTCCGTCAATTACAACGAACTGTGACCTCGCTGACAGGAAATCACAGATCCAGTCACATAACTGAGACGATATTCCATAAGCACGCAATTTCACTACGAGCCGCTTGTGTGGTACAGTGTCAAAAGCCATCCGGAAATGCAGATATACGGAATCAATCTCAAATCCCTTGTCAATAACACTCAGCACTTCATGTGAATAAAGAGCTAGTTGTGTTTCACAAGAACGATGTTTTCTAAGCCCTTGTTGACTGTGTGTCAATAGACCGTTTTCTTCGAGGTAACTCATTACGTTCGAACACAATATATGTTCTAAAATCCTGCTGCATATTGACGTTAACGATATGGGCCTGTAATTTAGTGGTTTACTCCAACTACCTTTCTTGAATATTGGTGTGACCTGTTGTGCAACTTTCCAGTCTTTGGGTACGGATCTTTCGTCGAGTGAACGGTTGTATATGATTGCTAAGTATGGAGCTAATGCATCAGCATACTCCGAAAGGAACCTAATTGGTATACAGTCTGGACCAGAAGACTTGCTAACAGCTGTTCTCGATTCGAATTCTGGAACATTTACTTCGTCTTCTTTTGTGAAGGCTGTGTTTAGTAACTCTACTTTGGCAGCACTGTCTTCAATATTATCTCCATAGGTAACGCGCAGAGAAGGTATTGATTGTTTCTTGCCGCTAACATACTTCACATAGATGATAACACTGCCTCAGACCAACAAGCGGTATCTCTGCGCCTTTCACAGAGATCAATCTACATCTGACACTCCTCATGCCCCTCATCTATTCTAAAAAGAGTGGTGACAACCTTAAACGAAAACAACACCAATAAACTCTGGTGGCCGTTTCGTCTGTCGGAGATTGCATCTCTAATCGTGGTGTTTACGCGTACGAAATTATATTGCATTCCGACAATTTTTTCTGCATACTTCACTTTTTTCCGGCATTGTATAAATTATAATTTAAAAAGGATGGTTAGTACATCATTAGTACATCACATTCTCCTCTGAAACATTTGTCTGGCCAACTACATGTTTCATTCCTTCAGCGTATTTAGATATGTTCAGGCCATTTAATGCGACTATCTGATGTAATGGATAACTTGTTTTTTTGCCTTCACTTTATAGATATTTTAAATATGCTTTACCATTTGCTTTTGTAAAATAAATGAAAGCTAAGTTGGTTACCCTGTTAATTTTTCTTCAATTCCGACTTAAATGTTTTAAGACAATCATTCCTTCAGCTACAGTTCCTTTCGTCTTTTACCTGAATCCTTCTTCTCTTTAGAGACATGGATATATTGTTTTCAGACTCTTATCTAATAATTATGCAAATAGTTGTAGGGGGTCTAACTGCGGTTTTTGTAATTTATCATGTCTCTGTCTCTCATTGATGAGAACTTTTAATTGTTGCCGTACTTTTGGCACTAACAGAATGTAAGCCACAAAGTCAAGGGTCGAAGCATGGTCGAAATCCGAACGGTAGCTAGGTGGAGTTAACTGTGATTATGCGTAGTACTATTCCAGCTGAGGCGGCGGCCACTCGCCTTGAACATTGCTGCTATTGACCGAGGCCACGTTATCTGGCGCCTTCGCCCCTGCTGGCTGGCAATCCAAACCGGTGGGTTGCCTTCACAGTAGGAAGTGCTCCTATCTGTATTTTAGCAACTGAGTGTCTGTAGTCGAAAAGTTGTAGAAGTTCCTGCGTAACATCTGAATATTCGAAATACTTTGATGCCAAGTGTTCTCTGTGAATAACACAACGAACAGCTATAAAACTGAGATAAGATTTGTTAGCTCTTAAAAGGCACACAAGCCCTAGCTTCTTACTCGTCATACAATGTGGTGCCTTCGCTTGTAACACTGACAATGTTCTCGATAGGTACTGCATTTTTTTTATAAATACGTCGTCCAAGGCCTTTTTGATGTCACAACGTCTTGTAGCATCCTTCAATGTAACAAGATGTAAGAGCTCTTCCGCCACTTCCAAGTCATTTCATATGTATTTTATAACGCCAAAGTTACGATTTATCTGTTATATCTATAGACTCGTCCAAAGGCAAACTTGTTGGTGAACAACGGACGATTTTCAGAATTACTCACAATATCACCACTGACAAGCGAAACTCGCCTCTGTATGACTACTCTAAGTTTATCAGGGGAATTTAGTCAAGCATTTCTTCCACTTTCTTATTTTTTCGGTGTAAAATACAAGCAACTGACGATATTTTATAAACTCTTTCTCTGTGTGAGATTTTTCTGCTTTTTCATTGTTATAAAAAGTGAAATTAAGTTTTTAAATATACTGTCTTTATAAATATGGACTCTTCTCTAATGTTGGACCTTTTCCTTCCGCGATGATAATTTAGCTGTCCTTAACTGAGAAGAAACCGGAAAGTCTCTCATGAAACAGCTGTGTTTAGCATAATGACAGCGTTTCATATTATTCATACTGTGGAAAGGTGTCTGTCACTTCGTTTCATTCAGCTTGATTAATCTGTTGCTCCGCAATGACTTTGCCACACAAAATTCTTATCCTGGCAAGACTACAGTGAAACCTCGAGGGAGAAGATGGGCCAAGCCATTTGTTTTATTTCTTTTCACCTGTGGCAGCGTAAATTGACGCTAAAGACACTTTGGTTTACCGTCTCTCTATAATAATTATTATTCTTCCCATTCTTTACTATACACTATATTCTATTTTTCAAATTTGTGGTTCTTAGACACATCGTAACTGGTAAGTCACCAGCAATAGTGACGATTAAACTGAATGTTAATGCACGGAGAGCAGCAATGACGTTACTCGCTACGAGAGTAGTCAGCCACTTACTGCCGTGTGCGGAGCGAAAGGTGAAAAGACTGTTTCGCGATTATAGTACTGCTAAGCCGTCAACGCTCGCTCTAGATTTAAGTAAGGGCTGCGTTGTGGAGATTCCTGCCAGAGCCAGCATGTAGAAGAGAGAAAATGACGTATTTCCTTAAACTATCATACAAGCTCGGCAGTGAAGTAACTTGAATACAACAGATAAAACATTACAGATATCGAACAACCTAAATTTTCTGAATTATGACAGTTTTTGTCGCTGTAAAAAACGATCATTTGATATCTGATGAACGTTAATACATACAGTCAGTATCAGACAACTTTAAGGGGCAATAGTCAGGTGCAGGATTAGAGTAAAACTTAGTTCTAGCCACTGTGTTTGGGACTGCAATAGACGCTTTCTCTCTCTCTCTCTCTCTCTCTCTCTCTCTCTCTCTTGTCTCTCTCTAACTCAGGAAAAGATCGGAGCACTTCCCATTCTGAAGGCGGCTCTCCGTTCTGGATTGCGTGCGTCGGCGGATCAGTGCTAATGGAAGCGCTTTGTCCGTGACCTCAGGGTAGTAAAACGTGCGCAGTGTGGAGGGATTTGTGTCTCCTCTACTCTGGAACGGACTCATTTCCCTCACTGCCGACGGGCTTATTCCGCGTCTTGGGCAGTCGTCCAGAATATCAATAAGGCAGCGGCAGAAGAACTGCACAGTGGAATACAGTTGTAAGGGATCGCCGTCCGGTCCTGCACTTGGTAGCGGTCAAAAATGTCCAGTCTAACCTTATGTATTGTTACCATTAGTTACTTCAGCCTACATCTTACCTTCTTTTCTTTGTCATTAGAATATTCGCATTCTCTGTCACGATTTCTGGTCGCTCACATTTCGGTAATGTAGATAGAAAACGGCGTCGGACGTATATCACACGAAAACCAAGTAATTGTGGTCAAGGAGGAATCTAGCTTCAGTAGTAATAATTTTCGAGCCATTTGTTCTTTGAGATTTAGCTGCCCTAAATAATGACAGTGAAATGCAGCGACAATGGACTGTTCGGTTGGGAAACAATAGCCTTCTGTGTTGCACATCGAAGTGTTTCAGGTTGGCTTGTGCAGCGTGGTGGTTTGTTATACTTCATCTCATGCACCAGACGCTTAAATAAGTTGCCACCTGAACATTCCTTTTATATACAATGAATGCTGATTTTTGAATGTTCTGTCGCCGTTATTAATCAGGGTCCAGCTAGTCTGTGCCCTGAATCGTTGTGTCTTCTTCCTCCAACTATTCTCAGACTTCCCCTGCTCACAGGCTGGAGATAAAGCTGCGGAAAGTTAACTTCTCGTTCTCATCACTGCACCACATAAATAAGAAGTCAGATTTAATTCACCTCCTTATCTTCAAAATTACAACTCAGTGCATGATATGGTTCAAATGGCTCTGAGCACTATGGGACTTAACATCTGTGGTCATCAGTCCCCTAGAACTTAGAACTACTTAAACCTAACTAACCTAAGGACATCACACACATCCATGCCCGGGGCAGGATTCGAACCTGCGACCGTAGCGGTCACGCGGTTCCAGACTGAAGCCCCTAGAACCGCACGGTCACACCGTCCGACCAGTGCATGATAAATGGGAACAGCTACCACATAGTATATTGCCTCTCTGTACTACGTACATAACAGATCTGGTACTCAACTTGATAATTAACAATTACAGTACATTTATTATCTTCGACATTTCGAGTTCTTAGATTTCATGGAGCTTTGTCTTCCGCACCGCCCGCTCCGTGGATCTCCTATCTCCACCTCAGTAGGTACGGTCATGTGACTGTTGCTCGCTTCCGTACAGTCAATCGATCGTTAGCTCTCGTATGAGCACATACGATTTAAAATATTTCCCAACAGTGGGGTGCTCACCACTTATCGACTACACTCAGTCACGAACATGTTTTATCTCACATAGGTAGTTAAGGACGAGATGCCTCTCATTCAAGAAATGGGATGTGTCACTACAATATTTACAGGCGGATTTTACTGCACGTCTAGGTTAACGGCTGAGGTGATAGACTGTATAAGGTTCAGTTGTTAACGGTGACCGGTGTTTCAGCTCCGTAGACGACAAGCCGTTTTACGTTTACTGCCAATTGTTTACACGTATCCTAACATAAAAGGGGTGGACAAAAACATAGAAGCACTTAAAAACATGTAACCATGCCTAGTATGGTGCAGGAAAATTGTTGATATTCGAAACAGCTTCCAGACGCCTCATGGATAAATACACCTCCCGTATAAGAGAATGTTACACCATTCTTCATGCAAAATAGAGGTAAGTTCAGGTAACGATGAAGGAGGTGGATGGTGATTTCACAGCCTTCTCTCCAACGCAGACCAAAAAGGCTCAGCTGCACTGCCATCCGGTGTGTTCGGTCAGCAAGGGCCGGCCGGAGTGACCGAGTGGTTCTAGGCGCTATAGTCTGGAACAGCGCGACCGCTACGGTCGCAGGTTCGAATCCTGCCTCGGGCATGGATGTGTGTGAAGTCCTTAGGTTAGTTAGGTTTAAGTAGTTCTAAGTTCTAGGGGACTGATGACCACAGATGTTAAATCCCATAGTGCTCAGAGCCATTTGAACCATTTGGTCAGCAAGGGAAATGTAGCTATTCACCCTCATGCTGACAAACCAGTCCTGGACGACATGAACTGTGTGAACAGGTGCGCTTTCGACTTGAAACGCAGCATCACCACCGGGAGGCAAACATTGTACCATGGGAAGAACCTGATGAGACAAATGGCCACACAGTTCTCGGCAGCCATGCGATCTTGAGAGGAACAATCATGGGGCGCGTGGAATACCCTAATATAGCTGCTCAAATCATCACAGAACTCCTACCATGTTCCACCCTTGGGATGTGAACTCGCCCAGAAGTTGGCAACAGTGTGGAAAAAAACTCATCTGATCCAATACTTTTCTTCCACTGCTCCATAACCCAGGTTTTGTAGCTTCGGAAACCCGTTTTCCAGTTACTATCATTCGCATCACTAATGAGTGATTTTGAAATACCAGCTCACTCCGCAATCCCCAACTTATGGGGCTCCATTCATGCTGTTTTGATGTTGACAGGGTTCGCGAGTACAACATTCATTTCTGCAGCGAGTTTTGCACTTGTCATCTTCTAGGTTTTCGTCACGATCCTTTTCAACAACTGTCCGTCATGATCACTCGACCGCGTTGTCGCTTAGCGGGTGACGTTCTTCCAATTTCCCTGTATGCGGTAAAAATGATAGATACTTTACCCTCGAAACAGCAAACATTTGAGCTACCTTCGCCACGGAAGCATGCACCATACGGGCACTGAGAATTTGAGCACGAATGCACTTAGGTCCGGCATAACACATTCAGAACTACCACTGTTCTGACACTGACTGACACTTGCAACGCACTGACGACATTGCACAGGTACCGGTTCAAATGGCTCTGGGCACTATGGGACTTAACATGTGAGGTCATAAGTACCCTAGAACTTAGAACTACTTGAACCTAACTAACCTAAGGACATCACACACATCCATGCCCGAGAGAGAGTTCGAACCTGCAACCGTAGCAGTCGCGCGGTTCCGGACTGAAGCGCCTACAACCGCTTGGCCACCGCGTCCGGCTTGGACAGGTACCGCACGTGGTCCAGTCAACAGTACAGCCGACAGGCTTGGGTAATGGGTAGCGTCTGCATTTGTGTTCAAATATGCATTTCTGGCGGTGTTTGCATATTTTTGTCCAATCTGCGTGTATACGGTGTAGGTTATTAGACTGTTCACGACTGGGAGAGTAAAGGTGAGGAGCGGCGGTACTATACTAAGTACTCTCTGCCACAAACCATAAATAAGGTGTATGTATATAAGCGATATATTGACTGTATATAATAAATGATGACTATAGGGATGCACAGTAGGTTGGAGGACGATCGCGTACAGCCTTCAGATTATTATCGCCGACAACGATGTGATATCTGTACTGGTGACTGACCCACTTCCCCGCTGAACGCATAAGACAGCTTGCCCAAGACGTGCACTAGTAACTGACTACCTTCATGATCTTCTGTGACGATACTCAGGCGTCAGTCAAATCATACAATCGCCGGTGATGACACGCCGAAGCCATTATATTTTTTTATTACTTCAGACTTCAGTCTTACTGTACGCGACTCAGATAATCGTTATGAATACTATCCATTACAATTTACTTGGAATAATGTGTAATTATGTAAAGCTGGAAATCCAGGGAATGGTTATGTTAATACATTGGTTTTCTTTGCAACCAGTACGGAAACATTGGGTTTACAGAGTCCTGTAAACAAACTCTCTAATAGCTCACGAGGGAAGGAAGCGAATGAAAGAAATTTAAGTTGAAATCACAAGCTGTAGTTTGGCAGTTCACTAAATGTTCTGGTCTGCTTTCGAGCACAAGCACAAAGAGTCACGGATTGCTAGGTATTAGTCTCTGCAGTTGACGTTTTTACGCTATAGTTTTGCGAGTGACAAAACTGAAATGCCAATCTGCTGTATATTATGTGTGATATTTATCTTTACTTAATATCATAAAAGTCCATTTATATTCTTTTGGTTATCAACGTTTGCTGACACATCATAGTTACTATCATATTTGAAAATACTCAGTGATCTTAAATTGATAGATTGCGAATCAATTTAAATTACAAGAATACTCAGTGTAGCCTGATACAGACCACAACTCGTAAATGACCCTCTAATTATAACATAATTGAAGAAGAACTTGAATAGATGAAATACAAAATTCGCAAACTTAATTGTTAATTCGTATCTTATCAGAAAGCTTAGGCGATAAAGTATCTGGAATACATTTCATGTTTCCTCAGACTTACAAGATTCTATTTTTATTGTAATATGTAACATCTAAATTGTGTCATAAGTCAAAACTTCGAAAAGCAATTGATTTGTACTTCTGTTAACACCAGTGTATTGGTTGAATTTTTACACCATTAACTTAGTGAAAAAAGCTTAAAAATTCACATTTTGAAGACATCTAACTTTAAAATATTTATTAGAAGAACGAGTTTTCAAAAAAAGACGGTCACATAACCTGCATGCTTAAAAGCAGAAACAGAGAACTGTGTTTTCGTAATTAATGGCCATTACAGCAAATATAATTTATCCAAGAAAAGCGCCAACATCCCATCCATTTTTAACGTTAACATTGTTTGATGTTAATCGCCTTCGTAAGATGGTCGTATTGTAATCGATAAGTTAACACTAGCAGTAATTATGCGATTTTAGACGCTTTGAAACAAAGTCACTTTCTATTATGATGGATTGATGACTAAACGTGTATGTGAAGTACTCTGTACTACGAAATTGCACAATACTAACAGTGACTGCGAAATGTGGGGTTACACTGTGCTTAAGCTAGTCTATTAGTGAATAAATGGATTAATACAACAGAATTTTATGACCAGCCTTTCTATTTCAAACCCGCTCACGAACCTGACATTGCCCGGATTTTCAGTTCCGTTAGAAACGAAAACAAAAAATGAACTACCGTTTGTGGTATTACATTGGAAAAAAATTCATTTCCATGTATTCGCGAAAACTTCTTGGAAATTATGAAACAGTTTCTGTACGGTGGGCAAGGCTGCTTCACTTGTCTACAACGCGATTTTGTAAACCTGTCAATGGCAACGCCTCTTAGCAACACTATAGCCGGTTATTGCTTTTGCCCATAGGTGTTTGCACTTGGCATTTGACAGCTGTCAAAAGCGCTGCCAGATGTCAGGGATTTCCGTGACGCGATTCTACGAGTCTCTGGGGGTAAAGAATAAAAGTATTAAAACTTCATGCATGATGAGGCAGTTTTTCACGCATCTCAGTGTTTATGACGTCATATCTCCTGATCTACCCGTCATACAAAGACGGAATGTTGTAGGTACCTTTAGCGGTATATTTGAATACTGTCTACAAAATATCTTGCGAATAGGGTTAGTAGCGAAGAAGTAATATTTTTAAACGCGATGCATGAATGTGGCAGTTTTTCACGCATTTCATTGCTTGTGACGTGTTTTATCCTGAACTATGGCAGGTAGGTGCTTCTTACTCCTACAGCGATTATTGTGGGACAGTAAGGGATGTGTGTACCAAGTACACTATGTGATCAAAAGTATCCTGACACCACCAAAAATATACGTCTTTCATATTAGGTGCTTTGTGCTGGTTCAAATGGCTCTGAGCACTATGGGACTTAACAGCTGAGGTCATCAGTCCCCTAGACCTTAGAACTACTTAAATCTAACTAACCTAAGGGCATCACACACATCCATGCCCGAGGCAGGATGCGAACCTGCGACCGTAGCGGTCGCGCGGGTCCAGACTGAAGCGCCTAGAACCGTTCGGCCATACCGGTCGGCCATTGTGCTGCTACCTACTGCCAGGTATTCCATATCAGCGGCTTCACTAGTCATTAGATGTCGTGAGAGAGCAGAATGGGGCGCCCCGCGGAACTCAAGGACCTCGAACGTGGTCAGGTGACTGGGCCTCACTTGTGTCATACGTCTGTAAACGAGATTTCCACATTCCTAAACATCCCTAGGTCAAGTACTATGACAGGCGGGAGGTGAAAAAACTTGCATTTCATGGTATAGCGGCTGCTCATTGGCCACTCATCACGCCGGTAAATGCCAAACGACGCCTTGCTTCCTGCAACGGGAGTAAACATTGGGCGATTGAACAGTGGAAAAACGTTGTGTGGTATGACGAATCACGGTACACAATGTGGCGATCCGATGGCATTATGTGGATATGGCGAATGCCCGGTGAATCTCATCTGCCAGCTTGTATAGTACCAATAGTAAAATTCGGAGGTGGTGGTGTTAGGGTGTGGTCGTGGTTTTCATGGAGGGGGCCTACACCTCTTGTTGTTTAGCGTTCCACTAACACAGCACAGGCCTACATTAATGTTCTGAGTACCCTTTTGATTCCCACTCTTGAAGAGCAGTTCGGGGATGGCAATAGCATCTTTAAACATGATCGAGCACCTGTTCATAATGCACGACCTGTCGCGGAGTGGTTAGGCGACAATAACATCCCTGTTATGGACTGGTGTGCACAGAGTCCTGAACTGAATCCTAAGAACACCTTTGAGATGTTTTGGAACGCTGACCTCGTGCCGGGCGTTACCAACCCACATCGATACCTCTCCTCAGTACAACACTCCGTGAAGAATGGGTTGCCGTTCCCCAAGAAATCTTCCAACATCTGGTTGAACGTATGTCTGCAAGAGTGTAAGCTGCCATCAGATCTAAGGGTGGGCCAACAACATATTGAATTCCAGTGTTACCGATGGAGGGCGCCACACACTTGTAAGTCATTGTCAGTCAGATGTTCGGATACTTTTGATCACATAGTGTATAGTTGAAATCCGTCAGGTGGTTTATGGGGATACGTGGAACATACACTCATGCATAAATTTTTATAATGTATATGGATACAACAATCCTATTAAAATGTATCTACACAGAGAACAAGATGAGCCTGGGATACATCGACATAATGTCAATATTAAGAAAATCGGCGCGTGACACAAGTAAAAGTTTTTCTTGCTGTTACGGAGTTTTTACAAGAATTCATAACGCTTTTCATCTTCTATCAGTTAAACCACAACAATCACCGTCGTTGCCACTGAAACTGAACTCCATCCATTGTGTCCTCAGTGAGATATGTCAAATTGTTGTCTTCCCATATATTAGGAGTAATCAGAACCTAAATTTAACAGTTATGTCGAAGGCAAATAGTTTTATCTCCTCAAGAATACATTTCAGTAGTGCTGTCATAAGTATTTCTTGTCGTTATATATCAGACACATCTGATCACAATTAAAAGTTCACTCTCGAACTCAAAACGTGGCAACTATCGCACATAACTCTCACGACTACGTTCTATGAACTGCTTTCTGAGAAGTATGGAGATATATGTACATATTTAAGTTGTCTCTTTTACATACAGTGTTAAAGCCCGTAATCTCATTTTTTACTTCTTCTGCTGTACGAATTATAGTTTGGTTTTCGGAGAAATGTAGGAATACATGAGGCGAAACTTTGGACGGTGGACTGAATGGTAACTCTATATTTATAGCATCCGTAGCTCTAGAGAAAGCTTTTTAAAATATAGACTGGAATGTGTTTTATGACATTCTCATTGTTGGAGGCATAAAATTCAGGAAGAAGACGGTTGTCTACAACTTGTACAGAAACCAGACGGCTGTTATAAGAGTAGGACACAAAAGGGAAGCGGTAATGGGAAAGCAGAGGTCATAGTCTCTCCACTACTTCATTCTACCTGTAAATGGCATAACCAGTATAGAAAACTAAGTAGAAATTGGGAAAGGAAATGAAAGTTCTTGGAGAACGAATAAAATGTCTGAGTTTTGGTATTGACATGTCATTGTGCCAGAAACGTCGAAAAGTTCTTGGAACGGAATGGAAAGTTTCTTGAAAAGAGGTAATAAGATGAATGTTGAGGAAAATATGATAATGAACTGAAACAAATGAGGCAAAGCCGTGGTAATAAGATTAGGAAACGAGACACTAAACGTTTGTAGTTGATGAATGTTGCTATCTGGTCAGCAGAGGAGTCCCTGACTGAAGTACGAAGAATATAAAATACAGACCCAGAGCAAGAAAACGTGGGCTAGTAGATGGTTATATCAAAAGAATTTTCGGATGGAAACCACAACAACGAACTATTGTGTATACAAATCTGTATTTTTGGAGAGTGTCATAACAAATTACCGCACAATGTTACAAATTCAGCATCGTAGACCGCAGTGCTTCGTTCCTAGCCTCAGACGCATGCATATCACCATGCTTAATAGCTCCTCGGTCTCTGCCGTATTTGAAGGCGAAGACACTTGAGGCGACAGTCACCAACGCGCACCGTTTCAGAGGTCGGACGCTGTCGCCGCGACAAGTGAGCGGCGCAACAAGTCCTGGGAGATAGTGCGCCGCCGGCGAGATTAACTTTTGTCACGAAGCCGCGTTATCGCCCTTGGCCGGCCGTCACCGTGGGCGCGGGTTATTACACGAGCAGGAACAGGGCCCGTACGTAATTACTTTAGCGCCGTCCCCTGCAGTGCCGCCACCCGCAGCGCAGATTGCCGCTACCCCAGCAGTGTGCCGCGTTCTCGGCCTGGCCTCAGTGTAATTACGCGACAGCGCGAGGAATGCCTGCTTGCACTGCCGGACATCCGCCGCGTATATTCTAGTGCGGTGTCTCTTGCAGCTAAGCTGACTCAACGGGTTCTGAACACTGTACACTGCCTCTAAACGTAATGGTCCTGCCTACTTTCTGAAGTAACGAGATAGGAACAGTTTGTCACAAAACTGCGATCTCGGAACGTTTGTTCAACGGACAGAGCCAGTCACGACGCCAAGAGCTGGGTGCTTAGCTGTACGTCTCAGCTGCGAAGAGGTATTTTTTTTTCCTCGAAAGGAGGGTGACTTTCATTCCACCATTTACGCTTCTGTTTTCCGGAGGGCCTACAAAGCATCCGTATGCTTTGATTGAGGTTTTTTTTAAATTTCTTACCAACTGTTCATCTCCATACTAGTCTGGCTTTTGAGGTTCTTATCTGTGGTTTTTGTTGATTGTGTTCCACAGCATTGATAAATCGTAGAAATGAGATATCGTAGCACAAGGTAGTGTAAAATGTAATTCTCAGGAGTATACGCATTTTATTTATTTATTTAACCTGATCATATTCAGCCTGACCATTGATAGCAGATTACGTTTTATTTCGAAACTAAATGGAGAGAAGTGAAATTTTCTCTGCTGGCGACATAAAACTGATGACGTAATCACTTACATTCTTGACTGCGAACGCTTATCCAAGAACCAATGTCTGAACTATTTCTTCTTACCGCATGTTTTCCCTCTTAGGTCCAGTACCTTTCTGAATCTACTCTGTTTTCAGCCAGGTATCTTGTCACTTGCAAAGGTAATTTGTAGGGAGTCCTCTCTTATAAAACATTGATCAGATACTTGAATGTTTGTTTCTCTGTTTTCAAGAGCATGATGCTATTCTGGATTCCAAGCAGATGTGTTTCTTTTTTTCGTATCTTCTGTTTTGCAGTTATGAGTAACTCTTTCCTACAGGATGTTGCAGGATCTTCAGAATCATACATGGTTGCACCGCTCATGGCGGTGGAGGATTTCATTTTCCGGTTACCTTCTGGAATAATTATTTTCGAGAGAGGTTAACTTGGTTGTAATTGAGAATGTGGAGATAGCCCGTACCTCAGATTTAAAACTGACGCTGTAAGCCTTTTAATTTTGGACTTCCCTAGCACAGCGAAAACCTTTTTAGGCGCTCCTAACAAGAGTAGATATTCGACGGTATTTACGTCAGCAGATTCGTCTCCTGAGTCTTCATGCCACTCCTGAATGTGTGTTGCTTCTTCTGTTAGCTCAGCCACTTTGCTAGACGCCACCTATTCCATGACTGCAACTAAAGTATTCTCAATAGCCCTTGTTGGAGTCCTCACTAGATACTGTCACCAGCGCCAGATGAACCAAGGTTTACGAATTAGTAGTGTAGTGCTAAATTTAAAGTAGTAGGAAATTAAAAACAACAAAAACAAGAGAAAACAGACCCCATTAAGAGGAGATGTATATTGTGCGAATATTATATAATAAAGAAGTTACTTGGTAACAAAGGCAGACGATGTGACTTGTGGTGTGGCAAAACCGCGGAGCACCGTGCTATGTTGTTACAAGCCTGCTAAAGCAGCTGGGCAGGACCTACCTCTCGGCTGCGGGCTGACGGAGGTAGGACGTGCCCGTAGGCGCTGTGCGAGATTGGCTAAAGTACAGCCGAAGATGTATAAAAATTATATCGTAGTGTGGTAGCACACATGAATAAGATATGGTTGATATACACATCAGCGCGTGGAAGGAAGGAAGATTAGGATTTAACGTTCCATCGACATCGAGGTCTTTAGAGACGGAACCCAAGCTCTGATTTTTACAAGGATGGGGAAGGAAACCGCCGTTGACCTTTCAAAGGAATCATCCAGCAATCGGCTGAAGCGATTTAAGGAAATCATGGAAATAATAAATCTGGATGGCTGGCATGTAAACTTTTGGACGCTATAAGCAGAAATGAGCACTTATTCAATTCGTGGCCAGTTTCCTGATGAACCGCTACTTACTGCTCAAGCTTCGAATTACAGCTACGCAAACTCGACTTCCAGTTGCGCTTAACCTATGTAAATTCAAATGGCTCTGAGCACTATGGGACTTAACTTCTGAGGTCATCAGTCGCCTAGAACTTAGAAGTACTTAAACCTAACTAACCTAAGGGCATCACACACATCCATGCCGGAGGCAGGATTGGAACCAGACTGTAGCGCCTAGAACCGCTCCGCCACTCCGGTCGGCAAATTATGTAAGTGTCTTTGTATATGATTATTCTGCTAAACATTACGGGTCACATCGCATTTCCAGTTTCGTTCTCGGCCTTGAAGGTTCATACTTAAAAATTCAGGAGTTTTCTTTCCACTGCTCATGGGAGTAGTTCAGTTTTACTACAACACAGAACTTACAATGAGAGCTCCCGAGAGGCCGGTTAACAAAGACCGAGACTCCAGTTGAATAAAATCATATTCATATTCCTGGGGAATATGGAACCGTTCTTTGCAACTAACAAGCTGGCTTACTTCACATTTTGCTATTATTTTTTTTACGATGTCGCCATAATTTTCTAAGCAGATTAACACGACTAGAGGTAAAGTTGTATTGCATGAACGGCTGAGTCCCCAAAGGGCAGGTTCAGCCGCCTAACTGGAAAGGTTTTCCCTAACCTTCACGCCCACAGGCAACTTTCCTTCGTGATGTATGAGAACTGTGTGGGAAGTGTACATATTAAGTGTGGGTGACTGTAATGTGTCTCTGTGTACTGTAGTGCCATGTTCGTGTTTTATCATGATGACAGAAGAGAAAGAGTGAACCCTGGTGCTGGCACACAGACCACTCCTCTCGAAGAGCACCAAGAGGGCCGCCGAACTTGACTCCCCATCCGACGGACGTATCACCATCAACAATGACACACGCCCTCACTCAATCAAACACTGCGGAGCGGTTTCGAATTTAATCCAGGACATTGGCGCAGAGTCTGATGATTACGAACTTCACGTCACCACCCTTCCTCAGCACTAAGAAAAAATCGTCGAAAGGACACAATGGTAGCCAGATTCCTTATGTATTGAAGAGCAATGTACCTGCACTTGATTCATTATGAGAAAAGGTACTGTTTTGATCAAATGATGACATCTATTAGAATCAGCTAAAATCGCAACGCCTCCTTTTCCTTCAAAGAACTGCCTTGATACGAAAAACGTCCACACTTACGTCACGAGAAGTCTCTGAGGGACGAAGGCTTTATCTGATTTCTTTTTCCTACTCTTAGCAGCAGTCCATAGGAGAAGTAGTTTTTGACGCCGGAAAATTGCTGAGCGATGGTCATCCTCAAGTCGTAAGGCTCCATAATAAGGCCACCTCAACCCACTATCTCTTCGGACATCAGCGATCGCAATTAGATGTTGTGCTCGAAAGATGCCAACAAATATTTCATTCAGCTCCTGGCCCTTGCCGGATATTCACGTTACCTGTTCATTACTATAGACAGAAACGGATAATGATGCCTATCCCACCGGTTTAATACAGCAAGGGCAACTACAAATACTTTGCGTAAGAGCATTGTTGCAGCCTTCTTACGTTTACACATCGTATTGCGTCTACAGAGGTAATTAGTTTAATATATTCGAATATGAAACATTTATGTACTAGGAAGAACTCAGCAACAGCAAAACAGACATACTTCTAATTAAGTATAAAAGATTCTAATGTGTAATGGTCATTATAAGAATTAAACATAAATTAAAATTTAGTTTTCGTACAGCAATTCATTTTACGTCGTGTTTCTGCTATAATACAATGTCCAGTGAGTTCAGTCATTCAAATGCATCAGCTGTTGCTGGTAGCAGATTGTCCCACGTCCCTTGGAATTTCCTGTGTGGGCACTCTGTCTCTACGGGCTGCAATGTTTGTTCTGTATGCCCACAGTGGAATTGAGAATTTTCAGCCATATTCCAGTTAAAGAGCAAAGCTTTCGTTCCGGCGTGCCTCGTTCTAATTCTGTTCAGTTGGCTTCATGTTTTCCAAGGCAAATGCATGTCCCGAAGTGTATCTGTGTATACATTGTAGCCGGTCCTTAGTGGACGAGCGGTTGTAGGCGCTACAGTCTGGAGCCGCGGGACCGTTACGGTCGCAGGTTCGAATCTAGCCTCGGGTATGGATGTGTGTGATTTCCTTCGGTTAGTTCGGTTTAAATAGTTCTAAGTTCTAGGGGACTGATGACCTCAGAAGTTAAGTCCCATAGTGCTCAGAGCCATTAGATCCATTTGTAGACATTGTAATTGTGGTTCCGAAAGGATGCCTTGTAAGTCATAAAAAATGGCTCTGAGCACTATGGGTTCAAATGGCTCTGAGCACTATGGGACTCAACTGCTGTGGTCATAAGTCCCCTAGAACTTAGAACTACTTAAACCTAACTAACATAAGGACAGCACACAACACCCAGCCATCACGAGGCAGAGAAAATCCCTGACCCCGCCGGGAATCGAAACCGGGAACCCGGGCGTGGGAAGCGAGAACGCTACCGCACGACCACGAGATGCGGGCAGCACTATGGGACTTAGCATCTATGGTCATTAGTCCCCTAGAACTTAGAACTACTTAAACCTAACTAACATAAGGACATCACACAACAGGCAGTCAACACGACGCAGAGAAAATCCCTAACCCCGCCGGGAATCGAACCCGGGAACCCGGGCGCGGGAAGCGAGAAGCGAGAACGCTACTGCACGACCAGGAGCTGTGGACTGTAAGTCATAGATGGGTGGACTGTGGTTATAGGTTTTCTAGAGTTAAGCCTGTGATGGAGTAAGCTCAGTTCATTATTTTTCGCAGATCTTTGGAGACCGAGATATGGCTGACATCTCTTCACTCTTGAGTCATCTGTATTTGTCGCCTGTTGCGAGGAGGAGGAATATTCAAGAGAACAGATAGTCATGGAACAGGCATGGATTTGAATCTTAAAGATATTAGTTTCGTTGTACCGTTAAGATGCACACCTACCTTTTAAAAAACTAGCTCCCAGTGTGATGTCTGCTGCAAACTAAAAATACCATCAGCACTATCATGTGGTAATAAATCTTAACTATTCGTGCTCCAAACGCATTGCCAAACTATGACCTTACAAATAAAACTTGAAGTTCTCCCACACCCGTCCTTCTTCGATACATATTTTCCATTCGCACTTAGAATTACTTTTACTCACGATTGCAATGCTTTTACGCTTTTTACCTCTATATGTACCGGTTTATGGCAAAACGTCAATTAATTTATTATAATACCTGTATGTCCTTGTCCTTCACATGAAATGGGTGGCAAAAAGTTGTAATTCTGTGTCCAGGCCTAGGAAACGAATTTCTAACACCTTGAGACGCGATTACAAGAACTGAGGTTCTCTTAATCTCTATCACCTCATATCTCCAACTTCCTACCTATCCATGGTGTCCCTGTTAAGCCAAGCAACTCAGTGGAAGATTGGATAACCAATTCCAGCGAGAAGCTGATGTGGTGAGCAGGTGGGTTTTGGAGGTCAGTTGAAGGCAGCGAGAAATCATCACTAAAACTTTTCCCATGAGAACCTCATGAATTTGCTCAGTTATAAATTATCCGTAGCTTCAGGTCCCCCAGTTGGACCTCCGGTGGGGAGGGGGTCAGGATTGGAAGGCGTCATTAGACCAACACAGTGCAGAGTGTCCCTACCAGTTGTAAGGAAAATTGCAACATGCAACCTAAAACTTGTCATAATGGAAAGAGAAACTAGCGCGTTTGATTTGGATATTTTTGGGCTTAGTGAGGTTCACTGGAGAGGAGGTGGCTATTTCATGACCCAAGGGAGGGAAACTGTGTACCTTTCAGGGAGTAGTGACCAAAGCAGAAATGGTGTTGCAATAGTTATTCCTAGTAATCTCAACAACTTTGTTATGGGTTACGAACCCTTTAATGAAAGGACCATCTCAATCAAATTGAATGCTTCTCTGCGCAAAATTGATGTCATTCAGATTTATGCCCCTACTGCTGCAGAGTCGGATGAGGAGATACAGTTCTAAGAAAATGAGAGGAAGTCCTTAGTAACATCTCTAACAAATAACGGGCAATAATTTAAGAAACCTTCGATGCTAAATTTGGATATACTACCAAAGATACACATTTAAGATCTGTGGTTGTACCTTACGGCCTAGGTGAGAGAAATGAACGAGGCAGGTACTGGCTGGATTCCTGTGTAATGACATGAGTTTCTGTAACACTATATTCCAACATCACCCCAAGTCGACTGTACAAATGGATATCACTTGGTGATACACTGAGAAACCAGATTGACTTTGTAACCTCCCCCTCACTTATCGACCTTAATGACAGTGAAAAATTAAACCGCGTGTACCTAATGGAAATTTGGGAAAAGCAATCGTCACCGAAGTTAATCTGTCGGTAAAGAGGGAGGAAAGGGTTACATCTAAATGAAAGGAAAAATGCAAATGAAACTGGTGGAAATTAATTTTGAAAAGGGGTAAAGTTAATAAAGAAAGTAAATGTGCGGCCGTTACGTTAACAATTAACTAGCGGTAATTAGATATTTGAGATTTGGGGGAAATCACGGTCGCCAGTCCTAAGGACAATTACACTCCTGGAAATTGAAATAAGAACACCGTGAATTCATTGTCCCAGGAAGGGGAAACTTTATTGACACATTCCTTGGGTCAGATACATCACGTGATCACACTGACAGAACCACAGGCACATAGACACAGGCAACAGAGCATGCACAATGTCGGCACTAGTACAGTGTATATCCACCTTTCGCAGCAATGCAGGCTGCTATTCTCCCATGGAGACGATCGTAGAGATGCTGGATGTAGTCCTGTGGAACGGCTTGCCATGCCATTTCCACCTGGCGCCTCAGTTGGACCAGCGTTCGTGCTGGACGTGCAGACCGCGTGAGACGACGCTTAATCCAGTCCAAAACATGCTCAATGGGGGACAGATCCGGAGATCTTGCTGGCCAGGGTAGTTGACTTACACCTTCTAGAGCACGTTGGGTGGCACGGGATACATGCGGACGTGCATTGTCCTGTTGGAACAGCAAGTTCCCTTGCTGGTCTAGGAATGGTAGAACGATGGGTTCGATGACGGTTTGGATGTACAGTGCACTATTCAGTGTCCCCTCGACGATCACCAGTGGTGTACGGCCAGTGTAGGAGATCGCTCCCCACACCATGATGCCGGGTGTTGGCCCTGTGTGCCTCGGTCGTATGCAGTCCTGATTGTGGCGCTCACCTGCACGGCGCCAAACACGCATACGACCATCATTGGCACCAAGGCAGAAGCGACTCTCATCGCTGAAGACGACACGTCTCCATTCGTCCTTCCATTCACGCCGGTCGCGACACCACTGGAGGCGGGCTGCACGATGTTGGGGCGTGAGCGGAAGACGGCCTAACGGTGTGCGGGACCGTAGCCCAGCTTCATGGAGACGGTTGCGAATGGTCCTCGCCGATACCCCAGGAGCAACAGTGTCCCTAATTTGCTGGGAAGTGGCGGTGCGGTCCCCTACGGCACTGCGTAGGATCCTACGGTCTTGGCGTGCATCCGTGCGTCGCTGCGGTCTGGTCCTAGGTCGACGGGCACGTGCACCTTCCGCCGACCACTGGCGACAACATCGATGTACTGTGGAGACGTCACGCCCCACGTGTTGAGCAATTCGGCGGTACGTCTACCCGGCCTCCCCCATGCCCACCATACGCCCTCGCTCAAAGTCCGTCAACTGCACATACGGTTCACGTCCACGCTGTCGCGGCATGCTACCAGTGTTAAAGACTGCGATGGAGCTCCGTATGCCACGGCAAACTGGCTGACACTGACGGCGGCGGTGCACAAATGCTGCGCAGCTAGCGCCATTCGACGGCCAACACCGCGGTTCCTGGTGTGTCCGCTGTGCCGTGCGTGTGATCATTGCTTGTACAGCCCTCTCGCAGTGTCCGGAGCAAGTATGGTGGGTCTGACACACCAGTGTCAATGTGTTCTTTTTTCCATTTCCAGGAGTGTACTATAGTAACTGAAAAAGAAAGGTTATTACACATATAATTAACACTAGGAGCGTGGCAACTGAAGGTTGACACGTGTAGTGTGAAATCTGAAAGTTTGTCAGAAGTAATAAATTTCGCTACACTCTGACTTAATTTAGCAAAAGAATTAATAAAACCGGAAAATCGAAAGTTAATTTAGTGACTGAAGTTAATAGTGAGCTTTCTTTCTGAAGCACATCGAAATCCAGTAAAATACGGTTAGTCTTGGACTACCTCAACAATCATTTCAAAAGCAACTTGACTCTACGCAATTTAGAAACAAGAGATTTAACTTTGAACTTGAATTAAATGATTCTGAACTATTAACAATAGTAAAATTTAGTACGTACCAAGCTGAGCTGCAGTCACAGGTAAGCTAAAATATGCTAACAAAACTCGCACTCTAAATTTGTGCTCGTGTAACCTAAATATTGTAGCCAGCTACTGAACTTTGAAATTAAAGCAGTGAAATCTAATTATATTATTTTAATGCTGGCGTTTGAATTTCAACGACACTCGGGTTCATTTCGGAAAAGGAAGGGACCCTGCTTGGCAATGCAATTGGGACAATGAGCAACAAAGGTTCATGCTAAGTTGCTGTAATTTTGCGAGGCAAATGGAACAATTTGAAAAGCTGAGGTCTGCCATACAGTTCTGAAACTTTACGTGCTTTTAGTCTTCCTTGTTGGTTGATTGAAGGTTTGAAGCCGTCGATCGAGGAGGTGGCGACAGTCACTCATTGTCGGCCGTCGCTGTTGCAGAAGCTGGATGTAGGCGCGCCTTCTTTTCGACACGGTCACCAGGCGAAACGGGCTCTTGATGTGCGCCAGCTAATGCTTCCCGTCCGCGACACCATGTCAGAAACTATCATCGCGAGTCGAGCGCAATTACATGCTGCCAAACCCCGAAAGCGCGGCAACTCGCGGGAGCGTCACACAACACCTGCTCCACTCGCTACTCCAGCCAGACTCTCTCTTGCTCTGCCCGCGCTCCACGCGGCAGCGTTAACACTACCAAAGATCCTACACACTTTGAGTCTTCACACGACCTATCGATGTAATCGTTCGATAGCAGTTTTCCCTAGGCAAGACCCAGCGTAAAAATACAAATGATATTTACGAAACAAACCAATTATACATCGACATAAATGCACAAATATATATATACAAACAGTAAAACAATTACAATATATAAAGAGACAGAAATGTCATATATTCAGGTGACAAAAATAAGGAAAACAAATTATAGTACAATAGATGGAAATAGGAGGATATGCATTTCCGGCGTTACAACTTCATCCTGTTGCGTAGACGATGGGGAAGTTGGTCTTGGATAGTGAGGCCTTTCCTGGAACTGCCTGTGAAAGTGATGACACTCTGCTGTCCATGAAAATGCGGATTAAGCTCCAATCTACCAAGAAGAGCGGAAAAGGAGAGCAAAGATTCACAACAAGAAACCTCTTCTGACATTCGGTGAGCTTGTAAGATGGAAAGTCCATTATTTTGAAGCCCTATAGTCAGCCTCACATATCCACAGAACAAAGAAAACGGAAACCGTGAACAGATTCTCAACATACGATAAATAACCGAGAAATCACGAGATTGCAGCGTTCCTGTTTTCATCCTCTTCCTTGATTATAGGAAAGCTTTTGACTGTGTTATCTGGGTAAAGTTGTACCAGGGGCTTGCAGAGTCTAGCGTCCCCCCACCCTTGGCAGTACTGACCAGAAGACTGCAGAATAATCACCTTGCAGCTGCGAAGTACTGGCATGTCTGATTCTTTCAGTGCACCAGTAGGCATACTGCATAGATGTATTTATGGTGACGTAGAATATTTTTCATTAATTATATTGTGTAGAGCATGAAGTATGTATGACTATGTTTACTGTACTATTTTCTACACGAGTTCCTTGTGTAAAGACTTGGATTTTTTTCTGGTAGTCTTTCAAATAGTTTTATTAGATGTATTGTGTGAAACGTAAGGCAACAGGCAGAAGTTTTGTAAGAACTGTGGAGCGAGAGAGATATCGATAGTTGTCGGGTCGAACGGTGTGTGGCAGACAGTCGCAGATGACGCATGAGCGTGGCGGTACGGAAGCAAGTACTGTGTGTAGTAATGGTGTCCGTTTAATGCAATATTATTACCGGACTTTCGTGTGTTAGGCTGGTTTGAAATTTGACTTTAGGATGGATATTCTAAACGGACGTTGTATTACGCAAGCGCTCTAGGTTTTTGCAGAATGATGCTTGTGACAGTGACAATGCACTCGTTAACAGACAGTATTGTCGTCGGTTTAGAATTGAACTGCATTACATAAACTGTGAATTTAATATTGTTCATTTTTCTTGACAATGAAATATGACGTATGCTAAAAAACTAACCGCCAATGTGGAAACTGAACAGTGTTGCTACGTAAGGACTGTTTCACGGGAACAGTGTTATCGTTAACGATGAATATCAGTGGCAGATGGACTGTCTAACCTAGAAATTATCAAATTACAGCAAATATTATGTTAATTTATACATGACTGTGCCAAATTCACGTGTGTGGAAGTTGCAGTTAAACTAATACGACCTTCAAATGCTGCATAAACAGTTGCTTTGTTCCGGCCTACGACAAATGGATACCACACAATTTATTACCACCGCCAGCTGAAACAGCTGTAAGAAAACAGACTATATTAATGTCAAGGACATGACTGGATGAAATTCAGTAACTTCGAACTGCTTCTACCGCCGTCACCACATCACGCCGACCCAGAACAGATAAGACTCAGAACCATTCCTCCCATCGAGAAACACGATTGTAACCAATTTAATTTCTTTCTGCTTTGTAATAGACTATCTCTTAATGTTTCTCTTTGTAAATATTGTATTGTAAAAACTGTTCACGTTCAATGACTGTTGACCTCACCACTAAAAGTAGTTATTGTCATCATTTATTTGTTTTTGCTTTTCATTGTATTTGTACTAGTCGTTGCATGCGTTGTATGTGTCTTTTGGAAGGGTGTGCTTCGATGTGTATATACAGAAGTTTAGACAAGATAATTTATGTGTTGTAGTGTGAAATAAGGCCAGACGTGTACGTTTAAGAATCCACCATTGTTATTTACATCGACCATTTACAAAGAAGTAGCTTATACGCCATTCGTTCAAGTTAGCGTATTAGAGTGAACGTTGAACCTAACGCCGGTCGGATTGGCCGAGCTGCTCTAGGCGCTACAGTCTGGAACCGCGTGACCGCTACGGTCGCAGGTTCGAATCCTGCCTCGGGCATGGATGTGTGTGATGTCCTTAGGTTAGTTAGGTTCACGTAGTCCTAAGTTCTAGAGGACTGATGACCCCAGAAGTTAAGTTCCATAGTGCTCAGAGCCATTTGAACCATTTTGAATCTTAACAGCTGCCAAAGTACGCGATCTTTGTTTACATACCACAAAACGTCATATTTCCATTCAATCATGTATAGATGCTATTTGAGTTTAACTGTTACCAGTAGGAAAAATTACAGTATACTGTGTCCATATTTATCAAATTGGCTTCAGAGTGTTTTACTGTTTTCGCTGTCAAGGGATTTTATTATCAGAATTTTAACGGGATAGGAAAACTTCTCATACAGAGGTAGCTTTTGAAGTTTGCGGAAGTAGAATGTGTTCTTGAGGTTTGTACAACATTAATTTATTTCATGCAGTTTTTCTTTAAACGTTTTCTGATTGCAAATTGACGGTCATAGTAAATCTCCAGGAACCGTTTTCTTCATACCTTCCAACCGTACAACATCCATGCAGAACATGTCGTTAGGAGTGCTTTTGACGGTTCAGCTATCTCAGCTAGTGGTAGAACTATTAACAATATACGATTTACTGATGACACCGTGTGTTTTGCCAGCAGGAAAAATTTACTTCTAACAAAAATATAGAGTGTTAATTTATCATTTGTATTAGACATCAATCTGAGCAAGTCCACACTCACGATAATTGATCTAGGAGCATAGGTTAAACTAACATGTGGATTAAAGGAACTGGAAGTCGTGCACTCATTCATCTATCTTTGTTCCGCGCTGCTGCTACGGTCGCAGGTTGGAATCCTGTCTCGGGCATGGATGTGTGTGATGTCCTTGGTTATTTAGGTTTAAGTAGTTTCTAAGTCTAGGGCACTGATGATCTCAGATTTCAAGTCCCATAGTGCTTAGAGCCAGCTATCTTTGATCAGCCATCTGCGACAGGAGAAGCTCTGAAGATAAGCAGACGGATCATGATAGGGCTAATGGCTATGAAGAACCTCACTAAGATCTGGAAGAACAGAGCGATAATAAACACCACTAATAAACACCACTAAAGTTCAGTTTGTTGTAACACTCTCGTTTTCGCCTTCTTTTACTGTTACGAAACATAGACCCATAAGGCAGAGACAAGCAGCGTATTGATGTATTTGACCTTTGTTGTTGGCGCAGGACGCTGCGCATAGAATGAAAGAAGATCATATGTATCCAGTGTTTGGCAACTCAGTACCTCAAGACGCGTTTCTTCTTGTGTCAACCAAAAAATTTTACAGTTCTTTGGCTGTACTGAGAGAATATGTAACAGATATGTTGATTAGAAGTAGGTTTATACTATGTAACTGTATCTGTGATTATGCATTGATTGTTCGTTGTTACTTAAGGTCATTGATTATTGACAGGAAATTTAAAGTTTGTAATGTATGTATGGAAATAGCTAAATAATGTTTAAAATAATGAAATTTTATAATATATGTATGTCTGTAAAGGAAATATTGCATATCGGAAGCTGGTTCATGCTTAGGACACTTGTATAACATAAAAGACGTAGGGAAGTCCCTCCGCAACGGAAGTGCCTTGGCGTGATGTAAAAGGTGGTTTCGGCGGTCGAACTCGGAGGCTACTTGGTGGGAAAAGTACGCAGACAGCGACCAGCCGTTGCACGGTACATATCGAGGGTGCCAAGGGAGGCATTTGGAAGCCGTTTTCCACGGAATTTTGCCTCGGATGTGGCTTTGGCTATTGCATGGTACTCTCGACATTAAGAAATAGCTCGACACTTTAAAAAACCGTCACCAAGAAGGTTGCAAAAATCATTCAAACATCAAGAGCAGTGAATACAGTTAGCTGTCATGTCGCTTGCCACCACTACTTCACCACTGATCCATCAACTCATGCATACAAATCGACCAGTTAATTAGTGTGAGTGTTAAAAATAATAATCCAAGTGCTATAAACCTGTGTTTAGAACAGTATCTTTTATCCTAATAATGAACCTATGTAGGATCCCCTCCTAAGTGTTCAGAAAACCGAGTATCCAGTTTTAAACAAACTAGTTATTTATTTCTGTGTCTTAAATGAGCTAAAATTCAGTTCCAGACTTTGCAATGTTGCTGTCTAAAATACCTGCATCACAGGTGATGAAAAAAGCACGTAAGTTTAAACTTATTTGAAACATAATTTAGCTTTGATTGCTATCATGAACGATGTTTTTGAGGTTAATCGATCTCAGAGTAATTTGCTTTGAAGGATGAGAACATAAACTATTCCAAGCGAGGCTAGGAATTGAATTTAGCTGAATTGAATTTTGTTACTGAAATGAGCACAGAGTTTGGCTAGTGAGACAGTATCAGTTTATGGGTCTCCAACATGCTCTTCTCACATTAGAAAGATAATTGGAATATTACCGCTACTAAAGAAGTATGATACATTTTTATAAATGGGTATATAAACAGTGTAATTGTAGTATTATTTAATTTTATTTGTGGTATTTATATGTCAGTCAAGTCAGAAGCCCCTCCACGTCCAACTTTAGTTCGGTGTTTCCTGTAGCAACATCTCAGTATTGAGTCACGTAATGATCGTGATTGTAACTGTTATTATTATGAGTTGGGTATAATTGTGCTTTCTATGATCACTGGTTTGTGCATTAATGGTATCTACGGCTACCCACAGCTTGGATCCCCCTGTATTCGTGTGTATCCAGTGTGCTAGGGAATCTTAATAAGAGTTAGTTCAACAACTAATGTTTAATTTTCTTAAACATAATGCTTCAAATTAATGCTCCTAATTGGGCTGGTGACCGTTATTGTGTCATTCGTATGAACTTTTCTACCTTCTTTATTCCCAATGTAAAGACTGTTTAGTTTTTCTATAAAATGCAGTATATTCAAAACTACTGTCCGATATCCTTTATCCATTACAGAAACACGCGGTCAAAACTCAAAATCCTTTCAGAGGGTGGTGGTGGTGGTTAGTGTTTAACGTCCCGTCGACAACGAGGTCAGTAGAGACGGAGCGCAAGCTCGGGTTAGGGAAGGATTGGGAAGGAAATCGGCCGTGCCCTTTCAAAGGAACCATCCCGACATTTGCCTGAAACGATTTAGGGAAATCACGGAAAACCTAAATCAGGATGGCCGGAGACGGGATTGAACCGTCGTCCTCCCGAATCTTTCAGAGGGTAACATTGGTTTGTGTCATAGCAAGAGAGTGTTATAAAGAGACAGAGAAAATCAAGAGAACACAATCGTAGAAGGGAAGATCGAGTGCAAGAAATCGAGGGGAAGAGCAGCGAACAGGTGGATCAGATCAAGAAGATCTCTAGCCTACTCTTTAGTGGGCTCTAAGAGACGTTCGTAATTGGCTCGGATGGAAGCGCCTGGTTCGTGATGATGATATATCAACTATCTGTGTCACTGATCTGGAATTCGTCACTCAATATGAGCACACTATGTCATTTGTGAATGCTGAAGATTATATGGGTAGATCGCATAACTAATGAGGAAGTATTGAATAGGATTGGGGAGAAGAGAAGTTTCTGGCACAGCTTGACTAAAAGAAGGGATCGGTTGGTAGGACATGTGTTGAGGCATCAAGGGATCACCAATTTAGTATTGGAGGGCAGCGTGGATGGTAAAAATCGTAGAGGGAGACCAAGAGATGAATACACTAAGCAGATTCAGAAGGATGTAGGTTGCAGGAGGTACTGGGAGATGAAGAAGCTTGCACAGGATACAGTAGCATGGAGAGCTGCATCAAACCAGTCTCAGGACTGAAGACCACAACAACAACAATATCATTTCGAAAGGTCATTCATACCAAGACTGTTAAATAACTATCAGTGTACAAACTTTTACAGGAACTGCTTAGGTCCGTGAATGCTTTCATTTGCAGTGGTAATCAATTCCTTGTCGCTTTTCATTTCTGAATGTCTTTTACAATACAGTCACTACTAACAACAACGTTCAGTAATTAAAGAATTCGCCATACAAATTGAAAAGTTTTCAACTTTTGGGTAATTCCTTCATTCTTTTGAGGACAGAAAATTTCAGTTACCAAGTCACAACTTTGTTCGTATAACATTATTTCCATCATAATATTTGAGCTTTCCTCACACACTATAATCAATGACATGAATGTGTATGATCTAAATTGTACCACATTATAGTGGTAACATTTTTAATGAAAAATCTCGCAGTACATTTTCTGCATTTAGGGTATCAAGTGTAAAGTTAAGCTACTTGTATATTACATGTTCTGGAACTTTAACAGTACTTCATCTCGCAGGCTGATAGGTCTGTCTCTTTTCTAACAATTTTGTTGAAGCTGTGAGCCTAAATGACTACTCAACCTTCTTTGCTACTATAATCAGTATGGATACTGCTCAGGGTACTGTTGTTTTACATAGTATCTCCTTTTATGTTGTCTCCTATTTGTTTAAAGATACAGGATATATCGATATATTGTGCATGAAGCAGTTCATGTTATATCTATAGATCATTCAAAACTTTGCACTAAACGCGGTTTGCACAAATATCTGTACAATTTCTTTTATTGTTACGTTGCAATATCATGAACATTACTCACAATTTGATGGAATTCAATATCAGCTTGGTTGCTATAATTCTTATTTTAACACAATAATACTCCTCTGCATTACCTACAACATTTTATCGTGCTTTTATGATAATCTGGATGGGCTTACATCTCGTCACATCCATTTCATTAAACTTCACCTCATTCTTCTGTCTGAGTTGCAGCTTAATACTCGGTTTTAAATTTGACAATGAACTTTTGTTTTAACAGTCGCTTTGTCCTTAATGTCGTATGTGTCCTCAAAACTTATACAGTAAAATACTCTTATTGAAAGTCCATCTCATTTATCACCTAAGAATGAAATGTTTGTTTACCTGTTGCCTTGATACTCTAGGTAACAGCATTCGTAATCTGAACGTTAACGATGGAGGTTACTATTACTCCAGGCTTATTTTTAAAACAATTACAATATTCCAATGAAATGAGTCTGATTTCAAACAAAGGGACAATTATGACTTGTCTATTGATACAGAACGTTTTCTTTGGGTTGATGACAAATTTACATGAATCTCTACAACAGTCTGGATATCGAGTGAAAATGAACTTGCATGACAGATACTAGTATGCCATTTCAGAATGCTTCAGTTCTATGCCATAATTCATACATTTTTAGTGGCTCAATGTGTGCCAGGCTCTCGGTAACTCTGAGTCAATGTTTTCAGTGGGTGAGTCAGAGTAAAAATGGAATACCTCCTATGTTGAGGTAGGGCACAATAGTGCGAGGAATATGCGATCTTTCATTCTCTTGTTGATTACGTCACAATAGTCTCAAAAACAGGATACAACCTTTGCCCTAAACACATCTGAATCGTAACTGTTGCTGTCCAGATCACCAACTATGTGAACCAGAGATGATCGTGTTGTTTATTCAATGACATCGCATACCATGACTGACCCAGTATGACGACGACGCATGCAATTTTGTATCTTTTGCCCACCTCGGTTCCTCCGTATCCAGCTACGTCCATTGTGAGGTCCTACGCCAAATTGGAACCAAGCTGACACAACGACATGGTGATACTCCTGTGTCTTGTCTTTGTTCATCACACTCTCGGACATGTCTCTGTATGCTGCTACCTCAACAGAAGCTGCAACAATGGTCGTCGTTCTTACAGTCCACGCTGCTCCAAATGCCGTCACACTGTCCGTCTGGAGAATTAACAGTCTTGTTGCAAACGAGATTATTGTAGACTCCTGAAACCCGTCCAGATAACCACCTGCGTTTTCTTTCAGTCGCTAGGTATCCTTCATTGCTCAAACAGTCTACAATAAATTAGTGCTAGAAGGAGAGTAAGTTCTTTCGCATAATCTTTGCAGAATCGTATTGGTATCTCATCAGCTCCTGACGCCTTTCCACTACTAAGTGACTGTAGCTGTTTTACTATTCCAAGATCGATTACCTCAATATCACCCATTTCGACGTTCGTGCGACGATTGAAAGGAGGGACCGTGTTACGATATTCCACGCTGAAACAATTTTGGAAGGCCGATTTCAGTATTTCGGCCTTCTCTCTGTCATCTTCCGTTTCGGTGCCAGAGTGGTCACTAAGTGAAAGAATAGGTGATTTTCACTCACTGATTTTAAATACAGCCAAAACCTCTTAGGGTTTTTACTCAGAGCGATGGATAAGGTTTTATTTTCAAAGCCATTGGACGCTTCTCTCATTTCTCTCCTTACGCTCATTTTCCTTTCATTCAGCTTTTGTTTGTCTCCTATGTTTTTACTTCTCTTGAGTCTGAGGTGATGTTCTCTTTGTTTACGTAGCAGTTTTCTAACACGGCTATTATACCATGGTGGGTCCTTCCCGTTCCTTAAGACCTTGCTCGGAACGTACTCGTCTAGGGCATATTGCACGATTCCTTGATTTTTTTTCCATTTGTTTTCCACATCTTCGTCCTCATCACCGAATATTTGATGCCGACTGTTCAGGTACTCTGAAGTTTGTATGCTCTCACTCTTGCTAAACAAAAATATCTTCCTGCATTTTTGAACATTCTTTGTCAGACCCGTTATCATAGACGCTGTCACAGCCTTCTGATCACTGATAGCTTCCTCTACGTTAACTGATTCGATAAGTTCAGGTCTGTTTGTTGCCAGGAGGTCTAAGACGTTACCCTCACTTGTTGGTTCTCTGTCTGCTCAAAGTAATTTTCAGAAAAGATATCCAGAAAAATGTCACATAAATCTCTGTCTCTGGCACCAGTTTTGATAGCATGACGCTACAAATCTATATCTATAAAGTTAAAGTCAGCCCCTATTACAATGGTATGGTCAGGAAAATTACTAACGATGCTCTGTAAGTTCTGTCGAAGCACTCTTCCGCTAGTGCTCCTGACCCACGCTGTCTATAAAAGCATGCCATTACAATTTTTACCGATGTTTGATACTTAAATTCACCAAGAGTAATTCACAATCGGAATCCGTGATAACCTCGACTGATTTTATCAAATTCTTTGCTGCAATAAACACGCCGGCAACATTGGCGACTAACCTATCCTTACGATAAATATCCCAATCTCGACTTAGGATTTAGTTGTCATTAATGTCCGTTTTTAATCAGCTTTCTGTTCCTAATACTAAATGTGCTTTATAACCTTCAGTAAGCGATACTAATTCTGGGGCCATCCCTTAGATACTGCTACACCTAGCTAAAATCATATTACCTTTTTCTATCTCTGATCTGCGACGACGAAACTTCTCTGAGGACATTTTGGCTAATTTATTAGGAAATCGTCTTTGGTTCCAAGGGAGGGTTTCTCTAGCATTTTAACATTTATTAATGTTTATTAATAATCCGTTGTTAAAATTTTAGTATTACAGAATTTAATTGGGAATAGTTTGGTGCTTCATCACAAGGCAGAGATCCTGTGTTTCAACCATCACAAAGTAGCGGAAGACGGTTTTCTGACGCAGCTGGTATTTTCTACGAGATCCGGGTGCTTTCCGACTTGAACGACGTTGCTCTGCATGTCTGCATACGGGATTACCGCCCCTTGTTTCTGCCTGTCATGTCCTGGCGGCGGCAGCACAGGAAAAACCTGACAGGCTTTCAGACTGCACATTCATTTATGCAAAGAAATTTGTTGTGAAATCTTTTCGCCAGTCTTGTGTCTTTCTCAGCATGTCAGTCACTTATATTTCTTCAGTACCGGTGTGATTTATATCAAATGGATGATGTATGCCTTTCTTTTACAATAGGGAAAAATTGTATCTAAATTTAGCTCAGTGTTAGTAAAAGGATTTAGTGTGTTGAGAGCTGATGCAACCTCTGTAGCAAATATTTTTTCAGGTAGATAGCAGCACTTCCCCAATCAGTTCCAGCACAACAATATGGATGTTCCTGACATTAAAATATGTCTTTTTAAACATTCACTATTAAACGTTCACTCATTTTTGTATGGAAGTCAAATATAATATTGTAGAAAGACGAGAAAGAATCACTTCTTCATTAAATGACCCATACAGCGTTATGGATCACATCCATAGCCATATTAGTGTTTTGCTATTGTTTGCTGACACAGGTTCTAGTGGAACCTAACCCAAACACTCCTAATAATGATATTTAGAACTGCATTCCGACATCAGTACTAATGTAGACGGATCGTATTACTTACTTAAGTTTCTTTATTGATCATTCATTACGTAGTGAGAGTTATTCTAAAAACCAAGAAATTCTCGACAAAGTTTCAATGACAGTACGAGGTAGTGGAGATGACTTCACCGTTCAGCGTCAAATTGCAATTACCGTCACAAACATCGGTTACACAAGTTAGTCACTTGTTAATGTTGCAACCACATTTTAAGTGGACTGGCAGCCACTGGTTTAATTGTATGTTTTCACCAGAGACAGAAGTAGTAAATTGATACAATAACAAGATATTTATAGGGATGACAAAATTAGAGTTTAAAACGAAGTAGATTATTAGTACTTGGAACCAAGTCTGATAGAGCAGAAGCAAAGTTTCACTTTTATGTTATTACATATTCAAAAGCTGACCTTCCTGAATAAAACTATAGATCCCACTTTACTACGGACAATATATAAAATGAAACATTTGCCGAAGAAGGGTCCATAGGTCTAAGTGCCTTTTTTCGGGAGACTGTTTAAAATTAATCAGCGGATTCATTGTCTCAATGCGTGTGAGAGCAGCACGTCTCATTCAGTTTAATGTAGCGAGTGCTTATGTGTAAGTCAGATTACTTGGAGTAATGGCAGTTAGTGTTATGTTTATATTACAAAAAACCTGCTCCGAAGTTTTGCAACAGCGAGTAATAGTAACGTGTAGGAAGCGATGACAATTTTATGACAATTCCAATAGGAAGAAAGACGACAGGAAAGTGAAACGGCAAAAAGGTGACAGCTACATTTCCATTAGTGGCGCTGGTGTTAAAGAAAAGACAGAAAACTAACAGTTACCGCTCATAAATGCAACCAGATGTTATTTAGAAAATAGACATCCATGCAGGATTGGAAGAAGAAGAAGAAGATTAAGAAAAAGAAGAAGTAGTATACAAAAGGTCTTTCAGTAACTAGAAAGTATACCAGAGAAACTGTCCATCATAGTAGATGGACCTCAGCACAAAGCAGTGGTATTTCCTTTGTATAGCTGTACTTTGTCAACAGTTCATTTTCTGTTATTTGATTCCTGTACCTTTCTGAAGTTTCTCTGATCGTGGGTGTTATTAAGAATAATATAACAGTTATGTATTAATGTGTCATGAGGATTAAAATAAAATCTGATGAAAGAAAAGTTTGCTCATTGTAATCTACTGGCACTGATTTATTGGAAAATGGCCTATACACGTTTATCAGAAATATTATTTTTCACAGTGGAAACACAGGTTAAATATTTAGTTTTGTAGCAATATGAAATTAATAGTGGTACACATCCTATATGTAATTGTCTGTTACAATTAACTTGGTAATCAAATATACCAGTATTAAAAGTAAGCATTTAAACTATCCCATCGCAAAAAATCATTTTGTCCTAAAGAGTTTTAGTTGGTCAACGCACAAAAAAGGACGAATATCGGATATTGCGAAATGTACGGAAATGTAAGGTTAAGAGCAAAGAAAAAAATCATTGTTGTGTGTGTGTACATAGTGATATAGAATATCATTACAATTACATAATATTATAATTCATATATAATAATATACATAATATAATACGGCAGTACTCGCTTTTATTTGTGCACTCTATTTTTGGCTCACAAAGAGTGTAAATCGAGCAAAAGGGACACAACCGTTTATGAAAACCTTTGGAACGGATTCTTACTTGTAAGCCAGAGATTTCCGGCTAAAATGTAAAAAGATGCAAGCTATGAAAACTAGGGTTAGCTAGGATAAGGTTTTCTTTATGCTTAAAAGAGCAAAAGTTTCAAAATAGATATAAATATGTAAGGTAGTTAACCAAACGTGTAGAATAGGGTAAAATTCGATAAGAATTTTGTTAAAGTGGAAGGCAATGTTACACGAAAAATTATTAAGGAAACGAAAGAGTACAATGTCTTAAATTCGAACAGCTGGCGTTACTCAATCGCATGGGAGTATCAACAGCCGCCAGCCGGGAAGCCTAAACATTTCAACACCGTTACTCGGTCAGGAAGACAGCATCCTTGACACTCTTGATTGGGACGGCGAGAGAGCTCAACAGAGAATGTTTAGAAGAGCACAAACCGAACCGCCTTCGTACGTCAGAAGCTGCCCTAAAGCTGCAGCATCGTACGGGTATGACATGATACTGCAGCAGCGGATCAAGTTCACCATTCAGCACAGCTTCGCGTCCGATACCGCAGTCCTCCTGAGACGACAACATGGGTAGTGATCTGTTAGGGACTGAGTACTCCCTGAAACATAATGTGAAGCAAACAGTCACATCGCAGCCATCGCCATCTCCAAACAGGGCTACCGACAGAGCGTGCCTAACACGCTAACGGACGGCCAGCCGGAACGCCGGGGCATCATCGGCTTCCACTCCGAGTTGATGCAGCGTCCTCGGCAGCCGTGATGTCCGCCGTTGGATCCAGTGGATTTTTCTCCAGTTTACTCAGACAAAAGGTGTCGCAGAAGACATGGATGGCAATGACTTGCATTCTGAGTAATAAATGGAGTAACCTTGAATACTGTTTTATTGCGTCTAACGGCACCACACAGGTCCTCGGTCTGCATCCTGTCAAAACAATATGGGTTTCCAACCTGGAAACATGCGGCTGCTACAGTATCAAGATGGCTAAGTTTAAATATATTTATGAGGGCAGGCCATGAAATGTGTGATTTGGAGATTTTGCAAGAGCTGCTTATATGTTGTAGAAGTACCAGTGACGGCACTATTTGGCTGGACGCTGTACAATGACGCATCCAGTAATGTGAACCGGTGCCGGATTTGAGTCTTGCCTACGTTTATGTGACCGTAAAAGGAAGCTAACTGGGTATCAGATGGCATTTAATTGTATTGTAATCCTTTGGGCTATTTTGTATGTTGTTATTCATGAATTCAGCGATGGTTTATCTTGGGCGAATGACGTTTATTTGACGACCTTACCATACCACTCCCCAAACACCTTGCTCATTAGCCATTTCAGTGGTAGCAGCGGAGCGAATTAATAATCCCAATTAAGCACCATGCGTGACAAAAAATATATATTGGTATATGCAGGTGGAGACTATTTGTCGTTTTGTTTGTTGTAGGTGAACTAGAGAGCGCTTGGAACCAAGAGCTCTTCTAAGCATAATATATTTAGAGAAACAGCAGCTGCAACATTGGATCTGAATACGTGTCCAGTCAGGAGAAGGAAGCATTGCCGAGCCGAGTGCATGGCTGTGCGTTGCAGTGGCGTGTCTGCGGGTAATATCAGTGAGGCGAGTGCCGTGCTGTCTCTTTGCGCCAAGTCTTTCTCGGGCCTAGGGGAAAACTTTCATTTCTTGAAATGTAGTAATACCCCCCCACGCACAGAAAACCAAGCTTATATTCTTAAGAACTCAGTAATTTCTCAGATTTTATATCCCTTGTCCTATGGCAGTTTGAGCCGAATGATTAGTGCCATACTCTGATCGTGGAACATTAGGAGAACTACGAGGAACGACTGTAAGGGAGAGACTGTCACCTGGGGTCAGAAATGACTTAATTAGTCAGTATTTTCTTCGTGTGCACGGGTATAATGAGACATTTACAGAATGTATGCAACAAATTCGAGCGGCCAGTGTGACTGAACGTTCACGTTGAGGAGGGCGAGATTGTAAACAAGGTCTTAGAAGGAACTTGATCTGATAACCGATTGCAAACATTTTCTGAGAAACCTGTAACATTTCTCGAGTTGGATGAGCTAGTCGCTAGCATAGAAGGCAATGGGTTTGCTGAGGAAGGACGTGATCACAGGGGCCCCTTGGGGAAGGTTGAGCAAGGGACACGACGCAAGGTGTGCATAAAGCTAATGAGAGTGATTTTTGGGTCAGAGGAGCTTTTCCCCGCTGCTGGGAAGTTTACACGTCATTGCCTGTAAGGACGAAGTCCGCCCCCAGTAGTGGTCAGCGCGGCGGACTGTCAGTCCTACAGACCCGGGTTCGATTCCCGTCTGGGGTCGGAGATTTTCCCCGCTCAGGGACTGGGTGTTGTGTTGTCCCAATCATCATCATTTCATCCCCATCGACGCGCAAGTCTCCGAAGTGGCGTCAAATCAAACGACTTGCACCAGGCGAGCGGTCTACCCGACGGGAGGCCATCGTCACACGACATCATCATCATTTAAGGACGAAAGCAATTGGAGTGTAAACGAAGCCAGCAGGAAACTGGGCGTCCTCGATCTGAAGACCTGATGAGAGGTTCTAATAAGGTGAAGGTAGTGACAAGACGTAAATTTCCCTTTGGGTGTGGGCTAAAAACGGAGAACCTATTATTGTGCCTTGTTTGCTTCGAGGAGCAGCGTCTTGCTTTTATGATACTTGGTATTTAAGGAATCGTGACATGCAAATTTTCTTTATTTCAACCAGTTAGTCCCGATTTTCACACCGCGAACTGTCAGCCATTACCATTAGTAGGATGGGTATGAGTCTGTTCTAAAACTGATGGCTTGTCGTGGCCAGTAACATTATTTTTGGCAAAGGAACTTAGTACAAAACTGTTGCTGGTCTGTGATTTTGTTCAGGGTACTGGATTGGTTTTGTATTAAGACGATAGTCACTTTTGTTTTAAATTCCGGCCCGATAAGTAGTGTAAATTGTGCGAACGTACCGGGGCCAGATTTACTATATGGTTAAATGATGATGACGTTCTCTTGTGCAGTCGATTTAAGTCGGGTGATGCTGAGGGAATTAGATTAGGAAATGAGACACTTAAAGTAGTAAAGGAGTTTTGCTATTTGGGGAGCAAAATAACTGATGATGGTCGAAGTAGAGAGGATATAAAATGTTGACTGGCAATGGCAAGGAAAGCGTTTCTGAAGAAGAGAAATTTCTTAACATCGAGTATAGATTTAAGTGTCAGGAAGTCGTTTCTGAAAGTATTTGTATGGAGTGTAGCCATGTATGGAAGTGAAACGTGGACAATAAATAGTTTGGACAAGAAGAGAATAGAAGCTTTCGAAATGCGGTGCTACAGAAAAATACTGAAGATTAGATGCGTAGATCACATAACTAATGAGGAGGTATTGAATAGAATTGGGGAGAAGAGGAAATTGTGGCAAAACTTGACAAGAAGAAGGGACCGGTTGGTAGGACATGTTCTGAGGCATCAAAGGATCACAAAATCAGCATTGGAGGGCAGCGTGGAGGGTAAAAATCATAGAGGGAGACCAAGAGATGAATACACTAAGCAGATTCAGAAGGGTGTAGGTTGCAGTAAGTAATGGGAGACGAAGAAGCTTGTACAGGATGGAGTAGCATGGAGAGCTGCATCAAACCAGTCTCAGGATTGAAGACCACAACAACAACCGGGGCCCAACGCGTGTATAATGTGTCCAGTGAAGCTATCGAATTTTAATCTTGTCATTTACAACTGGTGAGGCTCAGCTGTTACTGAAGGTGATCAGGAAGTTTTCGGAGTTTGGAGTTGTAATTTAGGGGTAACGAACAAAACGAAATATAGTACACAGCTGTCACATCAGGTGCCGGTGTGCCAATCCCTTATCGCCAGTCGCCGCCAAAAATGAAGATCCCGAGCCAATAGGTTGACCAGATGTCACGTGGCGGTGTGATTAGGAAGCCAGCGATCTCACATGCATCGCCACTGTTCCTGGTCCTAAGCCAGTTGTGGATTGTAGGTTCCTAATTTTGGAATTAGTTCCTTTGCTCAACCTTCACAACTGCTTTACTTGGTTCACTGACATGCGGTACTTTACCGTTCTAGATCCGAACAAAGCTCACCACAAAATTTCCTTGGGTAAGGGAGGGTTCGCTGCATGTTATCGCCTTTTGCACTTATTTGAATTTGTATGACTTTAATCAGATTTCCTTTCGTTTGTCTATTGGACTGGCTGTACTTTCAGGGCTCTTGGAATCGGTTTGAAGTTTAAATTTGTTTACAATTATCTGGAAGATGTTTTCATATAGAGTCGCACATTTATTGAACATGTTGAGCACATCCGCCAAGTATTGAAGTGTTTGTGGGGCTCTGGTCTCACAGTAAGGTCCTCAGGTTATTCTGGCCCGTGAGTAAATCTACTTTATAGACATTTAATGTTGGTCAGCAGGATTAAAATCGACCAGGAGTGAACTAAGGCGAGCCAGAACTTTCGACTATCTAAAGATAAGAAGCGATGGTGAATTTATTTAGGAAATTCTTACCTAAATTTTCCTCCATGAATTAGTTACGTAAGAAATGAGATGCGTTCATTGGACTGAAAGCCAACAAGCGGCTTTTGACATATTAAAATCCGAACTCAGGAACGCATCTGCTCAGGCTGTCACGGATTTTGATGGAGCATTCATAGTTCAAACTGAATTCTCTAATTTAGGCGCCGTGCCAGGTTTGCTTCCCGAAAGACGCTATGACAAATATCCTGTAATGTATGCCTCCAGATTTTTGTCTCTTGGCGAGCTCAAAAACTCCGTCTATGAATTAAAAGCAATGACAGTTCTCCTTGCGCAAGAAAATCATGTGTGAATGGTGCTTATTTGAGGGTGTTACCATATCATTCCCCAAGCACCATCTTCACTAGCCATTTCAAGAACGTAAATAAGGTAGGACTTCAGCATCACAAATTTATTTGATGAAAGGTAGTGTTAATTAAAACTTAACAAAATACATCAATGTGAGGCTAATTTAAAGTCGGTTTTGGTAAGGAAATGAAATTGAGGAAAACTGCAGAGAAATTATTTATGAAATAAATTAATGATAAAGGTTCTTTCTGTAACAGCCTTACTTAGTCTACATCTACATCTACGTAATTACTCTGAGATATATATATATATATATATATATATATATATATATATATATATATATATATATTATATGCCAGGCAGAGGGTTCAATGAAACACCTTCAACCTGTCTCTCTACTGTTCCACTCTCGAAGGGTGCGCGGGAAAAATGGGAACTCAAATTTTTCTGTACGAGCCCTGATTTCTCTTATTTCATCGTGATGACCATTTCTCCCTATGTAGGTGGGTGCCAACAAAATGTTTTCGCAAGCGGAGGAGAAAACTGGTGACTGAAATTCATGAGAACAATCCGTCGCAACGAAAAACGCCTTAGTTTTAATGACTGCCACTCCAATTACGTATCATGTATGTGGAACTATCTCGCCTATTTCGCTATAATACAAAACGAGCTGCTCTTCTTTGAACTTTCTCAATATCTTCCGTCAGTCCCACCTGATGCGGATCCCACACCGTACAGCAATAGTCCAGAATGGGGCGGACAAGCGTGGTGTAAGCAGTCTCTTTAGTAGACCTTTTGCACCTTGTTAGTGCTCTGCCAGTGTATCGCAGTTTTTGGTTTGCTTTACCCACAATATTATCTATGTGATCGTTCCAATTTATGTTATTTGTAATTGTAATCCCTAAGTATTTAGTTAAATTTACAGCCTTCAGATATGTGTGACTTATCACATAATCGAAATTTAGCGGATTTCTTTTAGAATTCATGTGAATAACTTCACACTTTTCTTTATTCAGCACACATATTTAAATCATTTTGGTCATCTGATGATTTAACAAGGCGGTAAATGACAGCATCATCTACAAATAATCTAAGACGGCTACTTAGATTGTCTCCTATGTCGTTAATATAGGTCAGAAACAATAGAGGGCCTATAACATATCCTTGGGGAACTCCGGATATTACTTTTGTTTTACTCGATGACTTTCAGTCTATTACTACGAATTGTGACCTTTGTGACAGGAAATAACTAATCCAGACGCACAACTGAGGCGATATTCCATAGGCACACATTTTGGTTAGAGGACGCTTGTGAGGAACGGTGGTGAAAATCTAAAAATATGGAGTCAATTTGACATCCCCTGTCGATAGAACTCATTACTTCATGAGTATAAAGAGCTAGTTGTATTGCTCAAGAACGATATTTTCTGAATCCGTGCTATGTGTCAGTAAATCGTTTTCTTGGAGGTACTTCATAATGTTAGAATACAGTATATGTTCCAAAATCCCACTGCAAATCGACGTTAGTGATATGGACCTGAAATTCAGAGGATTACTCCCACTTCCCTTTTTGGGTATTGGTGTGACTTGAGCAACTTTCCAGTCTTGAGGTACGGAACTTTCTGTAAGAGAGCGGTTGTATATAATTGCTAAATATGGAGCTACTGCATCTGCATACTCTGAAAGGAACCTGACTGGTATACAATCTGGACCGGAAGCCTTGCCTTTATTAAGCGATTTAAGCTGCTTTGCCACACCGAGGGTATCTACTTTTATGTTGCTTATCTTCGTGGTTGTTCTCGATTGGAGTCCAGGAATATTTAATTCGTCTTCGTTGATGAAGGAGTTTCGGAAAACCTTGTTTAATAACTCGGTTTTGGTTCCACTGTCATCAGTGGCTTCACCATTGTTATCGCGCAGTGAAGGTATTGATGGCGTCTTGCCAATGGTGTGCTTCATATATGACGAGAATCTCTTTGGGTTTTCTGCCAGAATCCGAGACAGAGTTTCGTTGTGGAATTTATTAAAAGCATCTCGCATTCAAGCACGCGCTTTATTTCGAAATTCTGCAAAATTTTGCCAATCTTCGGGATTTTGCGTTCTTTTAAATTTGGCATGCTTTTTCCGTTGCTTCTGCAACAGCGATCTGACACGTTTTGTGTACCACCACTTATTAATTTAAGTGGTATATAGCTCTCAATTGCCGTCGATACTATCTCTTTGAAATCATTCCACATCTTTTGTAAGCTTACGTGGTCAGATCGGTAGGAGTGGAGATTGTCTCTTTATCAGCTTTTTTAAATAGACGTACTTTGCCTTTTTTTGTGGTTGTGGGTGTAACGATAGTCAGCCTAGCAGCAACTGCCTTGTGATCGCTAATTCCTTTATTCGTCATGATACTCCCTATTTGTGAAGGATTATTTGTTGCCAAGAGGTCGTTTCGGTAACCATTTACGCTTCAAGTGTGCTCATGAATTAATTGTTCAAAATAATTTTCTGAGAAAACATTCAGTACAATTTCGGATGACGTTTTATGCTTGCCACCGGCTTCAAAAGTGTAATTTTTTCAGCATATCGAAGGTAAATTGAAGTCGCCACCTACTATAATTGTATGAATGGGGTACCTACTTGAAAAGAGACTCTAGTTTTCTTTGAACTGTTCAGCAACCACATCTTCTGAGTCGGGCGACAGGTAAAACGATCCAATTAATAGTTTACTCCGATTGTTAAATATAACCTCTACCCATACTATTTCGCAGGAACAATCATCAATTTCACTACAAGGCAAACTATTGCTTACGTCAATAAATACTCCACCACCAACTGTATTTAATCTATCCTTTCTGAAAACTGTTAGATCGTTTGAAAAAATTTCAGCTGAACCTATTTCCGGCTTTAGACAGCTTTCTGTTCCTAAGACTATTTGTGCTTCTGTGCTTTCTATTAGAGCATGGAGCTCTGGTTCTTTCCCAACGCAGCTACGACAATTTACAACTACAATACCGATCGTTTCTACATCTACCTTACTGAGTTTTACCTGCCCCCTTTTAGACGAACGCCCTTTCTGTGGATTCCTATGACCGTCCAACCTAAAAAACCGACCAGTGCCTTCCACACAGCCTCCGCTACCCATGTAGCCGCTTCTTGTGTGTAGTGGACTCCTGACCTATTAAGCGGAACCTGGAAATCCACTACCTGATGGCGCAAGTCAAGGAATATATGCACCCTACAAGGTCACAGAAACGCCTGAGCCTCTGATTCAGACCCTCCACTCGGCTCTGCACCAAAGGACCACAGTCGGTTCTGTCGACGATGCTGCAGATGGTGAGCTCCACCTTAATCTCGGAAGCAGGACTGGCAGTCTTTACCATTTCCGCTAGCCGCCCGAAACCATGGAGAATCACCTCCGATCCAAAGTAACACACGTCATTGGTACCGACACGAGCCACCCCCTGCAGCTGGCTGCACACTGTACTCTTCATGGCGTCTGGAAGCACCATTCCCCACATCCGCAATGACTCTCGCCGGTATGCATACGGACTGCATACTGGCTTCCTTCCGCTCCTTGGCATCCATGTTCCTAAGGCGCCCCATTATGCGCCTAACACTGGAGCTCTCAACTACCAGCAAACCCACACTCTGTGAATGCCGAGACCTTGCTGGCGGGAAAGCTTCCTCTGGAACAGTGTGGACGACTGCATCCGGCTCAGAGACTTCGTCAGCCACAGATAACTCCCGAAACCTGTTCGTCAAATGAATCGGGGAGGCTCAACGGCCGACAGAAAGTCTTTTGCTGCCTGCCAGACTTTGGAATGATCTCCCACTTGATCACGGGTGGGAGGTAAACCTCAGTTCAGGCAGTACCTGGGGCGGCCACAGCAGTGGATCAATTGGGGGACATATGGGTTGTGCTCGAAGTCCCTCGCATCCCCGCGTCCATAACCCCCCGCCCCAGTGATGCTCCTTGGCAGCGGCCTCAGGCTGTGTGACGGAAGCCAACACCGCCTTGAGCTATGAGCGAAGGGTCACCAACTCAGCTTACGTCTGTACACAGCAATCACAGTGCTGTTCCATTTCTGAACTCGCTCCTGTTTGAAACTCGTAAAGATATGTAATAAACGGTGTACTCGCCTTATTATCAGCAGGACCTCGAGTTGATCTCTCACTGACGGCCTAACCGACTCTAAGCTATTCTATGAAAAAGAGACGAAAGCCTATACGATACGAGGGTCGATACAAATGGTCGATAGCAACGGCAGTACTGTACGCTACACTGTTTTTAAAATGAAATGAAAGGTTGCTCCTAGTAAGTACTCAAACACGCAAGAAATTACAAAAATATACCAGTAACTACAAAGGTAACTTAAAAGAAGTCGCTCCAGTTTGAAGCTCGCAAGAATATGTAGTAAACAAACAGTGTACTTGCCTTATTAGCAGCAGGAACACGCAGTGCTCTACCACTGAAGGTGTAACCGACAGTAATGATTTGATAATTTGTTCCTAATGCTTTTTTTTATAGCCTGCCACACCAAGAGAGTTAAAAGCCCTTAGACTCCAGCATGTTTTCCTGGTATAAATGGTATAACTGCTTCATATTATGGAGCCTTACATGTTACATTTGTGTTTATTTTTAGTTAACAGAACTACTGTGTGATGTACAGAAACATGCTTGTTTTGCTATGGTTGAGAAAGAAGATTATACCAGACAATATAGTCATTTCTCGTTATTGACAAAAGTGCTATCTCCGCTGTCTCTGAGGCTAATGCATGTGCCCTTCTAAATGAGGATTACCATTTATACGAGGGAAACTCAATAAGTAATGTTATACATTTTTCTCGTCCAGTTTCAACTGAAGTTTGTCGTAGGACATCGTGGAATATTCCGCTACATTCCCTATAGTTTCACAGCAAGGTCGCGCAAACCCGTCCGACTACCGCGTGCCAACCGGCTACACAGCTGTGATTCCTACAATTTTGGTAAGTGCAGACACTCTCATTCTGGGTCATCGACGAATAAGAATACAACACCTCGTTGCTCAGCAGGATGTCTCTGTTGGTAGTACTCGACCACAAGCTGCGCTACTCAAAGGTGTGTGCCTGATGGACGCCTCGCTGCCTAACGGAAGACTACAAAGAGAAACAAAGGACCATCTATGTGGAATTGTTTTGCGCGTTACGAGGCTGGTCATGACAATTTTCTGAACATCAAGACATGCGCTATAACGGGAAACAAAACGGCAGTCCTCTCCTCCGAAGAAGAAGCAAAGTCACACCCTCAACAGGTAGTCATGGCGACGGTTTTATGGGACAACAGAGATGAGGGATACCATCGCAGCGCCGCATTGAACCCTGTGATAGCGGAAATCCGTCGGGAGCGCGCCCGTCAACGTTCTCCGCTGCGGACGCAGACAAACACAATGCTTACACCGAGAACCGAACGCGGAGCCCGCCGCTGGTCCACCGTAGCCACCCGTGGTCTAGTGGAGGGGGGGCGACAGCGCATATAAATAGCCCGCTCTCCGCGAATACCGTAGCCACCCGAGGTCTAGTGGAGGGGGGGTGACCGCCCATATAAGTAGCCCGCTCTCCGCGAATCTCGACACCGCAGGCTCACCTGGAAGCATCTCACATCCGCGATGTGAAAGGGAGAGCAATAGGACGCCTTCGCGCCCTGTATCCGCTGCTAAACCCGCTGTCGTCATTGCCACCGCAACACTGCGTCACGCTTTACCTAACATTGGTTCGCCCACTGTCATTATCCAAGAAGCGTTATTTAAATGATTTGCTTCCTTTATCCAGATAACAGGATTACACTTGTACTCGAAAATATAACTGCAGCAAATAAAGAACAATTGCACTTCCTCAGCGTTTTAAAAGGGAAATCACTTGATATGTCGCATAAATTCGCACAGTTATTGATTGAGTTGACTCGGTTGACGTTTGTGTGAACCCGACCATGAGCGATCTAGTTGTGCTGTGCCCAGCTGATTTTGGAGGTACATATAAAATTGTCGATCACAAAGTTCTCAAAGGTTACTTAGTGCACAGACCTGTTCGATGGAGACATGATTAGCAACAGTCCGCATTCACTCTTTCGAAAAAGAAAGCGACAACAACCCGAAATTCCTCTAGATTTGCCAGTGTAATTCTGGAATCAAGCTAAAGCATTACTTGGTGCTGCTACGCAGTCAGCTGACTGACTTTCCTCATTTTCAGTAAGAGTTGCTCCTGTATACCATGGATCCCGAAGGTTTGCTGCTGCGTGGATCGTTTGCATATTAACGCATTTCCTAGGTTTCTAGCCAGTTTTTAAATTTTGTTTGTATTCTACAGAAAAAAATTTTGATTTTCCTACATTAGCTGAAATAACAGTACAAAGTTCATATACTTCAGACAAAACGGTATTGTCTGCCTCTGCTTGCTTTATTGCGTCACGTACAGTTTTCAGTAACCGGTAAGCTGCATCCAGTTTCTGGCATGCATCATCCTCTAGCGCAGCTGACTTCACGGCCACGTCGAGTATCACAGTAGGACAAACAACTGTATCCAGTATGGCCTCTCTGTTCTTTAAAGAGCTATCAAAATATATTACTACTGCAGCCGATCGCGTCCGAAAGGGAAGTTTGACTGTGACACTTGATGTACGGGCTTTTCCTTTCCTTTTAGCCTCTTTTGTTGCATTAGGAACAAGACTGTACTTCAAAGATGTAATTCTGTTTTTGGCTACACGATTAACTTCGCGAAGTACTTCTAGAATAGTATCGTCTATTAAAGTGTAGCTTGAGGACGCGCACTGCGCAGGCTACGCTGGCGATATGCGGTTATTATTTATGTAAAATGTTGTCTGCAGTCAGTATATTTCGAGTAATGTCTGTAACAACAGCAACGGAATGTCCATTGTCTGCCTTATCGATAACATCAGTGGCAGTAGTATCACAGTATTGGGTTTTTTGTCTTTGCTCTCCAGGCAGAATCCTCTTGTAAAGTACTGGATCATTAATGGTTGTAATGAAAGTAGCCACACTGTGGCGAACAACATCCATGCAGCCATCAACAATTAATGCCAGTGAAAGTGACTTCTAGACCCTGGTCGTCTTCACACGAAAGTTTGCCATCATTTGCTACTAAGTGATAGACACTTCACCTGATGACGACCAAATACTGACCTGGATCCAATACTCTTTCACCTCACAGTGAAGGACGGTGGTGGAGGAGCTATGGTTTGGGTATGTATGATCACATCTGGTGCTCGGCAAATTATTTTTGTTGGAGGTAACATGGACAGATGTCGGTATTTAAATATCCCAAAGGCAAATCTGCAGCAAGTGTTGCTACCTTAGATTTAGGGTAGCTTACTACTTTCAACAAGGTTCGGATTCTAAGCATACAGCGGAAATTATTCGTCTGTCTGTATTGTACCGTACTTCCCACGTTCTCACGCTTCCAGCACAGAGCGCAGGCCTTAATCGAGTTGAACATCTTTGGAGTACGCCTGAAGGACTGGGCAGAAAATATGAAATATGAAGTAAGACGGCTCTTAAACAATGTCTACGCCCCGAATGGCAAAATATTATGTCAGATACTTCCAAAGCAGGTTCAATCCATGCCAAAACGGTTCACAGGAGATACATAGAAGGGTATGCCTACAAAATACTTACACTGTCATTATATTTATGTACATTGTAATTGATTTAGTTTGTATGAATACCTTTGCCCCACAGTGTGACACCAGTCGGTACAGATTATTTAATTACTTTTTCCAGAAAGATAATTTAGTTAATGCTTTTGTACGTACCGATTAGGAAGAAAATACCATACAGATGGTACTTTTATTTTTTTATTTATTTTCAGCCATCAATCTTCAGACTGGTTTGATGCGTAGCGCCATCATTTCCTCTCCTGTGCCAACGTCTTCACCTCAGAGAGTAGCACTTGAAACCTACGTCGTCAGTCATCAGCTGAAGGTATTCCAATCTTTGTCTTCCTCTACAGTTTTCACCCTCTACAGCTCTCTCTACTACCACGAAAGTAATTTCCTAATGATTTAAGAGATGTCCTACAATCCTGCCCTGCTCCTTGTCAGTGTTTTCGACGTATTTCTTTCCTTTCCCATTCTGCACAGAACATCTTCATTCCTTACCTTATCAGTCACTTCACTTTCAACACTCGTCTACGGCGCAACAACTCAAATGCTTCGATTCTCTTCTCGTTCTCCACCGGATCCAGGACGTTGGAGTTGACTGAACATTAACCCAGTAGCGAAACCTCCACTATTTGAGATTACGCCGTTTGTTCGCGCGTTGCTGCTCGCAGGGTCGCTGAGACGAAGAGCAACGAATGGAGTGTTTGGAGTTGGCAAAATTATGACTGAGCACTATGCGACTTAGTTTCTGAGGTCATCAGTCGCCTAGAACTTAGAACTAATTAAACCTAACTAACCTAAGTACATCACACACATCCATGCCCGAGGCAGGATTCGAACCTGCAACCGTAGCGGTCGCTCGGCTCCAGACTGTAGCGCCTAGAACTGCACGGCCACTCCGGCCGGCGGCAGAATTAATCAGCCGTTTATTATTAATCATTCAATTCCTTGTGTTTACCGTACGGTTCTAGGCGCTACAGTCTAGAGCCGAGCGACCGCTCCAGTCGCAGGTTCGAATCCTGCCTCGGGCATTGATGTGTGTGATGTCCTTAGGTTAGTTAGGTTAATTAGTTCTAAGTTCTAGGCGACTGATGACCTCAGACGTTAAGTCGCATAGTGCTCAGAGCCATTTTTGAACCTTGTGTTTATTGATGAATCTCAGCCAGCGATATTTTTCAGCCTAGTGGCCGCTAACGCCCCTGTTACGTGCCCTGAAGCTTAGCGAATTTTCGCGGCAGTGCACCTTTCTTCGCCTTACCGCTGCTGTCCGGTAAGGCGTGTAGTTCGACAGCCTCCTTGACTGTGATTCGGATATTTGTTTCTTCTGGACTACTTTGGTCGTAGTGGTTCTTTCTGCTTCTGGATGTTCTAAAAACCGGATTCTGAAGACGCACACTGGACTCGCATTCGGGAGGACGACGGTTCAATCCCGCGTCCGGCCATCCTGATTTAGATTTTCCGTGATTTCCCTAAATCGCTCCATGCAAATGCCGGGATGGTTCCTTTCAAAGGGCACGGCCGACTTCCTTCCCCGTCCTTCCCTAATCCGATGAGACCGATGACCTCGCTGTCTGGTCTCCTTCCCCCAAAAACCACCACCACCATCTGAAGACGCAGTGCTGTCCGCCGGTTCCGCCTTGCCTGGGTTATTCCATTCTTGTGTTGGTTATCTGACGTTAGGTAGATGTTGCAAAAGTGTTGGCCCGCGCTTAAACTGTCACTAGTTTTGGTTGCCATCCGGTTAAGTGAATACAGCTCTTGGCTGCCTGTCTCATCGTTTACGAAGTTGAACGATTTTCCCAGGTCGATCCTTGGAGCACTGTCTGGGTCCCACTTCTCTCTTGATTTGGTCAGATTGCGATGATTGTCAATAAGGCCTTCAGCCGTGAATGCAATTTGTCTTAAGAATTTTTAGTTGGATATTGTCTCTTAATAAAAAAAATTGTTGATTGTCCTTTTCTACAATATTTTAGTATCTCTTGGAGAAGTTAACTCGTTCTTAAGAATTTGCTATCTAGGACTTCAGCCGTCAAATTGTTTTTTGAGTTATTACTATTGGGGCTTTCAGCTGACAAATAAGTTGAATTTCTGGTCAATAAGGCCTTCAGCCGTGAAATAAACTTGCTCAAGAAATTTTTTATTAGACATTGTGTCTTAACTGTCAAATTTGATAATTTTTTCTTATTGTCAACCTTATTTGCAATTGTTTTGAAATAAAGTGTAAGTGATTAGAAAAACTAAACAACCAAGGGTAACTGAGTACGGCCCCGTCCACATTGAACCCTGCCTTTCCCTAAGCACCACGTCTCATGGATCATGAGTAATTGCTCCATACAATTTCCGCATCTGGCCTTAGCTGCACGACGAATTCTCAAGATCCCTGTACGGGCACCGTCTTGCGTCATGGTATGTAATTTCTCAACAAACGTTACGTCGGAACACCCAGAACTGCTGCTGTACCTTGGAGGCTTAGAACGGCTTTCCCGTTCATTGCTGTGGAGTGACGAGTTTGTTTACAGAGAAACAGAGATTGCCCCTTGAACTGTGACATATGCCATTCACAGAAGAAAACTGCTGTAGTTTACGCACTGTGTCATCTACTGAAGGATGCATAGGAGGCAAATTAAGTGGCTCCGGAACGCCCTATACTTGCAATGTTAAAATAACGCTTATAAATTACATCTTTCCTCACAAAGTATTTGAGGTAGGAAGTTGAACTTGTTACAGATTATTTATTGGAATATGGGCTACAACTTAACACGGGGATTTTAGAAAATTTTAGTTCAGTTATTAAAGATGATTTTTTTTCAATTGTAATGAAAATTCACAACATTTTTTTGCAATTTTTAATTTATATATTCAAAAATATACAGTTTTTTGGAAAAAGGCTGTGTTAAATTATGCAGAAGGTACTGTGTAACATTTACTGAAAGTTTGAAACATATGTTTGGAAGGTCCTTAGAAAGCATGTAATTAGTATGAGAAAATAAAAGTTTTGGGAATCGATCGACAAAGATTGGATTAACTTTTTAGTGCATTCCAGGTCCATAGGATGGATTATCTTCATCCTCTGCAAACTCCTCCTCCAGCTTCCTCTTGTTCCTCCTGCTGTTTACTCTTGCTTGTATTTCTAGACTCTTTACAGCCCTGTCTGTAGCCCGAAGGCGTTCCTTGTCTAAAGCAAGCATCGCTCGTTGTTGTGTTCGTAGATTTTGCCACCATTTTCTTCAGTTGCAGTTACTGCAACACTGTTCCAAAAGGTGGTCATGTATGAACACTTATCACATTTCAGTTGTATTTCACTAGCAAGTCCTACGTACTTTATTATGGAGAGTTCCAGACCAACTTCACTACAATGAATACATCTTACACAGTTTGAAAAAATTCCTTTGAGAACCGACATATCAAATATTTCATTCACATCCGATTCGCCCATAAAACATTCATAGTTTTCACTCATTGAACCAAGCTTCTTCTGTGAAGTATTTTCTTTCCCACTTTGGCTGCTATGGGCAGGTGTACTTGAGAGGTTAGGTTCACTCACTTGGTTATCGTCTTTATTGTTTACAGTAATAACACATACCTTTGGCTTTCCAACATTTCTCCTTTTCTTAAAAGCCTTCAGAGGATTTCTAATAACTTTACTTTTACTCATTATTATACTTCAACAAAACAGAGACTCAAGAAACAGAATTAATTACGAATATTTTCGAGATAACGACAGAGTAAATAAACATGAAACAACCGACAATCACACCAGCGATATATATTGAACCATCACAGGTTAGCCACAACACATACTTTATCTCACATCACTAAAATGTACCTGATGAACACGGACGTTAATAATAACACCATTTGACAGCAGTTTAACAGCGCCACAGTGGGTCACGCCCATGTAGAACACATTTCAAAAAAAAATTTAAAAATAGTTGCAGTCTTCGGAATTGAATAAATTATATATCTATTAAAAGGTAATAGTCTGCAGATTCAGAAAACGCAAAAAAGTAAAAACTGAACTTTTCATGATTTTGAGCCTTTCCGGAGCCCCTTAAATCATAAAATTCTATGGGAAGAGACCAGTCTGACGGTGGTAAAGTACGGCTTGTTAGATGGATGCATGGAACCTCACTTCTTATTCAGCTGTCGGAGTAGTAGTCTTAACACTATAAGCTATAGAGATAGCGTACTGCAACTGCACAGATGTCTCTTCTAAGAGTCGTCAGGCACATATTCTGTTGTGTTTCGTCAGACCTTGCCATTTCGTGTTTGCAGTGTGTAGCTGGAGTCAGATCAAACGAACATCACCTGTTACGTCTTTCATGCTACGGCCAGTGTCGACGGAAAGAGACGGTTTATTTCACCTCATAAGCAAAAAGATTTTTAAAGAGGAATATCAGGAGTCCCCCTCGACAGCGCGTCGCAAAATTTGTCTACTGCTGTATTTATCTTATCGATATGTGTTAATAGGGATGTTGCAATACGATGAGTGACGTGTTCTAACAGCGACTAAGTAGCGCTACTGCATGACGGTAGCAGGCAGCGTCGTTGATGGGGTATTGGTTATTGTTGTTGTTTTTCTTTCTCTGTTAATACATGTCGATAAAACAAATATCACTATGCTAATTTGGGATCGCTCCATCGAATGGCCCGTAGAATAACTATCCAAAAATAATAATGCGTGTAACGGGAAACAAACCGTTTCTTTCCCTCGACAATAGACGCCGCATGAAACACGTGATGATCCAAATTGTTTTCAACTAATTCCAGTTTCACACTGCAAAAGCGAAACTGCAAATGTGCCTCGAAACACGAGAGAAAAAGCGGCTTACGGCTTTTAGAAGAGGCGTCTGGTGCGTACGATATGAAGTCGGTGCTCAGTTTCTTTACAAGGGACGGAAATGATCGATTGCGTTGAGGTGTTCTAAAGGAGACATTTATGTATGTAAAGAGATCCGTAGCACATGAGAGTCTACAGACTCAAAGCACGCAAAGAGTATTTTCGATCAATATGGAAGGTAGACTGTCAACTAGTGATAAGAACTTTTCCAAGCTACTTTGGATTAACAACTCTTGAAACAGCTGACGTAAACCATACCGTGTCCCATCAACTATTTATGGGAGATACGGATACCCCAGTTCCATGTCGACCTATTTTTATTGTCGAATAGAATTTATCATCTGTTACTTTTGTATTCTTGTCTTCAAAAATTCTCTAATTAACCGTTGTAGACGCTGTTGTACGCGGAACATTATATAATTAAAATTTACCATAGTGTTGAACATTGTCTACGTCCTGGTCACAAAACCTTCACTCATTTGTTGATCAAAGTAGACTTTTTGAGGCTGGCCTAAAATAACGTTCACATTCAATTTGCTACTGCAGCAAGCAGAGCGCTAATTTATTATACATTATCCACACAAGTCTTTGGTTTTGTAATTCAGACAAATGTTGAACATAACTTTACTCGCATACGCACACGTAAAGTTTTGAATAATTACTTGTAGCCGAACTCAGCCCATGTCCACCACAAGTGCAACCATTGCGATGACCTGGATGTGGGAATGCTCTTAAAGAGGAAACGCGGGGCCACCGTAGCGCTCTGCGCATGCGCGAGTAGCGCGCTTGTAATCTCAGAGCTGTGGCGGGGGCCGCCTCACTAACTGCCATAATTACGCTGCCAGCCGGAGCCCTAATCTTTGTTTATTGTCGCCTGTTGTCCCAGAGTGGCCGAAGCCGCTGCCGCCGCAGAGCACCTAGTTTGCTCGAGTGCACGGCGCTAAGGGGCCCGCACCGCTGAACAATCTCTGACCATCATTTTAACTTGAGCCGGCGCTTCCTGTAACCGCTTCGCTGCACAAGTAGGTGTAGCAGAACCCTGAAAATGCGATGCTCTGGGGCTGACCCGAATGTGTAAGCCAGTACACACGCTCTCTCAGACATGACGTTTCTAGCCTATCGATCAAAGTTAACTGAGACTTTCTATCTAATTAAACGAAAAATTTTCATAATTTATTATTGGAATGACTACTATTGAGTGAGCTGACACACAGCTGGTTTCCTTTCAGTGTCATAATTCGTAACACATGTGCTTACGGTATAATGCAACGATGCTCCATCGGATGTTAGGAAACACACAAGTACAACATGGCAGCAGTTAATCTGCTCGAATTGCTCCTGATGATTTTACTCCACAGACAGATAGAAAGCCTGCAGTCATATGTTGCGCTACGTTCAAGGGCGCCCTTTCCCGGGAGCTTTTCTATCAAGAAAATGATTTAGAAAGTATTACATATATTTCCAAGAGAATCAGCATCGATTGCAGTAATGAGGCTGATAGTTTCTTCTATATTAGATTATCACGATTGCTGATTGGGCTACAAATGTTGAAAGTACCAAAGTATCTAACGACTACTGGTGTGTAGTCGCTCTGCCTAACGGCATCCTATATGGGCAAATCAGTTGCGAATTTACCTAATATTGCTCGTACCTTACGCGCTTGGGCTATGCATTGCTCTGTTCAAAAACAATAGCTCGATGTAGTCATAGGCTCCACAGCTCCACAGTGATAAGGTATAGCTACGATCCTACAGTGAAACAGTCTATTATTTGACTAGAAATGTGAATTAATAAAAATACACAGAAATACAAAATGTTACTGAATAATCTCAAATAAATTGGTAGTGGTCCTACGATATTCATTTCAAATTCAGACGAAAAATACACTAATCATTTGCAGTAAAGTTACCTTGAAACGATACAAGAATTGAAGCGAAATCTCCAAACTACATAGTCATCAAAGACTCGTGAAAACTAAGTCCATTTCGTGCTCAGAATACACGAAAAATTCAACAGCTAGAAATCGTTCAGAGTTCTACTTGATGATTCACAAATTAACACTCAAGGAATAGTAACTCATACGTACTCTGTCGATTCTCAGTTCCTTAATACAAAGTAAATCATTAGAGTCCTACTCTGGAGCACATTCAATCGTCTCAAAATATGTCCATTCTGCCCAGAACAGTTATCTCCACAATCAAATACCACTCGTCACCTTAGGCAAGTCTGCCTCTTTCCAGAACTCGTATAAAAGTGTCCATAGTCACTCCTTCGAGCTCTTCACTCGAAAAATCCCTCTCACCACTTGACTCTTCTAGTGTTCAGCTATTGTCGGTTTCTCAATTGGATGAATGCCGTCCCCACCAAAAATACATCATTTTTAAGGTTTAAAGACATGATTTGATTCAACATGACCGCTCATCACATTAAACTAATATGTTACAACAATACTTAAATACAGAAATGTACTAAACATTCAGTTACTCAGTGTGTTCACAGCACCCAGAAAAGGGGTTTGTTCATTAATAAATAAAGCAGTATTTTTGCACTTATGTTAAATGACAATAAACTGTCGCTAAAAATTACTTAAACGATATTATCTATGCCTGCTTGACAGAGACGTCTTCTGGCACTCTTTTAAGTTGTGGTGTCCGCTAACGCGGTTAATTGACCACTTTTACATTAGCAGCATTTTAATACAGGAAGATTTATTCCTCTTTTCGCAAAGAACGAGATTTTCTTACCTCCGCGCACCAAGACTTGTGCGGTCAATATACAGGGTGTTTCAGAAGTGATGGTCAGTACTCAGGGATATGACAGGAACGATCATTCGAAACAAAAATGGCAAATAAACGTGGGTTCTAAAACGCATACATTAAGAGCTATGAGGAATTCTTGATCTTTCGATATTGTGAAACAAATCTTTTCTACTGCAAGCACTTTGTTTACCATATTTTGAGAAATGGTAGTAGGGAACAAAACAAGAAAAACATGTCCAGTAAACATGTTCTCTAAAATGTATACCTTGAGAGCTATGAGCACTTTTTCATCTTCGCTACTTCTAATGAACAAGCGCTCATAACTTTTAAGGTATGCATTTTAGAGCACATTTTTATTGGACCTTTTTTATAGGTTTGGTCCATACTACCACTTCCCAAAATATGGAAAATCAAAGATGTTGCAATAGAACACATTTGTTTCACAGTATGAAAGATCAAGAATTGCTCATAGTTTTAAGGCATGCGGTTTAGAACACATGTTTACTTGACTTTTGTTGCAAATTATCATTCCTCTCAAATCCCTGAATACTTTGACTTCTGAATCACCCTTTATATGCCCTCCTTGCATTAAATTGTGCTTCCATACTTATTCATTTATATCTCAAATTTAATAATTTACTGCTTGCACCAAAAAGAAATAGCCCCCAAAATTCTTGTAACTACACATGAAAATACCTTTATTTACACACAATTTTTTTCACACCAAGTTCTCCATTCACAAGATGCAAGTCTGCCATCGTTGCCACTAACATTTTTCTCGTCAGTGTGAGTATGTCCCGAATCTCATTTTTCACGTGCTCAAATTCGAGCCGTCTTTCCTAGTTCACCAACGGGCTCTTCCGTTTACAAACAAAACTTGTGACTACCGCTGTAACACTATTTTTTGTTTTGAGATATCCACACTTTCTTCAATCATTAACATCAGCCGGCCGCGGTGGTCTAGCGGTTCTAGGCGCTCAGTCCGGAACCGCGCGGCTGCTACGGTCGCAGGTTCGAATCCTGCCTCGGGCATGGACGTGTGTGATGTCCTTAGGTTAGTTAAGTTTAAGTAGTTCTAAGTTCTAGGGGATTGATGACCTCAGAAGTTAAGTCCCATAGTGCTCAGAGCCATTTGAACCATTTTGAACCATTAACATCGATCAGTTCAACCCTCTCTGAACACTGTTCCCTCAAAAGATGATTTTCTACGTCCCTTTTTTCCATGCTTATGGAACACATTATAATTTCAGAGCAACCCTCAATTTCATTACGAATTCCTAGACTCTCCTGACTTACCTTCAACTCATTTGAAGGATTTCAATCGTTATGGAAACCTCTCGTTTCATGGTCCTCGTAATCATCAAAATTACTTCCTCCAAATTAACATTCTCACAATGAGCCACACAACTTAAAACTTCGTCTCCCGTACACAAAACAGGAATAGTTTCCGCCGAATCACTGCAATCTTTATCACAGTTAACTCCACTAACATTCACCGACAGCTCATTCATCACTTAAAACATCCATTAAATCCGTCGACACATTATAGAAATCATCATCAACAACTTCATCAAACGCCGCTACTAAAACAAACAAAGGACCCCTAAATTATCGCTCCTTTTCAGAATTCATGGTACACACGATTTCCGCCAAACTCGGATCTTTCTCTCTCTCAGGTACATTGTCTCCACTCTCAGATATTTAAGATATTCTGTACTCGGATGACCTAACATTACTTTCTCGTTTGTTCTTCTACAGCTACTCATAATTCAAGCATTCAGCAAGAGCTATCGGCTCTCTTTCATCAACAGAAATAAATGCGCAATTCTTTCCTCGGAGACATCTAAATGAGTAGCTTCAACCTTCAGCACCTTGAACATCACCTCTTCCTCCCTTAACAATAAATCACGCATGTATGCCGATACATAATAAAATTAATCACCATATGACGAGGCTATTGCAACACTGCCTTCACAAATGGCTTCACTTTCTTCCTCCGATACAAAATCATCTGCTTTACTTTCACATACATTTCTGTAATAATTGCTACTGACTAGTGCTTCATTAGAATTCGTCATACATTCTATCTCCACCAAATTCAGATCAACCTCAGCCCTCAGCCTCTCCCCTGATCACAGAATTTTTTGACAAGCATACATTCATCCATTATTCACTACCCTTTCACAAAATAATTTTTTGAGTCACCATGTCTACTCATTTTACAACCTTTCTTGCGCCTTCTTTACGGTTGCTCTGCCTAAAGTTATTCCCCATTTTTAACTTACTTGTCATAACCGTCAACATTTGTGGCTTCTTTTCCGAGTTGTCGACACCCACAGCATATTTAAGTAACGTTTCATTTTCAACCCTCATTTATTTCGCCATCTCCAGACCTGCTATGTGGCGATCTCTAATTTCTCAACCTTATATTCTGGCGTATCATTTCGTGAGGCTCGTGGGTCCCAAATTTTCGTTCCCGATTTTGATTTTCGTTATGAGAGTTCCCGTTTCCATTTACTCCGTGAAAACGATTATTATGGCGGTAACTATATGGTAGTAGCTATAATTCCCTTTCTGGCAACCATTCCCCTGTCTGCTGTTCCCATTATGTGGCTTAGGTATGAACGCTTGTTATAATCTATAAAATCGACAGTAAACTATGGATGAGGTCGCATTGCAAGTATTCCGGTAAGCGTCTTTTCAGTCAACACTCCCAACTAGCTCCCGCACACAAAAATCGCGCATGAACTACTTTCGCGTTCTAAACTGTATCCATTTAGGATCTCATATGAAGTCGTGTTTTCTGCGCTCCACTCCAGAATCTGTTCAGGAAGCAATTCTCAAACACTTCATAGGAGTAAATGAAACACTCAATTTGCTCATGATTGTGCATTGTCCTCGAAATGTTTTTAGTACTTTGTCGTTCCGAAATATCTCATGAAGCACCCATAATAGTAATAGATTGGCTGCTAAAGCATTTAACTCTGCACGTATATCTTTAATCCGCAGTTTCAACTAAAAAATTTCGTTATTAATCTGTGCTTCCAACTGTTGTCTGTTTCTCACCACCTCTTTTTCACACTCTACCACTCTACCAGGCAAATTGTTAATAGACTTAGTGATCACTTCCTCAGCACACAATTCTTAACGTCACTACCCAGCTTGTAATGTACATTTTGCAACTTGTTCCTGAAATCTTTATGCACTGTGTCCTCTTTGGTGTTGCGAGGTCGGCCTCTTTAGAAATTTTGCTTACGTTTGCCCTAATAGCTTCTAATTTTGATTCTCTACCTAAACTTTCACACTTTCTGCTGCGCTGGTCTCTACTGAACCTATCTCTGTTTTTATTGAACTTATTTCTGTACTCAGTAGCGAATTTTAGGGTTCATATTAGTCAGAATTTCCCGCAACCATGTCATTGAATCACTTGCAATTACATCTCTTTTCTCTGATTTCAGGCAGTCCGCCTCACTAACATCGGCCTATCAACATTACCACTTTCAGATTTTGGACGAACTGACCCACTAACATTATCTGAACCACGCAGGCTGGGTGATTGTCGCTGCCGACGTTGATGAATGAAGTTGCCACCGGTAATCCTCGTTGCCGGGGCCGCCAATGCCGCTGCGACTGTCAGGCCTCAGTTGCTGATGGGCGCTGCGAACTCGAGCTCAGCACGCCTCTACATAGCATTCTTCATCTTTTTTGAAATGCTGCGGCCAGCTTTCCCATACCTAGCTTTTGGTAGCGTTTCTCACGCACACAACTGCTGCATAATCGTAGATTGGAGCCTGCATGCAAAGTACCTGTTACGCAATAGATTTGGGATCTGGATCAAAGAAGAATGTAATGTGTTAAATTATAATTGTAATTCTAAAGGGATCAGACTCATATCCTGGGTGAGCTCCCAAAAGCGTCAGTGCCTAACGGTTACTCCTGTGTAGTTAGTCTGCCTAGCAGCATCCCTTACGAGCAAATCAATTGCGACTTTGCTTGATATTACTCGTACCTTACGTGCTTGGGCTATGCATGGTTCCGTTTAAAAATAATAGCTGGATGTAGTCACAAGGGTCGAACTGCGCATGTGTGCATTGATGCCCCACAGCTAATTCTCTGCAAATAATAACGTGTAGCTGTGGTCCTATAGCCAAATAGTCTATGCATTGCCTAGAATTGCGAATTAATAAAAATACACAGAAATATGAAATAAAAGTTATGTGATGAATTTAATAACAAGGGTTGTGTTCTATCGTCTGTAATTGATTTAAACGACGAAGAATTGCGTTGAATAATGTTTACTGAAGAAAGAACATCTCAGAGAAATGGTAAGCGGTCCTACGATATTCAACTCAAGTACGGAAAGAAAATACCCTTATCAAATGCAGCAGGGTTACGCTGAGAGCGTTACAATAATGGTAACGAAAGTCCCAAACTAAATAGCCATCGAAGTACAAAAGATCCATGTCCATGGAACCTCATTGGTAGGTAGAGAGCGCACAGGATAAGGTTAAGGTTGTGAACGGGACCGTAAACAGTTACTGCGAGTTGCATAATCAAACACACAACTTTATTTTTCTAAGAACCACTTACTTACACGTTGGCTTAAAAGATCGCAATTAAATGATACGGTGAAGGCCTAGTTAAAGAAAACTTAAGATGCTTTCTGGGCTGAAGGCCCAAAACCACATAGCAAACACAAGAACGGCTGAAGGCCTGGCTTAGAAATGAAAAGCAATTAAAAATAGAAAGTAAAATTTTTTTCTTAAACGTGCAATGAAAATAATTAAGGACTGAAGCCCTAGAATACAAGTCAGAAGGCCAACTATAAATAAGGCACATTAACTTATTGCACGGCTGAAGGCCACAAACAAATTTGAAACAACGCCTGAAGGCCTGAACAACAAGTCACATAAATAATTTAGAATAAAACCTTTGCTTCTTATTAAAATGTTTCGTGTAGAGAATACACACGGTTGAAAGCCTTATTAATGGGTCCACGCAAATCCTCGGCTGAAAGCCACACATAACACATAGAACAACTAACGGCTTAATTTAACACGGCTGAAGGCCTTTATGTAAAATAATTAAAAAAAACTAAATTAATACATGGCCAAAGGCCTCGCACAAAACTTCAATAAAAATGAAAATCACAACTTAAAACAAACAGAACAAGTGGTGCTCAGAAGTGTTCCAGGGGTGAGCCTGGGAAGGTAGCTCAAACGTAAGGTGACGGTAGACAGGCAGCCAAGAGCTGAAGTTAAGTAATCTGATGGCACCCCAAACTAGGGATGACCCAAGGACAGACCAACAATTTAAAAAATGGCTCCGAGCAGTATGGGACTCAACTGCTGAGGTCATTAGTCCCCTAGAACTTAGAACTAGTTAAAGCTAACTAACCTAAGGACATCACAAACATCCATGCCCGAGGCAGGATTCGAACCTGCGACCATAGCGGTCTCGCGGTTCCAGACTGCAGCGCCTTTAACCGCACGGCCACTTCGGCCGGCCCAACAATTTAACCAATTCCCTTCACTAAAATAGCTGCTCAGTCAAACCACACAAGCCACACACGGTTCCACGAAACACATCCACAAACAACTCAAACAATACTAAAACCAGTCACTGTGGAACAACAAGAACGAATCGCAAGTCGACACACACAGAACCCAGAAACGGTCGGCCACCAAGTACAAGTCGTCCGATGAGACGGCCTACCGAACGAGCAATCAGGATCGTCCACACTCAAGTCACGTGTGTCGGCAACGATCGGGTGAATCATGGCTGTCCGGACTGCACTGCTGCTCCGTCCCGACTCCCTTCGGATGGAGGACGTCCCGGAGACACTGGCTCGGACCCAACCATGCAGAGGGAACACCGGCCCATTGGCCACCCGACATCTCTGCACAAGGAAGGAACCGACCGAACTCCCGCAGGATGACCAATTGAAGGGCCCCAGAAGCGATCGCAAGACCAAATACACGTCGCCCGATGAGACAACCGACCGAACGAACGAACAATCAACGGTCATCCCCGCTCAATTCTCCTTCCGTCGGACAGTGCACGTGTGTCCCCAGCGGTCGGGCGAGTACTGGCTGTGCAGACCTCACTGGAGCTCCATCCCGACTGCACTCACCGCACACAACGACCCGCAAATACTAGCGGTCGCTCCAAAGATAGTACGACAGTGCTCTTATCGGTAGCGCTGCTGCTGCCACTCACGGGCAGGCAGACCAGCAGCTTAGTGACGCCAATACATCGAATAAGGAACGGGACGGCAGTAATGCAAAGACAAGATGTCAAGTAATAAACTGCACGAACACGAGTCGCGCACGGCTCAGTCCATTTTTTAATCATGATACACGAAATATGGTTCAAATGGTTCAAATGGCTCTGAGCACTATGTGACTCAACTGCTGTGGTCATAAGTCCCCTAGAACTTAGAACTACTTAAACCTAACTAACCTAAGGACATCACACAACACCCAGTCATCACGAGGCAGAGAAAATCCCTGACCCCGCCGGGAATCGAACCCGGGAACCCGGGCGTGGGAAGCGAGAACGCTACCGCACGACCACGAGATGCGGGCGTACACGAAATACTGACCAGCTCAAAACAAATTAAAACACATAATATAAATAACATTAGCCCACGCTCTGTCTTCCACAGTTTCGTATTACAAGTGGAAAAAAGAGTCCTACTCCGGAGCACATTCAGATCACTCGAATTATAAAATCCCTTCAGAAGTATGATAGCAGCCGTACACCACCAGAATCAATCACACCCATCATCAAATCACTCACATCGCTGAAGACAGGTCTGCCTTCTGGAAGAACTCGGTAATAAGGTGTAGAGAGTCGCTTCCTTGATCTCGTCACTCAAGAAGTCCCAGTCTCCAATCGATTCTCGTAGTGTTCTGCTACTGTCTGCTTCTCCATTGGCTGAAGGCCGTCCCAACAAAAATACATCGTTCTTAAGCTGTACAGATACGATCTGATTCAAGCTGACAGCTTTCCAGACTAAACTAATACATTACAACAATATTTAAATAGAGAAATACAAACTTCCAGATACAGTCAGACAATTTATAATAAATGTAAGTAATAGTTGGTTCATAATTAAATAACCCACCACTCTCTCGCAAGTGTGCCCGCAGTAATGACAACAGATTATCCAAAAGTATTGTTTACACTGTTATTTACGCCTTCTTGACAAAAGCGTATTTTGGTTCTCTTTCGAACTGTCGTGTCTGCTGAAGCATGTCATGACTACTTTTAAATTAGTACAGTTTTTTTAATAGCACTTGCAATCAACATTTAAATGAGTGTACTGGCAAAATAATAAACTATTCATAAAATTAAGACACGTGTATGACAAAATATGAGGTACTGATGCTCTATTCCTTTGCTGTGTAAATATAGAGAATATGATGTTCTGACGAACAGCTGCATCATGAAAATATATAAAAGACATGGTAAATCAATAAATAAAATAGATCCAGATACATAACTTTCATGGATGATAGCCATAATCACAGATAACGTTTGTTGAAATCGAATAAAGCAATTACAGGTTATTAATTCAAAGGTTCGTTGAGAAGACGTTTATTCACTGTGCACTATTAACTTCGGTAGTTTCAAAGATAATGAAATGTTGTTTCCTCATTGGATGCGCGTCAATTTTCTAAGATCGCATATGAATTCAGATTTGCATTAATGTTTGATGTCAGTTATTGTTGAATCTCTAAGAGCTGAACTAAGCCATCTATAAGATTATCTGACACTTCGCCATTTCCTGGAGAGTCTCCTGCACAAAGGCCATGCGAGTAACAGCAGTCCAAATTCCCAATTTCAGGATTTACCCATATCCATCACTCTGCTAGCCTTTGTACCTGGACTCTCTTGTACCAGTCACCTAGCCGGAAGCCGCAACTGCCACGGCGCACCCTGAGCCCCGGGCCCGTTAACGTTCAGTTGTACACAATTTCATCATACCAGTACTGGCCTGCCGAGGGAGACGCCTAAACAAGTGTAACTTTACACCTTCTTAGAACAGATGGAGTATACCTGTGTATCACGAACAATGAACAGCTACGCTTTATCTCTATCTTGACAATCAAATCTTTCATGTTCCCAGCATACTATTGGTTGGAACAACGACCCACGCAACCGGTAAAAAGTGTTCCCTTTAGTCCACAGCCATGGTCTTATTTTGTCTAATGATACCGATATCAGTACCTGCTGTCATCACGAAGTATCCTATGATCGACTAATCAAAGTACACTGTCAAAATATTCTTTAATAGACTTATGTCGTGAAACAGCCCTGTCTGCACAGCTTGCTGTACGCTGCGTGCTACGTATGCTCGCCACACTTCGGATTAGTGACAGCGGAATGTTTATGATTATTGTTTCTACATGTGGTCTTTAATATTACATACGACGGAAAAACCATTTTTATCGTGACTATCACACCTCAGAAAAGTGAAGACATTCTAGGAACAAAACTGGTTGTAGTGCAATACATGTATAATAACACAACTGTGGCGATTTTCATTAGTGATTAAATTTTGTCAGCTGAGGTGCTCAGCATGATGAAGATTTTTCTTTATCCTAAACTATGGTCACGAAGTTCGCATTAAAATATAGGCAGCCCCTTACCTCTGGCGAACGATCGATGAGTTCGCTTTCCCAAGTGGGTGTGTTATACACTAAAATTAAATGTCAACGATGTGCTTTCAACAGACGCAAACTGGGACAAAAAGTGATAAGAGTGTTCTCTGCGTACGTAAGATTCCCTATTTCTTAAAAAAATAGTCATAGTGAAAAATGTGTCTATAGGTAAGATTTGTATAACGTATGGAATGTAAAAAGACAAGTATTACAACATAAAAAATGAAAGTCCCGACAGTAATATAACATCAAAGACAAAACTTGAAACGTCTCCCTAGAAAAATTTATGAATTACTGTGCTGATAAACCTCTTACGTTATTTGATTTTCAAACAGTTGTCCAGAACTGAACGTACTCAGACATTTCTCTCTTTACTTATTCTGATCAACACTAAACTGACACACAATATTTTTAACGCAACGCAATCTGACTTTCAATAATCCCTACAAAATAATGGCCCTGTCTAACAATAACCTATACCTTTCATGAATCACTTACCTCACAAAAATCTTCGCTCGAACTACTGCAATACAGCGAGCGCCAATACTGCCAGCTAAATAAAAGATTCGAACTACTGAAGGCACTAACTACTGATAGGCATAGTTAGCGAGTGAAAGATTTTGATAGAGAACAAACAATGTATTTACCTTAATAGTGTTCAAAAGTAATTATATATATATATAAGTTCATGACATCCAGTCTTATAAATTTCCTTTCTCTGATGGACACACGTCCAGATCATCCACTCTCAAAACTCCGGCATCTCTCTCTGCACATCCACCACTGCTGGCGGCTCACCTCCAACTGCACCACGCTACGCACTTTTAACAGCCAACTGCCCAACACTACAATAGCGAATTCCAACAATGCAAACCAGCCACAGACTGCATACAGCACAGCCAGTGATTTTCATATAGAGCGCTCCGTGGCATTACCAACATAAAAACCTAAACAGTCTACTTACAAACTTAGCTTTGAGCTGTGAATGGTAACATTTCGAATGCAGAGAAATGAACCTCTGTGTTGAAACACTGTAGTGGATGGTACTCACTGCCAATAATATCAATGTGATTTAAAACATGCGTTAAAATGTTCACTTCTGAAAATTATTCTAAGGAAAACAATTTTCCGAATCATTCCGTCGTGACTGACTGAGAATTTTGTAATAGCCTCATTTTTAACTGCGACAAATGATGCCCAGAGGTGTTGCCTTTCTCTGTATTCTCATTGCCAATCCACGATAGTGAGAGGGCGGTCGAAGAGGAGGTAGCAGGTTGAAGTGGGTGAAATCTCGCCCTCAAATTTCAGGACATACGTTGTCTTGGAGTAGCGGTGTTCGAAACTGGCCAGTCTCAATTTTTTTATAACACTCATCAGGAATGGAGGCCAAAACTTTCGACGTAAGATTTTGTCCCCCTGCTGACAACAGCTTTGTAAAAGAGGGTGGAGAAGTGGACAGAGGACAGGACACTTTTCTTGCTCTATTGGTATGAATTTGCCCCTTAAAAGAAGCAGAATCAGCAATGGATGACGGTATGAGAATGCAGAAGGCTAAGGCTATGGTAATCAATGAATTAGAGACACATCATACGTATGTATCCATTGGCAGAACATTCTGGATTAGTCACCCATTCGTCTCTCCGGGAAGAGACTGCTAATTGGGTGACGACAATGAGAAGAAGATAGGATAACCAACGGACGTATAACGTGCAACAAATCGGTGCTTGGAATGTCGGAAGCTTCAACGTAGAACGAAAGATAGAAAATCTGAAAAGGGAAATGCAATGGCTCAATCTTAACAAAATGGACGTCAGTGAAGTGAAATGGAAAGGATTTCTTTTCTGAAGACTGTACGGTAATATCAACAACAGCAGAAACTGATACGACGTGAATAGCATTCGTTATGAATAGGAAAATTGGGAGAGAGTGAGATGCTGGAAACAGTTCAGCCAGAGAGTGGTGTTCAGCAGATTCGACAGCAAACCAGCGCGAACAACGATAATTCAACTGTACTCCGGACCGAGACTCGAACTCGGGACTTTTGCCTGTCGCGGGTAAGTGCTCTAGCAACTGCACGATTCACAACCCGTCCTCACAGCTTCACTGTACGCCGGAACGAGTCTCGAATTCGAACTCGTGAGTTTGAAAATCGGTCCGGAGTACAGTTTTAATCCGCCAGGAAGTTTTATATCAGCACACGCTCCACTGCACAGCGAAAATTTCATTCTTGAAACATCCATCATGCTGTGGCTAAGCCATGTCTCCGCAATTCCCTTTCTTCCACAAATGGTAGTATTGCAAAATTCGCAGAAGAGATTGTGTGAAGTTTGGAAGATAGGAGATGTGGCACTGGCAGAAGTGAAGCTGTAAGGAAGTGTCGTGAGTCGTGCATGGGTAACTCAACTGGTAGAGCACTTCCCCACGGAAAGCAAACATCACGAATTTGAATTTTAATCTGCCACGAAGTTTCACATCAGTGCACACTCCGCTGCAAAGAGAAAATTTCACTCTGGAACGATAGTTTACTTATACATGCCGACGTCGCTAGCAGAAGGTGAAGAGATAGAGAAAGTATATGAGGTTATTGAACGGGTAATTCAGTACGTAAAGGGAGACGAAAATCTCTTAATCATGGAGGGATTATAAGGTGCTTGTAGAGGAAAAAATAGAATATAAAGCTTACCACAGAATATTGGCAGTGGGAATGAGAGAGTTGTAAGACTGAGCTATGCAGAATATTGCTTATGGTAATAATAAACACTCTGTTCAAGAGTCACTAGCGGAGGGAGTATACTGGGCAAAGACCCAGTCAAGGCTAAGCGGCTGCAGGAAAACTGTGGGGAAACTGAAAAAGAAATCATACTTGGAATGACTGACTCAGCATATAGAAAAGTCACAACAACCTTTAGTGAAATTAAAAACGAGGGTGGTAATATTAAGAAGGCAATGGGAATTCTATTCTTAAACGCAGAGTAGAGAGTGGACATGTTTAAAGCGCACATTGAAGATCCCAGTGGGAGGATCTGTCTGATGCGACAGAATAAAAACTGGAGTCGATATGGTACAGGGAATCCAACATTACACACAGAATTTAAAAGAGCTCTGAAAGATATTAGACAAAATAAGGCAGCAGACATAAATCACACGGAATCGGAATTCCTAAAATAACTGGGGGAAGGGACAACGAATTCTTTGGCTGGTGCACAGAATCTATGAGAATGACGGCATACAACTGGACATTCGGAAAATATCATCCAAGCAGTTCCGAAGAAAGCAAGGGAATCAAGTGCAAGAACTACTGCATAATCAGTTTAGCAACCAAGCTGCTGACAAGAATAATATGTAAAAGAACGGAAAAGAAAACTGAGTATCTGTTAGATGACGACCAGTTCAGGAAAGGTAAAGGCACGAGAGGGTAAGTTCTGACGTTGCCATTGATAAGAGAAGCAAGACTGAAGAAAAAAAAAAAAGAAAAAAAAAACAAGAAATTTTCGTACGATTAGTCGGCTTACAAAACGCGTTCTATGATGTAGAACGGTGCAAGGTGTTCGAAATTATGAGATTAATAAGATTAATCTATAGAGAATGGCGAGTGTTATACATTGTGTACAAGAATCAAGAGGGAATAATGTAGTTGGAGGACCAAGAAGGAAGTGATCGGATTAGAAAGGGTGTAAGAGAGGGATACTACCTTTCGCCTCTTCCGTTCAATCTATACATCGAAGAAGTAATGAAATGACGGAAATAAAAGAAAGATTTAAGAGTGGGATTAAAATCCAAGGTGAAAGACCACCAACGATAAGATTCGCTGATGAAATTACGGTCCTGAGTGAAAATGAAGAATTACAGGATATCATGAATGGAGTGAACATTTTAATGAGTCAGAACGTGGGTGGTGAATAAAGCGAAAAAAGACAATAGTAATGAGTAGTTGCAGAAAAGAGAATGTCGAGAAAGACCATCGAAACTGATGATCACGAAGTTAAGGAATTCTCCTACCTTAGAAGCAAAGAGGACACGAAAAGCAGACCAGCTCAGGCAGATAGGACATTCCTGGTCAAGAGAAGTCTACTGCCATCACATATAGCCCTTAATTTGAGGAAGAAATATCTGAGAATATACGTTTGGAGCTCAGCATTGTGTGGTAGTGAATCATGGACAGTGAGAAAACTGGAACAGAAGAGAATCGCAGCGTTTGAGATGTGGTGCCACAGAAGATTGTTGAATTCTAGGCGGACTGATAAGATAAGGAATAAGGCGTTCCTACGCAGGATTGATAATGAAAGGAACATATGGAAGACACCGAGGAGAAGATAGAACAGGATGATAGGAAATGTGTTATGACACCTGGAAATAACTTCCAGTTTACCACAGGAAGCTGTAGAGTGTAAAATCTGAAAACAAATTGGAATACATTGAATAAACAACTGAGGACAAGCGTGCAAGCGCTACTCTGGTATTCTGAGACGATTGGGTTGGCCTAGGAGAGAAATTAATGGTGGACTGGCCGCATTAAACCAATCAGAAGTCTTGAGAAAAAAATAACCGAAAGAAGAAACCTTTTTCTGGTAAACGAAGCTGTTACAAACTGTCAACCCTACCATTACACGTTTAATTTCTTTTCTTTTTTCTCTTTTTATCAACACTTTTTACCAGCAAGTTTCAAATTCTTGTTATTTTTATTTTTCCATGTTTCGTTTCTTCCATGTCTCATTTCTGGGGTGTTCTGTGCTATATTTAACGTTTATTGTGTCGAAGGAAGTTGTTCTTTGTTATGCCTAGCTAAATTATTTGATCAGATACCAATTTATTACATTTAATTTCTCGCTACATCGACCACCATTGCGATGTAGCATCGGTGCCAATCGAAACGGAAGTCCGAGTTTCAATTGTTGGAGACTCCATAGGATGTTCCTGGTATGATAAAGAGTGGAACAGCGTTTTACTGCAAGTCGTGAGCCTGAAAGAGAATCTACACAAGCACATACATAGCAACAAAAGCGTGAAGTCGAAAGTTTTATGCACCCGGTTTTGATTCAAACGTTGTTATTTACCCTTCTTTTCACCAAATTGACAGATATACGAGTAGCTAAATAATTTTGTCCGCAACTTGTGCTCTTCTACTTCTTTTCTAAACTAACAGTAATAGTAAACTTTTTATTCGATGTAAAATGTTGTGGTACTTAGCTACTTATTTTTGCACATCTGCATCTACTGCTATATTGCTCAAGCCACTTTAAGGTGTGTGGCAGACGGTAGTTTGCGTACCACTTTCAATTCCGCCATTCCTTTTCCAGTCGACAAAGCTGGTAAACTTCTGTGTGACCTTAAATCTTTCTAATTTGATGTTAATTATCTCATCGCCACGTATAAGTTTTAGGAAGCAATATACTCATTGACTCCTCTGGAACGTATGCTTTCTGATCTTTAACAGTAACCAACTTTGTGATGCAGAAAGCCTCTCTTGCAAAGTTGTTGGCTGAACTATTTTTGTTTCAGATGATTTATACTACCTTTTCAGGAAGTTCTGAGACTGATTCTGTTCCTGGCGTACAAGTGAAGTCAGCGCAGAAACTATGGTGGAAGCCTGAAGTAACAACAGTAAACAACAGGTGTGCATTCGTCCAGTCAGTCTTGAGCAGGCGGTCTTAAGTAGTGGATGTGCGACCGTAGTGTGTCAAAGCTGTTGTGCCACTAATCGGTATGGAGCAACAAATTGAGCTTATGTAAATCAGGTGTTCAAGACGTTATCCAGAATGTTCTGAAGAAGAGAAACGTGCAAAGTTTGTGCCACACACCTTGACTTCGAAACAGGAAACATTGATGCACTGACTGCTTCCGCGAGTTGACTGAAATGAAAAACGTGGATATTTTCTTTCTGGAAAAGAATTTTCTCTGATATTTCGCCAAAAACCGAATAAGGTGGGAATTCGATGCGCGGGTTGAACAGCGTCCCAAATAAGGACGTTACTGACAGTTTCAGATAGTTGCAGAAACGCCCTGTGAGTTGTACTGAAATTGGAGAGTTGGCGGGGAGGAATGATGAATGGAGAGGGAGGGAGAGAAGGAGGCTACACGGGACGCCTGAAGCACTATAACCACCACATTAGCCTTTCTCTATTCTGTTTTTATTAATGTAGTCTCAAAGCTTCAGAATTGACAGCATATGTACATGTCAGCTATGTTTTCAGATATATACACTCCTGGAAATTGAAATACGAACACCGTGAATTCATTGTCCCAGGAAGGGGAAACTTTATTGACACGTTCCTGGGGTCAGATACATCACATGATCACACTGACTGAACCACAGGCACATAGGCACAGGCAACAGAGCATGCACAATGTCGCCACTAGTACAGTGTATATCCACCTTTCGCAGCAATGCAGGCTGCTATTCTCCCATGGAGACGATCGTAGAGATGCTGGATGTAGTCCTGTGGAACGGCTTGCCATGCCATTTCCACCTGGCGCCTCAGTTTGACCAGCGTTCGTGCTGGACGTGCAGACCGCGTGAGATGACGCTTCAACCAGTCCCAAACATGCTCAATAGGGGACAGATGCGGAGATCTTGCTGGCCAGGGTAGTTGACTTACACCATCTAGAGCACGTTGGGTGGCACGGGATACATGCGGACGTGCATTGTCCTGTTGGAACAACAAGTTCCCTTGCCGGTCTAGGAATGGTAGAACGATGGGTTCGATGACGGTTTGGATGTACCGTGCACTATTCAGTGTCCCCTCGACGATCACCAGTGGTGTACGGCCAGTGTAGGAGATCGCTCCCCACACCATGATGCCGGGTGTTGGCCCTGTGTGCCTCGGTCGTATGCAGTCCTGATTGTGGCGCTCACCTGGACGGCACCAAACACGCATACGACCATCATTGGCACCAAGGCAGAAGCGACTCTCATCGCTGAAGACGATACGTCTCCATTCGTCCCTCCATTCACGCCTGTCGCGACACCACTGGAGGCGGGCTGCACGATGTTGGGGCGTGAGCGGAAGACGGCCTAACGGTGTGCGGGACCGTAGCCCAGCTTCATGGAGACGGTTGCGAATGGTCCTCGCCGATACCCCAGGAGCAACAGTGTCCCTAATTTGCTGGGAAGTGGCGGTGCAGTCCCCTACGGCACTGCGTAGGATCCTACGGTCTTGGCGTGCATCCGTGCGTCGCTGCGGTCCGGTCCCAGGTCGACGGGCACGTGCACCTTCCGCCACTGGCGACAACATCGATGTACTGTGGAGACCTCACGCCCCACGTGTTGAGCAATTCGGCGGTACGTCCACCCGGCCTCCCGCATGCCCACTATACGCCCTCGCTCAAAGTCCGTCAACTGCACATACGGTTCACGTCCATGCTACCAATGTTAAAGACTGCGATGGAGCTCCGTATGCCACGGCAAACTGGCTGACACTGACGGCGGCGGTGCACAAATGCTGCGCAGCTAGCGCCATTCGACGGCCAACACCGCGGCTCCTGGTGAGTCCGCTGTGCCGTGTGTGTGATCATTGCTTGTACAGCCCTCTCGCAGTGTCCGGAGCAAGTATGGTGGGTCTGACACACCGGTGTCAATGTGTTCTTTTTTCCATTTCCAGGAGTGTATGTTCCCTTTGCTTTGCTTTGCCTTCCGGCTGCTTATACATGTTGCCATTAAATGTAAAATAATCGTAATTTGGGGTTAGCTGGAGGAATTCCATTAATTTATTAGCAGAACTCTGTGCATTCAAGTTCCTTTGTGTTTCATTATGTTCTTCTGAATAACTGATACAGCTTGTTGTACATATATGTATGACTACAGGCTTGCAATGTCCCGTGATAAAATTTGAGCTTCTTGACGGAGATTTCTGGCTTTCTTCAGCCAATGCCATGCTAATTTTTAAGAAACGTGTTGTTTCATATGTATAATCTTTATCAGGATTTTATTTAGTTTCTGTGACAGTTTCTGGGCTGGGCTGTGTATATAGAGTTGACTACTGAACTTACTGGATTGCCTTCTTAGTTTATTTTGGGTCTTAAGTGTGGCTTCTTTGGGTTCACGATATGATGCATTTCTTTCGTGTTTCGGTAAAGAGGAAAAGTCTATTCTTTAATTCCACCTTAATTTCACAGCTACAGCAGAGCAAGGACTTTCCTTATGGGCAGCTGTTAACCAAGTAGATATCAGCACCAAAAAATATTGAATACAGAATGTGAGACAGCGTACGTAAGCACTCCCAAGAGATAATCCATTAGGAACAGTTGAACATTTGCAATACGCATAACAAGAAATTGCAGAGTTTGAGATCCAATCAAAATAACAGTTCTAATCACGCGATGACCGAAAACAGCACGCACAAATTTTACAGCAGTTCGGTGGACCACACAGACATTAAAATGAGTCTAAGGAAAAACACTTTATTCCACAAAGGTCCAAAATACAAATAAACCCCAACATACAGAACGATACACATATACTGATTATAATTGCAACTAAAACTGTTGTTGGTAATGCAACATTCAATGCCAGTGCAGAAGCAGTAATGGGTCAGACATAAAGTATCTTTGGGGGGAAACGGAAAGAGTAGTTTGGATCTAAATAAACAGTAAGTGATACAAAAGCCTTGAAATTCTTGAGTAATAAATTGAAAATCAAGAAATCCAAGTTACGGAGGCAGACGTAAGTATTTAACTAGTCGCAATTAAAGGAAGAGAGTAGGTGGACAAACGGAGTACATGTACAAATGCTAATGATATTCAGCACATAAAAATGATAGAGCAAAACCAACTCAAAGTTAATTAGTTATTAGGATGAAATTTGCTCCATACAGGAAGCATTGCTGTAACCGTGGCGTGCTGCAGTTTGGCAGTGGAGAGTGCCACCTGTGTGCCACACTTAAGTGCTGATCACACAAACGAGACTGGTTTAAGACTTACATTGCTTCAATCCAGCAAAGTGCTAATCACAGTAACTGAAAATTCTCTGTGATTCCAAAGCTGTTAAAAGCAAATGAGTAATTCTCATCAATCTTTTGTGATGTAAGTTGATCCTACTTTCTATCACGCATATACTGTTCCTTCGTGGGTCTCCTGGTACAATGGGACACCGTCAAAATGAGTACAGAATGCAGTAACGCAGAAGAAATCGGTCACATTTATTATTTGTGGGTCATCTAACCTAATTCGTTGCAGGGCTAGAGAAAAGCGAATTCATACTTATTCTTCAAAGCCACGTCTTTTTTCTCTTCAAATTGTGTCACGATTCAATAAATGTTTTCTCAGAGTGAATCTATGTACCGTATTTGGTGCCCAAATAAGAAACAAATGACACAGTGAAATACACGCTGATGTGCTCCAAAGTATGAAATAATTGCTTCATCGAAGCTCACTTGAGACGCATTGGTCTGCAAACAAGTGGTAGATACTTGTAATTGCTTTGGAACCGCAATTGGCTTTCCGAAATCTGAACAGCACATAAATAAAGGAAGAACTGGATCCAATAAGTAAAGACACTTGTTGCGTAACTTATTTCTCCAATTGTGAGCTCCTCAGAGCAAAGGCAGAATAGCGGTAAAAAGTGACACCTACTCCATCGGCTGAGCGAAAACGGCTCCAGGCCGTGACGAGGCACCTTTCTCTCTCTCTCAGTGTGACCTCACGGCCATGAGTCTCCCCACCATCTCTCCTCGAACTCTCCGTTCCCAGAAAACCAGGGTTTGGAGTGGAGGATTCACAACTTTGCCAAAGTGGTGGTGACCAAGAATTACTCTCAACACGCTGAACCGCAAGGGAAGCTTGCCAAAAAATCTTCAGTATCACTTACAGTATGGCCAGAGGTCAGTACACTGTACACGCTGCGTCACTACAAACTGCTTCAGAAATTCATGCTACGGTGACCATACTGATGTTCTTCTGATTGGCTGACGCCATCTGGATGGTTAGATTCTGGAACTTTCCACAGGGAATGCGACAAAATGTCGGTGTCATGTATTTGCAACCGCCAACAGGAAATGCAGATTCATAATGCAAGAACTATTCAGCGGAGCTTTGGTGACTGATAAGCCATTAACTATGTATTTCCCTCTAGCATAGTTACGATCATTAATCTGTCAATTTTACCTGTTATCGCAAAGTGACATGTGAAGGTAGTGTGACAAAAGACTACACACTTCCCATTGTTCTCAGGATTTCGAACTTGTCCAAACTCTTAAATGCTTTTTTTACATTCGTACACTATGAACATTATTCTACGTGGCACACCCGTACTAATCACTGTATCGTTCTATTGGCGCTAGCTGATGTGTCACAACAGAGCATTGACCCAAACTGGGAGGTAGAGATGTTCATGTCGTACGTGATGATGCACTAGACAACTGTTTCACCACACCGCGTACGAACTGTAGGCCACGAGGAACCCACACTACAAGTCACTCTGTTGACTGTGCTGGGAGCGTGGCTGCAACAGTGGCAGCCTCGTGGCACAGACCGCACACTGCGAGCGGACGTCAGGTGGTCCGTGGGCCGTGGTCTTTCCCCGGGCCTGTCGTAAAGCCCGCGGGCTGCGGCTGGGTCGGGCTGGCTGCCTGGATGGCTGAGCGCCGCTGCTCCTCCGCGCCCCGCAATAAATCTCCGGCCGTGCGCCCGGCATCAACTTCCAGCCGTAAAGCTCTCTGTCGCCGAGACGCGCATAAATCTCTCATTTAATGCGCTGCTCTGGTAGGGCTGTTCGAAATCGATGCCGCCAGCGGGGCGACGTTTTGCTCTCAGTTTTTAGTTGTTGGTTCCGTGTCCAGTCCGACAGTTAATGCTGACACACTTTGATTACGCAGCCACTATAAATCAAGACAGAAAGGAATTAAAAGTATTAGCTGCCAGTGGGCATTGGTTTATATCAATAGGGTAAGCTGAAAATTTGTGCCAGAGTGGGATTCGATCCTGGGCATTCTGATTACTTGGCAAATGCACCGACCACTATGCCTATCGGACACAATGGTCACCACCGTGCCTCCTGTCAGACCCAAATTCTCATACAACACGCGACTGATGTAGTGTCAATGCTCATTAACATTATTACTCGGCCGGCCGGAGTGGCCGTGCGGTTCTAGGCGCTACAGCCTGGAGCCGCGTGGCTGCTACGGTCGCAGGTTCGAATCCTGCCTCGGGCATGGATGTGTGTGATGTCCTTAGGTTAGTTATGTTTAAGTAGTTCTAAGTTGTAGGGGACTGATGACCACAGTAGTTAAGTCCCATAGTACTCAGAGCCATTTGAACCATTATTACTCGTGGCATCTCGCCAATTCCTGTAAGACTTCGAGCTTGGTGTGCGTCGGCACTGAAGGGGATTTGGATCTGGCGATAGGTGTGCTAGGGAGTCTATGTGGTTGTGGTGACCACTGTGGACGCATGGCGTAATGGTTAGCGCATCGGCCTACTAAGCGGAGACGAAGACTGTCTTATTAATATACGTCAGTGTCTACTAGCAGCTAATATCTAATTCCTTTGGGTCTTGATTGATAGTGGCTGCAGGATCAAAATGGTGTCTGCAAGCACCACAAATACGTATAATTAAGGCGACGACGGCCAGTGCATGTGCTTGAAAACTTACGGGACTCGATGAGATGCCATGAGTAATGAGGGTAATAAGGAGGGGCACTGCATAGGTAATCTGTGGTACAAGTTGAGAATTCGGATCTGACAGGAGACATGCTAGGGTAGTGCATAGGGTTGTTGTGACCACTGTCTGGAAGGTGTAGTGATCAGAGCATCAGCAGGAAACTCGGGTTCGAATCCCTCTCTGGGACAAATTTTCAAATTTCCCCATTGATATAAATCATGCATACTGGCATCTAATGTCTTTAACACCTTTGTGTCTTACTGCTGATTCGTTTCCAAATAAGAACGAATAAATAAAAAAAGGAATGAAATCATTTTGCAAGTGTGTCGACTGTCACAAGACTAGTGGTATCGGGTAGTAAAGATAGGAGAGAAGTAAGTGAGATACATCGTCTTATGAAAATACACATAATGTAAATTAAAATAAAACCTTGGTTTCACTCGTACAAATTCTAAAGTTTGACGTACAAGGTACTGTATGCAGTAGAAAAATTGATTGTGATATGTGCATAGAACACTTCTTATTGGATTCAAGTCTTACAGTTGTTGCAAAGTATTCGCAGTGGTCAGCATTCATTAAAGGCTGAAACTGTATGTGAGAATGACACACGGCACCCTGCTACAGACTTCCTGGGAAACTTCCCTTACAGACACGAGCTGTTCAAGAGGAGAAATTTTTCACTGTTACTAAATATACCAAGCGAGATGGCAGAGTGGTCAGTACATCGGACTCGTCTTCGGGAGGCGCAGGGCTCATAACCGTCGACGTGTGATTCAGATTTCAGGTGGCAGTGATATTCCTAAATCAAACTAAGTAGCATACCTCTAATCCAAGCCAAATGAAGCGTAATTATTTAGTAGAGTGAATCGACAAAAAGGAAACTTATAAAGAGGATGTATGCATATAGTGACAGTGCTTCAAAGTTGCACTCCGCAATAACAACAAATTACAATTTCACCTTTTATTCACTTGATAGTTTTGCGTGTAGTCTATCAGTACGTTGATTCCGCTTCGAAAAAGAGGAAAATCGTGCGTACGCTGGGCACAGACATAAAAGTACATTTAAAGAGAAATCGCATCACGAAGGAATTATCCGAATGGGACGGAAATAGATGAATTTGATGGACATGTACAGAAGAACAATTTCAGAAAGAAATGGATGATTTATTCAAAAGAAAGAGTTCCAGAAATAGAACAAACCAATAACGTGTCGATGCACTTCTGCCGCCCTATGCAAGCAGTTTTTCGGCTTGGCACTGATTGATACAGTTGTTGGATGTCCTCCAGAGGAATATCCTGCCAAATTCTGTCCAATTGGCGCGTTATACCGTCAAAACTTCGAGCTGGTTGGAGGGCCCTCCCCATAATTTTCCAAACGTTATCGCCTGGAGAGAGACCCAGTGAACTTGCTGAACAAGATGGGATTTGCCAGGCACTAAGAAAAGCAGTAGAAACTCTTACCGCGTGTGGGCGGGCATTATCTTGCTGAAATGTAAGCCCAGGATGGCAACAAAATGGGGTATACAGTATCGTCGACGCATAGCTGTGCTGTAAGGGTGTCGCGGAGGTCCTGCTTTGAAATGAAATGTCACTCCAGGCCATCGCTCCCGGCTGTCGGACCGTATGGTGGGTGACAGTCGGCCTGGTATCCCTCCACTGTCTGGGTCCTCTCCAGGCTAGTCTTCGGCATGGAATCGCATTGACTGCAATAGAACTGTCTCCAGTGCAGAGTGTCGCTTCGAACTGAGTCCAGATGGGCAGCGAAGACGTATATGCAGGCGCCCTGGACAGCGATAGTGCACCAACCTGACTGTGGCCCGCCATACGGCGCGACAACCGGGAGCGATGGTCTGGGGTGTCATTTGTTTGCATCGCAGGACCTTTTTGGTTTTGCCTTCATACATCCATATTTAATCTGGATGAAGGTGGGACACAGCTGGTATAATTTTTATTAACAATGAAATTCCTCCAGCTGTACTTAAGAGTTTTAATTTACTTCGCTACTAGTTTCGACGTTGCGTCAACACCATCTTCAGGCCCGTACACTTTGATGAAATCAGTTGTGTGTGGCTCAGTCTAGAAGTCCGCGGTGAGACCAACACGTGCTCCACATGGATGCCGGCAGTAACTAGTGTGAAGTTTAAACCAGTCGGGCCTGAAGATGGCGCTGACGCAACGTCGAAACTAGTAGCGAAGTAAATAAAAAATCTTAAGTACAGCTGGAGGAATTTCATTTTTAATAAAAATTTTTGGTTTTTATCCACCGTATCTTCACAACACAGCAGTACGTCGACGATATTCTACGTCCCGTTTTGTTGTCCATCACAAACCATCCTAGGCTTACATTTCAGCAAGATAATACCCGCCCAAACACAGCGAGAGGTCTACTGCTTGTGTTCGTACTTGGCATACACTTCCTTGGCCTGAAAGCAGAACATCTGGAGCATTATGACCAGGGATTTTGACGATGGAACGAGCGAATTGGACTGAATTAGGCACGATTTCCCTCAGGAGAACATCCAGCAACTGTATCATTCAGTGCCAAGCTGAATAACCGCTTGCATAAGGGCGAGAGGCGAACCAGCGCGTTATTGAGTTGCTCGATTTATGAACCTCTTTGTTTTGAATAAATCATCCAATTTCTCGGAAATTTTAATCATTTGTTCGTTCATGTACATCACATCTACCTATGTCCGTCCCGATTACGCTAATACCAGTCACACGCTGCTAGTTATATATTCCTTAGATCGTATGAACGGTTTTTTCATTGAAATGATGTGTAACGATTCCGCGTGCAGGATATGTATGCCTGATTAGCTTCAGTAGACTGCTACATGTTGGCCGTTTACAAATTCCTAAATGGTACATTGGCTTACATTTGACATAAATTAACATATTTTTCAATCTTACTCATTCAACTACAGTTAAAGTTAATTGTTGTATTCAGTTTACCGATTGTTAAATAAAAATTCCCTTATAGATTACGAGCTGCTCAAAAGAAATGGTTCTACGTCATATTTAATATTTGTACCATCACCTGTGAGACTTTTCCAGTACCGGGGGAATTGTAAAAACCTCTCTTCTTAAAGCTTATTGAACTCCTTTTGAGCCACTGACATCTTTTATAAAGACTGCTAGTAGTTGTTGACACCGTTATTCTTTTCTCAAATTGTGATGGATCATTTATGACGAATTTCATTACCGAATACGTAGATTGTAAAGTTGCAGTTAAAATGTCTAACACATTTAAGAGATAAATACAACATGGCTGTAGGTGAACACCAAATTTGGTGTAGTACCAATACCTTCCGGAACTTACGAAGTACTGCATATAACAGTATCTGTAACTTATGGATGTGATCGGATGCACCGAAATCTTTGATTTGAGTTACTTTCTCTGCGAGTATTTTCACATACCGTACACCGGGTATACTTCGACAGATATTCACACTCAAATGTGATTATCATGACTGTTTCTTAGCTTCTGTTGTATTCATGTGAGTGAACGTAAGTGCTTGTATGAAAGGATTATGTTCTAGTTAGTACAATATTTTCTCTGAAACAGAGGTATTAATGAAACAAAAAAAAATGTAGGTGGTCCAAGTTCCCATGGTGAAACGTGGGACTTAGGGAAAGCAGGAAGTTATGGACGGGGCCTAATCAGTTACCGTTGGATGTACAGAAAACACTTTATTTTTAAAAAACCAAAACTCTCAAAAACAATTTTTAAAAGGTCTTATTACATTGGCAGCTGAGAGCCTTATTAGAAGAATTGCAAGATTTTGTCAGCTGAAGGCCACAAGCAGTGTTATAAACAATTAACGGTTGAAGTCCAGAATTACAAGTGGGGAAAGCAAAAAAAAATGTTTAAACATTAGGGTAGATTTCAAACAATTGTAACAACTTGTCCAAATAAGATGGAGTGATCCACAGACAGTGCTCCCTGGATCGACCTGAGGAAGGTGACTACAGCTATGTAAGCGGTGAGACAGGCAGCCAAGAGTTGTACTCATGTAACAGGATTGCAACTGACACTAGGGGTAGCAAATCCGCCTAACGTCCGATCACCGGTAAACCGGTACACCGGTACAACGATTTTTAGGCAAGGGCGAAGAGACGGACAGTACCACGTCTTCAGAAACACACACAAGGCTGAAAGAAACACGAGATCTAAAGTAGACCTCCCATAATCATATGCACAGTACAACTCAAGAGGCTGTCGAACCACACGCCGTGTCCGACAGCATCAACTCGGCGAGGAAAGGTATACTGCCTGAAAAGTATGCTAACCTCCAGGGCAGGTAACTGGGGCGTTAGCGGCCACAAGGCAGAAAATACCTATGGTTGCACTTCACTAATAAGAATAATACTAAATCCAAACTATCATGAAGGGGTAGAAGGTTGCTAATAGCTTCCACCAACCTGACAGACTCCACTTATTGCGGCTGGTCTGGCTCTGAGCACTATGGGATTTAACTTCTGAGGTCATCAGTCCCCTAGAACTTAGAACTAGTTAAACCTAACTAACCTAAGGACATCACACACATCCATGCCCTAGGCAGGATTCGAATCTGCGACCGTAGCGGTCACGCGGTTCCAGACTGCAGCGCCTAGAACCGCTCGACCACTCCGGCCGGCGCGGTTGGTCTCACCGACCCTTGGAGCAGCAACGTGCAAACAACAGCGAGATCTCAAACATTGGAGGTTTCACTACTGGATATGGTTCATTACACTTCACACGTGCAGGGTTCGGTCGTCGGCTACAGCCCCTTGATCCGACAGTGCCTGCACGGCGCCAGGGGTCCCATCCTGCCCTAGTACTGCGGACCTCCTCGCTGCCCTGTCCGAAGCCCGGAACTGTCGACACCAGAACGCAGGCAGCATTTAAATAACTGGACATTAAAAACCACACAAGATACACAGGGATCCGCGAAGACAATCGCATAAACTACTAAAACCAGTCACTGCGAAACAACAGGTACTAATTATAAGTTGGCACAAACGCAGAGAAGCCGGAAGCGGTCGAAAAACCAAATGCACGTCGTCCACTGCGACGACCGACCGAACGACCAACCAATGGTCTTCCCCACTCAAGTCAGGCATGGAAAGGATCCCAGTATAAATCGCCGACTGACAGCTTATTGCCATGAGGGCACTTCGACAGGCTCTCTCTCTCTCTCTCCCTCTCTCTCTCTCACACACACACACACACACACACACACACACACACACACACAGAGGTGAAAGTTGCACTGCTCGAATATTCAGCTAAAACTCTGAATGCCGTCCTTGACGTGGTCGTGCACTCTCGCGACCACATCCTTCCGTCGGACAGTGCATGTGTGTCGCCAGTGGTCGGGCGAGTGCTAGCTGTCCGGATCTCACTGCTGCTCCGTCCCAACTTGACTGTCCACGATACACGATGACCCGGAAATACTAGAAGCCTCTCCAAAGATACCACAGTACGTCCTATCGATAAGCGCTGCTTCTGCCACTCGCGGAAAGACAAGGCGAGCAAACGTACTGGCGCCAGTGAACACAGTAAGAAAACAAGACGCCACTATCGCTATTACAAGATGCCAAGCTATAAACGGCATCAACGCGAGCCGCACACGGCTCACATGGACTTGCAGATACATTGACGAGCCTGTACTTCCACTACGGCTGTCAGCTACTATTCCATCTGTAGTCAATATTTCAAAAACACAATCAAACTTTGAGAACCCATAAATAAATATATTGATTAAAGTTTTCTTGAGTGCTTTATTAAACCTCATAAAAGAAAAGTCTAGTACGGGACCTGAATGAAACGATGTGTTTCACCATCAAAATTACAAATATAGTGAAAATTCTACAGTGGAGTAATATACACATATCTCCAAATTTAGCGGAGGATAATACCTTCAATTTCATCCATCTTAGATATAAACAGTAGGAAATGATGGAGTGAGCATTGGCATGATTAAGAACGTCGTAAACACTATTACTCCAGTTATCACAGACATCTTCAACCTGTCTCTTGTCAGTAGTACATATCCTACTGAGTGGAAGCAAAGCTTAATTCAACCTATACCCAAGAATGACAACCCTAAGTCGCCAGGTGACTACAGGCCGATCAGCATACTTCCTGCAATATCTAAAGCCCTAGAACACATCGTCCATGAACAGCTGACGGATTACCTCAAAACTCATAACATCCACGACAAATATCAGTCAGGCTTTCGAAAGCACCATAGTACAGCAACTGCATTAATCAAAGTAACTGATGACATTAAACATGCTATGGACAGACGTGAAGCTACCATCCTAACACTGCTTGACTTTAGCAAGGCTTTTGATACAGTTGACTTTGATATATTACTAATTGAAGTGAAGCAGCTGAATTTCTCAAACAGCGCAATACACTGGTTCGACAGCTACCTCAAAAACAGAAGTCAACAAGTCATTTGTGGGTCGGAAAAGTCATCACGGAAAAACGTGCTTTCTGGAGTTCCCCAAGGCTCCGTCCTTGGTCCATTACTCTTCTCACTGTACATTAATGATATTTCTTCAGTGATTCACTCCTGCAACTACCATCTATATGCCGACGACATCCAACTGTACATAAGTGCAAGCCCCAAGAACATTCCTGACGCAGTAGCGAGTATGAACGCAGATCTTTGCTCTGTTTCTCGATGGGCACAGAACCTAGGTCTGAAACTAAACCCCAAGAAATCCCAGGTCATACTTATATCTCATCCAAAGTTAATCAGTCGGTACTTTCGCGAAACAGTCCCTCAAATACTCCTCAATGGTACCCAACTACCATACCAAAAAACAGTAAAAGACCAAAACAGTAAAAGACCTTGGAATAATCTTGGATGAACACCTAAACTGGGAAGAACAAACAGTCACAGCTTGCCGGAAATCGCTCTCCTCCCTACATGCAATTCAAAAATTTAGAAAAATATTTCCAGTCCATGTTAAACAAAAATTAGTCCAAACACTAGTCTTGCCTAATCTTTACTACTGTGATGTAGTTCAACATGGCACAAATAATGAAAATTCGAGATGCCTCGAGCTAGTGATGAATGCTTGTGTTAGATACGTATGCAACATACGATTGTATGATCATATCAGTCCTTCATACTCCCAGCTATGTTGGATACGCCCACATAAGGCACGCGATCTCCACACGATGTGCTTACTTCATCGATTTCTTAGCCACTGGTGCCCCCAATACTTATCTTCTCACATTAAACACCTATCATCATTCCACAACCGCAATACCAGATCGGATACGTCTAGCATCTTGGCTGTACCTTTACATAACACAAAATCTTTCTCCGTGTCATTCTCCATCTCAGCCATACGACTATGGAACGCGCTCCCCTGTGATCTGCGTCTTATCCAAAATCACTCAACATTCAAGAGGGAACTTAAGACTTACATATTAGGGACGGTATAGCCACCATTGTTGTGCCCCCCTCATCTTTTTCTTTCTCCTCTCCAACATAGCTTCGAATTTTACCATTCTATTTCTCTTCCTCTAACCTATCTACCTCTTCTATATCTCTTTCACCCCATTCCATCGTCTTATGTCTCTGCTTGATGAGAATAACTCACAAGCTGCAAGAATATAACGAGAAAATTCCCAACTAGCAACAGGACTGACACTCATAAAAGAAAAATACGTTTACTTTGATATACATAGGCATTATTATTATTATTATTTCCTTCACTTTCTCAGACGTTAAGTCCGGTTAAAAATGGAGTGACACGGACCTTGATCAAGCGTCACTTCCTTTTAACTGTACGGTATGTGTTATATTGCATTTAGGAACTTTCGGGTAATTGAACATGTATCAATAATTACGGATTTCTGTAGCTGTATATATATGTTTGGATGTAGCTGTATTGCATTGATGTACTGGTGGATATTGTGTGGTATGACTCCCGTAGTTGATAGTATAATTGGTATGATGTCAACTTTATCCTGATGCCACATGTCCTTGACTTCCTCAGCCAGTTGCATGTATTTTTCAATTTTTTCTCCTGTTTTCTTTTGTATATTTGTTGTATTGGGTATAGATATTTCGATTAGTTGTGTTAATTTCTTCTTTTTATTGGTGAGTATGATGTCAGGTTTGTTATGTGGCGTTGTTTTATCTGTTATAATGGTTCTGTTCCAGTATAATTTGTATTCATCATTCTCCAGTACATTTTGTGGTGTATACTTGTATGTAGGAACGTGTTGTTTTAAAAGTTTATGTTGTAAGGCAAGCTGTTGATGTATTATTTTTGCGACATTGTCATGTCTTCTGGGGTATTCTGTATTTGCTAGTATTGTACATCCGCTTGTGATGTGATCTACTGTTTCTATTTGTTGTTTACAAAGTCTGCATTTATCCGTTGTGGTATTGGGATCTTTAATAATATGCTTGCTGTAATACCTGGTGTTTATTGTTTGATCCTGTATTGCAATCATGAATCATTCTGTCTCACTGTATATATTGCCTTTTCTTAGCCATGTGTTGGATGCGTCTTGATCGATGTGTGGCTGTGTTAGATGATACGGGTGCTTGCCATGTAGTGTTTTCTTTTTCCAATTTACTTTCTTCATGTCTGTTGATGTTATGTGATCTAAAGGGTTGTAGAAGTGGTTATGAAATTGCAGTGGTGTAGCCGATGTATTTATATGAGTGATTGCCTTGTGTATTTTGCTAGTTTCAGCTAGTTGTAGAAAGAATTTTCTTAAATTGTCTACCTGTCCATAATGTAGGTTTTTTATGTCGATAAATCCCCTTCCTCCTTCCTTTCTGCTTAACGTGAATCTTTCTGTTGCTGAATGTATGTGATGTATTCTATATTTGTGGCATTGTGATCGTGTAAGTGTATTGAGTGCTTCTAGGTCTGTGTTACTCCATTTCACTACTCCAAATGAGTAGGTCAATATTGGTATGGCATAGGTATTTATAGCTTTTGTCTTGTTTCTTGCTGTCAATTCTGTTTTCAGTATTTTTGTTAGTCTTTGTCTATATTTTTCTTTTAGTTCTTCTTTGATATTTGTATTATCTATTCCTATTTTTTGCCTGTATCCTAGATATTTATAGGCATCCGTTTTTTCCATCGCTTCTATGCAGTCGCTGTGGTTATCCAATATGTAATCTTCTTGTTTAGTATGTTTTCCCTTGACTATGGTATTTTTCTTACATTTGTCTGTTCCAAAAGCCATACTTATATCATTGCTGAATCCTTCTGTTATCTTTAGTAATTGGTTGAGTTGTTGATTTGTTGCTGCCAGTAGTTTTAGATCATCCATGTATAGCAAATGTGTGATTTTGTGTGGGTATGTTCCAGTAATATTGTATCCATAATTTGTATTATTTAGCATGTTGGATAGTGGGTTCAGAGCAAGGCAGAACCAGAAAGGACTTAATGAGTTTCCTGGTATATTCCACGCTTAATCTGTATTGGCTGTGATATATTACTTGAATTTGTTTGGATATTAAGTGTGGTTTTCCAATTTTTCATTACTATGTTTAGGAACTGTATCAATTTAGGATCTACTTTGTATATTTCCAATATTTGTAGTAACCATGAGTGGGGTACACTATCAAAAGCTTTTTGGTAATCAATGTATGCGTAGTGTAGCGACCTTTGTTTAGTTTTAGCTTGATATGTCACCTCTGCATCTATTATCAGTTGCTCTTTACATCCTCGTGCTCCTTTGCAACAGCCTTTTTGTTCTTCATTTATAATTTTGTTCTGTGTTGTATGTGTCATTAATTTCTGTTTAATGACTGAAGTTAATATTTTGTATATTGTTGGTAGGCATGTTATGGGGCGATATTTAGCTGGGTTCGCTGTGTCTGCTTGATCTTTAGGTTTCAGATATGTTATTCCGTGTGTAAGTGTATCAGGGAATGTGTATGGGTCTGCAATGTAACTGTTAAATAATTTAGTTAGATGTGAATGTGTTGAGGTGAACTACTTTAACCAGAAATTTGCTATTTTATCATTTCCAGGGGCTTTCCAATTGTGAGTAGAATTAATTGCTTGGGTGACTTCATGTTGCAAAATTATCCCTTCAGGCATTTGTGGTATCATCTTGTATGTGTCTGTTTCTGCTTGTATCCACCGTGCATGCCTGTTATGTTGTACCGGGTTTGACCATATGTTCCTCCAGAAGTGTTCCATGTCTGTTATGTTTGGTGGATTGTTTATTTTAATGTGTGTGTTATCTATTGTCTGGTAAAATTTCTTTTGGTTTGTGTTGAATGTTTGGTTTTGTTTCCTTCTATTTTCACTTTTTTTGTATCTTCTGAGTCGTTTGGCTAATGCTTGTAATTTCTGCTTCTTTTCGTCTAATTGCTCTGTCGCTTCTTGTTGTGAGATTTTACCTAATTTTTTTCGTTTTTTTTCCGAGATTTCATTATTATTATTATTATTATTATCATTATTATTATTATTTTTATTATTCTTGATTGTTATAATTATTTTTTGATTGTTATAATTATCATTGTACTACTTTTATAATCTCTATTTTTTTTCTTTAACATTAATACTGTATAACATGTTATATGTCCTAATTTTCTGTAGACACTGAAATTTGTTGAATCTGAGTATGCCTGGTTAGGTGTAAGAGAGGGCCTGAAGGCCCTTATCTTGCCAGGTAAAATAAATGCATAAATAAATAAATAAATAAATAAATAAATCCTCGTTTTTAAATGTCCATTGCAGTTAGAACTAAGGCTATTTGTCCTTCATTTATCGAGACAAGACTTGGCTCCTGTGACAGGCAAACTTTGTTCTTTGTTCTTTGTTTCCGGAGGTAATCGGCATTATATGTTGTACCTGAATCATTGCAGGAATCACAATAGCCTGCAATTTGAGCAATATGTGACTGATATTTTTAGTTTTCTTAGATGTAGGGACATTAAAAATTACAAATAGGCCTTGGTGTATGTACGATGGTTAATGTCTATATACCTTAGATCCATACTGTCATTGGCATCAACACTGTTTAATAAGTTGTGTATCTGTAATTCCGGGGTAACAATGACAAGTGGTCAAAGTAACCCCGAAACAGAGAAATCATGTACATGGCCTCAGAAGTCGTAACATAGTGGCAAATATATACGTGCGGACAAAAAACTATCAGTGCTCTGTTTTGAGAATTAATAGAGTAACATACTTTATATAGTTGAAAACAACTATCGCTTTGCCGTTAAATGTTATCGGTGTATTTTGCACAACCTGATGTTAATGTGCTTTTTCTTATACAATTACATTCGCAACATGTTCGCCAGTTCCCGTGCAAGAAGATCGGCGCTACATGCCGCCATTTTACCACCACAAATTGTATACTAAACACACAACTAAGACTCAGCAGAGAGCTGTAAGGCTTTTGGTATATGAGTGGTCAAAATAACTACGGCGGTCTAAGTACACCCGGTTTACAGTATTCATTACGTTAAACATCTCGGTGTGTATGGTATCCGGAGAGAGATGTCCCTAGTACTACATCGCTGTGTCTTCATCACTTGATGCATGATGGTTATAGGATCGTTTGTGAGTGGAACAGGGAAGGAAATGATTAGCAGTGGTCCAAGAATCTTCCGTCAAAATCGTAAGGTGGCCTGCGGAGCATCTCTGTAGACGTAAATATAGCTGTAGCTGTAGACGGGTAGCTGTAAGTAAGATACTGGCTTTGGTTCTGCTGAAGGAACTATCAAAGAATTCGCTTTTAATGTATCAGGAAAACCACAAGTAAACATTACGCAATAGGACTTGAGCGGTAATCTGAACGCCACGTCTTACCCTTCATTCCATCTCGCTAGGTGATTTTGACGACTGTACTGCCATTTATGATTGTAGACTATTAACAGGAGTCGCCTATATAAATTACGATTTTTCTCGGAGTTGTTTCATTAACAAATTAATGACCATTTAGGTTGCAAAAACGAATTACATGACTTTACAGGTAATCACTTTGTTTCACCGTAAGTGCAGATAAAATATCTTCTGCACCATCCAAAGCTTTTCGGCGTTTAACATTTGTTGATAATTTGTACTGTACTTTTAACACTGAATCTGTAAGCCTCATTACAGAAATTATATTTAATGTGTAATGGATGTAGTAATGTATTTATTTGTGAATGTATATAACATATTGTAATTGTAATGTAAATATTGTAAATTTCTAGGTAATCGCCACGGAAACTTTGTTTAACTGTACTGATAGAAACGTATGGAGAGTCTGTCGCGCTGCGAGCAGAGAGGAGACACAGCAGCTCGAGTCTTCAAGGAGTGCGGAAGTGTTTATTGGGCTCTCCCTCAAACGAGGTGTGCAGTTATGTTCGCGCCAATGTAGGCACACTTACTTTATTAATCAGCTGGTATTGAGAGCACGGTCGGAGTGGAGAGGCGGAGGAAGATGCAACTCCAACTATTGGTTCAAATGGTTCAAATGGCTCTGAGCACTATGGGACTTAACATCTATGGTCATCAGTCCCCTAGAACTTAGAACTACTTAAACCTAACTAACCTAAGGACAGCACACAACACCCAGTCATCACGAGGCAGAGAAAATCCCTGACCCCGCCGGGAATCGAACCCGGGCGTGGGAAGCGAGAACGCTACCGCACGACCACGAGCTGCGGACTCCAACTATTGCCCGTCCCATAATTATCCGTGTCTCTGATGACGACTCGTGGTACTCAACCAGCAGCAGCAACTCAGCATTGTCGTCGGCTACATTCTTCGTCGTACCCAGAGCTACAACGTGGTAAGACTACTAACCAACAGAGTATAACTGATATTGTACAGGCGTTACACAATGGCATTTCTTTCACAAACTCTGACTAACTTTCTGAATGTAACAGTTAAAAATTGTAGAGCACCTGTGTTGTCGTTTCCTCATCCATTATTACCAAGCAGAGTACGTTTACTTTCCATGCAATCACCGAGTGTCATAAAAATATGAAAATTGATTAATTATTTACTTCCAGTTTTGTTTATTTGCTAATGACCAGTTGTCTCGGTAACCGTTCATCCTTGTATTGCACAACAGAGGCTTAACGGATTTGCCATCTTGGCTATGAACTTCACTCATGTAAGGTAACGTAAAGTTTCACTGGCGAAACTAAAAAATAAAGATATAGTAAAAATTAAGATTGCGCTGTTTCATTTGTTCTGTATTTAGCTTAGCTGTGACTTCTTCTGGCTTGGTGCGTACCTTACTGTTGTTATGTTAAAAGTAAAACCTGTTGCTTATTTGCTTAAAGTAAATTCAATTCGATCTTACGATAATTAAAACCAAATTATTTGCCTTTTTCCAAATTTTGCATTAAGTTCCGCCAAGGCTACTAAAAATCATTTTCTTTACGTAACAAAGTTTTAGTTACAGATAGTCATTTATTTAACCAGCATCTTCATTTAACTTCGCTTTAGAAGTGATTAAGTAAGTGCAAACACACTGCTTTCTGATTCCTTTATTTTCTCGTGAACTGTTGTGCTGTGGAAAAGCGTGACAACCTTCTGTTGCCACGCCAGTGATTATTTGCTTAATTTTCTTTGCCAATACCTTCACTGGTATTTTTGATATTCATTCCCCTAGTGGTATTCAGTATTTTTTGAGTCACATATTATGTGGTACCTGTTTCCCCATGTGTAATTCGTGCGTGAGCGATTGCACTATATTCCACCATTCCAAAATTATCAGTATTTCGATTACATTTAGAATACGCTCTTCCTTCAGGAGGGTCTGTTATACACTTTCCTCGTACAAACCGGCGTTATTTTCCTTCGGTAACGATAGTCTTACTCACTGTAAAATGTCATTAGGCATACACGACGACGGTTATTTATATCGGAATCCAACTGACCGATTCGGAACGGGGAGATTACCGCTTTACATTGCCAGATCTGAAATCAGACAGAGCATATTCTTGATATACTTTACTGCTTTTCCATTCTTTAATGCCTGACGCTTTTGCTTTTCAGATAGCGGTTCTCGTTAGCATAGACGTTCACGTTCAAAATAATTCCTCGTGCTGATGCACTTTACCTGCCGGTAAACCTTGCCTACCGAAGGCAGCAAACACAATTGCCAATCCTTGGCTACCAAATGTAACTACAATAACGCTATATTGCTTATTCAGTGGCACTAATATCTCACAAATGTGGAACTTCCCTATTTCCTTGCCACAAATCGTTCGGCGCAGTGACCAGAAATCAGAACACAGGAGTAAAGGACTTACTTCCACTGAGAAAAACGCTACGTTTCTGTCTGCCTAAGCAATTGCAAATGGCCAAAGACATTTGTCATTCCACACTTTCTCCATTCCATTCATTCTCATGTGGGTTGAAACGAACAGTGCGAGCAACTGGGTTGGCGCTTGAGGAAAGAATAACTTTTGGAAACTGATCGTGAGCTTTACTTCTTTATCAAAACTAGTACATAGTCAGGATTTGATTGAAATTCGCAGTGTGTCTTGTATCACATTTCTACGAAACTATTACAACATGCTAATCTGAATAAATATTCACATGTTGACACGATTTATTGCTGGCAGGTAATACAGTTCCTCATTATGTGAATCAAAACAGGAAGAATTTTATGTGTAGTGGAAGGAGAAAAGTCGATTTCTGCTCAATTGTGATTGATCAGTATGACGTTTCGAGTGGAGACGATTTGTAAACAACACTTCTGCGCATCGTGGAAACAGAAAAATGTGTTACTGACGAATGTTGATTGAATTCAGATATTTATACCCCGGATATAGATGGTATACTACCTTGCTTGGTATGCATAAAGGCTCTGCTGTTGGGCTATTAACGCAGTTTTAAGCCTTGCCGTGCGCTACGGCAGGTCGAACCGCTACGTATCCTGAGGATTACGCAGGCTGCTGAATTAAACCGGGAGTTCGCAAAGCTGCTTAAGAGGCGTTAGCGATCCTCTCGGCGTCGTGGCTGGCTTAGCCAGAAGCATCTCGCAACTTCACCACACACACATTTCTGCTTGCCATCGAGAAGAGGTATCACAGTCACCTGAATATATTATTATCAGCGGTGAGGCCGAGTGAGATTTTCTGCGCGTTACATCTCAGAGTTGGCTCTTTAAATCATGCATTGATCAAGGTATAATCTTTAGGAACAGGGCATAAATTCCCAAATTCTCTTTTGACCTTTCGTTGTTTCACTGCGCCACTACAGATGTATCTAGACGGTTCGTTAAGTAAGCCAAGGCCATATTTTATGTCTATTCCTAATTACTTAAGACTTTATTCTGTTTGGCAACGTTTTGACTATAAAACCATCAATAGCACACTTCTTGGTCACGGCAACATATAGCTTTGCTTCCTTTCATGCTTTAAATTTAATGGCTCAAATCCAGGGAAAAACAGGTTACGGGACGCATTACTCACCTTCTTATAAGAAAGCACTGGCCCATTTGGAGCGCTTTAGACGGTTTAGAATAGTACCACCATGGTAATTGCATGGCGGTGCACTGCCCACATAAGTCATGGAAGCTGCAACGTTACAATTCTCATTCACACCTCTAACTTGGTCACGTAATTAAACCACCTGCAGTTATAGTTTGTCAACGCCCCTTCATAACAATGGGCAGCTACGCTGACGGATGTATTCAGCCGTAACTGTGTGAGGCTAGCGTAAGTAATTCTTCTCCATATTTCCGCACTGAGCACGCTGACTCTTAGTATACTATCCGTTAAGTGTATACTAAGGGATGCAGTACCGGTCTATTAACCGAAATAATTTCCACTGCTTCTGCTTCTCTCTTTTGCGGGTCAGGGATACAAACTCTTCAACTAATACTGACTAACAAAATTTAAGTGAAGTCTCACCAATTCGTCGTAATCCGAACTTAAATGTATCTCCAGTGCTATATAAATTACTCCACTCCATTTTGGCCTGACGCGGCAACAGTTGTTCAGTTTTCCAAAACAGAAAACAGGCTATATTGTAAGTGTTTCTATTAATAACGACGTGTTTCGCATAGTTAGGGCAACTTATGATTATCTGTAATTAGTAATAAAATTCTTGCTACATAACAGTTTCTCTCGCTAATCTTTCTAGCACCTATCAATAGGTAGCTAAGCTAAAGGTTAAGAGGTAGAGTGATTCACTTGCCTTGAACAGCAGAGACCATATTGATATGATGGTGTTAAAGTGAACAGCACGATCGTAAATATGGACATAGGAAAGCGCAAAATTACAACATAGTCCGCATAGGACTGCCTCACGTCGCCACTGAAGCAGGAGGCAATCTTTTATGTATAAGAGACTAGCATCCTTTTAGAACACTCTGTCGCCAAGATCGTAAGATTTGTTACATGTGTAACGAGTTTCAGACAGTTCAATGGCCATCTTCAGACCAACAATCAAGAAATTGTAACACGCTAGACAATGTATAGAGTCCTGAGCGCTCGCACATAGGGTACAGAAAAAAAAACCATGGTGCGGGATCTCAAGTGTGTGCTGATCCTACACTTTCTTACGTAACAAGCATAAGAAATACAAGCTATCCTGTAAGACATGAGTTTAAGAGGATACTAGACCCTTGAAGAGGCGTAAGTCCAGAATTGGAAGCCTAGAAATAACACAATGGTAAAAAATACTGTTATTGAGTCTAGACAACGCATATGTAGTGGGAAGTGGACGCCCAGTAGATCGACGTGAAAACGAAACTTAATGAAAGTGCCGAGTGGTGGCACTGATAGTGAAAAGGGACTGGAATAAAGTAAACACAATAAAATACTTTTAAAAATTTAAAAGAAGACGAACTAGTTGAACATCGAAAATGAATGTACCACTGAAACGCCATCTATTAAAATGTACGATTGACTGGCCACTCAATGTCTCTTTAAGCCCTAAATCTTTAGAGTACGAATTAGTTAATTTGAAGTACACCATCCAATCCAAGTCAAAATTTTGCAGATAATATACTCAATCTGAAGTCAACCAATACGAGTAACACAGGTGGTTCTCAGAGTACTCCTGAGTGCATCTATATCACCTCACTTTTTGTCTGTGACGTTTGTTACAGGCCCGCCAACCTCATCAAAGGCCATGGTTCTTTTCTACCGGTCACTGAATCCAGTATCAATTCATTCACAGTGAACTACCAGTGAAAGATTTCTTTCCCAACTCATGGGTCTATAAACTCTCCTGTGAACGATACAGTTTTGCTTGTGACTATATTGAACAAACAGGTAACGAGGTTAGAATCAGGTTCTTTCGCTGAACACCTTAGGGCTAGCGGTCACTGAACCGACGATCCAATCTCTCCAGATCCTACAATGGAGTACCTAAAGGGAAAAATTAACACTTTACGTAGAGTTCGAGGCAGACTAATTTCTCAATCGGCAGGAAAAGTTAAGCCTCTATGATCAACTGATCACTGAAAACAAAAATTTTTACTGATCACATGACGTGAAAATTCAGGTAGTTTTCTCCCTTTTTTGTGATTTTTTGTCTGCTCCTCACTTTTGCGGCCTCCTGTCTCCTATCACCGTGGCTTCCTATTCGCTTTTCCCACTACTCCAATGTATTTCAATCATTTGTGTTTACTCCCCCCGCCTCCACCCATATATTTACCATCTCCTATCCATCCCTCGTTCATCAGCTCCCTGCTCTCCACCTCCTTGTTCCTGTTCACTCAGTCACTTCGGTCCATCTTAATAGTCGACAGTTGACTGAAATAATTATTTTCTATGTTACCACAAATTCACCGAGCGAGGTGGCGCAGTGGTTAGCTAATTGGACTCGCATTCGGGAGGACGAAGGTTCAAACCTGTCTCCGGCCATTCTGATATAGGTTTTCCGTGATTTACCTAAATCGTTTCAGGCGAATACCGGGATGATTCCTTTGAAAGGGCACGGCCGATTTCCTTCCCATCCTTCCCCAATCCGAGCTTGTGCTCCATCGCTAATGACCTCGTTGTCGACGAGACGTTAAACAATCTCCTCCTCCACCACTAATTTTCCCACTCTTAAATTTTTACGACTATTTTATTCTATCCCGTCGTTTTTAATTGGTGCTGTTTAGCATTTACTTTATTCCAATCCTTTTTTACTATCAGTGCCACCACACATCGCTTTCAATAAACTTCATTCTCTAGTCGATCTACTGGGGGGCCCACTTGCCTCAGCGTATACGTCGCTTAGACTCTAGAACACTATTTGTTTACCACTGTGATACGCGGCTGTGGTTGCCAACCTCTCTCTGCACCGCATATTTCCATGGCTTGGTGAGTTTATTTCTTGGCTCCTGATCTTCCCCTTACGCTGATGCAATTTGTTATTAATGTTGTAAATTTACGCTTTTAATTTAGCAGTTTTCACTGACCATTTCACGCTTTCATAAGTCTGTATTTGACGTTAGCGGCTTTCGCTTTGACACCATCATATCAGTTGCTTTTAAACACTACCAATGCGGTCTCCTGTGTTCAAGTCAAGTGCTTCACTTTACTTTTCGCCTTTAACTTCGCTATCCCACTGATTGGTGGTGGATTGGTTCGTGAAAAAAACAATTATGCAACAAGAATGTTGTAACTAATTACAGATAATCTGAAGATGTGTTACCTTTCGAAACGCGTCGTTATTGAGGAAACACTTGCAAAAAAGAGTTTTTCTATTTGTGGATCCGTTGATACAGTTTCCACAGATTAAAATGAATACATTAGTTTCTTTCAATTAATATGTTTTTTAAGAAAACAATGTAGCAATTACAGTTGCTTACTTTAGTGACTACAATTAAATTTTAAAGATACTGCTATTTTGAACATATATAAAATTACAGATTTAGTCTTTGACATGTCAGAGCTTGATATCCACTACTTGTAGGTAACAGTGTTAAGCTGTTAATTTGAGGTTTTCTCGCTCATTAATGTTTTAATATTTGCTGGCAAAGAAATATTCATTCTTATGCGAGTTTTTGACAGTCTATTTTGATGTAGAATATATTTGTAACACCCCAATACGATATGATCAAGATCTCTGTCCTCGTCTGGATGTTCGCTGTATTTGGAAGTCTCTCTCTCCAATTCTGTAGAGATGTACAGGGAAACATGCGTCTCCCAACCTTATTTTAATATTAGACATTAAAAACATTTTTATGGGCGGTTCTTTTTGCTGTAAAACGGTTTTTTGGGTATAGTACGATCAACTGAAACAACCGAAAAGCTCTTTTTCTACTGCGATATTTGTCACTGAGCTACCTATTGACCATAAGCCTATTTTGTTGATATGTGTAGAAAGTCTAAATATAGACGCAGTGTAAATAACGGGTCCCTTCTTTAATACTATATATAGAAAGGCCATCTACTACGTAATTACGCCGAATACCTGAATGTCCCTTTGCTCACATTAGACGAACAGATTTATTTTCTTTGCTGGCTCTCATTTTCAGTTGTACCACATCACAAATAAATCTATTATCAGCTTTCCACTTTTAATGTTCTAATTCTTCCAAATCAGTTTTAGAATCAGACAAAATTAGTACTTTGTTTTTTGATCTCTTTTTCATTTCCAAACTTAATTACTTCTTTAACTGGTGTTACTTGTTCAGTGCAGATACTACGTAACGTTGGTAATAAAACTTTTTAGCTATCTGCAATCTACATAAGCTTGTTAAACAGCGAAGCTGTCGTAGCAATGTTCCCGATGCCACTCAGAAATCGACGATTTTAGTAACGTTACTTTTTTTAATCCATGATGAATCAGACTAAAATTCCTGACCTTTAACTATTACTCCACTTAAAATGATTTTCACTTCAGAATACAGTTTTCTCCTGCATTAAAATTCGGTTACCATAATTTGTAAATGTCAAAGATACGATCTTCATAATTATGTGTCATAATCAAACCTTCCATTCAGTAGGCTCAATTTTTGAAATAAGTTGCCACAACACCGGTGTATACTTTTTACACCACAATATTTTCACACTGGTTTACTTTTTCTTCAGTAATATCCTGGCACACTGTGCCACGTATTTCGAACAAGAAAAGTTACGTACATATGAAAAGTGAACGTGGAGGAGGTAGACAGGAAAGGAAAGGGAAGGGAAGAAACTATTGAAGTCAGCTGCGTTGGGCCCTTATACGGAATCAGCGGTGAGGAGTGAAAATGTGTGACTGACTGGGATTCGAACCGGGGATGTACCGAGCGAGGTGGCACAGTGGTCATTACACAGGACTCGCATTTGGGAGGACGAAGGTTCAATCCCGCGTCCGGCCATCCTGATTTATATTTTCCATGATTCTCTTAAATCTCTTCAGGCAAATGCCAGGCTGGTTCCTTTGGAAAGGTACAGCCGATTTCCTTCCCCATCCTTCCCTAACCCGATGGGACCCGATGGGACCCGATGGGACCGATGACTTCTCTATTCGGTCCCTTCCCCTAAATCAGCCCACCAAGCGAACCCGGGACCTCTTGCGTAATAGACAGCTGCGTTAACCACTGCGCCATCCAGACACAGCGTTTATTGCTATTTCGCGGCCTATCTCGGCACGTGTCTCGGCTGACCTACGTTCCCACTAGCGCCACCGTTCCATCAATGTCTTCCATGTTCGCTACTTTGAGATTCCTGCAAGAGGTCGAACGTGCGTTCGCACTGAAGGTAGTGGGTTCATTGCTCATCGAATCAATTATAGGCGAATCAGTTATATTATTCGTTAGTGTCAATTCTTTCGTACATGTCCGAAAGAACAGACACTACGCATTCATACAAAAGATACTTTGCGTGAAGTTTTCGTGGTGAGCGACGGTAACTGATCCGATTTTTAAAACAATACATTATTGTTTCAATATTATTAAAATCGTGCTATATACAGATAATGAACTAAGGAAACAAGCACAATGACGGCGGTATCTTCCGCTGGGGCGTGGCTGTCGGTTATGCGTCAACGAATTCCAGCTTTTAGCATGAAGCACCTGCGTCGGAAGTTGGTCATCGTTGTGTTTGCTTCTGACCGTTAATGCAACTAACAAGCCATGTAGTATTATTTAACACAATACACCTAGTTTACTGCCAAGAACATGACTTCCCATATAGCATAAAGCTCTTTCTAGGCAGGACATACTGTTGCCGCGCTTTAGAGGCAGGATGTGCTATTATCTCGATAAATGTCAGCTCGAAGTGGAGTAGTGTGTATGTGCCAATCAGTTGTACGGAATCAACGAAGTGAGTATGGTCGACGTGAAGACATGGAAGAATGACAGAAAGAAGTTGTCGCATCTGCCTGCGACGCATCATAAATGAAGTTGTCCAATTTGTTGGTGTGTCACTGTGGACTGTCCACGTGTCTACAAGAAACATTCTACCTGTCGCAGCCAGGTAACAGTAGCAGTAAATTGATCCTAATCGTAAGGATGATTGGCGAGTATCACACCTTTCGATGACAGTCTGTTTCAAGCCAAAATTTGTGGTATCACGGAACGCAGGCTCAACTAAATCAGTTTCGGATCGAACGATGTGGTGAGAATTGCTAGCAAAGGACATTTAGAGTCCATTACCTAACAAACGGCCATTGTTCACGGCTGCAAATGAAGCTGCACGTCTACAGTGGGCCAGGACTATTAAGTACACCCAGCAGGTTGGATTCACTGCAGGGCGACAGACAAACTGTGAGGTAGCAATTATATAAATAGACGTGCTGGTGACGCTAAGCAAATTACATCACAATATCAGTATTACGAAATGTATCTTGAACACAAGAATTTTTTTATTGACAGTGTCTTGGAATGTGATCCGACGAGGTGAGATGTCCCTTTACAAATGATGGAAAACGTCAAATGCACCACCGGCCCAATGAGGCGTTTGACGAGCAGTGTGTAGGGAGTGTAGTTTGGGCAGGAGTTGGTAGGAGTTGGTACCTTGATGTTCTGGAAACATTATTCGTACCATGTCTTGCCACCACTCATTTAGGTTGGTGTGAATTTAAATCTGGACGTTTGTTTCAGTGGTCTCGGTGACAAAGTGTTGCCCCCAAATGACTATTCTGTGGACTCTCCCACCTTCCAAGGTGGCAGCAGCCATGTTCATAGAGTGTGATATCACATTTTATTAAGGAAATGACTGTCAGATACTTTGCTGTGTATAGAAAAAAAAGACATTGTTTGCATATGAAAACGAATATCATCATTGCATTACCTCTGATTTTTATTTTCTCCGTTGTTGATTACAGAGGTAATGACTGAATTTGTTCTCGCTCTGATAAAGACGAAGGGAACTTATAATTGTGAATATTGCAACCCGACGGTAAAAGCTATATTCAAGGAAGAAATAGACGAGTGCTGATAAATAATTGAGAATCGAACGTAAATATTACTCTTTCTAGTATTTCAAATTATTATAGAAAGCCTCAGCTACACCACATCGACATGGAGCTGGAGAGACGCTGGGGAGATTGGCGAACGAACCTGCAAATAAACACGGCGACTTTTAAAGGACTCAAGAGCACTTAACAAGAAATCTACCACATTTCTCTGCCAACAAATTCCCGCACGACAAAACACACACACAAGACGAGTTTAGCATCGATGGATATTTCAGTACACCACTTGAAAACCAGGACTACATGCTAATATTGTCTATAAAACCATAAAATACGTAAAATACGATAAAAATAATATAAGGACAGCACACATGCGTTCCTGGTTTGACGAACTATGAAGCACGATGTCGCATCTCCGCTGGCCCGCTGCATCACCCGATTTTAATCGCAAAGGAAGTGTTTGGTACTATTTGGAACAGCGGATGACACGCAGCGATCAACATTCCGTCAACCTGATGTCTACGGGATCTGATCATTAGTGCATGAGTGGCTTCATATGGATGTAGAATACCTGAAGAGTCTTGTGTACTCTATTCATCTCTAATACGAGTAACTGAGGCCATTATCAAGACTAGGGGCGGTGTTACACGGTATCTGTGTGACGTCTCCTGGAGATCACTGATTTTTTGCCCGGTAAGCTTACGTTTTCTTAGTTCACAGATTCGTGTGAATACCTTTATGGCCGCCAGGCCATGTAGACCGCTTCTTATTGTTATTAGTCATGATAGTGCCGGAATAATGTGGTAGCTTGAAAGGTAAGCATCGGTGTCGACGTGATCACAGTTAATTGCATTGAGCAGAGTCACACTTAAATTATGACTGTCGAAATCACTCTGTGACAGAAATGGATCGAATATTCAAACTTACTCGCACTCCTCGCAATTGAGTGCCCAGTGTGCTTGCGCGTAAACGAAACAAGCAGCTCGCGAAAGGAGGAATTAGCCACACGCCTCTGTCAGTTTGTTCTTCGGCTGCATCTAGTTATCTGCTTCCCTACACACACTTCTTAAAGCGGAACTACAGGATCCACAACTGAATGAATATCTTAACTGGATAATATGGAATTGTGTCACGTAGTAAGACGGTAATTTTGAACTGCAACGGGCTATTTTGCTCAAAGTCACTTCCAAATATTTTAAAACCCTGCGGAAACTTTCTCTTACTGTTTTTAAGCCTTGTCTCTGTAACTAGATACAACCTACCTCAGCTTTTGTACACAGCTAAAGATATTATTGGTCCGATTTGTGATGTTGTCCTAGTAGAATGGAAGGCATACGTCCAATTGTATAACGAGCCAAGAGAGCAGCTGTCTCAGTGAGACACACTTAGTTCCAGGTTTTATTCACATTCGGAGTCGATCTGTAATGTGCCACTAATTGTCACGTGGCTATTCAAACAACATTTTTTCAGTTTCATTAGTTTACAGTTGCTTCCTCATATTGCTCGATATTTTAGATAATTTTCATTTCGTCGCCATATGTGTGCCTTACTTCATTGTTTATCAAATTTAATTTTCTTGATATCGTTATCTGCGTCTCTTTCAATGTCACATTATTATCAGTTTCTTAGAAACGTCCCCCTTCCTTTGTTTCCTTCTTTTTCTCTATATTTTTTTGACAGAAGGCGTCCTGTGTAGCTAACTGAAATAAGTTTTTCAAAATAATAATAACAAAATAGTATTAATAATAACAAGTGTCCAGACGTTTCCTTCTTTCACTAGAGAGGCAGAATTAACGGCTGACTTCACAGACCTCTCTCTAGGGTATTTATAACTTTCCTTGATGTAGCACTTAGTGACTGTGGACTCTACTTGTACTACTTGTGAGTGGATATTTTTTTCTCTTTGTAATTTGTATTTAAAACTCCTGTGAAGTCACAGTTTTAACTTTCATCTCTATGGTTCTCCCAACTCTCTCGAGAAATCAAGAGTTGAACTGTGAGAGAATGGGTCGACTATATCTGTCGGAGTGAGGATGTTGTAAAAACACGAATCACAGCCTACTACCGATTGTATCCTTTACTCTTCAAATTTGTTGCCTGTCTTATAGCTGCTTGCAGAGCTATGACCACAAATTCCTTCCCATAAATCCTTCGGCAAAGCAGCCCTAAGACCATGATCCTCCGACGTTCCTCCTGCGACGCCTACCGATTGCACGACTTTCAGGGCCCAAGAACAGTCTTAGACATTTGCAACACTTTTGTTCCTGTTAATACCGCTTTCGGTGTGGGCATATAGCAAGACATCTGCCTTCGAAAGAACATCATCTACTAACGTTTACTTCGTATTTTGTCAACAACATGGCATACTGGGCCTAGGACTACCTTCTATATTTCATGTACTGCTTTCAGTGCGAGCAACTATCACGTCAGCACATTTCTTGTTCTTATCTTTCCCGCTTAGAAGAGGAGGGCATGCTGTTGGAGGGCGTCCATTTTTGCCAAATGTCCCAAAAGGCTAGAAGTGGGGCAGAGTAATTCCAAATTGGAACATTTGGGGGGGGGGGGGGGGAGATGGGGTGTTCCAGTTCCGGCACTTACTTGGTGATCAAAGGAGACATTAAAAAAACCTTGGTCTAACTGGATATTTGAAGATAAGAAATACTAAAATTTTGGGTATGTGTACGTACGTATGGACACTGAGGTAGCAAAAGTTATGGACACCTTCTAATTTCGTGTCGTCCGCCCCCGGTAGCTGAGTGGTCAACGCGACAGAATGTCAATCCTAAGGGCCCAGGTTTGATTTCCGGCTGGGTCGGAGATTTTCTCCGCTCAGGGACTGGGTGTTGTGTTGTCCTAATCATCATCTTTTCATCCCCAGAGACGCGCAAGTCGCCGAAGTGGCGTCAAATCGAACGACCTGCACCCGGCGAACGGTCTACCCGACGGGAGGCCCTAGTCACACGACATTTATTTTAACTTCGTGTCAGACCTCTTTTTGTCTGGCATAGTGCAGCAACTCTACGTGACATGGACTCAACAAGTCATTGAAAGTCTTCCGCAGAAATATTGATCCATACCATCTCTAGAGCCGTCCGTAATTGCGAAAGTTGCCGGTGCAGGATTTCGCGTAAGAACTGACCTCTCGACTACGTCCCATAAATGTTCTATGGGGTTCGTCTTGGGAGATTTGGGTGGCCAAATAATTCGCTCGAATTGTCTACAATCTACTTCAAATCAACTGCGAATAACTGTGGCTCTTTGACATAGCGTTAAGTTACCCATAAAAAAATCCATGGTTGCTTGGGGACATCAAGTCCATGAATGACTGAAAATAATTTCCAATAGCTCAACGTAAATATTTCGAGTCAACGATCGATTCAGTTTAACCAGAGGATCCAGTCCGTGCCATGTAAATATAACTCACACCACTATAGAGCCACCATCAGCTTGCACAGTGCGTTGTTGACAACTTGATTCCATGACTTCGTCGGGTCTGGGCCGCACTCGAATCCTACCATCAGCTTTTACCAACTGAAATCGGGACTCATCTGATCAGGCCACAGTTTTCCAGTCGTTTAGGGTCCAACCGATATGGCTACGAGCCCAGGAGAGGCGTTGTGAGTCACGTCGTGCTGTTAACAAAGCAATTCACATCAGTCGTCTGCTGGCATAAATCATTAACGCCAAATTTCGACGGAATGTCCTAACTCCTACGTTAGTCCTACGCTCCACAATGATTTCTGCAGTTATTTCACGTTATATTACTTATCTGTTAGCACTGAAAATTCTGCCCCAACGCCGCTGATTTCGATCGTTAGGTGAAGGCTGTTGGCCAATGCGTTGTCCGTGGTGAGAGGTAATGTCTGAAATTTGGTAGTCTCGGCAGACTCTTGACTGTGGATAACAGAATGCTGAATACCCAAACGATTTCCGTAGTGGAATGTCCCATGCATCTAGCTCCGTCTGCCATTCCGCGATTAAAATGTGTTAATTCTAGTGTGGCCACAATAACTTCGGAAGCCTTTTCATACGAAACACCTGAGTTTAAATTTCAGCTCTGCCAATGCACTGCCCTTTTTTACCTTGTGTACTCGACACTACCGCCATCTGTATCTGAGCATATCGCTATCACATGACTTGTCACCTCATTGTACGTATGTATGCCGGGTTTAACTGAAGCTTTAAACGATCGTAGACCATGTTGCAGTGTGAGAAGATATACGGTACCTGAGAACTAATAGAAATTGACAAGATGTTTTGTAGACGCCCTTGTCGGATGTAACAAACTGCGGCGGTGGAAGATAATAGGCGATAAACTTTAGCCTAATTACACATATTTATCTCCGTAGCAGATGAGGGCCTAACAGGCGAATAGAATATTACACAAGTGTGTGTTTTCATTCATAGAGACACTAAACTCACGGGTATAGATGAGGGGCAGCACATATAACCTCTTCACTCCCGAGCACATACTAAAAGCGCAAGTGAGCGTTATTTGTGTTAAGTGCATTGTGTTATGCTAGCCGACAATGATTACCCCTCAAAGAATTTTTTAAACCATAGTAAATCTTTTATACGTGGTACTAAATATGATACCTCAGGACTTAAGCAGGACAATTATACACACGACTACGCAATTTCGTGTTGCTTTATTACAAGAAAGTAGTCAAAACGTTACACATATAGTTCATACTTGCTGTAGATTTCAGGATAGATACAACTACAAACTTGGACCAAACCTTTCAGCGATTATTAAGTTGATAATTCAAAGTATTTGAACAAAATTACTAAAGCATATTTCTTTTTAAACTAATGTGCCTTTTTTTAGCTATTACCACATTTATCACAATTATATTAACATTGCTTGCATTAATTTTATTTTATTTTTTGTGGAATGCGTTGAAGTAATTCCTATCGGTAGTGAAGCTAAGAAACACTTTTCACTGCACACTTCGTACAAAGGTGAGGCCTCTGCAGCCTTTTGCCCGACATTTTGAACTGTTCTTCTCTATACGGTTCATCAGTTCAGGCAAATGAAATGTTCGCCTTGTTTCCATTGGTGGTACTGGAAAAGGATATTTTGGTCTTTGTCCCTTGAAACATTGTTTGCCATTAGTGTGTACCTAGTTTTCCTCCCCCCATACGTTTTTAATTTTGGTGCACCTAAAGGTGCTGCAACGATACTATCTCCCTTGTGCACTTCTTCTAGGACAGAATTTAGTGATTTTCCTATTTTACTGAATGCCCAATATTTGCGAACTATGAAAATATTTCGAAAAATATTCAAATGGGTTATTGAGTTCATCTGTGGTTTCCGAGATGCTGCGAGCAATGTTAGATTGGAATTTACTGGAAGCACCATCCATCTGAAAATTAAAAACAGGCAAATAAATTTTGTAAATAACCTATACAGTGGAAAACAGTAATTATTTTTCAAACACACTTATTCTTACTTATTTGTTCGCCTCCAGAACTCTTTTCTTTCTTAATTTTGGGCAAGATGACTGTTTGCCGGCCGAAGTGGCCGTGCGGTTAAAGGCGCTGCAGTCTGGAACCGCAAGACCGCTACGGTCGCAGGTTCGAATCCTGCCTCGGGCATGGATGTTTGTGATGTCCTTAGGTTAGTTAGGTTTAACTAGTTCTAAGTTCTAGGGGACTATTGACCTCAGCAGTTGAGTCCCATAGTGCTCAGAGCCATTTGAACCAAGATGACTGTTTTCTCTTACAAAGCGCTTTCTTAACTTACATCTGCTTCCATCAGTTCATCATCTTCATCAATACATTCAGTATACTCAATGTAAGACTCGTCTGGACCTGTTGACCATCTCAATAATATCTTCTTCCTTCACGTCCGGGCACCAAATGGAAAAAAAATTGTAATCACATAAACACTGACGTAAGTAAAGTCGGCATTGAACCACCAGGTATCATATATGATACCCAAAAGTATAAATCAAATAAATCAGCTTTAAGGCTAATTTATGGTTAGATATCAACTAAGAGATATTTCTACAGCTTTAACCCCTTAACTTACAATGTCGTGTGAGAGACGTAGCGTGCCGACCTGGCCAAACATCAACTAGACGTATCAGGGACGTGGTATGTTTACCGCGCCTAACAAGCGCATGTCGCGTGAGAGACGTTGTTGGTCAGCCGCGCCGAATGTAAACAGAACGTCTCTGACACGTTGCGGAGGTGATCGAGTACAAGCGGCATACACGAAGAGTTCTTCGCCGAATTCGGACCTGCCGACATTACAAAAGTACTTTCACAATGTTCCCGACGTGAAGCAAACGTGTTTACGAGGAGAGGGAGACATGTGGTGGCATAGCCAACAATGATTTTGCAGGATGTTTTGACAGTGGCAGTGACAGTGGTAGCGACGTTTTACCTCCTGTACGAAAACTGTGTAAGCGGCTGCTGATTGGATGGTTGGGTGGTTGTTTGTGGAAGGAGACCAGACAGCGTGGTCATCGGTCTCATCGAATGAGGGAAGGATGGGGAAGGAAGTCGGCCGTGCCCTTTCAGAGGAACCATCCCGACATTTGCCTGGAGTGATTTAGGGAAATCACGGAAAACCTAAATCAGGATGGCCGGACGCGGGATTGAACCGTCGTCCTCCCGAATGCGAGTCCAGTGTTTAACCACTGCGCCACCTCGCTCGGTGCTGATTGGAGATGATACTTGCGAAGAAGAGCAAACCTACCAGCAACAATGAGAGTCGTGGATGTGACAAAAGGAAGACAATGAACCAATAATCAGGTCGTATACGGAAATTCCCGGAATAAAGGAAGCAGCTTTACAGCACGTGAGTACAATCATAAGAGAATTAGATGTTTTCTATGTAATATTTAATAGTACATTTTGGAAAAACATCGTAACTGAGACGAATAGATATGCACAAGACGTACTCAACAATGAACAGAAGAGACGAATAATGGACCAAAAGTGGTCTCCTATCGGCTGCAATGAAATAAAAATATACATTGAAGTATGTATAATCATTGTTGAAGTAAGGAAGCCGTCGATTCAGATGTATTGGTCTAGGAGAGCCGTTATAGAAACGCCAATATTTAGGAAGACGATGCCATTCAGGAGATTACTGCACATAAGTAGATTTCTGCATCTAGCGAATAACAGTTTAGCCAATAACACAGATAAGCTGCACAAACTGAGGCCAGTCATAGATATGTTCAATCAAAAATTTAAGGAAGTGTACACAATGCAAGAGAATATTGGCATTGATGAATCATTAATGACATTTAAGGGGCGATTATCCTACAATGTAACCCATCGAAAAGGGCGAGGTTTGGTATTAAAATTTATAAATTGTGTGAGTCAAGTTCAGGATACTGCTATGAATTTAAGATACACACGGGTAGTGACAAATGTGATGCTAGTGGTAGTGCCTCAAAGTGTAGTTCTAGAACTATCACAGTCAGTATTACACAAAGGTCATACTGTATATTTAGATAACTGGTTTTCTTCACCGAAACTTTTCAAAACTCTCCTCACCAATAAAACTAATGTGATTGGAACAGTGCGCTTAAACAGAAAAAAAATATACCCACAGACTTCCTGAAGGCAAAATTATAGAAGGGAGAATATACAGTGAGGAGTTGTCACGGAATATTGGCACTAAAATGGAAAGATAAACGAGACGTTTACATGCTCTCCACAAAACATTCAACGGCAGAAATGATTGCCACAGACATACCTCTCCCCAATGCGTCGTGGAAACCGAAATGTGTCGTCTAATACAGTAGAAGCATGATTGGAATTGATCGCCAAGATCAGATGCTCGCATGCTTCCCTGTGATGAGAAAATGTATGAAAGGATACCGCAAGATATTCTTTTACCTGTTTGATGTTGCTTTACTTAACACTTACATTTTGTATTACAAAATACAGTGCGGCAAGCGACAGAGCTACGAAGAATATAAGATTCACATTGCAGAATCATTGATGAAAACTACACCTTCACCGGAATATAATCGGAAGGGACGATTAGTATCCGGAGATATACCACGAAGACTGCACGCGCTACATTGGGCGCATTTTCCCAAACTTATTGATCCTACATCATCAAAAGTAAATAAAAAAAATGGTTCAAATGGCTCTGAGCACTATGGGATTTAACATCTATGGTCATCAGTCCCCTAGAACTTAGTACTACTTAAACCTAACTAACCTAAGGACATCACACAACACCCAGTCATCACGAGGCAGAGAAAATCCCTGACTCCGCCGGGAATCGAACCCGGGAACCCGGGCGCGGGAAGCGAGAACGTTACCGCACGACCACGAGGGTCGGACCAAAACATAAATCCTGCGAGACCTTGTGTAGTGTGCGGAAACGTGGGAATGCCAGAAGTGCAGGGCTGCATTACATGTGCCAGATTGTTTTGAACGATATCGTACAATCAAAGACTATCAAATTCGTGTACATGTCATTGTGACGACGTTGCGTTTGAAAATATGTCTGCCAACGTACTAACGTAACAGGTCCCAGAATGTTTTTAACAAAATGTTATAAGTCTTAGATCATTGCATTGTTGTGAATATTATTATTAAGATGTATTTCATCAATGTATGTTTGCTTATAAAGGGAAATAAAGTGTTTGTGAATATATCGTTGCGTTTGTAACAATGAATGTTTCGTTTCCAATGGGCAACTAATCGTCACTATTTATGATACCTGTATAAATGTCCCGTCACTGGTATCTCACACACGTACTTACAAATCCCGACGGCGTCTGCACGACTTCGGACGCCACTAGGCGTAGTGCACCGCAGCCTTAGCGTGTGTAAGCGCCGCGAATCGTAAGGCGCATCCGTACCTTGCAGCCACTTACGGCTCACGCTAACGGAACTTAAATCGTAAGGTAAAGGGTTAATAGGATGTTAAAGAAAGTGACATCACACGTAATTAAGTCTCTACCTTTATTTCAATGACTCATAATCCGTAGTTGCACGATGCGAAGTCTTGAATCAGTGCTATCACCACATGGCGCTCGGCAGAAAAACAAACAAGTTAGCTGCGGCAAGTCGTACATGATACCACAGCCTAGAAAAAGTTCTGCTGCGTACGTGACAGAGAAAAGCAATACAACCTTGAGGTATCATATGTGGAGAGGAAGTGGCTGTAATAGTTGCCTGTGCACATGAGCTGTGAACGACGTCAAACATCTAAGGTGGCATCTCACTGACCGCCATTCGCCGCCCGAGTCACAGCCACGCTCCACAGAGACACGTCTTGTCGAGACGTTGCGGTACCAGCGGTGACCTGCTTACCGGCATTGCACATAACGGCACATATCGAGGACAACTATCATAATACGTTGCTTTCAGCATACCAAAACACTCTCCAACTAGTCAAAAAAACCTACTAGACACAATATAGGTAGCAGTAATATAGGTAGCAGTGCGACAATGAATTAAGAGCCATACGGAAATCAACAGACAGCGAATCTACATCCGTGGCTCTTATTACATGGTGGTTACAATTAAAGCGCAACTGGTCACAGATTATCATATGGCAGCGAAAACTGGCGGATATTCTAAGTGCAGAACCGATTTACGATGGAAAAAAAAATACTTCCAATATTACCCTAGTTGCAAAACTGGCACTGTGAATGCAAGAAAGACGTAAATAAATGTTTCCATTCGTAATAAGGAACGAGACGAGGACAGAAAAGGTCAAACAAGTGAGAAAAGTATACTGCTCATTTTATTATTAACAACCACTCACACAGTTTTTCAATATGAGCGCCAGATTTGCACCTGGCGACAAAAATTGGAATTACCTTTTTCCAGCGTTAATCGGTTCCGTCTTAACACATTATCATATCTACCAAGTTTCGCGGCCATACGAAATTTACAGCCTACGCTGGACCTCCGTGAGTAGGTGCACTTTAATTATAACCACTCGGTATTTCATGTGTGATAATTCAAAGTTAACAAATATTTAGGAATAAATGGAAGTCGTGGTTTTGTTTCAAGCAAAATAGCCTTCGGTAAAAGTTACCAATTTTAATAAACAATTTCATGAAAATGCGACAGCATTATGTTATAATATGAACTCCTCGTTTTGGCCAGTAAGACTAACCTTCATTAGCAATGTAAAGAGAGAACTGAGTGAGATGGAAAATCTGTGGATTTTTCTTCTTTATCTGCTTACGCAGTCTTCCCGCATAGTCGAAAGGTTACCGAGGTTATTAACTGACTTCGTATGATCAGCTGTCGAGCGACAGGGTGCCCTTCTTATCGTCTCCTCTTTATCCCCGGCAAGGAATATGTGCACCCACTGTCCGCGTGCAATGTCCTTCGTGTGCAAGTAAGCGAAATTTTTTCAAATGTTTGTGAATGATGTAGCTCAGGTGAAACTTACGTACCTACTCGGTACGCCGTGGGAAACCAACTACAAACCACATCTAAGCTGATCGACAGACCTACCCCCCTCGTTAATCCGCTTGGCAGTTTAAGTCCGTGGCCGCTGCACTTCCCTGTCCCGGAAGCGAGGCTTTAACGCGCACAGCTATTCCGGCAGGTCATGGAAACCCATTACTTCCATGCGTTTTCTTTTAATGTGGATGTGGCATTCTACCACTTACTGTTGTCAGTAGTGAGTAGTATTCTAAGGACGCTTGCTATATATCATTATAGGAATAAAATTAAATTAAGTGATACTTCTTCACGGAGTGGCCGCGCGGTTTAGGGTGCCATGTCACGGATTGCTGGGCCCCTCCCACCGGAGGTTCGAGTCCTCTCTCGGGCATGGATGTGTACGTTGTTCTTAGCATAAGTTAGTTTAAGTAGTGTGTAAGTCTAGGGACCAATGACCTCAGCAGTTTGGTCCCTTAGGAATTCACACACATATGAAAATTTTTTATATTTCTTAAGGGAGCCGCGAAGAAGATTTCTGTACACGTACATGCACTACGACTTGGTGATGGATTTAGTTTGTGACTGTCCCCCTTCATCAACCGTTAATACTACCTTTGATTTCTTACTACAAAGTAATGTTGGAAAGACGTTTCCTGAGTGATGGAATTAAAGTTGGAAGTGGGGACTGTCCTTGTATTAATTTATTTAAAATTTTCCTAGTAAGTTACGCACCGTTACACAGAAAATGAAGTCGCCGAGAAACATAGTTCCCGTCCACAAGCAACGTGAACGCTGACAGCACTCGACTAGCTTCCGGCACGCAAAGACTGTCCGGAGACCATTGCAGTTTAATGTAGATTTGAAATTTCGCAGGAGAGCTTCTGTGAAGTTTGGAAGGTAGGAGACGAGGTACTGGCGGAATTAAAGCTGTGGGGCCGGGCCTGAGTCGTGCTTGGGTAGCTCAAAGGGTAGAGCACGTGCCCGCGAATGGCAAAGGTCCCGAGTTCGAATCTCGGTCCGGCACACAGTTTTAATCTGCCAGGAAGTTTCATATGACCGCACACTCCGCTGAAGAGTGAAAATTTCATTCCACATTTGTATTACATTGTAACACACCAGTCTCCGCATTACATCCATATCTGTGAGACCAGAGTTTCTCCAGGGGCATACAATTTTCAAACAACTTACTGGAATTCGGCCAGGTCATGTTTACAGCTAACGCCGATATTTCGACGGGAGTACACCCCGCCATTTTCAAGGCTGTTAGTGCCTCGAAAATGGCGGGGTGTACTCCCGCCGAAATACCGGCTGTCGCTGTAAACACTACTTGGCTGAATTACTGTAGGTTGTTTGAACATCCATGTCTGGCTGCCCCAGGACAGATTATGTGATTGAAACTTATTTATTTAATCTGTGTTAAACAAAAGAGACCAGGGATTACGAGATGCATTGTGTGTAGAATTGCTCTTCAGGGTATATTACTGATTGTTTTAATTTTGTAAGTTTAGTACTTTTGTATGACAGGGAGCTGGACTCTGTCTGAATTTATTACGAGTTAATTTCTCGGTTAAAGTAAGGGATGTGTTATAGCGAGTGTTTAAAATATTCTGAGACTGACATATTCAGTTTTCGACTTTTGAAAATTTAGAAAACACTACGTGTTGTACGCAGCTACAAGAGCATTTGAGTTTAGAAGGAGAATTTTAAACAATGTTTTGTATGTCCATCGTTGTAGGAGGAGGAGAATACTTTTTAACGTCCCGTCGACAACGAGGTCATTAGAGACGGAGCACAAGCACGGATTCGGGAAGGCTGGAGAAGGAAAGCAGTCGTGCCCTTTCAAAGGAACCATCCCAGCCCTTTGCTTTAGCGATATAGGTAACTCACGGAAAACTTAAAGCAGAATGTTAGGACGCGGGTTTGAACCGCTGCCCTTCTGAATGCGTGTCCAGTGTACTAATCACTGCGATAAACCTCTCGCCCCATCACTATAATGGATGGTTAGCAGAACTTTCCTTCTTCAATATGAAATGAAAATCTACAGACATCGATTTCCATAAATAAATTAAATGCATAAGTAAAAAGACTTTACTTTAAACAATTGTCCGCTGCTCATTATCGGGGATTTTGCGTGTTGCCCTCCCCTTCCCCCCTCCCCCTCTCACTTGATGAGCATCTTACGTGGGCAAGAACAATATTACCTCTGAAGCATTTGGGAACAGGAGGCCAGGACTACTGTTAATTAAACCTTATTTTTCCACCCTCATTAAACATGCCAAATATCACACATTATTGCGCAAAAAGTGAAGGCGAATAGACTACGAGCGATATGGATTGTTCACGTAAGACAATCTCGGCCACAAAGTAGTCTTTTGTGAAGGCTGCACGAAAGCCCTCCCCCGTTAGTCTGACAAACAGGTTCCAGGTGCTAACACTGTCCCTCAGCCAGATGCAGTCGCCTGTCTTGTTTCAGAGGAGATCCCTCAGCCTGCTAGATCCGAGCAGTCACAGTGGGTTAGATTATTGATGGTTGGGAGCTCAAATCATAAGCGCATTATGGGGCCCCTTAGGGACAAGAGTGTCAAGGAGGGAATGAAATAGAATGTGCACTCCCCGTGCCCCTCCAGATGCGATGAAGAACAAAGAGTGCAGCCACTTTGGTTTGGAAGAGGTTCTCTCTGCTTTAGAGCGGCTAGCAGAAATGGTAAAGGCTGCCGATCTAGTTTGTGAGATGAAAGCAGAGCTCACCATTTGCAACGTAGTCGACAGGACAGACAGCAGACCTCTGGTGGAGGGTCTGAACAGAGGCCCAAACGGTTTTGCGAGCGTGTAGGCTGCAGATTGCTCGACGTGCACTATAGTGTGGTGGTGTTTCGGGTTCCGCTGAATAGGCCAGGAGTCCACTACACTGGTAGCAGGGGCTGGGTGGCGTAGACTGGCCTGACTTTTACGAGTAGGTTAGAGAGTCTTGTGGACACACAAAAAGGGCATTAGTCTCAAACAGTGCAGGTCGAACAGAGGAGGAACGTAGGCCCAGGAACCATTTGTATAACATTGTAAACTGTCGTAACCGTGATAGAGAAGTACCAGAGCTCCAAGCGCTAATAGGAAGCACTGATGCTCAAATCGGTTTTGGATCTCGAAGCTGGCTAAAGCCGAAATCTTTACAAAGGACCTAACAGTGTCAGAAAGGATACCCTAAGCACCGTTGACGGTGACGTGTTCGTTGCTGTTAGAAGTAATCTATCTCGTAGCGGAGTTGAAGTAGTTCCAATGAACTAGTATGGGCGCAGATGATTCTTGACAACCGGAATAAAATAATAATTGGGTCATATTATCTGCCTCCAAACTCAGTGGTACAACTGCTGAAAGATTCAAAGAAAACTTGAGTCTAATTACAAACACATACTCGACTAGTACTATTACAGTTTGTGGTGACTAATTCACTCTCGATATGTTGGCGAAAATACATGCTTAAATCAACTAAATTAGAGTTCCGTATAATTAACGTCGACACGCAGCAGGATTTTGGAACATATATTGTGTTTGAATACTATGAACTACTTCAAAGAACGATCTATTGACACACAGTCAACACGGATTTAGAAAACATCGTTCTTATAAAACCCAACTATCTCTTTATATACACGAAGAGTGCCTTGACAAAGGACTTCTAATTGATTCCGTATTTCTAGACTTACAGATGGCTTTTGAGACTGTACTACATAAGCGGCTTGAAGTGAAATATCGTGCTTATGGAATATCGTCTCAGTTATGTGATTCGATTCGTTATTTCCTGTCAGAGATCAACGTTCGTAGTAAATGACGGAAATTCATGGAGTAAAACAGAAGTCATATCTGGCGTTCCACAAGTTAGTGTTCTAGGCCCTCTGCTCTATCTTATCTATATACGCGATCTAGGAGACAGTTTGAGCAGTCGTCTTAAGTCGTTCGCAGAGGACACTGTCGTTTATCGTCTAGTAAAGTCATCAGAAGGTAAAAAAAATTGCAAAACGATTTAGAAATAATACTTGTATTGTGCGATAATTGGCAGTTGACACTAAATAATGAAAAGTGTGTGATTATCCACATGAGTGCAAAAGGAATCCGTTTAACTTCTGTTACACTATAAATAAATCAAATAAGGCACAAATTCAACTAAATACCTACGAATTACAATTACTAACGACGTAAATGGGAAAGAAGACATAGAAATGTTGTGGGGACGGTAAACCAAAGACTGCGTTTTATTGACAGAACGCTTAGAAAATCTAACAGATCTACTGAAGAGACTGCGTGCACTGCGCTTGTCCGTCCTGTTTTGGAGTAATACTGTGCGGTCTGGGATCCTTGCCAGATAGTGTTAACAGAGTACATCGAGAAAGTTCAAACAAGAGAAGTTCGTTCTGTATTACCCCTAATACGAACATGACAAGATTTGGCGTGGACATCATTAAAACAAAGACTTTCTTCGTTGCGGCGGAAACCTCTCACGAAATTTCAATGACGATACTCCTTCCCCGAATGCGAGAATAATTTTTGACGCCAACCTTCATGGGGAGAAACGATCATCATGATAATGTAAGGGAAATCGGAGCTCGCGCGGAAGATATAGGTTGTTCGTTCTTCTCGCGCACTGTTCGAGACTGGAATATTAGAGAATTATTGTGGAGGTAGTTCTATGAACCCTCCGCCAGGCACTTTAGTGTGATTTGCAGAGTATTCATGTTGATGTAGATGTACATGTTGATGTAGATGTACATGTTGATGTAGATGTACATGTTGATGTAGATGTACATGTTGATGTAGATGTACATGTTGATGTAGATGTACATGTTGATGTAGATGTACATGTTGATGTAGATGTACATGTTGATGTAGATGTACATGTTGATGTAGATGTACATGTTGGTGTAGATGTACATGTTGATGTAGATGTACATGTTGATGTAGATGTACATGTTGATGTAGATGTACATGTTGATGTAGATGTACATGTTGATGTAGATGTACATGTTGATGTAGATGTACATGTTGATGTAGATGTACATGTTGATGTAGATGAAGACGTGCAGCAAAACATCACGTTGTTGCCGACAATGTTTAGTTTGTGCGGCGCTCAACTGCGCGGTCATTAGCGCTCGCACAAAGTCCCAATATTTTTCACACTCCAATTTTCAACATAGTCTAATGTAGCCACTGCCACGAATGATGATGATGATGATTATGAAATGATGAGAACAACACAAACACCCAGTCATCAGGCAGAGAAGATCCTCAACCCTGCCGGGAATAGAACACGGGAGCTCGTGATAACGTGTCACGTTGAGGAACTACCTCGGACAGCGCAAAACCTCCGCATGTGGAAACATATTCCAGCTGGAAGACTGATATTCCATATGATATCTAGGAACGACCCTTTATTACGAATAATTCTCGCTATACTCCAATAAAAGAATGATTTATACGGGTGTCCATAACTGAAGTTCCAATTTCAAAAGGCTGTAGAAAGAGAGCCACTGTTCAGGAAGACATCAATTTGAATAGCGTATTATTGACGCAGGAAGACACGTCATATATTTGAAAAAAAAAAAGCTTTGATCAATAGATGGCACTCTAAAAGACAAAACGCACACCAGCAGACGCGCGGGGAACGCCTGATCCTCAGTTTGCCCAACATTACTGTCTCCATGAGCGATAGTGTGTTGCTGGTAAAGGTCTCTTACAGGAATGATAACTGTGCGCGAATAATTTTGTAGAAGTTCCGGACATTAGAGGGAGTGAAAAACGGGATTGGACCGCTGTCCGTTAAAGGTCTGAAAAAATGACTACAAAATTCGAAAAGACAGATATACCTGAAGAGCAATGTGGCAGAGGGAGGAAGGCAGTTGATCCGATGTCTGTCGAAAGCCTGACCACAGCATTGTACGATGGTTCGAGGGGTGGTGAGCGAACATGCAGTACACGCGGTATTCCTCAAACGTGGGACATGCCTGTGAGCACGATGCATAAGATCCTACAAAACGTCCTGCATTGCTATCCATACAAAATCACCATGTCCAGGAGTTGCTTCCTATTGACCTCCAAGTGAGACAAACATTCGCTCTGAATTTTCTGTTGGCATAAAACAAAACAAAAATCGTCCACAGAACATTTTGCAGACCAAGTGCGTTTGCATCTCCAAGGACATGTCAATACACACAATTGCTTTACATGGACAACGGAAAATCCGCACGCACATCCGCCTCTACCACTTTAATCTCCGAAGGTGACTGTATGGTGCGGGATGACGTCGTTCCAACACCGTGGATGTGTGTGTAAGATCATTTTAATGCAAGGTGGCGCTCCTCCACTCATTGCACACCCAATGAAGCGACTGGTGCAGAGGCATGTCAGAAATGCTCGAATTATCAGCCGTCATACCCCTACAGCCTGGCCGTTCATATCTCCCGATCTTAGTCCGTGTGATTTCTGGCTGTTGAGTTATCTGAAATACGTTGTGTTCAGTGCTCCAGTTACGAAAGTAGCTAAACTGAAAGCAGCATTATGCAACGCATTCTGAACGTCACCCTCGAGACAACTCCGGTCTGTTCTGCAACGTACTGTTTCTCGTTTCTAGCTTGTGGCAGAAAACGGTGGACAGCATATTCTGAACATTAGTGCAACTCATGTCACGACAGTTAAAAGCCAATGTTTTGCTTTTTATAGAGTTTTCGGCCTCAGGACGATTAAAAATCGATTTTTCCCGTCCGATGTGACACGATCTTGGTTTTTTTGTTCCATGACGTTTCCCTCTACGCCAATAACACGCTTTTCAAATTTCGCACCAACCTGAGCAGTTATTTTCTTTCGAAAGCATTTTGAAACTGGACCTTTAGCTATTCGGAAACCCTGTATAGTAAAAGTATTTTTGTGAGGTGTTTTATCAAATGTCAGAATGTTCAGTGGCCTATAAATGACTAAGTGGCAGTCAACTATTCGATGCTAATGTTTCATCGTAATAAGTGTAGAGGGCTGTAATTCCGCAAACTATCGCAGTATAGGATCGTAATTAGCCGGAGCGCGAGGAATACTTCGACCCAAAGTTGGGGACAAGAGGAATTCCGGGGCCGATACCTCTAGAACGTGCTCCACATGGCCAGCACCTGCAGACATAGCCAGGAGTATTGGGAGAGTGAAATAATATACTGACAGTGCGCTAAAACTCACACTATTACTATAGTCTGCTACTGACAAAGTGTGTGTCGCCTAAGACGTAAAACATCTTTCATTTCGTGAAGGGTTTAACTGATGAATACTAGGTTTTCGGATTATGATAATAGCTAAGGAGTCAATTTTCTTGTGTGATTAATACTATAAACTTTTGTTCCAAATGAGTTTCTGAAGCATCTTTTTTGAAATGTAAAACGTATACTTTATTCTGAACACTCGAAAGTTCTTGAAAATGCTGGCAGATGAGACTGTTGTACCTAGAGAGCAGTGTACTCAGGAACACGTAACAGTTTTCGATTGTTACTTCAGTCTAGTGATTTTAGAATCACACAAGCAGTTTCCGCCATTTTATACAGTTTTTCTTTTTGGCAGACTTAAGATAGTGTTTTGCACAGAATTTTAAATATTTCGAGTTCTACGCATTTAGGTGCCGTATAATATATGAAAGCTACTAGAATATGTTGTTAATTCTTAAGTCACAGAATTATATGGCAAGTGAAATTCTATATATCTTTAAAATTAGTTATATAACGCTTGGACACTAAAGATTTACTTCATAGGTCGTGCATCATCTTGTACCTTGATACTGAAGGGAGGTTTTTATCATGATACATGAGATATTCGCAAATCAGCTGAGTTTCGTTAATGTTGAAACAATTTTACCGCACTTGAACATGGAAATTTCAATTTCAAAATATATAACTTCTAACTGGAGTTTTAATAATACTATTGCTGTATTTTATTTCAGTTACTTAGTGGAGTAATAGTGCAAGAGATATATGATTAAATACACTATGTGATCAAAAGTAGCCAGACACAGCCAAAAAACATACGTTTTTCATATTAGGTGCATTGTCCTGCCACCTACTGCCAGGTACTCCACATCAGTGACCCCAGTAGTCATTAGACTTCGTGAGAGAGCAGAATGGGGTACTCCGTGGAACTCACGGACCTCTAACGTCGTGAGGTAATTTATTGTGTGTCACTTGTGTCTTACGTCTGTACGCGAGATTTCCACACTTCCAAACATCCCTAGGTCCACTGTTTCCGACGTGTTAGTGAAGTGGAAACGTGAAGGGGCACGTATAGATCAAAAATCGTACAGGCTGACCTCGTCTGTTGACTGACAGACGGCCGACGGTTGAAGAGGGCCGTAATGTGTAACAGGCAGACGTCTATCCAGACCATCACACAGGAATCAGGTTCCACTGCAAGTACTATGACAGGCGGGACTCCCAATTACTTACAAGTTCGCGGCTCCCACCATCGGTAATGCTGGAATTCAATACGGTATTGGCCCACGCTTAGCCTTGATGACAGCTTCCACTCTCACAGGCATACGTTCAATCAGGGGCTCGAAGGTTTCTTGGGGCATGGCAGCCCATTCTCCGCGGAGTGCTGCACTGAGGAGAGGTTCGATGTCGGTCGGTGAGAACTGGCATTCCAAAAATCCCAAAGGTGTTCTATAGGTTTCAGGTTAGGACTCTGTAGAGGCCAGTTCATTACAGGGATGTTATAGTACTGTAACCACTCCGCCACAGGCCGTTCATTACGAAAAGGTGCTCGATCGTGTTGAAAGATGCAACCGCCATCCCCGAATTGCTCTTCAACAATGGGAAGCAAGAATGTGCTTAAAATATCAATGTAGGCCTGTGCTGTGACAGTGCCACGCAAAACAAGGGGTGCTAGCACCCTCCAAGAACACGATCACACCATAACACCACCGCCTCCGAATTTTACTGCTGGTACTGTACACGCTGGAAGATAACGTTCACCGGGCATTCGCCATAGCCACACCCTGCCATCGGTTCACCACATTGTGTACCGTGATTCGTCACTCCACATAACGTTTTTTCACTGTTCAATCATCCAAAGTTTACCCTCCTTACACCAAGCGAGGCGTCGCTAAACATTTACCTGCGTGATGAGTGGCTTACGGGCAGCCGCTCGACCATGAAATCCAAGTTTCTCACCTTCCTCCTATGTGTCATAGTACTTGCAGTGGATCCTGATGCACTTTGGAATTCCTGCGTGATGGTCTGAATAGAGGTTTACCTATTACGCATTACGTCAGGCCCCGGTAGCTGAGTGGTCAGCGCGACAGAATATCAATCCTGAAGCCTCAGGATCGATTCCCAGGTGGATCTGAGATTTTCTCCGCTTAGGGACTGGGTGTTGTGTTGTCCTAATCATCATAATCTCATCCCCATCGCCGTTCTAGTCACCGAAGTGGCGTCAAATCGAAAGACTTGCACCCAGCGAACGGTCTACCCGACGGGAGGCTCTAGTCACGACATTTATTTATTTATTACACATTACGACCCTCGTCAACCGTTGGCCGTCTCTGTCAACCAACAGACGAGGTCGGCCTGTACGTGTCCTCTCACATTTCCACTTCACTATCACATCGGAAGCAGTAGACCTAGGATGTTCAGGAGTGTGGAAATCTCACGTACAGACGTTTGATGCAAGTGACACCCAATCACCTGACAACGTTCGAAGTACGCGAGGTTCGTGGAGCGCCCTATTCTGCTAATAAGTCGCTGATATGGTGTGCCGGGCAGCAGGTGGCAGCACAAGGCACTTAATACGAAGAACGTATGTTTTTGGCGGTGTCCGGATACTTTTGATCACATAGTGTATATTCAGTCTACCGCAGAAAGGTAAAATATTTCGAAAAACGGCTATTTTATGTATGTGATGATGTGATATTTAAATGCAAAGATCCTTACTACATAATCGATGAAGAGGTTGAAAAGTCATGTTCCATTGGTATTAAGTGTCAAAGTATAAAATAAGTTACCAACAACCGTATCCACGTGGAAATATAGCAAAAAGTTGTATTTGAACGTTTCTTTGCTCCTTCTCCCCAAATATTGAAAATACGATTTATTTAAAGATCAGAATAAGTTGAGATTCTTCGTTGCTTGCATTTTACAAAAAATATAATTTAAGGAAAGTCATTAAAAGGCCCACAAGTATGCACGTCCTGAGAGTAATAAATACGGAAGACAATGACATTAAAAGTACATGGGGATTTCCAATTGGAGCCAGATCATCCAGTCAGTGTACAAGATGCCATAACAATCAAACAAATTAACAACGTTAGGACTGATAATTCACAAGTTGCGAGTACTCTAACAATCACTTTCTAAATGTAACAGGAAAAACAAGGTTAAATGTTTGAATTCAAGAATATATTACAAATATATTAAAAATGTTATTCCAGAGAACTTTTAGCAACTAAAAGTAGCATCAAAAGTCTTCATTAAACTGATAGAATTCTAAAATTCTAAAAAAATAAAAGCTTATATGGTGTTTATGGAGCTTCTACTGACATCAATTCCCAAAATATTCGAAAAAGTTATGCACTCAAGAGTAATCTCCCATTCTTAGCATAGGGCAGTTTGGATTCCAGAGGTGTCGCTCGACTGAGAACAGATTTTTGCATTTATTACAAGCCTTAAATTCTAGAATATCACCAGTTAATATTTTTGTGGTCTCTACAAGGTGTATGATTGTGTAGGTAATGTTACATTCTTAAGTTTTGTGACATTACTGACATCTAAATGGATACTCTGCAAATCACATTTAAGCGCCTGGCAGAAGGTTCATCGAACCACCTCCACAATTCTCTTTTATTACAATCTCGTATAGCGTTCGGAAAGAACGAACACCTATATATTTCCGTACGAGCTCTGATTTCTCTTATTTTATGGTGGTGATCGTTTCTCCCAATGGCCGGCCGGCTCTAGGCGCTACAGTCTGGAACCGCGAAACCGCTAAGTTCCAGGGGACTGATGACCTCAGCAGTTAAGTCTCATAGTGCTCAGAGCCATTTGAACCATTTTTCTCCCAATATAAGTCGGTATCAACAAAATATTTTCTAATCCGGAGGAGAAAGCTGGTGATGGAATTTCGTGAGAAGATCCCGTCGCTACAAAAACGCCTGATTTTTAAATGATGTCCAGCCCAAATCCTGTATCATTTCAGTGACTCTCCCATATTTCGGGATAACACAAAACGCGCTGCACTTCTTTCAACTTTTTTTCGAAGTATTCCGTCAGTCCTATCTGGTAAGGATCCCACACCACGCAGCAGTATTCTAAAAGAGGACGGGCAAGTGTAGTGTAGTGTATGCAGTCTCCTTAGTAGATCTGTTACAGTTTCTAAGTGTCCTGTCAATAAAACTCAGCCTTAGGTTAGTCTTCCCCACAACATTTTCTATGTGTCCCTTAAAATTTAAATGTAACCGAAGTTTAACGGATTCCTTTCAGCACTCATGTGGATGACCTTGCACTTTTTGTTGTTTATGGCCAACTGCCAGTTTTCACACCATTCAGATATCTTTTCTAAATCGTTTTGCAATTTGTTTCGATCTTCTGATGACTTTACTAGTCGATAAACGACAGCGTCATCTACAAACAACCAAAGACGGCTGCACAGATTGTCTCCCAAATCGTTTATATAGATAAGAAACAGCAAAGGATCTTTAATACTACCTTGGGGAACGCCAGAAATCACTTCTGTTTTACTAGATGACCTTCCGTCAATTACTACGAACTGTGACCTCTGAGACAGGAAGTCACAAATTCAAACACGTAACTGAGACGATGTTCCGTAAGCATGCAATATCACTATAAGCCGCTTGTGTGGTACATTGTCAAAAGATTTCTGGAAATGCAGAAATACGGAATTGATCTGAAATTCCTTGTCAATAGCACTCAACAGATCATGCGAATAAGGAGCTAGTTGTGTTTAACAAGAACAATGTTTTCTAAACCCATGTTGACTGTGTGTCAATAGACCGTTTTCGTCGAGGTAATTTATAAAGTTCGAACACAGTGTATGTTCTAAAATCCTGCTGAATATCGACGTTAATGGTATGGGCCTGTAATTAAGCGGATTACTCCTACCTTTCGTGAATATTAGTGTGACCTGTGCAACTTTCCAGTCTTTGGGTACGGATCTTTCGTCAAGCGACCGATTGTATCTGTCAAGTATGGAGCTAATGCATCAGCATACTCCGAAAGGAACCTAATTGGTACACAGTCTTAACCTGAAGACTTGTGTTTGTTAAATGATTTAAGCTACTTCACTATTCCGAGGATATTTACTTCTACGTTGCTCATTTTGGCAGCTGTTCTCGATCCGAATTCTGGAATATTTACTTCGTCTTCCTTTGTGAAGACATTTCGGAAGGCTATGTTTGAAATCTCTGCTTTGGCACCGCTGTCTTCGATAGTACCTCTATAGCTGTCGCCCAGAGAAGGCATTGATTGTTTCTTGCCGCTAACATACTTCACATACGTCCCGAATCTCTCTGAATTTTCTGCCAGCTTTCGAGACAGTTTCGTTGTGGAAGCTGTTACAAGCATCTCGCATTGAAGTCCGCGCTAAATTTCGAGCTTCTGTAAAAGAACGCGCCAATCTTGGGAATTTTGCGTCTGTTTGAATTTGACATGTTTGTTTCGTTGTTTTTGCAACAGTGTTCTGAGCCGTTTTGTGTACCAAGGATTATCAGCTCCGTCGTTTGTTAATTTATTTGGTATAAATCTCTCAAATGCTGCCTATACTATTTCTCTGAATTCAAGCCACATCTGGTCTACACTTATATCATTAATTTTGAAGAAGTAGAGATGGTCTCTCAAGAAGTCAAGTGAATTTTTATCTACATTTTTTAATAGGTATATTTTTCGTTTAGTTTTGGAGGATTTTGGGGTTGCAATATTCAATCTCGCTACGACAACCCTGTGTTCACTAATGTCTGTATCCGTTTTGATGCTCGTTTTTAACTCAGGATTATTTGTTGCTAAGAGGTCAAGCGTGTTTTCACAAGCGTTTACTATTCGCGTGTTCTCGTGAACCAACTGTTCGAAATTATTGTCAGAGAACGCATTTAACACAATTTCGGATGATGTTTTATGCGTACCTCTGGAATTAAACATGTATTTTTGCCAACAAACCGACGGTAAATTAAAGTCACCACCAACTGTAATCGTATGAGTCGGGTAAGTGTTTGAAAGGGAACTCATGTTTTCTTTGAACCTTTCAGCAACTGTATCATCTGAATTGGGAGGTCGGTAAAAGGATCCAATTATTATTTTATTCCGGTTCCCAACAATGACCTCTGCCTGTACTAACTCACAGGAACAATCTACTTCAATTTCGCGATAAGATAAATTACTTCTAACAGCAACAAACACGCCACCGCCAACCGTGTTTAGCCTATCCTTTCGGAATACCGTTAGGATTTTCAGCTGAGCTTATCTCCGGCATTAGTCAGCTTTCAGTGCCTATAATGATGTGAGCATCAGTGCTTTCTATTAGCCTTAGGAGTTCTGTACTTTCCCAACATAGCTACGTCAATTTACAACTGTTACCCAAATGGTTCCTGTATCCATGTTCTTCCTGTTTTCGGCCTGTACCCCTTATGGCTGGAGTCCTTGTATTTTCCCGAGACCCTCTAACATAAAAAACCGCCCAGTCCATTCCACAAAACCCCTGCTATCCGTGTAGCCGCCTTCTGCATATAGTGGACACCTGATCTATTCAGTGAAATCCGAAACCCAACCACCCTTTGGCGAAAGTCGAAGAATCTGCAGCCTACACGCTCGCAGAACCGTCTGAGCCTCTGATTCAGACCCTCCACTTGGCTCTCTAGCAGAGGTCCGCAATCGGTCCTGTCGACTATGCTGCAAATGGTCAGCTCTGCTTTCATCTTGCAAGCAAGATTGGCAGCCCTTACCACTTCTGTTAGCCGCTCCAAACCAGAGAGAATCTCATATCCAAAGTGACACACATCATTGGTACCGACGTGAGCAACCACCTGCAGTTGGCTGCACCCTGTGCTCTTCATGGCATCCGCGAGGACCCGTTCCACATCTTGAATGACTCCACACGGTATGCACATGGAGTGCACATTGGTTTTCTTTTACTTCTTGGCAGCCATGTCCCTAAGGGGCCCCATAACGCGCATAACGCTGGAGCTCCAATAATCCCACCCTCTGTGATAGTTCGAATTTTGCAGGCCGAAAGGTTTCCTCTGAAACAGGACATCCGACAGCATCTGGCTCAGCGACAACGTCAGTCAGAGAGACTCCTGGAACCTGATTGTCAGACAAACCAGGCAGGCCTTACGTGCGGCCGCCTGGGAAGTCTTTTGCCGCCTGCTGTCCTGGGGTGACCTCCCATTCGACCAGAGGTGAGTGATCAAGCTCAGTGCGGGCAGTAACTGGGCTGGCCACCGGTGAGGACCGATCGGAGGTCTCGGCCGTGCTGTACGTCCGTTGGATCTCCACGGCCGGCCCACAACAATGGTGCCCATCCACTGAAACCTCAAGCTGTGTAACAGAAGCCATCACAGCCTGAAGCTGAGAGCAAAGTGTCACCAACTCGGCTCGCATCCGCACACAACAATCGCAGTCCCTGTCCATACATAAGACTGTGGAAAGCTAATCTATGCAGATAAACGGACTATCGGCATATGGTGCACAACTCTACAGTAAACCCTGACGAAAACGCAGGAACTGTGTCTAATAAATTACATTAACACGCAGAGATTCAAAAACCTAACTTCCAAAGCACTCAGGTTATACAAAATAATTCACCTCTGATTAGGAATTTATAATATGTAATAATTTGGCTCTGAGCACAATGGGACTTAACATAATATGTAATAAAGTCGATTTACTTTCTGATGCAAACGAAAACGCGAGAACTGTGGCTATTAAACACGCAGAAACATAAGAAATTAAACTGTTAAGGCATGCAGATATTATACAATTCGTTCCTGGTTAGGAACTCGAAAAAGTCACAAAATCGATTACTTCCCTGTTGCTGCTTGTGTCTTGGCCAACTACTGCTGCCTGACTCAATAAAAAAAGTTGTAATCATACTTAACAAACAGAATGCAAAACGTTGTGCTGAGTAATTCAAAGAATGTTGAAGAGGTAGAAAATTTTAAAGACTGAGGAAAAAAATCGGAAGGTAGTCCCACAGGGTTCATTTTTGGATCTATTTCCTTTCTTTGTATGGGTGAATGACCTATTTAACATACTACAAGAAGATCTGGTATTTTTTGCAGATAATACTTGTTTTATAATAAATCCTATAAAGAGAAAAAGCAACAGTAAATTGTTAATCATATTTTTTGGGAAATACAGTTACATAGCAAAGGATATATCAAAAAATTCACATTGCAGGGGTCGGATCTATCTTTTATTTTGCGGAAAAATCTCATCATTCTCTGCTATTTCGGAAACTGCAAGTCTTGAAAAATAGAACGAAAAGAAGAAATTAAATAGGTGGCTTTTATCCGATCGCGTAAGGAATACCGCCATGTCACTCATGACACGTGATTACAATGTCACAAATCGCGTTAAACATACCTCACAAAATAGAAACTCCCGATCACATTACTGACTGCCACGTCAATTTCAGCACACCACGCACGCCAGCTGTTAGGGACCGCCGCAGCTACGGGGCTGCTCTAATCTTCCACAAACGAAGCATCAGGTAGCGGAATTCCTATGAAATTTGATACCATACACTTCCTGCCTCTCTCTCTCTCTCTCCCTCGCTCCCTCTCCCTCTCTCTGTTTCTCTTTCTCTTTCTATTTGTCTTTCTCTCTCTGTCTCTGTCACTCCATCTCAATCTCTCAAGTGGTTGCTACCTGTTTGTGTGAACCAATGTATGTGAACACACAGACCAAGATATCACTCCAGCCCCATGCCCTCTCTCTTCCATGTCCCTTCCTTGACCTCGTCGCCACCCATGAATACCAGGCTTTGGTACACCCCTTTGTTTTCACAACTCCACTGCTGTGGAAACACGTAGTGGATGGAACAAACACATTTGGGAAGAAGTAGGTAGCATCTGTCATTCTCCACACTAACCCCAACTTTGTTCTAAACAAGTAGAGGATACCTGGTAAACCCCCAGCTGTGGATATATTGGAAATACTCCCTCAGTCTATTAGATTGGTATAATAATTAAATCGATACCCTTTGTGTGTGGCCAGCTCTTCACTGCATCCTATTTCTGGATATTAGCACTTATATATCACCAACAGCCTTGCCACAGTGGTAACACCGGTTCCCGTCAGATCACAGAAGTTAAGCGCTGTCGGGCTCGGCTAGCACTTAGATGGGTGATCATCCGGTCTGCCTAGCGCTGTTGCCAAGCTGGGTGCACTCAGCCCTTGTGAGGCAAACTGAGGAGCTACTTGATTGAAAAGTAGCGGCTCCGGTCTCGGAAACTGACATAAGGCCGGGAAATCGGTGTGCTGACCACATACCCTTCCATATCCGCATCCAGTGACGCCTGTGATCTGAGGATGACACGGCGGCCAGTCAGTACCGTTGGGCCTTCATGGCCTGTTCAGGAGGAGTTTAGTTTTAGCACTTATATATATGTTGGGATTTGATTGTGTAGCTGCCCAGTTCCCAAACCATACTCTTCCAACTTCCACATTTCCTTTTCATTCCCTCCTATTGGTGGATACTGCCACAGTTACATCATTTGGCAGGAAGTCTATTACGTTGGAGGTAGCTGAAAATTTCTAATTTCGGCTCAGTTTCTTGCTGTGTCCTCAAACAATTTGCAGGAAGTGCCGGACAGATACATGCTCGCAATACCACTACCAGGGACAATAAACTGAACAATCAGGTATTTGATGTTGCGATTGGGTTTTTAAAGCTCTATAGAATTTCTAAATCGATTCTCTCCATTACATTCGAAGAAAGAAGTAAAGGCCTATGGCGTGATTGGATAGAGACAACAACAAACACTCCTGCAAGACAGAGGCAGGCCAGTGTGGCCGAGCGGTTCTAGGCGCTTCAGCCTTGAACCGCGCGACCACTCCTACCGCAGGTTCGAATCCTGCCTTGGGCATGGATGTGTGTGATGTCCTTAGGTCTTTCCATGACAAGAACTACTACAGATTGTTTTGTGGACTGGCAAGACAGCCAATCCACTGTGACAGGTAGCCGAAAGGCACGCGTTTAAGCTCACGCAGGCTGGCGTGAGGTCTGGAAAATGACAAGGAATTGAGACTAGCAAGAAAAGTACGTAGCTTCTGGAATACTTAACTTTAATCCATAATTGGTGAACATCAATCTGACGGTACATGCATCACAAGATAAATAGCAAATGGTAATGGCGCCTTGCTAGGTCGTAGCCAATGACGTAGCTGAAGGCGATGCTAACTATCGTCTCGGCAAATGAGAGCGTAATTTGGCAGTGAACCATCGCTAGCAAAGTCGGCTGTACAACTGGGGCGAGTGCTAGGAGTCTCTCTAGACCTGCCGTGTGCCGGCGCTCGGTCTGCAATCACTGATAGTGGCGACACGCGGGTCCGACGCATACTACCGGACCGCGGCCGATTTAAAGGCTACCACCTAGCAAGTGTGATGTCTGGCGGTGACACCGCAGATTGGATCATGCTTTAAGTGTGTCATATTTAGGGCTTCTCGATACTTTACAAAAGTGGTTCCAATGGCTCTGAGCACTATGGGACTTAACATCTGAGGTCATCAGTCCCCTAGAACTTAAACCTACTTTAACCCAACTAACCTAAGGACATCACGCACATCCATGCCCGAGGCAGGATTCGAATCTGCGACCGTAACGGTCGCGCGGTTCCAGACTGAAGCGCCTAGGACACCAGCCACATATTTATCACTGTAATTACAACTGACTATTAGGATTGCAGTCCCAGTCTGGTGACATTCGACAATGAGCAAATTATCTGATATACCTCTCGTGATTGCTGTGACTCTGGAAATATGAATATCTATATTCTTCTTAGGGCTGTACATATTTTTCCATGTAAAATCCTTCATTGCGCTTACATCTATAGATACGTTAAAATCGCAATTTCCCATGTCAGATCCATACCTTCCTTAGGATCAGTTATAGCCATTTTCTTCACACATTTTGGAATATGGACCGCAGTAACTTTGTACCTCAACATTTTACAACCCTGCCGATCACAGCGAGTCCTAACACATCCTCTACTAAGTATAACTGAATGCTGGTGGCACCAAACAATACTGAGCGAAAATCCGCAATGGATAGACATAACCCATTCGTTTTCCTTGCGAGTAGTACCAATGTGTCTTAGGAAGAGAGGGCTAATCATCTTATAAGCGATCAACTAATAAAAACATTAAGGTAAAGACTATGTTACTTTCAAAATGCATAAAAAAGTATCACTATGATATCCATACTAAAAATTACATGTACTTTATAAATCGAGGTATGGTATTGCTTACAAATGAAATGGTCTTCCTCATAAACACTGTGACACTGAATATAGACAGTGATCTTGGGGGTGTCTATTAACTCACTGAAAGTGTTGGTGGACATCACCAGAAGTGTAAGTTCGTAATAAATCCACACTTCACATCGAATTCAGAAAACTGATTTGGTTATGGAATGTGGTATTAAGCCGATATTTGAAGCTCCCTTATGCTGCTGCTAGATATTTCCCACGCTAACAAAATTTTTCTAAAGCATTATATATCGATTGCACACAGACAGTGTAACAGAGGTTCTGCAATATACCCATGGGGTTGCAGGCGAGAGAGGAGGATGGTTGACTGAGAATGATCACAGGCAGTAGATGATGAGCAGTGTGAGGAATCATTTAAAAAATACAACGTTAGATTGGAGTCATGACAAATGTGCAATACCTTATTACCACTACACAGGCTTTTCTGTTCTACAGTGTTACGTACTCTGGTAGAAATTCTGTCTGCGATTTAGTATCATGTTGCTGCATTCAACCATATACTTGTGTTGGAGCCTATGGAGATGTCTTTTAATGATTACAGCCACTGGTGAATCGTATTTGTAGCACCCATATATATCGAAGCGAGTCACCTGTTACGAACCTATCTGCTAAGGACCTCATGCAGCGTAACTTCTGGATGGTTTTTGATGGTGTCACTGAATCTTGTAGCTGTTCCTCAATCTCTATCCCGTCCTCCCTGCAGCTTTGTCCATGTGATCGTTCCTATTTGACTCAGAACTGAGCAGAAGTCAGAGAGTGCTATATCTGCCACATCTGCATCCCATGGAGCAACAGGGTGAGCTGAGTTAATGCCACAGGAGCGTGTATTGACCACTCATTGGAAATGTTGACGTAGTTCCGCCAACTGTGTAAGGCCAGCGCCAAACGAAGCATTCTCCTGTAACAAGGCAGTACAGACGACAGTATAAGCAGTTAGGGTGTGTTTATTATCGGGAAAATTAGGAAGACTTTACATTACATGGGAGAAGGAAGATGCATGAAGTTATTGATACTGCATTGTGGTGTGTTTCCATATTACATACAAGTAGTGCAGTACAAAGGAGTTCTGTGTCTCTCAGGGTTTATTCGTTCATCACCCAAACGGTCTCTCCCTCCTTGTTATTCTGTATCATGCAAGAGAGGGAAACTATGACTACAAAAACTTTGCTAACATCATCCAGTACAGAACTCAAAAGCTATTACTCTATCTCTCTCTTCCAATATGTCGAAAACAAGTACAGTGTGTGCTGACACGGAGCATATGTGGCGATCCTGTTAAATATACAGGTCTAGGTCCATTGGAGCAGGTAGCCAGTGTTTGAAGTCGCTTGCAGAGACCAGTGTAAAGTTTCATTACCTGTACTATAGGAGGATCATATCCCACAGACTATCAATCACGAGAGAGGGTTCCGTGTTGCTCTTTCATAAGCTGCCTGATGCATTGTTTTTCTGTGTTTTTCTGCTGTAACTCATATAAGCAGTGTAATGACTTCTGCATTGTCCACCACCATACATTTTGTTTTTCCACCACGACGTCAAGGGTTGTGTGAGGTGATAACCATCAGTAACACTTTTCGATTCATTGACTCTCACAGAAAGCTGGATATCGAATCCTATGCTGCTCCCACAACACACAATGGTTGAAATAAAAGAGACAGGCCGTGTTTCTTACTGACAAAATTGTGGAAGACATTGTGACGTATGGATGCTGGAAGAGTTTGTGCGATTGTGGAACACTTACAAACACCTATTTGAAGGTGATGATCTGTACATTTAATCTCATGTTCCACACATATGAGGCAGCAGATGTCTCAGTGTTCCATTGTTTGAAGAGACCCTTAGCACTGATTCCTGTATTGATGGTACATGCTGCACCCAGGTATATGATTTAAATCTGGTGTACTATGGTGTAGGCATCCTAGCCTCAAAATCTTTACACACTTTGTCTGCATTTCTATGACATACAGTGCATGTGCAACAAGGGGGTAATCTGCAGCACAAAGACCCATAGAGCGCTGACAGTATACATAATCAGCTGTAAATCCCACGGATGGAGGAATGGAATGATTTTCATACACCCAACAAAGTTTTGCATGACCCCAGTTCCAAGAACTACTGAAGAGGTTGACTGGATATTGTATCACGGACACAGTCCCTTTGACTGTTCTGAGATGTCACTCAACCCACCCAAAGATGTAAACAATCAGTCATGAGCAGTGCCTATTAGATGGAGCGGTCTGACAGCTGATCAGTTCCAGTTATCCCACCAGGAAGGAGGTACACGGCTCTTGTTTGTAGTTCAAGCATGCTTAGACAGTCAATACCGCAATCTGATCGTGTCCGCATCGTTACTTTATGACAGGAAGGCCTCTCAACAAGGGAAGTGTCCAGGCATGTCAAGAGGTGTTGTCTGGGCATGGAGGAGATACAGAGAGACATGAACTGTCGGTAACATGCCTCGCTCAGGTGGCCTAAGGGCTACTAGTGTAGTGGATGGCCACTACCTACGGATTATGGCTCGGAGGAACCCTGACCCCAACGCCACCACGCTGAACAACGCTTTGCGTATAGCCACAGGATGTGTTACGACTCTTTGTGCAATAGGCTGCATGTTGCGCAACTTCACTCCTGATGTACATGGCAAGGTCCATCTTTGCAACCATGACGCCATGCAATGTGTTAGAGATGAGCCCAACAACATGCCAAATGAACCTCTCAGGATTGACATCATTCTCTTCACTGATGAGTGTTGCATATGCCTTCAACCAGACAATTGTCATAGACGTGTTTGAATGCAACCCAGTCAGGCTGAACTCGTTAGACACACTTGTCCTGCGAGTGCAGCGAGGTGGAGGTTCCCTGCTGTTTTAGGGTGGAATTATGTGGCGTCGACGTACACTGCTGGTGGCCATGGAAAGCACCATAATGGCTGTACCATACGTGAATTCCATCCTTCGACTGACAGTGCCACCATATTGGCAGCATATTGGCGTGGCATTTATCTTCATGGATGACAATTCACGCCCCCATTGTGCACATTATGTGAATGACTTCCTTCAGGATAACGACATCGCTCGACTAGAGTGGCCAGCATGTTCTCCAGACATGAGCCCTATCGAATATGCCTGTGAAAGACTGATAAGGGCTGTATATGGACGATGTGACCCACCAACCACTTTGAGGCATCGACGCCGAATCACTGTTGAAGAGTGGGACAGTCTGGACCAACAGTTGAAAAATGGCTCTGAGCACTATGGGACTTAACTTCTAAGGCCATCAAGCCCCTAGAACTACTTGAACCTAACTAACCTAAGGACATCAAACACATCCTTGCCGGAGACAGGGTTCGAACCTGCGACCGAAGCAGCCGCGCCGTTCCAGACTGTAGCGCCTAGAAGCGCTCGGTCACCCCGGGCGCCGGACCAACAATGCCTTGATGAACTTGTGGTTAGTATGCCACGACGAATATAGGCATCCATCAACACAAGAGGACGTGCTGCTGGGTATTAGATGTACTAGTGTGTACAGCAATCTGGACCACAACCTCTGAAGGTCTTTCTGTATGGTGGTACAACATGCAATGTGTGGTTTACGTGAGTGATGAAAAGGGCAGAAATGATGTTTATGTTGATCTCTAGTACAATTTTTGTAGAGGTTCCGGAACTCTCGGAACCGAGGAGATGCAAAACATTTTTGATGTGTGTAAATATCCTCACCCTTCCACGTTTTTGGTTGTATTTTCGTCAGTTTTAGTAATTTACATCAATTTTCGTAATTTTACCTGGTTTTTCGTAATTTGAACGCAGTTTACTCAATCACGTAAGGTCGAAACCACTACTCTCGACGAGTTGTCACTTCAACATTATGTCGATCTCGCGATGCTAATAGCCAGTGACTATGCAGCATTGTTCTCAAATTCTGTACCACCGCTAAGCCATTCCCTCCTTTACTGATGCAGGCGCGCACGCACACAAACACACACACACACACACACACACACACACACACACACAGACAGACAGACAGACAGACAGAGACAGGCAGAGAGAGAATAATAGTGCATTAACACTAAGGATTGACAACTGTTCTACATTTGAAAGCAATTTTAGAGCATGGAACGAGAAGTGATTTCATGATTCCATGGGCAAAAGTGAAATAAAATCCATAAAATTACCAAAATTGACGGAAAAGTACATACACATTGAGGGAAAGTACGTCAAAATGCGGGGAAATTGAGGGGAAATGACAGTTACTAGCATGTCTTCTGCTTGGTGATGGAAAATTCTTGTACTTGGGAATGTGTATGTGACAGCAAGAGGAATACAAGGAAAAGGGGACCAGAGAAATAATCATTTTTCGTCGACGGTGATAAGATGGGTGCAATAGAGTGTTTAACTTGGATGTAGGGTGAAATTTATATATGCCAAATCATAAGCCCAGGTGCGACACCAAAGTTATTGGCAACCACTTTATAGATTTCTGTAAAGTGTCCTTAGCTACAGAGCATTGTATTACGGCTTGGAAACTCCAATACACAACTACAGAATGGATCGGATGTTTGACCCTGTGCATAACTGTCTAGTTGTTGTAAACCCCACTAAACAATATTTACAATGTGCTTCTCTGTTATCTCCACCAATCAGAGCAGTGCAGTGTCAGCTAACAGATACCTTACGGAACAGTTCCTGCATTGCTTTTAACAACATTCTCCTGTATGTCTTTGAGGTAATAGTGATACTTGCAAGTTAACGTCTTTGATGGTTTCCTGGAAAAGAGAACCATCTGCCTCTATACCGACGAGGATGTATGTTAAAGGATGATAGAAAGTAGACGGAGTGATTAGTCAAGAGAGAGTGTAATAAGGTATGATTTAATGGTAGACTGGTGATGCATTCTGGGGAGGGAGATGCTGCTGCGGGTCATTTCTCACGCATTTAGCCCTTTTTTCCGTTGTTCTCTTGGGGTGCTTCAGTTGTATGGTGTAACTTGCTATAGACTTGCATACAACTGCCTGTTCTATTTGTGACTTAGAGCGCTATCTGCCTGCAGTCGTTAACAGCAAAACTACTACACCACTGTCAGTAGAGGACTTCTAAAGCAAGTGTGATGAATGATATCCATCGATGGGAAACCTATTTCAACACCCTCCTCTAGACGGACGAAGATTTATGCGAAGTACTCCTTTTCTCTACCGCACATAAATCGAGTCTTCAGTTTCATTAATGCAGTGATGCTATGTCAGTAAGCGTGGCTTATGAGGTACTGCAAACTCTGAGTGCATTTGCTTGACAACTGTTGTCTGTGTGTATGGAAGAGGATGTGTTCTGTGTACAGAGTTAGTGCAGCATGGCTTGTGATTTCACATATCAAATGGTTCAAATGGCTCCGAGCACTATGGGACTCAACTGCTGAGGTCATTAGTCCCCTAGAACTTAGAACTAGTTAAACCTAACTAACGTAAGGACATCACAAACATCCATGCCCGAGGCAGGATTCGAACCTGCGACCGTAGCAGTCTTGCGGTTCCAGACTGCAGCACCTTTAACCGCACGGCCACTTCGGCCGGCTTCACATATCAATCACCGCCGCTATGCATTTGTGTTTATGTTCTATGATCTTTCTTCTCTTCGCGCACCTCCTTGGTTTAAAATCCAGACACTACAACAACGCTACAGGAATGACAGCACGAGCGGTTTACGTAAAATGTTTCAAATTCCTTCCATCTGAAAGTCCATCATGCATAGCTCAAACATTTCTTCTTCTTCTTCTTCTTATTCTTCTCCTTCTTCTTAATCGTCTGTTACATCATCACAACACTCTCAAATGTCTCAGGCTTGTACCTACTGTACACCAACAAGGAGTACTGAGCTCTTCAGCACCCAAGCATCTACAGAGATCATGTGTAACTGGATGGGTGATGTAAGATTGGTACGGAACAGTCTTCGCACAATGGCAGTTGCAGCATTGGAATGAGAAAACTGGTCTACATCAGTAGCACTGGTCAGTACATGTTTGAAACAGGTGTTATACTCTTTGCAAAAGCAAAATATTGAGGTGAACTGGTTACATGGAATTCAACTCGTTCTAATCCTTCATGTGATGTCAAATGTAGCGGGTATAGTACTCTTCTACTTCTAGTCAGTTTCAAATTAAATGGAAGACAGTGTTTCTGGGAGGACTGGTTAAAAGAGTAAGAGTTACGAGATGCATAGAGAGAGGCCACGTGGAGTTTTACTCAGGGTTCTTGGTCCATAGACTCAATGAAGGGGTAGCTAGTTTCGAAGCAGAGGGACGAGTGCCGGAGATTTGAGTATCCGACTTTATTCCACGAATGTGAGAATATTTTGCGAATCCATTCACGTAGGTAGGAGATCGCAAATCGTAATAAAATCTTATAGTGTTTCGGTTAAGGAAAGTAGTTGTTGCACCTCCTCTCTGCTGATAGCTATTTCCCACTGTAAGAAACAGTATTTGCGTCTTGTAGACAGTGTAACAGGGTTCGTGACATGTCAACATGTGTATTACCCTCACAAAGTAATGAAGGGAGTGGTTTGATGATGATACAGAAACAGAGACATGCTGTAAAGTCGTTGGCTGTTAGCATCACGAAATCGATGTGATGAAACTTTTGTTGAAGTGACAACTTGTCGCGAGTGATGGTTTGGAACTTGAGTAATTAAATAAATGCTTTGAAATGATCGAAAATCAGGTAAAATTACGAATATTGATGGGAAAAACGTAAAATTGATGAAAATACGGCAAAAATGTGGAAGGATGAGTTTATTTACATGCTCACCATGGTGTATGAAAATCATTCCATTCCTCAATCGGTGGGATTGACAGCTGATCATGCATACTATCCGTTCTCTATGGGTTTAAGTCCTGCAAAATACCTCCTTGTTCCACATGTACTTATGCACTGTCATAATAATGATAGACACAGTGTACAAGATTTAGAGGTCAGGATGACTATCACCTAGAACACCGAAACATCGAACATAAACTTGGCTGCAACATTCCCCACCAATATGAGGAGACAATGCACAGGATGCATTCAAAAATTGAACACTGAGACATCTGCTATCCCATCAGTGTGGAAGAAGATATTACATGAAGCGATCATCACCTTCAGACAGCTTTTTGGAAACACTCTGCAATGCCGCAGGCTCTTCCTGTTTCCATAAGTCACGATGTCGCATTAACTGAGCTCATCCTGTGTCTCCATGGGATGCAGAAGGTGGTAGATGTAGCTCTCTGTGACCTATGCTCCGTTACGGCATTTGGAATGACCATGTGGACAAAGCTGCAGGGCGGGCGGAGTAGAGATTGACGAATAGTTACAAGCTACAGAGACACTGTCTAAATCCAACCTGCAGTTTTGCTGTATAGGATCCATAGCAGATAGGTTCGAATAAGATCTCTCGTTTCGAGATAAGAGAGTGCCACAAATACGGTTCACTAGTTGCTTTAATCATAAAAGGGCATCTCTATAAGATCCAACTCAAGTATGTTGTTGAATGGAGAAAATTGATTCTAAATCGCAGGCAGAATTTCTGTGGGAAAGCTTAACACTATAGGCCTGGAAAGCCAAGGTATTTTGTACATTTCTCATGACTTCAGTTTAGTGTTACGTTTTTAACGTGATTCCTCACATAGCACGCCATCCACTGTATGTGATCATTCTCAATGATCAATCATCCTCCGTCGCCTACAACCCCATAGACATATCGCAGAAACTCTGTTACAGTGCCTACATGATATCGAGATAGAATGCATTTCAAATAATCATGTCCATTGTAATTATCCGGGCTGTTATGCCGTGGTCGGTTGATGAATTCTGTGTCAATTGACATCAACCGACCACGGCATAACAGCCCGGATAATTATAATGGACATTAGTATTTCCGGTCGTGAAAGTCTACATTTCAGTATTACAAATAACGTTTGTTATATAAGCTGCATAGACAGGTGAAAATATCGGCTTAATACCATGTTCCTTAACCGAATCACTTTCTAAATTCTTTAAGAAGGGTGATTTTATTACGCGCTTATACCACTGGCGCAGTGCACCCACACTTTCAGTCTCACACATCCCTGTGATCACCGTCTGTATTCAATGTCACAGAGGGTGTGGAAGACAACTTCATTCGGAAGCAATACCGTACCTCGATTTAAAAAGCACGTATAGTTTTCAACATGGATATCGTTAGCAATACTTGTGTGTATCTGTAGAAACAAGATCACCTTTTATGCAGATTGACAGTAAAACAGTCAATGTGAACGTGTTTTTAACAGATGTTCGCTTATAAGGTGATTAGGCACCTCTTCCTAACACACACTGGTACCAGACGAACGAAAAACATATGACGTATATTTATCCATCCCTGATTTTCTATAAGTATTGTTTGGTTCACTTAGTAGTGGGTGTCCGATAGACTCACTGCGATTGTCATGCTCGTAGAGCGTATGTTGTGACGTAAAGTGTCTCTGGTGAGTATTCCGATATGTGAAAAGAAAATTACTAGGTCAGATCGTAAGGGGCATATGGATTTGACATGGGACATTGCGATCTTTTTTTTTTTTTTTGTTTTTTTGGTCATCAGTCTACTGACTGGTTTGATGCGGCCCACCACGAATTACTTCCCTGTGCTAACCTCTTCATCTCAGAGTAGCACTTGCAACCTACGTCCTCAATTATTTGCTTGACGTATTCCAATCTCTTCCTGTACAGTTTTTGCCCTCTACAGCTGCCTCTAGTACCATGGAAGTCATTCCCTCATGTCTTAGCAGATGTCCTATCATCCTGTCCCTTCTCATTATCAGTGTTTTCCACATATTCCTTTCCTCTCCAATTCTGCGTAGGACCTCATTCCTTGCCTTATCAGTCCACCTAATTTCCAACATTCGTCTATAGCACCACATCTCAAATGCTTCGATTCTCTTCAGTTTCGGTTTTCCACAGTACATGTTTCACTACCATACAATGCTGTACTAAAGACGTACATCCTCAGAAATTTCTTCCTCAAATTAAGGCCGGTATTTGATATTAGTAGACTTCTCTTGGCCAGAAATGCCTTTTTTGCCATAGCAAGTCCGCTTTTCATGTCCTCCTGGCTCCGTCCGTCATTGGTTATTTTACTGCTTAGGTAGCAGAATTCCTTAACTTCATTGACTTCGTGACCATCAATCCTGATGTTACGTTTCTCGCTGTTCTCATTTCTACTACTTCTCATTACCTTCGTCTTTCTCCCATTTACTCTCAGACCATACTGTGTACTCATTAGACTGTTCATTCCGTTCAGCAGATCATTTAATTCTTCTTCACTTTCACTCAGGATAGCAATGTCATCAGCGAATCGTATCATTGATATCCTTTCACCTTGTATTTTAATTCCACTCCTGAACCTTTCTTTTATTTCCATCATTGCTTCCTCGATGTACAGATTGAAGAGTATGGGCGAAAGGCTACAGCCTTGTCTTACACCCTTCTTAATACGAGCACTTCGTTCTTGATCGTCCACTCTTATTATTCCCTCTTGGTTGTTGTACATATTGTATATGACCCGTCTCTCCCTATAGCTTACCCCTACTTTTTTCAGAATCTCTTTTTCCAGGTCGACAAATCCTATGAAAGTGTCTTGATTTTTCTTTAGCCTTGCTTCCATTACTAGCTGTAACGTCAGAATTGTCTCTCTCGTCTTTTTACTTTTCCTAAAGCCAAACTGATCGTCACCTAGCGCATTCTCGATTTTCTTTTCCATTCTTCTGTATATTATTCTTGTAAGCAGCTTCGATGCATGAACTGTTAAGCTGATTGTGCGATAATTCTCGCACTTGTCAGCTCTTGCCGTCTTGGGAATTGTGTGGATGATGCTTTTCCGAAAGTCGGATGGTATGTCGCCAGACTCATATATTCCACACACTAACGTGAATAGTCGTTTTGTTGCCACTTCCCCCAATGATTTTAGAAATTCTGATGGAATGTTATCCATCCCTTCTGCTTTATTTGACCGTAAGTCCTCCAAAGCTCTTTTAAATTCCGATTCTAATACTGGATACCCTATCTCTTCTAAATCGACTCCTGTTTCTTCTTCTATCACATCAGGCAAATCTTCACCCTCATAGAGGCTTTCAATGTATTCTTTCCACCTATCTACGCTCTCCTCTGCATTTAACAGTGGAATTCCCGTTGCACTCTTAATGTTACCACCGTTGCTTTTAATGTCACCAAAGGTTGTTTTGACTTTCCTGTATGCTGAGTCTGTCCTTCCGACAATCATATCTTTTTCGATGTCTTCACATTTTTCCTGCAGCCATATCGACTTAGCTTACCTGCACTTCCTGTTTATTTCATTCCTCAGCGACTTTTATTTCTGTATTCCTGATTTTCTCGGAACGTGTTTGTACTTCCTCCTTTCATCAATCAACTGAAGTATTTCTTCTGTTACCCATGGTTTCTTCGCAGCTACCTTCTTTGTACCTATCTTTTCTTTCCCAACTTCTGTGATGGCTCTTTTTAGTGATGTCCATTCCTCTTCAACTGTACTGCCTACTGCGCTATTCCTTATTGCTGTATCTATAGCGTTAGAGAACTTCAAACGTATCTCGTCATTCCTTAGTACTTCCGTATCCCACTTCTTTGCGTATTGCTTCTTCCTGACTAATGTCTTGAACTTCAGCCTACTCTTCATCACTACTATATTGTGATCTGAGTCTATATCTGCTCCTGGGTACGCCTTACAATCCAGTATCTGATTTCGGAATCTCTGTCTGACCATGATCTTAACGCACCTATATCCGTTAGGGGGATGAAAGGTTTTACATGGAATGTTATGTCCAGTCATAAGAAGAATTTAGATGCTGATATTTCCAGAGCCACAGCAATCAGGATGAGGTACTTCCGATACTTTGCACATTGTTGAATGTCATCAGATTGGGGCTGCAACAGTAATATTTGATTGTAATTGCAGTGATTAAAATATGGCTTGTCTCCTAGACGGCTTGGCATGCCGCACACCTGGCAGAGGAAGCCAGTGACCTGAACGAACAGACATTTCTGGCTTAGGGCTGAGGCCAGTCACGGGTGCGAAAAAAAGTTCCAGCCAGTCACCTATTCGATTCTTGCCCACAGCATCGGGGACAAGTTCTGGTGGCAACCTTTGTGACACCCTCTGCATAGCTGAGTAGTATGAGTTGGGCTGTGTCTGCGACTGCATGTGTTGCTTATATTCTCTATGGAAAATTCAACTATTCCATATCGAACACTGCCAAATGTTGATGCTCAACGTACTGATAACATTCAAATTCCTGCCATTTCAATAATCTCCAAATGCCCTCCACGGCCAGGGTGGTGCACTCAAGCTGACATGCTCGTCCACCACTATGGCTGTGGCCACAGCGGCAGTTTTTTCCAACCACTGAGCATTGGTGCTGGCAGTGTGTGATGGGATGAGATGAGTTCACTGTATGTGGAGATTAGAACATAAGAGTGGAATGTGTGAGGGTGTCAGCGATCTCTCAGATCTAACGATTAGAACTAATACGAGGGCAGTTCAATACGTAATGAAACACATTTTTTTTCTGAAACAGGGGTTGTTTTATTCAGCATTGAAATACACCAGGTTATTCCCCAATCTTTTAGCTACACAACACTATTTTTCAACGTAATCTCCATTCAATGCTACGGCCTTACGCCACCTTGAAATGAGGGCCTGTATGCCTGCACGGTACCATTCCACTGGTCGATGTCGTAGCCAACGTCGTACTGCATCAATAACTTCTTCATCATCCGCGTAGTGCCTCCCACGGATTGCGTCCTTCATTGGCCCAAACATATGGAAATCCGACGGTGCGAGATCGGGGCTGTTGGGTGCATGAGGAAGAACAGTCCACTGAAGTTTTGTGAGCTCCTCTCGGGTGCGAAGACTTGTGTGAGGTCTTGCGTTGTCATGAAGAAGGAGAAGTTCATCCAGATTTTTGTGCCTACGAACACGCTGAAGTCGTTTCTTCAATTTCTGAAGAGTAGCACAATACACTTCAGAGTTGATCGTTTGACCATGGGGAAGGACATCGAACAGAATAACCCCTTCAGCGTCCCAGAAGACTGTAACAATGACTTTACCGGCTGAGGGTATGGCTTTAAACTTTTTCTTGGTAGGGGAGTGGGTGCAGCGCCACTCCATTGATTGCCGTTTTGTTTCAGGTTCGAAGTGATGAACCCATGTTTCATCGCCTGTAACAAACTTTGACAAGAAATTGTCACCCTCAGCCACATGGCGAGCAAGCAATTCCGCACAGATGGTTCTCCTTTGCTCTTTATGGTGTTCGGTTACACAACGAGGGACCCAGCGGGAACAAACCTTTGAATATCCCAACTGGTAAACAATTGTGACAGCACTACCAACAGAGATGTCAAGTTGAGCACTGAGTTGTTTGATGGTGATCCGTCGATCATCTCGAACGAGTGTGTTCGCACGCTCCGCCATTGCAGGAGTCACAGCTGTGCACGGCCGGCCCGCACGCGGGAGATCAGACAGTCTTGCTTGACCTTGCGGCGATGATGACACACGCTTTGCCTAACGACTCACCGTGCTTTTGTCCACTGCCAGATCACCGTAGACATTCTGCAAGCGCCTATGAATATCTGAGATGCCCTGGTTTTCCACCAAAAGAAACTCTATCACTGCCCGTTGTTTGCAACCCACATCCGTTACAGACGCCATTTTAACAGCTCCGTACAGCGCTGCCACCTGTCGGAAGTCAATGAAACTATACGAGACGAAGCGGGAATGTTTGAAAATATTCCACAAGAAATTTCCGGTTTTTTCAACCAAAATTGGCCGAGAAAAAAAATGTGTTGCATTACTTATTGAACTGCCCTCGTACTATTGATATTGTGGTTTGTGAGTGTCATGCATAATGTGTGTCAGTACATATCAATGGACTATCTTGCAGTGGTATTTATTGTTGTCACTACCATATCAAGCAGCAGGCCTTTCCTTCTCCTTCACAATGTGGTGGAGAGAACCAATTTAAGAATGCTTTAAAAACCCTATCGAAGTGTCAAATACCTGACTGAACAATTTATTTTTTCTGATGGTGGTACTGCGAGCATGCATCTGTCCAGCCACTCCGACAAATTGTTTGATGAAATAGTAAGCAACTGAGCTGAAATTTGAAATTTTCAACTGCTTCCAACGTAATGGAATTCCTGCTAAATGACGTAACAGTGCCAGTATCCACCAACAGGAACCAAGGGAAAAAATCTGGAAGGGGGAAGAGTAAGTTTTGGAAACCCAGCAGTTGAATCCCACCAAAAATACTAGTCTTCTTATCCACCAATATAATGGAAGACAAAACTAGCCAACACGAAGTGTGTCAGTTTATTTAATTAGTCAACCAATATGGTAGGGTGAGGGAACATTTCTGAGACATTCACAGCTAGGGGTTTACCAGGTATCCACTACTTTATTTAGGAGAAAGGTGCGGTTAGTGTGGCGCACGACAGATGCTACCTCCTTCTCGAATGTCTTTGTTCCATCTATTGCAGAGGGAGAACACAGGTATGTACCAACTACCAACAGCATTTGTGCATGAGTAGTAAGGGGTCAGGTGAGGAGGATGGAAGGGCAGACAGGTCAGGCAGACATCTTGGTCTGTGTGTGTTTGCATTCTTTGGCTCACACTAACAGGAATCTAGAGAGAGAGAAAGCGAGAGAGAGCAAGCGAGCGAGAGAGAGCAAGCGAGCGAGAGAGAGAAAGCGAGCGAGAGAGAGAAAGCGAGCGAGAGAGAGAGAAAGCGGGCGAGAGAGAGAGAAAGCGAGCGAGAGAGAGAGAGAGGGAGAGAGAGAGAGAGAGAGAGAGAGAAAGCGAGAGAGAGAGAGAGAGAGAGAGAGAGAAAGCGAGAGAGAGAGAGAGAGAGAGAGAAAGCGAGAGAGAGAGAGAGAGAGATAGAAAGCGAGTGAGAGAGAGAGAGAAAGCGAGAGAGAGAGAGAGAGAAAGCGAGAGAGAGAGAGAGAGAAAGCGAGAGAGAGAGAGAGAGAAAGCGAGAGAGAGAGAGAGAGAAAGCGAGAGAGAGAAAGCAAGAGAAAGCGAGAGAAAGAGAGGGAGAGGGAGAGAGAGAAAGAGAGAGGAAGAGAGAGAAAGAGAGACAGACAGAGAGAGGAAGAGAGAGAGAGAGGGAGAGAGAGAGAGAGAGAGAGAGAAAGAGAGAGGAAGAGAGAGAAAGAGAGACAGACAGAGAGAGAAAGAGAGAGAGAGAGAGGGAGAGAGAGAGAGAGAGAGAGAGAGAGAGAGAGAGAGGACTGGAGGAAGGGAGATGCAGGAAGTGATTCTGGTATCATATTTTAAAGAAATGCTGCCACCTGATATTTTGTGGAGGAATAGCATTTTCCCACAGCTGTAGCGCTACCTCACCAGGGGCGTGCATGGTGTGGTGTGACTGGCTGTGGCCAAACAGTTCTAGGAACTACAGTTCAGAACTGTGTTGTTGCTACAGTCGCAGGATCGAATGCTGCCTCGAGCATTGATATGTGTGATGTCCTTATGTTAGTTAGCTTTAAGTAGTTCCAAGTCTAGGGAACTGATGACCTCAGATGTTAAGTCCCATAATGCTTAGAGCCATTTTGAGCGATTGTCGTGACAGTGATGTGATTGGGAATTTTTTGCCAGATATATTTAGAATGATCTGTGACAGTGTAATTATGCAATTATGTGTGATGAGTGTTTCACAACAGTATTCCTTGTGCGATTAGAATTTATTCTTTCTGATGTATTTTGCAGTACCTGCATCTTCTGACACAGTAGAGAGGATGAGATTTTCCAGCCAAATGAAATAGAAATCCATCCCCTGTGAACTGAATTTTATAAATAAATCGTATATTCTTTCCCATGTAATTGAATTTCATGTTGTGAGGTCCTTCCTGTCCAGCATCTGAGCGATTTTTCCCGCCAATTTTTTATGGGAGGAAGGGGGTGATTGGTGGGATGTTCTCTGCTGGTGGCATTTTGCACTGGATCAGTCTGTCTCTGCATATCATTGTGAGCACACATGCAAAATTTTCCAACAAGACAACACCTCAAATCAACAACAGTGTAATTATGTAATTAGGAAATGTAGTTGCTGAATGTAGGCTTCTCCTGCCGAGTAAAGAGTCTCAGCCCCTGAAAACTGAATTTTATAAATAAACAGTAATCTTTTGCTACGTAATTGACATTGAAATTGTATGAGATCCTTCTTGTCCAGCACAAACTGAGTCCTTTTCCCATCAATTTCAAGATGGGGGTGGAATATGTGGTGTGATGGATTTCCCAGAAGGAGAGGGGCTCATTAATTTATCTATTTAATTAATTATCATTTAATTTGATATCAAAGGTGTGCTTGTATCAGCGAGGGGATTTCCCAGACAGGTGGGGTGGATGGAGGGGGAGGGTGTGGTGTGTGGGGTTTCACTGACTGACAGATTATCTCCAGGGGGTGATAAATCAACTACCAGGGGGTCATAAAACAAGTAACAGAACAACACGTCAAGGTGAGGTGGAGGCAGTCATAAATCAGTCAAGCTTTCCTCGGAACCTGCACTAACAAAATGTGCAGGTTACCCTATTATTTAGTATGTCCATGCAGCTCTACAGCTCACGACACCATAACACATGGACCACTGCAACGCTCATGTTTGACAAAGTACGTCCGTGGTTTGCTTGTTGCTACCTCTTGTCTTGTGAGAGTGTGTAGCATTGCCTCTTGGCTTGTGGTTTTAGTGTCGACGTTTTCATTGATCTCTGAGTGCTGTGAGAATTAATGAACTACATCTCCTTATGAATAGTGATACAGTTTTACAATGTCCAACAAGCTTATGAATATCAAGAGCTCAGACAAACCGATAGTGAACAAAGAAGGGAAAGCTGAGAGGTGGAAAGAGTACACAGAAAGGGTATACAAGGGAAATGTAGTCGAAGGCAATGCTATAGAAAGCGAAGGGGAATTGATGAATGTGGCATATGATACTGCGGTAAGAATTTAACAGACAGGTTAAGGAAAGGCAAACTAAGTTTATAGCTTTTGTAGATTTGAACTGGAGTATACTCTCTGAAATTCCGAAGGCATCAGGGGAGAGAAGAGTTATATACAACTTGTGCAGAAAGCAGAATGCAATTGTAGAGCCGAGGGGTGTCACAGTTGACAAGGGTATGAGACAGTTGTAGCCCGTCCACGACATTATTCAATCTGTACACTGAGCAAGGAGTAAAGGAAATCAAAGAAAAGTTTTGAAACTTCAAGGTTTACCGATGACATTGTATTCCTGACACAGGCAGGAAAGGACTTAGAAGAATAGTTAAATGGAATTGAAAGTGTCTTGAAAGAAGGATATAAGATAATCACCTATAAAAGCAAAACATGCGTGCTGGAAAGCAGTCGCATTAAACCAGCAACGGTGAGGGAATTAGTCTAGCAAACGAGACACTAAAAGTAGTAGATGCATTTTTCTGGCTGGGCAGTAAAATAAATGACGATAGCGGAAGTAGAGATGATATAAAATGTAGGCTGCTAGTGGTAAGAAAATCGTTTCTGCAGAAAAATTTGCTCGCTTAGAATATAGATTTGAGTTTCAGGTAATCTTTTTGTCTGAAGTATAGCCTTGTTTAGAAGGGAAACATGAACGATAAACAGTTAACACAAGAAGGGAACAGAAGCTCTTGAAATACTGTGCTACAGAAGCTTGCTGAAGACTAGATGAACCATGTAAGCTACGAGGAGGTACTGAACACAGCTGGGGAAAAACAAATTTGCTGCAAAACTTGAGTGGAAGAGGAGGTCGGTCTGAGAGAGCAGGGGATCACCAGTTTAGCGTTGGAGGGAAGGGAGTAAAGATTGTAGAAGCATACTAAGGGATGAATACAAAAAGAGGGTTCATAAGCACGCAGCTTGTAGCATTTATTCGGAGATGGACAGGCTTGCACAGGATAGAATAGCGAGCTGAGCTGCTTGAAACAAATCTTCGGACTGAAGACCTCAACAACAATAACATTTTACTTTTAATTTAATCATAGATCTGATCAAGGCAGTAGTCGGAAGGTACTAAAGAAATATATAAGCGTATAACTACCCTATCGGTATTCCTCCCGCCATGTTAGGTCACAGAGGCTCCTTACTTTCCCAACAGACTTTCCGTACAGCTACACTCATTAAATAATTCCTGCAGGGATGATGACTGTTTCAAATGAGAAAATATATGGCTAAGGAGACACGATCAGTAAACATTGACACCTCTGATAACATTCAGCATTGCAATTTGTATGCGACAATTTGCTACAGGTCGCTTCCACACTGAAGCATGTAGTAGCGGCAAGGGCACCCTATAAAAGCATTAAGACGACTACCGAGTAGTGCTGGCGAACGCACTACCCAAGCTCGGCTCACTCCGTCCCGACCGAGAGCACAACTTCAAATAATTCGCACCACAGTAATGACTGGTGGTGGTGGTGGTGGTGGTTAGTATTTAACGTCCCGTCAACAACGAGGTCATTAGAGACGGAGCGCAAGCTCGGGGTAGGGAAGGATTGGGAAGGAAATCGGCCGTGCCCTTTCAAAGGAACCATCCCGGCATTTGCCTGAAACGATTTAGGGAAATCACGGAAAACCTAAATCAGGATGGCCGGAGATGGGATTGAACCGTCGTCCTCCCGAATGCGAGTCCAGTGTGCTAACCACTGCGCCACCTCGCTCGGTAAATGACTGGTCTCCAGTAAATTGTCAACAAGCAAAGATTAACGTATACTGGTAGGCACGGCTACAACACGCTCAATGTAGAACTTCACCGATAATTTTATATAAAATTAAAAATTATTAACAGACAGAAAATACATTTCCATGTGAGGATAATGTACCAATGGCAGCGATACACCGTAGACGGCTTCATTAAGAAAGATATTGTTAATAGGACACTACAATATAAAGATCTGAAGACTGTAGTTATTGTTTCAACAATATAAGATATTGAGGCCAAAAGTGTTTACAATTCTAAGTCAGAACGGCGACTATGTAGAGAAGTAGCTGAAAGGTGTAGCTAATTGTTACAAGTAAAACATTTCTGATGTTCACTGTGGTTTCAATTTGGCAATCAATCGGAGCTTACTTTCTGAACAGGCCTCGTACATTGAGGTTCATTTGGCTTTTTTCCTACCTGAACGTTAAAATCGAAAGTGACAGTCGGGTGCAGCGTTCAGCAATGACTGTACGGTATCGCCAAGTATCCAGGATTGTCTCTCGGTCTAAACTTTGAAGGAATGTTAACTTAGAGAATGAACTGATGACCTACGTTGCTAGCACGAATATTCACAGTCACTCAGGGCCGTATTCGTCATTAGGTCGTGCTCTTGCGTCATTCGTAGCATAACATTTTGTCTTTTGTCTGTATAGTGTATAATCATCATATAAATTTCAGTAAATAAATTTCCTTGCAGTCCTTCGTTTAACTTTTACAAGATTTTTATCAGTCAATTTCGGTCAAATACTATGAGAAAAACATTGTTACAATGCTCGTAAGTTGAAAGTGTTGTTAATAAAAATTCTCTATTTAAACTAGACTGAACTGCATGTGACTGCACTAGTCTTTAATAAAACTTGCTTCTGACTGCGTATTTCACTAAACTGAACTTTATCTGACTGCATGAAAATATTGTTGGAAAATTAATACTCAAAATACACATCTGACTGCATGAAAGTTTAGTGGTAAAAATAAATGAAAGTCACCAACCTGCATCTGACTGCGTCTGTGGACTTAGCTCGTGCACTCCTTCCCGTTCAGCAGATAATAAAACATAATCAACTCAGCCGTAGTGCAATGGCATAAAATTGTCATTCTGGATACCTTTACTCATTTCGGCCCTGTTAATTAGTTAATAAAAATTCTGTCCTGACCTGAACAATTTGCCAACTGTGCAATGGCGTATAGAATATTTTACTCTGATAAATGAAATTAATAGCTTTACTCTTGGAAACTTTTGGTTCAATGCAAGCACAGGATGCGGAGAACGACATAAGGTGTGAGATGAAACTTAATTTTCTCTAAAAAATATTTATTGTTCAAACTTTTAAGGCACATGTGAAAAACTAAAAAAAACTTCTATAGCATGGATTTACGAGAAAGCTTCACAAAACGCTTATTGCATCAACAATGGGATTTCTATCTAGCTTTTAGACATAATTTAACCAAAGAAAACCTATTTTATTAATTATTCTTTCTAGTTTTCCCAGGTATGTGCCGAGTTTCGCTTAGTATGTGCGTAGCGCAAATTCTTACTTTGATGCTGTCACGACCCAGCTGCCTCCTGCAGGCATCTAGCTCCGACTCGAAACACGCCTGCTGTCTCTGCGCATCTCCTCACCACTACTCAAACTTTTACCGCGTGCACCTAGCTCTGTTAGCTGTCAAAGATCTTACTACTCGAAGATGTACTACTCGTCCAACCTTGCGGTTGGGAACTATCGACATTTTTCACTGGTTCTATCCTGATCGAATCTCAGCACATACCTTTCAAAGTGTGTTTCCACCGGTAACTTACTTGACGATACTTGCAGTGTACAGCTTTAATAGTAAAAACTGCACATATATCTTTATTAATCCGTTTTCTTCTTTCATATGATTTCCTCAAAATTTAGTTTCGCAGACACTTCTATGCACAATTGACTTCTAACTATAGGCTGTAATGCAACAGATACTAAGCTTAGCTGAATTACTATTAAGACATCGCTATAGACAGTGCACTCCAGTTAACCGATGCACTATCTCCCGTATCACCTTCATTTTCAGGGGTGGAACATGCTGACATTAGCACTGGCCTAGTGAGGGGAACTGTAATCAGCTGCATATCAATATTCACAGCTCTTTAGGGCACTGAATCATTGTTTTTTGTAAACTACACTGATCACCAGTCGTCGAGTGCTACCATATTGTGCACTTTCTAGATTTTTCTACTGCGGATGTAGTCTTAGGACGTCTTTTACGTCGATCATATTCAAGAGTAATTCGTCTATGTCCCAAATCAGTAAATCAGTAGCTCTTTACGTCTTGAAAACAAAATAGAAAAGCTTTTGAAAACGTCACCATATTACGGTGCGTTTCCGTTCCATTTTAAGGAAACATTCACAATAAGTCAACCTTAATATATATAAAAAAAGACTTTTCCGTAGATCAAACTATTGATTTATGATAATGCGTAATATGCAAAAACCTAAAAAAACCCAATTTTAATTGATTTTAAAGTCACACGTTTACTGATCAGAAATATCGGGACACCCGTATGTAATGCGCAATTCACTACTCATTGTCACGAGGGGCACGTCAGCAAGTATACAGGAAGACAGGCAAAACAGAAACGGAAGAAGAGGTCGCTCAGGAGAAATCAGCAATTTCCAAAGTGGACTTGTCATTGGTTACTTCCTGGGTAGGAAATCACAGATATTTCAACATTTATGAACCTCCACAAGTCGACTGTTGGTGGCGTTACTGTGAAGTGGAAACAGTATGAGACCGACGAGCATTGCGGAGGATGCTTTAAAAAATCGCATGAAGTCAGCGCAAGTAATCACTAGTCAGATCTAAGTGCTCAGTGCTAAGCGGCGCTTGATGTGGAGAAAAGACACGATGCAACTGGACAGTGGTGAACCGTGTCGATTGCCACGGTTCCTGTTTTTCCCTTGGTTTACATCTGTTTGGAGATCTCCGCGTTTCCCTAGAGGGCGTTGCGGAGCCTCCGCGAGTGCGCTGCAAGCGCGCCCGGTGGGAGGATGCGCTGTGTGTCGTGCCGAGGGCGTACGGGGCAACTGAGACGAGTGTTTGGCCCTGGACGACCGTTCTGCAGCGGGACGCTCGGTCCCTCTATGCTAAGTCTGGACGGGCCCAAAAACCCGGGGCGTGAGGACACAAGAGGTAGTAAATCTGTGGACAACGTTTGGTTTCCGTTCATGGGCTGGGGAAGCTATGAAGTCTGTCTGTGGCTGCCAATAACCTCCAGTCGTCGTCTGGTGGGGCCAATCTCCCGGTGTTGTGGGAGCTATTAACAACTGCGTGCCAACGTTTCTCTGCTTTGAGTTTGTGATCGGAAATTGCCTTGCGTGTGTGTTACTGCCCCCTTGCATGATCGTGCATTTGAACGCCATGCTGACTTACTTAAGGCGAGCGTCGTAATCACTGTTTGGATAAGCGCGTTATAAAATGTGATTCTTGCGTTTCTCCCAGCGTATTTGATAGTCAAAATATCCACGGGTGTACTGCCGGTCTGCAGTATCCAACGGGCACAATATTTCGGCGATCATACATGTCGCCATCATCAGGTGAACTGATGGACTGAGCTCCTGTGAACGTGCCGGCACGGAGATCCGTACGCTATGGCTGCTCAGAGGGAACTGGGTTCGGTCGTGGCGGCGGGCGATTTAAATACCCTCCGCCCGCGGCGCGCTCCCTCCACCGTCCGCGCCCCGCGCCACGGTCGCGCGGTGGAACAGATTGCGACGGCGTCTGAGATGACGTCGGTGTGATGGCTCTATCCGCCGTGGCCGTCACAACTATGCGTTTGCTCGATTTACTCTTCATTAACCCAATCGCTGGTTCCCAAGCCTTGCTAAGATTATAGCCATAGTCACGGTTTATGAGGTCGACATTGGTGCGAATTTCGATGGCCTCTATAACAACGCTGTCCCAGTATCTCGACGTCTGTACCAGAATCCTCGTGCGTTCATACACCATAGCGTGATTTTCCGACAAACAATGTTCAGCGACCGCCGACTTGCTCGAATACATCAGTCGAGTGTGCCTCTGGTGTTCACGGCATCGATCCTCGACGGTACGCATCGTCTGACCAATATACGACTTGCCACATTGACACGGAATCTGGTACACGCCGGCCTTCCTCAAACCGAGGTCATCTTTGGCGCTCCCCACCAGTGCACAAGTCTTATTCGGAGGACAAAACACAGTTCCGCCTCGGTGTTTCTTCAAAATGCGGGCGATTTTCCCCGAGAGTGCGCCTGTATGTGGAATAAACGCAGTGCCTACCTCCTCCCTCGTGATTTCATCCATCTCCACAGGTTGTGCTGTAGTGGTTGGGCGGAGAGCACGTTGAATCTGCCGCTCTGAGTACCCATTTTGTCTCAGATGTTCCAATTCCTGGGGTAGACTCTCTGCGTCAGAGATAGTGCGCGCCCTATGTACTAGAGTTTTAAGAACCCCATTCCTCTGTGAAGGGTGGTGGCAGCTGTCTGCGTGCAAATACTCAAGAATCACATCATACACCTTTACGGGGAGGAGATGTATCGCAGCATGAAGAAATTTGAAAAGTTGCGCCACCGTAGATGTCGTTTGCTAAGTACTCTTGCCTTTCTAAAGAGATGTCGTTCCGTGAATGTTGTTCCAAATTTTGCTAAGGTTATGCATCACATCGATTCTGCAGCAACTAAGAAAATCAAGAAACGAGTCAGCCTCGCATTGGTGCGTGAGAGAGTGCAATTCACCCGCCGGAGCTTTGAGTTTATTTCACAGGAATTACTCAAACTACATTTGCAACTGGCTTGTAATTTCACTTCTTTTTCCTGGGATTGGATTGATGGTGTCACCTGGGTCACAGCTGATTCCGCCCATAAGGAGGCAACAGGACGTCAAACAGCTAAGTTCTCACGTCTGCTTGACAAACTATCTCTGCAGGTTCCGTGCAAGACTGTGATCAATTTGAGTGGCATGGTGTTGAGTAATGATGCGGTCTCGGTTTTGCAGAAAGGTCTCAACTTCGCTCCCACCCCCAAGTTCACTCCGGTCGCAGAAATTGTTAGTGCTGTTGAATAGGTTGCAGCTCGACTTCCGCCTGAATCAGCTGAGGAAATAACTCGTGAAACTTGTCGTGCGTTGACGAAATCCAAGCCGATGAAGTCAAATATCACCAGTAAAGAGAGGGCGGCCATTCGTGATCTGAGGAAGCGCTCTGAAATTGTTGTCTTACCGGCTGACAAACGTAATGCTACAGTTGTTGTCTCCCATAAGGACTACACTGATAAGATGCAGAGTCTGCTAAATGACGATTCCTACCGGAAGATCAGTGTTGACCCTGCAAAGAAGGTGGAGAACAAGACGAGGTCGCTTCTCAAGGACGCAGATTTACCGGAGGGTGACGCTAAGAAATTGTTACCCCAAGGTCCGGTACCGCCTAGACTATATGGACTCCCGAAGGTTCACAAGGAGGGGGTACCATTACGCCCCATTGTCAGCAACATCAGGGCACCTACATATTTGTTGGCCAAATACCTGACGGGAATATTAAATCCTTATGTGGGTAAATGCCCTCATCTCATCCGTAATTCTGTAGATTTTGTTAAACGTCTTGATAGTTTAAGGTTGGATGAGTCAGATATCAAGGTGAGTTTTGACGTCGTTTCCTTGTTTACAAGGGTACCCCTGCGAGAGTCACTAGAACTGATTAGTCAGAAGTTTGACGAGAAGACCACTGAACTTTTTAGGCATGTCTTGACTTCCACGTATTTTCTTTTTAATGGAGAATACTACGAACAAACGGAGGGAGTCGCCATGGGTAGACCACTCTCACCGGTGGTAGCGAATTTGTACATGGAGAACTTTGAGGAGGAAGCCCTGTCGTCATCCGAATGGAAACCTACTTGCTTTTTCCGTTACGTGGACGGCCCGTTCGTCATCTGGCCACATGGTATGGATGAACTCCTTGACTTCCTTACACATCTAAACTCCATACACCCCAACATCAAATTCACTATGGAGACCTTTCCTTGCGGCCTTGGTCAAGTGAAGGGCTGACGGCACCCTAGGTCATGGGAAGACAACGCACACTGATCTGTATTTGCACGCAGACAGCTGCCACCACCCTTCACAGAGGAATGGGGTTCTTAAAACTCTAGTACGTAGGGCGCGCACTGACGCAGAGAGTCTACCCCAGGAATTGGAACATCTGAGACAAAATGGGTACTCAGAGTGGCAGATTCAACGTGCTCTCCTCCCAACCACTACAGCACCGCGGGCGGAGGGTATTTAAATCGCCCGCCGCCGCGACCGAACCCAGTTCCCTCTGAGCAGCCATAGCGTACGGATCTCCGTGCCGGCACGTTCACAGGAGCTCAGTCCGTCAGTTCACCTGATGATGGCGACATGTATGATCGCCGAAATATTGTGCCCGTTGGACACTGTAGACCGGCAGTACCCCCGTGGATATTTTGCGTTGCAAAATGTTTAAATGACCTTGTACTGTCTGGCGGAGAGACAGAGTGAACTGTAGCCAATTAATTTTATGGATGTCGGAAATGCGATATTATGTTAATGTTCGGTAGTATATGTTATGTTTTAGTACGTAGGCATATTTAACTTTAGTCACTGTTATTGTGTACATATTCTTGTGTTAAGGTGTTTGGTCCCCGTGGCATTTAAGTGCTCTATTTAGTTATATTTAAGGTTGTGCTAGAGTTTCTGTATGGTAATCCTCTTTGCTACGACTGATGTCGGTTGCTCGGTCTGTCTGAAATGTTGGATCTATTGGGTAGAGACCATTTATGACTCGCTCCCTTTGCTCTGTAATTTTCGTCTGCTGGCCAGCTAGCTTTGGGTAATAATTAAAAATCGCCAACTGGTCTTCGTCCAACTTAATGTCTCATGTTAGACGAGTTCCGTTTCCAGTTCGGGTAAATATTTCCTCCTCTTGGTGGAACCATCCTCTTTCCCGAGTCAAGCTGGGGTAAGAGTTGCCCGAGCGTCTATTGCCGCTAAGTGTTCCAGGAGAATGAAGTAAGAGGTTAATTATCTACTCCAACGTTATGCCCAAGAAGGCGAATTAAAGTAGCTATGGATAACCCAAGGATTGTACACTATTAAGATCTAGGTTTGGAGAAATTGCTGTTTGGGAAAATTTAGCCTTCTGTGTCGGTAGCCCGGCGTATTCCACGATCCAACATTGTTATAGAACTGCAAGACTTGGTTTTGATGCATTTCTCTGTGATCTTGACTTAATTATTTGCTATTGATGTTAATTGCTTTACATGAATTTTCTTTAATCTTTGGTCATAATTCTTAATGATTGATCGTCCTTAACGGTGCAACACTTAATGTACGTCTGATTGTATCGTATGACACCTACCGACTTCATTCAAACACTGGAAAGTTGATCCTTGCTCTAGTTCTATGGGACTTTATTAACCGTTGATGGTCTTAAATATATGTTTATTTAAAGCAGTAATCATAGATTCCTATTGTTTATTAAGTAATTCTTAAGTTATATACCAAATATTACGAGTGCAAATATTCTCTCTCTGCTACACTTGCGTATTCTGTTGTTTACACTGAAGGGTGCGACAATAAATGCAAAATTTGAAGTGAAGCGATGGGGCGAATTAATCTCTTCCTTTATCATTACCTTCAGAGACAACTGATTGCTTGTCGCTTGTTATTGAAATTGGTTGGGAGAATAGTTTATTGATTGACCCCGTAGAAAGAGTATATCAACTGGATGACTGGAAACGAGTGATGGCTCACGCTGTATCCTGTGACAATCCGTAGGAAGAGTTTGCGTTTGACAAATGCATGAAGATCGTTATCTGCCATCGTATGTAGTGGCAAAAATTAAGTGTGAAGGAGGTGCTATTAGAGTGTGGTGGTGTTTTAGTGGTTAAGATGTGATCCGATTATTTTTCTTAGCAAAACTCTACATACGGAAGAATGTGAAAACATTTTACGGCACTGCGTGCTGTGTGCGATAGAGGAACAGTTCGAAAATGGTTCAAATGGCTCTCAGCACTATGGGACTTAACATCTGGGGTCATCAGTCCCCTAGAACGTAGAATTACTTAAACTTAACCCATGCCCTAGGCAAGATTCGAACCTGCGACCGTAGCGGTCGCGCGGTTCCACACTGAAGGGCCTAGAACCGGTCTACCACAGCGGTCGGCAATGCTTAACTGCAAGATGATAACTAGAACTTCAAATACGAAAATGACAGTTAATACATACACTGACAGCGGTATGCATCAGCATGTCAGGCCCCTCCCCCCCCCCCCCCCCCCCTTCTGTCACATATTATCATCTTTGAGTCACAGAGAGGAGTACTATGGACCGGCCTGAAGCCAATGGAACATCTTTGTGATGAGTTAGAACGTCGACTTCGGTCTAGACCCTAGAGTGCAACATCGCTACCTTCTCTGGTTTCGCCTGCCACTGCTCCACAGAGATTCAGACAGCTCATTAAGCGTGTCCTCAGCAGAGTTCAAACCTTCGCTATGGCGAAGGATGGACTAACCATATATTAACGATCAGTAATAGCTGTCCGAATACATTTGATCAGAGAATTATGAGACGCTGGGATCTTTTCTCCTTGCACTCATAAGTCACATTTTATGTCTCATAACAATGCTGTGAAATCTGATATTGTACGCTGTTGCGTGTTGCATGTGACGTCTAGCAGCAGAGAAACTACCCCCATACATTTTTTTATTGCTTACAGTGATTCGTGTAGACGGACAGCCGTCGACAGACAAGCGAGACAGCACTGGTTTCGCCGCTCTGCAATTACTCTGCTTCAACACAGGACCGGATCCCGTCGTTGCGGCCATGTCTGACGCCGGTTGTAAACGCGGAGGGAGTTTTCCTGAAATGGCCGAACGCCGAGTGTCCATATGAAGAGAGTCTGATCCTCACAAATTGTAAGGCGTAAAAAGAAGATCTTGGAACATTACGAAGGCCGACTTTATTGCCTTCCAAACTATGGTGTAACCATGAGATTACGATTTCATTGCCAAGGTGAATGTGGTATGACAGCTGAACATATAAAGTGTGTCCTTTCAGCTTGATTGTACTTTATGCAAGAGCTCACAGTTCTGATTTACGACAAGGATTCTCATCCAAGTTTTGTCATTTAATTTAAGTTTATACGCCATACCCAGAATGGCATATCATCAGGATTTAATTTAAACATGTAATTAGAAAGAATACGTAAAATATTTATCCACAGGAAGAGATGCTGACCCCGCCTTTGATGAATAGATGTATTTAGCTTGTGACAACATTGATGTTATTACGTCGAAACACCTGGCGGTAATTGGTAAAGCTAACATTAACGCCATTTCTGCTTCAAGATGTACACCTCCGCAGATTTTTTTTTCGTACAAGTCATTAATTATGTGCAAAGGTACGTGGTCCTATTCAGGAAAGGCATCATTTTTTCTGTAAAGAAACTGTGATGCATTCTAATTACCTGACATTGTCAAAAGGAGACCGAGCTCTACATTATTGCAAAAAGGCTTCCAAGATATGAGTTTTATTGCCCAGATTGCGGTTGGTATATGTCCTGAATATTAGTTTCAGCAAAGTTGTATTGCCATCTCAAATACAACTTTCCTTAAATTAGTAATCATAATGTGTATCGACTGCGATCTAGGTAATAGAACTTCTATCTTGGATGCACTTTTATATTATAATGCATTCGTTTTAATTAAGTCTCGATGATGTATGAATAATATTAATTAAATCCTATGTATATGGTTATCTTCCTTCGTAACTACTAAAAGCTACAAATAAATATCGATGCTATATGAATTTTGCTGTAATAATCACGCACGTTGATACCTATATATGAGAATGAATATGATAAAAAAAAGATTTATGATTCATTGTACACCATTCTACCACCGTGAAAAGATACTTCTCACAAAAGTAGTGTTCAATAACATACACTAATTCCAAAGGAACTGCTAGATTCCCTCGATGAACACTATACAGAAATACGATTATCATATACTCCTGTGGCGAAAGGATTTTGGAGCTTACATATACATTAGGTTTCCAGCAGGACTGAAACACGTGGTAAGAATACAGATTTAATTAGCTACTGTTTCATTTCAGTGTCAGATCTCTTGTCTAGTGTTGTTTACTTTGTCATGCCTGCGTTGTTGCGTGCAGCTTGCTGTTAGCAGCAAGGCAGCCGTACGTCTGTCCCCAGTTCTCCAAAAAGGCAATCTTGAAAGCAGCTTCAGCCAAAGACAGTAGCAAACATCGTCTGCATTCCTGGTCCTCTTACAACTGATTTTAGGATGACCAGATACAAGGACTACAGACACTGCCTGGAAAATTAAAGCCGCTATCGGTGTCTCTTCCGTATAACGCTCATTGCAGTATTGCATTGCCTAGAAGGACAGTGGATGTAGCCCATGCTCACTGTACCAGAAGACACGCGACACTTGAAAAGCAGTGGAAACAGCCTATAGAATCTTTTAGGTTCTCACCGAAAAGACAACGAACTGCTGGGGTGGAAGGGAATCGCTAAGAAAATGGGAGAAAGTGAGGAGATTGTTCGAGCAGTTCCACGAATGACTGAATGAGATGTTACTTATGACCAATAGTATAAAAACGGAAGGTACAGTTGTCGCAGAAAGCACAGAAGAGTCGAGATGGAACAGTTTAAAAATAGCTGCATCAGCGAGAGCTTCCACAGTTATTGTTCAGTTGGTGCTAATCATCGCCGATGTACACAGTCATCTGATGTAGCGTGTGCATTATCGCCCGCTTTTAATTATTCACCAATTCACCTGTTGGTATGCTGAGTAGACACAGCCCTACCCGGTATACAAGGTGGCCAGCGATCCACTCGATCCACTGCCTAATAGCTTTGTGACAGTCAATCCGCTAGAAGGAAGCAATGAAGGGTAGCTGCTGGCACCATGTTGTACGAACTTTAGCTCTTCACAACACCACTCACCTACAGAACAGACATTTGTAATGTGTCACTCTGCTGCATTCAGGAGCCCAAAAGGACTAATAAACTAGCAATTTATCGTCCACGCAGCTCAGAAACTGAGATCTCTGAGCTGTACTTAGCAGACGAAACGAAACCAGACCATACTGATAATACGTTTGTTTCCTTAATGTTTGTGCTACCATAATATCAACTTTTCCTTCATGTTATCCGTTTTCAACCTATAAATTTTGTGATTGTTGATTTGCTTTCAGGAACGTTTAATAACGTCGATATGAAGTTTACTACAAAAGTTCGGCCCTACACTGGGCCTGAAAAGATTCCAGTAAGGTATTCATGGTCATGTGAATCACAATATGTCCGCGGCTATACTGCAAAGCAACCAGGCCACCGGAACTGTGTCGATGCTTTCATACCTCTCGTTTGCGTGCTTGGCAAAAGCATGGGCTAACCATCTTGATGTCACAGCACTGTCCTTATATCAGCAAGTAGCCCACTTTATGCGGCCCCGTTGCGTTAGCCAAGAGAAATATGTTAATTTTTTCCCTGCCTCCCCAAGTACATCATTACGTGGCCCAATACAGCTTTATTTTCGTTCCTAGGTGGAGAACGACGGAAAACACTAATGAAATTGCGCTTTTGTGGTGTATAGTCCATTTCTGACCTTTAAATTTTGCAGATAGGCCGCACACCGCGCCTGGTACACACGGCGCTTGGGGACCACAGCACAGCTACGACACCTGAGGATGTGATTATGATGGTCCGAAACCGATCGTGTGAAAACAATGTAATTTACAACAGAAGCGGTATTTTCAACCTCTGCTATAGTGCTCAGTTGCGGATGTTCTGCCAACAGAATTGTTTGCTTTCAATTTTTTTGTTTATGAACTGGTAGTATGTCTCTCATTTAATGCTGTTTATTATTTTGCCGCGTCATTAATGCAGACGAATATCCATTTGGAATAATAAATGGAAAAGTATACAAAAACATCTACATTTTCTCCACAGATCTACAGGTGCTTGTGTGTATGTGATCAGTAACTGTTCAGGATTTTAAATCCGTAAATATGTAAATTGTGTAATTAACTGTAGCACGGCGGAGAAAGGCAAACGTCGCCTGAAACAACTAATTGGTATACTGTCAGTGCTAGTATGGTGTTAAAAATCGCTACGTACAGTCGTAGACATAAAAACTGACCGCCGGCCGGCCGCCACAGAGACTAAGTGCGAGTCGTTCACTTAAGGTGGCCAATAAAACAGACCGCCCCTGACAACGCTAAGTCCGGCCATCTGCACAATCTGGCAACACTGTAAGATGCGGAAGTGTTAGGAGGAAGTGTTGTCTACCGCCGAGGGGTTCTCGGAGTGTGTGAGCCCGTGGTGCAGTGGTAATCGACGTGCATTCTAAACTTATAGTCGCCTGTTCGCGTCCACCTGTAATTTTTTTTTTTTTTTACTGCATTTCGGCCCTCGTCTAAAGTTATGAGTCTGATTGAACATCGAAGATAATTCGCTTGGACTTATACCCACCAGCAATAACAAGTATTCCAGAAACAATTCCGCAGTACAGCTCGTGGCTGCGTCGCGATCATAACAGCTTACGCTCGAGCGTTTCCTCGCGCTGCAGCGGCTACCGGCCACCGGCCAGACGCCACCCGCCGCCTGAAATCCGGCGCCGCCTATGTGAAGGCGGCGCGACGCTGTCAGTGTATGTATTAACTGTCACTTTCGTATTTGAAGTTCTAGTTATCATCTTGCAGTTAAAAATTGCATTTTGCGTACTTGAAAATCATGAACTACGGTTAAGCATTGTAAAATTGAGTCGCAAGGGGAAAAAGGTGTAACATCTGCAACACAACGTTTACTTTTGGTATAACACAGGGGTGAATGCAGAGGAGGCAACTAGAAAGATTGGAATTGTGTGTGGAGCGAGTGCTTTTGGGAAAAATACGCCAGAAAAGATATTCTTGTTTCAACAAAGATCGTTCTGGCATGAATGATTTTTCACATTAAGGAAGTCTCGACTATTGATATGTGTGATAGATTACCATTTTACCATCATGCGACATTTGCAATCAACAGGCAAAGTTCAGAAGTCTGGCGTAGGAGTACTGCATGCTCTAATTCTAAACGACAAAAATCATGGAGTGACTATTATTGAACGTCATCAGGTCGCTCATTGAGCATTCGTATACAGTACTGTTATTGGTGACGTGTTATGATGCCTTTATTGTTAACTTCCTAAGAAGAAATGAAAGGCTGAGCCCCACCAAAAGACGTAAACTCGAGGAAAGAGTAGTGTGAACATAATATTTTACATCTGGTAGCTCCAAAAGTGTGTTTTGGGCTACGAATTCTGCTCCAAGGGGTGTGTGCCACACAGCTGGAATTTGTTGCCAACAACTGAGACACCTTTCGGTCGTAGTGTAAGAAAATCGTGCAACAAAACTACATCACCTGTGCTACTGCATGATGACGCACTCTGTTGATTTGAGAAATAAAATTATCCAGGAGATTGACTGGAAAGTCGTCTCTCGGGCATTTGTATTGATAAGGAAGTCCTCTCTCAACCACTTGTCCCTCTCGTCATATATTCGTAAAATTTTACGTTTCCCGCTTTTGATCGATCAACCGTCATGGCAATTCATTTCTAGACGAAAATACTCTTAAACCTACACTAGTTTAATGACATAGTTAGAACCTGTGGGTTTCTATGGGCGTAGAATTTGTAAACAGCATTAGCATTGTCACATTGTTTTAGATATCGTGAAAGAAAATTCTGCTGCTGATTAATTTCTCTTTGACGATTACTGTTGCGTTTAGTAAACTAATGGAAAATGCAATTAAAATATTCACTGTACTAATACAAATTAAATTCAGCTTACTACAGAAACATCACGACGGCAGTCTATCTTAATAAAGCATTAAGTTCAAAAATGTTTCAAATAGCTCTGAGCACTATGGGACCTAACTTCTGAGATCATCAGTCCCCTGTAACTTAGAACTAGTTAAACCTAACTAACCTAAGGACATCACACACATCCATGCCCGAGGCAGGACTCGAACCTGCGACAGTAGCAGTCGCGCGGTCCAGACTGTGCGCATAGAACCGCTCGGCCAAAACGGCCGGCTCTGGCTTTCAGCGGGTCTCGAAAAGCGAACGAAAGCAGCTTGCACCTGGTAGCCAACCATGTTGCCTGGGTACTGGTTTTTTCCTAAAGCGGTAAGACATTCTCTCGAGGCTGAATTGTTGGCAAATGTCAGTCAGACGTGTGCCGTTGGTCTAAGCGTTTCGGTACATTGAATTAGTACCAATGATTTTTCTACCGGTTTTTCCTGTCCCAAATAGAGAGTTGAAGTCTCCCATTAGTATTTTCACGTCATCTTGGTGAATTTTGCTCATAGTACTTTCGAGTGTGTTACAGAATTTTTCGACATTTTCGGTGTTTTTCCTATTTTCGATATTGGTGGGGGCATGTGCATTGATGAGAGGATATTTTTTATTGGGACTCTGAATGAGCATAGTCATAAGTCGATTATTGATGGGCCTGCCTCGGTGGCCGAGCGGTTCTAGGCGCTTCAGTCCGGAACCGCGCGACTGCTACAGTAGCAGGTTCGAATCCAGCCTCGGGCATGGATGTGTGTGATGTCCTTAGGTTAATTAGTTTTAAGTAGTTCTAAGTTCTAGGGGATTGATGACCGCCCTGTTAAGTCCCATAGTGCTCAGAGCCATTTTAACCATTTGATTGTTGATGGGTGTGATTTCTTTGACAGAGTTGATGATAGATCTGTCTTCGAGAAAGCAATGCCGAAGATTGGTACGCCTTTCGCTACCTTTTGTTGCATTTTGCTCTTGAAGATTCAATGGTTTCAGTAATGCAAGGTTTCATTGACAGTTAGTCGTGGTTCTTGAAGAGCAAGGATGAGAATTTTTTGATGGTCGATTTCTTATGTGAGATTATTTAGTGTTCGCGTTTGGATCAATGTATCGATGTTTAGTTTTCAAATGCATGTTTTCTGCTTGTAAGGAAATTTACCAGAGATCTTCTAAATTCTCTGCCGTGCTAACCATGACTCCCCAGAATCCGAAAATCTAACTGCCGCCTGGGGTAAAGTTGACTTTGCTTGCATAGTTCATGTTTGCTTGTGTTTCATTGGTTTGGCCTGGGTGATTCCAGGACCGGACAGGACCATTGGGTGTTGAAGCCTTTGGAAGCAAATATTTTCAGCCGAGCTCATTGAGCTAACAGACGGTGACCAGAGTACCGGTGATTTTCACTCAGACGTGTCTGGATTTTGGGTACAACAGATTGAGTAGCCGTTCAGGATTGTGTTAGTATTTGGTTCACCGGAAGTATATTTCCTCGGTATAACCCATATCGGGGAGGGTTTCCCCTATCCGCCACACGTTATTATTATTATTGTTATTATTATTGTCATTATGTCATCAGCAAATCCGATAAGGTGTATCTTCCACCAATGACATATGTGTACTGTTAGATTCAGTATTTCCATCACATAAATATGGGTTATAATTACGTTACATTGCTGTTAGTAGGCATATTTCTCACTTTATCTTGGACAGTTGCTACCTGTCACTCCATCACAGGAATTTATGTGCGCAGCATTGTTGCAATACAGTCGATCAAATTATGCGATTTCTGTAATTCCATTTCGATACCAGATCTTTCTAATCGGATTCAGCCAGTCAGTCTTAATGTGGATATCGGACTACGACTCTCATCATATGATAGGCTGGGTAAATCACATTCTTAATCGGACTGTTGAATCTAGATCACTTAACTATGACAGGGCCTGAATTCTTAAACACTGGAAAATAATAACCCAATGTGCTTATTACAAACACGTTATTTAAATATAAAAATATGAACTAACGAGATAACAATTTATTTCCAGGAGCAGAGCGCCATCCATCATAGCAGAGCAGTGCGAGATTGGTTACAGGGCCAAGAGAGGATAAAGCTGTTGCCGTTTGTTCTACGATCACAGAACATCAGCTAAATACAGAATATGTGGGCAGAGATAACGAGGTCATTGCCATGTGGACCTACAAATGCAAGCGACCTTTGGACGAATATAGGAACCGTATGGTGGGAAGTAAACCATCACGCTACACTGTCGACGACTTAATGAAATCAATGCCCCTACGCCTGCGAGAAATCTTACGGAATGATCGTCGGTGGGTTTGGTTACTAAAAGTAAACTCGTCCACAAAACCCATGTGGACAATTATCTGATAATCGGTCAAGCTTTGATTTGTCGCAGCTCTTTAGCATAAAAGTCCATTTACTTTCAGTCTCCTCCTTACAGTTCTTGCAATGCAAGGTAATTGAAAAATCCCATCCACTCGACGCCAACTGATTAATTGACTGGTGCATGTGTTTGTCCTTCTCTGCCTCGTGATGACTGGCTATTGTGTGATGTCCTTAGGTTAGTTAGGTTTAATTAGTTCTAAGTTCTAGGGGACTGTGACCATAGATGTTAAGTCCCATAATGCTCAGAGCCATTTGAACCATTTTTTTTTTTTTTTTTTTTTTTTTTTTTTTTTTTGTGTTCGTCAACACACAGTAGTCGTCACCCTCACTGGAATCAATGAGTGTTTGTGTGTGTGTGCGTGTTTTCGGGTTCACGCACAATCTGAATCAATACTACTAACATTAGAGAGACAAACAACAATAAATATTGCATCAAATATGACTGTAAAGTATTTTAATGCGATAGGAAGCTACAAACTGAATTTTTACCCAACCCTCGTCCTGCATATTACGTTAAGTAAGATGTAATAATTCCATAGTATCGTTAGCAGAGACAGTGCGCTCTTGTTGTCGAGGCTTGCGACAAGTACAGCGATTAGCAGTGCCTAATGCCGCCGCGCTCTGTTGATGTTGGCTGAGCGTGGACACTACAGCAGACGCTTCGCCATAAACAGAAAGAAATCACCTTGGCTCTGACTGCAGTGAGCGGATATCACTGCCTGCGTGTTCTTATAGTAGCCAACGTGAGACTCTACTCACAGGTGCCATGGAGTAATTGCAACGGGTATCATGTCATTAGTCATCAGAATATTAACCAGTGATGAAATGTCCACTCTATTTGAATCCTAAGAAAATAGGAACCTTCTCACAAAGGAATGTGAGGCGATATGGTTCTGAAGCATAATATGACACCAGATTCTTATCGTAGGCGCTATCGGAAACGCAAAATCAGGGAGCTGTCCATTCTTTTGTCCAACAGTCTGTTTCCTTTCAAGCATTATTCTCTCTAGGAGATTCTTATTTAAGGACTTCAGCCGAATAATCCTCATATTGTTGTGCTAATTACGGTATGGAAAAAATGCAACAAAGGCGAGTTCCCCTAAAGCAGTGAGGGTATTTGCACATGTCTGCATTCAGCTGTGACTGCCAGCTGCCACAACACTTCACAGAATCCGTGCGGCAGGCAACACAACTGTGCGTGCACTTCAAACTTCATTCAGTAAATCGTCAGGAGATGGATGAAAACGTCAAATTAACGTCGCTTTCCGATTCGTATAGACCCAGAATGAGGTGTTATTAAGGTAGTTGAGCGTTCTAGCAACTACGCTTTTGTAATTTCGATATGAGTATTCCAACAGCCAAAAGAACTCGTTAGTGTGAAACCATAGGGAACTGCATTAATATCAAACTGCAAGAACTTGAGACTGCATCTAGAGGGTTGGATCCCCTCCTTCGAAAGCGTCAGATTGCAAAGCCTGGGCTACTCTCAGGGTGGAATCTCCGTCTTCGAAGATTGTGTGTGTCTGTCTGTCTGTCTGTCTGCCCGCCCGCCCGCTGCTGTCGCTGTTCGTTCGTCCGTCCGTCCGTCCGTCCGCCTGCTGGCTGTCCATCGCCGTCGTCGCAACCGCTGCCGCCGCCGGCGCCATCGTCGCCTGCTGTTCGTCCGTCTGTTCGCCGCCGACGCCGACGCCGCCTGCTGTTCGCCGCTGCCCATCGCCGACGCCGACGCCGCCTGCTGCACGTCCGTCTGTCCGTCGCCGTTCGTCTGCAATGAGTACTCCCACCTCAACCGTCATCTACACCTCCCCCTCCCCCTCTCCCACAGTCACTTCCTGGAGTGCCGCCTCTGGCCTCCCTCCTTCCACCTCCCCTTCCCTTCCTCCACTTACCCACCCCCCTATCTCCTCCCCTGCTGTATACCCACACCTCTACACCCTTCCTCCAGCCTCCACACCCTCAACAGCTCCCACTACTACCCCCGCCCTCACGTACGCCTCTGTTGCCGCCTCTGCTGCCGCCCCTCAGGTGGTTGGCTTCCCCTCTCTCACCGACCCCGTCGCGTCGTCTTCTGCATCTCCCGCACGCATCACGTTGCGCCGAGCCACCATCGCCACCACTGAACCAGCTGCTTCTCCCGGTGCCTCCACTACGCCACAGGGATCTGCCACCCGCCACCTCCCTCTCCTCCCCGTCCCTCTCCCCTCCTCCCAGCCTCCAGTCTCCAAAAAACCCCAAAAGCGCGTCCTTACCGACTCAGCTCCCGCCACTTCCCACAAAAAGTCAACGCCACCTCCCCCTCCCCCTGCCGTCACCATGGACACCACCCCTCCTCCTGCCACCCCTACCTTGGCCCCCACCCTCCACACCTTTGTCCTGTCAACTCCCGATCCTAAGTTCCTTGACGCTCGTACCCTCACCAAGGAAATACGAAAGTACTTACCTGGTGCTCCCATCTCCCAACTCATTCCCCGCAGGGACTCAGTCCTTATCAAGTCCCCGTCCCCATCATTTCACACAGACCTCCTGCGAAAACTCCCACGAGTTATGTTTGGCCCCCACGCCTCTCTGACACCCTTCCTTTCCGCTTCCACTCCTCGTCAGCCCCAGCCTCCCCGTCGCCCCCCCACCTACACCACTGTGATCACCAAGCTCAGCCCGGTGATCACAGAGGATGAGGTGTTGGTAGAACTGAACTCCCACCCGGACTTGGAAATCCGCTCTGCCCGCCGTATCCACAATGCCTCTGGTCCCACCTACCTCATGCGGGTATTCTCAGAGTCCGCCCCGTCCATAGACCATCTCCTCACCCAGGGTGCCCTGATATACCACCGTCGCCACCCTGTTGAATCCTCCAAATCCCCTCCCCAATCCTACCGTTGCCAACGGTGTCTGATGTACAATGACCACTTGACTCCCAACTGCAAAAACCCCCCCACCTGTCCCCATTGCAAGGCCTCCCACTTTCTCAAGAACTGCCCCAACCGCGCTGCTCCCCCTTCCTGTAATACCTGCAATGGCCCCCATCCCACATACTCCCACAAGTGTAAAGCTAAACCCCCTCCAGCCACCCCTGAACTTACAGTCCCGGTTCGTCCCGTCGATCCTCCTGTCCATCCTAACAATTCCCTCCGTCCACCCCCCACAGCCGAGGACATCATCCGGTTCATTACCGTTGTACTCCAAAACATTCACCCTTTTCAGCGCCCGCACACCTTCCAACAAATATCCCTTGCTGCTCGCTCTGTTTTCCACCTGAACACCTTCGCCACTTACTCCCACAACCAAGCCCACTTCACCTTCACCCGCCTCGACACCCTAGTTTAAGTCTCTTCCCTTCCCTCTCTTCCCCCCCTCCTTCCCGTCATGGCGCGGCACGAGTCTCGCATCCTCTTCCAGAACATTCGCTCCTTCCGCTGCAACAAATACCTCCTCATGCACACCCTCTCCCACCACCAGGTCGACACCTTCCTCTTGAACGAAACCTTTCTCCAGCCCCACAATTCTATCCGCACCTCCCCCTATATCCTCCACCGCATTGATGCTCCTGGTCCTCATGCGCAGGGTGGAGTCGCGATTGGCCACCTTAAGCATATCCCCGTCCGGCCACAACCTCTCCTCAATGACCCCACTGAACACCTTATCCTTAGCGTCTTCTTCCCCTCCCTCACCATTACCTGTGCCACCATCTATGTCCGCTCCACTGCTCCTCTTCCTTATGACTTCATCTCACACATTGACCACACCTTCTCCACCTATGTGATTGCCGCCGACCTCAACATCCATAGCCGCACTCCTGCTGCCCTTCGGCGGTGGCATCAGTTCCTCTCCACAATCCAGGGTGACCTTGTTCCCATTCCCCAGCACACCCGACCCAAAAGTAACACCACCCCCGATGTTGTCATTGCCTCCGCCAACCTCCTTGGGCGTATCACTGTCGCCGTCCTTGACCCCACAGGTAGCGATCACCTCCCTGTCCTTCTCACCATAACGTCTGCAAATCACCCCCCTCCGGCTCTGCAACCTGCACCCCCTCCCAAGGTCGTCCATGACTACCGCCGTGCCAACTGGGATGCCTACCGGGACTCCATCTCCACCCAAGTCGAAAGACACCCTCTTACCTATCGCCATCCTGACGACATCATCCGCGCCTCGTCCTTCCTTCAGACGGTAATTACTGACGCCGTGGAGGCCCATGTTCCTACTAAAACCATCCACCCACACCGTCCCACTCTCCCTCCGCGGGCTGTCCTCCTCCTCCGTGAATCCCGCCGCCTCTATCGCTCCTTCCTCCGCACTCGTGACAGGGATACACTCCAACGCCACCGGCAAATACAGCGACACGTAGGGAACCTTATTACAGCAACGAAACGCCGGGACTGGCGCCAGACCTGCACACGACTCAATGCCACCCTCCCTATCAACTCCTCCAAGTACTTGTCTGCCTTCCATCGTCTTACTGGTTCCCTTTCCGCTCCCCACTACCCCCTTCTCCATAACGATCGCCCCCTTCCAGACAACCTCAGTAAGGCCAACCACTTCGCTTCCCACCTTTCCGAGGTCTTCTCCATCCCCGATGATCCCCGCTTTGATTATTCTCTTTTCCCCACCGTCATGGAACGTGCTGATACCTCAGTCGCTCCACTTGCTCCTAGTCTCCAGTACTTGGGGCAGTTGCCCCCCTCCGACATCAACACTCCCATCACAGCACAAGACATTAAACTTCTCCTCCAGTCAAAACGCAACACGGCCCCTGGTCACGACTGTGTCACCTACCGTCACCTTCGAGAAAGCCCCTATTCCTTCCTAACTGTCCTCGCCCATCTCTATAATGTCATCCTCTCTACTGGCTTCTACCCTGACCTATGGAAGACCTCCCGCATCCTCCTCTTCCTCAAACCCAACAAACCCCCTTCTGCCGCCTCTTCCTATCGTCCCATCTGCCTCACCTCCGTCTTCAGTAAGGTCCTTGAGTCCATCCTCTCCCACCATATCCATCGGCACCTTGCTCAACACCACCTCCTCCCCCTTACCCAGTGTGGCTTCCGACCCTCCTTCTCTGCCGACGACCAACTCCTCAACCTTGTTCACCTTCTGTCCCTCCAGCTCAACTCCCGTCGCTCCGCCATTTTTGTTTCCCTTGACCTCCAAAATGCCTATGACCGTGTATGGCATCCCGGTCTCCTCTTTAAACTCCAAACCTACGCCCTGCCTATCAATTTTGTCCGTCTGGTCGCTTCCTTCCTCTCGCACCGTCCTTCCTATGTCACCCTCCACAACACCAACTCCCGTATCTTTTATCCCACGGCTGGCGTCCCCCAGGGTTCTGTCCTCTCCCCTCTCCTTTATCTCTTGTATACAGCTGATATGCCCAAGCCACCCCCACCAGTTCACCTTCTCCAATATGCTGATGACACCGCCTTCCTGGCTCTCTATCCTACCCTTCAACGGTCTCAACGTACCCTCCAAACCCACCTTAACCAGTTCACCACTTGGTGTAACCAGTGGCTCCTCCGTCTCAACCCCCTCCAAAACCCAGGCAATCATCATAGGCCGTACCACTCGCTCCTTTCGCCTCCAAGATTTCTACCTCACCCTTTATGGCCGTCCTATCCAACTCACCCCCACCCTGAAATACCTTGGCCTCACCCTTGACCGACACCTCACCTGGACCCCTCATCTCCTGACCATCCAGCAGAAAGCCCATTCCCGCCTCCGCCTGCTGAAACTCCTGTCCGGCCGGACATGGGGATTGCATCCTTCTACCATCCTCCACACCTACAAATCCCTCATCCGTCCTATCCTCTGTTATGCCAGCGTCGCCTGGATCTCCGCCCCCACCCGCTTTTACAAGGCTCTCCAAATCCTTGAACGCCATGCGCTCCGCCTTGCCTTCCGTATCCGCCTTCCTTCCCCCACACGGCTCCTGTATGAACTGATCCCCTTCCCCCACCTCCTCTTGTTCCTCCAACATCTCCGCATCCTTTACATTGTTTGCAGGGTTGATCCCCCCCACCCTCTGGTTTCCTCCTTCCTCTCCACCCCCCGCCCGTTGCCGCGCCTCTATCGCTGTATCCCTCCCTCTCTCCACCTCCACACCCTCCATCTCCTCCATCAGGGCAATTTCCAACGCCTCCCCCTCCCGGATGACGAACTTCGCCGTGACATATACCCTTCCTTCCAACTGTAACCCGGCCTTGTTCCCCCCCCCTCCCCAGGGCCCCCTTCTCCTCTTTCCTCCTTCTCCCAGAGCGGATTTTCCTCCGTCCCCCCCTCCCCTGAGACCCTGCACCCCATACTTGCCTCTCTCCTTCCCACATCCCTCCCTACCTGGCCCTCTTCCGAGCGCCCCCCTTTCCCCTCCCCCATCTCTTCCCCTCCCTCCCTTCTTCAGGTCTCCCTCTTCTCCTTAAACCTGGCAGATCCCCTGTATTGATCATCATCAGTGTGCCACGTCAGTGTTGTGTTTCGTGCTGTTTCTCGTGTGCGTCAAGAGGTGTGATTTTAATTGTGTACTGCCTTGAGGTTCGCCGTCAGTGTTACGTTGTGTTCTATGCCATCCGTCAACACCTTTATGCTCCAGTCATACTGTGCCTTGTGCTCTTTTAATCGTCGCAGTGTGTGGCTTTTTGTGTGTGCTACTTTTAAACAGTTTTTTATCTCCATTTTACAGTCACCCCGTTTTTTTGTATATTGCCTTCCATGATGTTCTCCCTTTTTTATATCTATGTTCGCCTTCTTCTCTCCTTTGCTGTTTTTAAATGTCTTCTATTGTTTTGTTCTATGTCTTTCGGCTGAAGAGCAGCGCATATGCTGCTGCCAGCCCGCCCCGATGGGGAATTGAAATACAATAAAGAAAAAAAAAAAAAAAAAAAAAAAAAAAAAACTTGAGACTGCGTGGACTTCTCTTCGCTGAGTGAGCTATTACTGTTATTTAGGATTCTCTCGTAATGCAAATGGAACTACAGAGGCGCTTTCCGCTGTTCTTGACAAACATCACCAACTTGTAATCACTGCGAGTTACAACTGTGTGATGATAATGGTTTAGGTTGTCAGTAGTTGTGGTGGTGTTACGCTGTCAAACTGCTTACAGTAACGTTAATGGTGGCGCACATAATTTAGCGCTGACTGCCTACTTAAATAAAGATAGTGTTGTGACGTCATCGCTTCTCTTTATTTGGTCTCAGCTTGAGTAATCCAATTAAAGGCGAGCTGCTAATGATACAGTATGACTACACAGATCATTGTGCGAGTATTACATTTATTCTGCAATGATATGCTTAACAAATATTACCCTCAGCTATGCAGCTGGAATAACTCATTACACAGGTACTCTATGTTGAATTTGGTTAAGTGATCAGTTAGCTGCAATCCTGCTTCTACTGTTCGTAAATACTTGTATACTCCAAAAATGGTTCAAATGGCTCTGAGCACTATGGGACATATCTTCTGAGGTCATCAGTCCGCTAGAACTTAGAACTACTTAAACCTAACTAACCTAAGGACATCAGACACATCCATGCCCGAGACAGAATTCGAACCTGCGACCGTAGCGGTCACGCGGTTCCAGACTGTAGCGCCTAGAACCGCTCGGCCACTCCGGCCGGTATACTTGTATACTAACCATCCGTAATTTGACTAAATATGAAAAACAATCTGATTCGCATGTATCGGACATGGGTTAGCGTCGGCAGAAAGAAATGACTAAGGGTTGGATGGCGTTGAAGTCCCGTTACATTGATGGCAAGACAAATGTTCGCTAATCACCTCTATTGCCTCAAAAAGCAATTGCATCTTAAATATCGAAGGACGGACGTCCACACTGTCACAGCGCGTTGATGAAAATTTGTGACCGTCTGGGCTTCGAATCTGGACCTCCTGCTTACTAGACAGACGTGCTTATCACTGCACTATTATTTTTGTTTAAAGATGAGAAGACTTTCAGCACCAGGTAGGCGGAGGCAAAGAGGGAAGGGTTCGAAGATCCGAGGCCTCACCGCAATGCTTCCCCCGTACCTGTCACTGAGCAGCTGCTTTATTCCCATGAATTCCATGTTTGCACCCATATATTCCTTTAAATTGTAGAACAAAACTGAAGTAGTAATTAAGGTCAAATAAATTACAGTTGCCGCCTTCAATGGCGTGCGTTCCTTGTAGAACATAACAGTGAAAAGGGTGACGGAAAAATACATAACAAACATTCATTCAGAAATATATTCACAAATTAGGTTATTATGCACTGGATGCATATGAAGTCTGTAAGGAAACCATATATTTTTCAAGAAATGAAAAAAATTTCGGAGCCAGAGCGGTTGCCAAATTAGAACAGTTCTGATTTTAGAACCAACGTTAAAGAATATTCCAGGAATAAAAAAAGTGGAAGAATAGTATTCTGCTTCTAATCATAAAAACTGTCCACCTCTTTGTAGCCCACATAAAACAATAGACTAAAAAAATTGAAAGCATTTCTTATATTTGTTATTCTTCGTTAGCTTAAAATGTTCTTCTGCAATATAAAACATGTACTCTTCTAAGTTCTAAGTTTTGTTTGTTACGATGTAAAACACAAACTGTCCCAGAAGCCACAAATAACTGTTATTCTTTGTGGACGGGTAACATTTCCAGTCGGGTTGTAAAGCTTCAGTTATCGGAATATGACATTCTGCGGTTCTGTTAATAGTGCTAATTTCTTCCTAGTCCAGTTCCAAATTCTGATTCTATTGTCACGTAGGAAGATGTGCGCTACAGTTCCTCCAAGCCGACAATTGTCGCAGTATGGAGATGGTCTCAATTTGATTTTCCATAATCGTTCCGCTGTGGGTATGGTTTCGTTTACAACGCCGCACCACACGGCACTTACTCTAGTTGGTAGAAGTTTATTGTTGATATTTTTCCAGACGTTCCTCCAGTTTTTTGTAGGTTAATTTACCGGAATTGGTTTGTGAAGACGAAGTCTGGTAATCATAGACGGTTCTAGTGTTGGTTTGTGCTGGTGGAAGTCTTATACAGCTACAATCGCCATTGTACTTTCGGACGTAATCTAGGCTGCATGCTGGGTTTTTGACTCCAGTTTACCCTACAGCAGCTTCTAGTGCTTATGAGATTATCTTTCACAGTGGGATATATTCTTTATGTAAGGTGTTCATAATAGGTTTCCATCCAGGGCTACATCTAGATACACTACAACTCTCTCTAAAGTTTCATCGATAAACATAACTTTTCAGTATGTGTGCTGGACATGCTTCCCCATAAATAATACTACACCAATTTTCGTGGAGCTCGTCTTTAAATACTTTTTCACAATGTTCAGTGCACATAGGTTTACCAGTACTAACAAATTTTGTGAGTCTTACTGAGAATAAATCGTCTACTTATTCTTTTAAAGAATTGTCTCTCGTATTCAGCTCATCTATGAGTTCATTCACCACTAGTTTCTGCATCTCTAACCACTTACTCGAAGGTCGTATTACTAGAACCCCCTCTAAATCCAGGAAGATACAGAGAGCATCCAGAAAGGGTAGTGCTTTTTCCACCTTCCCAACAAGTTGGTGAAGTGTTACTTCACATGATTTGCTTCGCAAGTATGATGAAAATGTGGCAGTTCATAGATGAAGTCGGCAGAAAACAAAAGTGGCATTATGAATTTGGCAGTACTGTAAGGTTTTCGCTTTGACACTAAGGGTTACTGGAAGTAGCAAGACGAATTTTGCTAGAGCGTTGTCTTACGATACCTTTATTGAATTTGTATCTGCCTGCTTGTAGTTCTGCTACAAAAGAATTAAAAACCTGGCTTTCAGCGGATCTCTAAAGGCGAACAAAGGCAGCGTTTATCTGAGACGCAAGCACGTTACCTTTTTTTATTTATTTTTGTTTTATTTTATTCTTTTTATTATTATTTTTTCCACCAGGAACAGGGTAAATGAACAAAAGATCTTTATTAGTACAAACTTAAACGCAACAGAATAACAAAAGACATTATACTCGTACTAGGCGAGCAATTTTTTTTTATGAACAGGGTGTAGGAAAAAAAGAATAATAATACTGATGTAAGCTAAGAGATGTGAAGCAATATACAGTGGAGTGAGGGAAAAACCAGCGTTTTCTGGTGTAGTGCATATAAGATAGGAGGCGCGTGTCCATGCGCCTACTCCACTGTGGGTTACAATGTAGAAAGTAGCGTGTGGGGGGGGGGGGTCTCAGATGTCAGCAGGGGGGGGGGGGGGGTGTAGTCGGCAAGTGGCACCATCCAACTGAGCGGGGGTGACGTAAAGATCGCATGTAGGTAATTGGCGAAGAAGGCGCGGTAGCGCTGTGGGTGTTCGACTTCACTGTGGGCGGTTTGTGAGTACTGTCAGAAATCAAGGCGTGATTTGTCGCCATCATTATACATGTAGGTGATCGTCCATCCCTTGACCCATACAATCGCATGATTTTTGGCTGCGGGGAAATAAGTATTCTCAAGATGGATAAAAGTCCATGGGGCAATCGACTCCGGCGGAACGCGGAGGTAACAGGCAACGAACTGTCGGGCAAGTTTCCAGACGTCACTGGTGGCAGCACAAGTCAGTTGATGGACATCGTCATCCACGAGGTGGCAAATGGAACAAAGTGGAGAGTCCTTTAGGCCGATGGCGTAAAGATGATGATTTGTGGCGAATTTTTCATTTGCGACTTGGTACCATGTTGCCCGGACGTTGGAGGGAAGAAAAGGCTGTTGGATGTGACGCCAAACCGTGGGCCACCGCGTGGACGGATGTCTCAGTTCGATATTGTTGCTGGATATGGAACGTAGGAGTGGGGTGTAAAAATCTTTAGATGGCTACGCCGCGTCCCAAGTGGTCACCAGGAGAAGGATAAGTGTTATATCCCGCGACGTCTGGAAGTGTGGCCAAGTGTACTTCCTGTAGTACTGCGATATCGACGTCCGACGCCCATATCATCTCTCGCAGCAGTTTAAGTTTCACGGGTGGAGGATGAAGAGGGGCGAGGCAACGGCGAGTCGTGCCGTACGCCACCTGACGGCGTTATCAGCGGCGTAACGATGCTTCCGTCTGGGGTAACTCTGTCCCCAGCGTGTAGTCCGGGTCCTCATCGACGTCCTCACACCACACCATTGAAGGCGCTGTCGCTGTAATGGTCGTACGTTCCACTTCGGTCGTAGGTTCGGAGTACGTCTCGGCGGCAGTCGCATCGGTGGAGTCCATTGGTTCAGGAGCACCTGAGCGAGCCAGTAGAGTAGGTATAGACACAGCCACAGTCGGCGTCATGTTGTCGTCATTCGTATCGTCGTGTAGGTTCTCCGAGGCCTCGTCGTGTCGGACGGCCTCTGGAGCATCAGGGGGAGGTGATCCGTCTCGTTCCGAGACCGTACGGCGCCTCCTCTTGTGCCTCTTAGCTGAACGTTGTTTGCGGGTTCGTCCCTCCGTGTCGGAAGACGGAAGGGAGTCGCGTCGCTCTGAGAGGAAGGCCGTCGCGGGAACGTCAAATGAAGGGGCGTCCATATGTTCAGGCGGGTGGGTGTCGGAAGTCGTCGCTGTTGGTAGTGGCGCCGGAGTAGCGTCAGGCTTTGAGCGCGACGTGTCGGCCCCGGTAGTATCCGTAGCAGCTGGAAGGGTCACCGGTATGTGGTCCGATGGCCAGCGGCCGGTGGGAGGAGAAGAGAGCGCCGATGCGTAGGTAATCGGTAAAACCGTCGTCAGAGCCGGAGGTGCCACGGTAGCGGCTGGCAATTGGGTGATTCGTCGCTGAAGACACTCAGATCTGAGGTGGCCTTCTTTGCCGCACCCGGAACAGGTCTTAGGTTGGCCGTCGTGTATGACAACCGCGCGGCACCCGCTAATTTGCAGGTAAGATGGCACGTGGCAATGGAGGTCGATGGTGATCTGCCGTACACCGTTAAGAACGGGGTACGTTTGGAATTGCGCCCAGCGTTTGGCAGTGTGGCCATGTACAGTCCCATAGGGGCGGAAAGCCGCGATAACTTCTTCCGCCGGAAGCTCGAACGGGAGTTCGAAAACTCGTATGGTGCGCATTCCAAAGCCGGCATGGTCGACAGTAACCGCTCCGACATTGCCATCGGCATGGCAAAAGCGTAATCCATGGTCGGTGTCACGAAGTATTCTTTCACATACCGCGACATTGACGACTTTGACGTACACAGTACTGCTTTATATGGACGAATGGATGCCCAAGATGTCGGAAGCTGGGATCTTAGCAACGTCGCGTAGGAAGCGTTCCACTTCCAAGGCCTTTGGTCGTGCGCAGTCGTTGCAGAAGTTGAATCGTAAAGTTGATTTTCGAAAACGGTTGGCCATGGTTCTAGTGCACGTAAGCGACACTTAAGTGACGGCCGCTGAAATGTAAACAACAGCGAGCGCGCGCACTCCGCAGGCGGAAACAACACGTCCGCACTGCACGGCGGCGAAAGCCGGACTGTTATCTAGGAGGTAGCGAACAGGTGCGTGACTTTGACGTACTTATTGGCTTAGTAGTCGCTATGGCAGATAAATCGCCACATAAGAGGCCAGAGTAGTTGTATTTCCCGCGTGGAACCACTTTCGTTGACTCAAAAGCATTAATTGGTATCTTTATGTCACATCTCAAGAGAAAATCACTCACAGTACTCAATTGAAATGACACGATAATATCAAATGAATTTAGCACCATAGTTCTGTGCCATCAAGGAAGTAACTCGTCGGTCACAGAGTTGCCAAACATATTCTGCGCTGTTGCCAAGTTTCAGTTATACTGCCAGGAAGGATACCAGCTGATGTGTTACGTGAGTGACCTCGAAAGTGACTATAGCTGCGTCTCAAATTTGCGGCTGACAAGGGCCGTAAGATCCTCATTATATGTCAATGAGTCTTATTCGCATTTCTGTAACCAGGTTTAGGGGCTAGAGTGCAATTACTTGTTGGCCCAGAAGCCACAAATAACTGTTATTCTTTGTGGACGGGTAACATTTCCAATCGGGTTCTAAAGCTTCAGTTATCGGAATATGACTTTCTGCGGTTCTGTTGATAGTGCTAATTTCTTCCTAGTCCAGTTCCAAATTCTGATTCTATTGTCATATAAGAAGATGTACGCTACAGTTTCTCCAAGCCGACAATTGTCGCAGAATGGAGATGGTCTCAATTTGATTTGCCATAATCGTTCCGCTGTGGGTATGGTTTCGTTTACAACGCCGCACCATACGGCACTTACTCTAGTTGGTAGAAGTTTATTGTTGATATTTCTCCAGACGTTCCTCCAGTTTTTTGTAGGTTAATTTACCGGAATTGGCTTGTGAAGACGACGTCTGGTAAGATAATCATAGACGGTTCTAGTGTTGGTTTGTGCTGGTGGAAGTTTTATACAGCTCCAATCGCCATAGTTCTTTCAGACGTAATCTAGGCTGCCATGCTACATTAGCAGCAGCGTTCCTATCCCCATGATCTAACGAGAGGAACAGAAGTTTCGTGATGCCCGTCTTAGTGGCATGATTAGTTTAAAAGCACGTCTTTAATTCCAAGTCCTCCCGTTTGTCTCTGCATAGTCTCCGTGTGGCAGGATACTTCGAAGATATTTTGTTTCTACACATACCAAGAGGCTACAGCTAATATTATATGTGCAGTGACCTGCGGTATGGGTAAGACTGCTGCGACATGATATATTTTGCTAAATATGTATGTATTTATAAACTGAACCTTCTGCAGTCGGTCTAACGATCGCATGTCATGGTCCTTCAACTAGGTTCCGATGACATTATGTTTCCGCTTCCAATTGTTCGTAACCATGCGCTTGTGATTCGTCCTTAACCACAATCCGAGTTGGAGTTTCTCTTCAGTTACGTCTAACCAGTGCGCACCCATTGCATTATTGTAAGCATGCAGTATTTTAGATTTAATATTTTGTAAATTTGTGGTAAGAACTTATGAGACCAAGCTACTTAGGTCATCGGTCCCTAAGCTTACACACTACTTAATCTAACTTAAATTAACTTACGCTATGGGCAACACACACACCCATGGGGGAGGGAGGACTCGCACCTCCAACGGTGGGCACTGTCGGGACACAGCAGCCAACCTCTCTGCAGCACCTATCTACATACGCTTCTCGTCAGACGCGAATTCCCATCTTTGCCGCATACCACGTGCGCGGTACCCCCCCCCCCCCCCCTTGGCAATTATTCTACTCGCTCGCGGTCACACTGTATTCCCGCGAGGGTTCGGACGATTTCGTGCGTCTAGCATTGAAAACTTTCGATTACCTGTCGAGACCCAAATAATTATACAGGATGTTTCAGGAGGAAAAGTAAATATTGTAGCAGGTGGTAGTATAAACAAATTGCAGAAAAAATGCCATATAGCACGTGTCCAATTTTTATTGCGTACATATAGCTGGGTTCAATGCATTTTCGTTTCGTATGTTGGTCCTTACAGGATCCACTTCCTTGAAATTGAACTTCCAGCGTTATTGGGAGAGGTTCATTTGGCTACAAGAATGCGTATATTCCTCTAGCATGACGGCTCTCCTGCACATTCTAGTCGTCAGGTGACACATTAGCCAAAGATAAGATTTCCCGGAAGATGGAACAGTAAATATGGGCACTTTCCTTGGCCTTCAAGGTCCCTGGACCTTATCTCTTTGGATTTATGCCTGTGGGGATGGTTGAAGGGGAAGTCTACAAAGAAAAGGGAAACCCAAGAGCCGATCTGATCGTTCGGATTATGAATAGTGCAGCCCTCATAAGAAAACCAAAGACGACCTCAGAAGAGCTACATGTGGTGTTATCAAGAGAAGTCAAATGTGCATTGAAGTTGGTCGGGGAATTTTTGAAAATCAACTTTGAACGTCCTCATTTGCCTTTGCTTTGAATTTGTTTGGGTTACTTACTAACAGCTGTAACTCTGTACTCAATAAAAAGTGGACGCATTTATATGGAATTTTTTTATGCTTCCGTCTGTACTACCACCTGCTAAAATATCTACTATTCCTCCTGAAACACCCTGTATATGGATATATGTGTGGTGTCTGTTCTTTCGTACATGTCCGAAAGAAAAGACACTACGAATCCGGGTTCGAACCTGGTCAGGCACAAATTTTCATCTGACGCCGTTGTTCTATTTTAATGCCCATGACAGCCTGGACATCTGTCCTTCAATCTTTAATTGTTTAACAAGGCTGTCTGTTTCGATTCGTAGTGTCTGTTCTTTCTGAAATGTCCGAAAGAACAGACACACACACACACACACACACACACACACACACACACACACACACACTCACTCACTCACACACACACACACACACATTTAGAAAATGTTTGGCAACTCAGTGATAGTGCCGGACTGGAGCTACATCAACCTACTCATTTCACTAGATATAGTTGTAATTTTCTGAACAATTCCTGTTTAATAAGTGAGAGCGGCAGTGTCTCTCATCGTTTACTTTGTCGGAAACCTGCTTCTTTCTGCCCTAGCCTATACTATAGCAATGAGTGATTGCTCACATTCTTGATACCTCACTGGACGTGCTACAGCAATTGTAGCCAGAGATTCAAATCCCGCTGGAAAGGTATGTATCAAGTCAGATGGTTTTGCTTCTCCACTACTGTTATTGAAAATGATCACAACGAAATTAAGTCTAGGTATCCTATGAAACCCTTGAGTTCATACTGCGGTGCTGTGAAGATGAAAAAAATAGTTTCTCACAATTATCAGATGACAGATGGAATTTGTCAGATTCCACTAATTATGATTGCAGCATCAACTGTTGGTTCACAGGCGCTTTTCTGCCGCTTATTGTAGCTGTTATTTGAATGTTAGAGCTGGAAGAATAGAAACGTCAAATTTTCGCCATATGGAATATTCGATTTCACTTTAAGTCTTCACGTTTCGAGCAAAGGCAGAATATCCGTCAGAAAAGCTGACAACAATAACCCAGGCCATGCCTGTCTTCTGAGGGATGTGCCAATGACAGTGGTCTCAATAACAATATTGTACAGCAAAGATAATTGCCAACTCAACCACTGGAGAAGCTCCAAAATTGTGAATCCCGTCTGGTGAATACGCTTTCAAGGTTTCAATCCGATTAAGAAAGTAAAACACAAATAATTGTCGTAGTTATCAATTTATGACATTTAGTTTGCGTTCAGTGCATCCATTTATTACAAGTAATTGGGGGAAGTGGCAACAAAGCGACTATTCACATTGGTGTGTAGAATATATATTTTTTTAGGTTAGATAGGATTTTGGGGGTGATATGGATGATAGAGGCCAACGACTGAAGTGGAAGAGGTCCAGGAGAATAAAAAAAAAGTAACAAACCTATTAAAAAAACTGACTGGTTTGATGCGGCCCGCCACGAATTCCTTTCCTGTGCTAACCTCTTCATCCCAAAGTAGCACTTGCAACCTACGTCCTCAATTATTTGCATGACGTATTCCAATCTCTGTCTTCCTCTACAGTTTTTGCCCTCTACAGCTCCCTCTAGTACCATGGAAGTCATTCCCTCATGTCTTAGCAGATGTCCTATTGAAACGTTCCCTTACAAAAATTATACAGGACTGTGCTTAACCTGACACACAATATTTTTGGCGCAACGCAATCTGACTTTCAAAAATCCCTACAAAAGAATGGCCCTGACTAACATTAACCTATACCTTTCACAAATCACTTACCTCACCAAAAATCTTCGTTACTCGAACTACTGCAAAACAGCGAGCGCCACTACTGCCAGCTAAATAAAAGATTCAAACTACGGAAGGCACTAACTACTGATAGGCATAGTTAGAAAATGAAAGATTTTAGTAGAGAACAAACAATGTATTTACCTTAATAGTGTTGAAAAATCATAATATACATAACAGATCATGACATCCAGTCTTACAAATTTCCAAACTCCGCCATCTCTCTCCCCATATCCACCACTGCTGGCGGCTCACCTCCAACTGCGCAACGCTACGCGTTGTTAACAGCCCAGCTGCCCAACACTACAATGGCAGACAACAATGCAAACTAGCCACAGACTGCACACAGCACAGCCAGTGATTTTCATACAGAGCGCTACGTAACGTTGCCAATAAGAAAACATAAACAGCCTACTTACATAGCCTCCATGCTCCCCACAAAAAATTTTACAAATTGTTTTGGGCAGCAGCCAATAATGATTTGATAAAATTTTCCATAATTACAATAACAAAGAAATCAAATGCACACGCTTATTGATACAATGTTGGTCAAAAGCTAAAATTTTCTCACAGTCCATAAAGACAGTCCTGATCTTTCATCACAGTAAAATAGCAGTGTTTTTCTCAAAGTCTGAGCAGTAATAGAAAATGCACACAGAAGTAGTGGATTTCCATGCTGTCTTGAAGAAGTAGTGTTGTCCTTCCACCGGAAAGACATTGCTGACTCTTGACATGCAGACAGGTAATGGGCCACAACAGAGCAAACCCACAGCATTCCCTCATGTCTTAGCAGATGTCCTATCATCCAGTCCCTTCTCCTTATCAGTGTTTTCCACATATTCCTTTCCTCTCCGATTCTGTGCAGAACCTCCTCATTCCTTATCTTATCAGTCCACCTCATTTTCAACATTCGTCTATAGCACCACATCTCAAATGCTTCGATTCTCTTCCGTTCCGGTTCTCCCACAGTCCATGTTTCACTACCATACAATGCTGTACTCCAGACGTACATCCTCAGAAATTGCTTCCTCAAATTAAGGCCGGTATTTGATATTAGTAGACTTCTCTTGGCCATAAATGCCTTTTTTGCCATAGTGAGTCTGCTTTTGATGTCCTCCTTGCTCCGTCCGCCATTGGGTAATTTACTGCCTAGGTAGCAGAATTCCTTAACTTCATTGACTTCGTGACCATCAATCCCGATGTTAAGTTTCTCGCTGCTCTCATTTCTACTACTTCTCATTACCTTCGTCTTTCTCAGATTTACTCTCAAACCACATTGTGTACTCATTAGACCATTCCGTTCAGCAGATCATTTAATTCTTCTTCACTTTCACTCAGGATAGCAATGTCATCAGCGAATCGTATCATTGATATCCTCTCACCTTGTATTTTAATTCCACTCCTGAACCTTTCTTTTATTTCCATCATTGCTTCCTCGATGTACAGATTGACGAATAGGGGCGAAATGCCTTGACTTACACCCTTCTTAATACGAGCACTTCGTTCTTGATCGTCCACTCTTATTATTCCCTCTTGGTTGTTGTACATATTGTATATGACCCGTCTCTCCCTATAGCTTACCCCTACTTTTTTCAGAATCTCGAACAGCTTGCACCATTTTATATTGTCGAACGCTTTTTCCAGGTCGACAAATCCTATGAAAGTGTCTTGATTTTTCTTTAGCCTTGCTTCCATTATTAGCCGTAACGTCAGAATTGCCTCTCTCGTCCCTTTACTTTTCCTAAAGCCAAACTGATCGCCACCTAGCGCATTCTCAATTTTCTTTTCATTCTTCTGTATGTTATTCTTGTAAGCAGCTTCGATGCATGAGCTGTTAAGCTGATTGTGCGATAATTCTCGCACTTTTCAGCTCTTGCTGTCTTCGGAATTGTGTGGATAAAGCTATTCCGAAAGTCAGGTGGTATGTCGCCAGACTCATATGTTCTACACACCAATGTGAATAGACGCTTTGTTGCCACTTCCCCCAATGATTTTAGAAACTCTGATGGAATGTTATCTATCCCTTCTGCCTTATTTGACCGTAAGTCCTCCAAAGCTCTTTTAAATTCTGATTGTAATACTGGAGCCCTATCTCTTCTAAATCGACTCCTGTTTCTTCTTCTATCACATCAGACAAATCTTCACCCTCAGAGAGGCTTTCAATGTATTCTTTCCACCTATCTGCTCTCTCCTCTGGATTTAACAGTGGAATTCCCGTTGCACTCTTAATGTGTTACCACCGTTGCTTTTAATGTTACCAAAGGTTGTTTGACTTTCCTGTCTGCTGAGTCTGTCCTTCCGACAATCATATCTTTTCGATGTCTTCACATTTTTCCTGTAGCCATTTCGTCTTATCTTCCCTGCACTTCCTATTTATTACATTCCTCAGCGACTTACATTCCTGTATTCCTGACTTTCCCGGAACATTTTTGTACCTCCTCCTTTCATCAATCTACTGAAGTATTTCTTCTGTTACCCATGGTTTCTTCGCAGCTACCTTCTTTGTACCTATGTTTTCCTTCCCAACTTCTGTGATGACACTTTTTAGAGATGTCCATTCCTCTTCAACTGTACTGCCTACTGCGCTATTCCTTATTGCTGTATCTATAGCGTTAGAGAACTTCAAACGTATCCCGTCATTCCTTAGTACTTCCGTATCCCACTTCTTTGCGTATTGATTCTGCCTGACTAATGTCTTGAATTTCAGCCTACTCTTCATCACTACTATATTGTGATCTGAGTCTACATCTGCTCCTGGGTACGCCTTACAGTCCAGTATCTGATTTCAGAATCTCTGTCTGACCATGATGTAATCTAATTGAAATCTTCCCGTATCTCCCGGCCTTTTCCAAGTATACCTCCTCCTCTTGTGATTCTTGAACAAGGTATTCATTTTACCAGCTGAAACTTGTTACAGAACTCAATTAGTCTTTCTCCTCTTTCATTCCTTGTCCCAAGCCCATATTCTCCTGTAACCTTTTCTTCTACTCCTTCCCCTACAACTGCATTCCAGTCCCCATGACTATTAGATTTTCGTCCCCCTTTACATACTGCATTACCCTTTCAATAACCTCATACACTTTTTCTATCTGTTCATCTTCAGCTTGCGACGTCGGCATGTATACCTGAACTATCGTTGTCGGTGTTGGTCTGCTGTCGATTCTGATTAGAACAACCCAGTCACTGAACTGTTCACAGTAACACACCCTCTGCCCTACCTTCCTATTCATAACGCATCCTACACCTGTTTTACCATTTTCTGCAGCTGTTGATATTACCCGATACTCATCTGACCAGAAATCCTTGTCTTCCTTCCACTTCACTTCACTGACCCCTACTACATCTAGATTGAGCCTTTGCATTTCCCTTTTCAGATTTTCTAGTTTCCCTACCGCGTTCAAGCTTCTGACATTCCACGCCCCGACTCGTAGAACGTTATCCTGTCGTTGATTATTCAATCTTTTTCTGATGGTAACCTCCCCCTTGACAGTCCCCTCCCGGAGATCCTTATGGGGGACTATTCCGGAATCTTTTGTCAATGGAGAGATCATCATGACACTTCTTCAATTACAGGCCACATGTCCTGTGGATACACGTTACGTGTCTTTAATGCAGTGGTTTCCATTGCCTTCTGCATCCTCATGTCGTTGATCATTGCTGATTCTTCCGCCTTTAGGGACAATTTCCCACCCCTAGGACAAGAGAGTGCCCTGAACCTCTATCCGCTGCTCCGCCCTCTTTGACAAGGGCGTTGGCAGAATGAGGCTGACTTCTTATGCCGAAAGTCTTCGGCCGGCAATGCTGACTATTTATCAAAATTTAGGAAGAGGCGGGGATCGAACCTGGGACCTAAGACGTTTTTGATTATGAACCAAAGACGCTACCCCTAGACAATTTTTTTTGTTTTTTTTTCTTTTTTTTGTGTCTTTCTTTTTTATTTTTTTTTATAGAATGAACAAAGTGTATATCATTGCTAGGCTGCCGTAGCGCAATATAAGAAATGAAAAGTCTTCTTGAGGGTTTTTTTTTTTTTACCATATGCGCCAATTTGTAATAAGAATAGAATGAACAAAGTGTATATCATTGCTAGACTGCCGTAGCGCAATATAAGATATGAAATGTCTTCTTGAGGTTTTTTTTTTTTTTGGGCCAAGTAGTAAACAGAAATTTTTATGGTGCACAAAAGACTATCGCTTCATAATTGAAGGAAGGTTGCTCCGCTCGCTCTGCGAGAGAAGGGAAATGTGAAAGCGAAAATGGGAAAGAAAAAATGCCTTCTGCATTGGTGAGCATCTGAATAGTATCGTAAAATTCCGACAAGTACTAAAGTCCCAGGAAGCAAATGGGATTCATACATACAGGTCACTGGCAACCTCTGCGATCCGAAAGATTGTATTTGAAGCATTTAACCGTTAATTATGATGTTCAGCATATTTCCAAATATCCTCCTGTAGTCACAGTGTTGTCTCACTTTAAAGTGTTCAATTTCTATGTAAGAATAATAGTCGAGGAAAGTAGCATGCCTATTCTGCATAATAAACGATGCTGTGTGGACCATGATCCACGTTGCAGCGTTGTTTTTTGCTCGTGGATATCTCAGTTTTTGTGGCTGAATGATCTCTAAAAGATCTACCCCACAGGGCGTCGTACGGTCTATCACCGACAATCGTTGACGAAGAAATGTAGTAATTTCTTCTGCATGTCCGCACGTGAACCTATGAAGAAGCGTATCGACCCTTCCGCATATGTAACAGTTGGGCGTTGGATGAAGGCCAATTTATGTAGCTTTTCATTTGTTGCTACTTTATCGTTGACTGTTAGATACCAGTCGGCTATGACGCGTGACGGTAACACGTCGCTGTGCACATTCCGCCATACTATACTCCAATGTGTATGTGGATGTTTTTCTTCGAGACGATTCCTGTGGTTTGTTGTCGTGAGAAGGCCATAAAGCTTCATGTTCGTCAGGTTTCCGTTATCGACGATGTTGTGTCGAATGTAGCTCATTTCCATGTAGTACAGTCGCACATGTCGGTAAGAAAGTGGAATGCCGGCGATATTAACGGGTGGGTCAAGGCTATGAGGCTTCCACCGCTGAATGAGGTTTGTGATGATACTGGTCCTCCGGGTACGGAACTCCTTCCTGATGCGATTTAGGAGCAGGGTGACACATTTTTTGTGTACTTTAATGAGGTTAAGGCCACCTTTGAACGAAGGTAAGGTTAAGGTATCGAATTGAACTTTGAAGATGTGCCTCCTAAAAAGAAACCAACATAACGCTTGTTGTATACTCTTGGCTAGATGGTCGGAGATTGGAAGAATTTGCGCCAAATAAGTCATCTTGCTCGTAATGGCGATCTCGATGGTCTTAACTTTCTGTAGTATGTTCAAGTCACGGTCGGAGTGAAGTACCAAAGCAGCACGTAATTTATTAAGCATGTGTGACCAGTTCTTCGTCAGGAATTTGTCTGGTTTGGCCTCAAAAGTAACACCGAGGGTTGTGTGAGAATCCTTGACCTTGCACCAGGGAACATGGGATATGTCTCCGATACCGCCACCGATCTGCAAAGCTGTGGTTTTAGTTCTATTGAGTATTGCTCCTGAAAGAAACGTGAATGTTTGTAAAAGAATTTCCGCTGACAGAAGTTGTTGCGATGATGACACAGTGACGCATACATCGTCAGCATACGCAATGCATGGGATAGTGACAGACTCGACGCTAAGTCCGATCCCGCTATGCGCCAAGTTGTTCAGGAGCGGCTCCACTGCAATGGCGTACAAAATCATTGACAGAGGACATCCTTGGCGGACGGATTGCTCAATGGAAACTTCTTTTGTAAAATGGCCATTAATGAGAATCCGTGAAGAGGCGTTTGTAGTAAGTTTGCGAATTAATTCTATGAGATGAAGTCCAAAACCTAGTTTCTTCATGCATTTAAAGAGGAAGTCATGACGTACACGGTCATAAGCCTTCTCAAAATCTAGAAAGATCAGAGCGCCCTGTCCTTGGGTTTCAGCATACGAACAGATGATGTCCCTCAAATCGCAGGCTGCTGAGAATGCACTTCGGCCTTGCACTGCACTGTACTGGTAACTGCCCAAAACCTTGTACATAACGGTTTGCATCCTTAGCTTAATCGATCTGGTGATGATTTTGAAATCGGCATTCAGGAGTGTGATGGGTCGCATGTTTTCGACCTTCCTGTTCCCTTTTTTCGGTAAGGGCAGGATGATACCTTCCGTAAATGCCTTGGGTATAACTTCCAGGTGCCAGAGTTCATTCGCTATCTCGAGGAGTGTCGGACCGAGGAGGTTCCAGTAACGCTGGTAAAACTCAGCGCTGAGACCGTCGGGTCCTGGTGACTTCCCTTTCTTTGCACTGTGGACCGCCAGTCGGATTTCGTCCTCTGTGAAAAGAGATTCCAGATTTGCAGTATCCTGTTGCGACAAGCGACAGATCAAGGTCCTAAGAAAATCGTCGCACGAGTGTTCATCAACGGCTTGCTTCTTGTAAAGTGGACTATAATAGTCGTAGACGTGCGAGATGATGTCACGTTGCTTCGTGATGGCATTCTCAGCGTCATCAACGACGGCTTCAATCAACATGGCTTTACACCGTTTCGTCGTTGAGACCATGGGGTTCCACACAACTTCTTACTGTTTTCTCGATTGATCTGTGTTCAGTTTTTCAAGGCCTATCCACTGTGCCAACTTATAACTAAATCTGAGGGGGGTGCGATGGAGAGGTTCCCTTGTAAGAAGTATAACAAGAAATCAAACATCAATTAAAAAGCTTCTAATGAAACACGAAACACTCAGTAATTTCATTGACACCTGCTGTGCATCATCCCCAAAGTGACTAAGAAGATCGAGTAGGCTGTGATCGATTCCGTTGATGTTTCGCGACGAGAATATTTCTTTCATGGTTTGCGAGATCTTTGGACGGGTACGTTGAGCGTCAAAATCGCTCCGAATAGAGGTCTATGTGATGACGACACTGAGGCACAGCGGTGGAGTATGACGTAGAGCTTTTGCAGAAGTGGCTTGCAGCTCATCGAACAGCAGAGAGCTTAATTCTAGAGTCCAATAACGTGATTATCTGGTCGTTCAGAACATAATCCGTTCGGCCGCTCTCATTTGGTTTCCAATTGAAGCTCATCCATTACAATTCCACGCACTGCAGCCGTAACCCTCAGAGCGAGGTGAACCACCGTTGCGACGCAGGAGTGCTGATATATGGGTCCGACAGAGCCATTAAAGTGCCACTGAATAATCTACCGTATTATTACTGTGGGGTTGGTGCACAAGTTCGTAGTGTTTTTTCATAAGTTTCATAAGCACAACGGAATCACATAACAGAGACTTTAGTCATCAATAACTTAGTCTTTCTATCACGGGGTTTAGGGGCAAACAACTCGTAAAGCTATGTTCGGAGCGTATTTTCATGAGGAGAGGAAGTTCCTTGAACGTGTCCGATACAGAGGAGAAAAAGTGAAAATCTGAGGGCACAAGATCATGTGAAAATGGCTTGTGCGGAATGACTCTCAAACCCAACTTCCGTACAGCATTTTTGTCAGTTTAGTAGAATTCGGGCGGGCGTTATCGTGGAGTAGCGTCACTTCAGGCAGTCTTCCTGGTCGTTGTTCTTGGCCTGCATCTGCAGGACGTGTCAGCTCTTGATAATAAGCAAAGATGTTTACACGTCGGGGAAGCAACACACAGTACACACCACACTGATACTGTTCCGCCAGATGTGTAACATTACCTTTTGTGGAAGAGCGTAGATCTTTGTAGGGGTAGTAGATGCTTTATCTGAGCTCAGCTACTCCTTTCATTTCCTCATGGTGGCAAAAGACACAACTTAACGATAAAGGGTAGGAATGTTTGATGTTGTTCACGAGCCAATTGATGACGAGCAAGCATAGATGCACAAACGGGCACACTCTGACGTGATTTTGGCTTAGAGCTTGTGATGCCCACGCACCCAATTTTTGGACCTTCTCCATTTCTTGTGACTATCGCACGCTAGTGGAATGAACACAGTTCTGTAGTACACTAACGTGGGTCATTGTGGACTGATGCGTTTAAAGGTCTTCCTGAAAGTGAAGAGTCACTAACGTCAAACCGATCCTCCTTAAGACGAGAAAAACGTGTTCTACCCGTGCTATGTCCATTGACATTATTCCCATTTACAGCGCCAATGTTTCTGGCTGCCTCTACTGCTGTCACCGTCTGTTCTACACTTAAGTGGATACTCTCCAAATAACATTAGAGTGAAACTTCCTGGCAGATTAAAATTGTGTGCAGGACCGAGACTCGAACTCGGGAGTCGTGAGTCGTGCTTGGGTAGCCGAGATAGTAGAGCACTTCCCCATCAAAGGCAGAGGTCCCGAGCTCGAGTCTCGGCCCTGCACACGGTTTTAATATGCCAGGACGTTTCATATCAGAGAACACTGAACTGCAGAGTGAAAATTTCATTCTGGAAACACTTAAGTGCCTGGCAGAGGGTTCATCGAACAACCTTCACAGTAATTCTCTGTTCCACTCTCGAACAGCGCGATGAAAAAACGAAGACCTACATCTTTATGTTCGAACTCTGATTTTCCTTTTTCTATTATGGTGATCGTTTATCCATTCTTTGAACTTTCTCGATGTGCTTCTTTAACCCTATCTGATAGGGATTCCACACCTCGCTGCTGTACTCCAAAAGAAGACGGACAGACGTAGAGTAGGCATTCCTTTTGTAGATCTGTTGCATCTTCTAAGTGTTCTGCCAATAATACGCAATCCTTGGTTCGCCTTCCCCACAACATTTTCTACGTTTTGTTAGCAGTTTAAGTTGTTCGTAGTAGTAATTTCTAGGTACTGAGCCGAAATTACGGCCTTTAGATTTCATTGATTTATCGTGTAACCGAAGTTTAACGAGTTTATTTTAGCACTCATGTGGATGACCTCATACTTTTCATTGTTTAGAGTCAACTTCCAATTTTTGCACCATACAGGTATATTTTCTAAATCGCTTTTCAATTTGTTTTTATCTCCTGACGACTTTAGTAAACGTTAAACTCAAACAGAAGTATACATCGCTCCACGGGGTAGCCGCGCGGTCTAGGACGCCTTGTCACGGTCCGTGCGGCTCCTTCCGTCGGTGGTTACTCATCCCTCGGGCATGGATGTGTGTGTTGTCCTTAGCGTAAGTTAGTTAAAGCTAGATTAAGGAGTTCGTAAGCTTAGGGACCGATTACCTCAGCAGTTTCGTCCCATAATACCTTACCACAAATTTCCAAAGAATACGTCAGAAACGTTCCGATTTCTCCACTTGGCACTCCATAGCTCCACTCACTATCTCCAAATGGCAAACTAACTCTGTACATGCGAAACAAGAACTCTATGGATTTATGCACCAATCGAATACCTGCATTTTTGCAGCACGCACAACCGCTAGGCGAGATAAGTTAGAAGTTACCCAGTCGTATCCCGACACATTTACGCGCATATTTTGCACTATGCAGCCTGTAGCAATTCTTACTGACACTGAACGTTACATCGGGAATAATTCACGTACTGAAAGCACCTATTGCTTTGGTCCCATAGTTGTTAGATGGGTTAGACACCGGGGATTGTGGAGGCTATAGTAGTGGCTCTGAGCACTATGGGACTTAACAGCTGAGGTCATTAGTCCCCTAGAACTTAGAACTACTTAAACCTAACTAACCTAAGGAAATCACACACATCCATGCCCGAGGCAGGATTCGAACCTGCGACCGTAGCGACGCACGGTTCCAGACTGAAGCGCCTAGAACCGCACGGCCACTCCTGCCGGCGAGGCTATAGTAGTAGCTTGAATTATTCGTGATCATGCTCATGCAGCCACAAACGGATACTTTAGTTCCTGTGGGAAAGAGCTGCATCTTATTGTAAATCTTCCATTTTAAACACATCAGATCATGTACAGATGATCGTATTCGTAACAAAAGCGGTTATGCTATATATAATATAACAGTAAAGCGTTCTACGCATCACTACTTCGCAATCAACTCTTTGTGTCTTATCACTGGTAGGTGTGTATTTTCCGAACTTCTTCACTACCACTCCTCCTAGAGCGCTTCTTTATCATAAAGCAGATGAACAAATGCGATGTATCGTATTGACTTGTAGCGTAACCTCTTTGCACCATACCCCAGAACAGTTTTCACGAAATCGCAGATAACCGTTTAGTAAGCGAAGCACAAGAAACACATCTTTTGCCTTAACTACAATAATATAAATCTGCACTGTCACAAGAACAATTTCGTATAGTTATAAACATGGAATATAGATTCAGTAACATAATTTGCGCATTTGATACTTGAATTAAGTGCAGTGTTCACTTAAAAAACGTTGCAACTTACTTACCTAGCAACCAAGTTAAACCAGCACGAAATGATATCAGAATTTCTCCTTTGAGGCATTGCAGAATGAAGCAGTCTGACGACACACACATTTTTCGTAATTGTTTTTGATAACTTTAACACTCAAGATCAACCAAATGCTGACTCAACCAGCTACTCAGCCATCCAAGGCTAAAGATGAGAGTAATTAATCACAATACTAATAAACAATGTTCATGTTACCAGTGTTTATAAAATAAATCTTAACAACAAACAAAATGAGAAAAATTACGTCTCGAAGTGATGCCGGGTAAATAACTGAGATACTCAGTTCGGAAGAAGCTTTTTCACAGAAAAAAATATTACATGTTCCGCTAATAGCTTATTACCTATGAACAAATCGTTTTTCTACAAATAGTTTAATTACAATGATTCGCATTTTATTACATATAAGGAGGCAGCACATTTGCACTACTCAAAAGTTCTTTCCTGCCGTCAGATTATTTCCAGTGTCGCTATTGCTTTTAGAAGCCACAAGTATGTGCTGCTCATGTTTTAAATCCAAGTCACGTACGTGAGATGCAAGAAAACAGTTAGGTGTAAGTATTCGCCTAGTAGAGAAGCTTTACATAGTAAATCATATATCAAATTATATGGTTCCGAACATTTATCCTAACTACGTAAGTCTGACATGAAACAGCCAGTCACGTAAAATAACGTGGACTTCAAAAAGCGTTCGAAAAACGGTCCTCTTTTTATTTTGTTTTTCTTCAGCTCAAAATCGTAGAGTGAAAGTAAATATGTCAACTTTTAAGTCTTCATGAAATACATACGACGCTATTTCGTCAATTTTTCCAGTTACTTCCGTCAACTTCTTGATTGCTTGTTGTATAAAATACTTCAGTGCGACACATCTTTGTGTGTGGATGAGCAGTCTACATGTATCCATTACGCAAAATTACCTAGATAACGGAGAATATCAGGCACTTTAAAAATATATCTTTTTGTCGCGTATCAGATCTTTTTTATCGATGCGTCGATAAGAGTTTTATCAAGATTCTAGTCTATTCGATTTGACACAACATCAGACAATTATAAATTATTAGAAACAATGCCCACTATAACAGTAGTTGAACAAAGTGATTGACAAATACCAATTAATGCTCACCGATAAGGTGGAAATTATCCAGTTATTAACAGCAGCAGACACATGCAAGGTCTAAAATAAAGGCGTCCTAGAAGCAGTATTCTGGTGTGCGTATTCAAAGTAATTCGCAAAGCCATGAATTTATTGCGGAGTCTAACCTAGCGTAGTTTGATCGGAGGCACTCTCGAAGTACACACGTTGAGGCTATCGACTGATGTAAACGCTGCTCGCTATGTCTCAAATGAGTTGTTCGACAAATGACAGCACGCAAGAGGGCAAATAATTTTGTTCCATGGTACTCTTCTTTAGTCTTGTATCAAGCTGTGCTTGAACGTGCACATTTGATTTATTCTTTAAAATGTAATGATATGTTTCATAATGGAATTCGGATAAATGAGTGTAGTGATGTAACGGTAGTTAATTTCATTGTTGAAAATTTTTGCAAAATGATTTCCCAAGGCACTCATGGAAGGCAAGGCGGATAGAATGGACCACTGAGGTGTAAACATGGCCAAGTGGGGCTCTGATGCTAGGGTCAATAATACTCTGCAGTAAAAAGATTGGCGTCTGTTATTAAGATTCTTCCTGGTTTTACCTGGCGCCAGGATGGCTCCTTTGAAAGGGAACGGCCTTCCCCATACATCGCTTGTCCCAGCTTGTGTTTTGTGTATAGTAATCTCCTTGTCCACGGAACGTTAGACAGTGACATTCCTCTGCTCCTTCACGTTTAAGTGAACAGCTTTGGTGGAAACAAGAAAACAGCCCTGATATAATGCCGTAGCCTGACATGACAAGAGCGCTTGGCTGTGTTTAGCCGGAATTAGTTGATTCCGGGCGCCTTGAGATTCCGTTTTAACACATCTCTCGGATATTTTTGCGAAACATATCAACGCTAGTATTAGCGACTAGTATCAATTTACAAGCCTTCTCAGGAGTTTTATAATGAGCTTACAAAAAGTACATCGTTCTATTTAAAAAGCATAGTCCCTATAATATCTTGGTCGATACGACAGCTGTGACACGTTCTCCTCTACGTACTATCATTTATTGAAAACCTGTTTTCCATATCTGCATCTACAGGTCATGTACATGTACATGATTGCTCCGTAATTCACAATTACGTGCCTGGCGAGTGTTCATCGGATCATCTCCAACCTATTTCTCTACCGTTCCACTCTACAACGGCGCGCTGGAAAAACGAGCGCTACAATCTCTCGGCGGGAGCTCTGATTTCTCGATTGTATTATAACAGCCATTTCTCCCTATGTAGAATGGCTCCAACAAAATTATGAAGAGAGAACTGGTGACTGAAATTTCATGAGAAAGTCCTGCCGCAGAGAGAAACCCCATTGTTTTAATGACTGTCACCTCAATTCGTGTATCATGTCCATGGCGTTCTCTTCTCTATTTTGATAATACAAAACGAGCTGCCCCTCTTTGAGCTTTTTCGATGCCCTCCGTTAATCTTATACGACGTGCATTCCACACAGAGAAACAACACTGCACAAGAGGGCGGAAAAGCTTGGTGTAAGCAGTCTCTTTAGTAGATCTGTTGCATTTTCTAGGTGTTCTGCAATAAATCGCGGTCTTTGCTTTCCCCACAATATTATCTATGTGATCGTTCCAATGTAACAGTTCTTAGTTCTAGCCCTAAGTAAGTAGTCGAATTTACAGCCTTTAGATGTGTTTGATTTCTTGTGTAATCGAAATTTAGCGGATTTCTTTTAGTACTCATGTGGATGACGTTTCATTGTTTGTTGCCGATTGCAACTCTTCGAACGACACATATATCTTGTCTAACTCTTTTTGCACTTGGTTTTGATCATCTGATGACTTTAAAAGACGGTAAGTGGCGGCTACATTTACATACTATCTAAGGCGGCTGCCGGCGTTTATGTAGATCAGGAATAGCAGAGGGTCTATAAAACTTCCCTGGGCCGTGTATTACTTCTCTTTTATTGGATTACTTTTCAAGGATTAATACGACTTGTAAACTTTGTGACAGGAACTCAGTAATCGAGTCGCACAATGAGGAGATGCTCTTGCACGCAATCTGGAAGAAATCGCTTGTAGGGAAATGTGTCAAAAACCTTCAGGAAACCTAAAAATATGTAATCAATTTGACATCCCCTGTCGAATGGACTCATTACTTCGTAAAAATAAGTAGCTAGTTGTGTTTCACGAAAGCTATATTTTCTGTATCCGTGCCGACTATTTGTTAGTAAATCGTTTTTTTTTTCTTCGAGCTTATTTTATGTTCCAAAATCCTTGACACATTTACGAAAGGAAACGGCGTTACGTCTTATGTGCCTAACATGAAACAAATAAACTGATAGTAATAGCATGAAATCTTTATTTGTCTGTTATTGGAGGGGAAAAAAAGAAACAGACTGTTCCAGGAAGTCTGTTTTGGAAGTGTTTGGAAATAGCGAGTGATATCATATGATTTCCGAGCAAACTGACCACAGGGCATGGTAAATAGTGTCGAATGCAGAACATAACTTACAAAGGCCGCGAAGAGACAATAATGTTTGTTTATCTATTGCCTCCCGGATTGCGTTCAGTAGCGACGTCTCTTCATCTGTCAGGTGTGCGTTATCGCTGTACTAGCTGCGCTCATCGCCACCGTTCGTATTTGCGACGCCTCACCAGAGAGCGCTTTTCATGGCCGCTTATGGTGAAGCGGAGGGGGGTGGAGGGCGGGCGGCAGAGAGGCCTGCAGGAGCTTTCCAAAGCCGGCGGGAAATTTACGCGCGCCGCTCGGCAGGCGCGTCCACGGCTGCAGCCGCAGCCGGCGCCTCCTTGTCGCTGATGGCGGCTGCTATCTCCATAAATAACAGAGGCGCAGGAGCACGCCGCCCTCTGCGCGCCTTCCCCCGCGCACCTGTGACTCTGGCGTTCCTGCCGTAACCTCTCCACGCACATCTCGCCGCTACGCTGGCGTCAGCTGTGGTGTGCCGTTATGACAACGCCGTTGCGCGTTCGATCAAGTCTAAAAATTTAGAGTGCCGTTACGACGCCCGTAAAAGTAAACGGCAGCTCTAAGTGTTCAACGGTGTGCACATTTGAACGTCAGCCAAACTGGTGTGTTGTTTACAGGTTTATGCACGTATAAGCACCTTTCTGGCAGTATGAAAGAGTCAGTTTATTAACTGACAGTAATGTTTGTTAACGGATTCTGCTAAACTTGCAACATGCGCCGATGCTGATGACAAATAATCTTTGGACGGCGTGCTGCGAAATTTCATAAATTGCTTCTCCCATTCATGATGTACATATGCATACTGAAGCGATGAATGAAAATTTATACCATCGCCGGGATTAGACACCGGGTCTCCTGCTCACAAGGCAGATGTGAAAACCACTATGTAGCCCCAGCACGGTGGCAAGGAGCCGTAATGGTTAGCACATGTGCCTTGTGAGGTAGGAGACCCTGATTCGAATCCCAGCCTTGCTACTACTTTTATTTCGCCCCTTCTGTCTGCGTATATATCGCGGATGAGAAAGGCTTGAAAAGGTAGCTGGAACCAAATAGTTTCATTTGATTCTCCCATTCACTTTCACAGCTTTTTATTTCTGTACAAATGTGCACTGGAAACTAAAACCTCCGAATTTTTTATGGACCATTCTTAAAGCTTCTTAAATAAAACCGACGTCATTAAAACTCTACATTTTTATCTTCATTTCTATTTGTAGCCCCGTGCTAGAGGGCTGCAAATTGTAGCGTATAAAGTGGCGGTGTGTAACGCAAGTGTGTCAGCCCGTGGGAAGCAGCATGCTGTAATAGAGTTCGTTCAAACAAGGATCACTCTCTCCTTCATTATGACAGTGCCAGACCATAGACGAGCGCTGCGACATATGCAACAATCCGACGCCTTGAGTTCACTGTCATCAGTCATCCAGACAGTTCTGACTTGATTCCACTTGATCTTCATCCATTTTCAACATTTAAAGAACACCTTCTCTTTAATAGTGATGAAGCAGAGGTGAGGTTGTGGCTCCGCCAACAAAGTCAGACATTCTGTTGTGACGGTATCAACAACCTGGTCTCTCTTTGGTAGAAATGAAAACCAACAGTACTTTCACCTGACACATCATCCGCTACACCAATTTCAATTGCATTTCCGGTCCACCCACATTCTGTCATTCTCTGTATGTCATCGATTACCATGCGTTCTCCATCACATTTCTTATTATAGTTTCCCCATACAAATCCTTTCTCATCAAATTTCCACACTTTCTTCTCCATTTCGATTGTTTGCACATGCCCTATACATCCTTAAAACTGTATTTTAGCAATCCTGTTTCCAGCGTTATGCACATTCCTCCATACTGTCGTATAGTTAAGGTTTACAGAATATTACAGCTGCTGCTGAAATCTCAGCAATAGTCGAGACATATTGTATATAAAAGTACTGCCCGATCAGTGGTACCCACTTTTTTGCATGTCACCTGAACGTCTGGTAAGACAATGTATCAGAGGGTGTTCCTGCAGCGCATATGCAATGTAGTGCGAATCAGATGCGGGTACATAAGCACCGAGGTGTTGGCTAGGGTTTAGTGTGGAATTCGTGTCTTTCCAACTTGTGTGCCGTAAAGAGCTATCGTTGACTCATGATAACATAGGTCACCGTATCGCAGATGTTAAGGCAACTCAAATGAGCGACATTCGACCGAACGCCCCAGAGCCCTGATTTCTCCCCAGTCGATTATCACACCTTGGGTCCCTGAAAAATGGCCTCCAGTGGTCGACAAATCTATCGGTCAAGGACGTGCAGCAGACAGTTAGGGACTTATACATTCAACAGGACGCGGTGTTATACCGAACTGATTTTTGAGCCTGGTCGCGTCCTTGGATGATTGTCTCAATGCTCACGGCGATTTTGCGGAATTGGCATGCTGATTCTGGACTGTACGGGCTTCAAATGGTAAATTTTGATCGTTTGATCGCCCCATATAGCACCATCCCCCCCTCCCCCCTCCCCGCCCCACATCGTGGCCGAATGGTTAGCGAATCATTCGACGGTCGTTTTTGTGTTGCGTTGTGTCATCCTCCAATAACTGCAACTCGAAATCGATCATGCAGATAAAATCTGCATTTAGAGTGATGAATGCTTGCATTAAGTGTGACTAATTCCGCCAAAATCGTTGTTACTTCGACAACATAACTGTTGCTATGACCCTTGATACAAACACATCTATGAAATGTGTAGGACTAACGACATGATGTGAAATGAGGAAAACACGTAAGCCAAAAGACCGAAATTGACTTACTGGGAAAATGAGAACATCTGCAGGATATCCCACGAGTAGAGCATTTTCACGGCTATTCTGTGGCCAGTCTTCAATATATCTTACCTATTAAGCACCCTAGATGCGACCTAATAAAGAAAAAAAAGATTGGATAAAAACCACTTCACTCATTGCGATGGTAATACAAATACGTTCAGGGATTTTTAATGCGAACCTTTCTGACAAAGGCGACCTTTCTTCACTAAATTCTATCGTGAAAAGTGAAAGAAGCATTCGTTGAGACAGAAAAGGATGTATACATGCAAACTGAAGCAATGAAAACTTGTACCAAGACCAGGACTGTAACCCGAGTCTCCTGTTTACCAAGCATATGCGCTAACCACTACTCCACCCTTGCGCAGCGGCTCAGCGTAATTGTCCCCCTCCTGAATCCATATTCCTACTCACGCCTCAGTAAACATGGTATTCCCCCCTATATTCGAACGGCACTGCAAAGGCTCTCCAATCGTATAATTGTACTGGAACAGCATCTCAGCATGGAAAGAGGGACTGAGACCTGAACATGTCTTTGGAAACGTATAGTTTCATTTGATTATATGCACCTATAACTCGGTTTCAGGCAGGATCACTCGATCCACCGTTTGAAGTTTCGCTCAGTGCTGAGGCGCTATTCCAGTACAGTTGGAGAGTAACTGCAATAATAATAATAATAATAATAATAATAATAATCTTTCAAATGTTCAGAATGTAACCGTTTGTACAAATTAAATTGCGATATGAACGTAAAATAACTCGTTCCTCATAGTTAGAGCTACCGTGCAAAACAATTCGTGGAACATGTAAGTAATACTGATGGAACAAGAGATGGGTAGTAGAGTAGTACACAGTACCAAGTTTTGAACTTTCAGTTTCGGTGAAAGCTCCCTTTTTCACTAACCAGCAATTTAGACCAGCCAAGGTACACTTAATTCCTGAAACCGTTCCGTCCACCAGCAGTAGTAATTGCACCATCCACTTACGGCCTCATCCAAGATGTATCGACTCCCCATTTCCGTCCTCTCGCAAACGTCCACTCTCTGGAACCACTGAATCAGAATTGCCTTACTGGCCAAAAGGCCACCGCGCTTTCTTCCGGAACTTTAAACCAATAAATGCGCCCCAGACTCGGTGTCAAAGATCGTCGCGGTGGTCCGCAATAGTCGATAGCGGCTGGTCATACCGCTGCGTTGCGGCCAACAACTCATGCGATTCGGCAAGGCTCAGGTGTCATTAGATCCGCAGATTCGGGATAAAATTAGAGTGTCAATCCATATGGCCCAGGGAATATATGCATCGCCCCTTCTTGAGTGCTGTCCTTCTGTCATCTTCCGTTAGGTGTTACAGCATTCGAAAAGTCCACCGCGTGTGCATCTCTCGCAATACGTTTACTCCCATCCAATCGTTCGTCGGTCTTCCGGAGGCGTTAAAGCGACAGAAACGCAGCAGCAATGTTCTGTTGTGGCGCCAAGGGCCGATCATCCGCATCATGAAGCACTGTGATGAATGATTGACGATTAATTGCATGTCCCATGCATACACGATTCTGGAAATACGTTCTCCATCGACGTTGTCCACGCTCCTAACACGAATCGGGTGTTTGAGCCCTCAAGCTCAGCTCACGGAGCACTCTGTAGTCTATGTGTCGATTGAGAAAAGTCCTACACATTCACACAACAAAATGTAGCGTGGTTTCATTTTTTAGTTGACTGCTTCATTTATTTTTACGAGAACTTTGTCGTTTGATTGTAATCACGTGTGAGCTAAGTTCATATAGTATTTATTTGAGTCGAAGCCTTGATTTCAAGAATGTTGAGTTTTATATCATTGGAAACTTGTATGATTTTTAGTATTAAAATTATGCTCCATTGTATGCATTTTATGAAACTGTAAGAAAGTCGTTAATTTGTGGGGGGGGGGGGGGATGTCAAGTTCTCGTTGTCAGGAGCGAAGAGCCGCTGGAAAATGCTGGGAGGGGAACGACTCTTGGACGCAAAGAAGAAATGAGGAAGACACTTCCGTAAATGCCATCGGACGAAACAAAAGCAAAGTTTTAATACGATATTGTGGTATAGGTGCACATAGGACTTGGTAATTAGTCATGCGACGCGGAGGTTTTGTAAGACTGCTGTTCTGAGGCATCGGAGATCCAGTCTTACACTTAGTAAACTTCAGTTACAGGTGGGACTTGTAAATTTTGAACTAACAAAGAAATGTTGAATTATTGGGGACTTTACTATCATTAATGGCATTTTTATGCAAAATTAACTGTTGTTTAATGCTGATTATTCTATTACCATTTTAAGCATGTTTTGTAGGACGGCCATTTCTGAATGCTTTATTTCTGAATAAATTACCTGGAGTGTACAACATATTTTCTGTGGTTCCGTATTCAATAATTCGCAAATATTTCTTATTTTCATCATTTCTCACCATTCTTCGTAAGTGCGGTTTGCTATTATTAATTAATTTCCTAAACTTTACTTTTTTTACTTTATTAGATTGTAAGGACACGTTTTACTACAAATTACTCGTATAAACACTACTGGCCATTAAAACTGCTACACCACGAAGATGACGTGTTACAAACTCAAAATTTAACCGACTGGAAGAGGATGCTGCGATAAGCAAATGATTAGCTTTTCAAAGCATTCACACAAGGCTGGCGCCGGTGGTGACACCTACAACGTGCTGACATGAGGAAAGTTTCCAACCGATTTCTCATACATAAGCAGCAGTTGACTGGCGTTGCCTGGTGAAACGTTGTTGTGATGCCTCGTGTAAGGAGTCGAAATCAGTACCTTCACGTTTCCGATATTGATAAAGGTCGGATTGTAGCCTATCGCGATTGCGGTTTATCGTATCGTGACATTGCAGGTCGCGTTGGTCGAGATCCAATGACTGTTAGCAGAATATGGAATCGGTGGGTAATGCGGAACGCCGTGCTGGATCCCAACGGCATCGTATCACTAGCAGTCGAGATGACAGGCATCTTATCCGCATACCTGTAACGGATCGTGCAGCCACGTCTCGATCCCTGAGTCAACAGGTGGGGACGTTTGCAAGACAGGAACCATCTGCACGAAAAGTTCGACGACGTTTGGAGCAGCATGGACTATCAGCTCGGAGGCCATGGCTGCGGTTACCCTTGACGCTGTATCACAGACAGGAGCGCCTGTGGTGGTCTACTCAACGACGAACCTGGGCGCACGAATGGCAAAACGTTATTTTTTCGGATGAATCCAGGTTCTGTTTACAGCATCATGATGGTCGCATCCGTGTTTGGCGACATCGTGGTGAATGCACATTGGAAGCGTGTATCCGTCATCGCCATACTGGCGTATCACCCGGCGTGATGTAATGGGGTGCCATTGGTTACACGTCTCGGTCACCTCTTGTGCGCATTGACGGCAATTTGAACAGTGGACTTTACATTTCAGAAGCGTTAGGACCCATGGCTCTACCCTTCATTCTTTCCCTGCGAGACCCTACTTTCAGCAGTATAATGCACAACCGCATGTTGCAGATCCTGTAAGGGCGTTTCTGGATACAGACAATGTTCGAATGCAGCCCTGGCCGGCACATTCTCCAGATCTCTCACCAACTGAACACGCCTGCTCAATGGTGGCCGAACAACTGGCTCGTGACAATACGCCAGTCACTACTCTTGATGAACTGTGGCCCGCATCCCGTGGTCGTGTGGTAGCGTTCTCGCTTCCCACGCCCGGGTTCCTGGGTTCGATTCCCGGCGGGGTCAGGGATTTTCTCTGCCTCGTGATGGCTGGGTGTTGTGTGCTGTCCTTAGGTTAGTTAGGTTTAAGTAGTTCTAAGTTCTAGGGGACTGATGACCATAGATGTGTAGTCCCATAGTGCTCAGAGCCATTTTTTTTTTTTTTGATGAACTGTGGTATCGTGTTGAAGCTGCATGGGCAGCTGTACCTGTACACGCCATCCAAGATCTATTTGACTCAATTCCCAGGCGTATCAATGCCGTTATTACGGCCAGAGGTGGTCATTCTGGATAGTGATTTCTCAGGATCTATGCACTCAAATTGCGTGAAAATGTAATCACATGTCAGTTCTAGTATAATATATTTGTCCAATGAATACCCGTTTATCATCTGCATTTCTTCTTGGTGTAGCAATTTTAATGGCCAGTAGTGTGGCTATTGGGCGTAAAGCACACGTGTACGGCTCTAACTTGGAACATCAGCGAGCCGTACATATCCCGATACCGATTTTTATTCCTGACCCACACTAATCAGAGTGTGTAGGAAGAGTAAGAAACTCGTTAAGTCGCATGCAGTACGCCTAATGTTTCTATAATATTTGGCCAGCTGTTCATCAAGTGCTTCTCGCCAGATGACGAGTTACGGATTCCTATTGACAGAGAAGCAATCGGCTCAGGCAGCGGCAGTGCGTGGGTTCGCTGCTGCTGCCCGCCTGTCGAAAGCGGCGATGAATTTTTAAGGGCGCTAAGAGCACGTGGCGGCTGCCGCGCGGCCGCCCTGGCGGCTGTGACCCGACCCACTTGCTCAATAATGCAGCGCGCAGCAGCGCACCGCTCCGCGCCGCGCCGATGCGTGTCTCCTGACTGCCTGCCTGCCTGGCTGGCGCGTGGCGCACGCGAGCGTCCGGAGCTGCGCCTGCAGTCTGGCTCAGCCGGTGCGCGACTCCTCTGCAGACAGCTCGCGGTCCGCGAGGCATACGGGCCCCGCAACGGACTTGTGACGTCACACTAGCAACCTGTCCGCCATAGTTCTCGAGCGCTCGGCTCGTCCTTGACACACAGGAAATCGATATGTCATTGTAAAGGACCCACTAAAGTTCTTCACTTCGTGGCGTGCTATCGAGAACTTGCATGTATTTAAACATGCAGTTGAGAATTGTTAAACCCATCTGGAATCGTTATTCACTTCCTGTCGGAGATGGCTGCTAGCACTCATGAGATCTGCTGTGTCACATGCTGTGGACCATCTTTCTTGCGGGGGGGAGCGGGGGTTGAGACAGTTGCGTTAACTGGACCCAACAGTATAAAACGAACCAGGGAGTAGCAGAAGTCCTGTAACTAAAGGGGATGTGTGTGTGTGTCTGTGTGTGTGTGTGTGTGTGTGTGTGTGCTAGGCGCGCAGTCCGGAACCGTGCGACTGCTACGGTCGCAGATTCGAATCCTGCCTCGGGCATGGATGTGTGTGATGTCCTTAGGTTAGTTAGGTTTAAGTAGTTCTAAGTTCTAGGGGACTGATGACCACAGCTGTTAAGTCCCATAGTGCTCAGAACCATTTGTGTGTGTGTGTGTGTGCGTGTGTGCGTGTGTGTGTATTTGTGTTTGTTTGTTTGTGTGTGTGTGTGTGTGTGTGTGTGTGTGTGTGTGTGTGTGCTACCAGCAGACAAGCAGTAACAGCTGAATGGGTTAGCAAGGAGAGCTCAGTGACTTCAAACATGGGCTAGTGATTGGAAGTCATCTGAGTAACATATGAATCGGTGGGTTTTCAGCCCTTCTACAGCTACACAAGTCCACTATTGGTGGCGTGTTTATGAAGTGGAAACGCAAAGCAACAACCGCAGCCCCGGCCGTGGTGACCGAGCGGTTCTAGGTGCTTCAGTCTGGAAACGCGACCGCTACGGTCGCAGGTTCGAATCCTGCATCGGGCATCGATGTGTGTGATGTCCTTAGGTTAGTTACGTTTAAGTAGTTCTAAGTTCTAGGGGACTGATGACCTCAGACGTTAAGTCCCATAGTGCTCAGAACCATTTGAACCATTTTTTGAACAACCGCAGATAAACCTGGAACGAGCCAGACCTAGTGTGCTGGTGGAAAGCGACCGTCGAGAATTCGAGAGGATGGTTGTAAAAAATTGCTTGAAATCAGCCTTAAGAATCGCTTGTGAGCTACAAAGTGCTGCCAGCAGTATGGCTAACACAGTAACTTTGCATGAGGCTTTCTAAGGAACGAGGAACAGTGGTGGAGCAGCTCCTCATAAGCACCTACACATTTCTGTAGCCAGCGCTAAGCGACACTTGAGATGGTGCAAACAACGATACCAATGAAGGGTGGATGACTGGAAACGAGTGATATGGATTGATGAATCTCGCTATACATTGTGACCATTTGACTGAAGATTTTGGGTGTCATGAATACGTAAAGAACCTGCCGTCACGCGAAGTGCCAACACTGAAGAATGCACGATGTGGTGTTAAAGTACTGGTACGTTTTTCATGGTTAGTTTGTCATCCCTTTACTGCACTTAATAAAATGGTGAATCTGGAAGGATGTGGGCATATTGTACAGCATTGTGTACTCCGTACTGCAGAGAAATTGTTCATAAACGATGACTTTTATCGGTATGACGATGTACCCTCTTATTTATTTATTTATTGTTCCGTGGGACCAAATCAAGGAGAAGTCTCCATGGTCATGGAACGAGTCAATACATGAAATTATAACACGATAGGAGAAATAGATAAAATGAAATATAATTAACATATTCAGGCGGCAATTCGTAAGTTTAAATAAAGAAAATCAACAATGTAATACTGGAATTTGCTTAATTTTTTAGCTCTTCCAGGAGCTCCTCGACAGAATAGAAGGAGTGATCCATGGGAAAACTCTTCAGTGTGGACTTAAAAGTGTTTGGGCTACTGCTAAGATTTTTGAGTTCTTGTGGTAACTTATTGAAAATGGATGCAGCAGAATACTGCGCTCCTTTCTGCATAAGAGTCAAGGAAGTGTATTACACATGCAGATTTGATTTCTGCCTAGTATTAACTGAGTGAAAGCTGCTAACTCTTGGAATACGCTAATATTGCTAACAATAAATGACATTAAAGAAAATATATACTGTGAGGGCAATGTCAGAATTCCCAGACTATTGAGTAGGGGTCGACAAGAGGTTCTCGAACTAACACCATACATAGCTCGAACAGCCCGTTTTTGAGCCAAAAATACCCTTTTTGAATCAGAAGAATTACCCCATAAAATAATACCATATGACATAAGCGTATGAAAATATGAGAAGTAGACTATTTTTCGTGTTGAACTGTCACTTATTTCAGATACTGTTCTAATGGTAAGTAAAGCAGCATTTAGTTTCTGAACAAGATCCTGAACATGGGCTTTCCACAACAGCTTACTATCTATCCGAACGTCAAGGACTTGAACTGTTCCATCTCGCTTATAAGATGCCCATTCTGTCTGATAAAAATATCGGTTCTTGTTGAATTGTGAGTTAAAAACTGTAAAAACTGAGTCTTATTGTGATTTAGCGTCAAATTATTTTCCACAAGCCACGAACTTATTTCATGAACTACATTATTTGATACTGTTTCAAAATTACACTACCAAGCTGGTGTCATCAGCAAACAGAAATATTTTAGAATCGCCTGTAATACTAGAAGGCATGTCGTTTATATAAATAAGAAACAGCAGTGGCCCCAGCACCGACCCTTGGGGAACGTCCCACTTAACAGTGCCCCATTGGCACTGAACATCACTACCACTCTCAATATTGCGGAGAATTACCTTCTGCTTTCTGTTCTTAAAGAAAGAGGCGAACCAATTGTAAGCTACTCCCCTTACTCCATAATGGTCCAACTTCTGCAGTAATATTTTGTGGTAAACACAGTCAAAAGCCTTCGTTAAATCAAAGAAAACACCTACCATCCGCAACCTTTTATTTAATCCGTCCAAAACCTCACAGAGAAAAGAGAATGTAGCATTTTCAGTTGTTAAACCATTTCTAAAACCAAACTGTACATTTGACAGCAAATTATGTGAATTTAAATGCTCCAGTAACCTTGTATGTACAACCCTCTCGATAACTCTAGCAAACACCGATGCCATAGAAATAGGTCTATAATTGTCAACATTATCCCTGTCACCCTTTTTATAAAGTGGCTTGACTACCGAGTGCTTTAATCGGTCAGGAAACCGTCCACTCCTGAAGGAAAAGTTACAGATATGGCTAAGTACTGGGCTAACATACATAGAACAATACTTCAGTATTCTGCTAGATACCCCGTTATATCCATGAGAGTTCTTGGTCTTTGGTGATTTAATTATTAACTCAGTCTCCCTCTTGTCAGTATCATGGGGGGCATTTGAGGTAACAGTCTCGGAACACTTTTATCTACGAGCGCTATATGATCCCCTGTTGGGAATAGGTTTCTATTTAGTTCACCTACTATATTCAGAAAGTGATTATTAAATACTGTACTTACATGCGACTTACATTCTGGTAGTAGCAATGCGAAAGCAATGGAAATACTGTCGATGACGGTGCTGCTAAGGCAGAGTTACTAAACACAACGCTCCGAAATTCCTTCACCAAAGAAGACGAAGTAAATGTTCCAAAATTGGAATCAAGAACAAGTGACAACATGAGTAACTTACAAGTAGATATCATCGGAGTGGTAAAGTAAATTAAATGACATAACAACAAGTCTTCCAATCCAGACCGCATAACAATTAGGCTCCTTTCAGAATATGCTGATGCAATAGCTACATACTTAACAATAATATACAATCGCTCGCTCCACGAACGATCCGTACCCAAATACTGGAAATATGCACAGTTCACACCAATATTTAAAAAGAGGCAATTGCAGTAATCTACTAACTTACAGTCCCATCTCACTAAAGTCGATCTATTCACACGAAGTACTGACTGCTACCGACGAATGGTTTCAAATCGATTCCGGATTCTAGATTTCAATAAGGCTTTTGACACCGTATATCAAATGGCATAGATCCATCCGTGGTCTAGGGATGCAGTCTGCTTTCTGCTGCGGTGGGGCGAGTACGTCCGCTGCGCCCCACCGCGCGCGACCGTGAGCGCTTGCTTGTGTTTACCTTCTCGCGGCGCGAGTTGTATTTGTTCCAAGTTCAGTGCGACTGTGGCACACACATGGCGCCACGATACGATCAAAATTACTTTCCAACCAGATCACGCGCGTCCTCGAGCCTATGACATAGAACAGTTCATACGCGACGATCTACGTTTAGATCCGGCGACTGTCGTCGGAATACATTTTTCTATAACGGCGAGCGTGGTTTATGTTAAAATGACCAGTGCAGAGGTCTGCGCGACAGTGGTTTCTAAATACTCGAACTCTCTCAGATTCAAACATTCTGACGGGCATATCGGTGCAGTGACGGTGGATCATGCAGGCATGGGCCTAAGGACTGTAAGGGTTTTTGAGCTCCCCTTCGAGGTCCCAGAGGAAGTTGTCAAGGACGCCTTCCGACCATATAGGAATGTTATCAGCCACGTTGCAGAAAAGTGGCAAACTTTCTCGACGTATAAGGTCTACAACGGTGTGCACCAAATTAAACTTGAGCTCAAGAAACATGTGCCGTCCTATTTGAACATCGGTGGCTGTCGTGCAATCATCATGTACGACGGTCAACCGCGTACCTGTTCCGGGTGTGGGCAGGAAGGCCATGTTCGATCGAGCTGATTACAACGTAGAATTACGCAGATACCAGTGGGAGACTCCGTTTCCCCGACGGGGACGACAATCCAGCCCCTCACGTACGCTCAGACGACGATGCGCACCATAGATGAGGACGAAACGGGCGATCAGACACATCCATCGACGTCAGAAGTACCAAGGGAGGAAGAGGAAGGACCCTCGGTGCCAACCCATACGTCGCCCCCTCCACAGCAACAACAGCAGCAACAGTCCCCCGAACTCCAGACGCAACACAACATTCAGAACGCGATGGACGTGGACGCGAACATTGTCCCGACCGCGGCTTTCCTAGCGGAAGGTGATACGACTCTGGATTGCTTCCCACATTCGGATACGGATGTCCACGTTCGAAAGCAACGGTCGCCTCAACGACGCAAGCGACGTCGACAGACCCCTTCTGACGATTGCCTCCTACACACGGCCGGTCAAGAAGGTGACATCTCATCAGACGGCATGGATGCTGCGCCTGCTGAGGATCTAAGTGGTGTAGACGGTTCACTTGCCCATACTACGAGTGCCCAGTTACTTCTTGCACCACAAACGCGGCAGGTCGCGTCGATGGATGGCGCTCCGTCTACCTCTACCAAAGACGACGTACGTGAGAGAGATTTAGGTGCCGATCAGCTACATAGCAACGTGTTGCACCCGCTGTGGTCGGACGATGTTGAGGAACTTCCTGAAGAGGGCACGGGTGACAGGGGAGGGGGCGGCATTGGGGATGCGACTCCTAGCGTGGTAGACTCATAATTTATAACGGGTTTGGTGGGTCCGGCATCTCTTGCAGTTAGCTTTGATTGCCACGGCGTCTACCCTAGGTGAAGAGGCTAGGCAGCACACCTTTCGCCTTGCCACAATCAATATCAACGCGATAAGGTCATCACACAAACTGACAATGCTACAACGCATGCTTGATGCGGCGGACATCGACGTGGCCCTCTTACAAGAAGTATGTGTCGCTAGTTTCCCTGACTTCTACGGATATACCGTCCACATCTCCCACGCCTCTTCTACCGATTGTGGTGTGGCTGTTCTGCTACGGGACGGTTTGGCGGCTACGGATGTACTGACCGAGTGCAAGAGCCATGGCAGTAACTGTCAACGGTGTACGACTCATCAATGTATATGCCCCTTCAGGATCAGGGAGACGGAGAGATCGGGCCCGATTTTTTTTTGGAAGATATTACGCGTCTATTTATGGGCCGCATAGACGATATGGTGACTGGAGAAGATTTTAACTGTACATTATCTCCGTCTGATCAGCAGCCACATCACGTCCCGTGTGCGGAATTGGAAATGCTAGTGCGTGACCTCCACCTGATTGACACGTGGCGCCACATCCATGGCCCAGCTCCTGGTTACACCCATTATACAAGCCATTCATCAACTCGGTTAGACAGGACTTACGTCACAAGAACCCTTTCGACGGCGACGAGAGGAGCAGAGCTCTGGCCCACTGCATTCACCGACCACACAGCCTATATTTGCACCATTTCCCTCCAACCTGCACGTGTGTGGCGCAGTAGGCCCCCCTGGAAACTGAACGTCGCCCATCTGGACGAGCCGGCATGTAAAGGTGCAGTCGAAGAGTCGCGGAACGCGTCCTTACAGCGTCGTGGCCGTTACCGATCGACCCTCAGTTCGTGGACTGGATGTGCGAAGCCTGCTCTTAGGCGCACCTTCATGGCTTACGGCCGGGAAGCAGCGGCATGGAGGAGGAGCACGGAAAACTTTTATTACACCGTCCTACGAGAATGTCTTGATATGGAGCCCTTACCTGACAGGCAGATCATAGTCAATCGCGCGAAACCGCAGCTCGTCTCCTTAGCACGCCATCATTTACAAGGCGCTGTTATACGGTCGCGTGCTCCAGACATGATGCAATCAGAAAGGCCATCTATGCACCACGTGCTCCTAGAACGCAGGAGGCGCCGCAGGGCACTGTTAACCGACATGATAACGGACGACGGTCGACACGTGGTAGAACAAGCAGATATAGCAGAAGCCTTCTATGGGCATTACGCTCAACTTTATTCAGCAGTGCTCCCTGACATGGCGACGGTAGACACCGTTTCAGCACATGTCCACGGTACAGTTCCGCCAGACATGGTCCCGACTTTACTGGGAGAAGTGACAGCAGAGGAACTGCTCGACGCCATTGGTAAAGGTGCTCCCAATAAATCACCAGGAATCGATGGATTACCATTAGAGTTCAATCGAGTCTTTAAACAACTGTTGCCACCGTGTTTGATTGAAATTTGCCAGGAATTGATGTCCCCGGGTATAACATTGCTGCACCATTCTTGGAAGGTCTGATTGTCCCCATCCATAAGCCGAAGGGACGGAATCATGTCCGCGATTATCGTCCCTTAACGTTATTGAATAGCGACTTCAAGATCTTTTCGAGGCTGCTATCAGCACGTATTCGCGGCACACTATTTCACGTCTTGTCCGGCGATCAGACGTCCTTGGGCGGACCCAACAACATCAGAACTGCGTTATGTCGTTACAGAGATCTCATCTCCCTTGCACGGGTGAGACGTTTGCCGGCAGCCCTCGCGTCTATCGACTTTAGCCAGGCTTTTGACCGTGTGGGCCACACTTTCCTCACGGCCGTTCTACGGCGCATGGAATACCCCGACCCCTTTATCACAGTGTTGACACCCCTACTACATGGTGCAACTTCTCGAGTTCTTGTTAATGGAAGACTGACGGCACAAATGCCGATCCGCCGATCAGTACGACAGGGATGTCCATCATCAACATTGTTATTTGCATTGGCCTTAGAATCTTTGTTGTGTGGTCTCCGAGACAGGCTCACTGGGATACAGTTCGGCGGCTCCATCTATCGTTGCACCGCATATGCGGATGATTTGATGATCGTCATACGTGGAGCTGACGACATGGCCGCGGCTTTGGACTGGATTGCAACCTACGGTACAGCTTCTGGTAGCCAAATCAACGTTGACAAGTCCGTCGCCTTGAGCATCGGGATTGGGCTACCGCAGGAACATATTGCCCCCTTACGCTTCAGTGATACTGAACGCTTCTTGGGCCTAGATTTCATGAACGACATGCGACGCGCGACGACGCTCAATTATCGACACCTTCTTAACCAAATTAGGACCGGAATTGCAAATCAGCGCTTGCGATCCCTCAACATCGTTCAGCGGGCGTATTATGCCAATGTCTACCTTGCGTGCCGCATACCGCATGTCGCCCATACACTATCCATTCCGAAGCCCTTGGCTCGTAGCATTATGGCAGCGCTGGGATACTTCGTCACCGCTGGTATGTTACTGAAGATCAGATACGTATCTCTTACCCTCCCCAAGGAAAAAGGTGGTCTCGGCCTAGTTAACGTCCATGATAGGGCCATTGCCCTCTATGTTAGCTCACATTTATGTCTGCTGCGCCGTTGTCCTACGAGCCTCACGAGTCTGCTTCGGACGGCGCTACGACCTGCTTCACTAAGAGCGCCGGTGCCACTACAGGACATCCCAGCGCCCCTCTTCTATATAGGACGTTTCTATCTAGAACAAAGTTATTGCAGTGTCGCGCTCACGACACCACAAATGGCCACAACTCGGCGCCTATATCATGACATGCTGCAACGCCGCCCCCTAAATGTGGTCGAACTAAAATATCCTGACGTACGGAAGCGCGTGGTGTGGAAGACTGTACACGATGCCATTCTTGATTCCGATGTTGTTTCCCAATGGTACGTAGTCGTTAATGGGAAGCTGGTGACGCAAGAACGTCTCTACAATATCCACATGGCAGAATCTCCCAATTGTGTGGGTTGTAATACAGTAGATTCTGACGAGCACCGCCTCAGCTGTGGAGAGGCGGAACCGGTTTGGCACCTAGTGCGGCAGATGCTGGCTTATCTCTTGCGAGTTAGGCCTGAGCATATATCTGCACGCACGTTATTGTTTCCGGATGAGACATTTTACCCCAAGACTCGAACCAACTCTGTCACCTGGATACGTGGACATGCAGTCCATTACCTCTGTCGTGACGGACACAAAAATTTCCTTGACTTCTGGTTCTATTTGCAAGAAAGACATCATGCTATTTCCGGGCATACCAGGTATCGACAGAGCTTCGCAAACTACCTATGGAGTGCCTTTCACAGCCCGCCGTGCAGCTGGAATGTTCCAGCCAGTGGCAGATGAGGTCAGAACGAACTGCAAACGAGCATATATTGAACATCTTTATCCGTGGGCGCAGTCGCTGGGAAGCCTCACTACGACGTGGTAGCATTCTTTTCATGTTATTTATGTTTCATATCTTCGATGGCGTCTTCATTCTGTTTTAGTTTTCCAGGCTTGATTAACTATGACTGTTCGCACATTAATATCTATATTAATAAAAAAAGATTAAAGAAAAAAGTGGGCAGGAGACCTGCGTTCGAATCCAAATAAATAAACAAGAACAAAATAAGAACAAAATGAACAATAAATAAAATATAATAAAGTATTATACCCTTTCCTTCCTCCTTTTATTTTATTTATTTTTTTCAAAGTTCAGAGGCATATTTAATTTTTGTTCGTTGGCGGAACCTGAGGAAAAAAAAAAATTTAAAAAAAAGGGATAGCATCTTTGATTCATAATCAAAACGTCTTCGGTCCCGGGTTCGATCCCGCCACTGCCTAAATTTTGATAAATAATCAGCATTGGCGGCCGAAGACTTCCGTCATAAGAAGTCAGCCTCATTCTGCCAACGGCCTTGTCAAAGAGGGTGGAGGAGCGGATAGAGGTTCAGGGCACTCTCTTGTCCTAGGGGTGGGAAATTGCCCCTAAAGGCGGAAGAATCAGCAATGATCAACGACATGAGGATGCAGAAGGCAATGGAAACCGCTGCATTAAAGACACGTAACGTGTATCCACAGGACATGTGGCCTGTATTTCAAGAAGTGTCATGATGATCTCTCCATTGGCTAAAGATTCCGGAATAGTCCCCCATTCCGATCTCCGGGACGGGACTGCCAAGGGGGAGGTTACCATGAGAAAAAGATTGAATACTCTACGAAAGGATAACGTTCTACGAGTCGGGGCGTGGAATGTCAGAAGCCTGAACGTGGTAGGGAAACTAGAAAATCTGAAAAGGGAAATGCAAAGGCTCAATCTAGATATAGTAGGGGTCCGTGAAGTGAAGTGGAAGGAAGACAAGGATTTCTGATCAGATGAGTATCGGGTAATATCAACAGCAGCAGAAAATGGTATAACAGGTGTAGGATTCGTTATGAATAGGAAGGTAGGGCAGAGGGTGTGTTACTGTGAATAGTTCCGTGACCGGGTTGTTCTAATCAGAATCAACAGCAGACCAACACCGACAACGATGGTCCAGGTATACATGCTGACGTCGCAAGCTGAAGATGAACAGATAGAGAAAGCGTAAGAGGATATTGAAAGGGTAATGCAGTGTGTATAGGGGGACGAAAATCTGATAGTCGTGGGCGACTGGAATGTAGTTGTAGGGGTAAGAGTAGAAGAAAAGATTACAGGAGAAATTGGGCGTGGGACAAGGAATGAAAGAGGAGAAAGACTAATTTAGTTCTGTAACAAGTTTCAGCTAGTAAAAGCGAATACCCTGTTCAAGAATCACAAGAGGAGGAGGTATACTTGGAAAAGGCCGGGAGATGCGGGAAGATTTCAATTAGATTACATCATGGTCAGACAGAGATTCCGAAATCAGATACTGGATTGTAAAGCGTACCCAGGAGCAGATAGAGACTCAGATCACAATATAGTAGTGATGAAGAGTAGGCTGAAATTCAAGACATTAGTCAGGAAGAATCAAATGGTTCAAATGGCTCTGAGCACTATGCGACTTAACTTCTGAGGTCATCAGTCGCCTAGAACTTAGAACTAATTAAACCTAACTAATCTAAGGACATCACACACATCCATACCCGAAGCAGGAGGGGAAGAATCAATACGCAAAGAAGTGGGATACGGAAGTACTAAGGAATGATGAGATGCGTTTCAAGTTCTCTAACGCTATAGACACAGCAGTAAGGAATAGCGCAGTAGGCAGTACAGTTGAAGAGGAATGGACATCCCCAGAAAGGGCCATCACGGAAGTTGGGAAGGAAAAATTAGGTACAAAGAAGGTAGCTGCAAAGAAACCATGGGTAACAGAAGAAATACTTCAGTTGATTGATGAAAGGAGGAAGTACAAACATGTTCCGGGAAAATCAGGAATACAGAAATACAAGTCGCTGAGGAATGAAATAAATAGTGCAGGGAAGCTAAGACGAAATGGCTGCAGGAAAAATGTGAAGACATCGAAAAAGATATGAATGTCGGAAGGACAGACTCAGCATAAAGGAAAGTCAAAACAACCTTTGGTGACATTAAAGGCAACGGTGGTAACACTAAGAGTGCAACGGGAATTCCACTGTTAAATGCAGGGGAGAGAGCAGATAGGTGGAAAGAATACATTGAAAGCCTCTATGAGGGTGAAGATTTGTCTGATGTGATAGTAGAAGAAACAGGAGTCGATTTAGAAGAGATAGGGGCTCCAGTATTAGAATCGGAATTTAAAAGAGCTTTGGAGGACTTACGGTCAAATAAGGCAGAAGGGATAGATAACATTCCATCAGAATTTCTAAAATCATTGGGGGAAGTGGTAACAAAACGACTATTCACGTTGGTGTGTAGAATATATGAGTCTGGCGATATACCATCTGACTTTCGGAAAAGCATCATCCACACAATTCCGAAGACAGCAAGAGGTGACAAGTGCGAGAATTATCGCACAATCAGCTTAACAACTCATGCATCGAAGCTGCTTACAAGAATAATATACAGAAGAATGGAAATGAAAATTGAGAATGCGCTAGGTGACGATCAGTTTGGCTTTAGGAAAAGTAAAGGGACGAGAGAGGCAATTCTGACGTTACGGCTAATAATGGAAGCAAGGCTAAAGAAAAATCAAGACACTTTCATAGGATTTGTCGACCTGGTAAAAGCGTTCGAAAAAAAAAGTGGTGTAAGACTCTGCAAAAAAGTATAACAACCAAGAGGGAATAATAAGAGTGGACGATCAAGAACGAAGTGCTCGTATTAAGAAGGGTGTAAGACAAGGCTGTAGCCTTTCGCCCCTACTCTTCAATCTGTACATCGAGGAAGCAATGATGGAAATAAAAAAAAGGTTCAGGAGTGGAATTAAAATACAGGGTGAAAGGATATCAATGATACGATTCGCTGATGACATTGCTATCCTGAGTGAAAGTGAAGAAGAATTAAATGATCTGCTGAACTGAATGAACGGTCTAATGAGTACACAGTATGGTTTGAGAGTAAATCGGAGAAAGACGAAGGTAATGAGAAGTAGTAGAAATGAGTACATGAAGAAACTTAACATCAGGATTGATGGCCAAAAAGTCAATGAAGTTAAGGAATTCTGCTACCTAGGCAGTAAAATAACCAATGACGGACGGAGCAAGGAGGACATCAAAAGCAGACTCGCTATGGCAAAAAAGGCATTTCTGGCCAAGAGAAGTCTACTAATATCAAATACCGGCCTTAATTTGAGGAAGAAATTTCTGAGGATGTACGTCTGGAGTACAGCATTGTATGGTAGTGAAACATAGACTGTGGGAAAACCGGAACAGAAGAGAATCGAAGCATTTGAGATGTGGTGCTATAGACGAATGTTGAAAATTAGGTGGACTGATAAGGTAAGGAATGAGGAGGTTCTACGCAGAATCGGAGAGGAAAGGAATATGTGGAAAACACTGATAAGGAGAAGGGACTGGATGATAGTGTAAGTAGGCTGTTTATGTTTTCTTATTGGCAACGTTACGTAGCGCTCTGTATGAAAATCACTGGCTGTGCTGTGTGCAGTCTGTGGCTAGTTTGCATTGTTGTCTGCCATTGTAGTGTTGGGCAGCTGGGCTGTTTTACAGCGCGTAGCGTTACGCAGTTGGAGGTGAGGCGCCAGCAGTGCTGTATGTGGGGAGAGAGTTGGCGGAGTCTGGAAATTTGTAAGACTGGATGTCATGATCTGTTATGTATATTATGATTTTTCAACACTATTAAGACCCTATAAAGAATACGTTTATGATGCACTTTCCTAGAAAAGAGAGCACAAATAGACATTTCCCTTCACTGGAATTGCATAAATAATTTTTTTAATGACTTGGTAACTTTCATGCAGAGTAAGTTTTGGTGATGCATCATCCTAGTGTTAAGATGTGACATAGGTATTAAACATGGCCATTTTTACTATAATATTTTTTTCTGCTTGAGCTTTGTCATGTTTAGATATAAGTTATTGCATTTGCTTCTGCTGTTTGGCAGGCATAGTGCTACTAAATTTCACTTTACATTACTCTGTTAAGCCAGTTTTACTACTGATTTATTTTTCTTTTTTGCTGCTCATTGCGTAATATTGGTTGTAATATTGCTGCTTGCTTGGCCAATTTGAATATTTTGTCATTGCTGTTTGTGTTAATTGTTTTGTACTGCTGCATTGCCTCGTCCCTTAGTTTAGCATCTGAGCTCAGTAGATTTAAGTTAGCTTAAAATGGGGTAGGCTATATAAGAGAATGAGTTATGATGAATTGGAAGAAATGCATTGAGAAGCTATAAGAAAATGGTTTGGCCAAAAAAGTAGTGTACAGTGGGGAAAAGCTATTTTTGAAAGAGGATATGAACAAAAAAGTAGGGTTTAGAGACAACAAGTTTAGGTAGGATTTTCTTGGAAATAAATGATCTAAGATAATGGAAAATAAATAATGAGGTAAGAAATATGTGAACATATAAATACAGAAAGCATGCTTGGATACTATGTTTTGGTGGAAACAAATGTTGAAATAAGATGAAAGATCAATGGAATGAAGTTTTGGGTTGGACTGCAGTACCAAATGTTACACTGAAAACAAACCCTGCCCTTTCCATTGTGTTATCCCCCTATGTGTTTGTGTACTCTTGTATATTTCTGTTTTTCATGTCTTTATGTGTTTAGCTAATAAGATTTATGTTGTAGAATTTTTCTGATAATATGTTATTTACCTTGTAAAGATGCTTAGACATTATTTATTCTGTTTTGTTTTAATGCTCATGTGTGAAGTTGACGTTTCAAAAGTTATTCTGATCTTTTATATATTTACTTATGTCATAATTCCTGTAACACTGATGTATATGTTATTTCGATTCTTTTGTAAAGCCCATATTACTACAAATGTTATCTGTACTATTATGTTCTTTAATGATGTAATTTGTACCTTTGTAATTGTATTTTCATGTCAGTTCTTCAAATTAAGTTACATTTCACTACACACGATTCTGTTGGTCATAGTATATGGACAATATGTGAGAAGTAGGGACTGATAGTGTTTGCACGTGTGTTAATAATTCAGCAAGGGACTGGATAACAGCATAACTGGTTCTAAGGACATTTCACAAAAATTTTTCTGTCCGTGCACAAGTGGTGGTTTATGGACTTGCTATATTCTCCGCAAGAATCTTCGATGGTGATTGTGCACCTGCACAGTCGCAACGGATGGCTGCTAGCCACCTCTACAAGGACTGCAGTGGGTCTGCATCTTTGATGGCCCACCAATACCATTATTTCTACAAGGACTACAGTGGGTCTGCACCTCTGGTGGCCCACCAATACCATTATCTCTACCAGCACTACTGTGGGTCTGCTCTGTGATGACCTACCAACCAATATTCTTCAAAACTTCAACTGACTCTGCTGTGGGTTTGCTCTGTTGTGGCCCATTACCTGTCTGCATGTCAAGAGTCAGCAATGTCTTTCCGTTGGAAGGACAACACTACTTCTTCAAGACAGCATGGAAATCCACTACTTCTGTGTGCATTTTCTTTTACTACTCAGACTTTGAGAAAAACACTGCTATTTTACTGTGATGAACGATCAGGACTGTCTTTATGGACTGTGAGAAAATTTTAGCTTTTGACCAACATTGTATCAATAAGTGTGTGCATTTGATTTCTTTGTTATTGTAATTATGGAAAATTTTATCAAATCATTATTGGCCATTGCCCAAAAAAATTTGTAAAATTTATTGTGGGGAGCATGGGGGCTATGTAAGTAGGCTGTTTATGTTTTCTTATTGGCAACGTTACGTAGCGCTCTGTATGAAAATCACTGGCTGTGCTGTGTGCAGTCTGTGGCTAGTTTGCATTGTTGTCTGCCATTGTAGTGTTGGGCAGCTGGGCTGTTTTACAGCGCGTAGCGTTACGCAGTTGGAGGTGAGGCGCCAGCAGTGGTGGATGTGGGGAGAGAGTTGGCGGAGTTTGGAAATTTGTAAGACTGGATGTCATGATCTGTTATGTATATTATGATTTTTCAACACTATTAAGGTAAATACATTGTTTGTTCTCTACTAAAATCTTTCATTTTCTAACTATGCCTATCAGTAGTTAGTGCCTTCCGTTGTTTGAATCTTTTATTTAGCTGGCAGTAGTGGCGCTCGCTGTTTTGCAGTAGTTCGAGTAACGAAGATTTTTGGTGAGGTAAGTGATTTGTGAAAGGTATAGGTTAATGTTAGTCAGGGCCATTCTTTTGTAGGGATTTGTGAAAGTCAGACTGCGTTGCGCTAAAAATACTGTGTGTCAGGTTAAGCACAGTCCTGTATAATTTTTGTAAGGGGACGTTTCAATAGGACCTGCTAAGACATGAGGGAATGACTTCCATGGTACTAGAGGGAGCTGTAGAGGGCAAAAACTGTAGAGGAAGACAGAGATTGGAATACGTCAAGCAAATAATTGAGGACGTAGGTTGCAAGTGCTACTCTGAGATGAAGAGGTTAGCACAGGAAAGGAATTCGTGGCGGGCCGCATCAAACCAGTCAGTAGACTGATGACCAAAAAAAAAAAATAAAATGGCTCTGAGCACTATGGGACTTAACACGTATGATCATCAGTCCCCTAGAACTTAGAACTACATAAACCTAACTAACCTCAGAAAATCACACATCACCCAGTCATCACGGGGCAGAGAAAAATCCTTGACCCCGCCGGGAATCGAACCCGGGAACCCGGGCGTCGGAAGCGAGAACGCTACCGCACGACCACGAGTTGCGGACACAATGTGGATCACAAGCGGCTTGTAATCAAACTACTTCCTTATGGAATACCGTGTCAATAATGGATTCGTGGTTTCTTCTCAAAGAGGCCACAGTTCGTACTAATTGACGAAAAGTCATCGAGTAATGCAGAAGTGACTTCTGGGGTTCCCCAAGATGGTGTTACAGGCCTTTGCTGCTCTCTATCTATACAAACGATTTAGGAGTCCATCTGAGCAGCCGTCTTAGGTTGTTTGCAGATGATGCTACCGTTTTCCTTCTGTTAAAATCATCAGAAAATCAAAAGCAATTGCAAAAATATTTAGAAAAGATATCTGTATGGTGCAAAAACTAGCAATTGACATTAAAAATGAAAAGCGTTAGGTCATTCACGTGAGTGCCAAAAGAAATGTATTAAACTTCGGTTATACGACAAATCAATCAAATCTACAGGCCGTAAATTGAAACAAATACCTAGGAATTACAATCACGAACAATTACATGAAGGCGTGGTCCGAAAGGACTGACGCCACGCTTTCATATAATTTATTCGCGTAGATGGGCACTGGATTCATCTTCTCCAGTGCGGATGCACAAGTACCTGCGACTTCCTGCGGGAAACTTAGAGTAGCGAGCATGGAGGCAATGGACAGGGATCGCGGGTAGGTCGTGGTCGGTGGCATGTGGGTCTGCCGTGAGGCGTGCCAACATGGTCTGTGCAGTGGCAGTAATGCCGTGTTCCGGATGGCGCAGTGGTTAGCACCATTGCTTTCCAAGCAGGAGATCCAGGTTCGAATTCCCATCCGTAGCATATTTTGACACGTCGCCGCTAATTCCGGGTAATATCCCGCTGCAACTGATATCACTAATCCATTTCCTTTCCTCTCCTTCCTTCCCCTTCCCTCTCCTCCTCCTGCTTCGATTTACACTGGCGTCCAAATTTAAAACAACTAGCGGAAAGTTTGCAAGGTTGCTTTTATTTTGCCACTAAACGTCATAAACAGGTGATAAGTAAAGTAGAGACAATGTAAAGGATATTGAACGTAATCTACTGTAACATGCACAATGTAGACAAAAATGTTCTTCGCTTTTTCCAAGTTAATGGGTTTGCACGCACATTCCCACAACTGTTTAATGTGCTCAGTATGATGTGTGACCATCTCTGGCAGCAGTACAGGCCTGACAACGACGGAGCATGCAATGAACGAAGACATCAATGTCATGTTGAGGCATTAAAGCCCATTCTTCCTGCGGAGATGCTCGCAAGTCTTGGAGAGTAGTTGGTGAATGCTGACGTGATACAACTTGACTCCCTGGCGCATCCAAGACATGCTCGATGGGACTCGAATCGGGAGAGCTGGCAGGCCATGCCAGGAGTGCAATATCTTCAGTTTACGAGAAAATATCAACCACCCGTGCTTTATGAGGTCGAGCGTTATCGTCATTCAGAACGAAGTCTGAGCTCACAGCACTCGCAACAACCGTCCGTGAGATCTCATGATCTCGTCACGATACCTGGCAGCTGTTAAACATTGCCGTTTACAGCACAATTTCATTAGGACGTGGTAGAGTGATCAGCATAATCCCTGCCCACACCGTTAAGGATCCTCCTCGATATCGGTATCTTTGTGTTCCATATTCCCACCAGACGCGCATCCATCGGGAGTCACTCTTCAGACCGAATTGGGACCCATCTGTCAAAATAACATTGGCCCTCCGTTCGACCGTCCAGATGGCATGTTGACGACTCCACTGTATACGTTCCCTTCTGTGGAGACGCGCCAGAGTTACACATACAGCAGATCTGTGACAATAAAGGCTACTCTGCCGAAGCCTTCTGTACACCGTTTGCCTCGATACGACAGGTCCAGTGGGTGCTGCGAGGCCAAATGCCAGTTGCCGTTCAGTACTAAGTCAGTATCGTCGTTTCCTTACAGCCAAATAACGGTCTTCTCTTGCTGATGTCCTACGTGGTTGACCCCGCCCTGGGGTTCTAAATACAGTTCCGGTCTCTATAAACCGTAACAACATCCGAGAAACAACAGAACGACCCAAATTAAGCCATCGGGCCACATCAGTTTGCGACTGTCCGGCTTCCATTCTTCCTACGGCCATCCACTGCAGATTGTCTGCTAGGCGCCTTCTCTGTGCCATACTGCACCGTCTGTGGCTGTGCACACAACGAATGAGGTTGTTGAACTAGCCGACAAACACTACCCTGCTGAATAGAAGCTCTGTCGTCATGGTTGGCGTGATTGTGCGTTGACTGGAAAGCCATCTTCCGTGCAGAACACGATCTTACGGACATTTGTTGATGATTTGTATGATTACACCGTGAATTAGACACAGGTTGCAGAAATAGAGGTTTGTTGCTTTAATTTTGGGCACCAGTGTACATCTAAATTACGAGCGACTTAAATCAGAAAGAACACTTAGAAAGTATTGGGGGGAAGGTGAACCAAAAGCTGCCTTTTATTGGGAGAACACGTAGAAGATGCAATAGAACTACTAAAGACACTGCCTATTTTGAAGTACTGGAGCGCCGTGTGGGAACATTACCAGGTACTATAAGGAGAACATCGAGAAGTCCAAAGCACGTTGTGTATGGCTGATGGGAAAATAGATTAAGGGTACGAAAAGTGTGAAAAAATTGATAAAGTATAGAATAGAGTTCTGACCTACAAAATAATGCTGACAAACAGTTAATGCAGAACAAAGAAGGTTTTGTAAACTAGGTCTCCTGTTCGGTGTTCAAATTAAGGTGGCTTGCTATATCATTCACAGAAAAGAATATTATTACGTTACTGTAGAAGGAGTGAATGTAAACGTGAAACCATTCGTTTAGTCCTGTTTATTCGAGTAGTGGTGTTTGGCAAAATTTTGAAAATTTTACTTTGCATAAATTTAGATACAGAACCTGAACGGTTAGACAAGGATCGGATTTGTTTTAGATAATGTATAGCCAACAGGAAAGCAATACAAATCTTATGCTTGGTGATCATAATAAGAAGAGAAAAACCAAAGAAATCCAAATACATTCATTGCGAACATTCACGCAGAGAGAGCATGTGACAAAGGGAAGTACTATAAAAAGTAACCCACAATGTTTTTCACGACGCTTCAAAGCAGATAGCTGAATCAACTAATGTCTAAATAGCATTGTGTGTCGAAAAAGAGTTTATGCACTTTCCAGGGATGACATGCCGAAATGACACATGGCACTGAACGAACATGCTGAAACAGTCTCAGTTAGCGTCCTCAGTGGAATGTAGTCAGTGGGAAGACTCGTGTGATTGAGCAATGGAGAAACGGCACGTACAAGTATACGGAGCGGGAAATACGTCCAATGTCCGTTAAAACGCTTTCGCAGTGAAAAGGGACCAATTGATGGTGCGCGATATTCGAATCGACCGAGAGAATGCATAACGACACAATACACTAAGAGGAAACAAGGGCAGAACGTCAGGGACTGGCATCGAGATACACACGCAAACTGCTTCACAATTCCTGTTAAAGGTTTCTAGGGGCTGTAGATAGATAAAGTTTTTTTAAGGAACCTATGTCCGGAAGGTCTGAAGATCGGATCACTTTGAAATCTCTCACTACACGGTACGCACGCAACGGGGACAGCGAGGCCCTGATCAGTGTGCTGTGTAAGAGCTCACGGCGTGGACAATGTTTCGAGTACTCATCGTTTCGTTCTCTCCTTTTGATGAAGGACGTACATAAAATAAGATGAGGGCGCCGTCGTCATACTCTGTAGTAATCATGACGTGACACACCATTTTCATCCGACTTCAGCGGCTGCGAGAAGCTGGTAAGTTCGCAACCTGTAGAGTTGACTGTGGTGCCCCAGTAAAGGTCCGCACTATCGAATTTCAACAGCTCCTCTTTCATCACACACAGGAGAGCCCTACAACGCGTACTCGAAATTTTTTCCGTGTCATGATCTCTTGTAAGGCACTCAGGTCAGAGGTCATTGTCGCGCTATGTGCATACCATGAAGCAGGAGATCTGAAGGGGTTCCGATCACCAAACTTAATTTGTATCCAAATCGTACATTGTCTATTAAGTCCCTCTCACAGTCCACAGTAAACTGTAGTACGAATAGCGGTACATTCTGTATGCTGTAAGACCTTTGGGTTAACAAGGAAAATTAGAAACCATTATTTACTAAAATACGAATAATCAGTATATTGTTAGTATTGTCTGCAGCAAAAACTGACTGACAAACAGAGCAAAAGAGGGATGAAACCTGGTGGAGAATTTTGTTGACACGTGTGATAAAGACACATTTCTTCTGCTAACCATGGTAATAAGAAGTCAGACTTCGTGATACCAATTCTGACCAAAGTAACACAAGCAGCCGTCACCAATGCGATATGCAGAGAGCTGTTTCACATTTTAATGAACAGGTAAAACCATTTCTTTCCTTTGTTTACCTTTTTTATAATAATATTCGCCGATATTTTAAGATCCACCATGTATAAAACCTAAAGAGGGAAATATTCCAGATCGAACGACTAAAAAACAAATAAATAAATAAAATAAAAACGGCTTTAAAAAGATGTGTCTGTCCTACCAGACATCAAAGTCAATTATTTGTAGAACTCTGCACTTACGTACACTCTATGTTGGAAACTTAAGGGGAATCTAAGGACTACAGAAGCAATACTTAACAACAGCAGTTCTGACCAGTTGGTTCATAAGAATTACATTCGGGAGGACGACGGTTCAATCCGGTCTCCGGCCATCCTGATTTAGGTTTTCCGTGATTTCCCTAAATCGCTTCAGGCAAATGCCGGGATGGTTCCTTTGAAAGGGCACGGCCGATTGCCTTCCCCATCCTTCCCTAACACGAGCTTGCGCTCCGTCTCTAATGACCTCGTTGTCGACGGGACGTTAAACACTAATATCCTCCTCCTTCATAAGAATTATAAGTGATGCATTATTCGCCGAAAAGCTAAACGTTTGTATGGAATAATCTTTGTTAAGATAAACAGAAGGGAAGTATAGTGTAATGTTTCCTGGCCGGTGTTCTAATCTATTAGTGCTTTTAGATGACCTCAGATGTTAAGTCCTATAGTGCTTGGAGCCATTTGAACCATAGTTTTGGCCGGCCGCTGTGGCCGAGCGGTTCTAGGCGCTTCAGTCCGGTACCTAGCTGCTGCTAGGGTCACAGGTTCGAATCCTGCCTCGGGCGTGGATGTGTGTGATGTCCTTAGGTTAGGTTTAAATATGTCTAAGTCTAGGGGACTGATGACCTCAGATGTTAAGTCCCATAGTGCTTATAGCCATTTGAACCTTAGTTTTGTAACAGTGGTACACTATTACTACTATTCCGTTTCGTTCTTTCACCACACCAGTTTCATCAAAGTTTCAGTCAAATCCACCACCTTAAACGTTGTGATGCTAGTCAAGGGCATAATCAGTCACAGACCGAACTATCGCTGTGAGTAACAAAATCTTATTAGAAGTGTGCTCTTTGTGCACACAATCAACTACATCTTACCACGACAGTGTACCACAAACAGCTAGCCGCGCCAACACCATATAAGCTCACTACAACAAAAGTGCCTCTTCAACATCTACATATACATCTACGTGATTACTCTGCTATTCACAATAAAGTGCCTGGCAGAGGGTTCAATGAGCCACCTTCAAGCTGTCTCTCTACCGTTCCACTCTCTAACGGCGCGCGGGAAAAACGAGCACTTAAATTTTTCTGTGCTAGCCCTGATTTCTCTTATTTTACCGTGATGATCATTTCTCCCTATGTAGGTAGGTGCCAACAGAATGTTTTCGCAATCGGAGGAGAAAATTGGTGATTGAAATTTCATGAGAAGATCCCGTCGCAACGAAAAACGCCTGTGTTTTAATGGTTGCTACTCCAATTCACGTATCATGTCTGTGACACTTTCTCCCCTATTTCGCGATAATACAAAACGAACTGCCCTTCTTTGTATTTTTTCGATGTCATCCATCAGTTCCACCTGATGCGGATCCCACACCGCACAGCAATACTCCAGAATAGTGCGTAGAAGCGTGGTGTAAGCAGTCTCTTTAGTAGGCCTGTTGTACCTTCTAAGTGTTCTGCCAATGAATTGCAGTCTTGGGTTTGCTCTACCCACATTATTATCTATGTGATCGTTCCAATTTAGGTTATTTGCAATTGTGATCCCTAAGTATTTAGTTGAATGCACAGCCTTTAGATTTGTGTGACTTATCGCGTAATCGAAATTTAGCTGATTTCTTTTAGTACTCATATGAATAACTCCACACTTTTCGTCATTCAGTGTCAATTTCCATTTTTCGCACCATACAGACATCTTATATAAATCATTTTGCAAGTCGTTTTGATCATCTGATGACTTTGCAAGACAATAAGTGACAGCATAATCTGCAAACAATCTATGACGGCTACTGAGATTGTCTCCTATGTCGTTAATATAGATCAGGAACAATAGATGGCCTATAACACTTCCTTGGGGAACGCCGGATGTTACATCTGTTTTATTCGATGACTTTCCGTCTATTACTACGAACTGTGACCGTCCTGACAGGAAATCACGAATCCAGTCACACAACTGAGGCGATACTCCGTAGGCACGCAGTTTGGTTAGAAGATGCTTGTGAGGAACGGTGTCGAAAGCCTTCTGAAAAACTAAAGATATGGAATCAATTGGACATCTCCTGACGATAGTGCTTATTACTTCAAGAGTAAAAAGAGCTAGTTGTATTTCACAAGAACGATATTATCTGAAACCGTGCTGACTATGTATCAATAAATCGTTTTCTTCGAGGTACTTCACAATGTTCGAATACAGTATATGTTTCAAAACCCTCCTGCAAATCGACGTTAGTAATTAAAACATGTGAAAGACAGTTCGCAGGGGTTGGGGTTTGACTTGATTGGTCAGATGAGCTAGAACTTTAAAAATATTTCCTGAACATCTCAAAAACTGAGACAACTATGAACTACTTAGTTCTCGATCGATAATTAGTTACAGAAATGTGTTTCTGCATAAGAACTGCCTTAACTAATACGCGATATAATTGAATAATGAAAGCTGTTCGCGAGCTCCTCTTTGTAGCCGGCGGAAAAACTGACAACAGGTGGCTCGTACCGCGGTCAGGTCCTAGTGATTATGCAGCTTGAGAGCAAATCTACTACATCTACGTGATTACTCTGCTATTCACAATAAAGGGCCTGGTAAAGAGTTGAATGAACCACCTTCAAACTGTCTACCGTTCCACATACATCGAAAGGCGTGCGGGAAAAACGACCACTTAAATTTTTCTGTGCGAGCACTGAATTTTCTTATTTTATCGTGGTTCACTCACCCTAATGTAGAAATCGTACTCTTATGTCTACTAAAAATTTTACGAAGGTGCTGATAATCTCACTGCATTGAACTGAAGAAATCAGCGCAGCTTATTTATGGACACCTTTTGCATAAATGTACTAACGCACGGAAATCCGTAATCTCCGTAATCAGCACAGATTCAGGGAACTCATCTCACTCTGTTCGTCCACAAGACCCAGAAAGCACCAGCCACTGGCGCCCAGGTTGATTTTGTGCTCCTTGATATTCAGAAGGCGTCAGATATACTTCCGCACCGCAGCCTCAAGGTAAAAATAAGAGCGTATTAAATATTAGGCCACCTGCTGATATGGATTGAATAGTTCCTAATAAACACAACACAAAATGTCAATTTTAACGGAGAGAAATCTTGAGAAGTAAAATTAAATTCGGATATACGCCAAGGCAATGTATCTGGACCATACATGTATGGCCGTGGGGATAACGTCAGATGTCCCATGGAGCTTTTCGTGGAAGATATTGTTGTATACAGAGAACTCGCAACTCTAGAGAGTTGAAGCGAAATCCAGCAAAAATTGCAGAGGACGAACGCTTGGTGCAACGATTGGTAGCTGATCCTCAATGTAAAGAACTGCTACGTATTGCACATAAATGAACAAAAAATTATTGTATTCCACACGAATGAAGATAAATGATTGGAAGCAGTCACATTCGTTAAATATCGAGAAGTATACATAATGAGCGATTTAAAATGGACTGACAATATAAAAAAATCAGAATCCTTACTACATACAAATCACGCAGTACATCGAAAAAGTTCAAAGAAATGCAGCACCTTTTATATTATCGTGAAATAGTGGGGGAGAATGTCACTGAAATTATACAGGATTTGGGGTGGACATCATTAAAACAAAGGCGTTTTTCGTTGCAGCGGAATATTCTTACGAGATTTCAATCACCAACTTCCTCCTCCGAATGCGAAAATATTTTGTTGATGTCGACCTACATAGGAAGAAACGATCATCATAATAAAATAAGGGAAATCAGAGCTCGCGCGGAAAGAAGTAAGAGTTCGTTTTTTCCGGGCGCTATACCAGATTGGAACAATGGAGAACTGTGAACTGGTTCGATGTACTCACTGCCAGGCATTTAAATGTGGTTTACAGAGTATCCATGTAGATATAGATGGAGAAGGTAGATGCCATACACTATTCATTGAGAGGATCCTGAGGACAGAGACACCACACACAAAGGAGATAGCTACGAGAACCTTCTTCGCCCAATAATTGATCATTGATACTAGGCTCTGTACCAAATCGGATTGATAGAGGAAATGGGGAATATTCAAAGAAGAGAAGCGCATTTTGTTAATGGTTCATTTCATTATCACAACTCGTTATGCTCACTGCTGAGCGTCGTGAGCCCACGAACCAAGTGTTTCCATCCCAGACAGTTAAGAGTTTCTATTACAGCCTGCTGAAGAAGTAGGTAGGAAATCTTGTTGAATTGATGCAGGTACGTTCACCGGCTCGCTGCTCTTCTCGTCATTCTCTTGCCAACGAGAAGAAAGGCGTCTGGAGATACTGAGTTGCTCAATAATGGACACATTTGTCCTTCTATCGGTCCATGTTATGCTGAGCATCCAACGCCCGGCCAAGACCTCAAATGCATCAATATGCTGCTTGTCTGTGTTCTTAAGGGACCGTGTAACGCAAACATAAAAGAAGATGGAAAACACTAGGGTTTCAACAAGCCGCAACTTTGAGGTGTTCGTTATCACTCCGTTTAGCCAGATCTTGATCAGTTTCTTAATAGGCCCTCGCCATATCGTGATCCATCTGCTTATCTCACTTCTGCTTATCTCATCTGACATCTTCCCGTGTCGTACATGGTTGAGGCAAGATAGATCAAAGAATGCACAACATGCAGTTCCTTTACACCGCCTGTAAGTTGTGCTCCGCGTTTACTTGTCATCAGTTTGGAGCGGATGAGACTAATATGTAATTCATAAGCCGGCCGCGGTGGTCTAGCGGTTCTAGGCGCTCAGTCCGGAACCGCGCGACTGCTACGGTCGCAGGTTCGAATCCTGCCTCGGGCATGGATGTGTGTGATGTCCTTAGGTTAGTTAGGTTTAAGTAGTTCTAAGTTCTAGGGGACTGATGACCACAGATGTTAAGTCCCATAGTGCTCAGAGCCATTTGAACCATTTTTGTAATTCATAAGATTGACTAAAGTGCTTTTCTTTTGTTAATAGTTCAGCGAGTTCATCCCCGGAGAGGGCTAAAATTACGGTGACATTAGTAAATCGGAGATTGTTAATGCTTCTACCACCAATGGCGATGCCTTTACCCCTACCATTAGAAGCATTCGTAATGACATGTTCTGCATAGAAGTTGTATATTTTGGGGAATAGGGCCAACCCTGTTAGAAACGTTCTGATACACTGGAGAACTCAGACATAGCAGCATTTGTCTTCGTAGATGCGAGTTGATTAGTGTATATACGAGGGCTGTCCAGAAAGTAAGTTACGATCGGTCGCGAAATGGAAACGACTATAAAAATCCGATAAAGCTTTGCAAAGATGTGTTGGGCAGTGTCTCTAGTATGACTCTAGGTAGAATTATGTCGCTATTTTCATTCCTGAGCTCTCAGTGCGCGCCTAAAGATGTTATAGAAAATAGTGTCTCCCGCCAAGTACGTGGGCCTGGTGAGAATTTTCCCCTGAAGCTATGCAACCAACATTACATAACTGTCGTGCGGTTTCTTCTTCAAGACAATTCTCAGCCTCATTCTGCAGGGGCAATGAAGATGTTCCTGCATCGTTTCAATTGGAAATGTTTGGTTACTCACAATACAGCCCGTAATTGTCTCCAACTGAGTTTCATCTCTGCTCAAACGAACCGCTGGCTATGAAGACAACGAGCTTTAGGCCAGCATAGAGAATTGGCGGAAAGCACTGGCGGCTGCCTTCTATGATGAGGGTATTGGAAAGTTGGTGCAACGCTACGACGAATGTCTGACTCAGAACGGCGACTACGTAGAGAAGTAGCTGAAAGGTGTAGCTAACTGTTACAAATGAAACATTTCTGATTTTCACTGTGATTTTCATTTCGCGATCAATCGTAACTTACTTTCTGGACAGCCCTCGTACTTCTCATCAGTGCTGTCAAGTGTGGTGGTACATCGAACTCTGCAAGTTCTGGCCTCAACTTTTCCCAGACAACACAGTCAAAGGCTTCCCTATAGACAAGGAAGCAGATGAAAATAAGTTGATACACTTCATGCGAAACATCATGGAAATTCCCAGCCATATCCAGACGCTACGAGAGAGACGTTCTGAATCAAGGTGTGAATTACTGTTAAAACTCCAAGAGCGGACGTTCCTAGTAGACTCATCCAGTATACTGCTCTCCTTGTACGTATACTCGCGAAAACATCATGGACATAAAATTAGAGAGATACGAACTGACTCTGAGGCGTACCAATAATTGTTATTCCAGACGACCTTCCGTGACTGGAACGGGAAAGGGTAATAAGTGATAATGGTACACAAAGTACCCTTCTCCACAAAAGGTGACATGCGAGGTATAGTGTAGATGTATGCAGTTGGTGCATACGTTCGTAGCGTTTTTGGTTTGTGTGTTGGTATTCCTGTTGCTGAGAGGTAATTTATCGATTGTCACTTTTTATTTGTAGTTCTCTGTTACTATTTGATTTCACATATTGTCATGTTGTCACTTGAAGACAGTGAATGGAGGTCCGCAGTCAGAAAATGGAGCGTCAAGTGGAGAAATCGGAACATTTCTGACATGTTTTTCTGTTTGAGTTCAGTAGAGGGATGGCAGCAGCACAGGGAGCCAGAAACATTTGTGCCGTGTTGGAACAACGCTATTCGACAGAGAACAGAAAGAAAATTGTTTTCTCGTTCTAAGGAGTATCGTTTTGCATTAGTGACTCTCCACATTCTGGTTGGCCTTCGGGGTTTCACTAAGATAATTCACACGCATCAATCCACGTCAATGACCTCGAGAACTGGCAAATGTGATGAACTGTGATTGTGCGACATATGCATGCAATGGGGAGGTTTCAAAAATCGGGTGAACGAGTTCCCCATGCTCTAAGCCAAAATCATAAAAATCAGCGTGTGGCCGAATGTGTGTCTCTGCTTCCTCCTCATCAATTGGCTCGTGGACAACATCGACCATTCCTGTAACGTTACTGGGGACGCTAAATGGTGTCTTTATGCTAATATAAGGAAAGGAGGGAATGACTGAACTCAAATAAAGCAGCAACACCCCATAAAAAGACCCATCCAAACGATAATGTTACGCATCTGGTGGAACTGCAACTGCATGGTGTGCTAAGAATTGCTTCCCTGAGGTGAAACCATAATTCCTGACATTTATTGTCAACAACTGAGACGGAATCCAAGGACAAAGACAAGGAAAACTGCGTGAAGAGATGCTACTCAACGATGACGCCAGCCTACTCCCTACAAGATTCACATAAACCCCTGTACAGGAGTTGGGCACCCACCTTATCGACTTGTTCTTGCTCCCTCAGATTTTCACCTTTTCCGCTCTTTGTCGAGCACCCTTCATGGATCTTCCATTCTGAATGGAAATGTGCCCGGAACTTACCTCGACACGTTCTTCTCCTCAAAACGGCATGGTATCTATAGCCGCGGAATCGAAATGTTACCCTAACGTTAGCAGATTGTTGTAAATAGTGAAGGGTGAAATGCCACTTCCTCGGACGAGAAAGAAAAACAAAAAATTAGCTCCCAATACCCCAAAGATTTCCCCCCAAGTCCCAAATTCCCAGAAAAGTGAATAAGCGAACGAAGTTCCATTTATCACTATTATTAGGACAATAACAAGTAATTAAGTCAGGAATCTAAGACTTGACAATTTAGCAATCTACGAAAAAAAGATTAAATTTCAGTAAAATCAAAATCAAAATCATAATAAATCGCAAAATTAGCGTAAATTAACATTCACAAAGTAGAACCAACGATCCCAAAGAATACTCCGTGTGAGTAATGACTAACTATAATTCAATGCAATGTCACTACGTTGGGAGAGTTAGCCGAAGCAGGTCATATATTTGAATGCTCGTACATGTAGGCGCACTTAGATTGTTTCTGAGATTGAATAATTGCGATCTATTATGACGCAGTAATACGATCTTCTGACTTCAAATATCACGGCATTAGAATTTGAACGGAGGACTTTTGCCTACTAGAATAAAGTGAACTTTTAACTAGATAATTGAACCAAACATTACTTAGACAGTGATTTAGGCAATGAACACTGATAGACAATTTTCATTCGTAATAGCCAATGGTTTATGGAACTTCAGTGATAGGTCCGAACTATATATTTTAAATCCCCCCAAACACCTGGGAAAGTTTTCTTCTCAAGGCCTGGTTAGGAAGTGACTGATGTTGTGCAATAAAACACCCTCTCGTGCCAAGTCATGCATTTGTGATTTAAAATTCTATCAAATTATTGACATGAAATTCCCGAGTAATAATTACGCGCAGCGATAATATTTGACTGTAGCGCTCGGTGCTTGTGTAGAATCTTTGACCAAATAACAAGCCCACTGTTACGATTTCTTAGATACTTGAAATTACGACCAGCTTGTAGGGAATTTGTTGTGGATGTGATTGTATTGGTTTTACCATTAATATTTCATCATTAATCAGTTAAACATAGATTACGAACGATTAATTACGATTCTTGATGAAGTAAATATCTCACGCACGTCGACCTTTCGGTTCAGCACTGTTATTTTGTGTAACGTCGTCTTCGTAACTTGATAACGATCTGAACACTCTACCGACTATCGCCGAGTATTAGCCGAGGCCAAGTACAAATCAAACCAAATCATCAAGAAGAAGAGCCGTTATAAGGGGATGACTAAAGACTCTGTTATGGTTATTACACTTATGGCAAAAATCTAAGAACTTATGCACGAAACCATTCGATGCAAAAAAATCTGTATTTGACTGGGCTAGCGAAATAGACTCAGTCGTAGAGTGTAAACACAATAGTGAAAATCGTTTTCCGAAAATAGATTGCCTTCTGCCGCCAGATGGTGTCGTATATAGACACTATAAGTGCAGCGTCTGAGGATGCAGTCTGCACGATGGAGGCTACGAATCAATGCGCGCCCCTCGCTTCACTGCGCTTCGCCGGCTGCGTAGCCGGCGCGGCCGCCACAGGTGTGGGGCGCGGGCGGCCTAATTCCAGCCCGGCAGGCGCGCAGCTGCGGATCCAATTTGGGACGAGCCGCTCGCAGCTACGCCAGGGTGCGGTGTGGGTGCCGCTGCGTGGGCCGGCGCCGTGATTGCGTGCGCTGCTGGGGCGGGGCAGGGTGGGGCACGCCTTACCAAGGTCTTACCGCGGCTCCCGTCAGGCCGAGCAAGCGTCGGCTCAGGACCCATTAGTTCCGCCCACAGTTACCAAGCCCGATTTGTCTCTGTCACGCAGAAACGGGAACTCTCCCCAAATTGTCTTCGGGAGAGACAAGTGGTTTGGATTAGCCGACGGTGACTCCGCTAAATGTTATTATCGGCTTCTGCTGACTCTGTGCATTGCTGCCGCAGAAGTATGGCCTCTTCCTCGAGGACCATAAAGAGGCTTTAGTGCATAATAGCTAATGACGTGTCGCAGGAAACTGTGATCTCTATTGGGATAATGAATTAAAAACTCCATCGTGATCACTATTTCTTTTGTCATGATGACCGGTTTCGATTAGAGCATCAAGTGAACTAAGTTGGGAAAATGAAACATGTAACTACCTAAATTGTAGAGAGACTATGTAGCGCACTTGAAGCAATGAAACCATCACGCTGATGTCATCCTATTTTTATTAATCCAACCTCGAAACTTCTTGAAGTGACGGGGAAGATCCATAACGTCACTACATCGGGAGGACGACGGTTGAATCCCGCGTCCGGCCATCCCGATTTAGTTTTTCCGTGATTTCCCTAAATCGCTCCAGGCAAATGCCGGGATGATTCCTTTGAAAGGGCACGGCCGACTTCCTTCCCTGTCCTTCCCTAATCCGATGAGACCGATGACCTCGCTGTTTGGTCTCTTCCCTCACACAATCCAAATCCAATGTCCCTGAATAGGAAAATAATAAAATTGTTTTAACTTATTCTCCTAATTATGTCTTTCAGCAATATTCCACATAAGCCTGTAAAGAAACTGTCCCCTTCCTACAGGGCAAGCAGTACAACTCCCGCTTTGCACAATACGTCCGTCTTTTGTCGGGATTTATTCATTAGATTTCTGCCCTTACTCATCATAAGCACCGCTGCCTACATGAGGATGGTTCTTTAATAGAGATATTTTAAGACCATTGTAACGCTTACTGCGTCATTGTTTAGCGAGAATCTGATCTTCTTTTCTCCTAGACCACTGTCAGTCCAAATCAATTATGCTATTAACTTCAATATATACACTACTGGCAATTAAAATTGCTACACTAAGAAGAAATACAGATGATAAACGGGTATTCATTGGACAAATATATTATACTAGAACTGACATGTGATTACATTTTCACGCAATTTGGGTGCATGGATCCTGAGAAATCAACCACCTCTGGCCGTAATAACGGCCTTGGTACGCCAGGGCATTGTGTCAAACAGAGCTTGCATGGCGTGTACAGGTACAGCTGCCCATGCAGCTTTAACACGATACCACAGTTGATCAAGAGTAGTGACTGGCGTATTGTGACGAGCCAGTTGCTCGGCCGCCACTGACAAGAGCGTTTTCAATTGGTGAGAGATCTGAAGAATGTGCTGGCCAGGGCAGCAGCCGAACATTTTCTGTATCCAGAAACGCCCGTACAGGACCTGCAACATGCGGTCGTGCATTATCCTGCTGAAATGTAGGGTTTCGCAGGGATGGAATGAAGGGTAGAGTCACGGGTCGTAACACATATGAAATGTAACGTCCACTGTTCAAAGTGCCGTCAATGCGAGAAAGAGGTGACCGAGACGTGTAACCAATGGCACCCCACACCATCACGCCGGGTGATACGCCATTATGGCGATGACGAATACACGCTTCCAATGTGCGTTCACCTCGATGTCGCCAACGTGGATGCGACCATCATGATGCTGTAAACAGAGCCTTGATTCATGCGAAAAAATAACGTTTTGCCATTCGTGCACCCAGGTTCGTCGTTAAGTACACCATCGCAGGCGCTCCTGTCTGTGATACAGCGTCAAGCGTAACCGCAGCCATGGCCTCCGAGATTTTAGTCCATTCTGCTGCAAACGTCGTCGAACTGTTCGTGCAGATGATTATTGTCTTGCAAATGTCCCCACCTGTTGACTCAGGGATCGAGACGTGGATGCACGATCCGTTACAGCCATGCGGATAAGATGCCAGTCATCTTGACTGCTAGTGATAGGGGGCCGTTGGGATCCAGCACGGCGTTCCGTATTACCTTCCTGAGCCCACCGATTCCATATTCTGCTAACAGTCTTTGGATCTCGACCAACGCGAGCAGCAATGTTGCGATACGATAATCCGCAATCCCGATGAGCTACAATCAGCCCTTTATCAAAGTCGGAAACGTGATGGTACGCATTTCTCCTCCTTACACGAGGCACCACAACAACGTTTCACCAGGCAACGCCAGTCAACTGCTGTTTGTGTGTGAGAAATCGGTTGGAAACTTTCCTCATGTCAGCACGTTGTAGGTGTCGCCACCGGCGCCAACCTTGTGTGAATGCTCTGAAAAGCTAATCATTTGCATATCACAGCGTCTACTTCCTGACGGATAAATTTCGTGTCTTTAGCACGTCATCTTCGTGGTGTAGCAATTTTAATGGCCAATTGAGTATTATGAAATTATATACTATAAGGAGCATTCAGAAGAGAATAAGAGATATGGAAAAAAATAAGTAAACTGTTTATCATTCCAAAAGTAATAGTCATAGCTGTTAGTGCATTTATCCACTTGTGAGACAGGACGTTAAATTCTCCATGGAAAATTGTTTGTGGTTGCTTAAGGAAACGTCGATTATACACAGGCATGCAAGTGTTTGTCCGAAGCAAATCAGTGGCAACAAATGTCTTTTTTCAGGGCTTTAAAAATATGGAAAGCGCATGGGGAGTGTTCGGGAGCGCATGCAGGATGTGTAAGGGATTCCCCGTGAAACTTCTGCAACGTTGTCTAAACAAGCTTGGCAAGAAGTGCGCGGCCATTTTATTCGCAGGTTGTCTTGAGTACGCTGCAGAAGTTTCTCTGGGAGGCCATTATGCATCCTCCATATAGTCTCGACCTTTGCCCATTCGATTTCTATATTTTTTGGACCCAGAAGAAAGACGTTCGTGGTCTTGGATATGCTTCGGACGACAAACTGCATGCCTGGTTACAATCATGTTTCCGCAAGCAACCACAAGCATTTTTCATGGTGATTTTACCATCTTATCTCACAGATGAATAAATGTATTAACAGATACGGCGATTAATTTTAAAATAGTAAACAGATTGTTTACCATCTGTCTAGTTTTCATTCGACTAACCATTATGAGACGGCTGCACCAAAACACCATAACGTCATGCATATGATAAGCGATCATTAATTTCCTTCAACAGTAATAGCGATAAACCGTTTCTCCTTTAGCAAACATTGCTCCACAAATAAAACAGAAATCTTTTCACAGGAAGCAGGCGATGTATTTACTTTCGTCTGGAGTTATGTAGGATTACGTGGCTTTCCCAAAATGGACTAAGATCTTTCTATCACAGAGAACCAGAGAACCTAAGGAATGTATCCTCATTTTTTTTAAGTCGTCAGTCTAACACTTTGTTTGATACTAGTAGACTTCCCTTGGACAGGAATGCCCTTGCTGATACTGCTAGGCTGCTTTTGATGTCCTCCTTGCCCCGTCCGTCAAAGATTATTTTTCTCCTTGGCTAGCAGAATTCCTTAATTTCATCTCCTTCGTAACCACCAAGCCTGATGTTAAGTTTATCGTTGTTCTCATCTGTGCTCCCTCTAATTACTTTCGTCTTTCTTCGATTTACTATCAGTCTATATTCTGTACTCATCAGGCTATTCATTCCATTTAGCAGATCCTATAAGTCTTCTTCACTTTCACTGAGGACAGCAGTATCATTAATGAATGTTGTCATTGATATCCTGTCACCTTGAATTTTAATTCCACCGTTGAAATTTTCTTTTATTTTCGTCATTTTTTCTTAGTTGTATAGATTGAACGGTAGGGGTGAAAGACCATATCCCCATTTTATACCCTTTTTAATGCGAGTACGTCGTTCTTAGTCCTCCAATATTGTTCCCTCTCGGTTCTTGTACATATTATATATTACCCGACTTCCCTTATCTTTCTCAGAATTTCAATCATTTTACGCCATTTCGCACTGTCGAACGTTATTCCAGGTCAACAACTGCTATGAATGTGTCTTGATTTCTCTTTAGTTTTGATTCCATTATCATCCGCAGTGTCAGGACTGCCTCCCGGGTGCCTTCACCTTTCCTAATGCTAAACTGGCCGCCATATAACACATGCTCGAATTTTATTTTCATTCTTCTGTATATTATTATAGTAAGCAACTTGGATGCCTGAGCTGTTAAGCCGATAGAGCGACAATTCCCACACTTGTCAGGTCTTGTCACCTTCGTAATTGTGTGGATAATTTTTCTGAAAGAGAGATGGTATCTCCCCAGACTCATACATTCCATACACCAACGTGAATAATCGCTTTGTTGCCAGTTCTCCCAGAAGTTGTAGAGATTCTGATGGAATGTTATCCACCCCTTCTTCGTATTTGATCATAAGTATTTGATCTTAAGTCGTCCAAAGCTCTTTTTAATGATGATTCTAATGCTCCAGTGGTTACTGTTTCTTTTTATATCATGTCTTCAGACAAGTCATCTCCCTCATAGAAACATCCGGTGTACTCTTTCCACTTACCTACTCTCTACTCTGCATATTGCGATTGCTCTACATGCTAAGTGACCAATTCCGACACTGATTTCTTTTTCGATTTCTTCACGCTTCTCATGCAGCTATTTCGCCTTAGCTTTCCCGCACCTCCTACTTATTTCATTCCTAAGTGAACTATATTTCTGTATTCCTGAGTTTTCCTGAAATTTTTTTGCTTCCTTCTGTATTTCCTCTGTTATCCATGGTTTCTCTGCAACTACGTTCCTTGTATCTTTTTCAGCTTCCATGCCTCTTTAGAGATGTCCATTTATCTTCAAGTGAACGGTATACCGAACCAATCCTTATCTCAATATCTAAAGCCTCAGGGATCTTCAAGAGTATCTCTTCATTTCTTAGTACTTCGGTATCCCACTTCTTTGGACACTGATTCCTTTCATTACTTTCTTAAACTTCTGCCTACTCTTCATCACTAATAAATTGGGATCTGAGACTAATCTGCTCCGGGTACGCCTTATAATCCAGTAACTGCATTAATGCTTGGCCACGATGTAATCTAACTGCAATCTTCCTATCTCTTCTGCCCTTTTTCAAGTATATCTCCTCCGGTTGTGATTCTTAAACAGAGTATTCGCTATTAATAGCTGAAATTTTGTTGCAGAATTAAATTAGTCTTTCTCCTCTCTCATTACTGGAATCGACCCCATGTCCTTCCGTAACCCTTTCTTCTATTCATTCCACTACAACCGGATTCCCGTCTCCGGTGACTATTAGATTTTCATCTCCATTTACGTTAACGAATTATCCGTTCAATATCCTCTTACACTTCATATTTTTATCTTCGACTTGCGATGTCGGCATGTCTACCTAAACCATTGTTATCGGTGTTGGTTTGCTGCCAGTTCTGATGAGAACAACCCTGTCACTGATCTTTTGACAGTAATTCACTCTCTGCCCTACCTTCCTATTCATAGCAAAACCTACTCCCTTTATAGAATTTTCTGCTCCTCTTACATCTACTTCTACATCTACGTGGTTACTCTGTTATCCACAATAAAGTGCCTGGCAGAGGGCTCAATGAACCATCTTCAAGCAGTCTCTCTACCGTTCCACTCTCTAACGGCACGCGGGAAAAACGAGCACTTAAATTTTTCTGTGCTAGCCCTGATTTCTCTTATTTTATCGTGATGATCATTTCTCCCTATGTATGTGGGTGCCAACAATGTTTTCGCAATCGGAGGAGAAAATTGGTGATTGAAATTTCATGAGAAGATCCCATCGCAACGGAAAACGCCTTTGTTTTAATGATTGCCACTCCAATTCACGTATCATGCCTGTGACACAATCTCCCCTATTCACGATAGTATAAAATGAGCTGCCCTTCTTTATACTTTTTCGATGTCATTCGTCAGACCCACCAGGTGCGGATCCCACGCCTCACAGCAATACTCCAGAATAGGACGAACAAGCGTAGTGTAAGCCGTCTCTTTGGTAGACCTGTTGCACCTTCTAAGTGTTCTGCCAATGAATCTCAGTCTTTGATTTGCTGTACCCACATTGTTATCTATGTGATCGTTCCAATTTAGGTTATTTGTGATTGTAATCCCTAAGTATTTAGTTGAATTTACAGCCCTCGGATGTGAGTGACTTATCGCGTAATCAAAAATTAGCTGATTTCTTTTAGTGCTCATGTGAATAACTTCACACTTTTCTTTATTCAGGGTCAATTGCCACTTTTGGCACCATACAGATCTCATATGTAAATCATTTTGCAAGTCGTTTGGATCATCTGATGGCTTTACAAGACGGTAACTGACAGCATCATCAGCAAACAATCTAAGACGGCTACTCAGATTGTCTCCTATGTCGTTAATATAGATCAGGAATCATAGATGGCCTATAATACTTCCTTGGGGAACGCCGGATATTACTTCTGTTTTACTCGATGACTATCCGTCTATTACTACGAACTGTGACATTTCTGACAAGAAATCACGAATTCAGTCACACAACTGAGGTGATATTCTGTAGGCACGCAGTTTTGTTAGAAGACACTTGTGAGGAACGGTGTCGAAAGCCTTCTGGAAATCTAAAAATATGGAATCAATTTGACATCCCCTGTCGATAGCACTTACTTCATGAGTATAAAGAGCTGGTTGTGTTTCGCAAGAACGATATTTTCTGAATCCGTGCTGACTATGTGTCAATAAATCGTTTTCTTAGAGGTACTTCATAATGTTCAAATACAGTATGTTCCAAAAACCTTGTGCAAATCGACGTTAGTGATATTGGCTTCTAATTCAGCGGATTACTCCTACTTCCCTTTTTGGGTATTGGTGTGACTTGTGCAATTACGGATCTTTCTGCTAGCGAGTGGTTGTATATAATTCCTGAATATGGAGCTATTTTATCAGCACACTCTGAGAGGAACCTGACTGGTATACAATCTGGACCGAAGGCCTTGCCTTTATTAAGTGATTTAAGCTGCTTTGTCACACCGAGGATATCTACTTCTATGTTTCTCATCTTGACAGTTATCACCATGTATCCGAAATCCTTGTTTTCTTTCCATTTCACTTCCTAGGCCTCACTACACGTATACTGAGCCCTAGTATTTCCCTTTTCAGATTTTATAGCTTCTGTGCCACTTTCAGACTTCTGACACTCCACGCACCGGGCCGTAAAACGTTGTTCTCTCGTTGCTTATTCGATCTTTTTCTCATTGTCACCTTCCCCTAGGCAGTCCCGCCCTTGAGATCCGAATAAGGGACTAGTCCGGAAACTTTGCCAGTGGAGAGATCATCAGGACACTTTTCCAATAACAGGCCCCAATGTCCTGTGACTACACATTATGTGTCGTTAGTGCCGTGGTTTACATTGACTTCTGCATCCTCATGCCGTTGGTCATTGCTGATTCTTCCACTTTAGGGGCATTTTTCTACCCCCAGGGAAAGAGAGTGCCCTGAATCTCTGTCCGCTCCTCCGACTTCTTTGACAAACTCGTTGGAAGAATGTGGGTGACTACGTACGCAGGATGTCTTCGGCTGTCATTGCTGATTGTTTGGATTCAAAATGTAACCAGTGGCGTGTTTCGAATTTGGGTCCCAGTGCTGTTTGATTACAAATCGAAGACGCTACCCATACACCACGGGTGAATCTCGTCCGTTGTATAAAAACGGTGGTGATATACAAAGAGACACCTATATCGTATTATTTGATTTATTTTGAATGGTTTCCCTCCAAAGACGCCGACATCCTCAGATATTCATCCAACTGCTAACAGCACGTTTGTTTCAGATTTACGCTCAGTACAATAGTCGACAGGTGCTAATTGGATTCCACGAACTACATGTTGTCATTAGTAAAAAAAATGGCGCAAATGGCTCTGAGCACTATGGGACTTAACATCTCAGGTCATCAGTCCCCTAGAACCTAAGGACGTCACACACATCCATGCCCGAGGCAGGATTCGAACCTACGACCGTAGCGGTCGCGCGGTTCCTGACTGAAGCCCCCAGAACCGCTCAGCCAGTAGCGGCCGCATGACATTAGTAGCGAACATCATGTTTAACTAAACGTTTTGTCAGCATTGGAATTAATAACAGAGGACATCGCGCTGAGGAGACAAACCATTCAAACCACATTAGATACTAAGCTACAGTTCGCTGTTTATCTGTGCATTAATCACAATGGTGCTGTTTCCCCTGTAGTCAATTTCTGCATTTGACATAACTGATTGGCACGATTAATTTTTCGTAATTCAGAACTCTATTTACTATCCTTGACTCTATTTACTATCCTACTTAAAGGTTTCATATGTATTCTTCTCCATAGTTATTTTGTGTAAATGTAGTTGAAGTGATTCTCATCTGGATTTGTACTGGTAAGTGAGGAGCACAAGTGGTAGCTGCCTAACTAGACTTGTCGCGTATCGATAACAAACTAACGCCGATTTGTCCGATTACGGAATCAATATTTTTATGAAAGGAACGAGACTTTGAACGCTACCGAGCCCAAAGTGACGTACCGTCGTTTGTGCTGTACCCGTAGACCACCTACGGCAAATATTTAACTGTGTTAAGTAAAACTTAACAAGAGTGTCTGGCTTGACCTCCCCTTATTTCTTGTGTACCACATTGATGAAAATGAAAAATGCTGCACCATTTACCATCAGGTACATATTTATCAAAGTTTATGCAAACTTTCAGCACAGAATGAGTAAATTCCCACTTAATTTAGAACTCATATCGTCCATCAATCCCATTTTGAGATTATGACCCACAAGGGCTCGAGTACATTTAAACAATTTTTTTTTTCCACGGAAACCTTTCAATCACTGTGTAAAAATCTATTTCGGTAAAAATGAATCTTTTTTATATTTGAGAACAGAAATTGTTGTTGTTGGTTGCTGTCGAAGTATCAAGCGTGGTACGGAGGATGCTCGGTTGCGCAGAAAATGATTGGCGCTGTGTTTTCAAATAGCTGGTAGTAGAATATGAAACGAAATCCTCTCCGAAGCGCAGGCTCTAGAGGGCTTTACCACTTGCCAACAACAAGATGATGATGAGGATTAGTGTTTTAGGGCGCACAACGCCAACAACAAGCACCATTCCACACGCGAATGTTCGTATACTGTACAATGTACATGGTGAGGATTAATATTCAACATACTGATAATCAAGGAAATGGTAAATTACGTAACTGTAGTCTCACCACAAAATTGGTTTTATTCCACATTGCTTCACTGAATTAGAAGAGTTAGTCCATCGAATGCGTGTGGATAAAATGGCGAATTATTTGTCTAATCAAGTACTAGTCTATCTCTGACAAATAATGAAGCGAAAGTGCTACTTTAAAATTTCCTTCTTTTGTTCAAAAAATGCGGAACAGTTAAAGAAGCAGCGATAGCGTGAAAAGCGCTCTATGTTGCCACCTCTGATACAGTAGCTACTATGTCATACGAAAAATCTCACTATTTTCAAGAGATATTATACATTTTTCTATTAGTTGTGGCACGAAAGCAAACAACCTCCACATCTCGTCTTGAGGAACGTCTTGCCAAGCCTGCTCGCATATTCTGTCGGTTCGGGGAGACAACTGCTTGCAGGCTGGAATACATATTCCTACCGCATCCCAGACAGTCTGTATGGGTCACAATTAGATGGACTTGGATAGGCAGCTAAGGATTCTTGTATCCCCCAAAGCGACTTTCTGTTAACTGCACAATGGGATCACGCATTACCTTCCTGGAATACGCCATTGGTACCTTGGTCATAATGAGGTTTTACCATCCTAGCCACATACGATACTGGCTAGCATTCAGCAACCATTCCACAATTACAAAATGCGTCCTGTTGTATCCAGTCACCATTATTTTAGGAGGTGGAGGGATATGGGTCTCGAGAATTGTTTCTTCATGTTGTCTTTCACTTTATCGTCTACAGATACACTGGCGTCGATATGACCGCCACAAACAGAAGCGAGAGTCATCGCTGAACCACAAAATGCCACTTGCGAAGAACATGACTCAGTAGTGTACCGAAAGTAGGCCATAACATGCTGTGTTACCTAGTCCTCTCACCAACTGAGCCATATTTGAAGAGATCGGTTCTCAGAACTCTATTTTGCGTTGTATTGACCATGAATTTCGATTATTTAAAACCAAAGGAACCCGTTTAGCTTTCTAATTGAACGAAAGTAACCATGTCACAGTTTGGCAGCAAAAAACAAAAGAATGCAAAACGCGAATTATCCCGTACATAAATTCTTAAATAACTGAGGAAATGGTCATAATTATGTTCGGTTATAATTCTCAGTGGGTACAACTTAGCGTGGAACGTCACACAACACAACAAAATATGTAAATGCTCTTGGTGCAACATTGTACTAATTCATAAAAGCGCATCCTCCAGAACATACCTTAAAACACACGAAGTAACACCTACAATAAAATAATGAAGAAAGATGCAGGCAGCAAATGGTAATGACTACCGTTAATGTTAGAACCAACTATGTCACACAGATTGCAAATACACTTCATTGAAATCAGATTTATTGTTAACGAAATCAAATTGCAAGTAAATTTCGTTACAAAAAAAAAAAAATTACGACTGAAATGGTGTGAAATTCTTCGACATTCACAGGGGAAGAGAGCTTCGCATTGGAGCATATCTTTGTAGTCGGTGCATTGTGATTTCAGCGGTAGCTTGTTGGTGCTGACAGCATAATTAATGCAGCTTCGTCAGTTATGAAAATGCCATGGAAACGTCCTCCTGCTTAGCGGATGATTCTCCTGGCGCTAACATTGTCCTCAGTATAGTTACTATGGTCAAAGGCCGGTCAGACGTAGTTTTTGTTGATGTTGTGCACATAAAAGTGCACATGCGCTCATCAGTAACGTCTCTTACAATCACGGCTCCGTTACCAAATGGTTCAAATGGCTCTAAGCACTATGGGACTTAACATCTGAGCTCATCAGTCCCCTAGACATAGAACGACTTAAACCTAACTAACCTAAGGACATCACACACATCCATGCCCGAGGCAGGATTCGAACCTGCGACCGTAGCAGCAGCGCGGTTCCGGACTGAAGCGCCTAGAACCGCTCGGACACAGGCCGGCGCTCCGTTATCACTGTCCCGTACACAGTTTCAAAACAGTATAAAATTCACGTTGTCTCGCCCATTGTGAAATCACAGTCCGTTCACTTTTTGCATGAGTGCCCCAATCGCGAATTTACCGTTCTGGCGGGAAACTGTACCACACCTAACAAACAGTTTAAAACTCTGTATGGCGGCAGTTACTCGTGCGGCAACTCATTAACTTAAACAGAAGATAATAATTTCAAAGTACACCACGACAATCACAATCCATTCGTGTAGGCATTGTCACTACTGTTTATTCTACTCAATGAAGCTCACAATATTCACAGTCTAAATTTTTGCCTCATAACGTCCATATCTAAATATTTGCTGTACCGTCACCGAAAAATAAGAACGCGATCATAAATTTTAGATTACTTCTGTCTAGGACGATTGCATAATGCATGCGCGCACGCCACAACGCCCACACCCACTCTGTGTCAGTATTCAGCTGACACCTATCGACATTGCTCTCGCATCACAGTTCATATTACGGTGCATATTACATTACAGTGCAAATTACAACTGGTTTCATACAGCGAATTTTACGAAAGCATAATAAAGACGATCAACCATGCATTCATACTTTTGCATACTTAATTAAAAGAGATTAATGTACCAACACTAATAAAGCAAAAAGCAAAACAGCTACATTTCTTGCTGTAGAACAAAATAAATATTCTAAACCATCAGACATAAGAACACAGAGTAAATTAAGGAAAAGAACAGAAAGAAGAGAAAGAAAGAAATAATTATCTCTCGGAATTATGAATATTTCCACACACTGAAAGTCCCAGTTGGCTTTCGTTCTACACCAAGCAAGTCTCTGTTGTCCGTGGTACAGTGTCAGCTATAAGCAACACATGGCAACTCGAAATCTCAAACCCGCTTCCAGTAATCTGTTCTCAACAGTTCATGGTGAAACAGTGTTTGTGGATATTGCGAATGTAAGCAGTTATCCTTGTCCATTACATTGTTGTGGCAGCTTCTGATAGTGAATGTATCAGGATGAATAAATGTAGCGGGAAGAGACCAAATGTATTGGGTGGGTGCCAGGGCGTGCCATATTAAAACTCAGCGAGAACTTTCCAAATGATTTATTTGCTTCCACTACAGTGCTCCATTCACCTCAGTCTGCATCACAGGGCCCCTCAATGCTGTGTCCTGCTGGCCTTGGCTGGCCCGCTGAGTTCTGATGATGTCAGGATCGCTGCGCCAGCAACCGAATCAGTGGCCCCACCATCCCCGATGACTCCGCGCTGCTCCGCCGGGAGCCGTAGGTCGGCCCCGCTGCTGCTTCTTCCATGGTGGCGTAACCTGGAACACGGCGGCAACGACCGCCCCCGATCCGGCGTCCGAATCTGTGGCCCTCGCCTTGGAAGTCTCTAGTGTGTGTCGGGAGCCGAGGCGACTGCCTGCGGTAGCGAGCCAAAGAGTGGCCCGCCGCTGCCTGTGGACCCCGTGTCGGCCTCAGAGGGTTGAACCAATGACCCGCCGAGGACTGGGACGCTGTCGCCCGATCTGTTGCTGCGTGTAGCCCGGCGGTGTGACAAGCCTCGCCGTACAGAAGAGCTGCCAAATCTGAATGAATCTCGTTAGAAAATGACACCTACTTTTAATCAGCTGTGCGCCTCTGTTTTGAAAAGTGCGCCGCTTGACATCGTGTATGCATAACAGGTTGGCCAGTGGCCCTCTTCTGCTTGTGACGTGCGCCATGGGAACTGCTGTGTGCGCCCTCTCCGGTAGTTCTACGCCCCTGTGGCCTCTATTTGCATTCGCACATGCTGGTATGCGTAACTTACTGCAATCGGGCACGCACCTGGCTGTAACTTGTACTCCGAATATAGCACAAAACTAACTTTCCCTATCCTAGACGGTGGTGCCACTACAACATAAAGCCAGTCGAATATCTCACTTGCTTCTCGTGATGCAGAGCTTCTGGCATGCACAGCCTTCTCTTTGGCCATATCGTTGTCGCCTACACGTCTCTACGCATTACAGCTAACTGTCTGTCCGATCTATTGGTGCACTGCTCTCATATCCCTCATACCAATTACAACATGCCTTCTTCCTTTGCGTATTATCATATGGTTCTTTTAATTTTGTCCGTTCACTATTTTTATTTGGCATGATCATACAGATTTTCTTTCTCTGGTTCAAGGAGAGGAATATGATAATTTTTAGGTCGTTGTGCATAGGCTTCAGCTATCAAAAATCTTTATGTGGATTAATAATGTAGAAAAGACACTGAATGCATTTCAGTGATTATCCTCAGTGAATTATATTTGGGTTCTTTGGACTGCCTTTTTCTGTTTACCGATACATGGTTCAACACTTATATGACATCTTCTGCGTGACTCTATTTAACAGATTATGCAAAATACACGGTTTTTATTCTATCTTAGGCCTAAAGACTTTAATGTAAGCTATTTTTGTTTTATTTTGATAGTTCACATGAAATTAAGTTAAGCTAAGAAAAGTGGGATTGTACACGTTAGCTAGCATTTGTAGTTCTTTACTGTTTGAGAATATTTCATCTACAAAGTAATGGTAAGAATTTGCTTGAAGAGTTATTGTATGTTTTAAATACATTCTCCCATTAATAGTAGTAGTATTAGTGTTTTTCGTCCTGTTGTCCGTCCTTAGCGTGTTTTCTTTTCTACTCGTAATTAAGTGCACTGTTTTCCACAGCTTTCAGAATTTTCATGGAAAGTGCGAATTTTAAGAGTAAATGTCCACTATGTGATCAAAAGTATCCTGACACCCCCAAAAACATATGTTTTACATATTATGTGCGTGGTGCTGCCACTTACACCCAGGTACTCCATATCAGAGACCTCAATAATCATTAGACATCGTGAGAGACCAGAATGAGACGCGTCGCGGAACTCACGGACTTCGAACGTGGTCAGGTGATTGAGAGTCATTTGTGTCATACGTCAGTACGCGAGATTTCCGTACTCCTAAACATCCGTAGGTCCACTGTTTACGATGTGATAGTGAAGAGGAAACGTGAAGGGACACGCACACCACAAAAGCGTACAGACCAACCTCGTCTGTTGACTGACAGAGACCGCCGACAGTTGAAGAGGGTCGTAATGGTTCAAATGGCTCTGAGCGCTATGGGACTTAACTTCTGAGGTCATCAGTCCCCTAGAACGGAGAACGACTTAAACCTAACTAACCTAAGGACATCACACACAACCATGCCCGAGGCAGGATTCGAACCTGCAACAGTAGCGGTCGCGCGGTTCCAGACTGTAGCCCCTAGAACCGCTAGGGTCGTAATGTGTAATAGGCAGACATCTATCCTGACCATCACACAGGGATTCCAAACTACATCAGGATACACTGCAAGTACTATGACAGTTAGATGGGAGATGAGAAAACTAGGATTTCATGGTCGAGCGGCTGCTCATAAGCCACACATCACGGAAGTAAATGCCAAACGACGCCTCGCTTGTTGTAAGGAGCGTAAACATTGGACGATTCAACAGTGGAAAAAACGTTAAGTGGAGTGACGAATCACGGTACATGACGCGACGATCCGATGGTAGGTTGTGGGTATGGTGAATGCCCGGTGAACGTCCTCTGCCAGCGTGTGTAGAGCAAAAAGCAAAGTTCGGAGGCAGTGGAGTTAGTATTGTCGTGTTTTTCATGGAGGGTGATCGCACCCCTTGTTGTTTTGCGTGGCACTATCACTACAGGCCTACGTTGATGTTTTTACCACCTCCTTGTTTCCCAATGTTTAAAAGCAATTCGGGGATGGCGATTTCATCTTCCAACACGATCGAGCACCTGTTCATAATGCATGGCCTGTGGCAGAGTGGTAACACGACAATAACATCCTTGTAATAGGCTGGCCTGCACAGAGTCCTGACCTGAATCCTATAGAATACCTTTGGGACGTTTTGGAACGCCGAAATCATGCCAGGACTCACCAACCGACATCGATACCTCGCCTCAGTGCAGCACTCTGTGAAGAATGGGCTGCCATTCCCCAAAACAACTTCCAGCAACTTCCAGCAACTTCCTACGAGAGTGGAAGCTGTCATTAAGGCTAAGGGTGGACCAACACCATACTGAATTCTGGTATTACTGATGGAGGGCGCCACGAACTTGTAAGTCATTTTCTGGCAGGTGTCCGGATACTTTTGATCACATAGAGTATCTTTCCATACTCATAGAGAGATGGTATATTATTGTCACCAGACAACTGTTCATCGTTTTGTTTCTTTTCAGTGTGACACTAATTTTGAATGTTTGGATGAGGGTTTGTGTTATGTCTGCAGGGGAGAAACATACTTGATGTGTATGTGAGTGAGTCAGTGAGTGAGAGAGAGAGAGAGAGAGAGAGAGAGAGAGAGAGAGAGAGAGAGAGAGAAGAGAGAAAGTGTTAAGGGGGAAGGTAGAGTGGGTGAGCAGTAGATGTTCTTGGATAATCAGGGACGTCTGATATAATATATTGTCTTTATGGAAGTTTTTTTTGTATAAATCCTTTAGTGTTTCAAAGAGTGTTTTCTTGTATAGTATTGTGTCTTTGTTCCGAAAGTCCCTTTCCTGTGTTAGTGATTTTGTATGTGGTAGCTGAGTACCATGGGATGATTCTGAATATTACTTCACCTGAGGATTGTGAGATCAGTTTCAATATGATTTCGGTGCGGCTTCCTCTAAGAGACGACCTGCTCAAATGGAGTGTAAGCTGTCAATTTTTAAGGCTATGAGATGCATGAAGTTCCTGCTTGTTTGATTTATGTAGACAATTTAGGATGCTCTCCACTCTGTGATTGTTTTTGTTGCTGTATGTTAATATGTGCCTTGCAGTAATCCTCGTATGATGTTTTTATTCCTCTTGCTTTTCTGTTTGTCGTATGTTGGTATTCCTAGCTCTTTGTTATGGCTGGCAGTTAACCATGACAAGTTCTTTCTTCATTTGCTTTTCTATTTTGTTACTTTCTTTATTGTTCATGTATTGTACCTAATGTCTCTGGCTATCTCGTGTACTGTGTTCAGTTCCTGTGTACAACTAAGATTGAAGAGTGGGATCGTGTAAGTCTGTATATATGTATCAAAAACTTGAATGTTTGCGTGTTAGCGGATATGTAGACTGTTTGTGACTCGTAGTGCTTGTTGTTTGCTGTTGGTTATGTATCTTTTGACGTCTGGGAAACTTATTTTATGTCTGATTCTATATTAGCAGTGAATTTAATTTTATGGTGACCTGTGTTTAATTCAGTGTGTATCTGAGTATACTATGTTTCTCTCTCTCTCTCACACACACACACACTTGGCTCTAAGCACTGTGGGACTTAACATCTGAGGTCATCAGTCCTCTAGAACTTAGAACTACTTAAACCTAACTAACCTAAGGACATCACACATATCCACGCCCGAGGCAGGATTCGAATCTGCGACCGTAGCGGTTGCGCGGTTCCAGACTGTAGCGCTTAGAACCGCTCAGCCACTCCGGCCGGCTACTATGTTTCTATTTCGTCTCCCAAGCAAGTGATATCATCTACATAGTGATGCCAGTATGTAACCATACGTTGATTTGGGTGTAAAATTACATTGAATATTTTGCTTCGGGTGTTTTGAGAAAGACTTTGGCAAGTGGCCATTTATGGGTGAGACCATTGATAGGCCGTCTTTTTGTGAATGGAACACCTTACTGAAAATGAAATAGTTCTCTCCTCTTACAAGCCTTAGAATAGCAGTAGTTTCTTCCATGATTGCATCTATTGTTTCCTTTGCTTCTTCAGTTCTTCTTTGGTAACACTGAATGTTGCTCCTAATAGCAACATGTGATGTTAGGGAGATAAGGTTTAGTGCCACTGGTATATTTATACCTTTTATCTTTTCTATCAGTTCATTGGTATTTCATAGGTTCTTAATGTTTCTGAAAGCGTCAGTTTGTGTAGTAGTGAATGATTGCATCTAGCTAGGCGCTAAATGCATTTTGATGATGACTACTGTTCTAATTGGAATGTTGCGATTGTGTATTTTTGTTACAGAATTTAGGCTGAATGCTTTGGGATTCTTTTGTGCCGTGTATTGTGCTTGAATATTTCTGATAGTAACTGCAAATGTTTTTATAAGTTCCTGTATATTTCTTTGGCACCTGATGGGGGGAACACTGACCAGTATACCGATATTGTTTTCATCTAGCTATTCTTTTGATCAGATATAAACTCTGTTTCTATATACACGCTAGAGCATTCCTTATCTGCTTTGGTGAAGATTTACTAATGCTCTTGTTATTTCTTCTTCATGTTTTGGGAAACTTCTCGGGATGCTGTTTTTATTTTAGAGCTGTTTTTGGAGTTAGTTTACTGTGATTATTTGACCTGTCTCTTCTGCTACCAGGTCCATTGTTATAGTGGCAATAAAATTTGAGTTTCCCAGTTTTTCTTGTTGCTTTATTATGTATTTTATTCTGTAATCAGGTTTTCTATAAATTTGTGAGACGTATTTTTGTTTGTTTTGCTTTTAGGACCCTTTTCGAGAAAGTGTCTTTCTTGTTTTGGTAATATTACACCGGTGTGCCAAAAATAAGGATGAAAGTAGCTTTCTTATGATTCGTTACTGCCAAATAACGAAGCTCTATGTAAACTGGACCGCACATATAAAGAACTACTAAGGTATAGAACAGAAAGTAACTGAAAGAAATGCGCATGTGATGATGAAAAATGACACTTTATTCACAGGCAATGATTACACTGCAATCACTCTGATCCATGATGATCTCTGGACATTACAAGTGGCGGTACATAATTCTTTATAGGATGTGTGATCATCACAAATGGCAATGCATATTTTGCGTCGCGTTACCATGTTGAGCTCTTCCAAAACTGCGCTCCTTTCCTCCACCAGTACAACTGACAACTGCTGGTTTGCCTTTCGAGCCGGTGGACATATTGCAGTATATCTCCCCAATGCCTCCCACACTTGCTTAATGGGATTTAAGCTAGGGGAGTGGGCAGGCTAGTCAATTTGCTGAACATCGTCTCATTCCAAGAGCTTTTCAACTAGAGCTATGATCATGTTTGACAATGTTCTAGGGTGCATTATGCGTTCCCACTTCTCACCATATGAAAGTATGCATAGAATTGTCGAACACAGTCGTTTTGATTGTCCAGGAGTTACGGTATGGCGTGGTGTAGTACTGCATCGGTATACTGACCACCAAACCTTTGAAAATGGTGCACGCAATGGTCTACCTTATTTTGACACTGTGCTACACTCCTATGTACATCTTTTCGGAAATACATTTGACCCTAACTTCATTTTTGTGGATCACAAAGCGTGACTATATTAAACAATGCAATCCCTCTTATCTGTATAACTCCCGTATCAAAGTAAATGCAATTGTGTTTTAGTTAAACCAAATCTGCGTTCACTGACTTCTGACCAAGTTTCAACGAAACAATTTCGTAGTGCTACGCTCAAAAATTCAATATTCATGTTACATTCTCCACTGTGACAGAAAAAATAATTATATTTATATTATAAAAGTAAGTGTACAATGTGCTTGCCGCTAAAACTCAGAATGAGCCCCGGTACGATAAAGGAAGTTGTATGATGTGGTAGCCCTCTTTCCCTCATACATGAAGAAGGTTTCCGCTTTTACGTGAATGGCGTACTTTTGATGATATAAAGGCTGGGAACTTTCGTCCTCTGGAACATTCCAGAACATTCGAGAGAATTTGAGAACATTCCAGAACATTCGAGAGTATTTGGGAGCATCCCAAAACATTCCAAAATGTTCAGAAATGTTCCACAATGATAGGGGAGTTCTAGAAAATTCGAGAATAGTCTGAAACATTCAGGAAAGTTCCAATTGTGGAACATTCTAAAATACTCTAGAATGTTGTATAATGTTCTGGAACATTGTGGACCATCCGATGCCTCTTTGGTATGTTCTGGAATTCGCCACAGGTGGGGCTACCTATTGGTGGGGGTATATGAAGCAAGACCCGTCGTGTGTTCGAACGTCAGTTCCTATAACAGTGACGAAGGGAGAACCGAAAAAAGTAATGCAGTGATTGAATAAAAACAAACAGCGAAGTGTGATAGTCAGAGCGATCAGTGAAAGAATATAAATCGAAAATAAAGTGTGGAATATGTGTGAAGTGCACTTAGTGTATTTGTTAATGAAAGGTTCATTTGATTTATATTTTAGACAATGCCCAAACGTAAAAGAAGAGGAGATCCTTGTAGTTCTGAAGAAAACGGCGAAAACAAAAATAACAGCGAAGAAAAGAACAGACGAAGAGCGCGAATCACGTTTAAGATCTCAACGAACGAAAATGAGCACAGTGAAAAGCAGAGAAACCGAAGAACAACGAAATGAACTGACTGAAGAATCAAGAAATCTTACAATAAAAGACTGCGAATTCAAGCTAGCCATGAAAATGTCACCCTACGAGAAGCGTGGGCGAGAACGAGTCCACAGTACAACGTAACAAATGAAGCATTCCACTTCGACCCGACGAAAGAATATAACAAACACAAACACGTGGCAGTCGGATAAATGGATGACATCTGCCAATATTTCAACGCGAAAAAATTCGGTGGAGTTACATAAGGATTCCCTTGCATGAATGGAAAAATTCGATTACTACGACTGGAAGCTCCTACGCAAGAATTTTTATGGTACATGACGGGGGAAACTCCAGAATCAAATCACTTGCCTCAAAGTATAATACTGTACAATGTCTACTTCCAAATAAGTTTTCTCGGTGTCACTTGGACCAAATAACAGAAATCGATTGTGTTTTCCATCCAAGGACAGATCTGTCTATCTATCATTGCTACCTCTGTCCAACGGAGACCATAAATTTCTGCAAGTGTATTCCATCGGAAATGTGGAAACAGAAATTGATCAACGATGCACAAATATCAGTGGATTGAGAGGAGACGTATTTCGAGATGTACAGAGGATCTTACAGGAACACAATCAACTGATAGTCAAAACAGCACTAGACCTAATGATTTCTGGTGAATATGAAGTTATCATTCGAGCCGACAAAAGACAACACGGAGAACACAAAGTTCGGTTTAATGCGCATCAAATAGACGAAGTCGCCATCGTAATTGTGGCGCCATGTCACGGACTGCGCGGCCCCTCCCGCAGGAAGTTCGAGTCCTCCCTCCGGCATGGATGTGTGTCTTGTTGTTCTTAGCGTAGGTTAGTTTCAGCTAGTTTAAGTAGTGTGTAAGTCTAGGCACAAATGACCTAAGTAGTTTGGTCCCATATGAATTCACACACACGTTATCGTGGACAATGAAACACAAGCTGTGACTTAACTGTACCACGAAGGAGAGATGGTCTAAAACGCACTATAGAGAGACACCATTCACATGATGACCTCCATTATCCATTGATATACCTGCACGGAGACGACGGACATCATTTTAATGTGAAATAAATCGAACCTGAAACATGAATTAAAGTAAAAAAAAAAAAAAAACAAAAAAAAAAACAGAAAAGTCACTTCTGAGGAGTTTTATGATTACCGCTTAGTAGGTACAGTGACGTTCTCAACGCTCGCCGTTTATTCCACCGTTTCCTGGTAGATACGTATGCAAAAAGAGAAGCGGAATGAATGCTTTACATACGAATGAACTAGAAGAAACTACGCACTGAACAGTACATCCACCTTAGAGACGCAATCATACATGACGGAAACACTGACGACATTGGAACGATGGTCATGTTACCCTCACCATACATAGGGAGTGCGAGACACTTGTACGAATACAATCAAGATGCCATGGCCTATATATGGAAACATGGACGACCTGACCTCTTCTTAACATCCACATGCAACCCGTCGTGGCCACGAATCAAAGCACAACTAAGATACGGACACGCCTCCTTGCTTCAACACGACATAACGGCCCGTGTTTTCCTATGAAAACTAATGAGATTTGTTGAAGTCGTCACAAAATACTACGTCTTTAGAACCGATAATTGCTGGATGTACACAATGGAATGACACAAACTAGCACAGCCTCACTCTCACAATCATCCAAGCTGAATTTCCCAATCCACAGGAGGATCAGGAACTGTATGACATAGTAGTGAAGAACTTGACTCACCGACTATGTAGGCCATTAAACTCCAATTTGCCATGTGTGAGTGATGGAAAATGTACAAAAAAATACCCAAAACCATATTTGCACGACACACAAACCGGAACTGATGGCTATCCCAAATATAGGAGACGATCACCCAAAAACTGTGGCTTCACAGCAATACGAGGCAGCAACTAATTGGAAATGTATGGGTAATACCATGGGTAATGCCATATAACGCACTACTTTCCAAAATGTTCCAAGCACACATAAAAGTATAGTACTGCAATTCAGTGAAATACATCAAATATATCTCTAAGTATGTGAAATAGTTAGTATTTCAAATAGCCAAAGGCAGCGAACAACTAAATAGAAACGACGAGATCCTCATGTATAAAATGGGAATATACATCAACAGTAACGAACAGCGTGGCGGATTTTCGGTTTTCCTATAGATGAACGCGAACCAACTGTGCAGCACCTAGCAGTACAATTGGAGTATGGGCAGAGTTTACTTCACAAAAGACCTCGCCAGAAAAGCTTCAAGCGAACTACCTCAAAACCCAACATTAACAGTTTTTCATCAACTGTGCCAAACGGATCCATTCGCAAATATATTACTATATGTCGACGTCCTTGCCTATTATACGTGGAACACAACAAGAAAAATCTTTCAGCGACGAAAACAAGGAGTTCCAGGAGATCATCATCCAGGAATCATGAAAACTGGCGCACAAGGTCAAGTATACACTGTACATCCGAACAACGCCGAATGTTTCTATCTACGGATGTTGCCACACACAATACGGGAATCAATAAGTTTCAGAGATCTCAAGATTATTGACGGTTACCAATTCCAGACGCACAGAGAAGCATGCCAACACTTAGGAATTGTGGAAAACGACAACCACTGGGAATTAACACTACACGAAGCCTCACTCACATCCTCAGTTAAACGAATGAGAGACTTATTCGCCAGAATTCTAACAACACGTGTCCAAAACAACAATGGGACTCTTTTGAAGAGAGTATGAGTGATGACATACTGTACGAAATACGACAAGCTCATCGAATTCTACGACGACATCTTCAATGAAACACTCAGTACCCTAGAAGATAAATATTTAGGAATAAACACCCAGACCTCAGTACAAGTTGGCATGCAAGCACTACGAAAAGATGCTACGAGTGTGCTAAACTTCTAAATTACAAAGGAAGAAAGCTACAACATTAACGAACTGCTCCAATACATTGCTCACAAGAAATAACTCCTCAATGAAAATCAAATGGGAGTTTGCAGCGTTATCATGGACCGGATCGACAACAACACTTGCGGAATTATTTACTTGGACGCACCAGGTGGCACCGGGAAAACGTTTCCTAATAAGTCTATTGCTGGCAGAAACATATGCTAAACAACACTGGCGTCATTCAGCGTAACAACCACACTTATGTAAGGAGGACAAACTGCCCTACAACTATTGTTCAATAAAGCCGAAGAACAATTTCCGGTATGCACAATCTCAAAAGCATCTGGACGTGGTGAACTTCTAAAACAAGCTAAAATTATCTTCTGGGGTGAATGCACAATGGCACATAAAAAATCACCTGAAGCCATAACATCAATACACTTGCGAGGAAACTCAAAAGTGATGTGAGGAACTCTACTCATACTCTCAGGGGATTTTCGACAAACACCTCCAGCTATCCGCAAGTCAACACCAGGAGACGAGATTAGTGTTTGCTTACGAAAATCACATCTTTGACCACATATACAAATAATGCGACTACCAGAAAAATGAGAGTTGAACGATCGAAGGACGAAACAACAGCACATTTTGCTCAATAAATTTTACAAGTAGGCCACGTACATATCTGGTGTCGGTGTGCCTTCGTCATTGGCAGCGTTCATTTCCGGTATCGGCTTCCAGGACACTGCTCGAGTTTTACAGCAGAGTTCTTCCCCTCTATCAGGCTACACAGTACATCCGCGACGCAGGCTTCCTGATTATGTCACATGCTCCCAATCTCTCAGTGCCCTTCAGAGCCTCTGTGCACTGCACATCGTCCATCCCTTAGTGCAACGGGTCCTATAAAACTTCCACTTGCTCGCTGTTGAGGAAGCCACCGTGACGCTCACGTGGTTTCCTGGCCACGTCGGAAGCTGCTGACGCTGCTGGAAAGGCTACAGCCCTCCTACCACGACCTACTAGTTCTTCCATTCCTTTGGGTGCTCTCAGTGTTGCCGTCTGTCGGCAGGTGGTGCCACTTTGGCATCACCGGCGGTGTTCTCTTCATGGGAACAAGCTCTGTGGTACTAAACTTCTCGCAGTAGCTTGGCCAACTTCCTTTCGGCCTTCTCGTCGCGAGGAGATAATTTTAGCTAGGTTGCGTATTGGGCACTGTCATCTTAACCATCAGTATTTGTTATGTGGTAATCCCCCACCACTTTGTGCCCGTTGTCATTAACGGTTCGCCATTTGCTGACCCAATGCCCCTTTTTCAACCGCTTTCCTTCCGGTGTATGTTTGTCGTCTCAGCTATCGGTGGTTTTACCGAACGACATGTGGGCTGTCGCCTCCGTCTTACTCTTTATCCGTCGTAGAAATATGGCGAAGAACATTTAAACTTTGGTTTGGAAACCCCGCCGTCAGTATGGCGTATTTTGGTCGACCTTTCTCCAACGGTAAGTCCTTGGTCCGTTTTTAGCTCTTCCGTTGCGTCGATTGGGGTCAAGGTATAAACGCTTTTAACTTCTTTTATTTCTAGATTTTTTAAGGTTATAACATTTGTGCTTATGACCTCAGCTGTTTCTGCCCCTAAAACAAATCAAAACAAGTATACCACAGAAGGACATCCAAAAACTCTATCAAACAGTGTCAAGCTGAATATCTGGTTTCGTAAAAGCCAGAGATGGACCAACGCGGTTTTGACTTCCTCAGTTCGTGAAGTTCTTTTCTTGAATAAGTCATCCAAGTTTTCTGAATTTGTAATCATTTTTAAGTGCATGTTCATTACATCTATCGATTTTCACCCTATACAGATAATTCCTTCGTAGTACGTCGATTTTTTAGAGTGTAATGAACTAAAAGTAATCATTAAGATCTTTCATTGTCTATTGCACATTGACTTCATACTGAGCCTTTTGTTCTGTATCCCCCATCCACAATTATGTAAATTTTCTCATATTACTCATCGTCAAAAACAGGAGAAAGAAAGACTATATGGTCATAAACTATAAAAACGTTTTAAAAGACAGAATTAGAAGAACCATGTAATAATACACAAAAATGAAGAAATCTTAGGAAATGACGACTGTGACAGGACCTGAAATTGCGTCAGTAACAATATCAGTTTATATGACCTAACTTTTAGTTATTTGAAATGGACACACTTTTCAACTAATTAAAATATGATTGTAGGTTTTGCTACGTTAACAAAAAACGCAGACAAGATTAAATGAAGAAAAGAATAATGAAAGGAATTACCTCCTCTGTTATATATTCAACACATATTCTGCAAAATGTTTCTTTTTGTTATAAACTGTACAATGGTGTCTTCACTAAAGTTTATCTATAGAAGTTTTGCTGGTAAAAAGTATAAATAGTATGTAAAGAATTTTGTTATTTGTTGATACTGCTATTATTGGGATTTTTAACGCAACGTAATATCTCGCATGTAAGCTGTATTGCTGTGCATACTGCTACCAAACTGATTTTGTGTTTTGTCAGTATTAGGAACTATCTGGAGTAGATGGCTTCGCTCAGGGAGTTGATGTGAGATTGTGTGGTAGTTGGAATAAAAGGTTAAACTTTAAAGTATAAGAGCTACAAAAATTTATTGGAATGACTTACAATACTTGTCAAAGTATAAGAGGTAAAAATAAATTACTGAAAACATATTACAACTATTTACAGTACTGGTTTTTAAACATTTTTCATTTTGCTATCTGCGGTACATATTTACAAATTTTTCGAATTTTTAGCTCGGGAGCAAGCTACGTATAGTTCATCGTGAGAGAAGCAGGTGTCTTTGAGATTGATGCAGCAATATTTTAAAGATTGTTCTTGCTCTTTGTTAATTATGAGACTGTAGGATAATCTGATTGGAAACTGAAGTCTTTTAAATTGGAATGGCAGTACAGCAGAGGTCAGTGGTATTCTGTGGATAAATAGTGTGGTAACTGGAATGAAAGGATAAACTTTAAAGTATAAGAGCTAAAGAACATGTATTGGAACTATTTATAATACTTGTTAAAGTATAAGATTTAAAATAAATTATTGAAAACATATTCCAACTATTTACAGTACTGGTTTTTAAACATTTTTCATTTTGTTATCCGGAGTATATAGTTACTTTCATGTCGTAAGTTCGGCTTCGATAATGTTCTTCGATACCTGTTTGACGATCATTCATGTTTGATAACAGTTTTCGTGAGCTGATATTTCTAGGTAGTATGATCGTAGATCCAGTTTTAAGTCGAAGGTATTGAAATGGCATTCCCAGTACTTGCAAAGAGTTTAGAAATTATGTAGGGAAGTTCGCACTTCTTGAACGTTTACCATTCTGTAAATCGATTTTTATATCCTCTCTTCACAGGGGATTTTCTTTTGAGTATTAAAGTTGATATCGTCTATAATACTATTTTTCGATGCCAAAATAGCTCTTTCAAATAGGCAGTACAGATTGACATTGTTGTGAACAATGTTTGTGTAAATCTGGTCGATGAGTTTATTTTCAGCAGTGGCTTTGTTGGAGAAATCACCGTTGAGTTCAACGAGGCTTGTAGTCTGATGCTATCGCTAAGTTACATGCCACGGTCTAGAAACTTGCAGCGGTATATCGAATCCGGAGTAGTGTCCTTGTGTAGCGAATGGAGTCGGATGAACACGGGCAACCGCACGAAGCCAAGGAGGTGAAGGGTTCACATCCATCGGTGGTGGTGGTTGTTAGGATGTTTAAGGGGGACTAAACAGTCATCCATCGGGAACATGGAGATATCGTGAGGTTAACCTGCCGGAGCAGTAGCCGAAAGCGAACGCCCGGACTTAACAGAAAAGATGGGCTTGCCTCACACTGGCGATCAAGGAAGGCATCGAAATAGAAGGCATAGGATGGGTGGCTGGGCACGACAGACAAACGGCATGCGTATCCACTGATGAGGACATCACGACGGTATAACAGCGGTAGCTCAGCGACTTCTGCATAGAGACTCTCAACCGGGCTAGCATAAAAGGCGCCAGTGGCCAAACGTATTTCACGATGGTAGATTGTGCTAAGAAGGTGTGCAGTAGATGGACGTGCAGAGGAATCAACGAAACACCCATAGCTTAGTTTCCAGCGGACAAGAGATCAGTACAAACAGAGGAGAGAAGTATCTTCTGCTCCCCAGGAAATGCCGCTGAGGACACGTAGGGCATTGAGGGACCGGATACAGCGTGTTGCCAGGTAAGACACGTGGGATCACTATCAAGTATGAGCCCCAGGAAGAACAGAAAGAGCAACAGGTCCAAGGTTTAAAGACGGTCGAAGACACCCGTTGCGCCACCAGAAAATCATACAGAAGGTTATGTCAGTGGAAAAACGATTGCCACTGTCGACGGTTCATAAATAAAGACGATGGCGACATTGCTGAAGACACCATTCAAGGAGAGAAGTCCGTGGAGAACGGCGACATATGGCAAAGTCGTCGACGAAAATCTAGCCGGAAGTGCCTATAGGGAGACAGTTTATAACAGAGTCAATGGCTACATCGAAAAAGATATGATTGTCGGCAGGACAAACTCAGCAAACAGGAAAGTCAAAACAACCTTTGGTGACATTAAAAGCAACGGTGGTAACATTAGAAGTGCAACGGGAATTCCACTGTTAAATGCAGAGGAGAGAGCAGATAGGTGGAAAGATTACATTGAAAGCCTCTATGAGGGTGAAGATTTGCCTGATGTGATAGAAGAAGAAACAGGAGTCGATTTAGAAGAGATAGGGGATCCAGTATTATAATCGGAATTTAAAAGAGCTTTGGAGGACTTACGGTCAAATAAGGCAGAAGGGATAGATAACATTCAAAATGGCTCTGAGCACTATGGGACTTAACATCTATGGTCATCAGTCCCCTAGAACTTAGAACTACTTAAACCTAACTAACCTAAGGACATCACACAACACCCAGCCATCACGAGGCAGAGAAAATCCCTGACCGCGCCGGGAATCGAACCCGGGAACCCGGGCGTGGGACACGAGAACGCTACCGCACGACCACCAGATGCGGGCAGATAACATTCCATCAGAATTTCTAAAATCATTGGGGGAAGTGGCAACAAAACGACTATTCACGTTGGTGTGTAGAATATATGAGTCTGGCGACATACCATCTGACTTTCGCAAAAGCATCATCCACACAATTCCGAAGACGGCAAGAGCTGACAAGTGCGAGAATTATCGCACAATCAGCTTAACAGCTCATGCATCGAAGCTGCTTACAAGAATAATATACAGAAGAATGGAAAAGAAAATTGAGAATGCGCTAGGTGACGATCAGTTTGGCTTTAGGAAAAGTAAAGGGACGAGAGAGGCAATTCTGACGTTACGGCTAATAATGGAAGCAAGGCTAAAGAAAAATCAAGACACTTTCATAGGATTTGTCGACCTGGTAAAAGTGTTCGACGGTATAAAATGGTTCAAGCTGTTCGAGATTCTGAAAAAAGTAGGGGTAAGCTATAGGGAGAGACGGATCATATACAATACGTACAACAACCAAGAGGGAATAATAAGAGTGGACGATCAAGAACGAAGTGCTCGTATTAAGAATGGTGTAAGACAAGGCTGTAGTCTTTCGCCCCTAGTCTTCAATCTGTACATCGAGGAAGGAATGATGGAAATAAAAGAAAGGTTCAGGAGTGGAATTAAAATACAAGGTGAAAGGATATCAATGATACGATTCGCTGATGACATTGCTATCCTGAGTGAAAGTGAAGAAGAATTAAATGATCTGCTGAACAGAATGAACAGTCTAATGAGTACACAGTATGGTTTGAGAGTAAATCGGAGAAAGGCGAAGGTAATGAGAAGTAGTAGAAATGAGAACCGCGAGAAACTTGACATCAGGATTGATGGTCACAAAGCAATGAAGTTAAGGAATTCTGCTACCTAGGCAGTAAAATAACCAATGACGGACGGAACAAGGAGGACATCAAAAGCAGACTCGCTATGGCAAAAAAGGCATTTCTGGCCAAGAGAAGTCTACTGATATCAAATACCGGTATCAAATACCGGCCTTAATTTGAGGAAGAAATTTCTGAGTATGTACGTCTGGAGTACAGCATTGTATGGTAGTGAAACATGGACTTTGGGAAAACCGGAACAGAAGAGAATCGAAGCATTTGAGATGTGGTGCTACAGACGAATGTTGAAAATTAGGTGGACTGATAAGGTAAGGTATGAGGAGGTTCTACGCAGAATCGGAGAGGAAAGGAATATGTGGAAAACACTGATAAGGAGACGAGACAGGATGATAGGACATCTGCTAAGACATGAGGGAATGACTTCCATGGTACTAGAGGGAGCTGTAGAGGGCAAAAACTGTAGAGGAAGACAGATTGGAATACGTCAAGCAAATAATTGAGGACGTAGGTTGCAAGTGCTACTCTGAGATGAAGAGGTTAGCACAGGAAAGGAAATCGTGGCGGGCCGCATCAAACCAGTCAGTAGACTGATGACCAAAAAAAAAAAAACATCGTCAAGTAGCGGCACCGCTCCCATTCAGATGTCGAGCGATTCGCCGATTACTTCAGCCGGTCCTTTGAACCCAACTACACGTCCTCTCTCAGATGCTGACGTCTGTGTATATGGTTCACGCGCTTGTCTCTGAGGCTTAGTTACTGTCCAACTGAGTACATGGATTGAAATTCACGAAGACTTTATCCTGGTATCGACATTCCCCCTGCTTACTACCCATGACAGCCGCGCGATAAATTTCTGCTACTGTGACGCACATTCATTCATGGTCCGCCAAAGGTAGCATTTTCATTCAATACATGTGTGAATATCATTTTGTGATCAGTTTGCACATGCAAAATTGTTCAAAGCTGCGTAGTTTCCTTTTCTGCATATAGGCCACATTGCCTCACAGGTATGCGAAAGGATAATAACACTTTGCTGTTCGCACGTCTCGTCCAAATTAATTCGCTTGGCGCCGGCAGCGCTAATACGGATTACTTGGCTTCTCACCGCCCGTTCTTGACATTATCGAGAGATTATAAATTGTTACGTTTTACTAATCTCATCTTTGGTTCTCATAAGTTCTCATCCCTGTTCCCCTACTTTCATGAATTTTTGAAGATATACAAACGTCAATAAATACAAAAATTGTTGTTTCATATATTTCTTTATTTGCATTGTCTTTGGTACTTAATATTTCTCTTTCATCTGATATGCAGCAAACCAGTCTCCTAGATGTAACGCTACTCCACAACACTTGCACACTAAGTTTATTGTTCTTTTTTTGTTTTTGTAACATACATGGCAGTTTCTTCGTTTCCGTTTATTAGTTTCGGAAATAGGTAAGCCTATTAGTTGTTGTTGCTTTACGTGACCGGAAAGTCTGTCAACCGGGTAATGATGAGTCGTAAGCGATGTAGTGGTAATCACCAAGTTTTGCTCAGCGCATTCATCGTAAATAATCGTATCGTCTCTTTCGTCTGCCATAATGAAAGGGCACAAGTACTTGTAAAAACAAAAAGCTTGTTGGCGTGTGTAACTTGTAACATCATAATTAATACTCTAAAAATTCTGTACTGATTAATTCTGTTCAATGTCAAGTATGTGATTTTCACTATGTAATGTCCTTGACTTAATGTAATGAACTAGAAAGTTGTGTAAAATGTTTTCTCTTTACTGTTTAAATTCTTAGTATTAATTCGGAAAAAAATTACATAAATATGTGGCTTTTGTGTTGACATGTCAATGTATTTAAATACTAAGATTTTTTAAAAGATGTCTGTTTACAACTATGTACAAGCTGGTTCACACTTACGGACTTGCATTGTATAAAATGAAAAGCAACAATATTTCCCATTTGTAACGGAAGTGAGTTGGCGCGCGCCAAAAAGTGGTTGGCGCGGGCTAAAAGGTGGATGTGACGCTCAGTCTGGGTGCCAAGTGAGAGAGCCCAGTCAGTCGGCAGCTAGCTACTGGACAGTTTGGTCTGAGCAAGTCTGCGCAGGTACTGGGTGAGGCTTCCAGTAACTGGATGTAATATGGAAAGGCCTCAGATGAGTGTACAGCTATAAAATGGTGCTCTGTTAAGGGAAAAGGCTAAAATGTTGGAAGTGTCGTCGCCAAGATGAATATAATAGAGCCAATTACATCCAGAGGAGAGACCAGTTGCCGATATGTACTCGCCATCGATATTGCGCGATCACTTCGGCAATTATAAGAGGTCAGAATTTTGTCAATGTATGAACCAGTACATTTAAGTGTTGTTTAAGTTGCAATAATCAGGCAAATTATGTGAAACTTATGTCCGATCCTTGATTTGGTTCCCCTCAAGACACTTAGGATCCATTCCAGATAACTACTAACATCCGAGTATCCTGTGCGTTAAAAACCGATGAAAATGAATATTTGTTTGTTTGCATAATATTGAATGCAAAAAGATATCTAGAGATATTATGGTTTCAATTGAAGTCGAGGGAGGAGGTTAGTACTGCATTTACGAAAACCTCCATAGAGATTGATTTGCTTTATTTCATTGTGTTTGTACTTTAAAGATAAACTGCTTTAAATTCTGTTAATGAAAATTACTGTTTATATTAATGGCAATAAGACAACACGTTTTCTTGATGTCAGTTAGTGTGTAAATTCATTTAAAGTAATACTTAAGAACTTGTATAAAAGATCATTGGCATTAACTGTTTTGAAAGACCTACAAGGTGAGTGAAATTTGTGAAAGAGTAATATAAAAATTTACGTCTTACAAATTGTCTTAGAAAAGTGTGTTAGTTTGCTTTATGGTAATGGACAGTTTAAAGGCTCCTAATTTTGAGTTCTTTAAAGTGAATAAACCTGCTTGAATAACGAATATATTAATTGCAGTTGAAGTAAAGTTTGAATTTTTAGTACTTTCTGTGATGAAAATCGGAAGGAAGTTTGAGAACCTTCACCAATAAATTTGCTTATTGAAGATTAAGTTACTGTAATTGCAGTTATCCATAAAAAATAGAAGCAATATGACTTCTTAATGAGTGTAAAAATCCTATTGCAAGTGACTTTTAATTATATTTATACTATTTGGTAATTAACTGTGGAAATACGATTAAGTCCATGTCCATTCCTGGTTTAATATTGACTTTCATAACATTTGGTGATCACGTAAATCATATATAACAAAGTAATTACCAATCTGTTAACTGTTTCTCTGAGAACTTGCATATACTTCTTATAACTGCTAGCATCACTGTACCACTTATCCGATTATAGTAGAGTTCATTGCAAGTAACAGTAGCGTGTGATTCCTGAAGAGGGGCAGCAGCCGTTTCAGTAGTTGTGGAGGAAACGGTCTGGATGACTGACTGATCTGGCTTTGTAACACTAACCAAAACGGCCTTGCTGTGCTGGTACTGCAAACGGCTGAAAGCAAGGGGAAACTACAGCAGTAATTTTTCCCGTGGGCATTCAGCTTTACTGTACGGTTAAATAATGATGGCGTCCTCTTGGGTGAAATATTCCAGAGGTAAAATAGTCCCCCATTCTGATCACCAGGAGGAAACTACTCAGGAGGACGTTGTTATCAGGAGAGAGAAAACTGCGTTTTACGGATCGGAGAGTGGACTGTCACATTCCTCAATCGGGGAGGTTAGAAAATTTAAAAAGGGAAATGGATAGGTTAATGTAAGAAATAGTGGGAATTAAGTTCGGTGGCAGGAGGAACAAGACTTCTGGTCAGGTAAATACAGAGTTATAAATACAAAATCAAATAGGGGTAATGCAGGAGTAGGTTTAATAATGAATACAAACATAGGAGTGCGCGTAAGCTACTACAAACAGCATAGTGAACGCATTATTGTGGCCAAGATAGACACGACGCCCATGCCTACCACAGTAGTACAAGTTTATATGCCAACTAGCTCCGCAGATGACGAAGAGATTGATGAAATGTATTTTGAGGGAAAAGAAATTATTCAGATAGTGAAGTGAGACGAAAATTTAATAGTGATTGGTGAGTGGAATTCGGTAACAGGAAAAGGAAGAGAAGGAAACGTAGTAGGTGAATATGGAATGGGGGTAAGAAATGAGAGAGAAAACCGCCTAGCAGAATTTTGCACAGAGAGTAGCTTAATCATAATTAACACTTGAATCAAAAATCATGAAAATACTGGAAGGCTTCAGGTAGATTACACAATGGTAAGACAGAGATTTAGGAATCAGGTTTAAATTGTAAGACATTTCCAGGAGCAGATGTGGACTCTGACCACAATCTATTTGTTATGAACTGTAGATTATAACTGAAGAAACTATGAAAAGGTGGGAATTTAAGGAGATGGGACCTGGATAAACTAAAAGAACCAGATGTTGTAGAGAGTTTCAGGGAGAGCGTTAGGGAACGATTGACAGGAATGGGAGGAAGAAATACAGTAGAAGAAGAATGGGGAGCTTTGAGAGATGAAATATTGTAGGCAGCAGAGGATCAAGTAGGTAAAAAGACGAGGGCTAATAGAAATCCTTGGGTAACAGAATAAATATTGAATTTAATTGATGAAAGGAGGAAATACAAAAATGCAGTAAATGAAGCAAAAAAGGAATACAAACGTCTCAAAAATGAGATCGACAGGAAGTGCAAAATGGCTAAGCAGGGATGGTTAGAGGATAAATGTAAGGACGTAGAGGCTTATCTTACTAGGGGTAAGATAGATACTGCCTACTGGAAAGTTAAAGAGTCTTATGGAGAAACCACCTGAACGAATATCAAGAGCTCCGATGGAAAACCAGTTCTAAGCAAAGAAGGGAAAGCAGAAAGGTGGAAGGAGTATATAGAGGATCTATACAAGGGCGATGTACTTAAGGACAATATCATGGAAATGGAAGAGGATGTAGATGAAGATTAAATGGGACATACGATACTGTGTGACGAGATTGACAGCGCACTGTAAGACCTAAGTCGAAACAAGGCCCCGCGAGTAGATAACATCCCATTAGAATTACTGATAGCCTTCGGAGAGCCAGCCTTGACAAAACCATCTGATGTGCAAGATGTATGAGACAGGCGAAATACCCTAAGACTTCAAGAATAATATAATAGTTTAAATCCCAAAGAAAGCAGGTGTTGACAGACGTGAAAATTACCGAACTATCAGTTTAATAAGTCACGGCTGCAAAATACTGACTCGAATTCTTTTCAAACGAATGCAATAACTGGTAGAAGCCGACCTCGGGGAAGATCAGCCTGGATTCCGGAGAAATGTTGGAACACGTGAGGCAATACTGACCCTACGATTTATCTTAGACGATAAAGAACAGGCAAACCTACGTTTCTAGCGTTTGTGGACTTAGAGAAAGCTTTTGACAATGTTGAATAGAATACTCTCTTTCAAATTCTAAAGGTTGCAGGGGTATAATGCAGGGAGCGAAAGGATATTTACAATTTGTACAGAAACCACATGGCAGTTGCAGGAATCGAGGGGCATGAAAGAGGAGCAGTGGTTGGGAACAAAGTGAGACAGGGTTGTAGCCTATACCCGATGTTATTCAATCTGTATGTTGAGCAAGAACTAAAGGAAACAAAAGAAAAATTTGGAATAGGAATTAAAATACATGGAGCAGAAATAAAAGTTTGAGGTTCGCCGATGACATTGTAATTCTGTCAGAGACAACAAAGGACTTGGAAGAGCTGTTGAACGGAATGGACAGTGTCTTGAAAGGAGGATATAAGATGAACATCAACAGAAGAAAAATGGGATAATGGAATGTAGTCGAATTAAATCGGGTGATGCTGTGGGAATTAGATTAAGAAATGAGACACATAAAGTAGTAGATGCGTTTTCCTATTTGGGTAACAAAATAAATGATGATGTTCGAAGTAGAGCGGATAGAAAATGTAGACTGGCAGTGGCAAGGAAAGCGTTTCTGTAGAAGAGGAATTTGTTAACATCGAGTATAGATTTAAGTGTCAGGAACTAGTTCCTGAAAGTATTTGTATGGAATGTAGCCATGTATGGAAGTGAAACATGGACGATAAATAGTTTGGACAAGAAGAGAATAGAAGCTTTTCAAATGTGGTGCTACAGAAGAATGCTGAAGATTAGATGGGTAGGGCACATAACTAATGAGGAGGTATTGAACAGAATTGGGGAGAAGAGAAATTTTTGGCACAACGTAACTAGAAGAAGGGATCGGTTGATAAGACATGTTGTGAGACATCAAGGGATCACCAATTTAGTGCTGAAATGTAGCGTGGAGTGTAAAAATCTTAAAGGGAGACCAAGAGATGAATACACTAAGCAGATTCAGAAGGATGTAGGTTGCAGTAGGTACTGCCAGATGAGGAATCTTGCACAAGTTAGATTAGCATGGAGAGCTGCATCAAACCAGTCTCTGGACTGACGACCACAACAATAACAACAACAACAACAACAACAACAACAACAAAAGTAATCTTTCACATTACTATGCCTAAATAGGCTGGTGACCGTTTTCTGTTTCATTTAAGTAAACTTTGTTACTTAAAACATTTTCCAAATTTCAATCTTTAGCTTTATAGTTTCTTCTGTATTACTGAATTCAATTTCGATAAGCCAAACCCATTGGGTAACTCACGCTCAAATTTACTTAAATCCTCACTGAGGGTAGCATTTACTGCATCGTAATACCATATTTCGCAATACACATTGTATGTTGATATAATACGTGATGCAGTCGCCGACCACTGCACGATGCTATGCTCACGATACCACTGTGTTTTCGCCGGCCACTGCGGTGTCGCCGGAAGGCAGAATGTTAATAATTTCATGTTAATATGAACAATATTTATACTTCTATGTCCAAAAGGTTCACATAATGGCGGATTATATTTCCAGACATTAGATTTGTGCTAATGACAGACGAACAGGCGGATGCGTCTAATCTCTTTGAATGGTGTTATTTAATAAACTGTCTCGTTCATTGGTTTCGTCCTCTGAAAGAGGAGAGAAAAAGTGATTAACAAGAACTAATTATGAATTTCGGCCTACCTAATGTACAGTCGTGCTCAAAAGTGTCCGAACGACCTGAATTGCATTTCGCCTGATTCGAATGCAATCCACATAATGCAGCTATCTAGTAGGTCCTCTAATCGCTCCTTGGTACAGTCGTTTGACTATTGAAAATGGTTCCAGCAAGTCACCACTAGAAAACGCTGCTCAGTACCGCAATAACTCAAGATGTAAAGTAATACCACGATACTACAAATATCGGCTAACACCTTATCACAGATAAGACTGTCCTTAAGGCTTGTAAGCTCACATTTATTGCAATAAATGACATACCTGAAATGCTATCACTCTCATTATTACGTCAGATAGGTAATGCACGGAGTAAGCTAATCGTATTCATGATTTCCTCTTCAAAGTAACATACCGCAGTTGTTATTTAACACAAAATGACATTAAAAATTAAGTAATTCACGAGCAGCTAGTTGAGAGTATGTATGAACTTCAACTGACACGACGAATCGTCTCGTTCGGCATATGGATTCAAACCTAGGTCATGCAGACTAAGATTTCGTGACTGACGGAAACTGACAGTCAGTCCTGACTAGGCATACAGAAAATGATATACTTCGATTTTAGACAGTATCAGTTAGCAAATATCAACTTTAAATTACATAACGTAAACATTTTTAACGGACGCAAATTCCTACCCAGCATCTATTGTCCCTTTTAATAAACTACGAGAGATGTTAAATATTGCTTCTTCACAAGTAACTTACTTGAAATGCCCTGAGGTAAATCTTTGTGTTAGATAGGCATTCGAACCCACAACCTAACCGGATTGTTATCGAAGCACAATCAAGTGTGGCATATCGGATTTTCTCGACAGTAACTAGATGATTTAAGTGAAATGACGAGACGAAACATCAATTTTTTCCTTCCCAGGACTCAAACCCGGAAACTATCGCTATTATATTCTAGAGAAAACGAACGTTAAATATGGGTTTGTTACATCAGCAGCGACATGTGAGCATGTTCGAACTAGAAATAATGTGACGAAGAGTTCAGGGCTGACTGGGAATCAAACCCCACACATACCGTTGTTCACTAAATACAAAGAGACGTCAGCTAACGAATTTTTTCTCCACCAGCAGCTCGGAATAACATCCTCGAACTTACAGTGATCTCTCAAATAGTTCTGTGTCTCACTGGGAATCAAAAACGTCAGATATCGTTAGTGTTGACAACGAATGAAAATACATTAAAAATCAAAAACACTATCCACCACAAGATAGGTGTTCTCATGCTAGAGCTTGATAATACGTAATGAAAATTTTAGTGCCGCGCCAGCATTCGAAGCCATTCGCGCGCAATATGTGGAGATGTTGAGGAATCTGCAGTTTTGAACAAACAACAAATTGTAGTCGAGCCGTATTGTCACGAAGGGATCAAATTCCGCGTTACGGGCCGTCTGAGTAGCATTCCAAGTTCAGAACCAATTTTATCGACATACAGAAGCTCAAATAAAAAATGGAATAAGGGTCTTGTGACCCTACATAGCGTTTGTTTCGTCATTAGAAATAAATAACTAGTATAAGAAAGGTTACCGGTGATAGAGTTCCCACATTTCACCACTCCTCAATTTATTGTGGTTCAACCTAACGTCTACTTCGTAGAGAAGGAATATCATGTTTAATGCGAATTTCAGATAACAATGCCATTATATCTCCATCACTTCACGTAGCCAGAAGAGAATAGAATCTGACTCTCCCTGTTAAAAATCATCGGCAGAAGTTGGAAACGAACCCAGACCATCATCGTCGGAAGGTGGCATCAATCCAACGGACCACCAAATCCCCCTCTGTGTGCCTCATTTTTCTATCGTAACACCGTTGCGGCGCACACGATGAGAATTCTGTCACACAGGCAGCATGTTCACTACATTCATTTACTTGGTTGACCGAATCGCCATGAACTAGCTGCCTCGGCTAACTAGTGCATACATTCGACTCTATTTTGTAATCACCGAAATAAAATCACGTAACTGCCACCTACACAGAGCTGCTAACAGTGTAGGATGCAGAAATTTAAATAGGAAGTGTTCCTTTCTATTTGAGATACTCTATTGCGCCATCTGTTAGTTGAAAACGCCCTGCAGTGCAAAAGAAAAGCTGTAACTGTTTGTCTCTCAGAAGTGTAGATCCGGCCATATGCATTATCTCACAGCACTGTGGAATGTGTAATTTCTGGAGGAACTGTTGTTGACTTCTGGAGTTGCTGTAGCTAGGTGACAGCTGGTAGCGTCACGCTAATTGTCGCGCAACGTAGGTGAAACGGCGCGAGTTCGATTACATTCGCTGCTACATTTTTTTACAACGCAATTCTGCTGTCTGCTGAAGTTACCAGTTGAATAGAACTTTTAACATAATTCCCTTCACTTCTCAACCCAAAATAGCCTCATGTGGAAAAAGGGCTAACTTCTGCAACATTTTGTTCTTTTCAGTTTAATAGACGGACAGGCAGCAGATGCATCTCGAAGCTTTTGTATTATGTATAGGGAGAGCGCATCGAGCCAAAACAGACAGAAAAGTATTTTCTACATTAACTGTCGTCTGGTAGTGGCATTTTATTCTCCTTCAAACCTTGTTTGACAGCTTTAACTCAGAACAAGCTTGCTACATGCATGTAATCAATAAAGTGCATGTGCATTGTCAGACAGTTAGAGATAACATCAGAGAATTCGCGTATAACGTTGATGATTACTTTCTCTCTCATGTTTAGTATTGTTTTAACAACACTAAAAGAAACCTTACGAAAATTGTGCACTGTATTATAAGAAATGAAATAAAACTACCCACGATAACCTTACGACGAAAGTCTGTTTTGATAATACTGACTATCTGTACACAAGCGTGCCTCTATCGGCACGAATTAGTAAAATACAACTCACTTTGATTTGGATTAGATCTGTGTTTAATTGTTATGCTGTGTCATTCTCAACAGGTATGCAAATGTGGCATTTCATAAATAAAGTTATGTATTCCTAGAGACCCAAAATTTGTTTGTCACCATCGGGAAGAGGCGTTACCTGTTGTGCAGTATTGTGAGTATTTCACCATTGCACTGTTAGCTGAAAGTATTTTCTTGGGATTTCGTTATCGATGTTTGAGCTGACTACTAGTAGCTCTTTCACAGAAGAGATAAAAACGTTACATTCATAGAGACTGGAACCGCGAACCATAACAGTCTCTTCTTGACAGGTCAGCGCATCACCACAGAGCTAGCGAAGAGGTATGTGTTACACGTTCGTCTTACGAGACCAGTAGTGGCTAGAACTCGTAAACCGCTATTTAAAGGACGAGTTTAGTTGCGATGTCGACATGCAACGACTTTCCTGGGCTGAAAACCGTAAATTTACAATCTTTTGTTACATCCAAAGCGATAATAATTCAGATTATTCAATGGAAATGACAGGAAAAATCAAGGGAACTTTGAGGCTTAATTCCGTGCACACCAGGAAGTAACTCGTCGATCACTGAGTTGCCAAATATACCTTGCCTTGTTGCCAAACCTCAGTTACAGTACTAGCAGGAAGAAGACGAACCGATGTGATGCTACGGCGGGCTGGGAAGTGACCATAGCTGGCGTCTCAAAGACGCGTCTGCTACAGCCTGGAATACGTAATGCGTCTGATTCGCATTTCTATAACTAGGTTTAATGACGGGAGCGTAGTTACTAATAGTACTCAGAACTGACTGCGAACTAAGCACCATAAATCAGAAACTCTCCTAGTTGTTTTTACACTTCTTGCATAACTGTACTCGAAACTAAGAAACTCATTAACGGACGTTTTCGTGCCTCGCCGATAGTCGAGCACACGAAACAAATAAAAATAGAAAACGAATGTGTGTGTGACTGTTTGTGTGTGTGTGTGTGTGTGTTTGTGTGTGTATGTGAGAGAGAGAGAGAGAGAGAGAGAGAGAGAGAGAGAGAACAGAGAGCGGGACAGAGAGAGAAATAAAAATAAAAAAGAAATTGAATGCTGGTATGTAAAGAAATCTTTCATTAAAATAACTCGTTCCAAATCATTACGAAATGTCGTATTCATGATCTATGGAGCAGGTATTAATCTAATCTAATCATATCATTTTGCTGACTAACTGTGGAGAGTCATGAATTACCGAAATTTTCGCCAATATTAGTAACCAAATCTAAACTTGAAAATAGAAGACGACAGTTTTTGTAATAAGCCGGGACTCCTTTCATGACCCTTTCATCCTTGTTAACTAACCACGAAAGATGTCTGCTATACCTCCATTCAGAAGCAACAATGTGTGTATGCATTTAAATATGAGTGGATGATGTGAAGTTCTGTGACGGAAGTACGAACCCAACACGGAATCGGATTGTTAACTAAGTACAATCAAATGTTACGTATCGCATTTTCTTACCAGCTGCTGGGTGTTTTGTGCCTGAACGACAATCCAGCTAGGTGTTTTGTGCCTGAGCGACAATCGAACCGCACTCCTATCGTTTTTCTTTATCGTCCACGAATATAGCTGAAGTATCAATTGCTTACTCAACAACAGTAAGATGTGTGCGTGTTTGACCAGAAATTGTTGGCAACACATGAACAGACATTAAAAATAAACGTCAATTTTCACTAGCGGGCCAGTGTGCACGTGATAGGGCTTGAACTGAAATTATGAATATTTTTGAACTTTATCAGGAATCGGACCCTCATACTTACCTTTGGAGGAGACCTAGAGAAGATTGTAGTCTTGTGAAAAGGAACGAAATGATTGAACTATACTGTTCAGAGAGAGTCAGATCCTAGAAAGAGGAGATACGGATTCGAATCACAGTCCAGCACCAAATTTTTCAACGTCTCTAGTTCAATCAAGTACAAGTAAAATAAGAGCCCTGTTCCTTTAAATGGCTATCGGTTCATCAAATAAAATAAAATTTTGTAGCGACAGTATTTCTGTTTACAATGACCTCCGCCTATGTCATTACCCAAAGCAAACCGGCACTGCCCTGTTAGGAATGAAGGAACGTGATGTTTAAAGCGGATTCTGGATTATGACATCTTTCTCTTAAGGTTACCAGAGGTGAAGTAAATCTGTTTGTGCCTCTTAATAGTAAATGCCTGAATCCATGCGTTGCACTTGTGATAGTTCATTCCGGCAGACCATTGTGGCCACATTTCCCAGTCCCAGGAGTGTGCTGTAACGGATGATGTTCTTAGCTTACAAAATTAGTCACGGTGGAAAAAATGCGCGTCTATTAAATGTTTAAGTAGAAGCAAGCTTCTGACGCGGAGATTATGCTGTTCTCACGTCAGCAGGATGTAAAGACTCTTCTAGGCATCATAGCCTCGATGTGAAGCCCTTTGAAATTTTCACTAATTCAGGAGATTTCTTAGTTCGAGAGAAACCACTGTGAAGTGTGAAGTTACCGTATTATTCGATTATTACCGTCATTATTACTATCATTTTCTTCGTACCGCTGCTGGAACACATGTGCTTGAAGCTCATTTAATGCCTTTTGGTCATTATGGAAGTAGTTGCCCAAGATCAGGTTCTTTCCGTGTCTACGGAAGCCTTTTCATGTTAATATCAAACATCAGCAATTACTTGTAGATTACGTTGAAACGAAAGTAATTGATGAAGAAGTTACTTGATAACAAAAACGAGCCGCCTTTCTTCATTTACTTGCGCCTAGAAATGGCTGTCGAATACTGTCAAACCAAAAGCCAAGGGATCTTACTGCCTTCCGATATACGTCGATGTCAGTTCTTCCATATGATTTGGTCGACATGACATGTTCCAGGTTGTGTATGACAGAGAATGTTTTAGAGAATCAATTATTTTCCTTTGCAATAAACAGTAAAGTTTTCATTCTAAACTATCGAATTTTCGCAATATTAGTTCAAATTTAATATTGGCTTTTATAATGTAGGAAAGTATTTCACTGGTGCAAAACCCGCATCCGACTGATTGTCCTTACACTTAGTCGCAGACCATAAATTCTAGCTCAGAGTGACACCAGTTTAAGTAACCTAATGTAGCGAAGACTTTTTCCCAGAGCTCTTTCTCACCGGAAAATATGCAGTTCACTCATTGGGCTCCAATAGTACACTGTAACAGTAATTTCTGTGTATATGCAATGCATACAGATTATAAAATTTAGTGGTGCTCTCTCTTCCATCTCTGTATACAATATGACTGACCTAAACAAGCCCTTTATCGTTACAGGCCCTGGGCGGTGCAATGTCATACTGACAACAGTAATGTGCTTATAGTGACAACCTCACTGTTCGTTTTACCTGATTTTGTAATCATTTAAATACAACAACATGACCTTCCAGTGGTAGACATTTCGTACCACTTTTCCTCGTGTGAAATTTGTCAGAAAGCTTTTTGCCTTCCAACCAGCAACATGCGGCAGAGTACGGCCGGTAAACGATTCACAAACCACAATTTAGTGCCGTTAAGACGATTTCTTTAAACATTGGCGGAGCTAAAGGAGTTTAGTTTCTTCTTAAATCGTCTTATGCAGCAACGTTCACAGATATCTCAAATAGGAAAAGCTTTTTATCCAGGTACGAAGGTTGTAAAACAAACTTCCCACAGTTTGTGTTAGGTTGATCTTTCCGACTGATAGCACTGCGTAAGTATTTTGTCTAAGAGGTATCACAAGTAGTGTTCCTGTAGCTGTGGGAATCATTGGTTGAAAAAGAATTTAACGACAGTGGGTACAGCACTGCTAAATATTCAAAATAATTATCAACCTAAGTCTGCGTTCATCCACAAGCTGAGACGCATTTATTATATTGATGGTACACTGTGTATCCTTGTCTTCCTTGAGAGGGCATCGGAAGGCGTTTACACACACGTGTGTGAGGGTAATCCCAAAAGTAAGGTTTCCTGAGGGACACGCATATGCCAACGTAGGCACAAACGAGAGATCCTTAATTTTAATGCTAAGCAGAAACCATAGTAATAGCTACATGGTGGCAAAGTGATAAACAGCAAGAGAACGAATACAAAGGTCTCAGGTTCAGCCATTCGTTAGGTCCACGATTGTTATGTGTCATTTTACACTTATTTCCCGTCAGGCAGTATTTGTTGTTGTGAAAAATGCCGAGTTAGACTGTGGTTCGAAAGCCACGTTAAAATGAAGGTTCCCCTATTAACTGGCTACATAAGTCAACTCAAAGGTCGGAGGAAAGCACCGGCGTACCACCTCCAACAAGACCGTGCCTATTAAAGCACTGTGGTGTTCAAACCACTCTTCCGACTGATGACTGCTTTACCTTCTATGGGTTCCAAAGTGAACGATCTTCGGGTTATTAACATCTTTGTGCTTTCATGCTGTAGCTTTGATAGCAGTAAACGTAAGTAAATGGCCGAGCGCTGTCACCGTTCGAGTTGTCAAGGTGGTAGCCGACGATGCTGTTGACCCCAGTTACAGTCTTGGTCATGGCTATGTTTCAGTCGAATACCTCTATGTGACTTTCTGCGCATTTCGAGATATACTTTTATACACTTCATACGCATCCAAATTGATATCTGATAGAGCTGTATTTAGCAACATGAATCCGATACGTTTTCCGTGAAATGTATCGGACAACATGTCAGTGCAGCAAGATTTCGTTTGTGTGATGCACATGGTGCAAGAAATATTTGTGTTTTGCTTGCATCTGTGATGGGTTTCACCACGCTGAATGCGACCAAGCTCACGAATAGACTGCCAATAACTGGAATTACGCAATAACACACTTAAAAGTTGTATTTCTTCATTATGTATCGCAATGAAAATGAGCTTCAAGCACATGTGTTACAGCAGCCGTATGAAGAAAATGATAGTAATAATGACGGTAATAATCGAATAATCCGGTAACTTCCCACTCACAGTGGTTTTTCTCGAACTAAGAAATCTCCTGAATTAGTGAAAATTTCAAATGGCTTCACATCGAGGCTATGATGCCTAGAAGAGTCTTTACATCCTGCTGACGTGAGAATAGCATAATCTCCGCGTCAGAAGCTTGCTTCTACTTAAACATTTAATAGACTCGCATTTTTTCCACCGTGACTAATTTTGTAAGCTAAGAACATCATCCGTTACAGCACACTCCTGGGACTGGGAAATGTGGCCACAATGGTCTGCTGGAATGAACTATCACAAGTGCAATGCATGGATTCAGGCATTTACTTTTAAGAGGCACAAACAGATTTACTTCACCTCTGGTAACCTTAAGAGAAAGATGTTATAATCCAGACTACGCTTTAAGCCCGCATCTCGTGGTCGTGCGGTAGCGTTCTCGCTCCCCACACCCTGGTTCCCGGGTTCGATTCCCGGCGGGGTCAGGGATTTTCTCTGCCTCGTGATGGCTGGGTGTTGTGTGTCGTCCTTAGGTTAGTTAGGTTTAAGTAGTTCTAAGTTCTAGGGGACTTATGACCACAGCAGTTGAGTCCCATAGTGCTCAGAGCCATTTGAACTCCGCTTTAAACATCACGTTCCTTCATTCCTAACAGGGCAGTGCCGGTTTGCTTTGGGAAATGACATAGGAGGAGGTCTTTGTAAACAGAAATACTGCCGCTACAAAATTTTATTTTATTTGATGAACCGATAGCCATTTAAAGGAACAGGGCTCTTATTTTACTTGTACTTGATTGAACTAGAGACGTTGAAAAATTTGGTGCTGGACTGTGATTCGAATCCGTATCTCCTTTTTCGAGGATCTGACTCTCTCTGAACAGTATAGTTCAATCATTTCGTTCCTTTTCACAAGACTACAATCTTCTCTAGGTCTCCTCCAAAGGTAAGTATGAGGGTCCGATTCCTGATAAAGTTCAAAAATATTCATAATTTCAGTTCAAGCCCTATCACGTGCACACCGGCCCGCTAGTGAAAATTGACGTTAATTTTTAATGTCTGTTCATGTGTTGCCAACAATTTCTGGTCAAACACGCACACATCTTACTGTTGTTGAGTGAGCAATCGATACTTCAGCTACATTGGTGGACGATAAAGAAAAACGATAGGAGTGCGGTCCGATTGTCACTCAGGCACAAAACACCTAGCTGGATTGTCGTTCAGGCACAAAACACCCAGCAGCTGGTAAGAAAATGCGATACGTAACATTTGATTTTACTTAGTTAACAATCCGATTCCGTGTTGGGTTCGTGCTTCCGTCACAGAACTTCACATCATCCACTCATCTTTAAATGCATACACACATTGTTGCTTCTGAATGGAGGTATATCAGACATCTTTCGTGGTTAGTTAACAAGGATGAAAGGGTCATGAAAGGAGTCCCGGTTTATTACAAAAACTGTCGTCTTCTATTTTCAAGTTTAGATTTGGTTACTAATATTGGCGAAAATTTCGGTAATTCATGACTCTCCACAGTTAGTCAGCAAAATGATATGATTAGATTAGATTAATACCTGTTCCATAGATCATGAATACGACATTTCGTAATGATTTGGAACGTGTTATTTTAATGAAAGATTTCTTTACATACCAGCATTCAATTTCTTTAGAACAATTTTTCACCCTGTCTCTCATTCTTTTTTATCTTTATTTCTCTCTCTGTCCCTCTCTCTCTCTCTCTCTCTCTCTCTCTCTCTCTCTCTCTCTCTCTCTCTCCCTCACTCACACACACACACACACACACACACACACACACACAAACAAACAGTCACACACACATTCGTTTTCTATTTTTATTTGTTTCGTGTGCTCGACTATCGGCGAGGCACGAAAACGTCCGTTAATGAGTTTCTTAGTTTCGAGTACAAATGGTTCAAAAGGCTCTGAGCACTATGGGACTTAACATCTGTGGTCATCAGTCACGTAGAACTTAGAACTACTTAAACCTAACTAACCCAAGGACATCACACACATCCATGCCCGAGGCAGGATTCGAACCTGCCACCGTAGCGGTCACGCGGTTCCAGACTGAAGCGCCTAGAACCGCACGGCCAGTTTCGAGTACAGTTACGCATGAAGTGTAAAAACAACTAGGAGAGTTACTGATTTATGGTGCTTAGTTCGCAGTCAGTTCTGAGTATTATTAGTAACTACTCTTCCGTCCCTAAACCTAGTTACAGAAATGCGAATCAGACGCATTACGTATTCCAGGCTGTAGCAGACGCGTCTTTGAGACGCCAGCTATGGTCACTTCCCAGCCCGCCGTAGCATCACATCGGTTCGTCTTCTTCCTGCTAGTACTGTAACTGAGGTTTGGCAACAAGGCAAGGTATATTTGGCAACTCAGTGATCGACGAGTTACTTCCTGGTGTGCACGGAATTAAGCCTCAAATTTCCCTTGATTTTTCCTGTCATTTCCATTGAATAATCTGAATTATTATCGCTTGAGATGTAACAAAAGATTGTAAATTTACGGTTTTCAGCCCAGGAAAGTCGTTGCATGTCGACATCGCAACTAAACTCGTCCTTTAAATAGCGGTCTATGAGTTCTAGCCACTATTGATCTCGTAAGAGTAACGTGTAACACATACCTCTTCGCTAGCTCTGTGGTGATGCGCTGACCTGTCAAGAAGAGACTGTTATGGTTCGCGGTTCCAGTCTCTATGAATGTAACGTTTTTATCTCTTCTGTGAAAGAGCTACTAGTAGTCAGCTCAAACATCGATAACGAAATCCCAAGAAAATACTTTCAGCTAACAGTGCAATGGTGTAATACTTGCATTGCTGCACAACAGGTAACGCCTCTTCCCGATGGTGACAAACAAATTTTGGGTCTCTAGGTATACATACCTTTATTTATGAAATGCCACATTTGAATACCTGTTGAGAATGACACAGCATAACAATTAAACACAGACCTAATCCAAATCAAAGTGAGTAATATTTTACTAATTCGTGCCGATAGAGGCACGCTTGTGTACAGATAGTCAGTATTATCAAAACAGACTTTCGTCGTAAGGTTATCGTGGGTAGTTTTATTTCATTTCTTATAATACAGTGCACAATTTTCGTAAGGTTTCTTTTAGTGTTGTTAAAACAATACTAAACATGAGAAAGAAAGTAATCATCAACGATATACGCGAATTCTCTGATGTTATCTCTAACTGTCTGACAATGCACATGCAGTTTATTGATTGCATTCATGTAGAAAGCTTGTTCTGAGTTAAAGCTGTCAAACAAGGTTTGAAGGAGAATAAAATGCCACTACCAGACGACAGTTAATGTAGAAAATACTTTTCTGTCTGTTTTGGCTCGATGCGCTCTCCCTATACATAATACAAAAGCTTCGAGATGCATCTGCTGCCTGTCCGTCTATTAAACCTGAAAAGAACAAAATGTTGCAGAAGTTAGCCCTTTTTCCACATGAGGCTATTTTGGGATGAGAAGTGAAGGGAATTATGTTCAAAGTACCATTCAATTGGTAACTTCAGCAGACAGCAGAATTGCGTTGTAAAAAAATGTAGCAGCGAATGTAATCGAACTCGCGCCGTTTCACCTACGGTGCGCGACAATTAGCGTGACGCTACCAGCTGTCACCTAGCTACAGCAACTCCAGAAGTCAACAACAGTTCCTCCAGAAATTACACATTCCACAGTGCTGTGAGATAATGCATATGGCCGGATCTACACTTCTGAGAGACAAACAGTTACAGCTTTTCTTTTGCACTGCAGGGCGTTTTCAACTAACAGATGGCGCAATAGAGTATCTCAAATAGAAAGGAACACTTCCTATTTAAATTTCTGCATCCTACACTGTTAGCAGCTCTGTGTAGGTGGCAGTTACGTGATTTTATTTCGGTGATTACAAAATAGAGTCGAATGTATGCACTGGTTAGCCGAGGCAGCTAGTTCATGGCGATTCGGTCAACCAAGTAAATGAATGTAGTGAACATGCTGCCTGTGTGACAGAATTCTCATCGTGTGCGCCGCAACGGTGTTACGACAGAAAAATTAGTCACACGTAGGAGGATTTGGTGGTCCGTTGGAGAGATGGCGTGCCATATCCTAACAGTAAAAGAAGGTCAGCCAACTGGCTTAAAGGACTGACAGTCCATTACTTCTCAACGGCTATGACGAAGAGTGCAGCAGACTATTTGATGTACCTGATGACAGAACATCAAAAGCTCGAACAACAAAAGAAATACAAAGAAAATTACGCATATTTCTTGAACCGAACTTTGTCTTACCGACAGAGCTGAAGAACGATTAAACGATATTTTGTACAATCTCAGGATTACTTTTTCTTTTTCTTTCTTTATGAAATTATCTATTACGTTTCTCATTCCTTTTACGCCAACAAGGTGGCTATTTCGTTTACCCTTTCCCCTCGTGCAGCAGCACCAACAGGATGCTGACGCAAACATGAGACGCCAGCAGGCTGAGGTACGCCTTGCTCCCCTATAAAAATCGCTCCCGCACAATGATGGAAGAATGTAGCGGACCTATTTTCTTTCCACAACCCCAAAAGAAGGGATTTTGTTTACTTGTACACATTTACTTCGTTGGTCAACTATCTCTTATAGAACGAACATAGCACAGAAGATAGCCGAAGAAGGCACAAGTGGCGAGCGGAAGGACGGGCTGTAGGGGAGGAAGGAGGCCCGAAAAAAAAAAATAAAAAAAAGGGGGTATGATTCCTGCTTTGGGTGTGGGAGGTCCCGGGTTCAAATCACGGACAGGCCCTACTTTTCAATTTGCATATACAATTAAAAATTAAAAGTTGTATTGATGCTACGTTCCGACGATGATGGCCTGGGTTCGATTCCAACTTCAGCCGATGATTTTTAATAGGGAGAGACAGATTCTGTTCTCTTCTGGCTACGCAAATTCTGTTCTCTTCTGGCTACGCAAAGTGATGGAGATATAATGGCATTGTGATCTGAAATTCGCATTACACATGATTATTCCTTCTCTACGAAGTAGACGTTGGGTTGAACCACAATAAAGTCAGGAGTGGTGAAATGTGGGAACTCTATCACCGGTAACCTTTCTTATACTAGTTATTTATTTCTAATGACGAAACAAACGCTATGTAGGGTCACAAGACCCTTATTCCATTTTTTATTTGAGCTTCTGTACGTCGATAAAATTGGTTCTGAACTTGGAATGCTACTCAGACGGCCCTTAACGCGGAATTTGATCCCTTCGTAACGGCTCGACTGCAATTTGTTGTTTGTTCAAAACCGCAGATTCCTCAACATCTCCACATATTGCGCGCGAATGGCTTCGAATGTTGGCCCGGCACTAAAGTTTTCATTATGTATTATCAAGCTCTAGCATGAGAACACCTATCTTCTGGTGGATAATAGTTTTGATTTTTTACGCATTTTCATTCTGTGTCAACACTAACGATATCTGATGTTTTTGATTCCCAGTGAGACAGGATGCTATTCCGAGCTGCTGGTGGAGAAAAAATTCGGTAGCTGACGTCTCTTTGTATGTAGTCAACAACGGTATGTGTGGGGTTTGATTCCCAGTCAGCACTGAACTTTTCGTCACATTATTTCTAGTTCGAACATGCTCACATGTCGCTGCTGATGTAACAAACCCATATTTAACGTTCGTTTTCTCTAGAATATAATAGCGATAGTTTCCGGGTTGGATTCCTGGGAAGGAAAAAATTGATGTTTCGTCTCGTCATTTCACTTAAATCATCTAGCTACTGTCGAGAAAATCCGACATGCCACACTTGATTGTGCTTCGATAACAATCCGGTTAGGTTGTGGGTTCGAATACCTATCTAACACAAAGCTTTACCTCAGGGCATTTCACGTAAGTTACTTGTGAAGAAGCAATATTTAACATCTCTCGTAGTTCATTAACAGGGACAATAGAAGCTGGGTAGGAATTCGCGTCCGTTAAAAATGTTCACGTTATGTAATTTAAAGCTGATATTTGCTAACTGCTTAACTGATACTGTCTAAAATCGAGGTATATCATACTCTGTATGCCTTGTCAGGACTGACTGTCAGTTTCCGTCAGTCACGAAATCTTAGTCTGCATGACCTGGGTTTGAATCCATATGCCGAACGAGACGATTCGTCGTGTCAGTTGAAGTTCATACATACTCTCAACTAGCTGCTCGTGAATTACTTAATTTTTAATGTCATTTTGTGTTAAATAACAAGTGTGGTATGTTACTTTGAAGAGGAAATCATGAATACGACTAACTTACTACGTGCATTATCTATCTGACGTAATAATGAGAGTGGTAGCATTTCAGGTATGTCATTTATTGCAATAAATGTGAGCTTACAAGCCTTAAGGACAGTCATATCTGTGATAAGGTGTCAGCTGATATTTGTAGTATCTTGGTATTACTTTACATCTTGAGTTATTGCGATACAGAGCAGAGTTTTCTAGTGGTGACTTGTTGGAACCATTTTCAGTAGTCAAACGACTGTGCCAAGGAGCGATTAGAGGACCCGCTAGGCAACTGCGTTACGTGTGTTGTACGCAATCAGGCAAAATGCAGTTCAGGTCGTTCGGATACTTTTGAGCTCGACTGTACTTTATATTTATCCTCTATTCAAAATTACGGATTTGATTAATAGCCACATCGAAGGACGAAACTAAAGAGGCTTTGCACAATATGGCGGAAATTTCGGAAGACCACTGCAACTTCCACGAACTCGTCTTCTGGACATACCGTGACACTGTGTCCAGCTGAAAAGATCCAGCAACGTTAGACAAACGCAAAAGGCACCAATATTGAAATGACGCTATTTATCGTCTGTAGAAAAGGTTTCCTTCTGTTTAAAGACACCGAATAAAGGCTCACATAAGGTATTTGAAACACTGGGGTATGAGTCTGATAACGTTCAGTTAAAGTGTTTGCTATGTAAAACATTCCATTTGCAGTGTATTATGGGAGCGATATAAAGCTGTTTTCCTGTCGCTTTCCTGTTTCTTTAATCATAAAAGCTCTGGAGTCAGAGCTTCTGAAGGTGAAAGGGCTAATCCAGTTTTAGATGAAAGTTTGTGTTTTAGCGTGCTATTGGAAGAAAAACAGTTGTAGCTTTATTTTTAATAATTGATGAAAACGATAAATTTTGTACACATGCAGTGCTAGAAAGTTTCCTTTTATTTGCGAAAATACTATGAAAACTTTCTATGAGCAACTTGCTCTACCATTCCATTTTCAAGTGGTTCGTTACATTCTCTGACAAACAGAAGTTTTGAACAGGGAAGAAATTAGAATTTTTCTGAAATCCTGCTGCTCACAGCTTCTCATTCATAAATAATTCGCTGAAAAAGGGTGTCATCTTGAAGTTAATGAGTTTATGTACGCTTTGATAAATTTTTTGCTTTTATTTTCTCGTAATTGATATCATTGAAATTTCGTCGTATGCTTGACATTTAATTAATTCTCAATTTGCAACTGCATTCGTGTTTATATTTAATATCCATCCCATTCGTACTGTTTAATGTGTGAGAGAGAACAGTAATTTAATTTTCTCTGGTGGGTGAGACGCGGGGCTTGAAACTTCACCTGCGTCAGAATTATTTTATGAGTTGCTGGCTGTATGCCTGGTACACACTGATTTCGTTTGCAGCTATTCACAGCCGGCTGCAGTGTATTTTTCATCGTACGCAGTCGGTCTGTTTTGTTACTTCCTCTTTTACACGAACTAAAAGTTATGTCGTAACTGCCTTATGATAGTTCTGAAGACAAAGGGTCGTAAATGTAGTAGTAAAGACATTCAAAAAGCACAATCGCGTATTGTTCCTCATTACAGAGATATTCACATGACAGAAAAATGTGCAGTCGCATTCAGAAGTTCATTTTACGGAGTTTCTAGGTTGTGTACAGTCAGAGTATCGTCGCTGCACTAACAGGCAACAAACACTGCGAGAGATACCACGGTAGTAAACCGTAGTTCTACCTTCCCCAGCGGCCACGGTGCAGGTATGGTGTGATGGGGATGACTGTTCGGCGGGGCTCCACAACTTACAGAATTTGATCGGAAGAATGCTTAAAACGTACACCGCTTGGTGTTATTCTGCCGGGGCTCACTAGGGTGAGGACCAAATTGGTGAAAAGATATCAGATAGATGTTGTCCCCTAACTAAGTCAACTCCGACAGTGGTTAAGTCACTGGACTCGGATTCGGGACGACAATGAATCAAATCCCATTCGTCCCTCCTGATTTAAGTCTCCCGTTGTTTCACTAAACTACTTCAACTTCATATTTGCTGCTCGTCAAGTGCAGGAAAAGTATTACATCTATAATGTTCTTGATATTAACAAAATATGAAACACACTGTCTCCATCCCGAATCACTCAAATGTAATGATGGAGATACAGGATGTAGCTCTTCTTACTGTTCTCCGGCCAAGGAAACCAAGGAACTAATAAATTTAATCGCTGACCGCCGAAACACGACTGAAAATTACCGGAGGTGGTATTTAAAATCTACATTCCTATACGGAAACAGATCCTCCGACCTAAACCGATTGCATTCACATCCATCCATCTGTTTACCACGCAATTCATCAAGCAAGAGATTTTTTTCCGTGATAAACTATACAATGGTGACATTTCTGGTAACGTTAACGTCGATGTTCTATTATACATGGTCAGCAGCTATAATCTAGTGGAACGAAGCGTTTCGTTCTCCGTAAAGTTTTCATGGTATTAGATAAGAGTTTTATGATTTCCAGCACCTTGTTGTTTTCCAGAGCTGATTCACCAATCTGTGCACTGTTTACTTTATGTTTCTGTAACAGCGGACACAAATTTGAAGCAAGTGCTAATACTCGAATCAAAGTGCTCATTGTCGACTATTTATTTGGTGATCGATTGTAAACCCATTCTCCGCACGACTGTGTAGATGGACACCCTCTGCACATACTATATCTGCATTCTACACGCAGATTTTCTGATCAGTACAGGTCCCACACTCCGTCTGTGTGCTTATGTGACATAGGCGCTGTCTGCCGTAGATAACAGCTATTTTTAGTCAAACATACACTAGCAACAATACACTCATAAACTCGTCGAGATTGTTGAATTCATTATTGAGCAAGTTAAGAACTATGACCGATTTACTAACGCTGAAAAGCCAGTGAGATGTACAAGACACATCAACTTACAAGTTCAAATAAAACAGCAGATGAGATTCTTCAAACTCTAAATGACCACTGAAGAAGGATCTGGTAAAAAGCTATAGTGAATCTGGATTTCACCCATTGGAGTCGCAAAGTTAGGCAACTAACGAAGAAATATGGTGCGATTCTAGGCCTCAGAGATACCAAAGCAGCGTCACTCTTAACAAAGTCACGACATACATACTGAAGAACTTTAAAGCAATTATGAACAAGAAGCACACTAGACTTGTGAGGTCACAGTTAAGATACAAACGCTCTCAGTTATTTCCCCATCCAGAGCTCTCACACCAGCTAACACGTGATGAGCAGCTGCTTTCACTGAAATGCAACCAGAGTTCCTCAAAAACGTGGTTCCCAGAATGAAGTAGGATTGTTACAGCTGTGTAATACTACGTATATTGTCTGCTGGAAAATGCCAACAACATTTAGGGTAACAACTGCCATTACAATGTCAATGTACTATCTTGCACATGTAGTGAAAGAGTTTTATTATATTTACGTTGACGTCACAGGCCACACCTGTTTATGTATGATGCCATCATTGAGACATCACGAACCCCAGCCAAGATGGTGGATTGTGTGATATTTAAGTGTGAAAGATGGCGGAAAATTTGTTACATATGAGGCCTTTAAATCTTACACAGTGAAATAATGAAGAACGTACTACATTACATAAAACCCTTCTGGACAGAACCAAGAATTGGGAAGAAGATCATAGAAACGCCTCCAGCACCTGCACTTTTCCAGGAGTTTCATTGGACAATCACCGTTTGGTGTATCAACAGAAAGCGTTAGCATTCTGATCATTATGCTACGCATTCCAAAAGGTAAGGATACATTGTTTCTTGTGATCATTTTGCCATTGATTACTTAGCTCTCAGTGCACTTTATATAGTAAATTAGACCCGCAGTAATACCTACGTGTTTGCTTTACAAGCCGTTTTTACGCATTTTGATAAATTTAATGCGTGGCACAGAGAATGATACACCATCGTCTGCTAACCTATCATATATTTAAGTACTGCGAATAACTGAAGTATTTTAATATATTTTACAGACAGATCAGATACGAAAATAATTTAATTTTTGAAGTTTCATGTTTGTGATACACACAATTTCGATATGAAAACATTTAATATCACCGTTCATTCTGTATGCAACATGTGCGTTTGCTCGAAATCTTACAATTTGGTGCAAAATTTCAATATTTTAAATCCGTAACTATGTTTGTGTGACTCCTGCAATTTTGTGAACCCAATAAATGAAAAATAATTTTATCAAAAAATTTACTTTTGAGATCTTAACTCTGTCATCTTCTTTGGTAATCTTACGTCACTGTCACCATCAATGGTGTATAAAAAAGTATATTTTTATTATATATTGCTGTTATTTAGTAGATGAGTTCAGAAAATATAGTCTGTAAAAGTTTTATGGGGACTTTGTTCTGGCGGGTAAACGTTTTAAGAGCCTTGGCACCCTATTTCAGATTGCAGCAGCTATTTTATCACTTAGCCTCAACTACGGCCACTCATTTGTAATACCTGCGAATCAGTACCACCGATTACATTTTTGTAGCGGTACATTATCTTTACATCTCTGAAACTGTTGGTGACAAACGATAGGCTATTACAATACACAGCATCAAATTGAAGACCCTTTATGTTGTAAGCAGGCTGATTAGGTTTTTATGTTGGTAACGGCACGTAGTGCTCTGTATGAACATTACTAACTGTGTTGTGTGCAGTCTGTGGCAGGTTTGCATTGTTGGAATATTCTCTATTGTAGTGTTGGGTAGTTGGATGTGAACAGCGCATAGCGCTGTGCAATTGGAAGTGAGCCGCCAACAGTGGTGAATGTGGGAAGAGAGATGGCAGAGTTTTGAGAGCGGATGATCTGGACGTGTGTCCATTAGAAATAGTAAATTTGTAAGACTGGATGTCATGAACTGATATATATATATATATATATATATATATATATATATATATATATATGATGACTTTTGAACACTATTAAGGTAAATACATTGTTTGTTCTCCATCAAACTCTTCCATTTGCTAACTATGCCTATCAGTAGTTAGTGCCTTCAGTAGTTAGAATCTTTTATTTAGCTGGTAGTATTGGCGCTAACTGTATTGCAGTAGTTCGAGTAACGAAGACTTTTGTGTGGTAAGTGATTCATGAAAGATATAGGTTATTGTTAGTCAGGGCCATTCTTTTATATGGATTATTGAAAGTTAGACTGCGCTGCGCTAAAAATATTGTGCGTCTGTTTAGTGATGATCAGAATAAGTAAAGAGAAAACTGTCTGAGTACGTTGAGTTTCGCTCAGCTGTTTGAAAATCAAATAACGTACAGGTTGGTTGGTTTGGGGAAGGAGACCAGACTGCGTGGTCATCGGTCTCATCGGATTAGGGAAGGATGGGGAAGGAAGTCGGCCGTGCCCTTTCAGAGGAACCATCCCGGCATTTGCCTGGACTGATTTAGGGAAATCACGGAAAACCTAAATCAGGATGGCCGGACGCGGGAAAATAACGTACAGGTTTTCCAGCACAGTAATAAATTTTTCTAAGGGGACGTTACAATGTGTTTGCATACTGTCGTAACAGTTAAAAACTTAATTTTTCGGATGACGTATCAAGAGTACGCGTAAATAATTACATTCAGAATGCCGGCTTATTATTTGGGTTGGTATGGCTAAGATTTCCACCTGGTGATGCTAGTCTCGAGCTCTTAGTCCTAACGTTAAATGTGTACTCTCTATTACTTTTCCATAACCACATGTGTGTAGGCATTGAAATAGAGTCTTCAGGGTTCACAATAGCATATATATATATACATATATATATATATATTGTGTGTGTAACATGACTCATACTTTATACAAACACTGTGATGTCCGACCTAATCACTGTACATTTTAGTGTTGCTGACGGCCAACAGATGTGGATAATAATTTGAGGCTGTGTCATGTCTTACGTTAAGGTATAGCAATAGCAATTTGGACGTATAAAAGTGCAACCCTCTTTTGTCAGTTGACATTAGTTCGCATTCTTGAAGTTTTGCAGGGTAGTGTTTCAAGTAAAACTCATCTTCGAAAACTAATTCGTTAATCACATAATCACAATGCATAAGCAAATATTGGTTTTTAACTGCTAATGGAAATTGCATTTTATAATCATTCTCATATTTTGTAACAAGATTACTTGCCTGTTTGGCAGGTCACATGTCTTTAGGCACGAAAATAACATTGATGTACTTAGTTTCGTGTCTGATACCGTGTTTTAGAGTCCAGTTTGATGGAAACATTTGCATAACACTGCTTCCTAAGGACGTGGCAGAGATGGCAGGATAGATCTATATCACTACTTAGCGTAGTTTATAGTCCACTAGGAAGAATATTGCTAAATCGAATCCAACTATTAACTGACAAAGCAACTCCACTCCAAAAAGCCAGGTTTGGAAAGACAGCAGTTGCCGTGATCAGATAGTGACATTAACATTTTTTGTCGAAGCGGGTTACTAACTTAACCTGAAGGCTGCAGTAGTATCTGTTGATCGTATGGCAGTGTTTGATACCATATGATGCCATTGCCTGCTACCGTAGAGGGTCGAATGGTTAGAGCGATGAAGTTAGTTAAGGGTAGCAGTTTTACAGTGACAAGAAGGAGTTCGCCACATGCCATGTCGTCAGCATCGAGGGCGGTAATCCAGTCAGTTACGCCAGCTTAGCAACTTCAGAATATTCGAATGACCTACTTGGAAGAAGAACTGCAGACACTAGTGGCAGAAAGCAGTATTTAAGGACCGGCAGCCACTTCGTCATGAGACCGGAGCAATTCGGCTTCAGGAATCACCACTCCAGAACACAACAACTCTTACGGGTCGTTGAACATATAACACAAGGCTTCAACACAAACAAAGCAACAGGGGCGGTGTTCCTGGACATCGAAAAGGCTTTCGACCGTCTATGGCATAACGGCCTCATTCGCAAACTCAGCGGCGCGGGATTCCCCGACGGGCTGGTGCGTCTAATACACTCATACCTCACAGACAGGGGTTTCAACACTGACATGCAGGGAAAACAATCAACACAACACGGTATTCACGCGGGAGTACCCCAGGGAAGCATCCTAGGTCCCCTACTGTTTAACCTCTACATAAACGATCTCCCAACCACACACAACACAACCATGGCAATCTAAGCGGATGACACAGCCATCCTCGCGCAAGATTGGAAACCATCAAATATTACCTCACGCTTGCAGACTGCACTCAGAGTGGCTGAGCCTTGGTTGGAGAAATGGCGAAATGGCGTGTTAGAGTAAACGTCGACAACTGCGGAGCCGTTCTGTTCACTAGAAGACCGAGGCAACTCCGCAAACACGATACTGCAGACCAATAACTCTACATGCACGGCCAGTACGTTTCCGTGAGAAAGTCAAATACCTCGGTGTCTGGCTGGACCGGAGATTACTCGGAAGGGGGGGGGGGGAGGGGGGGCACATACAACACATGAGCAACCGAGCAAGCGCGAGGCTCAAACAGCTCTACCCTATGCTCACCAGGCGTAGCACACTAAACAGAGGAGTGTCGAGGTCCATGTACATGACACTTATTCGACCACTGATGACGTACGCAGCTCCTGTCTGGGGATACGCTGCGCCTACATGCCTGCATCGTCTGCAGCTCACACAAAACAAAGTACTCAAAATCATAAGCAATGCTCCACGATACACACGCATCGAGGACCTTCACCGGGAATACCGGCTTGAGACTCTCACGGAGGTATTCCACAAACTCACCACAAGACTATACAGAAACTCCAGACATTCGCAGAACCCGTTTATTCTGAATCTGGGGAACTACGACCACAACCATAGATGGAAACATAAAAGACCAAAAGACATACTTGTAAGGACCTAACATCTATGGCCAAGCACACGTAAACACAACGGTACAGGTGAGCCCCTGTTAATCAGACGCCATTACTGGATATCCAGCTGGAACACACTGCCGAATAACTGGCACCACGCAGGGAAGCCGTACCGTACACTGCATGCAGACATGCTCCACACACCCCCCACACAGTGAGATGATCTATGGCCGATCTGCCACTACTATATAACGATCTTGATTTTTCCAAGGATGTAGCGGCTGCAGCAACTGGGATGCATCGCCATCGCTTGCCACTGTAATGATGCATGATACCCATACTAACAAATCCAACCTTGCATGAACTATCACAGCTAGTAAGCCACTACTGCTCTTACTACCCATCCTACTGTCACAGAGGTTTTTTTCACACGGCACGAGGCTTGGCACTTTTTTCCCTCTCCTCTTCAAATTGCTACCCTCACTCGCGTTTCGTCCACTATCACCTGATGGACCATGTTAATGCGTAGTCTTACCCAGACGCACGGATAACATGACAGCCCAGAGTCCTGTAATCTACTTACTAGGTAACTAACATGTTGACGGAGGTGACAGTGGAAGTTTTGGTCTGGTCACCACGTTGGTGCGGGCGTGGAGGGGCCCCATATGTATACCTTCCATTATGAGGCGCTGGAGTGGCGCAGAGCCTGTGTCACCTAACGCCGCTACTACTTCATAGTCGTCACTGCCATCGCAGTCACCGTAATATTCAGTGTCGTTATGCAGGTCGTAACAACCGTCAACAGGCAGCCGGCTGTCTCGGGAGTCGTCTCTCGGGGTGCGTTGCGCACGCGCTGTCGCCAGCGTCCCAGGACGCTGCCTCCACAAATGCCGTGACCTTGGCCGCCGACACAAGACAACCGCAGCCTGGGATGCTCGATTAGATAAGACACTGACCTGTCCCGCTGCCACGCCCCCCAACCGCCACCACAGCAGAGGCCCACGGCGTGTGGTTCCAGCCGCCGCAGTTCAACCCAACAGGACAATAGCACAGCCGCTGAAGCAGCAGCTTCGTTAAAGCCAACGCGGCTACAGTCTCCGTGGTGGGCGCCCGTGTGAGCGACCGCCGGCCACCGTCATCGCTGCCGAGAAGACTACGAGCGGAAGCGAATCTCGTGCAGAGGGCCCACAACTAATGTATTGCAAATGATCAATAATTACTTTGTCATTAAGAGCCATTCATGGACACATCCCTCCCATCATCCAGCGACAGGCAGTGGCGTTCTCCGACCCATTTCCACTATCTTGCAGAAAACGTACCATACGAAATACTAATTATAATAATTGTATAATCAGCGACAGGTGATTCTAATTAGTTCTTTGAGAAAAGGGTAGTAGATAGCAAGGGTTGAAAGATGGACAGCCGAAAGGCCCTATGCTACCACCAATCCTATTTACTCCTTATATCGGCCATATCTTCATACAAATGCTAAAATGATCCAATTTTCCGATGATCTAGCACTAACTTATTAAAAAGGACTTTTGGAAGAGAGTGAAGGAGCATTCACCAATGGTTTTCACGTAATGGCTGATTACTTCAAGAACTGAAGACTGAAAGAAAATCCATCTACACCGGAGTTAAATTTTTTATCAATTTAATAACTGTGGTCTTCAAAGAACTTTCTCTGGCACACGACCCACACCGAAAATACCTGGGGTCGTTTTGGACTGGACCTTTTAAGAACCACAAAGGAAAGATTGCAAAACAGCTGAACACTAGAACCGATATTATTAGGAAACTAGCTAGGACAAGATGAGGCACTGCAATACGAACATTGGTTTCCTATATAGCAGAGAACAATCCACCATTTTGGAAAAATCGTGCACATGCTCAAAGTAAGTCAACCTCTAAGAATAATTAGTGGCACTATTAAATGAACACCACGTCCATCGCTGGCTTTATTACATAATATTCCACCACAACCAGTTAGACGAATAGCAGCAGCTGTAAGAGAGCTTCAAAAGAATGCTACACATTAGAACGCATTCCATGTAATCAGCTACTGAATCTACCTGCCAGCAGACGTAGATTCAGAAGACCACTCTGGACAACGCAACATGCGCCTATTGAACATGATGTGTGCCAAGAATGGAAAGAGCTTTGGTAGAAGTTTTCTCCAGCGGATTCGCACCTTATCTCTAGCCTTGCTAAACGTGTGAATGGATTTGGTATCCCAAGGAAACTATAGACAGCTCTGAATCGATATTCTTCACGGCATGGAAAGCGTGGTGCCTGTTTATACGAGTGGCGGTTTGAAGATACACAAGCGTACTCCTGTAGGATTGTGAAAACTACGAAGAACTTGACCGAAGGATGTGTACTATGAGAACGTCCTGGCGGACGCCAGAACCTGAACAGGTTGAGGGACCTAGACATTCAGGTACAAAATTTTTTATATTTATTTATGTATAAAGTCTTTAAATAAAATGAAATATAACCATACAAGACATACGAATGGTAGCAAACTGCATTAACACTAACTACTTCTCTTTTATCAGTTACTTTCTCCTTCTCAAGCGTGCTAACTGATTGCAATTACAACAATGTGACGAAGCGTGAAACGGAAATTTGTAAACGCGGTAGGAATCCACACTCGCCAGAAATGGCAAATTATTAGTACCACACCATAATTAATTAAAAATTAACAAGGCTTTGACGCTGGCCATGATATCAACCAGACTTCGATTATAATTTAATTAGTGATTTTATGCATGGTGCGAATGAGAAATACCTAATAGGCAGTAATGATGCACTGATACAGACATCGATGTTAAATGGACCCCTTCAGCAAGGGCTCTGTGTCACTGGAACTCGGTTTCTTATGGCATCAAAACCCCGGTTCTAGGCGCTACAGTCCGGAACCGCGCGACCGCTACGGTCGCAGGTTCGAATCCTGCCTCGGGCATGGATGTGTGTGATGTCCTTAGGTTAGTTAGGTTTAAGTAGTTCTAAGTTCTAGGGGACTGATGACCTCAGAAGTTAAGACCCATAGTGCTCAGAGCCATCTGAACCATTTTGAACCCATTTCCCGGCTAATATATTACTTGCTCTTACAATTTAGCTGCCTTGCTGAGACAGTTTAATTGAGCGCTATAAGCACCAAAGACCGATAACAGATTGTCATTAGTCGGAACACTAGATTTTAACGATCGTTCTACAACGAGGACATTAGAGACGGAGCACAAGCTCAGATTTTAGAATGATGAGAATGGAAACAAGCAGTACTCTGTAATTTACATTAAGCTATTTAGGGAAATCACAGATAATGTAAGTGTGGATGGTCGGACGGTAGTTCGAATCGTCGTCCTCCGGAAAGCGAGTCCAGAGCGTTGATCACTGCGGCGCCTCACTCGGTCAGTTAGTAGCAGAAACTGTCACTTACGAGGGCTGTCCGGAAAGTAAGTTACGATCGGTCGCGAAATGGAAACGACTATGAAAATCCGATGAAGCTTTGCAAAGATGTGTTGGGCAGTGTCTCTGGTATGACTCTAGGTAGAATTATGTCGCTATTTTCATTCCTGAGCTCTTAGTGAGCACGTAATGATGTTATAGAAAATAGTGTCTCCCGCCAAGTACGAGGGCCTGGTGATAATTTTCCCCTGAAGCTATGCAACCAACATTACATAACTGTCGTGCGGTTTCTTCTTCAAGACAATTCTCAGCCTCATTCTGCAGGGGCAATGAAGATGTTCCTGCATCGTTTCAATTGGAAATGTTTGGTTACCCTTAATACAGCCCGTAATTGTCCCCCACTGAGTTTCATCTCTGCTCAAACGAACCGCTGGCTATGAAGACAACATTTTGGCACAGACAACGAGCTTTAGGCCGGCGTAGAGAATTGGCGGAAAACACTGGCGGCTGCTTTCTATGATGAGGGTATTGGAAGGTTGGTACAACGCTACGACGAATGTCTGAGTCAGAACGGCGACTACGTAGAGAAGTAGCTGAAAGGTGTAGCTAACTGTTACAAATGAAACATTTCTGTTTTTCACTGTCATTTTCATTTCGCGATCAATCGTAACTTACTTTCTGGACAGCCCTCGTATTTGGTTTCTCGGTGGTTGTGACAATTACGTCAGCCGGAATCACGCTGGCAGCTTGTGGTTACGATAGCATCCGAAGCACCTGCCCTCCGTGCCACAGCTGAGGTAATCTCGCTCGCTCGCCTTCAATTTCGTGTTTTATTTATTCACTTGTTTTGTCCGAGATGTGTTGTTTTTCTGAGTGACCGAACGTCGACTACTGGTCCAGTAATAACTTCTGTTATCCAGGCAGGTTTGTCACCGTTGCCCTGCTCAGCGTGTGGGCTTGATTGTAAATACGCTTGTGAGCCTTTATGAAAATGTAAATACAGGGTGATGATACAGTCACGACCTATTCCCAATAAATAACAGATGTATTTACAAAATACGCATGTATGTTAATTGTCGATGTATGCATATAGGATGTTAGGATATTCCCGTCACAAACTTCTAGGACTTGTAGAGGGGAACGAGTACGTAATATTTTGAATAGCAACCAATGCCAGAAAACTTACTGTTTCCAGATGTTTAACTCATCCACTTCTGCTTGAGGAATTGAACTTAGTTTGACACAGTACAGTTATTAGGTAACAATTCGAAGGTAAACATAACGAAACATCTATTTATCACTTAAGCACATTTGTTTGTATTAACACTTAAACATTACGTGTTCATATTACTCCAAAACAAAAAAGGACCCGTCTTTACTGTATCGGAGCCACAAGGGCATTGAAAAGTAGATCTCGCAGCAAGGAAAACTTTAAGTGATATCGCCGGCCGGAGTGGCCGTGCGTTTCTAGGCGTTACAGTCTGGAACCGGGCGACCGCTACGGTCGCAGGTTCGAATCCTGCCTCGGACACGGATGTGTGTGATGTCCTTATGTCCTTAGGTTAGTTAGGTTTAATCAGTTCTAAGTTCTAGGCAACTGATGACCTCATAAGTTAAGTCGCATAGTGCTCAGAGCCATTTGAACCATTTTAAGTGATATCAGGTGACTTCTGAAGCAGTACACGTCATACCAGTGCACGTCATACCAAGTCAAGCAACTCTGAACTTTTCTCTTTCCCTCAGAAGACATGCACACGTCATACATCTGAAATGAGACTGTCGTAGAACGGAAATTGTACGTTTCCGGATATGAATTTCTATTCAAAATATTGTGTTATCACTTCCCCTCTAAAATTCCTAGAAGTCTGTAACAAATGGCTCTAAGCATTATGGGACTTAACATCTGAGGTCATCAGTCTCCTAGACTTAGAACTACATAAACCTAACTAACCTAAGGACATCACACACATCCATGCTCGATGCAGCATTCGAACCTGCTACCGTAGCAGCAGCGCGGTTCCGGTCTGAAGCGCCTAGAACCGCTCGGCCACGAAGTCTGTAACAGGAAGTTCCGAACACACTGTGTAATTTCATCGCACTTCAACATTGGCTCTGTCTGTCTCGAACCATTGCTAACATCACTGAAAAATAGACCTGAATACGATCTGAAGTATATCTTATGCAATAGCCAACGCTGCATCCTAGATTCGAACAGCTAGATACTGATAATTCTGTACTTTCGTTTTCTATTCCACTGACCCTCTATGTCCCCAAGAAAACTATCCAAAATCAAGCTTTTTAACATGGCTGCACTTCGGCAACTGTGCATGCAAGAGCTTCAGTGGATTGGAAATAACAGCCAACCAGTTGTAAATATCGGTTTATAAGATATTGCACGTGGAATCACATAGTATCACACATTATATGTATCCGACGTGAGATTAGTTGACTCTGTGTAGCAAATGTGCGTGTCACTTAATGACCAGGTACAATACATTAATTAAAAGTAGTAGCCCTAGAGCAGAGCTAGTACTTTTACCTCATGTATTTTAAATTGTAATTAACTGGATGAAACTGCCAAATCCATGGTCAAGGTTTAATAAAGCTGTATTTGCAACTGATTGGCAGTAATTTCCAGTCCACTGAAGGCGTGAAATTAGATGAACACGACGACCACAGTCTTCTTGAACCTCTGCTAATTATTGGCGAATCCTCTCTTTAGGTACTGTTTTACTACGATGGTAGAATGAGGGGGTGCTCTATCCGGATAGAACACAACGGTCTCAGAACTGCTTTCGTGTTGTAGCTGTGGTTGTAGCTGTGGTCGTAGCTTTGGTTGCGTGAGGTGGCTCGATACCCCATGTGAAGCAGTTATGTTTCTTCACTTTTCCGTCCACGCAAGAAGTGGTTTCGTCCCTAAAAAAAATGTGATGCATGAGGTGTTCATTGTGTGCAACTGCTATCAACTCGTAACACGCAAAAAATGGCTCTGAGCACTGTGGGGCTTAACAGCTGTGGTGATCAGTCCCCTAGAGCTTAGAACTACTAAAACCGAACTAACCTAAGGACAACACACACATCCATGCCCAAGGCAGGATTCGAACCTGCGACCGCATTGTTCACACGGTTCCAGACTGAAGCGCCTAGAACCGCTCGGCCACCCCAGCCGGCGTAACACGCAACTTCTCGAGTTGCGTATTTATTGTTTTCTAATTTGTGAAGCATCTGATTGTGGTACACTTTTTCTTTAACGTAGAGTGTAAAACTTTTATAATCGTTGGTTTTGGCACATCTGACTTATTGTTTAAACAATGAGCTAATGAACTCAGACTTCTTGCGATTGTTCCTCTGGTTCGCTGAAGAGCCTGTAGTTGTATAGGAGGTCTCCCTGCCAATGATTCATCGGCAACGTTCCCCATTCTTCGTAACTTATTGACGGGTAACAAGATGTTTTCTCTTGTTGGTGCTGGCTAATAAAATTTCTGTGTGAAATTCTGTTGCAATTGAAGATAAAAAAAAGGTCATGCAATATTACATTAACAACAGTCACACATTTTTATATCGTAAGCATTCTTATTGTTTACATTGAAAACATTAATAGGCCCACGTTATCATTGAAATGGAGTATAATGATACATTATGTAAATCCATCCACCGTTTTTTGGAAGCGAGTCGAGAACACCTTGTATTTAATTGAGTCTGTGATCGACTCTTATTCAAGTAGAGTTATGCCATCCCCTTCCGTCCTTAATCCATCTACGTAACTGTGAAGACGAAGTGGCAACGGCTGTCAAATCCTATGCTTAAGGCACTACCACGGCAGCACGTAGGGTAGCAGGCATTCGTTTCCAGGCAATATAGCTGGGGTTGTGGTTTCACGTTTCCACAACTTAGGCTGTACCGTGAAAGTACTGTACAATCTTGTTGGGACCCTGACTGAATTTCTGCAGCTTGGCAGGACGTTACTTCATACGCTTTCCTGACAAACTGCCTCTTCACCCACTGGGCCTGCCAGAGAAAGGCGTTTTGTCCACTTGCCCATCCTTCTGAGAAGAGAATTGAAAAGGTGGTGGGGACCACTATCCTCCTGTTTCTGCATAACAGCAAGAGATAATTTTGAAAGCTGCAGACCAATCTCAGAATGTCAGCGGCCTTGCGGGGGAGGAATGCAACATATGTCGATGTGAAGGTCCACCAGTCGACTCCCGGCAGGGACCGTTGGAGCTGTCCAGACCGATCAACCAATGAGTCTCTCCTTACTGCGGGTACCTCGTCTCAATACCGAGACATGGTCAGGGAGGGAGGGAGGGAGGGAGGGATGGGACACTGCAAAAATAGACACGGTCAGCGCTAGCTAACGAGCACGCGCAGCGTATGGCGCCACGTAGCCGCCTGTCGCGAATGTCACTGATCACGCCCAGCGCCACACACACCAGCAGCGCCAGTGTAGTGTCTGGTATTCTTTACGGGGAGCTTACCGGGGAAGTTCAGCGAAGCGTACCATTATTACTTTGGCCAGACTAAGCGCCTGCAACTCTCGCTTCCCGCGAAGCAGACCGGTACAGCGGGCCCCGGACCAAGTAGGGGTCAGCCTGGACGGTCGTCCCGGAAACACAGACGCTTCCCAGAGACCACCAGTAGGCGTCCACGGAACCGCAAGAGGTCGCTACAGCCGCGGACATCTTTACTATAAAGGGAAAAAAAACTGGAGACGCAGTTCACGTCGAGCGAGCCCCCTGGTGTCATCGTAGCCGCCGCATCATCGTCCACCGCCGCCAGCGTACCGGAGCCATCCTCGCAGGGCCTCTACTCGCCCTCGGACTCTGGTGACGGCAACGTGGACTCCGCGCCGCTCTTCACGAGACGCCCAGGGCTTGGTTTGGTGAAGTTGTATGGTTACTACAGACAGTTTATGTTTGGAAGAATCTCTGATTTAGTTATTGATAGGCTTGGAGGATCAGTCCTACCTCACGAATATTGTTTTGTACATTTTGAAGAAAGACTTTAGTTTAAATAAAAACGCTATAACTCACATTCTGAGATTTTCCTATCCGCGGACGGCGGATATATTAATTATACTTGCAATGCAGTTGACTGGTCGCGAGTTTTGAGTGTTTGTCATGACAACTTTAATGTCGAAGTTTACGCACAAGCAGAGTAAAGAAGACAAGAAACTGAATTAGAAAACTAAAAATTTAATTAAAGAGTTGCCTGAGGCGACAAAGGTACATATTAAGGAACAACTTGGTTCCAGAATGAGATTTTCACTCTGCAACGGAGCGTGCGCTGATATGAAACTTCCTGGCAGATTAAACCTGTGTGTAATGTTTGGAAGGTAGGAGACGAGATACTGGCAGAAGTAAAGCTGTGAGGACGGGGTGTGAGTCGTGCTTGGGTAGCTCAGTTGGTAGTTCACTTGCCCGCGAAAGGCAAAGGTCCCGAGTTCGAGTCTCGGTCCGGCACACAGTTTTATTCTGGCAGGATGTTTCAACAACTTGGTTGTTTTGCAGAGAATTTCATACAATGAACAGTAAAACAAATCAGCACTCGAATAAAATTGATAAACATGCAGTTAGATAAGCAAGTTACTCGCTTTCCTTCTATGACTAGTCAGCTGGGAAATGCCTGTGGTCAAATTAAAGGTGATAGGAGAAAGTTGTTTCTCTAGCAAGTAATGCCGACAGTCTCCTTGAATTACAGAAAGTAGACAACGAGGATTCTATTACTTCTGCTCTATAAATGATAAGAATGTAGAACGTGAAGAGATCAGCTATTCCTTACAAAGGTGTGTTTCTGCTCTCAACACCCATCCTAGAGGACAGGTGGAGGGTTGGGTTGGTTTTTTTGGGGGAGGACACCAGACAGCGAGGTCACCTGTCTCATCGGATTAGGGAAGGAAGTCGGCCGTGCCCTTTCAAAGAAACCATCCCGGCATTTGCCTGGAGCGATTTAGGGAAATCACGGAAAACCTAAATCAGGATGACCAGACGCGGACAGGTGGAACTTCTTTTGCCACGTTTACAAAGCGTGGAGAACACTGAATAGCGTCAGTCAATCCCCTACTCAGTTATTAAAAAGCTGCCTCAATCAACAACTCATGGAGGAGTTTGCACAGGAGCAGGAGGCTTCACGGCGGGAGCTGGCACAGACCTGTGAGCAGGTAGCAACTCTCGCCAAGAGACGACGCGCTTCAGAACCATAGCGGAAGGCACACTCACTCATGGCAAAAAATGTGACCACCATTTTTGTAATAAATGGTGGCGTTAATGAGCCAAACACTGACAGTACAAATGCAGGCGCAGTCACGCAAGTAATCCCCGTGCCAAGTTGCATGGGATAAATGTAGGTGAATTAATTGCTTCTGCCCTGCAGACATATCCAATCGGTCGTCACCTCCTGCTCTGGTCGGATATGACAGGAAATTTTTGCCAGACATTCAGTGAGCTACGCATTGAATTTCTGCTGCAGTACTGGGGTTGGACGCTACAGAAATGTGTAGAGCCCCAAATCAAGAGGAAAACAGCTTACCATCGCAAGTTTGGAACACTAAAATTGTTCTTCGGCTAACGTTTGTTTGATGATTTTCTGATATTTCGCCAGGACGAGTGGCTGGCATTGTCAAACATTTACCTTCCATTGCTAGTGGTGGACTGGAATTGAGGTAGTGGCTGCAGATTATATGTACCTGTAGCGCCAACATCCAAAGGATTTTCCGTGCTCATTACTGCTGTGATTCTCAGCTTCCTACAATCAACGGTCGTTCGCTGCAGCACAGGAATCCGTTCCCCATGAGGCATTCTCCTTTATTCTTGAATCTATTGTCATGTTTGTGTATCTCTATAGCTTTCTATAGCAAGAAAACTGAATGCCTCAAGGTGAACGGATCGTGGATTCCCGTGCTGTAGCGTACGGCCGTTGTCGGTAACAAGAGGAGAACTACAACGGTAATGGTCACGGAAAAGCCTTTGGACATTGGCGTGTCCGTGCATGCAGTGTGCAGCCACCAGCTCAATTCCAGTCCTGCACCAGCAGTAGAGGGTGAATCTCTCACAAACGTCAGAAAAATCGTTAAACAAACGTCGGCTGAAGAACCCGAAACAGTACCCAATTGCCAATTTATCATTAAGTGGCCACGAAAGCCTTTACAATTTTGTATACGGCAAGAGTTTTGAAAGTATCTGCTGCTTGGCATCTCGATCTCAAATGAAACAGAAGGAAACGTTGCAGGGAGGGAAACCACAGTTGTGAATGATCATCTATGGGTTTAAGAAGCGGCTTCAGCTGAATTTCATCTTTTTATTATCAGGTCACAACCGATTTCGTGGCACTGAAAAATACATTCTCAGGTGAGGCGCAACTAAGTCATAACAGCTGAGTTGATTGGAATATTCGTTGCAGGATCAAAGTAATAAATTGCTAAATGACGGTACGTCAACGACTCAAAATCAGACGGGCGTTGGAATTGTCGGTGAAACCACAACTCCAGTCTATGCGCATTCCCAGAACATGAGCCGAAACTGCGTACTGTGAATTCTGACAATAAAAAGATTAAATACATCTGAAGCGGCTTCTTAATTCCCAAGAGGACCAGGAGGAATTTGTGTCCATAAGACACACATGTACGCCTGAATGGACGCAACAACGCCTCCTCACTGATCAAACCCTAGAACTTCTGATAGGAATGCATGAGATTCGCTTGGATAGGAATGTGGCACAAGACCAGAGGATCTCTCTATCATGTCCGAGGAACCAGGACATCAGCAGCGACAGCATGAACCAACGACCGCTGTCGGAGAATCCGACGCTTCATTTCCGGCGGAGAAAGCAATGGGTGTTGCCCGTATTGAGTGACGATTCCGTTCCGCGATCAGGAAGTGAGAACTGGATATCCTACTTCTTCTTACAGGGAGCCGGACTTGAGAGTGGCTGCTTGAGGAAAGTGGCATCACTTTTCAATGAAGAAGCTTACCACACCGAATGAATTAATATTTTTAAGACATGAAAAGGCCCCAAAAGAAGCAATTGTAAATCTACCTTCTACACCAGATCCAGCCTCGGCACAAAAGATTGCCTTAACTTCAGAAAGGATAAGAAATAAGGAGAGGAAAAGCATGGAACATCATAACTTATTACGCAAGTATAACCAATTTGACATAGGGGACTTGGTCTCAGCTAGAAACCACGAAAGGACTGATGTTCTGGAGAGTGAGACAACTAAGTTCGGTCTAGTATATGACGACCCTTAATATGTAGAAAACAGGATAGGGGATCAATATTGTCTCCTATCTGAGCCAAATGCCGGAAAAGAGAGACTATCCGTGTAATCAGAGTTCTAGAGTGAGATAATTAGCATCGCAGTATTGGTTGATGAAACAACGCAAAGATGGGTTAATATGTACAACTACTAGTTTTTAGTGCGTTTTATGCATAAGCTCATGTTTTCAACTATCCTAGGCAAATTCCTTTTAAACTGAATAATTCATCTGCCAAGTGGATGCCTGAAGTGTCATCTGCCACACGCGTCACGTTCATGTTTGATGAGGCAAAGCGGTAAGTGACGTGACCAGTGCAAAGACGCCAACAGTTCTGAAGGCTGTTGGCTTGGACCATGCGTTGCCTTGGTGCAACGCATGCATGTTTTTTGATAGTCTCAAATCTTTATCTAGCTTGCAAGCACCACCATGTTCAGAATTTCCGAACGCACGTAAAAAACTGTCGACCCAAGCGTAGTAACTCCCTTAGAGAGCAGCGACATACATCCTGAAACGTGAATAAAACCTGAATCGATTTTCCAAAATGTTTAAGCTAGGACGTTGCCTCAGAACCTGAAGGGAACAACCTCCAAGAGCAGAATCAACTGGTTGTCTAAATCACGATGTCTTTTACTGAATTATTAGGCCTTCAGTTGTCCGAGAGTTCACCTCTAAAGAATTTTCAAGCTAATTCTGATTTCCGCGGGAAAGGTGATGACCGTCAGCAAGGTTCTTTTCGTTTCTACTTCCTTGTGCGAGGGAAGTTCAATAAGTAGTGCAACACTTTTCTTCTCAGCCAATATAAGTTGAAAAACTTCGGAATCTGTTCTGGGACATGGTGGAATATTCCCACTTCAGCCCCTATAGTTTCATGAAGCTTCGATAGGTGGCTACGCTCTTCTTATCCTCGAAAGTAGCGTCTTTAATGGACGTGTTCCAAGCAGAGATCTGTGATTGAAATTCTTTTTGCAGAAAACCAGAGCATCGCAGGTGTTCAAACGTACTTCCAGAATGTCTGCAGAGACCTGGCAGTGATCAAAAGTACGATGAGTTAGTTGTTGGGAAAGGCGTCTTTCATCACCGCAACAAGGTCGCGCAAATTCGTCATCACACAGCTGTGACTCTTGCATTGTTGAAACGAGCGGCCGCTGTGGTCGAGCTATTCTAGGCGCTTCAGTCCGGAACCGCGCTGCTGCTACGGTCGCAGGTTCGAATCCTGCCTCGGGTATGCATGTGTGTGATATCCTTAGGTTAGTTAGGTTTAAATAATTCTAAGTATAGCCATGTATGGAAGTGAAACATGGACGATAAATAGTTTGGACAAGAAGAGAATAGAAGCTTTCAAAATGTGGTGCTACAGAAGAATGCTGAAGATTAGATGGGTAGATCACATAACTAATGAGGAGGTTTTGAATAGAATTAGGGAGAAGAGGAGTTTGAGGCACAACTTGACGACAAGAAGGGACCGGTTGGTAGGACATGTTCTGAGGCATCGAGGGATCACAAATTTAGCGTTGGACGGCAGCGTGGAGGGTAAAAATTGTAGAGGGAGGCAAAGAGATGAACACACTAAGTAGATTCAGAAGGATGTAGCCGGCCGCGGTGGTCTAGCGGTTCTAGGCGCGCAGTCCGGAACCGCGCGACTGCTACGGTCGCAGGTTCGAATCCTGCCTCGGGTATGGATGTGTGTGATGTCCTTAGGTTAGTTAGGTTGAAGTAGTTCTAAGTTCTAGGGGACTGATGACCACAGTAATTAAGTCCCATAGTGCTCAGAGCCATTTGAACCATTTTGAACCAGAAGGATGTAGGTTGCAGTAAGTACTGAGAGATGAAGAAGCTTGCACAGGACAGAGTAGCATGGAGAGCTGCATCTAACCAGTCTCGGGACTGAAGACCACAACAATAACAACAACAAGTCTAGGGAACTGATGACCTCAGATGTTAAGTCCCATAGTGCTTAGAGCCATTTGAACCATTCTCATTCGAGGTGATCGGCGGATTACAGTGAAACAGCTCGCCGCTCAACTGGACATCTCTGTTGTTAGTGCTGACACACTCTTCCTTCAGCTGAGGTACTCAAAGGTGTGTGCCCATTGGGTTCCTCGCCACCTAATAGAAGACAATAAAGAACAATGAGTCTGGCTCAATGAAGATGCACTGCGCTGGAAACAATAAGTGTATAATGGGGAGCTTTTGAGCAGCAAGACATTGGCTCCGACGTCGACAAGTAGACTGCTACCATGCGAGCATACGGGATCTCCCAGTAGGGTGGCGTAATGTCGTCGCATTAAAGGGGGATTACTTTGAAAAGTAGGGTTTTGAACCGAAAGAGTGGAGAGTAAAACTGTGTACTGGAATCCTGAATAAAACCGAACCGCTTTCAGAAAAAAAGTTGTTGCACTATTTATTGAACTTCGGTCGTACAAGAAGTAGAAACAAAACGAACCTTGTTGACGGTCGTCACCTTTCCCGCGGAAATCAGAAGTAGCTTCAATATTCTTTAGAGGCGAACTGTCCCAATCAGTTGTGTGAGTGAAGCACAAGTATTTCAGAACTCGTTGGTGGGCAAAAAGCAGATGTGAACCTGTCCTGCGATTGCAGTGTGCCCGAAGTCATTACTCTTGTTGGGATGTTCCCCACTCGTTGAAGATTCTTACATTGTTCCTCTCTTTGTCCAAGACAAAGTTAGGAAACGACTTGTAACTTTAACTAGAATAAGTATTTATTTAATTTTAATTAATGAAAAGCTGCTCCAGCTGCTGATATATACTTTTAAGTCTTCCTCTGGTTTCGTCCTTCACATTCAGGCCCTTTTTGAATCGATCTGAAAATTACGCTATTGTCTAGCAACATCGAATTCAGTTTCCTTAATTGAACACACAGCTGAGGAAGAACACCTGTTTCTGAAAATGGAGTTTTGTTCTCTGAATATGCATACAGACTCATGTATGTGAATACTAAGTTTATATTAAATGTTCTGCTGCGCTAAAGGGCTATATCAGGCTGTGTTCTAGCCACTTCTCGTATCTTCTTTTGTTGTATGTTGCCTTTATGGCATTAACAAGTGTAGTGTAACAGCTGACATCCAGGAAAAATGTCCATATGCACCACAGAGTGCAACTGGAGAAATAGTCGAATCCTATTCGTGTTTTCGTTTTTGTAACTGATTTTGGTGTGCAAGCTTACTCATTGTATGGCTCCTTAGCCGTGAGATAACAGTTTCCTCCGGATTTTGGCAATTTTCTACTTATGATGTGTACTGTAAGTCAGTCCACCTCCATAGAGGATATTGCACCTGACTGACATACGGGGGACCCAGGTTCGGTTCCCGGTATTGCAAGGGATTTTTCCTTGGTAAGAGAACTCGTACGGGCTGCACTCACCCTCGTGAAGCCAATACAGAAGCCCCTCGGCCCGTTAGTGCGGCTACAAGGTTAAGGAACGTGACAACGGCCTGGAAAGCATCCAACGATGCCATTGGCAAGGGATGACATGCAGGTCCATCGGGCCATACTGGGCAGTCTTGGGCCATAACGCGGAACTCTGCTATGTATATGTATATTCGTTATTTCTATCTGCCGTAGGCAGTAGCAGTTGTGTAATAAGCAGAATCAGAGCGACTGGTGCAGCTGAAGCAATTTCACACTCATGTAAGCTGACCCATTTTGCTGGCTACGTAATTATATGTGTGTGGAAAGGGAAGGTATACAAACTATTCCATGGCGCCCTCCTGCCGAACTGAGATAGCAAGCAGTGAGGTGCATTTGCGAAAAACGGACTCTTCACCTTATAACTGAATGCCCAGTTTGCTCAGTGGCCAAGAGTTTTGTATTTCTCCAGGGACCTGATGCGGGGGAAGAGAAGGATCATTGACCACAGATTGTTCCTACCTGCTCTTTGGTGGCAACTCGCCTAGTCAGATGGAGGTCAACGCCCTCTGGGGACAGCTGTCTCCATGGGATTGCCTGCCCTGCCTTTCCTCCGCCGGCAGACATCTGTCGCTCCCAGTCCGCCAACAAAGAGTGTGTGTGCACCCATTGGATTCCTCGCCGCCTAACAGAAGACAATAAAGAAACGCACCTCAGGGTCTGCTGAGATCACTATCAGTAAACTGTTTCCTTTCTTTTATCTTCCTTGTAGGTTTCGTGATAACTATGAGGTTTTTCATTGTATCTCCTTTCATGAACACCCTGATGTCTTTCTTAATGATTTTGCTCTTGTTCATGTGATTATAATAGACTGGACGTAGTTCCTCAACTTGAAAACAGCTTCTCTAATAACACTCAAAGTCGCTGGCTGATATCACAGTACAGCTTTGGATGAAGGGAGGTAAATGGATTAAGTCAAAACGTGTTTTTTTTTTTTTTTTTTGTCCAATAATCTTTATGCGTTGTCGAGGTACGATGGTTTAAATTCGAGGTAAATTTAGCATGTTAAATTCGTTCTTATGTGAACTGTATGCACGGAAACAGTTTGAAACAAATAATATGAGTAAAAAATGCATTCTTACGAAAATTGGAATAGCCTGTTTAGTGAAAGCTTTATCCGGTGCCACGATACATCGATCTAAAGTTGCACAAAAACGCACGTAGAATCTATTTTCACGCGAATCACACGTACTGAGACGGTGTAAAGTGGTACATATGTTAGTAAAAGAAATGTATTCTTGCGGTCATTATAATAAACGTTCGCAAAAATCTTTCTTCGTTCGGATTTCAAGTGCGAAAAATCACACTTCTCCACATGAAACGGTGTTTCGTAGAAATGTGTTGCATTTTAAGAGCTGCTTTAGGATATAATTTAAAAAAAAATTGTTATTACAATTGATTATCTTTTCGTTGTTACATGTTAAGGTTTTTATTTACCAGTGACTTAAAATCAACGAAAAATTCTTGCACATGAAAAAAAAGTATGAAACCATAATTATGTCCAGCTCTTTAAAAGTTGTATACTATTTGATCGAGCATTTAAGGTTTTATCGATGACCTCGCAGAAAATTAAATTAACCCGAGGGTTGCTATAAAAATAATTGTCAGAAACAAACTCAACTTATTTCTAACCAATACAAAATGTACTCTTCAAAAACTACTACGCTATCTTGCGGAAAAAAAAAATTTCGGGCCAAACAACTTTAAATTCGTTAGGTTTCTTACAGGATTGAACAACTGTGCATTAATTGTTTCGCAAACACATCACGCCAAAATTATTAACGTGTGTTTTTCTAGCAAAGGTTTCTTGCTTTTCAATTTTTACTATCGCATACTTTAAATACACAATGACAAGAATTTTAAGATAACGGATAATAACGAGCTGTATGCTTTTCAGTAGTTTATTGTTTGTTGGGTGGATCGTTCAGCTTGCGACATAGTAAGGTTTTATGTGAATTTATCCGAGTAATATGTCCATATCGTAAGTTTATCCACGTATTATAAACTATTTACACACATTAATATCGTAAACTTCACACAGTATTTAATATTTCTTTTGGTAGCATATTGATGTTTAGTGTTATTTTGTTTTCCGTATGTCTGCGTTTACAGTCTCATATGTACATGATTAAAATGTGTGCAAATATAAAACAAAATTAAAAACATTTGAAAATTAAGCAAAATTTAAAAATCAGATAATATAAAGGAAAATAAAAAAGCAAAAATATAAAACATAAAAAATAAAACAAGAAACCTCTCACAGGCATGTGAGCTTGGGGCCGGGGGGTGAGGTTTGTGTGTTATGAGAAAACAGTAGGCTATACTGGACACGTTCAACTATGCCTGGCAGACAACCCTAGAAGAGGTACACTATGGATGCCTTACTCAAGCAGTATGATTCGAAAGACAAATAACTTATACCAGATCAGTCGTCACCTGAGTCAACAAAACAGCAGTTGACGATCTATGGTGGTCTAATGTCAAAATTATGATGCAGTAAAAATTGGGAACCAAAATGAAAATTTCTCCTATCATATCACAAAAAGAGTCGTATATGTCCTGGACAGAGTTAGGATGTGAAAGGAGGGAACTAGCTTTTTGACTTGTCTCGCAGTTGAAAGGCAGTTTAAATAAAACCATCTAGACATATTCGCTCTTTTTTTACGAGTTAGCTCTACTTCTCCAGCGCAGTGAGCTCTCTTCACTGCAAGCTGTTGGAACACCTGCATCTTGCAATGTGTTGGCCTCTGATCCTGTGCCCTAAATCGAGAAGATCCGCCAACTACTGAAAACAATATACTAATACGGAGTGGCTGAAGAGCTTGCAAGTAAAAACTAAAAAAGTTTTTCTGGGGGCTAAAATTTCTGGAGGAGGATTCGTTCCGGGAGGAAAGCTATAAGAATTTCTTGATTTCAGGGTGAGGAGGGCGGGGGAGGGGGGGGGGGTGATCTTTATCCCCAAGGGGTCACTTCTAGCCCAAACCTGTCCACTGTTACATGCACGGTGAGGCGCGTAAGAACAAACAGACACCAATTTATGTGCTCCTAAATAGTGGGATACATCTACAACATGAAGTATCCGAGAGTGGCGGTGCACCTATTGTAGGTAATATTCCAGCGGTGATGCATGCATCCTAGACCTCAACAACACGTTGTCTCATAATGCATGAGATGCCAAACGCCATGTAGGATGATATGATGGCATGTGTCCTGTTAAGAGACATGATATGATGTATCATGTTATTTCATTTGACGCAATGTATTATCTTACACGAAATAGGTACCGATAATAACAAGTAAAGTAGCGGCAATATATGAAGATATTTTGATCTAAATGTCTGAAGATGCTAGGTCGAAAAGCTAGTTTCCTTCTTTTACAGACCTAACTCTGCCCAGAGACATCCGCCTTTTTTATGCTATGATAGAACTTTCAGTTTGGTAATACTTGCTGTGAGAGTCTGTGATCGATTACTCCATACGTCATCTTATTACAACAAAATTGAAGTGCGGCAGTATGCATTATCGTGACCTTGCGCTACGGTAACTTACAATTTAAACAGTTTGCCTGGACGTGACAGCTCACATATAAAACACACCTAAGACTGTACATTAGTAGTTACGTTAACCTTTCTGTGCTGCAGGTACAGCTTTGCTATGCGAGAATGTAGACGATTGGAGGTGGTATTGTTTTTGCACAGTTCACAGAAAACACGTGGACTCGACTGTCTACTTGGGCTGATCAGACGTCCCGGGTCTTGCAGGGACATTCTCAGTTTCAGTTAAATGAATTGGGGTCCCGAGAAAGTCGTTCGGAAAGAATTTCATTTGTGTACGCTGTACCTACATTTTCTTTCCAGTTCACAAAATGAAAATAATTCTTCGTATGGGTTTTTCAGCTGCCGCATCGTCATAGGGCTATGATACATTCCAAAATATTCGATAACTGGCAAACGTAAGCGTGACTGTAATATTGGGGTTAAGTGTAACTTAAGTGTCCCTGTCCATTCTCATCGAAATCTGGTCATCTTACACAAACTCCAGTTTTCATTCAATGACTTCGAGGATCTATATTTCCAGATTGCGTTTTTCTCGTATACATAACACGTTCACCGGGCTCAGGAGCGTATTACTCTGTATACAAACAGCAAAACAATGCACTGATTGGCATTTTTCTGTGTGCTGAGAGGTTCCCCGTCGCAGTATGACCGCTGATTCACATGGAGCGAGCTGTTATTCCATCAGTTTTAAACTCCGCAGAAGTTTATTATGTTGTTATCACCAGGAATTTTACTTGCCACTTGTATGTATTGGACATTACACCGTAGCATTCGAAATCCAAATTAGGGGTACAATGACATCCCATAGCTGGGAGCGTGAATTGATTGCGTGTTCTAACCCTGTGCAAGATTCCTTGAGTGTATTAAACAACATCAAATAGTACTTATGGTGTACTCCACTCTACTTGGTACCAACTTCTTCCACGTGGTGTCAGTTAAATAACTTGCGGAAGAGCCACTGTGTGCTGTTTAACACCATTTCTGCTGCTTTTCTACTGGGGTACAGGTAAATCGTTAACTATATTTTATCTGCATACGGCTTTAACAAGCTACTCTGAACCTGACAAAAACGAGTCGGAGAAACACTGTTCACCACAACACCGCCAGCGGCACAGTCACGATTTGGCTGTTGTCACACACAAATCGCGGAATTTACCATTAAATTATTCGTTTACGTTATTATTCGCCTCCATTCTGTAGAATATGCTACGACGTCATTAATTTATATATGGTGCCTGTGGAATCCGTATACCCCTCTGCCACACGAAACTACATCATAACCCTACAACATTGGCTCTGAGATGTTCACCGTGGTTCTCTGTCGCTGTACAGCAGTCTTGCAATACCTTCCTTCTTCATGCAGGAAATTATTCAGTGTCTTTTCTAGAAATTATTTTCTCCCTCATTAATTCCATGGGATTATACTGCCAGTGATATGTAGTAAACAAACATTCACGTGAAAGGAAGTCAAGTTTGTAGGTTTTGTCACGTGACACAAATTATCGAGCTGCAGGAGTTCGGCACAAGTCTGGTTTATACTCTGAGAAATATTCTTATTTTTAAGCCAGAGGCAAAATATAATATCCACTTTCCAGGTGTTTGTACTTGGTGTTTCCTCTGTAATAGCTGAATTATAACTAGTACGGTAATTACAATGACCAACTTCGAAGGAACGTATGGCAAGTATTGTTCAGTGAACCACTTTACCAGGCTAAGAGTGTACATTCCAAATTGTAGTCAGTTCTCTTTCTCTTACAGCCAAATGTCAGTAACAAATCCAGGAGAAGAGCCAGCATGCAGAATAATTCCCCCTTTCAGCGTGAGCACTGCCTGTGCTCTGGGAGAAAGCGTGATAAGGAGATGAAGGCCGATATAAGCCTTGACCCTATCATCGTAAATTTGTTATCGATTATGTTTTCCTAGTGATATCTCTTGTTCTCTCATCCCTTCCAGCTGGCAGTCATGTTGAGATATGTGTGGAAAATGATTTTGATGTAAACATACTGTGATAATACACACAAACGTTGCATTTTATGCAAAGATTGAATTATACTTCGCGTAATTAGTTACTGCTGCAATGAAAACATCACATTCTCTGACACATTTTAGAATATTACGACATCATAATGTGGTGATGAAATAGATTTGAGCCTCGCACCGTCTTTTATTGTACTTAACTTCAGCTAATTCCTGACCCTCTAATGTGTATGAGAACAATTTAAATGCGGAAACATTTAATTTGAGACTGCATTGCAACTGACATCAAATCAAGAGTTGGCCTAATTAGTCATATTAAGACTGTCAATTTGCCTGTGTGCTGGCCTGTCGTGCTGTATTTTAGCTAACACGTCTTTTTTTACAGTTATAAGCCCTGTCAGGTTAGTTTTATGGCCGCTTCCATAGGTTTACCTTTTAAAATGCCACCTCTTACTAGGAATGGAAAACTAGCATTTAAGTACATACTTTCGAATTATGGTCTCTAATTTGATGACTATGAGTGTATGTGGAAATTAACATTATAGCACTTATTTACATTTCAGAAGCATTTTCGCTGACATTTTAGAATATTGTGATACTTGAAGCTGTCGTTGACGTAGAGGATTGTTGGAAAGAATATTGTGACATTTGAGAAGCGTCATGAATGTGGAAAATAATTAATTTACTACTCTGCTGCACAGTAAACGAAGTGTTTAAATGGAATAAACAATTATTGTTTTTTCGTTTCTAATTATCATTTTCTACAGTGTAGCCATCTGTTGGTAACAGTAGGAAACATCTGGTACAACAAACGAGAAATGCACGTTTTCCACAGTACAGCAATCTGTGGATGACCGTAACAAACTGATCATAGAAAGATCGACCTAGGCTCTTCTTCTACCGTGCAGCCATCCATTGGTGGCAGGAGCGACTGGGATGTAGAACAGAATTCGTCCATATTCCTCAATCACCAGTATTTGCTGCAGTATTTAAGATCAAACTCGTGTTCAACGATGTCTTCATACTTCGTTATTCATATTTTAAATCATATTTTATAAGCAAATGTAGGGTTTGAATTATTATCTGATCGTTATAGTATTCCAAGGCGAATGTTATGTAGCTTCAAATGATATTTACCAGTGTGACTGGAATGTTACTGATGAGCCAGACCTTAAATGATTTTTGAGGGTCAGTAACGTAAATATAGTTCGTCTTTGTGCACACAGCTATTTGCAGAGGCCGGAGTGCAGGCTACACGAGAAGGGGATAGTGGATGCGGAATGGGGGTGTGGTGTGGGCGAGCACAGAACGTGTTGATATCAGGATGTCCTCAATGCACATGGTGCACATTGACTGATGTGATGATGTCATGACCTTGATGATAATAAGCTGTGAAGCCGATGTCGGCGCATTTTCCGAGAAACCGCAGTGAACCGATGCTAATGTCAGCAAAAGTGACGTGTCGTCCGATGTTTATTCTTGCCAGATTCCGCAGTGGCCCACTAACTGTGTATAATAATAGTAATAATATTAACAAGACTTACAAATGTAAACTGTTAGAATTTCCTTGAAGTTACAAGTTTTGTAATGGACAAATAAAACAGAAGATGTTGGTTATGGACTATTACCAGGAACTATGCTATTATTCACCTAGAATAATTTTGGAGATAAGTGGAAATTTCAGGTTAGGATGCAGGTGTTGGCAGGTGATGTCAGGCTCAAATTAAATATCTCACACGTTTGTTTTGTTTTATTTCTATGACGCTCCGTTAGCATCATCAGCGAATTTATCATTAATTTATTGATTTAAAATTTGGGATGACAAAAAGTTTTCGCTTTTCTGCTGATATAATTGTCTCTAAAAAGTGACTATTTCCTTTACTGACGGTTATTTTGTGTTTGTTTAGAAGAATGGCCATAAAGATGTGAATATGGACGCATATTAAAGTTGAAAAAAAAATATTTCAGAAAATTTCATTCTGCAAACCATGGCGTCCATATTTAGTCGTACTCCGGATATCAACGTTTAAATAAAAAAAAATGCTAAGTGGAGGAATCTTAGAAGTGTAGTGATAAACGTTATCAGTTCTGTACTCAATTGTATGTTAGATAAAACTATGAAACGTACTTCCTCGGCACCTATCCGATCTCACGTGACCGTTACATGCTTGCTGTAAAGAATGTGAATCAGAATAAGCATAAACTTGGTTGCTTTTGGGGACGTGATTTTTTTCCCTTCTACGTGTGGCAGGCGAACAGCTGGGGAGTAGCGACTAGCATGCCTAACGACAGCGGCTACACGGAGTCTGGGTCCGCAGCGACCCACCGAATCAAGGCGCACCAGCTTAAAGAACAGAATGCATAATCAGCGACGTGAATTTCTAAGGAGCATTTGAATGTAAAATGAACACCGTTATTTCGGCATGATGCTGGCGGCTCCTCGCCGGAGGCCAGACTCGGTCGATTCTCTTCCTTGCGGAACCGGAAAGGATTGCGCAGAAATCTCCTAGGCGTGCAACACGGCTCACCACGTATGAGAACGATGTTTTACGTTTTCGTATGCAAGAAATATAATAAATAATCGCAGAAGTACAGTGAAATGATTTCCAATAGGAAATTCCAAACCATACTTAAAAATACCCTTGGGAAAGCAGTGTTGATCTTATGCCATAAGCGTCGTTTAAGAAGGGAGTTTTCGAAATTCCACTACTAAGGGCGCGAAACAGAAAATAAAAGGTCTTTTGAAAAATGTCGCTATTAAGACAATTTTGAAGCTAAACCTATAATAATTGGAATTTGGTTTCTTGGTCAAAAATAAAGAAATTCGTGTTTCAGCATTTTTGGAAATTTAACTCTTATGAGGGTGAAATAGTCGGTGAAAGCTGTTTTGAAAATAAATCACAATTACAGAACTACTAAAGTATTTTCATAACTGCATCTATGAAAACTGGTATCTGACTTTTCCGTTACGAATAAAAAAATACGTGTGAAATAGTTGAGAAAAGTCTTATGAACATTTTTCAATTTGAAGGAATTTTTAAAGCCAAATCGGCGAAATTTGGTGTTTGGCTTCTCAGAAATAAAAAAGTACGTGTTTCAGCATTTTTGGAAATTCGGCCACGAAGGGCGGACAACAGTGGGTGAAACACACCACCTGTAGTTGGGTTGCTGTAGGCATCCAATCACGTTGATCAAGCCAAACCTCTTGAAGAAGCTAAACATCAATGTCTGCCACTCGAATGGTGTCCTTTAACTGCTGTGTTTTGATCGTAGAACTAATTCTGTTGGCACTGACTGTAACTGTCCTGGTTCACTGGATGGTACGATGACGTATCCTGCAGTGGTTTGAGTCAGCAAGCGCCACATCGCCCGACTGACTGTGCCTGTCACTGCAACATGCGATACTGATAGGCCGGGACAAGATGTCCGTCCAACGAACCGCCGGCCATGGGCATCAGGTGGTCGCTCGAGTGAATAATTATTACCATCTCCAGATCGGACTTACAATCGCCAAAGTATAGTTGATAAATTTCTGCAACGTGTCACCGTCTTGCAAAGAGTATCTTGGGGGTAGATTCCTCTTCTGATGGAGATTCTGCGGAATGCATGTCTGCATCCTGTGGATCGCGACGAGCAGTAGGCATCTCCCGCACCTCTGCGTCCGAGCTTGAATCAACCTTCAAGTGTTCTTCTTGACACGGATGAAGCGGAGGCGGGGCCATTGCTGTCGAGTATGTCGTGGCATCGTGGGTGCGGAAACCGGGTCGGTGGGGGTTGGAACATTATCTGCATTCGTCATATTCCTCGCTGCCGCAACGTAGGTAAGGCCAGCGTCGTCGGTCGCAATGTAGGCGTGCTGAAGGGAGATGGCGTGCGTGTGACGTAGGTGGCGTTGTGATACCTGATTGGTCAACGCACAGACGCACGCTCAGAATATCTGACATGCTAGATATTGCTCTGCACGTTCGGGAAGACTCCCGAACGTGCTATTCCACGCTATGCCGTCAGAAACTCGGCACGCTCAACGTTCGGATGCACGGTATGTGTGTCGACGGCTTCATAAAGTGCGTACTAGGCGTGGAACGTTATTTTCATGAACCGGCCGCTGTGGCCTAGCGGTTCTAGGAGCTTCAGTCCGGAACTGCGCTGCTGCTGCGGTCGTAGCTTCAAATCCTCCCTCGGGCATGATAGGTTAGATAGGTTTAAGTAGTTCTAAGTCGAGGGGACTAATGACCTCAGATGTTAAGTCCCATAGTGCTTAGAGCCATTTGAACCATTTTTTCGTTGATTTCATCGTGGTCTTTCTGTACGAAAGTGCCATCGTCGGTCTAAGACATCCATTGCACTTCAATATCACTACTCGCGCGAGTAAACAACGGCCCGCTCGCGGAGCGCCGCTCGACGCCCCACTCACGTCGCTTTGCGACACGGCTGAGTGCCGCATCCTCTAAATCATGGGTGCATATCTTCAACAACAATACTTCATGATTCACTGTCTACACAATGTGGGCCTTACGCATACACAAATATGCATTGACGAAAAATTGGTTTGAAAGGGTGATAACATGACTGAAAAGGGTTAAAATGACTGTCAAAAGTTTGTTGGTGGTGGTAAGTTCTTATGGGACCAATCTGCTGAGATCCTAGGTCCCTACGCTTACACACTACTTAACCTAACTTAAACTAACTTACACTAAGGACAAAACACACACACACACACCCATGCCCAAGGGAAGACTCGAACCTCAGACGGGGGAGCCGCCCGAACCGTGGCAAGGTGCTTTAGACCGCACGGCTACCCCGCGAGGCCTGCCAAAAAACATGTAAAACTGGAAAGGCTGCATATTCAGGACAGGATTTCGAAAAACATTTTTATTCTTTTAAGATAACAAATCACAAGCCGGGCTTTTCGAAGAATTGTGAATGATGATCAAAGTATCCAGCAAAAATGTAACTCGAACGATTTTGTGTTAATCTTATACTATGCGTACTTATTTGTTTTTTTAGACGTGTCGAAGTATATAAATGTGTCAAAGTATGTAAATAAACTGTCAAAAGTTTACTGACCTACCGAATTCGTTTTATATAAGTAGCACACCCTTCTCCAGCAGGACAAAGAAGGGAACCAGAGGAAAAATGCTCCTGTTTGAGCACAAAAAGAAGAATATGTTACTGTTTAAAAGAATCTGACAGAAAATTAACGATCTTGCTCTTTCATTTCTCATCCCATCTTCTTATTCTTCTTTTTTTTTTAAAAAAAAAAAAAAAAAGTTGGTGAGACAGTGAGGGCACAAGAGAGAGGAGACAAGCAAACAATGCCAAGGGGAGAGTAAAAGAGGGGAGACAGTGATTGTAGAAGAGAAAAAGTGGCAGTGAAAGAGAGAGGGATAAAGATGAAGAAAATAGTAGTAGGAGCCAAAGACAGAGGAGATCTGATGGTCGCTGAGAGAGATCCACAATAAAAGAGAAAGGGAGAGGGATGGAGGCAGAAGAAGTGGAAGCAAAAGAGAGAGACGAGACAGTGGAAATGAAATATTCATACCTGCATACTCCAGCAAGTAGATATAAGGGAGGCAACTTTTTTAACCTATATTTTAAACTAGTGGGTATAGGGGGAAAGTAGCTTGGACCTCCCTAAGATTTTTGAGCTGCCGAGGTATGACGGAGACAATGACAATAGGAAAGAAAGACAAAAAGGAGAAAGGAAAATGAGAGTGGCTGCTGAAAGTACTGTAAATCAATGGGAGGAAAAGGAGACAGTCGGAGAAAGACATTTGCAGACACTGGTAGTAGAAGGGAGATACACAGTATGCAGGTTTCAATACAAAGAGAGACTAAGTAACATCATTTAGAGTGTTCTGTGTTAAAAGAACTCGAATAAGTTCGCTTTCCGGAATGTTTGAAGAGGAAGGAGGCGGACAGAAGCAGCAGGCACTCTACTTTTCTGTCACAGCCTTTTAAAGAGAAGCATATTCACCATTTTGTTCTCAGAAAGGAGCATTTTTCCTTTGGTCTTACTAATTAATAATAGACCACCGTGTGCTTTGCATAAAACTGAATTTAATATTTCAATTTAATATTTCTGGACATTATCACACCCAAATTTTTCAATGACATGATTAATTCTTCAGCTACACTGTAATTTGTGTTGTAGATGTTGCTGTTGAGAGATTTTTAGGCTCTTGTCTTTCTGAGTTGACAGAAACCTGTGATCTGTAAATAGCAAAATATTACGTGATGCCGTAAGGTCGTCTCGAGTTTGATGTGTTGCGGTCGTTACTCTCTCCTCAATTACTTATCACTATTTTTCATCTTCATCCCTTTGTTTCTAAACTCATTCGATTCTCTTCAATTGCCTTTAACAGTTTCATTTTTGCAAATTCTGGAAATTAATCTTGTGTCTGTAGTACATTGTCATTGTCTTCCGGATTTTCCACGTTATATTGGACCTCATATTTAAGATTGTTTTTTGTTGGTTGATACATGGCATGAAGGTTCCCTACTTTATTTCTTGATCCATCCTCCAAATATGATGGTTCAAGTGCTAAATTTAATTAAGGCCTCTATCTGTTATGAAGATCATCCCGTAAATCAGTTTTATTTTTATTTTTTTGTTTACATATTCATCTAGCAAGAAATTTTACATTCATGATGCTAAGATTTATCACATGGTAGTTTGAAATGTATCGTAATGCCTCTTGCGCGAATGAATTACGATACATTTTTCTGAAAACTTTATGATTCGTCTGCTCTTTTGTAGCTGCTGAACATCGACTTAAACGGTGTTGTGAACCCTACATCTGTAATTTATATTAACAGTGTGGCTGGTCTTTCATCGATATCGAATCGAATACAATTCAGATCTTGCCAGTGCTGACCGGATTACAGTTGTTACACGTTTTCACGAGTTTCTGTTGAACACCATGGTCCGTCTCACATGTCCCCATCTACATCATGCTCCGCAAGCTACCTAGTGGTGTGTGGCGAAGGATACTTTTTGTACCACTAACTGAAGCCCTCCAAACCTGTTCCACTCACGAACAGCGCGTGGGAAGAGTGACTGTCGGTAAGTTTGTGTCCTGGCTCTGATTTCTCGAATACACTCCTCATGGTAATTACACGTGGCGGGGTTGTCATATGTTCTCTTCCCGGAAAGTACTCTCTCGAAATTTTAATGATGAATCACTCCGTGATGCACGATGCCTCTCTTGTAACGTATGCCAATGGAGTTTGTTGGTCATCTCCGTAACGCTCTCGTGTCGACTAAACGATCCCATGACAAAACGTGCCGCTCTTCCATGGATCTTCTCTATTAGTCATATCTGGTTGGGATCCCAGACAGATGAATAATACTCAAGAATCGTCGAACAAGCACTTCCTTCGTGGATGAGTTACATTTACTCATGATTTTTCCTATGAATCTGAGTTTTGCATCTTTTTTTCTCGCTGTTTGTTTTATGTGATCATTCCCCTAAGGTCACTGTGGATAGTTGCTCCTAGATATTTTACGACAGACATGGTTTTCAGCGGTGTGTCATTAAGAGTGTAGCTATAGAGTAATGGATTTCTTTTCCTATATATGTGTAACATATTACACTTATTTACGTTCAGAGTCAACCGCCATAGCCTTCACCATTCATCCGTTCTCTGGAGATCATTCTGCAAATCGTTACTATCTTCTGACGTTGCTAGTTTGCTATAGACAGCCACATCATCTGTGAACAGCCGTAGACAGATTACTGCTAGATCATTTATACATATATTGTAAACAGTAGCTGTTCTATTACAAATGGTTCAAATGGCTCTGAGCACTATGGGACTTAACATCCGTGGTCATCAGTCCCCTAGAACTTAGAACTACTTAAACCTAACTAACCTAAGGACATCACACACATCCATCCCCGAGGCAGGATTCGAATCTGCAACCGTAGCGGTTACGCGGTTCGAGACTGAAGCGCCTAGAACCGCACGGCCACACCGGCCGGCGTCTCTCACACGTCCTCGGCGTGCACCGGAAATTATGATTACACGTCCCGATTTTGTTCTGTTAAGAGCGACGTGTTGAGTTCTGTCTGGAAGGAAATCTTTAATAAAGTCAGATATCAGCTCCGATACTCGATAAGCTCGTATTTTTCTCACTAGACTGCAGCGCGGTACGGTGTCAAATGCCTTCCTGGAGTCAAGGAACACAGCATCAACCTGAGCGTCGTTGTCTACTGCGCTGTGAATCTCACAGAGGAATATAGTGAGCTTACTTTCACTAAATGTCTGTTTGCCGAATTCATGTTGATTTTTATAGAGGAGATTTTACTTCTCCAAGAACATCATAATTCTTGAGGACGTAAGATGATTCATAATTCTACAAACGATTGACGTCAACGATAGGAGTCTGTAATTGTGTGCATCTGCCCAACTGCTCTTCTTACAAACGGGAATCACCTGCGATTACTTCCAGCCGCTAAGTACCATTCGTTGCTCAAGCGGTCCACGACAAATTATTGCTAGAACGGGGGAAAGTTTTTTACATAATATTTATAGAATCTTGTAGGTATCTCATCTAGTCCTGATGCCTTTCCACTACCATGCGATTGCAGTTTTTTTTCTATTCCGCAATCACTTATCTCAATATCAGCCAATTCGACGTTCGTAAGACGATTCAAAGGAGGGACCGTGTTACGATCTTCGGCGGCGAAACAATTTCGGAAGACCGATTTCAGTATTTCAGCATCCTCTCTGTTATCTCTCGTTTCGGTGCCAGTATAGTAACTGAGAGAATGAATAGATGATTTTGACCCAATTACTCGTTTTACATACGACCAAAGCTTCTTAGGTTCTTTTTACTCTGATCGTTTGACAAAGTTTTACTTTCAAAATCATTGAAAGCTTTTCTCATTGCTCTTCTTACGTTCATTTTCACATCGTTCAGTTTTTGTTTGTCAGCTAAGTTTTTAATTCTCTTGAGTCTGAGGTGAAGTTCTCTTCATCTCTGAAGCAGTTTTCTAACACCATCCCTTAAGACCTTACTCGGAACGTATATGTCTAGTGCATACAGCACGATTACTTTGAATTTTTCCCCTCGTTTTCCACGTCTTCGCCCTCATCAGCGAATATTTGATGCCGAATGGTCAGATACGCTGAAATTTGCATCCTACGAAGCAAAAATATCTTGCTATCTTTCGTTATATTCTTTGTCACACGCGTTGTTATAGATGCTATCACAGTCTTATGATCACTTATAGCTCCCGCTACGTTAACTGATTCTATACGTTCAGGTCTTTTTGTTGCCAGGAGGCCTACGACGTTATCCTAGTTGATTCTCTATCTCCTCAACGTAATTTTCGGACAAGACATCCAGAACAATGTCAGACGAGTCCCGTCCCTGGCGCCAGTTACGATAGCATGACACTCCCAATCTATACCGGGCACTCCGTATTACAACGGCATGATGAGGAAAATTACCAGCGATATTCTGCGAGTTCTGCCTGAAGCTCTCTGTCACTAGAGCTCCTGGTCTAGGGGGTCTTTAAAAGCATCCGCTTACCATTTTTGACAGATCTTTGATACTTAATTTCACCCAGATGAACTCACAATTTGCATCAGTGATAACCGTGTTTGATTTTAATGAATTCTGTATTTTAATCAACACATTTCCACCATTCGCAACTAACCTATCCTTACGCTAATTACTCCAATCTAATTTGGATTTCGTTGTCATTAACGTCTAGCTTCAACCAACTTTCTATTCCTAATGCTGTCTGTGCATTATAACCTTCAGTGAGCAGTGCTAATCCTGGGACCATTCCTTACTCCGGTAGCTTCCTACAATCATATTAACTTTTTCTGTCTCTGATCTGCGACGACGAACGTTCTCCGAGGACATTGTGGCTAATTTATCAGGCAAATCGTCTCTGATTCCAAGGTAGAGTTCCTCAAACCTAAAAAAAAGAACCATGTGCACGCCATACATACTCCGCTACCCGAGCTGCTTCCTGCGTGTAGTGCATCCCTGATCCAATAAGGGGAACCCTACAGTTCTGTACACGTTAGCGAAGTTCGGGAAATCGCAGCCGATACCGTAGCAGTATCGTCTGAGCCTCTGGTTTAGACCTTCCACTCTGCTCCAAAGCAGAGGTCCGCGATCAACCCTGGATACGATGCTACAAATAACCTGCACCACAAGTGCGTTGCTAATTGCCTTCACCAAATCAAATGTCCGCCCGACAGAAGCCGAGGATGCCCTGAGAACCCAAGCGGCAGCATCATTCGTGCCGTTATATGCCACTATATGCATCTGGTTGTACCCAGTGCTCTCGATAGCTACCAGCAGGGCCTCTTCCACATCACATCATACCGATTGCACACTGGCAGTGTGTCTGTGCATCAGTGTGTGAAAAATACGAATTGACTGTAGTGACTAGCAAAAGTGACCTGGACAGTGACACTTTGACATGTGACTCGAATCACCTGCGGTTATTGGTGGGCCCTACAGCTTAAGGTGCAATTGGAATCACGATACAAAGTAGGTTATGAAGATTCCAGTAATAGTATACCGTCTTCGGTAGTAATACTTCATGTTTCTGATAAAATTCATTTTCTAGCACTCCACTGATGTCCCTTCTATAGCGATCTACCAGCTTTATTCAGTCACAGAGTGGTGCTGGCATCGGTAAGTAGCTTCCGTGCTCACACTCGCATTGGACGAAATGTAACACAACCCTTCTCGTCTAATATTATTATTAAAAATGCTACATATATCATATATGTTAATTAAATGTGAAATGTGAATCATGTCCAAGACGAAAGTTCATTGTAGACTGCAGTTTCTGTCAGTATTTATAACCAAGATGTAGTAAAGATGCTGTTTGTGGCTTGGCGAACACTAATGTGACAGAAAACGAAGCAAAATGAAGTATCTGTCTCATGAGACACTGAGTTATTACTTACAGTCTAATATAGCGTCAAATATGTAAATCTCATTAACGTTTACTTTGAAAGGTCGCAGCTGAATGAGACAACATTTCAGCGATATAGGACTTCTAATCATAATGTTCTCCCTCTTAAAGGGTTGTATGTTTCTCCTAAGAAGCGGCTGTTGCAATAACCTGTACAAACAAATAAAGTGCGGTGATGAGTGTGTAATTAGTGGCAGCTAGTTTGGTAGGCGCAGATCGGATAGGACACTGTAGTTCCTCCCTTCACTTTTTCAAAGAATAGAAGAAAAAAAAATGGGGAAAGCAGTTCCACGGTGAGCGCCTCTTTGCTGAAGCCTTAAGGATCCGCTCATTCATTTACTCCGCCCTCATATTGCCCTTCTCATCTTATTCAGCTCCTTCGAGCGGCCATAATTGCACCCCTGTCATCGCAACGCAATTAACATCTAGAGCGCCATTAATCATTAAGGCGGAAAAGTAGAAGCCCTCGCCCTCCACACGCCGAGGCGCACACAGTTCCGCGAAGAGACGCATGCGTCATCTGGGACGAGAGACATTAGCCAGTGACAAGAAGGCGAGATTAAATTATTCGGGGCGTTATGGCGCCAAAGCCTGCTGGCGTCTTATCTGCCATGGCTGCTGCGGAGAACTGTGGCTGGTGGCGCAGGAGAAATGTAGCAAGCGAGGGAGGCACCTCCGAGGCGTAATTAGTGCAGGGAGATGTAAGAGCAGCTGGCAAAGGCAAATCAATAGTTCGCAGCGAGTACCAAACTTGAACGAATCCTTTACTGCTGTATTGCTTGGAGAGTTTTTCCATAAGGATATACATATGGATTGCATATTATTGAAGTCCTTCCTAAGGCGATATTTACGCCAACACTAATAATACATCCGCGACCTGGCCACCAGCTCAGAGCGGAAAATGTGTGAGATTCACTTTGACGTCATACGTAGGGGAAGGACGACCATAACTGCCGGTTGAATATCTAAACCCGTTCAATTCTACAATTGTACAGAAGCTGCAAAATGGTGCCACTCAATACCCTTCTTTTCAAGGACCCGGGATATCGCGTTGTCTCACAATCACGTTTTGCATGGTTTTGAGGCCCCCTGATCTAAGGTTTTTGATTCGCTTCCATATGGAATGGGTGTGCTAAGTGACTATGTTTATTTAAAGTTGAGAAAATGCACAGCAATCAGTTTATTGGAGATGAAAGTTTCCAGTCATTGAGTGACTGTCAGCAGTGCGGTATCATCGTTTGTCTCTATGAGTAGTGCTTACTAGACTACCGATGTGGAGCCGGCCAGGGTGGCCGAGCGGTTCTACGCGCTACAGTCTGAACCGCGCGACCACTATGGTTGCAGGTTCGAATCCTGCCTCGGGCATGGATGTGTGTGATGTCCATAGGTTAGTTAGGATTAAGTAGTTCTAAGTTCTAGGGGACTGATGACCTCAGAAGTTAAATCCCATAGTGCTCAGAGCCATTTGAACTACCCATGTCAGTATTTCAGTTCAGTCTCAAGTGTGAACTGAAATACTGACGTGCAGAGTCTAGTTGGAGGCTGTTCGTAGAGATAAGCGATAATGATTATTTGAATTGTCTTTTTGCAGAAATAATAAGCAGCTAATCAGTTGTTGCAAAATGTAAATTTTATTTAGACCCATTTACCGTGGTTTCAACGTTTACAAAAACGTTTTCTCCAGAAGGAAATATTGACAACTGGGTTACATAGGCCGGCCGTTGTGGCCGAGCGGTTCTAGGCGCTACAGAATGGAACTGCGCGACCGCTACGGTCGCAGGTTCTAATCCTGCCTCGGGCATGGATGTGTGTGATGTCCTTAGGTTAGTTAGGTTTAAGTAGTTCTAAGTTCTAGGGGACTGATGACCTCAGAAGTTATGTCCCATAGTGCTCAGAGCCATTTGAACCATTTTGGGTTACATAAACATAGCCGAAATGCGTCAGTCAAATATAAAATTTTTCGCCTCCATTATAATTAAAACATGCACAACATGGCTGTTGGTATTTCCTCACCAGTATACAGCTAGTACACATAGTGCACAAATAGCCCAGTTGTTAATATTTCCTTCTGAAAAGCTGTTTTTGTAAACGTTGAAACCATGGTAAAAGGATCTAAATATTCCTTCCATTTTGCAACTGATTGGCTATTTATTATTTCTACAAGAAAATTTCATCCTACAGTTCCTTCTCCAGCCACGTACAAAATTTTTAAAACTTGGATTTCGTCTTACCGCACTAATGTTAACCAGCAAGTGACAAATATACATCCCTCACCCCTCCCACCCCTTCCCCCAAACTAAAACTTTCTTCTTCAGTTTTTAATGTTATTTATGTGAACCGATGTTGAACACCGACAACGAAGAGGTGATTGGTGGGATTCAGCCGTTTTTAACCCAAAAGAAGCAATGTGAATTTCCGACCATAGTTGCTGGTAACATTTTTCGGCAGTACGGTTAAGAGTCTACGATGTGCAACATCTGAACCATTCAAGGGGAATAATCTTACAAATAATTTTGATAATACGACCAGCATGGTTAAGAGGGGCGGGTTTCTGAAGGAGCTGCCTGGTAGTGAGAATTAGCATTATGAGATTTCTAGGACTGGTTACGTTTATTGGGTGGTGTTGCCCAATCGAAAGAGGATATCGAATTTAACGTAAAGGATAGAATAACTTTTAATATCTCCCACTGTAATTCTCCTAATGTTTCTTTCACCACATCCAATGGATTTTGGCTTACGGTCAACTAATGAGACACGTTAATTTTCCGTGAATTAAAGAATGATAAATAATTAATTTCCATACCTGTCTGTCGCATGTGTGATGGTCGTTCCAGATGGGAGAAGAAATTAAGCTTTATCATTAACCTACTTCATCCGACAATACAGAATGATAACGCAAGAACCGGCCGACTGCAAGACGAAATAATGTCTTTACAAGTATTATAAAATTCTTAACACGTGCTCTGCAAAATCTCGTACTTTGGCGTCTCTCGAGGGGAAGGGGGGATGGTGGTATGTTCATTAAAAAGAAGGTTTCAAGAGTATATAAGCAAACATCAATTCTTTTACGCAAAATAGTATCTTATTTTCGAGTACAATTGACAAGAAAAACAAGTTATTGGAATTTACTATATAATCTCATTGTATAAACTGATCCGTCTGGATATCATTTCTGCACTGGTATCTCCCTCGACAAGCAATAAGGTAAAATAGTTAGACGGGAACAGACGCTATGGGTGGTAGACTGACCGTTGCAGAAGGGAAATTACTACAGTGCTTGCAAGGAATTGTAAATTATGAGCATACAGACTACATCGATAGGCGAACTCCCCACAGGATGGTTAAAAGAATGAAGTGGCTCCTCTTTCCCATATTTATGCAATTTTAACCCAAATTCTACGCGTGATTTTCGGGTCATTTGTAATCAGAGTTATTGCTATTAACGCTAACACGAATATGAATCAATTAATTCCGTTATACCGAGGACATATCCACTTTCCACAGGGACTCACGATCGCGAACAAATCAAGAACATTCTGCCTCCCGAAAGTTTCTAACTCGGAAATATTCATGCAGCACTCGGATTTAAAAACAAGAGAGAGGGGAAATCAATACAGACAAAACAGTGAATCCACGTATGTAAAAATTGAATGACGAACAAAGCAGGAGCACAAAAACTAAAGCGGCCCAAAGCTAAGCGAATTTCAAAAGGAATTGGAAAAAATAAGCAAGAAATTTCCAGAGGACCAAGAAAGTGCTTACGCTTTCAAGTTTGTTGATTTCCTAATTTAAACACACCGCGATTTCATCTCATTTCGTATCCGATAGGAACACACATACTTACCGACCAAAGGCTGGTACACTTCTCCCATCACAAATCAGCCTCTGTTCCTTGTTCAGAGCGGATGCCGTATTTTTTAGAAGAAAAGGCAGGCACCCGCTCCACTAGCCAATGGGGATGGGCAGCAAAGCCGTTAGAACTATTTGCTGTTTTAGCAGAAGACAGGAAAGAGGCGGGAAGACCTGTGATTCGCCAGAGTTGTTTTAAGGAGACTTATTTGCGACACCAAAAATACATGAAAAGCGAAGTTCTAAAAGCTTGTACAGCTAGATGGGAAATAAGTAACGGCTCTTCTTTGGTTTTTTACAAATCATCAAAACCATTCACCCATGATTTCAAACTAAACAGTCAAGCGGGTGAAGAAAATCATTATGGCTACTTGTGAGACTATTGCATTTAAGACAAGATACCTTACACACATCCTCCCTGAAGTATCAATGTGATTTTAATGTAACAAATTAAGAGCAATAATATCATGCCATTGCAATATTAAAAACGAAATAAATTATGAAACAAATGCGTAAAAAGTGCACGTCTTTCATGACTGTTTTACGGAACAGACTTTCAACGTTGGGGTTATGGACAAGTGACCCCAAAATGCATTGTGGGCTCACGAATAGTGTGCGGCTATTGGCGAGGATACAAATGACTATTTGTGCGAAAACTCGCTTTACATTACTTTCTATTGGTAATAATAATGAATTTTTCATGAAAAGCGGATAAGAATTATGATAAGAAATAAATTTTTTACTCTCAACGTGTCATTTGTGTCGCGAATCTTGTTTTCTTCCCTCTCAATACACTGCTTCAAAGTGAAAACTGCCCTTCTCATTTTATTTTGCGGTTTATAGCTATGTGGCTATGTGGTTATCATACAATGGCCACTCGGGCATTTTTAGACTATTGATTATTTAACTTCTTTCTTTTCGTACATTGAGAATGAAAGAGTTCAGGAAGGTAGGACGATAGTCTACTGATTCTGGAGTTCCAAGATAGATTGCAGCTTATCTAAAAGTCAATATGCCTGCCCGTCCTCCTCCTACTCACGGTGGACACTGCATCCAAATCCATGTCAAGGTGGCAGTCCTCTCAGGCAGCTCCAGTGTAACGCTGTCAGTGGCTGTGATAATGCCTTCACCCAGTTTCGGTAACGTCGATGGTATAGGAGGGATGTACACTTCACCGAAATGCCTTAAGAAAGAAACCGACTACGAGAGAATCTACGAGAACAGTGTTCTTGTTGATATGACGCGTCTTCCATCAAAGCTCGGACAGGAGAAGAAAATCAGCTGTGCCCACTTCAGAAGACTCACTCTGTCATTATTTTAAACAGCTAAGAGAAAGTAAACCCTAATATTCTGAACGCGAAACCATTACCTTAATGCTTGTGCCATCTCGCCTTGTTGTAGCGTAACTTAGACGAGACAGATACATATTTCTGGAACTGTAGCTACAACGCCAGTAATAACATGTTAAGGGATGATTCTAGCTACATCTGCAAAGGTTTTGAGTGAAAAGATATACAATCCTTTTAGCAAGTTCCTTTAGAATTTTTCCAAAGACTGTGTCGTTACATCTGTATTTCTGTCTGTATAATTAGGTTACCTGTGAGTTTTAGATACTGATTATTGTATATTTTGATTGTGTCTGTCACTCAATGCAAACATCTCTAATTTTTGCATAAATAGTTATCAACTAACTCCGAGGAACATAAAAATCTGTCCTCAAGTGACCCACGAGTTTCTTTCACGGTGATTTCAAAATTCTGGAACATCCCCTTTTACAAAGTATCATACACTCACGTATCGCAGTTCAATACGCAACGCAAAAGTTCTTGAAATAATCTGAAGGCGCCCCGTGGGGTAACCGTGCGGCGTAGGGTGCCGTATCATGGTTCGCGCGGATGCCCCCGTCGGAGTTTCGAGTCCTCCCTCGGACATGGATGTGTGTGTTTTCCTTAGAATAAGTTAGGTTAAGTAGGAACCGATGACCTCAGCAGTTTGGTCCCATAGTACCTTACCACAAATTTCAAAAAAATCTACATGTGGTCTTTTCAAATCTGAATCCAGTAATGATGAATCTTTAAATTAAAACGTAACTAAAGTTCTAAAGTGTGTGACTGGCATGCGTTTCTTTTTTTAATTCTGCAAATGAAAGGCACATTTGTATCTGGCACCCGAATATGATACTATAAATGATGTACATCTCTGATAAGCTTGATAACGCGGATCGCTGACTGTGCACGACCGCAGAGCCAAAATCCTGCTTCTGGTTTGAGATTGTAGAGTTGGAGTAAGAGAGCACTGGGCGCACAGTTCTAGGTAGTAGTCTGTGAGCGAAAGATGATGGAATAGACAGTTTTTCTGGTATGCTGTGTGAAGCCAGCAATTGTTACTTTAACGTAGGAATTACGAGAACAGGTAAGCAGAAGTCTTCTCACAAGCAAGGTAAAGATGTTAAATAAATAAGATTTTTGTTTTGCCAGCACGTTAGTACAGATGAGTTGGCTGATAATTTGTAATTATTGTTGAGTAACCCCAGAATATACTCAAACTGATTTGATAAAAAGGCTACTTAGATATTTTATTTTTTAATACTTCTAAGTTTTGTTAACAGAGCTATATGTAATCGATGATTTGTGTTTATACCAAAGGCCATTAAAATTGCTACACCACGAAGATGAAGTGCTACAAACGCGAAATTTAACCGACAGGAAGGAGATGCTGTGATACGCAAATGATTAGCTTTTCAGAGCATTCACAGAAGGTTGGCGCCGGTGGCGACACCTACAACGTCCTGACATGAGGAAAGTTTCCAACCGATTTCTCATACACAAACAGCAGTTGACCGGCGTTGCCTGGTGAAACGTTGTTGTGATGCCTCGTGTAAGGAGGAGAAATGCGTACCATCACGTTTCCGACTTTGATAAAGGTCGGATTGAAGCCTGTCGCGACATTGCTGCTCGCGTTGGTCGAGAACCAGTGACTGTTAGCAGACTATGGAATCGGTGGGTCCAGGAGGGTAATACGGAACGCCGTGCTTGATCCCAACGGCCTCGTATCACTAGCAGTCGACAGGCATCTTATCCGCGTGGCTGTAAAGGATCGTGCAGCCACGTCTCGATCCCTGAGTCAACAAATGGGGACATTCGCAAGACAATAACCATCTGCACGAACAGTTCGACGACGTTTGCAGCAGCACGGACTATCAGCTCGAAGACCATGTCTGCGGTTAGCCTTGACGCTGCATCACAGACAGGAGCGCCTGCGATGGTGTACTCAACGACGAACGTGGGTGTACGAATGGCAAAACGTAGTTTTTTCGGATGTATCCAGGTTCTGTTTACAGCATCATGATGGTGGCATGCGTGTTTGGCGACAAGGCGGTGAACGCACATTGGAAGCGTGTATTCGTCATCGCCATACTGGCGTATCACCCGGCGTGATGGTATTGGGTGCCATTGGTTACACGTCTCGGTCACCTCTTGTTCGCATTGACGGCACTTTGAACAGTGGACGTTACATTTCAGATGTGTTACGACCCGTGGCTCTACCCTTCAATCGATCTCTGCGACATTTCAGCAGGATAATGCACGACCGCCTGTTGCAGGTCCTGTACGGGCCTTTCTGGATACAGAAAATGTTCGACTGCTGCCCTGCCCAGCACATTCTCCAGATCTCTCACCAATTGAAAACGTCTGGTCAATGGTGGCCGAGCAACTGGCTCGTCACAATACGCCAGTCACTACTCTTGATGAGCTGTGGTATCGTGTTAAAGCTGCATGTACACGCCATCCAAGCTCTGTTTGACTCAATGCCCAGGCGTATCAAGGGCGTTATTACGGCCAGAAGTGGTTGTTGTGGGTGCTGATTTCTCAGGATCTATGCACCCAAATTGCGTGAAAATGTAATCACATGTCAGTTCTAGTATAATATATTTGTCCAATGAATACCCGTTTATCACCTGCGTTTCTTCTTGGTGTAGCAATTTTAATGGCCACTAGTGCATGTTGTACTAGTGAGGTTAGATAACACTTGCTGTTTAAATCTCATTGTGAATGATTGTGAGTAATGTAACTTCAGTTGACAGATGTTTTTGAAAAGACAAAATTAACTTGCAATATAATTTCGCTAAAAAAATAGTGTCAGTAATTCACCACAATTAGTACCGCCTCCCTGTCTAGGTAACATATTTTTTAAGAAGTTGATTTTCATAAATGTTTTCATTTATCAGCCAAAACAATTTCATGTGCATTTCGAAGTATTACAGCCAGCATTGCACACCACTGAGCCTGTAGCTAGCATATTTATACCTTTTTGCGACAGGCCAGAATATATCGCATTACTCCGTTGCTGCTTTCGAGGTAAGACAATTTAATTGTTATGTGCAATACTTATTAATATTGAACAGGGCCATAGGATTTAGTGTCTGGGGTACTGAATGTATTTTGCAGTGACTTTATTTCTTTATTGGTATTGGGAGTTGCATTTCCCAATCGATTCGCATTACGTTTTGCTAACATTGACACAGTGTAAGTACACCATTTGCAGTTACAACACGCTACACGATAATTCGAGTTCAGTACCCATTCCACAGCTCTGACATTTAATCAACGTAATCTTAAAAAGTTCATTTTTATAAAAGAATGTTACACTTGACGACAGCTCTTCGAATCGTTCGCTTTGATAACTCTTAAAATATATATATATATATATATATATATATATATATATATATATATATATATATTTTTTTTTTCTGTTCTCTCAACCACTCTGTAGCAATAATAGTAGTTAGATATTTTTTGACGGAACGCAATTTACTAACTTGTACCAAATTCCTTCAACAGTTCATCAGCATTCTTATGCTCCGCATTGTTATTCTTTTTTTTTTTCATTGAGAGTTAAATTTTTGTTTTTGGATTTTTACTCTGTATTTGATACGATACTGCGCAATAGTGTCAAGGTTCCGCCGCTTAATCTGACTATTAGAGATACCGAAATAGGCCGTTTTCCTATTATTGACAACAATGTTGAGAATGATAGTGGCCACTCTGCGTTGCAACAGTTGCAAATCACCACAGAAAACGTGACTTCCATTGTCCAGAGTAATGTACAGTTTCCTGACAGTATGATTTCACCTAATTTACCATCTGCTGAGCCTGTCGATTCAGGCCTAGCGGAAGACACCGTGGTAGAGATTGCTAACACGCAGATGTCAGAACGCGATTCTTCACCGAATCAGGTCAATGAACTATCCAATTCTTGTACAGTCGATCAACATGCCAACAGTATGTCAGAGGACACAGTAGTGCAAAATACTCAATCTGTTTTTAAAAATACGGCAATTCCGTAAACGGTAATTATGCTGATAACGCAACAAGCGAAACGTCCACGGCTGTAGACGATCTCTCCACACCTCAAAGCACACCACAGGTGAGACCCCTCGCATCATTCAGAGTAATATGGAAGCGATGTTTCAAAATCTCATGCACATGTTCATTGAACGATTTAATAAATGATGAACAGTTTTCCATCATACGAGAAATACAGGTTGACACCATCACTCAGTTCAATGAACGATTTAATAAAAATGATGAACAATTTTCCTTCGTACGAGAAAAACAAGTTGACACCACCACTCAGTTCAATGAACAATTTTCCACCATATGTGACGAACTTAAATCGTACACAGAAACGACTAATAACCGTTTCAAACATAGATTCAGATATTAAGGCCAGTTAAAAACGTCTTTGCGATGAAATTGAAGCCATAGCCAGGCAATGTGCAGACAGCAGCAAACCTTTAATAGATGACATTAATGCTTTAAGCCGTCAATGTAGTGAAACCTATAAAAAACTTACAGGTGAAATCCAATCACTCGATTAGATGCACGTATTTAAGTTCACAGAGCACGCAACAAAAACTGCCTAATCCATCGTCTTTCGCTCGTAAACAGCTACCAACAACTGTGCGCCCAGTGCTCTCTTACCTCAACACACTCAGACCAGAAGCAGTATCTTTGGTTCTGCTGTCGTGCATTGTCAGCGATCAGCGTTATCAAGCCTATCAGAGATATACATCGTTTACAGTATCATATTAGGGTGCAACATACAAATATGCCCCAGTAGACTTTCACAATTATTGACCCTTAGTAATGGCTAATAAGTATGCAGCCGAAATACCAGTGTAAGTAATGGAATACATGTGGCTGCTGTCTCGGGAATTCCAATAGAAAATCTATATGTGCAACGTAACATCGAATCCGAGGGGCAATTTGTGTGTTCCGACTCTTTCCGTTCACATCGCTTCACTTCAGTTAATTGTGACATTGCTGCAGAATAGATGTCCACAGTCTTTTACCGCTCTAACCACCCAATATCAGTATCTTTTAATTCTCATCTTCCAGTGTGGACAAATTGTGGTATGTCTAAATTAGGTTAAGTTTCACCATTACGTTTCTTCCCTTCGAAGACAAATTTCTGTGACACTGTATGCTTCAGAAATACATTTACTCTCATTACCTCTCCGACGTGGTATTGGGAACAAATATATGAATCACACACAGCCATCTTCTGTCACTTGGAATGACACGTCGCAAATGATTTGTCTGTATGGTAGAAAAATGGGTATTTTTTCGACATAACGGTAAGACGAACTAATGCTATCGTAGACAGGGTGATGCAACCAGAGTAATAGCCACTGAAATTCATGTCAGCTAGGCACTTTATCACATACGACGCTTTGAAGATCGTTCTGGACTACTGGATAGTAAGAACTAATTCAGGATATGTGTCAGGCTTACGAAGCCCCGAAGGTGTAGTTTTTTATGGCAGTGAATTACTGTACCTGCTAGTTTTTGCTTGCACATTGAATGGCTTTCATCTTTCTTTGTTAGCATTTTTCTTGTTGCGCTCAAAACACTGGCACGCGCCTGCCTTCCACATAGCATAAAATATACTTTACAACGCGTTTTCACTCTACAAATGGAGATAAAACACAGAATTGCAGACATAAGCTCGCGTGAGTATAGAAATCAAAATTTAAGCCATTTACGAACTTTCAACGAAAATTTGTTGCACAATGTAATCAACCAATGGATGTGGGAGAAGGCGACAGTGTGTCACCAGACAACGAGGATGTATTACAGACACAGAATGCGTTGCGGAAACACCCCGAAGACCTAGAAACTAAAATTTTGAATTAAATATAACCGCCACTTTTCGCTACGGAGTACTGCAATACGTTTTAGGTTCTTTTGTCGGTAGTTTCGTGGAAGCTAAGCTTTCGAATACTGGTGTGGTGTCTTAGTAATTACTTTTTGCTGTGCGAAGTCTATGATTTCTAATTGTATAGCACCGATTAACACACTCATATGTCGGGGAAGATGAATCAGGAAACAAAAAGACATTTTACTTCGAGATAAAAAACTTTATAATAACTCTGAGTCATGGAATTGTGTCCTAATACATTAACTTTGGATCTGTCTATTTTATAGAAGAACCAGAAGTACCGAGTGAAACAGTTAGGTCATTGCGACAATATCATAAACACGATTTCTCAATTTCAAATTGACTGTGAGCCGCTTTTGTTAAACGTACGGGCTATGTACAGCAAAAATGTTTCTCATGTAAAGAATAGCATCAAAATTCACAGTGAAATAATTTTTCAGTGTCAACAGGATTGTTGATACATGGCACGCTTTTAGGTTTTATCTGAGTTGTTGATTCTGTTCTGGTGCACGACAATACCACGGCTGCCCCACTCGCTTTTTGTAGTCACTACGAGTGGTGATCGCATCAGTGCTCCATCAAGGAGTCTAAAAAAATTTCCTCAGGACTGGACAACGAAATCAGTTGTGACATTGTTGAAGGAACCATCTCAATATTTACCCAGAATAATTCATGGCAACCCAGGAAAATTTAATTCACCGATTTGAACCCTACTCTTGCCAGGTAAATGTATTCGCTGCTATGTGGCGTCAGAGTGAGAAGGCGAGAGACAGGGAACAGGCAGTGACGCCATTCAACAATTTCAGATTAATAATATATGTCTCATTCTCTTGTCTGCAGTCAGTACTGATAAAATCGGATCGCTAAGCAAATTATCGATGAATCATCACGTCTCCCAATCATGTGATCTTGGAGAATGAGTCACCCCTACATCTCGAGTGTGTACTTTTTGCACCCACTTTTAGCAGTCAAACATATAGTGAGGAATCGGCAACAGGTGCTGACGAATGTGACACTTGAGTTTCATGCAGTACCTAATGCACCCGGATCTGAAGGCGAATTTTCCATTAACTCATCCGACTTTGCACTACGCAGGCCGCAGCCCGGTGTGCGACAGAGGCGAGAAAAGTGGAAAAGGAATACCTGAACCCTCTCCCTCTCATTGACTGATGACATGCTGGAAGAGTAACTGGATGCATGCCTCTGTATTTCTCTCTTGTTCGACTTTCTTCATTGTTTACGTGGAGCGTATACGGCGCATGGTTAACTTATTTATTGCGTCGTAAAAAACTATAATCGTGCATCTCCAAGGATGTTCGTTTAATACTCTGTACCATTGGAAATTCGCAACAGGACAGCACTTTCTTTTATTCTTAAGTTTAATAATACTGTAATAAAGATATTAATTTCTACAAAACTACTTAAACAACAAGTAAACACACGGTCCAATCACATTATTGTGACGATCGTCTATGTTCGATGTCAAAGCGCAATAACCGAACACAGACGGCTGGTGGCAGCACTAGCAGTGGAGGGAGACAAGGAAAATAGTGCAGTCTTTACCGTAACGCAGAAACAGAGTGAATTATCTGACATCAATCATTTCGGGCCAAGGGTGAAATCATTTCCGGCCAAGGGTGAAATCATTTCCGAAACAGTTAAGTTTGTAAGCTGTCCGCACGCCGCTGTGGTTAAACCATACCGTGCGTGACAAAATGGCGCCATCCAAAATCTGTGCTGAGGTAACCGAGGTACAGCACGGGCCATAGATGATAAGGATGAACAACGGATGTGGAGATGTGTAGAGGGACGAAACGACGTGCAGCTGACCGCCCTCATCTACCAAGGGGGCAACCACCAGTCGCTCCTCAGCTACCGCTCAGCGAACGTTGCTCCATATGGGCCTCTGCACTCTGCAGTAGATGCGTCGTTTGTGCACCCCTGCTGACTGCTGTTAAACCACGACGGATGCTGCACGCCACTACCGCAACTGGGCTTCAAATGAGTCCTTTTGATGCGGCCTTTTGAGATGAATCACCTCTCATGCACGATCGAACAGATGACCGTCGGTGTGAATGGTGCGAATCGTCTCAAAGCAAACACGTTGCGACAATCGTCGGAATTGTCCAGGGCGGAGGAGTGAACGCGATTGTTTTTGTGGCACTGCCTGGGTGATCTCGTCATCATGGAAGACACAATGAGTCAACACAAGTATGCCTGTATCCTTAGGGACCATGTCCACCATTACATGACGCTTGCTTCTTCTCAGTTGAGTGGCAGGACTACAGAACGTGTTTCACAACTCATAGTGTAAGTGCGTGGTTCGAAGTTCTGTAAACCCTCGTCGTCAGTTTTGTAAACACCCCGTCGCTACTGCTGTGGAGAATGAGTTTTTGAGATCGTAAAACGGCTACTGGTGCAGTACTCCGGTAAGTTAATTACTCCCTGCCACTATTATACAGATATGCCCTAGGGCAGGGCTTCACAACATACGTACTCGCGGAGCAAGCTGTGAGCAGCAAGGCGCGATCACGGAGCATCGCGAGCACGCTACCCCCACTACCGGACCAGAGCGGTGAGTGGGGAGAGTCACGTGGGGCACACAACAGCTGCCGCCAGTCAATGTAAATCCGCGGCCACCTGCAGGGTTATCACTCACGACTTATTACTGCGACAAATGAAACAAATAAAGGAGAGTGTACACATGCCACATAATTTTATTAGCTTAGTGTATGCCTCTACATTCGCATTAATTTGTGAACTGTTACACAATAAAAGGTGTCACTGAAGTGTGGGATTCTCGGTCTTGTACTTTTTGCCCTTTACAATTGCGTCTATGTTCGGAGTAATTGTTCTTGTGCATTTTAGGCGCAGCGTGCAGTTTAAATTTCGATCAGACAATGCGTTTCTCAGGCGCGTCTTGTTACATTCCATTGCAGAGAACAGTTGTTCACAAACATACGTGGAACCGAACATTGATATTATTGTAGCCGCCAGTTTGTGCAAACGAGGAAATCTATCCTGAGGGAAGTGTCTGTAGAATTCCAAAATGTTTTTCTTGTTGTGAAAGTTGTCTCTGTATTCTCTGTCACACTATAGGTCAATAATTTCTTGCTGCAGCTCAGGACGAATCTCTTAAATATTCGCTGTATATGGAGAGAACAGATCAAAATCATTGTCTAGTGCTGTCAGATCTTGAAAGCGCTGATCAACTAAACTATGTGAATAACGTTCACAGTCTTTGTGAACATCTTGCATGGATGATAATTTAGGAAAATGAGCTAGGTTTCCTGTTTCCAGCTGACTCACCCAAAACGTCAATTTCATTTTAAAAGCTCGTATTCGATCTATGAAATGAGTAATTAGCAGATCTTTACCTTGTAGTAAAATGTTCAAAGCATTCAGATGGCTAGTTAAATCCGCTACGATCGCGAGATCACATTCAAACGTACGTGCGCATTTCCCCTCCCTCCCTACTCCGCGACCTTGCACCTGCTCGCGAGCACGTGCCTGAGCAGACGCGAGTACTCGCGCTCAAAACCGGCCAGCTGTTAAGCCCTGACCTAGGTTCAGGTAACAGGATTGAGGAACGAAGGTTCTACAAAACTCCAATAATTTAGTAAGAAAGTCAGCCAAAAGAGTTTAGAGGTTTCCTTATCTGTGTGAGTAGCCGAATAAAGAAGTCTGCAACACTGCTTGTAATATAACAGAAGAAAGGCCCCCCCCCCATGGCTAAGTGCAAATAATCGTAGCAAATGCTATTTTACAACTTTCCTTTCACTTACAAGAGTTCACTAAACGACGTTCCCTGTCTAAGTCAGCCCAGGACGATGATCTATAACCAAGTGGGCTAGAGCTGCTCTTCTGAGTAGGTTTGCGTCCGTTGTTGTCCAATCCTATACTCTTTCAGCAATTTGACGGCCCTGTAGCCTCTATTCTACTTTGCAACTGTTGGTATGCGTAACTCACTGCAGTCCAGCCTGCACCTGGCTGTAACTTGTGCTCAGAATATTGGACAAAACTAACTTTCCCTATCCTAAACCGTGGTGCCGCTACATTATTCCCCTCTTCGGAAAGACCCGGTCCCCAGGCCGACCCCCAACTAGCTCTTGTACTCGGCCGGCATTTGGCCGAGGTGAAGTAGGTATCTTCATCCTCAGCGCTACCCATTGCGCTGGTGGAACTCGGGCAAGTAGCGAGTTTCTATGGCACTGGTGCCAGCTCCCATCTTTTCGCCTGTGATGCACTTACCCTGGCTGTGTCTTGTTCTGACGACACAACACGAAGGGCACCAGAATGAGTTTAACGTACTGCAAAGACCACCAAACTCCCCGCATTTCAAGCTAATCGAAAATCCGTGGGGCCTCCTCGACCGAGCTATTCGTGCGACGGGTCGTCAGCCGAGAAACCTAGAGCAGGAGGTCACGGCAATGGAGTCGGCATGGTCCCATAACCGTATCGGTACCTCGTAGAACATCAGCGTCCCTCTTTCGGTGCTCTCCCAGCGATCTGGGCTGCTGAAGGTAGTTACTCAGGTTTCTGACAGGTGGTCACATTAATGTGACGGGACAGTCTGTAAAAACCATAACTATTTAGAAGGAGCGTGATATCAAAATGAAACAAGGAGTAAAAATGGGTATTCTAATATGCAATTCTCTCACTACCCTTCGGTATGGTGTTTCCTACGCGTGTCTTCGACTTTTCAAGCCCCGAATAGAAAAACAGTCTACGCTTAGAGTGCACCCGTGCGTTTTCTGCACATACAGGGCTATTACAAATGATTGAAGCGATTTCATAAATTCACTGTAGCTCCATTCATTGACATATGGTCACGACACACTACAGATACGTAGAAAAACTCATAAAGTTTTGTTCGGCTGAAGCCGCACTTCAGGTTTCTGCCGCCAGAGCGCTCGAGAGCGCAGTGAGACAAAATGACGACAGGAGCCGAGAAAGCGTATGTCGTGCTTGAAATACACTCACATCAGTCAGTCATAACAGTGCAACGACACTTCAGGACGAAGTTCAACAAAGATCCACCAACTGCTAACTATATTCAGCGATGGTATGCGCAGTTTAAAGCTTCTGGATGCCTCTGTAAGGGGAAATCAGCGGGTCGGCCTGCAGTGTGCGAAGAAACGGTTGAACGCGTGCGGGCAAGTTTCACGCGTAGCCCGCGGAAGTCGACGAATAAAGCAAGTAGGGAGCTAAACGTACCACGGCCGACGGTTTGGAAAATCTTACGGAAAAGGCTAAAGCAGAAGCCTTACCGTTTACAATTGCTACAAGCCCTGACACCCGATGACAAAGTCAAACGCTTTGAATTTTCGGCGCGGTTGCAACAGCTCATGGAAGAGGATGCGTTCAGTGCGAAACTTGTTTTCAGTGATGAAGCAACATTTTTTCTTAATGGTGAAGTGAACAGACACAATGTGCGAATCTGGGCGGTAGAGAATCCTCACGCATTCATGCAGCAAATTCGCAATTCACCGAAGGTTAACGTGTTTTGTGCAATCTCACGGTTTAAAGTTTACGGCCCCTTTTTCTTCCGCGAAAAAAACGTTACAGGACACGTGTATCTGGACATGCTGGAAAATTGGCTCATGCCACAACTGGAGACCGACAGCGCCGACTTCATCTTTCAACAGCATGGTGCTCCACCGCACTTCCATCATGATGTTCGGCATTTCTTAAACAGGAGATTGGAGGTCATGATCAGCAATTCATGTCATGGCCTCCACGCTCTCCCGACTTAACCCCATGCGATTTCTTTCTGTGGGGTTATGTGAAAGATTCAGTGTTTAAACCTCATCTACCAAGAAACGTGCCAGAACTGCGAGCTCGCATCAACGATGCTTTCGAACTCATTGATGGGGACATGCTGCGCCGAGTGTGGGAGGAACTTGATTATCGGCTTGATGTCTGCCGAATCACTAAAGGGGCACATATCGAACATTTGTGAATGCCTAAAAAAACTTTTTGTGTTTTTGTATGTGTGTGCAAAGCATTGTGAAAATATCTCAAATAATAAAGTTATTGTAGAGCTGTGAAATCGCTTCAATCATTTGTAATAACCTTGTATTATGTGCACATAGACTGTTGTGTTCTTGGAGCCTTCAGGTTAGTGCGTGGTTCGGTAGTCGTGAGACAATGAAACACTGTACGGGTTTCGTAGATGATGTATTTGGCTCTACCTAACTAACATTAAACATTTAGTGATGTAATTATAATTAATTATATAATTATTAAGATACTCTCCGAAACAATTCTTTGTACATGATCTTACTATCCTACTGCTAGCTAGTAGTGTATATATATTAGGCAAAACTATAAGTACAACAAGGCATTTCACTGATCAAACAATGTTTTCTTGTGAGCTCATGTTCACGCATTTACTCGTCGTCGTCACTGTCACGCACCACATCACTATCCTCATGCTCTCGAGATCAAGAATACTGACGTCTATTCACACGTCCCCATCATCGACATCTTCCCTGCCAATCACCCCTCTTCTCTGTTAAAGAGATCTCAGACCTATGTTTGAATCCCTTACATTCACACAGAGCTGGAAAAAATTTGAAATTTGTGGTAAGGACTATGGGACCAAACTGCTGACGTCATCGGTCCCTAGGCTTACGCACTACATAATCTAACTTAAACTAACTTACGCTAAGGACAACACACACACCCGTGCTCGGGGCATTACTCGAAACCCGACGGGCGGAGCCGCGCAAACGGTGACAAGACGCCCTAACACCGATCGGCTACCCCGTGCGGCCACTCAGAGCTGGTTTCGTTGATTCCTAGATATGTTGTTTGTTACCAGGTTCACTAATTATATCCACATTCCTAATTAGCAACTGCGTTTCGTTCTGAGCACGCCCACGTCGCCTAGTTCACACTTCGAGGGGGTAGACACCACGTATCTGGAGGATCCGAAACCACTACAGTCACGCAACGCTGATGGACTCCTACCTACACTATGAAATCACTGGAGTTATTACCAATAGCCCGTCAGAAAGTGAACCATACATCTACTGGAATGAAGTTATCGAATTATAATCTCCCTCGTATTTGGAAAAAAAAGTCTACTTGACGTGCTGTGTTACCTGTGTCTGAAGCCCTCTCCATTAGTCAAGTGTCCGGTTCCGGAGATATCACATTATTTATTCTGAAACCAGTAGTTTCAGGTATTTTACCTATGTTACATCGTCGTAGCCGTTGCGTTACCTCTAGATAGCATTATCTGATCAGTTAACATAGAGAAAGGTATCAAGTATCATAATTGTGACAGCATCTTCGGCAACGGGTCTAACAAGGAATAATAAGTAAGATAGGAAGATATTTTTGCATAGCGAGAGTGACAGGAAACAAATTTCAGAGTAGCTAAGCAGTCAGTATAAAAATACTCCTTCATGAGGACGAAGATGTGGAAAACGAATAAAGAAAGATCAAAGGAATAGAGAAATATGCGCTAGACAAATACGTTCCGAGTTAGGTATCAAGGAATGGGGAAGACCTACCATGGTTTAACAAAATGGTTCAAATGGCTCTGAGCACTATGAGACTTAACTTCTGAGGTCATCAGTCCCCTGGAACTTAGAACTACTTAAACATTACTAACCTAAGGACATCACACACATCGGTGCCCGAGGCAGGATTGGAACCTGCGACCATAGCGGTCGCGCGGTTCCAGACTGTAGCGCATAGAACAGCTCGGCCACACCGGCCGGCCATGGTTTAACAGCCGTGCTATAAAACTGCTACGTAAATGAAGAGAACTTCGTCTCAGAGTCAAGAGAAGTAAAAGCCTAGCTCACAAACAAAAGCTGAACGAAGCGATAATATACGTAAGGAGATGAATGAGAAAAGTGTTCAATTAATTTGAAAGCAAAATTTTGTCAACCGATCTGAGTAGAAACGCTAAGAGGTTTTGGTCGTATGTAAAGTGAGTAACTGGGTCAAAATCATCTATTCATTCACTCAGAGACTGACATCGAGACAGAAGGTAACAGAGAGAAGGCCCAAATACTGAATTGAGTCTTCCGATATTTTTTCACCGCGTAAGATTGTACCATGTTCCCTCATTCAGTTTTCGAACGGAGGTCGAAATGGCAGGTATTGAGATAACCGATTGCGGAATAGAAAAATAACTACAATCGTTTGGTAGTGGAAAGGCGTCGATACCAAATGAGATACCTATAAGTTTCTACAAAGATTACGCAGAAGAACTTACTCCCCTTCTAGCTGCAGATCGCTTGAGCAACGAAGGGTACCTAGCGATTGGTAGAAAACCCAAGTTATTCCCGTTTTTAAGAAGGATCGTAGGACAGATGTACACAATTATAGACTTATATCGTTGACGCCAATCTGTTCTAGAATTATTAAACGGGTTTTACGCTCAGGAAAATGGTTCAAATGGCTCTGAGCACTATGGGACTTAACATCTATGGTCATCAGTCCCCTAGAACTTATAACTACTTAAACCTAACTAACCTAAGGACAGCACACAACACCCAGCCATCACGAGGCAGAGAAAATCTCTGACCCCACCGGGAGTCGAACCCGGGAACCCGGGCGTGGGAAGCGAGAACGCTACCGCACGACCACGAGCTGCGGGCTACGCTCAAGAACTATGACGTTCTTGGAGAAGGTAAAGCTCCTCTTCCTCAAGCAGATATCCTTCGAAATTAATCTCACTCTGTTCCTCCATTAGATCCACAGAGCCGTAACAATGGCGCTCAGGTTGATGCCGTGTTCCTTGACTTCAGGAAGGCATTTGACACCGACTCGCACTGCCTTATAGTGGAAAAAACAAACAAAAAAATCCAGCTTAACGAGTATAGCAGATTTGCGACAGGATTCAAGACTTCATTGCAGACAGAACTCAACACGTCACTCTTAACGGAACAAAATCTACGGATACAAAGGTAATTTCTGGAGTACCCAAAGGAAGTGTGATAGAACCGTTACTGTTTGCAATTTATATAAACGATGTAGTAGAATTCATCGGATTCTCTCTAAGGCTGCTCGCAGATGATACTATTATCTACAACACAGTAGCAACGCAAGAAGATATTATCGATTTGCAGAATGACCTCCAGAGAATCTATGAATGGTGCAGGCCCTGACAATTGACGCTGATCTCCAATAAATGCAATATATTGTTCATACGTAGGAAAAGAAAACAAGTTGTGGGATCAGCCAGACTCAGATTCATAGGAAGAATCTTAAGGAAATGAAACTGTTCCACGAAGAAGGTGGCTTATAAGATGCTTGTTCGACCGATTCTTGAGTATTGTATATATGTCTAGGTTCCGTATAAGATAGGACTGATAGGAGAGATAGAGATGGCCCAACGAAGAGCGGCACGTTTCGTCACGGGATCGTTTAGTCGTCACCAGAGCGTTATGGATATGCTCAACAATCTCCATTGGCAGACGTTACAAGAAAGGCGTTGTGCATTTCGAGAGAGAACTTTACGGGATGGGTAGGACAACATATTATGTCCCTCGATATTCGTCTTGCGTAATGACCCTAAAGAGAATATTCGAGAAACTGGAGCAAATACTGAGACTTACCGGCAATCATTCTTCCCACGTGCTGTTAGCGAGTACAGTGGGGTTGATGAGCTCAGTCAATGGTACAAAAAGTACTCTCCGCCACACACCATAAAGTGACTTGAGAAGTGTGATATAGAAGTAGGTGTTTACGGAACGCATTTTCATGCGGAAAGGAAGTTTCTTAAAGGTTGATCGGTACAGAGCGGAAAAGGTGAAAATCTGAGGCCGCAAGATCAGGTGAATAAGGTGCTTGTGCAATGAGTTACTCCAGTACAGTGTTTATTGTCTCGGTCTAGCGGAGTGCAGGGGGGGGGGGGGGGGAGCGTTATCGTGGAGTAGCGTCACTTCATGCAGTGCTCCTGGTCGCTGCTCTTGGACTGCGTCCGCAAGACGTCTCAGTTCTAATGGTTCACATGGCTCTGAGCACTATGGGACTTAACATCTGAGGTCATCAGTCCCCTAGACTTATACTTAAACCTAAGCAGGACATCACACACATCCATGCCCGAGCCAGGATTCGACCTGCGACCGTAGCGGTCGCAGGATTCCAGACTGAAGCGCCTAGAACCGCCCGGCCACAGTGGCCGCCGCGTCTCAGTTATTGACAATAAGTGTCAGCAGTAATGATTACGCTTCGGTGAAGCAAATTTTTAGTACTCCCCGCCGTCGCTGTTTAACGTGGCACGTAACGTTATCTTTTGTGGTTGCGCGCATACCTTTGTGCGGGAGTTGCTGCTTTCCTTGGGCTGAACCATTCCTTTCTTTTCCTTATCTTAGCATAAAGATACCATTCTTATCACCGCTAACGACGAGCCAATTGATGAGCAAGCAGAGATGCACATGTGGCATCCCGCAGATTTTTTGTGATTTTTGCTTGGGGCATACGGTACCCATTCACCCGAAATTTGAAGCTTCCCCATTGCAAATGTCGCACGATTGTGGAATGATCGACGTTTATTACATTTGCCAGTTCTCAAGTACAATGACGTGGATCACTCCGGATTAACGCGTTTAAACGATCTTCATCAAACCCCGGAGGTCTCCCTGAATGTGGAGAGTCACTAATGTCAAAACGCTCTTCCCGAAACCGAGAAAACCTTAAGACCATTTTCTTACCGTGCACTATCCAGTGGCATTAACCCCATACACCGCGTAAATGTTTCTCTTTGTCTCCTCTGCTCCCACCCCTCTCTTGGATTCAAACATACGATGATGTTGGCCGGCCGTGGTGGCCGAGCGGTTCTAGGCGCTACAGTCTGGAACCGCGCGACTGATACGGTCGCAGGTTCGAATCCTGCCTCGGGCATGGATGTTTGTGATGTCCTTAGGTTAGTTAGGTTTAAGTAGTTCTAAGTTATAGGGGACTGATGACCTTAGAAGTTAGGCCCAAAGTGCTCGGAGCCATTTTGTTAACGTAAAACTAATCCTGCCGAAAAAAAAAAAAAAAAAAAATCCGAGACAAAATCGAGCTGTACTGACTGCAAGATCGATGTCAAAGAGTTAAATGGACTTCATTGGTCTCAAAAGCAAGTATTGTGAGTGGATGGAACAAATTTGTTTTAAAAAAAACACACACAACACATAACGTCGAAATTTGAACTGTTATGCAGATCCAGAATGAGATTTTCACTCTGCAGCGGAGCGTGCGCTGATATGAAACTTTCTGGCAGATTCAAACTGTGTGCCGGACCGAGACTCTAACTCGGGACCTTTGCCTCCCGCGGGCAAGTGCTCTACCATTCCTGGTACTGGCGGAATTAAAGCTGTGGGGACGGGGCGTGAGTCGTGCTTGGGTAGCTCAGTTGGTAGAGCACTTGCCCGCGAAAGGCAAAGGTCCCGAGTTCGAGTCTCGGTCCGGCACACAGTTTTAATCTGTTATGCAGATGTTTTTAGTGCAATACAGATTAAAAGAAAAATCGTATTGAGAAATCAAGCTACATACAATTATTATACGACGAGATACCCGAGACCAAGGGACCTTGGTACCAAAATGGTCAGAAGAATTGCTGAACAGCTTTAGAAGTACTGTGTTGGAGTTCAGGGCCTTCCTATGTGAGTCTTCTCTGAATTCCAGTCAATGAAATGTTGAGAGCCCCTCTCAGAACGTGATTACGTTGTCACCGTAAGTGCACGCTTAGCGTTCGCCGCTGCTGGACATGCGATATCAGTAACGAGGGGTCAACAACCCGGCCGGTGCCCGGTGTCTCCAGCGCAGCGCGGCACGCCAACCCTGATAGCCATCACTGAGGGAGGCCACGCGAGCCCTGTCGTGTGTCGCGGCCACAAACACGTCACCAACCCTATTCGGCACTCGTAACCTATTTTTCTTTTCTAGTTTCTACGTGTAGTTACTGGGAACACGAAATGCAATCAGAGGCAAGTTGTTTGCTAACATGCTAACTCTGCAGTTTACGTGCTACGGTGAGATAATAACCGCTTCACATTAATCATATCTATTATTTGACAAATCAACACCCCTTCTTCTCAACGCGTACTACTTGTACAGGGATGAATGAGGCATCTGCAGAAATGTTTTTAACAGGCTTCTGACACTGCATACAAATTTTGCGCTAAAACTTAATATTTGCGGAAAATTTTAACGTAAAAGAGACTGAACTATCATAGGCAATAGGGAATCATGAATTCCCAGCACCGTGCCTATATTTTACGTAGCTAACTTATTAATCACCAATAAGGGACTCCCTTTATATATTACCTTATTAGAAATACCATTTTATTTGTTTTTAAGTTCTTCTTAAAGTACTTATTAATTGGATAATTTCTGTACAGCATTGTCATAGGTAATAACTGTGACCGCTGCGGTAGTCCGTTACCTCTGCCTGTTGTACAAGCTGATTTTTGTAAACGAATATGTTTTCCGAAACGGAAAATGCATTATTTTGTAATTGTCGCCTTGAATTGTGATTTAATTATTGTTACTACAGCCTAACGTGCTTACTGTAACTGACAACATTTGTCGAGCTAAAGTAATGTGGTTCTGTTGACAGTCCCTGATCTCTGTCCGTCGAATAAACCGGGACAAACATGCCGGATGCAAAACACGTTTATGGACACACTGGAATTCATATGAAAGCAGATATCATAAACTCTTGATTATTATTTCATGTCGTGCGGTTGATTTTTAAATATGTTTTCTATTCATCCCCTCAACTAGCCTTATCCCAACGACTAAACGTATTCCAAATATCGGCAATACTTAAAAAATGTAAAATTGGGAAAGCTGGTTATACATTACAAAGCTGCGTGTTATATTACGAGTCACTACTGTTATTGAGTGCTTTGTAATGTAGACTTAAATATAATGTTAATAACAACCAAATAAGTTCGTGCTTCATGGAAACGCTTAGCAGGATATTTAATGATACCTAATCTGTATCTGCAAGGATTACATGCAAACAACATAGACGAGAGCTCCGCTGCGAGCGAAGTTCTCTGTGACGGCCTTTGTACACGAAATACTTTCTATATTCTTGCTGCATCAATACCTCGATCATTTTCGTCAGGCGGAACTCACGAATACGATGCAAACTATTAAGAAATAATTACTACATTACTACTTAACCCTGTAACATTAAAGAGGGAAAATGTTACATCGCCACCAAACCATTATTGGGTTTACTACTTCATCTTCATCTTCTCTTCAGGTATTACGCAGGAACCCATCTTTGTCACGGTCTTCCTCTGTCTCTTCTCTCATGGCACTTATATTTTCTTGCCTTTAGGGGAAGTCTCTCACTCTCCATTCTTTGTCGTTATTCATGCTATTTTCTTCTGTAATCTCGGATTTTACCATTAAGGCTAAAGATTTGAAGTTCTTCTCTAATATCTTGATTTCTTAGTCTGTCTTCTCTTGTGCAACCTTTAACACCTCTAAGGAATTTCATTTCTTGTGCCTGAATGCGGTTTTCTTGCTTCTTGTTAATCACCCATGTCTCACTTCCGTAGAGCAGTGTGGGTAGTGCAACAGTTCTGTAAAATTTTTATTTTAGTGTCTTTCCTGGTTTTGTTTTTAGGTTCCTGTTGATTGTTCCACAGACCAGACTGAATTTAGTGAGCTCATTTTCAGTATCTCTGCTGTAGCCATATGTCATTTCACATCCGGGGTAAGTGAAATGGTTTACTTGCTCTAAAATCTTCTGATCTATCACTATTCTGGTTCTGATTTATTCTTTCCCCATGAAGGCCATTGTCTTAGTTTCTTCTTTTGATATTTCCGTCTTTACTACTCCACATTTTATTCAAAGGTAGTGAAATATACACGATTTGCATTAGTTAATTACTATTATTAGACCTAAAGTGGTATGTTACAGACCAAATTAAGAACAACATTTCCTGTTTTATATCCTAAAGCAATCATAAATTTTACGAGGTTTAGTAATCTAGGGTTAATACAAAGGGAAAAATGGTATCTTGATTTTCAGCATTATTCTGATGTCAGAATGAATTAAATGTGACTTTTCACAGCATACTTGGAAACTAAATTCATATACCTTTCACGAAATAGCCTGAGCGACAAACAGCTGCTTCTGTCCGTTTTCATCACGTCTTTTTAGAAGACACGGGATCAAAACGAATCACTACTGTTAAATGCTGCACCATACATGAGGAGAAAAATATCGATTGCTATCCTCGTACTCACCTTCACTGATTCCAATGTGTACTATCATACCTAAAAGTATCCGAACGAACTGAATTACGTTGCACCTGATTAACATGCAGCTCACATAAACTATCTTGCAGGTCCTCTAATCTCTTTTCGGTACAGTAGTTTGAATATACAAAATGGATACCACAAGAGATCTCTTAAGAAAGCTGGTCTAAAGGTAATCAGTCCATACGTAAATCAAAACCACACTGTTCCAAATACTAAGAAAATCGTCATTAGAGATGAGACAGTCTTTAACGCTTGGAAACTAAATTTTATTACAGAACTGATTTTTCAAAATCACTACCACACTCAGTAGAATGAGTTAACTAACGCTGAGAGATAAGTAATTTCAGCAATCTTTAGTCAACATTAAATATATTTATGAACAAGATATTTTGAGACAATGTCTATATTCTTAAAATTCTCTGACAATTCGAAGTACTTTCGCTCTTTAAAAGGTTTTCCCAAACCTGTGAAAACCTGTGACTTCCAGTTCTGTATATTCCTAATCTACACTCCTGGAAATTGAAATAAGAACACCGTGAATTCGTTGTCCCAGGAAGGGGAAACTTTATTGACACATTCCTGGGGTCAGATACATCACATGATCACACTGACAGAACCACAGGCACATAGACACAGGCAACAGAGCATGCACAATGTCGGCACTAGTACAGTGTATATCCACCTTTCGCAGCAATGCAGGCTGCTATTCTCCCATGGAGACGATCGTAGAGATGCTGGATGTAGTCCTGTGGAACGGCTTGCCATGCCATTTCCACCTGGCGCCTCAGTTGGACCAGCGTTCGTGCTGGACGTGCAGACCGCGTGAGACGACGCTTCATCCAGTCCCAAACATGCTCAATGGGGGACAGATCCGGAGATCTTGCTGGCCAGGGTAGTTGACTTACACCTTCTAGAGCACGTTGGGTGGCACGGGATACATGCGGACGTGCATTGTCCTGTTGGAACAGCAAGTTCCCTTGCCGGTCTAGGAATGGTAGAACGATGGGTTCGATGACGGTTTGGATGTACCGTGCACTATTCAGTGTCCCCTCGACGATCACCAGTGGTGTACGGCCAGTGTAGGAGATCGCTCCCCACACCATGATGCCGGGTGTTGGCCCTGTGTGCCTCGGTCGTATGCAGTCCTGATTGTGGCGCTCACCTGCACAGCGCCAAACACGCATACTACATAAAGTACTTAGCTGCTGGAATACTTAACTTTAATCCACAATTGGTGAACATTGATACAGTATTATCATCTCAATATAACTTGGTGATGGCGCCTTGCTAGGTCGTAGCAATTGACTTAGCTGAAGGCTATGCTAACTATCTATCAGCTAAGACGACACGTCTCCATTCGTCCCTCCATTCACGCCTGTCGCGGCACCACTGGAGGCGGGCTGCACGATGTTGGGGCGTGAGCGGAAGACGGCCTAACGGTGTGCGGGACCGTAGCCCAGCTTCATGGAGACGGTTGCGAATGGTCCTCGCCGATACCCCAGGAGCAACAGTGTCCCTAATTTGCTGGGAAGTGGCGGTGCGGTCCCCTACGGCACTGCGTAGGATCCTACGGTCTTGGCGTGCATCCGTGCGTCGCTGCGGTCCGGTCCCAGGTCGACGGGCACGTGCACCTTCCGCCGACCACTGGCGACAACATCGATGTACTGTGGAGACCTCACGCCCCACGTGTTGAGCAATTCGGCGGTACGTCCACCCGGCCTCCCGCATGCCCACTATACGCCCTCGCTCAAAGTCCGTCAACTGCACATACGGTTCACGTCCAAGCTGTCGCGGCATGCTACCGGTGTTAAAGACTGCGATGGAGCTCCGTATGCCACGGCAAACTGGCTGACACTGACGGCGGCGGTGCACAAATGCTGCGCAGCTAGCGCCATTCGACGGCCAACACCGCGGTTCCTGGTGTGTCCGCTGTGTCGTGCGTGTGATCATTGCTTGTACAGCCCTCTCGCAGTGTCCGGAGCAAGTATGGTGGGTCTGACACACCGGTGTCAATGTGTTCTTTTTTCCATTTCCAGGAGTGTAAATTGGGTCTGATCATTTCAGGTCCCAGGTACGACAATTCCGACAATTCCTACCGAGAGGGTGCGTTTCTGGATGAGGTATCGAATATATTGCTTCCCCCTACTTATACCTCCCGAGGAGATCACGAATGTAAAATTAGAGAGATTAGAGCGCGCACGGAGGCTTTCAGACAGTCGTTCTTCCCGCGAACCATACGCGACTGGAACAGGAAAGGGAGGTAATGACAGTGGCACGTAAAGTGCCCTCCGCCACACACCGTTGGGTGGTTTGCGGAGTATCAATGTAGATGTAGATGTAGATGTAGACACCAACAGTGTGCATGTACTAGCAACTTCATTGTTCGTTTCACTTTATTTTTTAATCACTGAAATAAAAGTCACATGACCTTAAACATGAGAGATCCCATTTCGATCCTCCTTTCCATCAGGGAGATTAGTTTTCCAGTCAACAAGCTTTTCAATGCTAACAAGCGAAAGGCGGTAAAGCGTCGCCAGTAATAGCGTCACAAACCGCTATTTAGTGCTGTTAAGAAGATTTCTTTTAACGTAGTCTTAGGTGAAGGAATGTAGTTTAATCTCAAAATATCTTAAACAGCAACGTTCACAATTTTACCGAATAAGAAAAAGTTACTGTTCAGGTAGGAAAAACTTTAAAAACAAAGTCTGCACACTCTGGGTTAGGTCGATATTTTCCTTTTCTAGCACTGCATTATGCACTGATGAGCCAAAGAAACTGGTGTACCTGACTAATATTGTTAGTGCCCCCGCGAGGCATATGTTTTGTGTCGTGCAGTCATCAAGGGTACACGAGTTGGCCTTTGGCTGCGAAAGGGCATATTGATGATGTTTCGTTGAAGAGTTCGCACGCTGACACTGTAAGTAGGCTGTTTAGGTTTTTATGTTGGTAACGCCACGTAGCACTCTGTATGTAAAACACTGACTGTACTGTGTGCGGTCTGTGGCTGGTTTGCATTGTTGGAATTTGCTATTGTAGTGTTCGGCAGTTGGATGTGAACAGCGCGTAGCGTTGCTCAGTTGGAGGTGAGCCGCCATTAGTAGTGGATGTGGGGAGAGAGATGGCGGAGTTTTGAGAGCGGATGATCTCGATGTATGTCCATCAGAGACAGTAAATTTGTAAGACTGGATGTCATGAACTGATATATGTCTCATTTTCATTAATTTTTCTTTTGTTACGAGTATACAAGACAAGAGGAGATTTTCAGTCATAAGATGATTTACCAAAATCTTTACTACCAATTTCAAACATATGATAGGTGTGGTGTCACCGCCAGACACCGCACTTGCTAGGTGGTAGCTTTTAAATCGGCCGCGGTCCATTAGTATACGTCGGACCCGCGTGTCGCCACTATCAGTGATTGCAGACCGAGCGCCACCACACGGCAGGTCTAGAGAGACTTACTAGCAGTCGAACCAGTTGTACAGCCGACGTTGCTAGGAAAGGTTCACTGAGAATTACGCTCTCATTTGCCGAGACGATAGTTAGCATAGCCTTCAGCTAAGTCAATTGCTACGACCTAGCAAGGCGCCATCACCAAGTTATATTGAGATGATAATACTGTATCAATGTTCACCAATTGTGGATTAAAGTTAAGTATTCCAGCAGCTAAGTACTTTTCTTTATAGCATTCATTACGTATCCTGTTTCAGACCTCACGCCAGCCTGCGTGAGCTTATAGCGTGCATTTCGGCTTCCTCAAACAACACGGTGTTGGCACTTCTGCCGACACTTCAATAGGTACGATAGGAAATTACATCTCTATCATTAAAACTTTCAAGACCAGGTACACTAGGAACTCCGCTACCACCTCTTACTATGGCAACGGTGAACCATCCATTTCCATGTGAGAAAGTGTCGTTTATATCCAAGCTAAAATTAAGAGAACATCCAAGAAATACACAAGGTCCATCGACGAGGGCGTGGGCTGGAACGCTCGTCACTGGAATGCGATTGTCCTTATCTGCTGAAGTTGTTGTAGCTTCAATGTTTTCTATGATTTCGTAGACTGTTGTGCGGGTTCGACGATACCTCCTGTAGGGCATATAAACGACACCTTCTCACTTGGAAATGGATGGTTCACCGTTGCCATAGTAAGAGGTGGTAACGGAGTTCCTAGTGTACCTGGTCTTGAAAGATTTAATGATAGAGATGTAATTTCCTATCGTACCTACCATATGTTTGAAATTGGTAGTAAAGATTTTGGTAAATCATCTTATGAGTCAACATCTCCTCTTGTCTTGTATACTCGTAACAAAAGAAAAATTAATCAAAACGAGTCTGTATTTATTTGGGTTAAAGGTAAAGATGTATGTGAATAAGTAAAATTTGTAGCTGATTTTACTGTATATTTCCATAAATAAAGATCTGTAGCGTCAGCCACTAACCGGACGAGGGTACATCTAGTACCGGAGGCTCAAGGATGCAACAGTTTTGTTATGTAAACACTCTTATCGCTTGGCCTTGTCGGCACGCCAAGAACAGTGTCCTACAGGAGGTATCGTCGAACCCGCACAGCAGTCTACAAAACCATAGAAAACATTGAACTTACAACAACTTCAGGAGATAAGAACAATCGCATTCCAGTGACGAGCGTTGCAGCCCACGCCCTCGTCGATGGACCTTGTGTATTTCTTGGATGTTCTCTTAATTTTAGCTTGGATATAAACGACACTTTCTCACATGGAGATGGATGGTTCACCGTTGCCGTAGTAAGATGTGGTAGCGGAGTTATTAGTGTACCTGGTCTTGAAAGTTTTAATGATAGATGCCTATCGTACCTATCATATGGTTGAAATTGGTAGTAAAGATTTTGATAAATCATCTTATGACTCAACATCATCATATATATATATATATATATATATATATATATATATATATATATATATACTGTGATTTTTGAACACCATTAAGGTAAATACAATGTTCTCTATCAAAATCTTTCATTTGCTAAGTATGCCTATCAGTAGTTAGTGCCTTCAGTAGTTAGAATCTTTTATTTAGCTGGCAGTATTGGCGCTCACTGTATTGCAGTAGTTCGAGTAACGAAGATTTTTGTGAGGTAAGTGATTCGTGAAAGGTATAGGTTAATGTTAGTCAGGGCCATTCTTTTGTAGGAACTATTGAAAGTCAGATTGCGTTGCGCTAAAAATATTGTGTGTTAGTCTAGTGTTGATCAGAATAGGTAAAGAGCGAAATGTGTGAGTACGTTCTGTTGTGCTCAGCTGTTTGAAAATCAAATAACGTAAGAGGTTTATCAGCACAGTAATTCATAAATTTTTCTAAGGGAATGTTTCAACACTTGTTGATAGCCCAGCACTGAAATCTGAAGCAATTCGCGGAAGGGTTGCACTTCTGTTAAGTTGAACGTTTCTCTTTAGTTGTCGTTGGTCCTGTTCTTGCAGGATCTTTCTCCGGCCGCAGCGATGTCGGAGATTTGATGTTTTACTGGACTCCTGATATGCACGGTACAGTCGCGAAATGATCTTACGGGAAAGTCCCCACTTCATCGCTACCTCGGAGATGCCGTGTCCCATCGCTCATGCGCCAACTGTAACATCACGTTCAGAAGCACTTAAATCTTGATAACCTACTCTTTTAGGACCAGTGACCGATCTAATAAGTGCGACAGACACTTGTTGTCTTATAGAGGCGTTACCGACCGCAGCGCCGTATTTTGCCTGTTTGCATGTCTCTGTACTTGAATACGCATACTTACATCAGTTTCTTCGGCGCTTCAGTGCAGTTTGCCTAAGAAGTATCACACTTAATGTTCCTGTAGCTGTGGAAACCATTGCTTGAAACCCAGTTTAACATTTAAGGGTATGGCAATACAAAAAATACAAAACGGTTAACAATCGAAAGCTGAGTTCATTGTCAAACTGAGGTGTATTCACAGTAGAGAAAACAGGGGAGACAATTTGTATCCACCTTCTTCCAATGAACAATGGAAGGTATTTACACGAATGTTACAATGCTGCGAGTACTTCGAACGATACAACCGACGTTATCCTCGTAAATTAACAGTTCTTTGTTTACAACGAACTAACATTTGTAGAAGCGACAGAATTTGAACCGATAAAAAAGATTACAATTTCACCGCTTTACGTACTGCAGTATCCTCTCACGTGTATGAAGCGCTATTACAGAGTTTTCTGGTGTATTGTGTGAGGTACCACAGTTAACTAAAATACGATAGCTGGAGTAGCATGACCTGCATCACAACGTGAATTTAAATTTTACTTTTAGTCTCTGATTACGGCGTCATTATTGTTACTACTTAAGATATTAAGAGACAAAATACATTTACACCATATTCTAAATAATTCTCTTAAGGAACTAATTTATGAACGGCAAATACCGGATGTTCGAACGAGCACGGGCGTGTCCCTTCCCCGTCCTTCCCTAATCAGAAATAGTGCTGCATCTCTAACGACCTCATTGTCGACGAGTCGTTAAACATTTATGTTCCCCTCATCTTCCACCTTCTCTTCTGATACTCTGTTCTTCACAGAGAGATATTCTGCATCGTTTCCATACACTACCACCAACTCAGCATAGCAGCCTTGTTGCCTTAAAATGCAGAGATACTGCTCTTTGTTAGTCGGCTGCACCATTTTCTCTTGACCTGCTGCTACACAGTGGTGGCAGGAATTCATTTCTTACCAGGACTGTTGACATGCAGCTGCGACATAAATAAATATGTATATCAATAAAAATATTAAGTTTGTTTGTTCAAAATCTTAAAGCTCCGAAAGTTCGTCACTGATTGCTTCGATATTTTGGCACAACGTTGCATTCGAGTATGCGTTCGTTTTGCTTATTGAAGGGCCATCTTACATAAATATATGTTTAACATAGAAAGGGAGAACGTTGTTACTAAAAATCTCGAAAAGTACTTGACCCATTTACTTCAGATTCTTAGATGTTACTCAAATAAACATTCGGATGGACAGAGGCTGTATATTTTTAAATATACACAGTTTGATGTCCTCATCTTGAGCCGCAACGAGCGATTTGTCATAATACATTAGAGAACATAAACTACGATGCTGAACAAAGTGAGTTACCATTATTGCTGTAATTATTCCTTTTTGGCTCACATGGTTTTCTGGAGCATGTACGTCCTACCGATGACTGTATCTCTGCATCTTTAGAAAATTAAACTTTTTTATCTTTTTAATTTTTTTCTCATTTTTACTGTGTTACCTTTGGGTTAGTTGTTGTTACATTGAACGTAACCAGAGTTTACAGTGCTACTTAAATGACATGTTAAAAGCCCAGATTATCCAAATGACTTTGTGTAAGCCCTGTGATAATTATATTTCCGTATTGTACAGTAAAATTTTCTACTATGTTCTCATTTGAACACACTGTCATTACTTTGGATATAACAACAGCTTACTCTGCTACTTTAACGGCGCTATAGAAGACCAGACTGTATTTTTTTCTTTATCCCTGCGCTTTTGATGTTTATAAATGTTTAAAAAATTTTAAAATATTAATTGATTTGTACATGTATCTACGGTTCTTATAAGTTGCTAAATCCTTTCTTAAGTAATCTTTATGGCAACTGACCAAATATACAGTCAGCTTTTACATACGTACATTGCACAATTGACGACAAAGAAAAATTTTTTCTAGCCTACATTAGTACATTACTGTCAATAATTTTGTAAACATCTGTTTCGATTTATTTTCGTCCACGTTTTAGCTAGCACACTGAAGTGTAATTACATAAATTATTTAAAGAAATAATATACATATTTCACCTTGACACCTGTCGGTCCAATTGTCTACGTCTTTTCTTTACTGGTCACCGCCTGTCAGTGTAGCGGCGCCCTGGCTGCAAATATGTGCTATGTTGTGATTGACGTAAGACAGATGTATGTTGTGAATAACTGGTATAAGGCTCTTTCAGTTGTGATAAGCTAATGAATGTCTTCTAGTCTGTTACGTACCTTTCAGTTCATGAGAGAGAGCACTTTGACTGCTATTTTAAGGAATATGCAATAATCTGTCCGTCGAGGTATGTTGTATTTGTACTTCTTTATTTTTATTGTACCTAATTCTGTATTTTACAATTGTTTTGTGTCCAGTAGTACCGTATAATGCTTTTCAGATCTGAAGATGGTAACACTTGTTACCGAAACCGGTTATCGAGAATAAAGGTTACTATTAACGGTCTTGGCAAAGAAATTTATCTTGTCTAATGTAATATACATGTACGTGTAATATACACTGTACAGTCATATTAGTGTGACCACCTGTCAAAAGGCTGAATAACCACCTTTTTCAGGCGGACAGCCGTGAGACGTGCAGGAAATAAGGCAATGAACATCTGCAAGGCCGACAGCGGTGTGGAGCCTTGTTGGCTCCAGGGCTGTCGTCAGCTGCCCGAGGGTTCTCGGTTGAGGATCCATGGCACGAACAGCCCGATGGAGATCGTCCCACAGATTCTTGATTGATTTTAAATAGGAGGGGAGGGGGTTTGGAGACCAATGAAGTATGCTGGTACTCTTCGAACCACGCTCGTACACTGCAACCTGTGGCACATTGCATTGTCCATCTGGCAGATGCCATCGTGCTGAGGGGAAACAGACTGTATATACTGGTGGACATGGCCTCAAAGAGCACATGCATACTTGCGTTGCTCCACTGTGCGTTCCAGAATGACGAACTCCCCTGGGGAAAAAATCCAGCCTTCATCGCCAATGAACCACAGTGAGCACGGGTGCATCAACCATACGCCTGCTGCAGAGACCTATATGCAGCAACGTTCGCTGCACGGTCGTTGAAGAGACATTGTTGGTAGCCGCTTGGTTCAACTGTGGGGTCGGCTGTTCAGTTGCACGTCTATTCGCCCGTACACATCTCCGTAGCCGTCATTCGCCCTTGTCACCTATGGCAGGCGGTGAATCACAGTTCCTTTGTCACCAGTGTTGGATACTTCTCTTTTGTCATGTACACTGTACTGTAACCACGGCGGACAGTTTGCAAACTTAGGCACTTCCAAAATGCTTCCACTCTTGTCCAAAAGCCAATGATCGTACCCTTTTGGATGTGAAGTTGATCGCTCCGTTTCCGCATTGTCACCGTTTCCCGCGTCCCCCCAAACACGCTCATATACTTTCCACTTCTAGTCCTGCCATCTGCTGTCTGTGAGTGGTTATTGGACTTTGAAGTCGAACACGGGTGGTAGTCACGTCAATGTGACTGGACCGTGTATCATAGGGAAACATTGTTTAATAAGTCTCGAAAAGTTGTGAAACAACTTACTTGAAATTTTTACAGAACACTTTAACAAACATCCATATGGACGAAGGTTACATATTTTTTTTGAACAACAGTATATAGGCATTGTGTTAAAACCGACTAGCAGAAAGAAAGATGCTGTGCTTTCCGCTGCTATGAATCTGTGCAGCTGTGTTATCTTAATCGCATTCTGTAGAGTGTAAATGGACAGAGATATGGGAGGAAATCTCTAAGGAAACGTCCTGACTGACTCACTCATCACCGCCCGGCTGAAAGCGCTAAGGATGGAAACTTGAAACTTGAAGGAGGTATGGATCTTACCCTGTAGGCGTCATTTAAGAAGGGATTGTTCTAAATTCCAACCCTAAGTGGGTGAAATAGGGGCTGAAGGCTTTTTTTCATTTATTTTTTAATGTCGCTATTAAGGCACTTTTGAAACTAGACCTACTAAAATTGATGTCTCGTTTCTCGGCCAGAAATAAAGAAATACGTGTTTCAGTATTTTTGGAAATTTAGCAATACGAGGGAGAAATAGTGAGTGACACCTTTTTCGAAAATATGTCATTTTTAAAGAACTGCTAATGTATTTTTAAAGCTACAGTTATGAACATTGGTATTTGACCCCTCGCTTACAAATAAAAAAGTACGTGTTTCAATGTTTTGGAAACTTAACTCTTAAGGGGCTGAAATACAGGATGAAATATTTCACGAAAAGATTTTATTATGAAAGCATTTAGAAAGCTAGATCAATGAAAATTTAAATTTGGCTTATCAGCTAGAAAAAAAAAGATACGCGCTTCAATGTTTTGAAAATTCGAGAAAATATATCGTTGCAATAAAAGAAATAAGCTAAATTTATGAAAACTGGTATTTCACTTACCGGTTAGACATTAAGAAATATTTGTTAGGGGATAGAAGTTGCAATGGAAATGTCCACAGGAACACAAAAGGCATGATTAAGAAAAACTTTGGACTCCGGCTACCAGAATAATTTTTAGATCAGAAGTACATTAGGAAAAGTCCCTGCTCATATGACCTTGCTTAGCATGGAAAGCTTAGGTGTTGCAGTTTGTGAACAACATAAAAATTCGATTAAATGAAAACAAAATCTAAAAAAATATCTACAGGCCACAAAGTCTACGCGAGCGAAGCAGCGGGCGCTGAGCAGTTGTACATATGCTGGGGGAACGAGGAGCTGGACAACAAGAGTGGGAGGAGATGAGGGAGAGAGAGAAGAGGAGGACAACCAACAGATCGACAGAGGGGGAGGACAAGATGGACAGAGGGAGGGGGAGTAGGACGTTAGGGCATATATCCATTTCCCATATATATTTTGCAATTGCGAAGCATAGCGAGGTTCACCAGTAAATAAATAAGTATACAAGTAACTTTTCGAGGTGATAATTACAATTTTCTACGTATTTCCTTTACTGTTTTAGCACGCGATAGCCGTCTCAGGCTGCTCAGAGGCTGTCGCAGTTCACGTTTTGCAGTACACGAGAGTAGGCGCCGGTGGTGTCACGGCTGCGAGGTGGCAAGCCCAGGCTCTCGCCCGCCCATAAACTCCTCCCTCCGACCCCAGAGCCCACCACGGCCGCCGCTCAAGAATCGCCTCCGCGTAATTACCCCTGGCCCGGCTCACAAAGACGGCTGTAATTAAATTGCGGCCGCGGCCACAGGCAGCCGATGACAACGCCGGCTATCGAGCCGGCCGGGGCGCGCCTCTCGCCAGAGGGCAATCTCGCCGGCATTCAAATGCCGCGGGCGGGCCGAGTCGAGGCTCCTCACGCCAAGGCAACCTCCACCTCGCTCTGCCAGCTGGGCGCCTGCCGGCTTACGCCGGCGTACGGTTTAGAAGCTCGATGCTCACTTTTGTACCACTTATACGACGATGATGGTGCTTGAAGGTGGTATTCCACCGAGGCAAGACTAACAAGGAGACCACACAACGATCGAATTTTTGTAAATTTCTATATTCATGTTGCGTGAAGTTCAAAACTCAAATACCACTATCTCGGAGCAGTTCCATGAGACACTGAAAAATTCTCGAGAACGTCGACTTTGAATTTTTCCGACCATCTTTAATATGCTAAAATAGTGTACATCTGCCGAAAAGCAGCGTGTCTTTGTAGTAATATGTCCGCCCAACACGTACGGGACCTGGGGTCGACTCCTAGCCGATGCAAATTTGTAATCAAAGGTGCATGTCCTACGAGCATTTCTGTGGAGCGAAAAATACATAAATATGCAAAAGAAAGGTCAATATCACTCGTAACTGTTAATCGCTGGGTCTCTGGTTCGAAACTTGTTGCAGTCATTATTTTTGTCGTTTTTCCCACTCACTTCAAACACCTATGCGATTTAAATATGAAATTAATCAAATGTACGGTAACTGACGATATCTTTGTAATGCTTAAATAAATGCATGTCTTCTTATTTCTAATTACATGTCGCACACAGAAATCCAGCTTTCAATGCAAACATAAATCTTCTGTCCGCAGCTCGTGATCCCGCGGTCGCGTTCTCGCTTCCCGAACACGGGGTTCCGGATTCGATTCCCGGTGGTCAGGGTTTTCACCTGCCTCGAGACGACTGGGTGTTTGTGTTGTCCTCATCATTTCATCATCATCATGAAAGTGGCGAGATGGGGCTGAGAATTTGTACGGGCGTTGATAACCGTGCAGTTGAGCGCCCCACAAACCAAACATCATCGTCATCATAAATCTTCCTGGCAGATTAAAACTATGTGCTGGACCGAGACTCGAACTCGGGACCTTTGTCAGACTGTAGCGTCTAGAACCGCTCGGCCGGCTAAATCTCTGTGTTCCTTAGTTTAACATAGGTAATACTTGATGCAATCGAGATGTGAATTCCAACTGTATCTTCACAATTTATGTTTACAGATCAATCGAACCGCGTTTCAGTCTCATCAAATACTGGTCGTTCAGATTTTCGCTCACAGGCGAATTTCAGTCTGTCTTTCCTTTTCGATTGTGACATTACTGCATTACGCATCGGTGTCTCTGGCTCACAAGGCAATGGTACTATCACAATGTCGAAACTCACCGTCTCACCGTCAATTTGTTTTCCGCACGAAGAATACAACGAAACAAATGCAAAAAAAAAAAAAAAGGTTCTGAGCACTATGGGACTTAACATCAGAGGTCATCAGTCCACTACAACTTAGAACTACCTAAACCTAACTAACCTAAGGACGACACGATTAGGGAAGGACGGGGAAGGAAAACGGGCGTTCCTTTTCAAAGGAACCATCCCTGCATTTTCCTGAAACGGTTTTGGGAAATCATGGAAAACATAAATCAGCAGTCAGCGAGTCCAACGTGTTAACCACTGCGCCACATGGCTGGCCGCAGTTTGTACGAGGGCTATCCACAAAGTACATTACGTTTTGGAATTAAAAATAAATAAAGGATTGGAAATTTTTTTTATTATATACAGATGAAAGCCACACTTAAATACTACTTTTCTACATAGTTGCCATTTAAATTAAGGCACTTATTGTAGCGATGGACGAGCTTGGAAATTCCTTTGTCGTAAAATTCGGCAGCCTGCGCCTTCAACCACGTGGTTACCTCTTTTGGGACAGAAGAGGTGTGATTTTTGTGGATTTCCTGGAAAGAGGCACTACAATAAACTCTCAAAGGTATTGCCAAACTCTGCACAACCTCAGAAGAGGAATACAAAACAAGCTCAGGGGAAAGTTGGGCTCAAAGATCTTGCTCATTGACGACAACGCCCGGGCCCACACGGCAAATGCCACTCGTGAAGTTCTCGAATCTTTTAAGTGGGAGTTGTTTCCTCATCCGCGTACAGTCCCGACCTGGCACCGAGAGACTTCCACTTATTCCCAGCAATGAAGAAGTGCTATGCAGCGTTTTGATGACGACGCACAGCTTCAAGAAGAGGTAACCACATGGTTGAAGGCGCAGGCGGCCGAATTTTACGACGAAGGAATTTCCAAGCTCGTCCATCGCTACGATAAGTGCCTTAATTTAAATGGCAACTATGTAGAAAAGTAGTATTTAAGTGTGGCTTTCATCTATATATAATAAAAAAAATTTCAAATACTTTATTTATTTTTAATTCCAAAACGTAATGTACTTTGTGGATAGCCCTCGTACATCCCTTCGTGCCTAGCGCGCCATCGGCAGTGACAAGAGAACGGAGCGCTGCGTCGTGCGAATACCCAGAGTGACACAAGCGAATTTGAAGCACCTAAGCCACACAAAAATGTCACGAATAATTCATGTTTGGCATAAAACTCTGTTTGTATCGACAGCTAATCTGTTCCATATGCAATTCTCACAAAGATGACTAGCAGATAAATCAAGGCAGTGTTTGAGATAACATTACAGATGACTTCCATTAATCGTGACTTTAATTTATTGAAATGAAATATTTGTTTCACAGGCATCATTCTATAACAATTACTGTAGCACTTTGCGTAACAATGAAACAGTTCCTCCATTACTTCTAATAGTATCAAAGTACAGCGAAGTGTCATTTGTATGACGAAAACCAAAGCTTTTCTTACTCCAGGCACAACTGACTAAAAAAAAATTGCTTTCAGGTCATAGTAATTATTAATCATATTTAGATAGAACTGTGGTGGAGTCCGAAATGGGCCTCTCGGTTGCTCTTGCTTATTGGACTGCGTTCCGTATACTGGACGATACATACTTAACAACAATTCGTAAAATGTACTAATGAAAGCTGATAACGCACAAATGACTGAAATTTAAGAATAATTCTCTCCTGATAAGCCTCAAATGACACAAAGGTATCGGAAATTATATTGTAAGACATTTTCCTTAAAAATACTTTCCACTGTTGAAAAAATTGTTTATCGAGAATCACACTGGTTGTTCTGGGTGGGATCTGAATTACATCGCCTTTTTGTCGTCCTCCTGAAAGGCAACGGTATCGTTATGTCCAGGCCAAGAGCCCAACAAAAGTAATTAAATACCCTTATCAACTGGTCAGAAACCATTTCTAATGAAATCTTAAAAATTATTGTTTACTCTTTTTCCAGACATTCGTAGGTCGAGTACAAGACTTTTGCCACTAAAGAGCTGTATTTTTCGTTTTTGGCCCTAATACACCATGAGGTTGCTGAAGACAGATATAAATCTGCAAAACAATAATCCACTCATACTTGTCGCTGTCATTTTGTATATGAATGTGTCATAGCATTAAACTATTACATAAGAGATTCTGTATTTTTTGACTCGAAATGATAAAGTTCAATTTTCTCGCAGTCCTTTCACGAAGCTTGTCTGATCGGCAGTAGACAAATCTCATGTGGTGATAACAGCAAGCATTGTCTTCACATCTGCTACGATTAATGGCATGTCCTCTACATTGTTACTTACAGTAAAGTTTTTTTGGTGACATACTATACTGTACGATTTCTTGAATCTGCTTGAGATTTGGAGGGCCCAGTCTCGTATATCTCCATTGGCAACAGAGCACTCACCCTTAGAAACAGCTCTGCAGAGTTCATATCTAGAGAAAAATCCTCTAAACAAGTGGTGTTCATGTTATTTATTCCAGTTTAGGACCTTATGTTAGTTATTAATCGTGGGTAATGGGACTTTGTGGCCATCCTGTACAGTAAATCATTCAGACAATTTTTCTTTCACGGTTTTGCAAGTTTGATTTTGGCTTGTCTTTATTACTTCGTTTAAGAGTTTTGTCATGGCTGGCTCTCCCAAGGCTATCAGTAGTTCTAAGGGAATGTTGTCCACTCTCGGAGCCTTATTTCGACTTAGGTCTTTCAGTGTTCTGTCAAACACTTCACGCAGAATCAAATCTCTCATTTCATCTTCATCTACGTTCTCTTCGGTTTCCTTAATACTGCCCTAAAGTACACTGCCCTTGTATACATCGTCTATGACAATATGGCATAATATATTCATTTTGGATCAGTGTAGGCAAGAAAATGGTGGATTTTATTCCTCCTTTTTTTCTTTTTCGTCGTTTTGCAGACATATTTATTTATTTTAGATATGAAGTGTTTTTTCTGCAACTTCATCTTCTGTCGGCCATTACTGGCTATTTTCAATTCGATATATCATCAGGTCAACTCTTAAACACTTCTGTAGTAGGCAGAACCATTTCCGAAAAACTATATCCTTTGCACCCAAAAATCTGAACAAGGCTATTGTAACGCAACGCCAAATTAAATAAGGTTTTGGAACTCTAGTTCCTGTAATCTCAGTGTTTCAGCCAAATATGACTCCAGTTATACCAGCATTAATTACCTTTTAATTATTTTACCACGAAATGTACTACAGGTTTCCTGAATGCATTCTAAGTGACCACAATAATTCTGAATTTGCCAAATGCATTTTAAGAAGCGCAAAGTTCGATTTTTATATTATGTTAATCTAAAAAGTCTTTCATTCATACTATGTTTCATTCACAGGATTTTGCACACCATGAGAACATGGGTATTAATATCTAGTGAGCCAAATTTTTCCTATTGCCATCAACGTTTTCCCTAAATTCAGAAACCCTGTATTTGCTAGAAGGCCTGAAGACCCTACCATACATTTCCAGTCTCTTCGCAGCTACTAAGTCTTCGACCTCTTGCAACATATTTATATAGTGACGAAACTGTTAGTCAAATTTGCAAACATGTCCTAACATACTCAATGTTCCCGAATGAGTGTTAAGTAGCTTGTTACACAATTTGAATTTGAAGGGTACCTATTGATTTATTTGAACCTGCCTCACTAACATACAAAAACTTTTCCACTGCTGGACTTGAACTGTATTTCGTGATCAGTAAATATTGCTTAGTTCTTAGTTTCTCTGATATCACCTTTAAGTTTGGTTTCTTTATTTTGCGTCTGTAAATTGTAAATTTGTGGTAAGTTTCTATGGGATGAAACTGCTGAGGTCATCGGTCCCTGCGCTTAAACACTACTTAATCTAACTTAAACTAACTTACGCTAAGGACAACACACACACACACACACACACACACACACACACACACACACACACACACACATATGCCCGAGAGAGGACTCGAACCTCCGATGGGGAGAGGCGTGCGAATTGTGACAAGGCGCCTGAGACCGCGCGGCTACACCGCACGGCTATTTTGCTTCTCCCGCCATTATGAAAACTGAGCTGCAGTAAAAATACTTACACGAACATATAACTGACTAGTGACGTTGAATTGATAGCGAAACCAGATGTCAGGTGTAGCAGGCTGAACGGATCCCCTGAAGCTTCCCAGGCTTTTGGAAGCCCAGGATGGCCTGCTTTAACTACTATGCTTATGGACACGTACCTCCTGTGTCCTGTTCTGGCAGGTTGAGTTGCTTTAATGGTGACAGGAGAGATAGACGCAGATATGGTGGAAGGAGAATTTGTACACCTCTGTCTACACCATACTGAAGCCCATGGAGGATCTCATGGCTCCCGGCTACTTCTGCTCAGAAGAGAGAGATACTGTTAGTTCGGTTGTGCACGGTCGTACAGGCATCTCACGTACCTTGATTCAGGAGACGGACTTTTCTGTAAGTGTTCAAATGGTCAGTGCAAATACGTCTGGAAGACTACGGACTATCAGAGCGATGACCATTGTTGCTGCTTCCCTTGAAGCAGCAGCAGGGGGACGCTCGCTGACGGTGGTGCTCGGAACAGTACAGTGTCAACTGCTGTCTCTTCAGAGGTGACTCAGCGTACAGTATCGTCTTGTCGAGGCTTCAAATGGAATGACCATTGACAAACTGTATGTCATGGCCGTACAGCGCAAGATGTTTGGGGTTCCATTGCGTATACAGCGCCATCCCATCTGGTTCAGTCCACAACTCGTGGTCTACTGGCTAGCTTTGCTGCCTCTGGATCACGGGGTCCCGGGTTTTCTCTGCCCGGGGACTGGGTGTTGTGTTGTCATGATCATCATCATCTTCAGTGACAATGGTTAGATTGGATTGTATAAAAAATTGGACTGGGAAAAGAAACTGGGACTTTGTATGGGCGCAGTTGAGCGCCCCACAAACCAAACATCATCATATCTAGTTCACATGTACGGTAATATGGACGGGGGCCATTGAATCTACGAGGTGTTCAGGCCTGTGGCCGTGATCTACCATGAGGCATTCGTGACATCTTACAGGATGATGTTGCTAGACCGCTTGCTTCCCCTGACTCGCTGACCAACTTCGACTGTTGTTCTGTCCAGAATCTGCTCCAAATATTTTAGCCGTTGAGAACATTTGCTCGTGGACTGACAAGAGACTGGCATGCCACCGGTTACCAGCCACTGCGAGTGAGCAGCTCTGGCTTGGAGTTGCAGAAGCAACCAACGACATCCCAATATTAGTCATTCAAGTGCAGTTAGGTTCGATGCACAGTTGTTGTTAGTGCTAGAAGTGTTTACTTTATCTCATACTCTACTTTCTGACATATAATCTAAAAACTGGATCATGTACACTGAAGTGACGATAGTAATGGGATACCTACTAATATGGTGTCGGACCTCTTTTTTCCGCCGTAGTAAAACTACAAAATGTGGTGCTACAGAAGAATGCTGAAGATTAGATGGGTAGATCACATAACTAATGAGGAAGTATTGAATAGGATTGGGGAGAAGAGAAGTTTGTGGCACAACTTGACCAGAAGAAGGGATCGGTTGGTAGGACATGTTCTGAGGCATCAAGGGATCACCAATTTAGTATTGGAGGGCAGCGTGGAGGGTAAAAATCGTAGAGGGAGACCAAGAGATGAATACACTAAGCAGATTCAGAAGGATGTAGGTTGCAGTAGGTACTGGGAGATGAAAAAGCTTGCACAGGATAGAGTAGCATGGAGAGCTGCATCAAACCAGTCTCAGGACTGAAGACCACAACAACAACAACAGTAAAACTACTTGATGTAGTATGGACTGAACAGGTCATTGGAGGTCTCTCGCAGAAACACTGAGAAATGCTGCCGCCACAGGGTTTTGTGCATGAACTGACTTCTCGATTATGCCCAGCAAATGTTGGCTGGGATTCATGTCGGGTGACCTGGATGGTGAAATCATTCGCTAGAATTGTGCAGAGTGTTCTACAAACCAATCACGAGCAGTCGCAGCCTGGAGACATGGCTCATTGTCATTCATTAAAATGAAGTCCATGAACGATTCTAAATAGTCTCCAAGTAGCCAAACATAACCATTTCCAATCAACAATCGGTTGAGTTGGAGGAGAGAACACAGTCACATAAAAAAATGTTCAAATGTGTGTGAAATCTTATGGGACTTAACTGCTAAGATCATCAGACCCTAAGCTTACACACTACTTAACCTCAGTTATCCTAAGGCCAAACACACACACCAATGCCCGAGGGAGGAATCGAACCTCCGCCTGGACCAGCGGCACAGTCCATGACTGCAGCGCCTGAGACCGCTCGGCTAATCCCGCGCGGCGCAGTCACACAACCCATTCCATGTAAACAGCCCACACCATTATGGAGCCATCACCAAGTTACACAGTGCCTTGTTGACATCTTGGATCAGCCCGCCCCAATAGCTGAGTGGTCAGTGCGACAGACTGTCATGCCAAGGGGCCCAGTTTCGATTCCCGGCTGGGTCGGAGACTTTTTCCGCGCAGTAACTGGGTATTGTGTTGTCATCATCGTTATCATCTTATGGACGTGCAAGTCGCCGAAGTGGTGCCAACTCGAATGACTTGCACCAGGCGACCACCCGACAGGAGGCCCCCACACGACGTTTCCATCTTGGATCCATGGCATCACAGGATCTGAGCCACATTCGGACCCTTCCATCAGCTCTTACCAACTGAAATCGGGGCTGATATGACCAGCCACGGTTTTTTAGTCGTCTAGGATTCAACCGATATGGTCATGAACCCAGGAGAAGCGTTGCAGGGGATGTCGTGCTTTAGCAAAGGCACTCGTGCCGACTGTCGGCTGCCGAGGCCATTACCGTGCACTGTCCTACTGGATGTGTTCGTCGTACGTCCCACATTGATGTCTATGATTATCTGAAGCAGTGTCGCTTGTCTGTTAGCACTAACAACTCTATAAAAACGCTGCTCCTCTCGGTCGTTAAGTGAAGGCCTGCGGCCACTGCATTCTCCGTGGTGAGAGGTAATGTCAGAGATTTGATGTTATCGGTAAACTCCCTGACAATGTCGATCTTGGAATATTGAATTTCATAACTATTTCCGCAATGAAATTTCCCATGTGTCTAACTACAACTACGATTCTGGGTTCAAAGTCTTTTATTCCCGTCGTGTGGCCATAATCGCGTCGGGAAACTCCGCCAATTCATTGCTTCTTTCCTCGATAATAACGCCATCTGTATATGTGCATATAACTGTCACATTACTTTTCTTACCTCATTGTATTGTTCTTACTACAAGTTATAAACATAATAAGTATAGTTACTTTATGCACTACCCTTCTTTGAGTTCCAGTTTTATAGGTCACCGGCGTATTTCCAAGTATGTGTTCGACCAACTTTATACCGCTGCGTAATGGCGAAGAAGTGGCAGATGGTCCCTCACTGTAGATGTTTCTAGCTCCAGCCAATACTTCTGTTTGCTCGAATAATCGGCGCGTGACTACCAATCGCTTAGCATCGCAAACAGCAGCGGATGGGGAGGAAGCGGCGCTCCTCATTTTCTCGCGCCTTCCCATTGGGCGTCGCTCACGCTGACGGCCGCCGGGGCGCGGCGCCTGCTCGTAACGGGAATAAATTGCCTTCCGCCGCTCGCATTCCGAGATTCCCGGGCTGCTGCCGCCTCCGCCGCCGCCGCTGCCGCTACCGCCAGCACCAGTGTCAGCCCCAGAGGACGCGGCGCTGCGCTGTCCCATCCATCTCCCTCCGCTAATACGCTTACGAGGCACCGCTACACCCCGCGCCACTGTTCTCCGCTCATAGGGTCGCCAACAAAGAGCGAAAGCAAGTGCGTCTTTCAGCAGCTTTCTCAGGAAATGCTTCAGCATTTCCGTCACAAACAGCTAAAGACGTCAGACTCCTAGATTGGCAAAGCTACCGTAGGCTACTGTAGTCTACGGTAGGCTTCCAAGGAGCTTTGGTCAGTTAACGTCGTACCCGCGTTACCTGTTTGTTAAATGTACTGCATAACTATTGAGGGTGGCCTCACAACTTTCGCTTTGTCTCTATAGGCAGTCACAGTGTTACTATATTCCCCTAAAAACCACAAGCATCCAGACACTCTGTGAGGATATATACAGTGCTGGTTAACGTACAGCACATTTTTGTTCTACGTAGGTATCCTGCAGTCTGTTCCTAAAAAGTAAACAGTATTTGTTCCAAACTGAAATTCAATGTTTAATTCAGGCGTTACTCTAAAATTGTTGATTTGTAACGTGAAGCAGAGGAATGGGGTAGTAAAATGAAGAAAACTATGCTGATTCAGCATATAGGGCTAGAAAACGCAATTTACTCAACAAAAGACAAAAAAAGCGAAAAACAAAATTATAACAAACTTAGTGTCAATATTTCATCGAACATATGTAGAATATCTCCAGAATGAGATTTTCACTCTGCAGCGGAGTGTGCGCTGATATTAAACTTCCTGGCAGATTAAAACTGTGTGCCCGACCGAGACTCGAACTCGGGACCGTTGCCTTTCGCGGGCAAGTGCTCTACCATCTGAGCTACCGATGCACGACTCACGCCCCCTCCTCACAGCTTTACTTCTGCCAGTATCTCGTCTCCTACCTTCCAAACCTTACAGAAGCTCTCCTCTCAGCAGAAAGGCAAAGGTCCCGAGTTCGAGTCTTGGTCGGGCACACAGTTTTAATCTGCCAGGAAGTTACATATATAGACTATGTTTCTGTTATTCATAAACAACTTTCGTATTTATCAATAATAACAGGGAACTATTGCCTTTGACCATGATGTATGGATGTAAAGCAGACAACGGAATATCAATGAATGATGTGCAGTTCTTATTCTGTGTAAAACAAACATTCAAACAAACAACAACAAAGAAAAACAATAAGTCGTCGGCTGCCAGTTCCTCTCTCACACATTCATGTATGTCTCTTTCGCTACTAATGCTACCAATACCACAGGTAATGCTACAGTGTACTACGTCATTTATGTGGTGTAGTGAAACCACCAAACAGTATATATGGTAGGGCACAACTCTACATGCATCGTTCCTGTCTTTCATTTTTGTGGGCAGGACAGTTAACTGTACCAAAAATGCTAAGCCTTTCACGTGCAAACGCCGTGAAAAGCGTGTGGTATTCCCATGAATGCTACATGTCTGATGGGTAAGATCGGTGCAAGAAGTAATATCTAAAAAAAATGGTTCAAATGGCTCTGAGCACTATGGGACTTAACTTCTGAGATCATCAGTCCGCTAGAACTAGTCCATGCCCGAGGCAGGATTCGAACCTGTGACCGTAACGGTCGCGCGGTTCCAGACTGTAGCGCCTAGAACCGCTCGGCCAATCCGGCCGGCTAAAGTCTAAAGGGAAACCTAGGTTAAAATTTAACGCTCCATCACGACGATGTCATTAGAGACAGAGTAAAAAGTCGGATCCGACGAATACAAGAAGAAAATTGGCCTCATATCTTCTGAAGAATCATCTCCCAATTTATGTCAAGCGATTTATGAACATCACTGAAAAAGTGAAACACGTCAGTGTCCGAACTGAGATCTAAAAACTGCTCACACCAGATGCAGACCTATGGGGTAAATTATTATATGTTCTTGGACAAAATGGTGGATCCATGATGTGTAGTATAATATGTAGATTTATACACTATCCGAACAAAAGAATCTGTACGTCTGTTAGTGGACACTAATATGAGATGGGCCACCCATTTGCCTTCATGACGATTCGAACTGCACTGGGGACACTTCTAGCGGGTCTCTGAGTGTTTATAGAGGAGTGGCAGACCATTGTGTCTCAAGAGTCGAATCCAGAGATGGTAGTGATGTTGGTCGATGGGCTGTGGAGTGAAGTTGATGTTGTAAAAGAGCACAAAGATGTTCCACTGAGTCATGCCCGTTGGAAACTGACATCTCGCCGTGAAATATTTCGACGCAAATTACGTCAGGAGAAGTTGAAGAATCACATGTCTTCATAGCCGCGTATAGCGTTTTCTTATGCGTTATAAGGGCAACACACCCTAACCATGATAAACTCTCTTATACTCTAATGTAACCTGCTATTTAGTTCCCTGTTGGCATCACACGTGATGGCCGATAATGTTCCCCAGGCGTTCGACAGACTTAGGCCACATCGTGATCATCATTCCAAATCACTCGTTCCCACTCACCCACGGCCCAGTGGCGTCTCTCTTTCACCGTCTCAAACGTCGCTTAGGAGCGACTGTAGGAGTGTGTGGCTTACGAGAAACTGCTCGACCGTTCCACACCATTATTTTAACTAACCCCAGTAGTTGTGCCAGCTGGACTGCCGTAGCACTTATCAACTCATGAGTGATTCTCTGCGATGATTTCAAGCGATCTTTTACAGCCACCATCCCTGTCTGTCAGAACATGTGCTCTGCCTAAAACATAACACCGCACCCGTAAAAAGTCTTATTTAACGGTTGGAGCACACTGTTGTTATGAATATTTTCCTGTTTTCGGTACGTGATACTTGACAAGCTCAAACGATGCAGTTATTTGTAACAGTCCAAAAAACAAATCAATAAACATTTAACGAATATTAATTTGATGCCTGAAATCGTGACTTTGCATAGAGCTTCTCCTTGCTCATGTGGTTCTTTCTCCAAATAAATTTAGTAAAGCACAGTGTGAATTGAGGAATTACTCTAACAAAAAAAAAGTATTCCAGTTGTATATGCGAGGAAACCGCATCAAACATGAATGAATATTTGGTTTTCACATCAGTTAACATCTATAATGACATCAGATCACAAGGGGAACAATGAAAATAATATACAATATAACCTACATGTATATATCAGAGGAAAACTGCTTGTACTATTCGTGAATAGGTAATGGTTGACTTATTAAAGACCCAGATATTAGGAGGAAACAGCCAAACACGGAATTAGATACAATGCACATCTCACTTAAGAGATAATTTCCAACGTACGTTGCTTGTTTCATGACGTGATAACTCAGGCTAGTTGGGTAAAAGTAGGTGTAGATAAAACTTAAACAAGAATGCGCACATAGCTTAAAGTAAATCAGCATTTGATAAACTTGAAATCCTGAGTACTAAATAAATTACACGTGACCAGCACAAATAATACTGATGATTACCAATAGGACTCAAATTCGACAAGCAGAAACTAGACAACCCGCCCTGAATAACAGCGGCTAAACAATTTTAGCAATGTAAGCTGGTCAAGTTGTAGCCGGTAACTCTCGTGGCCGGTAACTCTTTAAACGTCGTGGGGATTAACTCAAGTCTAACACGTAATTTACAGAGCCCTATGGCACAGCGGATAGCTCTGAATAATTGTTCACACTGTCTTCACATTAAGGCGGTCACCAAATACGTCCCACAAACGCCGATGACCACGGTCAATAATAACACCTTGCCTATGAGCTCTGTAGGCACAAATAGCAGACAAAGTTCCAAGGCCATCTTCCACTAAATCCGAGCGACGTGGTTTTCGGGAATGTAAGTTGGTACAACAGAGAATCACACACTCGTTCAATGTCACTTTCCACTTCAGCAGACGATCACAGCATTCATATGACACATGATTGAGAACTTAGGACTGTTGATATTTTTATAATATCGGGAATCCGATACATCGCTATTTAAAAAGGTATCAATATCGGCTCTCCAAGTATGGAAACAAATCTAGATATGTCAATATATTGAGGGAAAAATATCGACGTACCAGCGTATAAAAATATCGGCTGCAAATTGTAAATATACTGCCACTTTTAGAGCTGTATATTTAAGTATTGATTTAACATTAGATATTCTGTTCAGCAACAAGCTATCAGCCTGCTTGTCCCCCTTAGAGGAAGAAGTGAAAGGAAAACGATGCGTAGACTATTTACGCTTGGCGATAGTCAGTTTGATGACGATGGTAACTGCATGTAAGTGCCACAATAAAAGGTGTCTAATAGGTTCGTCGTTCGGTTTCGTCACATACTGGATATGTCCGGAACATTTCACGTCGCGGACTTTCCAGTTTTTTTTTCATTTCTGCAAACACTAACTCCCTACCAGTTGTAGTGTAAAATTGCTTGTTGAAGTTAAATATTGCAGTTTCTGTTAGAAGCGCAGAGCGCCGATTACGTCAGCATTTCCCATTACACGTCTCCGCCCACTGCAAAGACCAATCTTTTAATTTAGATTTTTGTTAATCATTCTCACCAACTGTTTCTGAAGAATGCTTGTGTGAAGAAATTAAAAATTGTTTTTTAACGCAACTGGTGAGCTATTTCTTCATGCAACTGGTGTACTATTTCTTCACTTCCGAAAACTTCTTATTCCGTTCACACATCCCCTCCCGACAGTGCAATAGGATTTCCTCTCTTTGCCACCTATACTTCCTCCACACACTCAAAGAGACAGACTGGAGTTGGTGTAAGCTCAAAAAGTAGAAAGATTATTTGGAAAAACATCGATATATTGGTATTTTATCAACAGCCCTACTGAGAACACGTGTCTCTGAATGTCCATCCTACAGTTCTTGGTGACAAAGGACCGAGAGGCAGCTCATGCGCAACGCCGTTAAGTCGGTGTAATGGAGAGTGCACATACATGCCATCAGCATGTGCAGCAGGCGCTGGCTTAGCTATAAAAATAAAGCGATTATAGAAGTGATTATACAATACTTTCCAGTTCATATCGAAGCAGCGTGAAAGTCACAAGGTTTGAAACACTTTATATCGATTTGTTACATGGCATCCATTGACTAATCGACATTCTAACCCAATGAGCTCTCTTGGCTGACCAATTTCGATCCCAGTGTTTCTTTGCCGACAATACAACACTCTCTGCTTCTTTTTATACTTGAGGGTCCCTCTCCCACCCCAGCGGGTGGGGAGGCTCGAGCTTACGGGAGGTGTACAGGATCGGTATCCTTTCAAGGAAAAGGAGGAGGTGGGGGAAGGGGATGAGATCGTACAGGATCCGCGTGGGGGAGGGGAGACGGATGCGATAGGCGAGGCGGAGAGCATGGCGTTCAAGGATTTGGAGGGATTTATAAAAGGTAGGGGGGGGGGGGCGGAGATCCAAGCCGGATGGCATAACAAAGGATAGGGCGGATGAGGGATTTATAGGTGTGGGGGATGGTGGAGGGGTCCAGACCCCACGTACGGCCGGAGAGGAGCTTGAGGAGACTGAGTCGGGAGCGTGCCTTGGCTTGGATTGTCCAGTGGTGGGGAGTCCAGGAGGGACAACGGTCGAGGGTGACGCCAAGGTACTTAAGGGTGGGAGTGAGGGCGATAGGACGGCCATAGATGGTATGATAGAAATCAAGGAGGCCGAAGGAAGGGGTGGTTTTGCCTACAATGATCGCCTGGGTTTTGGAGGGATTGACCTTGAGCACCAAGCGGTGAACCGGTCAAGATGGGATTGGAGAAGGTGTTGGGAGCGCTGCAGGGTGGGGGCAAGGGCAAGGAAGGCGGTGTCATCGGCAAACTGGAGAAGGTGGACGGGGGGTGACGGCGGCGGCTTGTCCGCCGTGTACAAAAGGTACAGAAGGGGGGAGAGGATCTGGACACTTTTCAGCGGGCAGTGTATATTGGGTGGGGATAAAATTGCGGAAATAAGTGTTTCAAAACGGTTTGCCTGATTTCGAAAGATTATATCTTCTTCATGGTATGAGTCATAAATTCTACATTGGACTAGAGAGTTTTTATTTCCAAAAGGTCCATCCGGTTTTAAGTGGGTATATTTTTTACATGCGTACATATAGGGGAGAGTCTGATACAACAGGGTAGTCTGATAAAACAGGGTATCGTACTTTCCTCGTCTGATTCGTGCTGCCATCTCCCGGTAAACATAGTAACCTCTTTCCCACTCGATGACTTTCATTCTTACAAGGGAACCTCCCCATCGCACCCCCCTGAGATTTAGTTGTAAGTTCGCACAGTGCATAGGCCGTGAAAAATTGAACACAGATCAATCGAGAAAACAGGAAGAAGTTGTGTGGAACTATGAAACAAATAAGCAAAATATACAAACTGAGTAGTCCAATGCGCAACATAGGAGTCTGAGCCCAGGAGCGCCGTGGTCCCGTGGTTAGCGTGAGCAGCTGCGAAATGAGAGATACTTGGTTCAAGTCTTACCTCAAGTGAAAAGTTTAACTTTTTTATTTTCAGACAATTATTGTCTGTCCATCCGTCCGTCCGATGCGACTGTGAAACTATTGCATTCATTTGTTGCAGTTTATGTGACAAACTCTTAAGTTTTAATCACCTTTTTGGGAATGATTATCACATCCACAAGAAAACCGAAATCGAGCAAGGTAGAAGAATCTTTTTACGCATTCGCCAAGTGTACAACTTAGGTGGATCGACAACCTATTCCTGTCATGTGACGCACATGCCGTCACCAGTGTCGTATATAGTATATCAGACGTGTTTTCCTGTGGAGGAATCGGTTGACCTTGCGACCAAATGTTTTCGGTTCCCATTGGAGACACACGTCCTTTCGTCTACTAATCGCACGGTTTTGCGGTGCGGTCGCAAAACACAGACACTAAACTTATTATAGTGAACAGAGACGTCAATCAACGAACGGATAGATCATAACTTTGCGAAAATAAAGAATAAAACTTGTCACTCGAGGGAAAACTTGAACCAAGGACCTTTAGTTTGGCAGCTGCTCACGCTAACCACGGGACCACGGCGCTGCTAAGCTTGCTCTCTCCTTGATGTTTCCTATCATGCGCATGGACTACTCAGTTTGTATATTTTGCTTATTTTTTTCATAGTTCCACACAACTTCTTCCTGTTTTCTCGATTGATCTGTGTTCAGTTTTTCACGGCCTATCCACTGTGCCGACTTATATCTAAATGTGAGGGGGGTGCGATGTGGAGGTTCCTTTGTTAGAGAAGCTGCAGTCTATTGAAAGCAACCGTGAGTTCTCTCGGTGGAAAAATGTATTTTTACAGTGTTGTGTTGTAATATTCGACTGTAAATTGTGCGTTTATATTTGCAAGACATTATTTTGAAGACTGTCAAAGTAAGTATGAAATAAAAATCGTCTCCACTACAGATCGTTGAGTGTTTCAAAATGTTTTTCCCGCTAAAGGGCTGTTGAAATCAACTTGTTCTTAACATGGCGTTGTCAGATAAAACAGGGTGCCATTAAGATTGGTAAAACATGGTAGTACCCAGTTTTATCGAACTCATTTAAAAATCGCCGTTTGCGATTTTCAAATTGTTTATTTAGTTTGTTCAATTAGAAAATTTATTATTATTATTATTCAAAGGATCTAACTTAAATTACACCATAATTATGGCGCCTTATAAAAGGAAAACTGACAGGCACTCATAGAGTCAAGGGAGTATGAAAGAAACTGTAGCGGCAGTTTTGGTCCAAACAATGGGCTATTTGAAAGCTCCAAAGTCCTTCAGGTTTCCTCAGTGTACTCTGGAAGCACGTGTAAAGAAGTCCCAGAGTGGAATGTGTTTAGAGGATGCTACAAAGAAAGGTAGGCCTACTTATTATTTTAGAAGAAATTAATTAAACTGTTGCAGTTAATATTATTTTTGTCGTTGTTTTAAGTCTAGGCTGCTACAAACCTATATTTAATCAGGATCAGGTAAATGAACTGGCTGAATATATCCATGTAATGGAAAGCAGATTGTTTGGATTGACCATCGATGAAGCGCTTGCTTTCGAACTGGCAGAGAAAAATAACTTACCTCATAACTTTAGCAAGAGCTGGTTCTATTCGTTTATAAAGAGGAATCCGGAAATAAGGCTGCGTTCTGCCGAGCCAACATCTCTTGCCAGAGCGATAGCCTTTAACCGTGCAGTGGTGAAGCAGTTTTTTGGTTTGTTGTTTATAATACACTCCTGGAAATTGAAATAAGAACACCGTGAATTCATTGTCCCAGGAAGGGGAACCTTTATTGACACATTCCTGGGGTCAGATACATCACATGATCACACTGACAGAACCACAGGCACATAGACACAGGCAACAGAGCATGCACAATGTCGGCACTAGTACAGTGTATATCCACCTTTTGCAGCAATGCAGGCTGCTATTCTCCCATGGAGACGATCGTAGAGATGCTGGATGTAGTCCTGTGGAACGGCTTGCCATGCCATTTCCACCTGGCGCCTCAGTTGGACCAGCGTTCGTGCTGGACGTGCAGACCGCGTGAGACGACGCTTCATCCAGTCCCAAACATGCTCAATGGGGGACAGATCCGGAGATCTTGCTGGCCAGGGTAGTTGACGTACACCTTCTAGAGCACGTTGGGTGGCACGGGATACATGCGGACGTGCATTGTCCTGTTGGAACAGCAAGTTCCCTTTCCGGTCTAGGAATGGTAGAACGATGGGTTCGATGACGGTTTGGATGTACCGTGCACTATTCAGTGTCCCCTCGACGATCACCAGTGGTGTACGGCCAGTGTAGGAGATCGCTCCCCACACCATGATGCCGGGTGTTGGCCCTGTGTGCCTCGGTCGTATGCAGTCCTGATTGTGGCGCTCACCTGCACGGCGCCAAACACGCATACGACCATCATTGACACCAAGGCAGAAGCGACTCTCATCTCTGAAGACGACACGTCTCCATTCGTCCCTCCATTCACGCCTGTCGCGACACCACTGGAGGCGGGCTGCACGATGTTGCGGCGTGAGCGGAAGACGGCCTAACGGTGTGCGGGACCGTAGCCCAGCTTCATGGAGACGGTTGCGAATGGTCCTCGCCGATACCCCAGGAGCAACAGTGTCCCTAATTTGCTGGGAAGTGGCGGTGCGGTCCCCTACGGCACTGCGTAGGATCCTACGGTCTTGGCGTGCATCCGTGCGTCGCTGCGGTCCGGTCCCAGGTCGACGGGCACGTGCACCTTCCGCCGACCACTGGCGACAACATCGATGTACTGTGGAGACCTCACGCCCCACGTGTTGAGCAATTCGGCAGTACGTCCACCCGGCCTCCCGCATGCCCACTATACGCCCTCGCTCAAAGTCCGTCAACTGCACATACGGTTCACGTCCACGCTGTCGCGGCATGCTACCAGTGTTAAAGACTGCGATGGAGCTCCGTATGCCACGGCAAACTGGCTGACACTGACGGCGGCGGTGCACAAATGCTGCGCAGCTAGCGCCATTCGACGGCCAACACCGCGGTTCCTGGTGTGTCCGCTGTGCCGTGCGTGTGATCATTGCTTGTACAGCCCTCTCGCAGTGTCCGGAGCAAGTATGGTGGGTCTGACACACCGGTGTCAATGTGTTCTTTTTTCCATTTCCAGGAGTGTAGGTAAAACTTCACAGCCGATATTCGATAATGTTGATGAGACAGGAATAACAACAGTCCCTAATATGCAATCAAAGGTGCTTGCCTTGAGGGGAAAACGTCAAGTTGGCTGTTTGGTTTCTGCGGAGAGAGGCATCTCAGTGACTGCTAAAGCCCGCATGAGCGCTTCTGTAATTTATATGCCCACAACGTGTGTGTTCCCTAGGCAAAGGGCCAAGCATGAGCTGCTCAATAATGCTCCACCAGGATCTGCTGCGGAATATCACTGTAGCGGGCGGATGCAGAAGGAAATTTTCCTGAAGTGATTTCTAAGATTTGTTGAATTTTCTAAACCAACTGTAAGAGAAACCCGTTCTTCTGCTCTTGTATGATCACTCAACATACACAAAGAGTAATGAACTTATTGATATGGCTAGAGAAAACCATGTTCATCTCTTACGCCTCCCCCGGCACTGCATCCACAGAATGCAGCCTCTGCATGTTGCATTCATGGCCCCACTGAGTACTTACTGCTGTCAAGAGGTTCGAAAGTGGCTTCAGTGCCATCCTGGACCAGTGATAACCATCAATCAAGTTGCAGGGCTGTATGGGACAGCATTCATAAAATCTTCTATTGAGACTGCTGTAAACGCATTCCGTAAAACTGGAATCTTCCCACTGGATGCAGATATTTTCCCTGATTGGAAGTATCAGCCTGCAGAAACAACAGACACTGACCCACCGTTGGAGAAAGGTGATGTCCCGCTTTCGGAACCTACTTCAGAATGCCGGCCGCTGTGGCCGAGCGGTTCTAGGCGTTTGAGTCTGGAACGTCGCGACCGCAACGGTCGCAGGTTCAAATCCCGCCTTGCGCATGGATGTGTGTGATGTCCTTGGATTAGTTAGGTTTAAGTAGTTCTAAGTTCTGGGGGACTGATACCTCAGATGTTAAGTCCCATAGTGCTCAGAGCCATTTGAACCATTTGAACCTACTTCAGAGCCATTAAACAGAGAAACATCTTTCCCAACCATACCAGGGTCTTTACAGTCGGATAGACGTAAGGAAAGACGTTAAAGTAGTGCCGATAGCTGAAAGAAAGGAACAAAAATCTCATAGAAGAAGAGGAAAGACAGCTGTTCTTACAAGCACACCTTATATGGAAGAATTAAAGTCTTCTATGAAAGAGGGGTAGACTCTCAAAAGGAAACTTTAAATGGGGCCAAATTCTAACAGTTCTAGGCCTACTTAAGTCAGATATGTTGGACAGAAGAAAGCGAAGAACGTTGGAAAAGTACGGGAATATAGTACATCGTCAGAAGTGGAAGGAGAAGACAATAATACAGCTTGCATTTATCGCAATGAACGTATCTCCAATTCCATGTCTGAAGAAGGCTGGGTGAAATGTTATAATTGTAGTGAATGGGCTCATGAACAGTGCTCCGGCATTAATGATGATGATGATGATGAACCATATAAATATGATTTTTTTATATGAAGTGATTGTCAGGGTTGTGAATGGAGTTGTCTTTTTTTAAATTTCATTGTAATGTAGTACCCTGTTTTATCCAACTGGTCTGATAAAACAGGGTAGTTGACGCAAGGGTAAAAAATTCTTTTCCGTGGCGAGGATTTTTTTAAATGTGTGTTTATCATGCCCAATTGTAAGTAGACAGATTGGACAATTAGTCATTAAAAACTCAGCAGATTAGCACACATAGTTCACTACATATGCCACTTTGTTTATTAAGTACCCTGTTTTAACCAACCCTTCCCTACGAGGGTGTGCTGAAAAGTAATGCCTCAGAAAGTTTTTAAGTGAAAGTTCTTGAAGTATTTTAAATAAAACCTACTTTTTTATTATTTTACATCTTTTTTCATCAAGTTTACGTATTGGTACGTATTGATTTCTCAGCAATGACACGCCTGCGGAGAACACATTTCTCCCAACGAAAGACCAGTTTGTTGATACTGTCACTGTAGAGTGTCTGACATTGTTGATGGAGACACAGCCTCACCTCTGCTATCACTCCTTCATCACTATCAAAGTGAAGTCCTCGAAGGTACTCCTTATATTCTGGTAACAGTTAAAAAGCGGATGCGGGTAAGTCATAACTGTGCGGAGGATAGTCGATAACGGTGAATCCAAGGCGTCGGATTGCTGCAGATGTCGCATCGCTCGTGTCTGGTCTGTCGTTGTCTTGCTGAAGGTAAAGGTGCTCCACGAGTGGACTAACTAGTCGAATTCGAGCTTTCTGTTGCCTAAGATTCTCACAGTATCTTGCAGAGTTATTGACGCTGCCTTTAAGCATGAATTCCAAATACACAAAACGTTGAATATCTCAGATCACTGAGAGATCATGTTTACCTACTGATGGCATGGTCTTGATTTTTTTTTGGCGTAACTGATCCGAAATGGCAGAACACTGACGCTGTCATTGTATCGGGATCAAAATGGTGATTCAACCCTCCAACACCAGTCATAATGTTCTTAATAAAACGCAAAACGCAGACGAGATTGTCGGATCTCCTTTGTTTCATGTCGGGAGCGACAATTCGAGGCAATCACCGTGCTCAAAGTTTTCTGCACCATATTTGTGCTGTGTCTGCGCTATCCGACGGTTTTCTCTAATGAGTTCGTCAACCTGATTCCGATTAATCTCTTTCGTTGCCCTACGCCATCATCCACTCCCAGTAGTGTCACAAACGTTGAGGTCAGCGCCATCAAATGTTCAAATGTGTGTGAAATCTTATGGGACTTAACTACTAAGGTCATCAGTCCCTAAGCTTACACACAACTTAACCTAAATTATCCGAAGGTCAAACACACACACCCATGCCCGACGGAGGGCTCGAACCTCCGCCGGGCCCATCCGCACAGTCCATGACTGCAGCGCCCTAGACTGCTCGGCTAATCCCGCGCGACGTCAGCGCCATCATTTCCTTTATTAACACCAGGGACAAATGCAACAGTCATCACCTTACACAGCTTTAATTCTTCTATGGTTTGCAATTCGAGGCACGTTTTCTGCTGTTAGAAACTCGATTACAGTAAGCCGTTTCTCACTCACCGACGTAGTTAATCACCGGTACGTTATTCGTTACAGCTCTCTAGTGGCAGAGAGTTGCAAATTGCGTCAGCGAAGCGGGACATTCGACCGAGTAATATGCGTTACATGCAGTACTTCATCTTCTGTTGAGAACCCAACAAAAAGTTCGGAGGCATTACTTTTCAAACTTCCTTGGGGTGCTTTTTTCCAGCTACGTTTAAGACAAAGTTTTCAGTCACCTTTCACAGATATTCTATGTGTCCTCGTCTGATACGACAGCTATCCAATCGACAGCCAAACTCATATCATAGTTTTGCCAGGGCAGCTGAAGTTACTGAATACAGCGCTGTTGCTGAGAGACGACGCAGTTCTTTCACAGTTCCTGGAATGGGGAACACCCAGACTGAGTGGTTCACAAACCCATGGTAAAAGTCAACATATTGTTAGATCAGGCGATCTCTGAGAGACCTATACGTTCCATAAGGCCGATCGGAGCAAGTCCGTTGCTAAGAACGGCTATTACATGCTGGCACTTGGGCATTGCCGCTCCCGGTTAAGGAACGGAATTTTCGGTACCATTTCTGAAGTGTGGATAAAGTCTGGTTTCCATTACACATTAATCCTGTAACCGTTTTTCAGGAAAAACGCGAGGTATAGTTCTTTTCCCGGGATACGCCACAAAGCACACGAAGCCTTGGAGAGTGGTTCAAATGGCTCTGAGCTCTATGGGACTTAACATCTGAGGTCATCAGTCCCCTAGAACTTAGAACTACTTCAACCTAACTAACCTAAGGACATCACACACATCCATGCCCGAGGCAGGATTCGAACCTGCGACCGTCGTGTGGTTCCAGCTCAAGCGCCTAGAACCGCTCGGCCACACCGGCCGGCCTTGGAGAGTGTATCTTGCGCTTGATTGTAGCATGTTGTGACGGTTCACTCTTCCATTTGACGTAGCCTCATTACTGAACACTGAACGTTAAGGGAAACTGTTGTTTTCGATCTCTATATCCATAATAAATCCCTAAAATGCTACACCATGCTTTGTATCACAACCGTGAGGCGCTTGTAGAAACTAAATTCTGTATGCTTTCAAAGAGAGGTATCAGCGAAAGACCTGTCAGATACACACACGGGCAATGGCTAACAGTTGTGCCTACAAGTAGACATTTGAATAGTAAGCGCAAATTCTGCAGAATGCACTCTACGCCTCGAATGAGCATGTCGGTGCGACCTGTGTACTTCCTCTGAGATGAACGACCAATGTCTTCAGCCTGCTGGCACTATCATCAAATGCTTTGAGACAAGAAAGGGGAACGGAAGGAGCATTAGGGTTCAACGTTCCGTCGACATCGAGGTCATTACAGATGGATGATACACTCGGAATGTTTCACGAATGCAGAAGGACATCGCCCGTGCCCTTTCAAGGGAACCATTCCGGCATTTGGCTGGAGCAATTTACGGAAATTACGAAAAACTTAAGCCTGGATGGTTGAACGCGAATCGGACCGTCGTCCTCGCGTGTGCTAACCACTGCTCGGCCGAATTTTTCCAGCGCTAGAAGAAACAGTGCTGCAAACTCACGGAAAACGTGCCGCCCAGTTATTATTGCCTTCAGGTTGTTCTAATACCTTTTTCTGCTGGGTTATCACCATTTCGATTCGGAACACATTGGGTAATGAACGTGCAAGGGTGCGAGTTGGCGAGCTGTACCAGGAGACACAAGAGCAATATTTACCGGCATCTTCCAGCCGATGCTAACAGGAACTTTTGGTTTTGATGACTATGTCTCTATACCCAGAGTTTCTATCGTCATTCATGTAAATACCTGAGTAAAATCGAATGATTCTTGTTGAGATGTCCCATACAATAGTGAAAGTAATTAAATATCTCTAAACATATAAATGATGTAGTGAAAAAACGCTTTACAGAAGACTGAAAGCGTCGTTAATAAATGGAGCACGCACTACAGGAACTGCATTTCGTTCCCTAGATGTGTTGATTCGAGGATAACACTTCCTTACCAAACATTTCCTGTATGCCACGATGGTATGTATTTGCATAAGTATTAAGATGGAGCATAAGTTCGTAGCGTTTTCCTTTGCCTGTTGCTATTCCGCTTGCTAAGAGGATTCATCGATTGTAATTTTTTATCTGTAGTCCATTGATGCTATTTGAGTTTACATTTTGTTATTTTGTCATTTGTAGATATTGAGTGGGACTAAGGACGCTAGAAAATCGGATGCAAGTGGAGAAATTGGTACATTTTCGGCATATTCTTTTGTGTGAGTTCAATAGAAGGGTGACAGCAACGGAGGTAGCCAGAAACATTTGCGCCGTTTATGGGGATAATGCCCCTGGAGGGAGCACTGCAAGGAAATGGCTTTCTCGTTTTAAGGAGGATCGTTTCGACGGTAGTGACTCTCCTTTTGGGTTTGATGAAGATCGTTTAAACGCGTGAATCGACAGTTATCCACGTCATTGTACTCGAGAGCCGGCAAATCTGATAAATGTTGCCTTTTCACAATCGTGCGACATTTGCACAGGGCCTGTTCAAATATCGTGTATGGGTACCGCATGCTCTAACCAAAAATAACAAAAATCAGCGGGAGACCATATGTGCATCTCTGTTTGCTCGTCATTAATTAACTTGTAAGCAATACGGACCATTCCTAACCTGGATCGTTCGCTGCTGGTGACGAGAAATGGTGTCTTTATGTTAACATAAGGAAAAGAATGTAAAGCCTGAGCCGAAACAAAGCAGAGAATCCCCGTACGAAGACCTGTGCGCATTCACAAAAGATGCTTCTGGTGGAACTGCGATGGCGCTGCGTACTACAACTTGGATGCTCGAGGTGTACCAGTTCCTGCTGACGTTTATTGTCAACAAACTGAGATGCTTTGCAGACGCAATCCAAGAATAACGACCAAGAGCCCTGCATGAAGTGGTGCTACTCTATGATTACACACACCCGCATTCTCCAAGACTAACAAAAAGCACCATAGAGGAGTTGAGTTGGGAAGTCATTGCGTTCCCAATTTTATTCACCTGATCCTGCCGCCTCAGATTTTCACCTTAGGTTTCTATGCTTTCCGTATAAAACGCGCTCCAAATATGGCTCTACGAGTTCTGCGCCTCAAAACCATATGATTTTTTTAAATGAAGGAGAATATATTATTGATGACTAAAATCTCTATTATGCGTATCTGTCGTGTTTATGAAATTTGTGGAGAAACGCTAAGAACTTATGCACCAACCCAATGAATATCTCTGACAATTTGTACGAGGCACTGACAAAAGCATTAAAGAGTGTAACTGAAAGTGCTGTTTGGTTGGTGATGTATGTACCACAGAAACTGCATTTCTTTCTCTGTTGTGTTGTTTTGAGAATAATACTTTTTTTACAACATATTATCTACATGCCACAACGGTATGTATTTATATAAACAGTTTAGTTAACTGTATTTCAGAAAGATCGATGGATGATTTATAAAATGTTTTATGAGAGCAGCAGTGGAAACGTACTAATGCTATTACCATTTTAGCAATGACAACCAGAATACCGATAACATCACCAATAAAATGTGTCCCATTGGTTTGAATGAAACACACCCCAGTATTTCGGCGTCTGTTCCGCATGGGGTTGCCAGGTGGCCACGTTTACCCCAATTTATCACACCTTTTACTGCCGTGTATGGCCAAATGCACTGACAGAAAAAAAAAATCGCAACACGAAGAACGAGTTTATGACATAAGCGAAAGTTGGTAGGTGTGTTCCTGCATTTGAAAGATGATGTTGTTCAGATTTGGAGCCAGTCGCATAAGAGTGGCAGTGACAGTGCCACTATGAGGATGTAAATCAGGTTTGCTTTAAATACGCGCTGTGATGGTCGTGAGTGTTAGTTACCTTTGAGATTGGACGAGGTGAGTTTATGTTAGCCATGAATGTGTTTAAAGTGCCAAAGAGGTCTTTATCAACACATTACTCAGTTCGAACGACATCGTGTAATAAGCCGGCCGCTGTGGCCGAGAGATTCTAGGCGCTTCAGTCCGGAAACGCGATGCTGCTACGGTCGCAGGTTCGAATCCTGCCTCGGGCATGGATATGTGTGATGTCCTTAGGTTAGTTAGCTTCAAGTCTAAGTCTAGTGGACTGATTACCTCAGATGTTAAGTCCCATAGCGGTCAGAGCCATTTGAACCATTCGTGTAACAGGGCTACGTGAAGCTTGATGTTCCTTCTGCGATATTTCAGAAAGACTTTGCAGGGATGTAGCTACTCTACATGCTTGCTGGCAACGGTGGTTACGAGAATGTACGGTCGCAAGAAGACGGAAGGGCACCTTGTACTACCGAGAGGAAATACCATAGTTTCCAGACTGAGATTTTCACTCTCCAACGGAGTGTGCGCTGATACGAAACTTCCTGGCAGATTAAAACTGTGTGCCGGACCGAGACTCGAACTCGGGACCTTTGCATTTCGCGGACAAATGCTCTACCAACTGAGCTACCCAAGCACGACTCACGCCCCGTCCTCACAGCTTTACTTCCGCCAGCATCTCGTTTCCTACCTTCCAAACTTTACAGGACAGCTTCTGTAAAGTTTGGAAGGTAGGAGACGATGTACTGACAGAGGTAAAGCTGTGAGGACGGGGCGTGAGTCGTGCTTGGGTAGCTCAGTTGGTAGAGCATTTGCCCGCGAAAGGCAAAGGTCCCGCGTTCGAGTCTCGGTCCGACACACAGTTTTAATCTGCCAGGAAGTTTCAAAGACCATAGTGTTTGACATACGGCTCTGACGCATCGTACTGCATCTGCGGCAGCAATTTGAGCGGCAGTTGGCACGGCAGTGACATAACGGACTGTTACAAATCGGTTCCTTCAAGGACAGCTGTGGGCCAGACGATCTGTTGCGTGAATTCCACTGACCCTAAACTACTGTCATTTGGGACTTCAATAGCGTCAAGCGAGAGCTCGTTGGAGGACAGTATAGAAGTCTGTTGCGTTTTCTGTTGAAAGCTGGTTCTACCGCGGTGCCCGTGATGCCCGTGTGTTGGTTAGAAGGACGCCAGTTGACTGCCTGCTAACAGTCTGTCTGCCTGCTAGACACACTGGACCTACACCTGGGTTTATGGTTTGTGGTGCAGTTTCGTAAGACAGCAGGAGCACTCTCGTCGTTATCCTACGCACGCTGACTGCAAATGTGTACGTGATTCTGGTGGTTCCACCTTATGTGCTGCCATTCATGAACAGCATTCCAGGAATGGTTTTCCAACAGGATAACGCTCGCCCACAAACAGCTGTTGTAACCCAACCTGCTCCACAGTGTGTCGACATGCTGCCTTGGCCTGTTCGATCACCAGATTTGTCTCCAATCGAGCACTTATGGAACACCATCGGACAACAACTCTAGCGTCATCCACAACCAGCATTAATCGTTACTGTATTGACCGACCAAGTGCAACCGGCATGGAGCTCTGTCTCGCAAACTGCCATCCAGCACCTGTGCAACACAATGCATGCTCGTTTGCGTGCTTGCAATAAACATTCTGCCGTTACACCAGTTATGAATGTATCAGCATTTAAAATGTTCAGTGGCTTATCGCTCGTTTACATTAACCAGTAATCTCACAATGTTAATCATTTAATGTGGCATCTAGACAAATCTATTTCCGAAATTTCATTACCCTATATTAATTATTTCTTGGCGGTGCTATTTTATTCTGTCATGTGTATACTAGTCCAACCTGGCTGGTTTATGTTACACTTTCTAACGACGCTGTAGAAACGCATTACTAAGATCCGTCTGAAGCTAGTGAGGTAAGCACGAGGAATGAGTATGAGAAAGAATAAACAGGAACACCGTGAGGATATATAGGTACACCAACTAGTGGTATTGTTACGCCTGTATTGAATGAACAAACCGATCGAGCCTCACACACGTTACGCGCACAGCGAGTGCGGTAAGTAGACTGTGCCCATCAGCCGATGCCAACCCACCCCGCCTTCTACCCGCTTTAAAAAAAGGTCGAGCGAGCGACTGTAGTATGCGTTGCGTCTTCGCCAGGAAAGCGTGACACACTTGCGGAAAGCACGTCACAATGTTCATTTTGTCAATGAGCGGCAGACTTCATTGTCTACCTTGTTCAGTGAAGATCTTTCCGTTTATTTTCACATAAGATAATCCAAGGAAGCTACAGCTCCCTCTAGTACCATGGAAGTCATTCCCTCATGTCTTAGCAGATGTCCTATCATCCTGTCCCTTCTCCTTATCAGTGTTTTCCACATATTCCTTTCCTCTCCGATTCTGCGTAGAACCTTCTCATTCCTTACCTCATTCCTTACCTTATCAGTAGCTGCCTTATCAGTATCTTATCGTAGCTGCCGAATCACAAGGTCGTTTACTGATTATTTTTCTGGTCTAAGCTTAAAGTTGATCTCGCAACAATGCTGACTTAAGTTTTTTTGTTAATAAACGACTGAACATACTGAACTACGTCTACTTAACCCAGATAGTCCGGGTTTTAGGGCAAACTGTTGGCCTAAATATAATCTCGAATCCAGATTTTCTGTTTTCGAACCTGACAGCGCTGTTTGCACAGAATATTTAACAAAGACTCGCCTTGGTATCCCTTATCAAAGATGTGCAACGTTAATTAAACTTACATCACTAAAACATCGTACAACTTACGATTGCAGTAGGGTACAAAACAGGACATTTAGAAGTTAATTTGACATGTAACACACCACTGGAGATCTAACAGTTGTAATTAACTGATGCGCAACCTGTAAATAATGACTTCTTTTGAATAAACTTAACGTTGGTTTAGCAGCAATGTAACATTTCCCCTTCTTTAGTATTCTAGAGTTAAGGAAGACTATGTCCCATCTTAGCAGAAAAGTTACGCCATGCGTGACATACTTGTGCTGATTATCTCAAGGAATTTAGGACTTAATGTGCAGTTCAGTAACAAGCTGCAATGAACCGGGAAATTGAGGAAACTTTTCTATAGAGCTGTCGGCTTAGGAGGACGAAGAGAAGCCGCTAGAGATATGCGCAGCGACCTTTATCCGGGCCCACAAAGGCCGGCAGGTGGCGGGCGGCGCACGGGCCTTTGAGGCCGCCCGGCTCCGGAGTCGATCGCGGGCCGCCCGTTTGATCGGCGAGCCGCGCTAATACTCAAAACGTATCAGCCGCGGACGGGCCGCCCGGCCGCGCCCGGGTCGCACTCTCAAAGCGGCGCTGCTTTCCGGCGCAGAACACGGCCGCCTGCGAGATCACACGCTCCGCCGGGCCACCTACCGCCGTCTGCCTTTTATCTGTGATCTGTGTATAAGCGGCCCCTCTGCAGCTTTCGTGCTGACACAGTATGGAGAATGTGCACTTCAGCTATCGTGTGAGCTGCAAGTAAACGTTTCTAGTTGGCCTTTGCTGTCTCTTGATGCCTCATAGCTCATACCACAAATACGGTGCAGAACTTGCATTAGGTCTTCAGGGACAGGTAAATCCCATGCAAATTTGCCCTACAGGGCATGAACAGTAATTTAAATATACTAATATAGTTGGTAGCTCAACTATTTTTATACATTTTTGTTAATTTTCTTGGCATCTCTTGAAACAGTTCTTGCCTACTATCAGGCAGAACCAGGATTTTTCTTGAACTGTAAACTGCACACTCCTAGATGATGAGTGAATAGGCTGACGTCTACTTCCTTCGTGGTGCAAACGTTCGTCTCCATACGGCTTGTGTACCTTGATCTGAGATAATAAATTATTTTTGTGTACAGAGGAGGGAACAGGAGCCACTGAGACTATTTATGGAGCCAACAAACATTTTTACACGTCACGGTGAAAGCGCATGTTGTGTCTTTGTCATCACTTTCATCACTGCCAACACAGTTGTCAATAGAAAAAACTTCATCATATAATATTCGCTAACACTCTTCCTCTCTCTTTTTATTTTTTTTTTCCTCGCGAGATGGAGAAGAAGGGCAGTGGTTAGCGACACTAACCACACAGAAGTCCGTCTGTGAAGTACACAAAATTCTATTCGAATAGAAAGTAATATGATGTGTGCATTTACGGAAAGTCAACACATAAGTATAAACAGTTACTACCAAAGGAAGCCATATAAAAAAGAGCTACAGAGAGATATGCGCGACTCTTCCACTGACAACACCAACAACGCCTGAAATATCAGTTCGTGTCAACAATACGCGGCAAAAATACTGCACTCTGATTCTCGTGCCATGTAGCAAAACTTCAGTCAACAATTAATCGGATAGTTGAGAGAACTACCGCCCCTGAGAAAAATATGCGTCTACGTATGTAGTACATTACAATGATGTCCGCCCTCCAAACAGTTAACACACAAAAAAGACATTTTGAGAAAACCAAAATGTTATTATGGTACATGAAGGTAATGCACAAGAAAATAGAACAAGGACAGCCGGCCAGTGTGGCATAGCGGTTCTAGGTCTGGAACCGCGCGACCGCTACGGTAGCAGGTTCGAATCCTGCCTCGGGCATGGATGTGCGTGTTGTCCTTAGGTTAGTTAGGTTTAAGTATTTCTAAGTTCTGGGGGACTGATGACCTCAGTAGTTAAGTTCCGTAGTGCTCGGAGCCATATGAACCATTTGAGACCAAGGACAACTCATAATGGTTCCGCCAGTTACAGATTATCAGAAAAATCCAAAGGTAATGAAGCCGTTCTACTCAAGACAGGCAAGAAAATACACCTTTTAATCCGCAAGTATCAAAAGAAACCCTCAAGTTTTGTCAGGCAACGTTACTCCAGAAAGATTAAGGAACATTAGGAATTATTATCAGGAAAACTTGCCTTGTCTTTTGAAATACATACGTTTTTCGCTTAATGATTATAAAATGTTCACCCACATGAATCCAAAAGCTCGCTCATGTCAACCGAAATACGTAAGGTAACTCACAGATCAGAGCAATATCCAAACTGCGGAGACAGTGCATGACGTGGTTCACAACACAGTGACGCTGCGGAACAGAATAGAGCTCATCCATCACTAGTGCTGGGAGCACTTTCTACTCTGGGTGAAGTGGTAGCTGCATATTGGTTCAAATAATGGGAGGACAATTTTCTTTTGGCCATCCACATACTACAACAAATATGCATCAGTTGGGGTGTGTAACAGACTACCAAAATTGCATCGACATAGACAGTGATAGCTACACTAAAAACTTAACGATATTCCAAGAGTGCTATCTCTGTTATCTCATTGCCCAATAAGAAAATAAAGTCGGGGCAGCCCCTCTGTGCCTTTGGCTATAAAGATGCAATTCTGCGTCAGCCAAGTGTGATTTAGCTTTGCTCCTCTGTTTCCAGAACAAAGAATTTTTTTACGGTATTAGTGGCGTTAGGAAGTTCCGAAGTAAAACACAAATGGAATTCCATTATAAAAAATATATTAGATCAACACTTACAATCCATGACCCATTTACAAACTACAGTATTCATTCACTATTGTCTTTTGAACAGTATTGACAGTTGATAAATTGAAGTCAGTAATTTGTTGTTTGTATCTCACAGGCACTGTTGATAACCTTGAGGCATGATGATACAAGGATACTTATTTCAATAAACATGCCAATTTTCATTTCCTGTTTTTTCTTTCGATAAACATTAGTTCATTTCGCACAGTTTGGATTGTATGATGCCTTGTTCTGATTTTATTATAGGGAAACTGATCCAAGGAATACATGTGAAAGGTTTATTTTACTTATTTTTCTCTATATGACGAATAGGGCCCATTTGATAATATTAAAGGGTTTTAGTTAAATAACCAAGTGTATATGGATGTCCTATGATGCTTAGCCTGTTGCACTTCATCAATATGTCAATTTCAGAGGGTTTACTGATACGTAGATGTTTACGAAATTTAATTACTACTATAATAGGGTGTCTAGGATGGCCAGATGTGTGTATGGTAACTCTCAACCGCACCGCTGAGAGCAGATACGGCAGAGAAGGCATCTGGTGGGAACAGAAAACCTTTCACTGATGTTTACTCATGTTCATAAGACTTCTATACTGCTAATGTTGATAACGAGCACGGCAAATACGCTGCTAGGATATCTCTTGCTATATCAACTTACGGCCCAGCCTTGTTGGTTGTAGTGCTGACTGTACATTACCACCCTGCTGAGCAGGAATGGAGCCTCACATTACCCTGCCCGTAGCTGGTTGGACCAGCATGGCTGCTTGCCACTGCCACTGCCCTCCGCCACACATCGTTGGGTGGCTTGCGGAGTATAAATGTAGATAAATGTAGATGTAAATATGGCTGGTTGCGGTTTGCACCTAGTGACAGATCATAAAGGTGTGTTGTGTTGGATCCTTGGCAGGGATGGCTTGACCCGTGAAGTCGACAGTTCAAAATTTTATCCAACAAGTACCCAGATGGTCAGGCGGCAGACAGAGGTTCGTGCCCCAGCAACGGTAGCGATAACAGTGATTTTGGTATGGTACTGACCAGCACAGATCGGACGTTACACTACAGCCAAGCTGCATGGTGGCGTTGCCGGCCCTTGAAGGTTTAAATGCAGCTGCCTGGCTATTGGCTATGCAGAAGGGACAAGGTTTCTGTGTCAGGCAGAAATATCTGGAACAGATGCTGGTGACTAGGGCAGCCCTACGTTAATGGGACAAACTGCAGAAAATTCGTGAACATTGGTCAGGGACCCAGGCTATTGGGATATGGAAGCAGCGACATGGAACTGGCTGATTGCTGAAGAGGTGGTGGTGGTGGTGGTCTATGCTCAGGACACAGGAGGCACAAACAACAGGCTGTGTTCTATACTGTCACATTAATTGAATCTGGACTCTTATTTTAGTCTGAAACTGTTTTGGCGCTATGTATATTTGAATACCCAACTTCGTCTATTAACAGCTAATGTCGTTATTATTACGTGTTGGAGTATTAATCAGATTTTATATTTGTTTTCCAATTTTAAACTGATGAATGTGGAGTTGCTCATTAACATTAGTATGTCCCTAAGGTAAACTTTTAATCATTGTTTATTGTTTTTTTAATACTTTGTAAGTCACTGTATTACTGCTGAATTTCAAAGTTAGGTACCCATGGTTTAGTTCTACATTATACCAAACCTATAGGCATAAACATGAGTCTTCTATTGATTCACTTTATTTTCACAAAGACAGTGTGTTAAAGGACATTTAAAAATTGTTAAATAAAATTTTAAACGTGGTGGGATATTGTCATACCAGTGTGTCATGTCCTGTTCTGGCTCCCGCCCTATCACATTATGAATCCATTTCAATTGAGGAAGGGCCAATTAAAGTTGCATGTTAAACGGCACTTTTAATTTTGCTACTGTTTTGTTTCTTTAAAACGTGAAAAAAGTCTTCGCAAAAATTTGCAAAGACGTTCTGTATTCAGTGTCGATATGTACTGCAGTCACTGTGAGTTACCGTGTTATGAGACACTCCTGTGGTAGCATGCATACGTCTCACAGATCTACATGCAGGCATCCAATGATAGAGCGTAGCCGTTATGTTGGACATGATTTCGTGTTACTTGTGGGCATTTTTTCCGGATTGTTGAGGCGAAAATTTTCAGCAGTTCGAGGTGCTGGTGGCAGTTTCGAAATTTGGTGAGATAGGACGAGTTATTTCCATTGGTTGTTAGTGGGGCATGTAGATAATCAATTCAAATTGGCTGCCTTTCTTAAGACATTTATAGAACTTTACGTACGTAGTTGTGGTGCATAATTTTTATGGTGTTGTCTTTTACACAAGCGTTGTGTTCAGTCCCTTTTCCAGTGACTTCGCACTCTTGAGTAATAATACGAAACACCCGCAACCGTCGCTTTAGAGTCACTTGCAACCAGTCACTTACAACCAGTTTCAGTAACTACGTAAACCATCTTCTTGCCTTAACTGACTCTGAGAGAGTGTTCACCAGCATCAGTTAATACCTGAAGATGATGTAATGAGTTACCAAAACTGGTTGCAGCGTAAGAAAGTAACATCAAAACGACGGCTGCAGGTGTTTCATTTTATTACGTAAATGAGTGGCCGAAGTCTCGCAGACAATCAATCAGAAGGATGGACATACATAAACAGCACGCTTTTGATTCACAGCATCCTTCCTTTTTATATTAGGCACTACACCACATCACATGTGGTACTCGTCTATACAGACTTCCGTAAAACGTGCACTTATATCTCCCATGATGGTTTGTCAACCCAGTTTATACATTTTCACTGCTGTTTCTTTATAAGGACAACTGCTACATAGATAATGTTGTGCGAAATATTCTCCTTCTTCGGTTATCAAGCTGGGAAACCGATCTACATTAAAGAGAATAGACTGTGTCGGAAAGTTAATGCTAGTCTCCGTTGCAGCGTTGAGTGTGAGCATTTCCCCGAAAACAATTGTGCTTCGTATCAGCAATTGATAACGCACAGATATTGATTAATTGAACATATTTCCATATGTTATTTCAGACAGTTTCACTGCTAGAAGTTTTTAGTTTCATTGTATAATCTAATTTTTATATTCTCCTCAGTTCTCCGTTGTTAATAGGCTTGCGAACATCTTTGAACATTATTTCAGTTTTGAGTAGCCATCCATAGATGTTACGATTCGTTAGAACCTTTAAGTAGGCCTGTGCGTAGTAACCTAAGGACAGTTGTCTTGCATTCATCTAGTTTCAAATTCTAATTTGAAGCATGAACTGAATTTTTTTTACGGACTTGATACCTAGCTACCAGTTTTCCTGAAATTAATTATCACCATTTAAAATGTCACTATTGTGACTAAAGCACTTCTATCAGTGTAATAAGTTACGAGTCATTTACCAAAGATCAATACACTCAATAATATTATTTGCAGTTCATAGTAGTTTGCAAACTGGTATTTTCTCAGTAGCAGCATTTGAGTGTTGACTGCCTTCTAAGATCACTCACTAATAGACTTGTGCCATATGAATCAGTTTCCAATAAAATGAAGAAATATTATTTTTCTTGCGTGCTAGAGGTATTACTGAACTCAAAAGATGTACCCGCCACAAATTAATAAAGACAAATTTTTTTATCACACACTGAAAGTTGTTACATAGAACATTATATAAGAAAGACTTTTTGAAATCTGATATAATACTGATACATAACTCATAACATTTTGGAACATTTTGTTATTAAAAGACAGTATAATAATTCTTGACAATAGCCCCAGCCATTCTCCCAGTCGCAAACCCAGGCAGCTTTGGGAAGTGACCCGCAATCTAGATCACTGCGTCGGTCGAACATCACTGGTTGACCTTGTCAGGAACTTGTTCGTTCGATGTGAAACCGATAGAAAGAAAAAAAAAAATTGTATACACATTGGATACGAAATATGCAAATGAATAGTTAATACTCTGTACTTACCTGGTGTCACCCAAGCGGAAAAAAAGGACAGTGACACCACTGCACTTGATCGAGTCAGTGAGTACCAGTTACGCAGACAATCAAATAACTCAATTCGTATAAGCTTCCCACTTTAGTGATAAATATCCGTCCTTTCGTGTCTACAATTTTCAGGGTGTGAGGGGTAGGTTTTGTTGCTGGTTCCAGAAGTGCAGTAATGCTTTTTCAGATTGCCTACAGCGTATACGTGTTCGTCTCCGCGAAATAACTTGCACCGAGCATGTAACCGATGCCACGAGAAATATTTAATAGTAGCTGCAGTGTTTTTCTTTCTAACTTCTTCCTTATTAAATTGCTTTTGTCAGTTATTCACAGTAATTAACTATTTTCTAATTGAAATACTGTTATTACAGTTTAGGGGACACATCCAGTTGTTGTGTTACCTAATAAGTTGACGAAAACTACACTCTGTGTTTTTGGTAGGATTTTACAAGTTTTCACACTGTTTACGTTCATCTATAGCTGCTGTCCCTGGCGATTGCCAGTTGCGCGGTTTGTTGTGCGTTCTGCCGCAGTCACAGCTTCTTTGAATCGGGGCTTATTCTAATTACATATTTTAGTCGAGCAGTTATGAATCCAGCAGGTCACTTGGCAACTATAAGTAGTATAATCATCTAGTAACGGATTAAAGCAGGCTATTGCAAATATCAACAATCATTTTGAGCAAAGTATTATGCGCTAACCATACTTATCCAAGAACATCAACTACTGACATTCCGAGGAAAACATGTAGCTCTTCGTAGATAAAGAGAAACATGACGTTAGCAATTTATTTTCTGCATTTTATAATTACGCTTTGTTACGAAAGAAAAATTACAAATTAACTTTTTCAGCTCCAAATAATATTTAACGACGTGCATGAGGCAAAAATTGTAAAATCTTTATTGTAAACCTACTGATAACACCATGTGAAGTTCCTCAAGCCAAGCCAAGATTAGATTAGATAAATTCTTGTTCCATAGATCATGATTACGACATTTCGTAATGATGTGGAGCATGTCATTTTAAATGAAAGATTTCTTTACATACCATGATTCAATTTCTCCGCAATAATGTTTTACACACTCTCTCATTCTCTCATGCATTTTTATTTCTCCCTCCCTCTCTCTCTTTCTCTCTCTCTCTCTCTCTCTGTCACACACACACACACACACACACACACACACACACACACACACACATTATTTTTTTTTATTTTTATCTGTTTGTTGTGCTCGACTATCGGCGAGGCACGAAAACGCCTGTGAATGAGTTTCTTAGTTTTGAGTACACTTACGAAAGAAATATAAAGACAACTATGAGAGTTACTGATTTATGATGCTTAGTTTTCAGTCAATTCTGAGTATTATTAGTAACTACACTCCAGTCCCTAAACCTGGTTACAGGAATGCGAATCAGACGCATTACGTATTCCAGACTGTAGCAGCTGCGATTTGGAGATACCAGCTATGGTCACTTCCCAGCCCGCAGTAGGATCACATCGGTTCGTCTTCTTCCTGCTGGGACTGTAAATGAGATTTGGCAACAAGGCAATGTATGTTTGGCAACTCTGCGATCGACGAGTTACTTCCTTGTGTGCACGGAACTAAGCCTCAAAGTTCACTTGATTTTACCTACCATTTCCATTGAATAATATTAGTTATTATCGCTTGAGGTGTAACAAAAGATTGTAAACTTACTGTTTTCCCAGGAAAGTCGTTGCAGGTGGAAATCGCAACCAATCTCGTCCTTTAAGTAGCGGTTTATGAGTTCTAGCCACTATTGGCCTCGTAGGAGGAAGCTAAGCCACAAACCTCTTCGCCTGCTCTGTGATAACGTGCTGACCTGAGAAAAAGCGTCTGTTATGGTTCACAGTTCCAGTCTCACTCACTTCAACGTTTTTATCCCCTCTGCGATAGAGCTACAAGCAGTCAGATCAAACATCAATAAGGAAATCGCAAGAAAATACTTTCAGCTCATAGAGCAATGGTGAAAAACTTACAATGCTGCACAACAGGTAACGCCTCTTTCCGCTGCTGACAAGCAAATTTTGGGTTTCTAGAAATACATAAATATATTTATGAAACGCCACATTTGCATACCTCTTGAGTATGACACAGCATACCAATTAAACATAGACCCAATCAAAATCTAAGTGAGTAGTATTTTACTAATTCGTGTCGATAGAGGCATGCTTGAGTACAGATACTCAATTTTATTAAAACAGACTTTCGTCATAAGGTTATCGTGGGTAGTTTTATTTCATTTCTTATAATACAGTGCATAATTTTCGTAAGGTTTCCTTTAGTGTTGTTGAAACAATGGTAAACATGAGAGCGAAATTAGTCAACGATATATGTGAATTCTCTGATGTCATCTATAACAGTCTGACGATGCACATGCAGTTTATTGATTACATGCATGTAGAAAAATTGTTCTGAGTTAAAGCTGTCGAACAATGTTTGAAGAAGAATAAAATGCCACTACCACACGACAGTTAATGTAGAAAATACTTTTCTGACGTATTTGGGCACGATGCGCTCTCCCCATACTTAATACAAAAGCTTCGAGGTGCATCTGCTGCCTGGCTGTCTATTAAACCTGAAAAGAACAAAATATCACAGAAGTTAGCCCTTCTTTCCACATGCGACTGTTTTGAGTTGAGAAATGAAAGGAATTATGTTCAAAGTTCCATTAGATTGGTAACTTCAGCAGACAGCAGAATTGAGTTTAAAAAAAATTAGCAGTAAATGTATTCGAACTCGCGACATCTTACTGATGGCGCACGACACTTCCCATTACAATACTAGCTGATACTGAGACACAACAGCTCCAGAGCTGAACAACAATTTCTCCAGAATTTCTGCATAACACAGCGCTGCGAGATAATGCAAATGGCTGGGTCTAGACTTCTGAGAGAAGCAGTTACATCTTTTCTTTTGCGCTGCACGACGTTTTTTACAAACAGATAGCGCAATAGAATAGCTCAAGTGGAAAGGAACACTTCATATTTACATTTCTGCATCCTACACTGTTGGCAGTTCTGTGTAGGTAGCAGTTACGTGATTTTATTTCGGTGATTACAAAATAGAGTCGAATGTATGCACTGGATAGCCGAGGCAGCTAGTTCATGGTGATTCGGTCAACCAAGTAAATGAATTTACTTAACATGCTGCAATTTACTACAGAGAACCTGTGTGTCAGAATTCTCATCCAGTGTGGCGCAACGGTATTATGATAGAAAAATGAGGAACAGAATAGAGGATTTGGTGGTCTGTTGGACTGATGATAGGTTCTTCTACCTATGGTCTGGGTTAAATTCCCACTTCTGTCAATGATTTTAGATAGGGAGAGAAAGATTCCATTCTTTTCTGGCTACACCAAGTGAAGAAGATATAATGGCAGTGTGGTCTGAAATTCACATTAAAGATGATATTTTTTCTCTGCTAAGTAGATGTCAAGTTGAACCACAATAAAGTCTGGAGTAGCGACATGTAGAAACTCTATCAGCAGTAACCTTTCTTATACTAGTTATTTATTTCTAGTGACGAAACAAACGCTATGTAGGGTCACTGGACACTTATTCCATCTTTTATCTGAGCTTCTGTATGTCGATAAAATTGGTTCTGAACTGAGAATGCAACTCAGACCGCCCTTAACGCGGAATTTGATCCCTTCATGACAATACAGCTCGGCTACAACATGTTGTTTGTTCAAAACTGCAGATTCCTCAACATCTCCACATATTACGCGTAAATGGGTTCGAATCCTGGCCCCGCACTAAAGATTTCGTTATGTATTATCAAGCTCTAGCATGAGAACACCTATCTGCTGTTGGCTAATAATTTTGGTTTTTAATGCTTTTTCATTCGTTGTCAACACTAACGATATCTGACGTTTTTGACTCCCAGTGGGACACAGAACTATTTCCGAGCTGCTGGTGGAGAAAAATTCGGTAGCTGACGTCTCTTTGTGTGTAATCAACAACGATATGTGTGGGTCTCTATTCCCAGTGAGCACTGAACTCTTCGTCATATTATTTCTGGTTCAAACATGCTGACATGTCGCTGCTGGTGCAACAAACCCATATTTAACGTTCATTTTATCTAGAATATAACAGCGATAGGTGCCGGGTTGGAGTCCTGCGAAGGAAAAAATTAATGTTTCGTCTCGTAATTTTAGTTAAAACATCTAACTACTGCCGAGAAAATCCAGTATGTCACAGTTGGTTGTGCTTCGATATCAATCCGATTAGGTTCTGGGTTCGAATCCCTGTCCAACACAAAGCTTTGCCTCATGGCCTTTCAAGTAAGTTACTTGTGAAGAAGCAATATTTAACATCTCTCGTAGTTCGTTAACAGGGACAATAGATGCTGGGTAGGAATTCGCGTCCGTTAAAAACATTTGCGTTATGTAATTTAAAGTTGATATTTGCTAACTGATACTGTCTAACATCGAGGTATATCACTCTCTGTATGCCTAATCAGGAATGACTGTAAGTTTGCGTCAGTAACGAAATCTTTGCTTAGTCTGCCTGACCTGGGTTTGAATCCATATGCAGAACGAGACAGTTCGTCGTGTCATTTGCAGTTCATACATATTCTCAACTAGCTGCTCGTGGATAACTTAAATTTTTAATGTCATTTTGTGTTAAATAATAAGTACTGTATATTACTTTGAAGAGGAAATCATGAATACGACGAACTTACTACGTGCATTACCGATCTGACGTAATAATGAGAGTGGTAACATTTCATGAATGTCATTTATTGTAATATGTGAGCTTACAAGCCTTAAGGACAGTCTTATCTGTGATAAGGCATTCCCTGATATTTGTAGCATCGTGGTATTAGTTTACATCTTGAGTTACTGCGATACAGAGCAGTGTTTTCTAGTGGTGACATGTTAGAACCATTTTCAATAGTCAAACGACTGTACCAAGGAGCGATTAGAGGACCTGCTAGACAGCCGCGTTATGCCGGTTGCATGCGAATCAGGCGAAATGCAGTTCAGGTCGTTCGGATACTTTTGAGCACGACTGTACATTGGAAAGTGGCATCAACTGTTGCTAAGCAAGATTTGTTTGAACGCCAGTAAATATATCACGTTATGGTAGTTATACATGTATTCATGTCGGAGGTAAAATGTCTAACATTTGCTGAGCAAACTATTTTTCAGTACTACTTGATAACGGCGAAAAAGGCTGAAATTGCAATAGTGAAGTGAAATAAATAATTTTCCACACACAACAGTGAACATCAACTCTTCAACAAAATCACGTAACACACAAGGCACGAAATATCGCGTAAGACACTAGTGACGTTCACAGAATATCTTGTTTATCTTGTAATTCACTCTACGCAGGTCATACTGTATGAGATTTCAAAAGAGAATATAGCGAAAATGTAAGAACTTTCAGAATTAAATATCACACGATATCTTTCGTTAACGTCAACTCATTAATGTGGTCAAACGTTACGTAAGAGAAGCACAGGTCTTGAAATTATTACATCAATGAACTGTGTGTAGAGCTTTATATATGTGTAACACATAAGCTGCTTCCAAATTTTTATGTTTGTTTTTCAATTAACTCTCCTAAACGTTTTGTCTACTCCATGATCACCTTCTCTGAGCGCACGAAATACACTCCTGGAAATGGAAAAAAGAACACATTGACACCGGTGTGTCAGACCCACCATACTTGCTCCGGACACTGCGAGAGGGCTGTACAAGCAATGATCACACGCACGGCACAGCGGACACACCAAGAACCGCGGTGTTGGCCGTCGAATGGCGCTAGCTGCGCAGCATTTGTACACCGCCGCCGTCAGTGTCAGCCAGTTTGCCGTGGCATACGGAGCTCCATCGCAGTCTTTAACACTGGTAGCATGCCGCGACAGCATCGACGTGAACCGTATGTGCAGTTGACGGACTTTGAGCGAGGGCGTATAGTGGGCATGCGGGAGGCCGGGTGGACGTACCGCCGAATTGCTCAACACGTGGGGCGTGAGGTCTCCACAGTACATAGATGTTGTCGCCAGTGGTCGGCGGAAGGTGCACGTGCCCGTCGACCTGGGACCGGACCGCAGCGACGCACGGATGCACGCCAAGGCCGTAGGATCCTACGCAGTGCCGTAGGGGACTACACCGCTACTTCCCAGCAAATTAGGGACACTGTTGCTCCTGGGGTATCGGCGAGGACCATTCGCAACCGTCTCCATGAAGCTGGGCTACGGTCCCGCACACCGTTAGGCCGTCTTCCGCTCACGCCCCAACATCGTGCAGCCTGCCTCCAGTGGTGTCGCGACAGGCGTGAATGGAAGGACGAATGGAGTCGTGTCGTCTTCAGCGATGAGAGTCGCTTCTGCCTTGGTGCCAATGATGGTCGTATGCGTGTTTGGCGCCGTGCAGGTGAGCGCCACAATCAGGACTGCATACGACCGAGGCACACGGGGCCAACACCCGGCATCATGGTGTGGGGAGCGATCTCCTACACTGGCCGTACACCACTGGTGATCGTCGAGGGGACACTGAATAGTGCACGGTACATCCAAACCGTCATCGAACCCATCGGTCTACCATTCCTAGACCGGCAAGGGAACTTGCACGTCCGCATGTATCCCGTGCCACCCAACGTGCTCTAGAAGGTGTAAGTCAACTACCCTGGCCAGCAAGATCTCCGGATCTGTCCCCCATTGAGCATGTTTGGGACTGGATGAAGCGTCGTCTCACGCGGTCTGCACGTCCAGCACGAACGCTGGTCCAACTGAGGCGCCAGGTGGAAATGGCATGGCAAGCCGTTCCACAGTACTACATCCAGCATCTCTACGATCGTCTCCATGGAAGAATAGCAGCCTGCATTGCTGCGAAAGGTGGATATACACTGTACTAGTGCCGACATTGTGCATGCTCTGTTGCCTGTGTCTATGTGCCTGTGGTTCTGTCAGTGTGATCATGTGATGTATCTGACCCCAGGAATGTGTCAATAAAGTTTCCCCTTCCTGGGACAATGAATTCACGGTGTTCTTATTTCAATTTCCAGGAGTGTATAACTGGCACATGTAGCGCCTTCTAATTACAAATTCTGTCTCTCCTAGAGAGTTGTAATTTATATTTAGCTTTGTATCATCTCCCACAAGTAACGTTTTTCTGTTGTTATGCCTATGTTACGTGCACGTTCTTAATATTCTGCACGTTCTCGTATCAGTGAGGACATGAAAGAGCTAAAATTAACTCTGGACCGTCTGCAAAACAAAAGAGAATATTTAAAGAAACTGAAAAACATAAAAATAAGTTACAAACTAAAAATAGGCGAGCGACATACAATTGAAAGGGTATTTGTAGACGAACAACGACAAAACACATCGGGACGAATGAAAATGTCCTGGGCAATTTTGAAGGAAAAGCTAATGACGAAGATGAAAAGAAAGTGATTGACTGAAGCAGTCTAGTGAAATCACAAAACAGGAAGAAGGAGAAGACAGGCTTGACCACAATTCATAGCCAAAACCGACGCTTGTGAAAGTATACGTTAACAGAAACAAAAAACATTCAAGTAAACAAGGATCTGAAAGCAAGACATTTACACGATAATAACGAATACACTTCTTGTTACTGACATCATTATGAAGCATTGTCCCAGATAGTACTAATATGAAATATAAATTTTACAATTAAGTTCCAATGTAGCTGAACTCACACTTCACCGATGGCCTTCTTTACTTTGCTCAGCGTTCGAGAATGAGACATATGCAATAACAGATCACAGATATGATATGCTGCTGATATAACACAACATCTGACGGGTCAGTATGATCCAAGATCTATAGGTTGAAGAATTGGAGTAGCGAATTGCACAGTCTTGTCAACATTAAGGAGATGGTTAGGAATATTTCAAAGAATTCTAACTCACTGCAGCCATGAGTGCTGTGCTGCATCCCCAACGTGAGGACGACGCATGGACACATGAACAGAATTTAACAGGTACAAGTGTACAGCTGTTTTTAAAATATGAGATTAAGTATTTTATTTCTTGTTAAGGTATGCACAGGATGAAATACGAGCCCAATTAGAAGGGGGATTTATTGAAAAAATTACGTTTCATTTACATTTCTACTACTTAGGGCTCCATATCACACAGACGTCAGTCACGCAAACGCCTAATTAAAGGCTTCTTGTTTACTGGAACACTTTTGCTTCTATGAGTAATACGCGCATCTAAATAGTCAGCATAGTCGATTCTTTAAACTGCATAGAAACTGCAGATAATATTCAGTACTGCCAACGATTGCACAACTATTTATTTCTTCTTCCCTCTTCTTTTTACTGCAGTAAGGGGGATCTATTATTTTTTACAGACATAGGAACTTTCTTTAGCCGGTTCTTAAAAAGTAAATTAAAAAGGACCCAGAGTGTCATAAAGCAGTTGGCCACTGAAAGCAGCCCTGAGAAGGTGTAGGAATGGACAGTCACCGTGTTCCACTTCTGCACAACAAGCACATAGGAGCAGGGCCTATGTTTCGTAGGAATGCATTGTGCAAGACACTAGAAGGAACCTTTCTGAGAAGATAAGGACCTGAAAGCCAGATGAAGCACCCAGAATTTGAAACCGTGACATCGGTAATGGTCCACAGGAATATCACAAAGTAATGTTCGTTTAAATCAGTGACAGGGAGTGTGATTGCATAATAACAATAATTATTATTTTGGCAGAAGACGCGTTTCCCTGGTTTGTCTATGTGCAAGCCTTTTGGTTGGCGGGGTTAGAAACCTTTTAAGTAACGAGAGATGTTTCCTGCCTATCTTCCCATGCCACACCATTATTAATAAACCATGACAGGCACCACGAGAGCAGAAATTTGTTAAACATATTTATAAAGTTATTAATGGTCGCAACTCACGAGGTTTGATGCAACTGGGTGGTGAGATTCCTACGCTGCCAGGACCAGCTAAGTTTCGTAGAGTTAAATCAGAACATTTTTGTTTCATGAAGCCAGTTTCTACAAGATTACTGGAGAAAACACTTGATTCAGGCAGACCAGCGGTACCATTTGCATCAGGTCATTGCAGAGAACTGCAGAGAGGGATTTCTGCGACTTAGAGCAGAGTACAAACTGGACTCAAGAATTTGCAGGTGCCACTGCCACCGTATTCCACATTTACACCGTTTATACTGAAGAGTTGTCCGGCCCCGGTAGCTGAGTGGTCAGCGCGACAGCATGTCAATCCTAAGGGCTCAGGTTCAATTCCCAGCTGGGTTGGAGATTTTCTCCGCTCCGGGACTGGGAGTTGTGTTGCCCTAATTATTATCATTTCATTCCCATCGACGCAAAAGTCACAGAAGTGGCGTCATATCGAAAGAATTACATCCGGCGAACGGTCTACCCAACGGGAGGCCCTAGTCACACGACTGAAGAGTTAAAGAAACTGGTATACCTGCCTGGTACCGTGTAGGGCCCCCGCGAGCACACAGAAGTGCCCCAGAACGATGTGGCATGGACTCGACTAATGTCTGAAGTAGTGCTGGAGAGTTGACACTATAGATCCTGCAGGGCTGTTCCATAAAGCCGTAAGAGTACGAGTGGGTGGAAATCTCTTATGAACAACACGTTGCAAGGCACACAGATATGCTCAGTAATGTTCATGTGTGGGAGTTTGGTGGCCTGCGGAAGTGTTTAAACTCAGAAGAGTGTTCCTAGAGCCAATATGTAGCAATTTTGGACAGGCAGAGTCGTTCGAAACGTATCAGGGGTCCCATATCACTCCAACTGCACGCATCCCACATATTACGGAGCATCCACCCTTGCTGACATGCAGGGCCCTTGTATTCATGAGTTTGTCTCCATTCCCATAAACGTCCATCCACTCATATAATTTGAAACGAGACTCGTCCGACCAGGTAAAATTTTTCCGGTCACCAACAATCCAGTGTCGGTGTTGAGGGGCCCAGGAGAAGCATAAAGCTTTGTGTCGTGCAGGTATCGAGTGTACACGAGTGGGTCTTCGGCTCCGAAAGCCCATATCGATGAAGTTTCGTGGAATGTCACGCTGACACTTGTTGATGCCCCAGAATTGAGATCTGCAGCAATTTGCGGAAAGGTTGCACTTCTATCACGTTGAACGATTCCCTTCAGTCATCGTTGGTGCTGTTCTTGCAGGATCTTTTTCCTGATGCATCGATGTCGGAGAGTCGATGTTTTACCGGATTCCTGATATTCACTGTAAATTAGTGAAATGATCGTACGGGAAAATCCCCACTTCATCGCTACCCCCAAAATGCTGTGCCCCATCGGCCGTACGACGACTATAACACCACGTACAACCCCACTTAAATCTTGATAACCTGCCATTGCAGCACAGTAACCGAACCAAAAGCCTCACCAGACACTTGTAATTTTACATATGCGTTGCAGACCGCAACGCCGTATCGTGCCCGTTTACATATCTCTGTATTTGAATACGCAAGCTTATATCAGTTTCTTTGGCGCTGCAGTGTAATAGTGATAAGCATGAGCCAGCGATGCAATCAAAAAGTCGCGGGTGGTGGGGAGGGAGGGGAGGTAGAGGCGCGATTTACATTACGATTTAAATATGCAGTTTTAACGTTCTTAGCCAGCTATTCAGATTCAGCATACGCTTTGGCGATTCTGTTGGTGTTCGTACTTACCTATCTTGGGTTCTTTCTTTAAATCACTAACTATTTTCACAGTGATTGGTCGTATCCATGATGTAGGTTCATACTATGCTTCCATATGCCCACTCGCCTGTGCCAAGACTATATTTCGTAATTACGATCTTTTGTTTGGTACTCGCACTTTCATTCTTAATTGGACTAATGCCAGCAATTTTCATTCAACAAGGCATTATCCACTGAGCAACATTGTTTCTCCTAAATTTTTATGATCTTATGGGTAACCTCCTACCCTTGTAGGTCCCTGGGTTCGGACTTATAACATCGCACGGGGATGCTAAACACCTCAACCCACACCTCTCCAAATGAGGCCACGTAAAGAAAGCATGAACAGTCAGTTCCTAAGTACTGCTTGAGTCTTAGGACCCAAATTTGGTCAGCTAAAAGGAAGACATTGAACAAACTTGTACGCTTCTTTCTAGATTTGTTAGCACGAGTGGGTTACAGAAATTCTCCGTGAGCCTTTATGGGATCCCCTAAGAGGAGGAAAGACAATATTTATGCGAAACGCTACTGAGGAATTCAAAAGAACCAGACTTTTGGATAGAACAAAGAACGATTCTACCACATCTAACATTCGTTTTGCAATCATTTTTCTGTTGCACTATTTGCAAGTGCAACAAGAACGTGAATAATCAGAAATGGTAAAAAGCATTCACCGCTATGAACTGTACAGTTACTTGAGGAGTACATACGTGGGTGCGAATGCGGTAATAAAATTATTTATTTGAATTCACGGTCACTTTCCCTTTGCAGGTAAAAATAGATATAGTTACTTTTCTAAACATCCAAATCTGTGAATGATATTGTAAGAAAATGAGTCTTGAGCCTCTAGCAAGGGAATAACTTACGGAGGAATACACTTTTTATGGTAAATCCTGGAAAACTAAGCCCATAAAGAACATGAACCACTGAGAAGTGTAGATACACTACCTGGAAAAGTGAAACACCCTGAAGACGTGGTCAGATGTCACTTTCAATTCGTACACGTACACTTCATCAACGGATATTTAAAAATTAGAGCTGCAATTCTGTGTTACAGCAAGAACAGCCACCACATTGCACAGGTAATGTTTGTGTTTTGCGCTGTCATGAAGCCTGGTGGAATGTGTATGGGTGCATGAACAGCGTCAGATGTTAATCACTGTTTAGGACACAGAGATGCTGCATATTCATGTGAGACAGTATTGCCAGCACTTGACGTATTTTAAGAGATCTCATTGTGGGTCTCGTTTCGGTCAGGTTGTAGAATCAAACAATATGCGTATCTGTGCGTTGGACTTCATGGGAACCTGAGGGCGGGCGTACATGTCGTCAAGATTCCGATCGACGACGTCTGACCGCCAGTGGGAAGAATAGCAGTGCTGTGCACAAAGCGTATCGCAACTCCTTCACATCTGCACGTGCTATCCGATGTCAAGTCATCGGCTGCCTGGAACATTATGCGTCTTCTCGCACCATTGGTCACAGACGAGCAACAGCTACTATGTAGGAATCAACATGGATTCCGGAAACAGCGATCGTGTGAGACCCAACTCGCTTTATTTGTTCATGAGACCCAGAAAATATTAGATACAGGCTCCCAGGTAGATGCTATTTTTCTTGACTTCCGGAAGGCGTTCGATACAGTTCCGCACTGTCGCCTGATAAACAAAGTAAGAGCCTACGGAATATCAGACCAGCTTTGTGGCTGGATTGAAGAGTTTTTAGCAAACAGAACACAGCATGTTGTTATCAATGGAGAGACGTCTACAGTGGTTAAAGTAGCCTCTGGCGTGCCACAGGGGAGTGTTATGGGACCATAGCTTTTGACAATGTATATAAATGACCTAGTAGATAGTGTCGGAAGTTCCATGCGGCTTTTCGCGGATGATGCTGTAGTATACAGAGAAGTTGCAGCATTAGAAAATTGTAGCGAAATGCAGGAAGATCTGCAGCGGATAGGCACTTGGTGCAGGGAGTGACAACTGACCCCTAACATAGACAAATGTAATGTATTGCGAATACATAGAAAGAAGGATCCTTTATTGTATGATTATATGATAGTGGAACAAACACTGGTAGCAGTTACTTCTGTAAAATATCTGGGAGCATGCGTGCGGAACGATTTGAAGTGGAATGATCATATAAAATTAATTGTTTGTAAGGCGGGTACCAGGATGAGATTCATTGGGAGAGTCCTTAGAAAATGTAGTCTATCAACAAAGGAGGTGGCTTACGAAACACTCCTTCGACCTATACTTGAGTATTACTCATCAGTGTGGGATCCGTACCAGATCGGGTTGACGGAGGACATAGAGAAGATCCAAAGAAGAGCGGCGCGTTTCGTCACTGGGTTATTTGGTAACCGTGATAGCGTTACGGAGCTGTTTAACAAACTCAAGTGGCAGACTCGGCAAGAGAGGCGCTCTGCATCGCGGTGTAGCCTGATCGCCAGGTTTCGAGAGAGTGCGTTTCTGGATGAGGTATCGAATATATTGCTTCCCTCTACTTATATCTCCCGAGGAGATTACGAATATAAAATTAGACAGATTAGAGCGCGCACGGAGGCTTTCCAGACAGTCGTTCTTCCCGCGAACCATACGCGACTGGAACAGGAAAGGGAGGTAATGACAGTGGCACGTAAAGTGCCCTCCGCCACACACCGTTGGGTGGCTTGTGGAGTATAAATGTAGATGTAGATGTAGAATAATTCTCCCATGCGTCCGTGGCCTTCAACACAACATAAACGACTGCATTTAAAGTGGTACCACCTAGAACTGACTTTGACTGCTGATGCTAGATTTCGCAGTCTATTCAGCGGTGAATCGCGCTTCTGTACTACACCCGTTGACCACTGTCGGCTAGTGCTGCGGTGACCTCGACGAGGGCCCTTTCACCCAATGTTTTGGAGAGACGCACCGATGGTACCGTTGGAGCTATGTTATGGTGAGACATCGGGTATGATTTCAGGTTGCAGCTGGTACTAACTGAGGTAAGTCATACGGCAAAATGGTACGTTTCAGACATCCTGCGTCCTCATATGTCACCTCTCATGCGACAGTATGACAAGTGTTCTGAAATGGCTGTGTAATGTAGAAGCACTGCCAAGACCAGCAAGATCACCAGATCTGTCAGCAGTAGAACATGTGTTACCAGTCCGGACGTCGGCTTCGTTCCAGCGCCACTATACAGGATACCTAAGACCAGTTATAACAGCTGTGAGCCAGCTTATCCCATGAGTGGCTACAGCAAATTTATCATACACTTCCCAACCAAATAAGTTCGTGCATCCAGGACAGAGGAGATGTAACGTCATACTGATGCTGTTCGTTTCCGTAATTACTGAAGCAACATCACGGAGCCTATCAAACAGTGAAGTTTCAGTTTTTTTCGTTCTCCCCCTTCTGGGTAAAAAACTTTTATTGTCAGGCAGTGCATGTTATCTTATATCTGGATGCTGTTACACATGCGGTAGCAGTTGCAGCATTCCGTAGTTAACAAAACAGAGATCCCTTTTTATGTTGGTGGACAGAATAACACTTCTGGTTCTTCTTAGGTAGTAAGTGTACCCACAACGGTGTGACATAAGCACCAAATCTCACGTGAGTATTGAATCATATCGTTTTCACAAATGAAAGCTTCACCGCTAGGGAGGAAGCCACACATTTTTGTGAAGAGGCAATGTCAAACCTACTACACTATTACACTAACAAATATATGGGGCAAACAAATGAAAACATTACAGATGAAAAAAAACTAAGTAAACTGTTTATTATTTCAAAAGCACTTGTCGTAGCTCTTAATACATACACTCCACTGTGAGACAAAATGGTGAAGGCCTTCATGGAGAAAATGTTTGCAGTTGCCTAGCGAACCATGACTGTACTCAGGTGTGCACCTCTTAATCTGAAGCAAATCTATGGCCGAAAATGTCTTCCTTCAACGCACCCAATGTATGGGAATCGCACGGGGAGAGGTTGGCACTGTATGGAGGACACGAAATGATTTCCCAGCGAAACTCCTAGAAAGTAATCTAAACAAACTTGGCAACATGTAGGCGGGACCATACAGTCCATATGTTTGGAACAATGAAGAAAGACATTAGTGAACGAAGATTTGCTTCTGACGAAGAGGTGCAGGTATGATTGTACCCAGGCGTGCACTGACCGTGTTGCCTCACTGTCGGTTAAATGTATCGATAATTATGACGATTACTCTTGAAATAATAAACATCTGTCCAGTTTTCATTTAGTTTCCACTGATAGAAAGCATTAGAAAGACTCAGTCTCATTAAAACTACACTTTTGGAAAAATAGTGGAAGTTGGCAGGGTCTGGAAACAAAAGTACGTGTGCCGCAAATCTTTATCATCTTGCTCTTGATGCTTGAGTAATAATTTACAGTTTATTTTCCATTTGGTAACGAAACAATGTTATTAAATCCTCTTTGTGCTTCTCAAGAAATATTTTTTACTTTCTACTCACCTATAACAACTGCCCCCTTTATGTCAGCATGTTCATGGCGAGTCATTTCCACGTTTCCCAAATGACAAGCATTTCAAGTGGTTCAAATGGCTCTGAGCACTATGCGACCTAACTGCTGAGGTCATCAGTCCCCTAGAACTTAGAACTACTTAAACCTCACTAACCTAAGGACATCACACACATCCATATCCGAGGCAGGATTCGAACCTGTGACCGTAGCATCAGCGCGGTCCCGGACTTAAGCTCCTAGAACTGCGTGGCCACAGACAATCGTTTCATTTTAATTAAAATCAGCTGCCTTAAAATCCTCTGCATTACAGACTGTCACCAATTGGGATTTCTATTAATAAACTCATATTTTCTCTTAATTATCTAAACTAAGCGTATTTGCGAAATGTAGGCTAGAAAAAAATATATCTTCTTATTTCATACAACCTATTTTCCTTGTTTTTTTTATATCATTTGCTGTCAATTATAAATTCAAGCAAGTGTCTTCATTATTCCCTACGGATCTGTTTGCAGTCAGTCAAACAGTCACAGATAGATACTTTTTTTTCACTTCATGAAAACCTTATGATCCGCATTACATCAGAACCGATGTGAATGCGTACAAAGCACAAGCACCAGTAGTTTTTCAATACTGACTCACAATGTGTACCACAAATATCATTAATTAGGGTTCCCAAGGAAAAGGAAAAATAATGGAGATAGGGTTCTGTGAGCGAAAGACCTTTGCTAATCTAGACCTTTGAGTGCCATGAAAATGTATAACGTGGCAACAGAATCTAGAAGCCTGCTCCGAAGCGAGGATAGGCGGAAGGGAGTAGGGGAAGGAAGGGGTGGCGGTGTGGGAGACGGTGGGGTTGTGGGTTGAGTCTGGCGGTCGATGGGAAGCTCATTAACATGCTTCTTTGCTCCGCGTCTGCCGCGCGGTGCGATTGAATTACCATCAAAGGGCCCTTCTCTAACTACAAGTGACGAATGGGTAAACATAATTTCAGCCTGTGACGTCGTGTCGCGACATTGTGTGACCGGCGACAACCGCAGTGACGCGAGCTGCTTGATTTATAGATGTCTGCTTTCATGAAAATTTTACGTCACACGCCTTTGGTTATACAGGGCAAAACACTACCTTCCACCCTCATAGTTAAATGGTTTGACGAGGAGGTGCTGTAAAGTTATATCCCATTCTCAATATCGGATGAGCTGTTACATGTCATGCACATTACTCAGTCGACTCTCTCGCTCCACTGACGCCGGTTGCAACCCTCTGCCGGTAGAGGGCTCCAAATTGTAGCGTCTAACTTGGCGGTTTGTAACCAACTACATAGGCGCGTCAGAGACCATCAGAAAACAAAGTACGAATTCAAAGTGTTCGTACCCACATCGAGAACTCTGTTCTTCAGCATGGCAACGCTATAACACATGCGAGTGCTGCGTCATTTGTAACAGTCCTACACCTTGGATTCACTGCCATAGATCAGCCTCAATACAATCCGGATTTTTCCCATTTAACTTTCATATTTGCAAAATTTAAAGAGCACATTGGAGTATCTCACTCCAATAATGAATGAACGTTGCTAGAAGGGCTTTAAATGGCAGAAATGTGTTCGGCACAAGGGTGACAATGTTGAGAAATAAATACGTAGACATGAACAATAAAAATGTAGAATGTTAACAAAGTTTGTTTTATTTCAAAATCCTGAAGAGTTTTTACATGAAAGATTCGGGCGTAATACTTTTCAGCATGCCCTTTTAACAAACTGATGACTAATGCTGTCACAATAAAGATTTTCCATTGCTAAGGACCTCGTGAAGAAAAGATAAACCGTTCGTACACAGCCCTTACCAAATCCAGTCGCAACAGGTGAAACCATTTTGAGCAAGAATAGTTTGTAATTTTTCATAGCTCCCCTATCTCCTTCATGTTAAATGACTTACATTTAGCTCTTCTGTTCCACAACTTGAAAACTGATTCCTGTTAACAGCCACATGGGATAATCAATTTGAATACGTAAGGACACAATAATTTCACGTACCATATGCTCTTAGTGGAATATAACAGTCTGCTACCCACTGGAAACCTACGACTTTGATATTAGAAAACGATACTGCTACGTCTGATTTAAAGATTGCATTTGGGCGCACAAGTAACATTGGTCGGTAGATGTGCAGACGGTGCAGTAGTGGAGGTGACAGGGATGATGGTGGGGGCTCGGCTGCAAACGTAGCAGCATGGTAGGGGAGACGCAGTTCGGCAGCTGGAGCACACGCACAAACATAGAAGGTGGCGAAAATAAAGTGGCCCAGTTCCAGGGAACAAAGAAGCACAGCAGAGGAAATAAAATACAGGATGGTCCATTGATCGTGACCAGGCCAAATATCTCACAAAATAAGCGTCAAACGAAAAAGACTACAAACAACGAAACTTGCCTCGCTTGAAGGGGAAAACCAGATGGCGCTATGGTTGGCCCGTAGATGGCGCTGCCATAGATCAAACGGATATCAACTGCGTTTTTTAAATAGGAGCACCCATTATTTATTACATGTTCGTGTTGTACGTACAGAAATATGAATGTTGGACAACTTTTTTCGCTTTGTGATAGATGGCGCTGTAATAGTCACAAACACATGGCCCACAGTTTTAGACGAACAGTTGGTAACAGGTAGGTTTTTTAAATTAAAATACAGAACCTAGGTACGTTTGAACATTTTATTTCTGTTGTTCCAATGTGATACATGTACCTTTGTGAACTTATCATTTCTGAGAACGCATGCTGTTACAGCGTGATTACCTGTAAATACCACATTAATGCAATAAATGCTCAAAATGTTGTCCGTCAACCTCAATGCATTTGGCAATACGCGTAAAGACATTCCTCTCAACAGCGAATAGTTCGCCTTCCGTAATGTTCGCACATGCATTGGCAATGCGCTGACGCATGTTGTGAGGCGTTGGTGGTGGATCAAGATAGCAAATATCCTTCAACTTCCCCACAGAAGGAAATCCGAGGGCGTCAGTTCCGGTAAACGTGCAAGCCATAGTATGGTGCTTCGACAACCAATCTACCTGTCATGAAACATGTTATTCAGTACCGCTTCAACCGCAAGCGAGCTATATGCTGGACATCCATCATGTTGGAAGTACATCGCCAGTCTGTCATGCAGTGAAACACCTTGTAGTAACATTGGTAGAACATAACGTAGGATATCACCATACATTGCACCATTTAGATTGTCATCGATAAAATGGGTGTGGCAATTATCCTTCCTCTCATAATGCCGCACCATACATAAACCCGCTAAGGTCGCTGATGTTCCACTTGTCGCAGCCATCATGGATTTTCCGTTGCCAAAAGTGCATATTATGCCGGTTTACGTTAACGCTGATGGTGAATAACGCTTCATCGCTTAATAGAACGAGTGCAAAAAATCTGCCATCGTCCCGTAATTTCTCTTGTACCCAGTGGCAGAACCGTACACGACGTTCAAAGTCGTCGTCATGCAATTCCTGGTGCATAGAAATATGGTACGGGTGCAATCGATGTTGATGTAGCATTCTCAACACCGAGAGAGATTCCCGATTCTCGCGCAACTTGTCTGCTACTGATGTGCGGGTAGCCGCGACAGCAGCTAAAATACCTACTTGGGCATCATCATTTGTTGCAGGTTGTTCCACATGTGGCTGAACACTTCCTGTTTCCTTAAATGACGTAACTATACGGCGAATGGTCTGGACACTTGGATGATGTCGTCCAGGATACCGAGCAGCATACATAGCACACGCCCGTTGTGCATTTTGATCACAATAGCCATACATCAACGCGATATCGACCTTTTCCGCAATTGGTAAACGGTCCATTTTAACACGGATAATGTATCACGAAGCAAATACCGCCCTCACTGGCGGCATGTTACGTGATACCACGTACTTATACGTTTGTGACTATCACAGCGCCATCTATCACAAAGCGAAAAAAGTGGTTCAACTAAAACATTCATATTTCTTTACGTACTACACGAATATGTAATAAAAATGGGGGTTCCTATTTTAAAAAACGCTGCTGATCCCTTTGACCTATGGCAGCGCCATCTAGCGGGCCAACCATAGCACCATCTGGTTTCCCCCTAAAGCTAGACAAGTTTCGTTCTTTGTAGTTTTTACGTTTGACGCATATTTCGTGAAATATTTGGACCGGCCACTATCAATGGACCACCCTGTGTAATACTAACCTGACTATAGCAGATATTAAAAATGATCATTCATCTCTTGGCACTTTTGGGCCCTTTTCATCAAGTTGCTGAAGGCAGATCGAAGGTGGCCTGCTGGAATAGCTGCAGTCTCATCCGAAATATTCTGCTACAATTCTTGATGACTATGAGGGTTGTTGCGATACATCTTAGACTTCAGGGCTCCCCACGCAAAGCAATCGCACTCTGACAAATCTGGTGACCTGGGTGTCCATCTACGGCCGCGACCACTCTGTTCCTGCTGACAACTCTATAAGGCGTAAAGACTGTGTAAAGGTGCTCCAAGGTTTGGCCAGCTTTACGGGCAGTTGCTCCATCCACTTAGGGTGTGGTTTTACATATAAATTCACGTCTAATCGTACCCATTCCTCTGGATCATTTTTATTTGCCCCACCCTGTTCACTTAACATGTAATCTACAGCTAGCATGTCTGCAAATGATCGTAATAAGAAGTTGCGTAAGTACGACCAAGAAATTTGACAAGTATAGGCGTTCAAAGTCAATAGTTTCACACTCTACTACTGAACAAGAAACAGCCACACAGCCAAAGGATCAGTCAAAGCCAAACAAGATCTATCATAGACTGCAAGAAGGAAATCTCAAATAACAAAAATCGGTAGTAAAATGTAGTGTTCCACACAACATAGCTTATTGCGATACTGACATTTTAAAACAAACAACACGTCTCTTGCAAATTATGTGTCATTCCATAGTAAATTTTTCAGCAGTATTACCTAAAACTAAAATATTGTTTCATAGGCCTCCGTGGCCGGAATCAGTTGACATAAACGTTTTCTGAGTATGGTGCCGCTTCAACACCACTGGAGAAACCAACGTTTCGACCAAGGTGTCAGTGGACTTCTTTTGGGTCGACTGGTGACTTTCAGCACTGCAGGGTCCCTTATATTTAGTCTTTACTGCTCACTGCACATAACATTGCTTCACAATTTTTAAAAAGATGGTTCTTCTGACTGGTCTCTCAAGCCAGAAGGAGTGTAATACGTTGCTACCAAAAATAAAAACAATCTTTTTAAAAACTGTGACATAATGTAATGGTCTGTTAGGAATAATGACAAAATACATGGGACTACCCCCATGAACCATGGACCTTGCCGTTGGTGGGGAGGCTTGCGTGTCACAGCGATACAGATGGCCGTACCGTAGGTGCAACCTCAACGGAGGGGTATCTGTTGAGAGGCAAGACAAACGTGTCGTTCCTGAAGAGGGGCAGCAGCCTTTTCAGTAGTTGCAGGGGCAACAGCCTGGATGATTGACTGACCTGGCCTTGTACCACTAACCAAAACGGCCTTGCTGTGATGGTACTGCGAACGACTGAAAGCAAGGGGAAACTACAGCCGTAATTTTTCCCAAGAGCATGCAGCTTTACTGTATGGTTAAATGATGATGGCGTCCTCTTGGGTAAAATTTTCCGGAGGTAAGGTATTCCCCGATTCGGATCTCCGGGCGGGGACTAATCAGGAGGACGTAGTTATCAGGAGAAAGAAAACTGGCTTTCTACGTATCGGAGCGTGGAATGTCAGATCCCTTAATCGGGCAGGTTGGTTAGAAAATTTAAAAAGTGAAATGGATAGGTTGAAGTTATATATAGTGGGAATTAGTGAAGTTCGGTCGCAGGAGGAACAAGTCTTTTGGTCACGTGAATACAGGGTTATAAATACAAAATCAAATAGGGGTAAAGCAGGAGTAGGTTTAATAATGAATAAAAAAATGGGAGTGCGGGTAAGATACTACAAACAGCATAGTGAACGCATTATTGTGGACAAGACACGAAGCCCATGCCTTCTACAGTTTATATGCCAATTAGCTCTGCAGATGATGAAGAAATTGATGAAATGTATGATGAGATAAAAGAAATTATTCAAGTAGTGAAGGGAGACGAAAATTTAATAGTCATGGGTGACTGGAAGTCGAGAGTAGGAAAAGGGAGAGAAGGAAACATAGTGGGTGAATATGGATTGGGGGAGAGAAATGAGAGAGGAAGCCGTCTGGTAGAATTTTGCACAGAGCATAACTTAATCATAGCTAACACTTGGTTCAACAGTCATGAAAGAAGGTTTTATACATGGAAGAATCCTGGAGATACTAGAAGGTATCAGATAGATTATATAACTGTAAGACAGAGATTTAGGAACCAGGTTTTAAATTGTAAGACATTTCCAGGGGCAGATGTGGACTCTGACCACAATCTATTGGTTATGAACTGTAGATTAAAACTGAAGAAACTGCAAAAATGTGGGAATATAAGGAGATGGGACCTGGATAAACTGACTAAACCAGAGGTTGTACAGAGTTTCAGGGAGAGCATAAGGGAGAAATTGACCGGAATGGGGGAAAGAAGTACAGTAGAAGAAGAATGGGTAGCTCTGAGGGATGAAGTAGTGAAGGCAGCAGAGGATCAGGCAGGTAAAAAGACGAGGGCTAGTAGAAATCCTTGGGTAACAGAAGAAATATTGAATTTAATTGATGAAACGAGAAAATATAAAAATGCAGTACATGAAGCAGGCAAAATGGAATACAAACGTCTCAAAAATGAGATTGACAGGAAGTGCAAAATGGTTAAGCAGGGATGGCTGGAGGACAAATGTAACGATGTAGAGGCTTATCGCACTAGGGGTAAGATAGATACTGCCTACAGGAAAATTAAAGAGACTTTTGGAGAAAAGAGAGCCACTTGTATGAATATCAAGTGCTCAGATGGAAACCCAGTTCTAAGCAAAGAAGGGAAAGCAGAAAGGTGGACGGAGTATATAGAGGGTTTATACAAGGGCGATGTACTTGAAGACAATATTATGGAAAAGCAAGAGGATGTAAATGAAGATGAATTGGGAGATACGATACTGCGTGAAGAGTTTGACAGAGCACTGAAAGACCTGAGTCGAAACAAGGCCCCGGGAGTAGACAACATTCCATTGGAACTACTGACGGCCTTGGGAGAGCCAGTCCTGACAAAACTCTACCATCTGGTGAGCAAGATGTATGAGACAAGCGAAATACCCTCAGACTTCAAGAAGAATGTAATAATTCCAATCCCAAAGAAAGCAGGTGTCTTCAGATGTGAAAATTACCGAACTATCAGTTTAATAAGTCACATCTGCCAAATACTAACGCGAATTCTTTACAGACGAGTGGAAAAACTGGTAGAAGCCGACCTCGGCGAAGATCAGTTTGGATTCAGCAGAAATGTTGGAACACGTGAGGCAATACTGACCGTACGACTTGTCTTAGAAAATAGATTAAGGAAAGGCAAACCTACATTTCTAGCATTTGTGGACTTAGAGAAACCTTTTGACAATGTTGACTGGAATACTCTCTTTCAAATTCTAAAGGTGGCAGGGGTAAAATACAGGGAGCGAAAGGCTATTTACAATTTGTACAGAAACCAGATGGCAGTTATAAGAGTCGAGGAGCATGGAAGGGAAGCAGCGGTTGGGAAGGGAGTAAGACAGAGTTGTAGCCTCTCCCCGATGTTATTCAATATGTATATTGAGCAAGCAGTAAAGGAAACAAAAGAAAAATTCGGTGTAGTTATTTAAGTCCATGGAGAAGAAATAAAAACTTTGAGGTTCGCCGATGACATTGTAATTCTGTCAGAGACAGCAAAGGACTTGGAAGAGCAGTTGAACGGAATGGACAGTGTCTTGAAAGGAGGATATAAGATGAACATCAACAAAAGCAAAACGACGATAATGGAATGTAGTCGAATTAAGTTGGGTGATGCTGAGGGAATTAAATTAGTAAATGAGGCACTTAAAATAGTAAAGGAGTTTTGCTGTTTGGGAGCAAGATAACTGATGATGGGCGAAGTAGAGAGGATATAAAATGTAGACTGGCAATGGCAAGGAAAGCGTTTCTGAAGAAGAGAAATTTGTTAACATCGAGTATAGATTTAAATGTCAGGAAGTCGTTTCTGAAAGTATTTGTATGAAGTTTAGCCATGTATGGAAGTGAAACATGGACGATAAATAGTTTGGATAAGAAGAGAATAGAAGCTTTCGAAATGTGGTGCTACAGAAGAATGCTGAAGATTAGATGGGTAGATCACATAACTAATGAGGAAGTATTGAATAGAATTGGGGAGAAGAGAAGTTTGTGGCACAACTTGGCAAGAAGAAGGGACCGGTTGGTAGGACATGTTCTGAGGCATCAAGGGATCACAAGTTTAGCATTGGAGGACAGCGTGGAGGGCAAAAATCGTAGAGGGAGGCCAAGAGACGAATACACTAAGCAGATTCAAAAGGATGTAGGTTGCAGTAAGTACTGGGAGATGAAGAAGCTTGCACAGGATAGAGTAGCATGGAGAGCTGCATCAAACCAGTCTCAGGTCTGAAGACAACAACAACAGCAACAACAACAACAACATGGGACTGCATAGCTACAAGACACAAGTAGACCAAGAAGTAGGTCACAGTAACTGTGAGCGAGACATTGGTTTCTCCGGTAGAGTTTTTCACGTTACGACACAAGACTATACTCAGAAAACGTTTATGTCAAATAAAAAATGTTCTCATTCTTCCACATTCTTCTGAAGTGGTAGAGCCGTGGGAGGGATTTAGAGATAAATTTGATTGACTGGAGAAGCTAGCTGTTCCTATAAGTCTCTCAAACAATTTCTTGATGAGATTTTAACTTTATTGTTTACCTTTTCTTTAACAATATAATGCACTGAATAACCTCGCAAATGCCTGATCATGAAGAACGATCCTTGGATACGGTGCACATCGACTGCGGTGCCATACTAAGTAGTACATAGACAGCATCGAGAATGCTTCAAGTGAGCAGGCCGTCAAGCGACGGTAAAATCAGGCGGCCTCCCCTTCGGACCAATGGTATGAACTCGCCCAGCTCTTTTGATAGGAATACATGTCTGCACCAGTGCGGAATTATTCTGCGTGAGGTGCGCGTGGCCGTCAGGCAAAAACTGTATGTTTGCACTCGACAATGCTGTCAATACCATTTTAAGACCGAGAATTTACAGCAAGATCAGCCAAGCATTCAGAGTGTGCAAATCATGTTGAATGATATCAGGAACTGAGTCGACGATCTGGTATGTACGAGTACTGGAAGAGATGGGATGAGATGATAACAGCCAATGAAAAATTCCACTAAAAATGCTGTTGTGCTATGGGTCGACATTGAAAAGGTGGGAATTCATATTTGTCCAATTTACATTCTGTACGTATCACCAATGCTGAGGGATGGGCAGGTTCCGGATCAAGCAGTAGCCTGGCGCCATTGACGAATCGGTGGCTAATCATAGGACGCAGTTAAAATGATGGTGTGAGACGTTCAGTTCAAGCTACCGTTGAGTATCACTATCGAAGAACAGGTATGTTATCTCAATAGTAGTTTTAAGCATCATCAAGACAGTATAATTGTGTAAGGATACACAATTCGCTAAAAAAATGGTAGTGAGTTTCCTGGTGTCATCACTAATTCATTTGAACGCAGTCACTTTTCCAAGCCTGTCATAGCTGTATCCTTACTAGATACGACGTCGGCGTCTAAGTTGTGTGTGACATGTAGGTATACATCGCAGGCGAACTAAAGTATTATTACTAGCCGCTATCCCTGTGTCAGAAGTAAATTGCACATGTAAGAGGCTGATGCAATTTCTTGTGGAACGCCAGTTCTGAGTTTCCTGTCCATACACAGGCTGTCCTGAGCTACAGAAGGGATGAGTGTTCGTAAATGAATATGAATGGAATGGCGTACTTTGTCGAAAATCAACTAATTTGGTGAGATTCGTAAGTCAGTGATACCCCCCAAAAAATACTATCTATATCAATTTGCTTTCAATTCTCGTAGTATATTTAACAGGACAATGAACGTATCAGTATAACCAATCAGAACCCGGTAAATACCTACAGTTTTCGAAGAACCATAAGTGCTTTCATCTCGCGGTCGAGTATTTTCCCTTGTGGAGGTTCAAATGGTTCAAATGGCTCCGAGCACTATGGGACTCAACTGCTGCGGTCATAAGTCCCCTAGAACTTAGAACTACTTAAACCTAACCAACCTAAGGACAACACACACATCCATGCCCGAGGCCGGATTCGAACCTGCGTCCGTAGCGGTCGTGCGGTTCCAGACTGTAGCGCCTTGTGGAGGAAGAGGCGGCTTGGCGGGTACGGCCCCGACCACAGAGCCGCTGACGAAGATATTCTCACTGTAATGCTAGTACTGAGTGAAGCGGTAACTGCAGTTGATTGCAATCAAGGCAGCAGCACAGCTAAGTGTAGGTTGCTAGATGCGGGCTGAAGTAGACACGCTATGTCCGGAAAATTACGATAAACTTAAACTAAGTGGAGGTGCATGGAATGGAAAGGTAATACGGTTTTCACTATATAAATATGCTTAGCAGGACTTTTAAACTTAAAACTTAATATTTAATGCGTAAAAAATTGCTGTTGTCTGTGTTGTAATGAAGAACATATCCATAAAATTGTTAACTGAATCCTTCGTCGTGGAATTTAGTAATAATTATCAAAATGGAAACATAATCTAGGCGTTCCTCGATAGGTTTCTAATTATTTTCAAATAAATTTTTGGTCCCTTACGCCGTCTTTAGATGATAACTGATAGTTGTCCTAGCTGCTCAATGAGAGAGATTCAGACCACCACCCCAGTAAGGGCACGTTAGTGACCTCGGGTATGACAATGGGCGGCAGTGAATGTATGCAAGTGAAACCATAAATCTGTTCAGACATTATCAAGGACTTTCTAGTCATGTCGAAACGAAACATATGTCAGAACGAAAGAAATTACCGTTGGATACGAAGGAAGTAGCGTTTTTGTTCTATTGGTATGATAACTGGTGCCTCGTCGCCCTGTATCTCCTCAGGAGACGGCAGCGTTCAAGATAATCCATCAGGATGTCTTCCAGAAACTTCAATTACGTATGAAAAAATATGAAAAGGACACAGAATCGTACAGGACAACAGTCTAAGAATATTAAAAAGCGGACACAGTGGCTACATCAGAAGAAAGAGCTTGGTGCATTTTACATGAAGAAGAAACTTCGAAACTTGTGTTAGAAGAATGAGTCACTTGTTGAATGCTGACCACAAGAAAATGCGAGAACAAATTTTTTTAATATTACTGAGACCGTTTTAAAAAGAATCCACTTACTTTATACGCTGTTTTGTAACCACAAATAAGACGTGTGCTCCAATACCTCACGCAAGGTGCGAAACAGCGGTAACCTTGGACTGAAAACAGATGACTCTGTTTTCGATTGTGAGAACTGTTACGATCTGATTTGCACGTAATTTAAAAGGGTTATTTCTAGTGACTATCTAGCAAAGATGTGTAGAACCAGAAAGAAATCCACGGGATGAAACCAGTAGAAGGTCAAAAAGTATCTGTACTGGCAAAGGCTTATAGGAAATTGAAACTTAAGGATAAGTGGGTTACGAAGAAGAAAAAGAGAGAAGTTGGAAAAATATTCAATGAAAGGATAGAGGAGGATAGTGGAAACAGGAAACTGCGGTAAAGATTGGTAAAAATCAAAAGACCAGAAAGCGAAGGCATAAAAGCGATAGAAAGAGAAAATGGGATTACAGTCCGGGATGCAGAAGTGAACAGAGGGCAAATGAGAAAATTTCTTGAACACGTTACTGAGTGACAAGGAAATAATATAGAAGGAACAGAAAATAAAGAATTTACCATAACCTGAAGAGGAGCGATCGCCTATTACCTGGTCAGCGACTGAGAATGCTTGAAGCGGATGAAAGGTGGCAAGCCAGTCAGGTCAGATGAACTGAAAGCAGTCATGATCGAGGCAGTTGGCATCCAAGAAGTACAATGGTTACATCGAACACTGAGAGTGATTTGGAATGAAAATAACGTACAAAATGGCTGTGCAAGAATGGACGCAGGACGAAGAGTTCTAATTATAGACGAATCACCTCGTTATCCCGCTGTCTTAAGATACTGGAAAAGAATGACTAAGTATTAGGATCGTTGTTAGAAAATCAGTCCGAAGAGGAACATTGAGTTAGAAGCACCAGAGGAACAACAGACGTCATATTTGCACTAAGCTGTTAACCGAAAAGTATTCAAAAGATGTGTGCAAGACTGTAATGGCATATCGGACTGGTTCAGAACAGAGAGAGAGAGAGAGAGAGAGAGAGAGAGAAAGATCAATGCTTCAGTCTTTGCTGTTGATGCGATTATCTGTGGAGAAGCAGAACAAGAGGTAGAGGGAAGATTAGATGAATGGAATTCCAAGTTTAAAGAGTACCAGCTAACACTATGCAAGAGCAGAACTGTAACCATGATTAAGAGCAGGTCATCTCCTCAGGACAACGTGATGTCAGATGAAGAGAAAATTGAATGTGAGGAACTTTTCAGTTACATTGGGAATAACAATAACAGGGTTTGGAACTGCCAAACTAGAATTACAGAACATTGTAAGAGAGTGATAAAAATTCCTCTGGGCATTATGCCGCAGCATTGCTAACAACTAACAACAATAATAAACTAAGACCGACGTTTTGGCCGAATTACAACGGCCTTCCTCAGGGCACGACTGGTTTTGCATGGGGATAGGTGCTTCTATTTATTACAAACTATCGATGTCTGACGTCACTGTTGTAAAACATTTAACTGGCCCTCTAATACGATTGGCTGGTCATGACGTAAGATAAGATGGGAAGAAACAAGCTATTCGTGGATGTCCATGTCGTCAACGATTGTTAGCTGTCCGCCAATCAGCGTTCGGCTACTGGTCGGCAAGTTTTCCTCCTGGTGTGCGCGGAAGTGGACTGACAGTTGCTCTACAGCTGTTTGTGCAGATAAGTTCGTGTCCCGTGTAGCTTCTGCCCCGCGACCGCTCGCGGCCCGTTGCACTGGGATGGCTGGCAGCCAGGACGCCGGGAGTCTGTAGCCATCTTCTCTCTTGATGTTGTCAGGCTGTTTAATAATTTCGATCGCCTCCCATATTTTGCGTTGTCGCATCCACGGTTTTTTCGCCAGTACTCGGGCCTCCTGGAACCTGATAGGTAGTCCACAGTCAAGGCGGTGTTCCGCTATCGCCGATTTGTTATGTTGTTGTAATCGTAAGCTGGCAGGTCTCCCTGTTTCTCCTATGTAGGCAGCTCCGCATTCACACCGTAGTTCGTAAACACCTGCAGTGTTAAGAATGTTGACTACATCCTTGGTGAAACCTATCATTTCGTGGATCCTGTGATTGATTCGGAAAATCGGTTTGAAACCGCGCCGGTGGAGGACGTTGCCTAGACGTTCAGTGACGTCTTTTACATATGGTAAGTGTACCAGTGAAAGCTTTTCTTCTTTGCCTTCTTCTCGTGTTCTGCTCCCTTTGGTTTTAGCTATCTTCCTTATGATTTTGTTATCATAGCCGTTGGCAGGAAATCTAGCAACACATACGGAAACTGGAGCTGCTAAGGAAGAGGAATGTGAAACTGCAGAATGATTTGGCGTTGCTTAAAAGGTGCCGAGATCGTCATGTCGTCCCGAACTTCATCAGTGTACGGCCTCAAATCGATACGAGAAGAGCAAGAACCATTTACCATCGGGCCAGCCATGCATTATTAAGGAAGAGGATACAACACCACTGAAGTATCATAGACTACAACAACAGGCAACCGTACAGCAAGGATTTACGGCTGTCAATTACGTTATCAGCGAAGGACTGGGACAACATCAACCGAATAAACCACAACCAGGCCTGCACGGAGAAGGACTTGGTCAGCAGTCGACAGAAAAAGAAATTGAGGAGCTAACGGGAAACAAACACCACTCACAGCAAATTCTAGATTCAGCTCGCACCGTGGTTAACATCTCGACACAGACCATCAGTGAGGCAGCGACGTCAGTTCTACGCAAAGTGTTAACTTCGCAGATACGCCCACAAAGATTCCCATAGAAGAGGTAATTCAATCTGTGGAGGCGTCACTCCACCAAGTACCACGTGTAGAAGCAGAAAAGATAAGGCAGGGAACTGCGAGAATTTTACAAACAGTAAAACCACCCAGAGCCAATATCACACGTGAAGAAAGACTGGCCATAAAGGAGCTCATGAATAACAAGGATATTGTGGTCGTACATGTGAACAAAGGAAACGCTACGGTTCTGATGGACACTTCTGAATATGAAAAGAAGATGGACGAACTGCTAAGCGATCCCATTTACAGAGTGCTAAGGAGTGACCCGACGGCGAGGATAGGCAGAAATACGAAGGCCCTCGTAAAAGACTCGAGAATTGATCCTGACACAGGCAAGAGACTAACCACCAAGGTGCCTGTTCCTCCTAGAATCTACGGAGTACATACGCTCCACAAGGAGGGTTATCCGCTGAGGCCCATAGTGAACGGAATAGTTTCACCTACGTATTATGTTGCGAAACATCTGGCACATAAGTTACGCCGTCTTGTGGGACAAACAGACTCCTACGTGAAAGACTCTTGCCACTTCATACAACTGATTAGGGAACAGCGAATAAAGCCATCAGACATTATGGTCAGTTTTGACATCAACTCTCTCTTCACTAACGTTCCTAATGAGGATACTGCACATTCTACCGGATCGGATCCCACCAGATATCTGCGATCTGGTGCGCTTATGCCTGTCATCTACGTGGCAATGGGTTCGCCGCTCTCCCCCGTAGCTGCGGACATCCTCATGGATGCCTTTGAGCAAACGGCTCTAGCTTCTGCTCCGTTACGTCCCAGCTGTTGGCTACGATATGTGGACGACACGTTCGTTATCTGGCCTCACGGTGGAACGGAATTGGGAAACTTCCTCCAGCACTTAAATTGCATGCACAAAAATATGAAGTTCACACATGAGACCGAAAACAATGGTTCCTTGTCATTTCGGGATGTGGAAGTGTACAGAGCTTCCGACACACTGGGACACAAAGTGTATCGGAAACCAACGCACACTAATCGGTACCTGCACGCGGAAAGACACCATCACCCAGCTCAAAAGTATTCTGTCCTGCATACGTTAACCGCCCGAGCCTACCGGATAAGCGATGAAAATAACATCAAAGAAAAATTAAAGGAGCTACAACAAACGTTTAGTGCCAATGGCTATGATGACAAAATCATAAGGAAGATAGCTAAAACCAAAGGGAGCAGAACACGAGAGGAAGGCAAAGAAGAGAAGCTTCCACTGGTACACTTACCATATGTAACAGGCGTCAGTGAACAGCTAAGCAACGTCCTCCGACGACGGGATTTCAAACCAATTTTTCGAAGCAGTCACAGGACCCACGAAATGATACGTTTCCACCAAGGATGTAGTCAACATTCTTAACATTGCAGGTGTTTACGAACTACGGTGTGAGTGCGGAGCTGCCTACATAAGAGAAACAGGGAGACCTGTCAGCTTACGGGTAGCAGAACACGAACGCTATGTACGATTACAACAACATAACAAATCGGCGTTAGGGGAACACCACCGTGACTGTGGACAACCTATCAGGTTCCAGGAGGCCCGAGTACTGGAGAAAAAACCGTGGATGCGAGAACGCAAAATACGGGAGGCGATCGAAATTATTAAACAGCCTGACAACATCAACAGAGAAGATGGCTACAAACTCCCGGCGTCCTGGCTGCCGGCCATACCAGTCCAACGGGCCGCGAGCCGTCGCGGGGCAGAAGCTACACGGGACACGAACTTATCTACACAAACAGCTGTAGAGCAACTGTCAGTCCACTTCCGCGCACACCAGAAGCGGAACACTGTTTGGCGGACAGCTACCAATCGTTGACGACATGGATATCCACGAATAGCTTGTTTCTTTCCATCTTCCCTTACGTCATGACTAGCCAATCATATTAGAGGGCCAATTAAAAGCTTCACAACAGTGACGTCAGACATCGATAGTCTGTAATAAATAGAAGCCCCTATCCCCATGCAAAACCAATCGTGCCCTGAGTAAGGCCGTTGTAATTCGGTCGAAACGTCGGTTTGAGTTTACTATTGTAGTTAGTTTTGAGCAAAGACGTGGCATAATATCCAGAAGTATTTTAATCACTATGACACCGACCGCGGAAGCCTACGTTCTTATATCAGTGTAAGAAAGGGATATAATCTTTCTCATCAAGCGCAGAAACTCGTCTGGGACAAGCGAGTTCCTGTGAGAACCAAACAGATCATTTTTAAAACTTATCTCCTGGCTATAACGACATACAGTTTGGAGTGGTGCGTAATTAACAAGGTAGATTTCTGCAATTTACAATAATGCAAAATGAAGTTTCTATTATTAGCCTTGCAGAAGACTAGGAGAGGCAGAATTAGGAATGAAGACACCACAGGAGAAATGTAAGTGGATCTGTCAATGACAGAGACAATTTAATACTGCACTGATCAAGAGGTTTGGACATGTGAGAAGGATGAAGGGTAACTGCCTGCCAAATTAATACTTAGACGGAAATGTGCAGGGGAAAAGACCAATAGGACAACCCAGAAAGAGATGGCTAGGTCAGATTAAGGAAGATCTGAAGACTAGAGGTGAAGACTGAGAAACTATGTCAATAGAAGAAGTGTATCGGGATAAACCAAAATGAATCCAAATTGTTCATAAACACCCTACCCACCTCTCTGAGAGGATACGAAGATGATGACAACTGGAATGAGTAATAAATTACGTAGTAACAGCGTTGCCTCGTCGCAGTGGTAGCACCAGGTCCCGTCAGATCATCAAAGTTACGTACTGTTTGGCTTGGCTGGCACTTGAGTTGGTGACCGTTCAAGTCTGCCGAGCGTTGTTGGCAAGCAGGGTGCACTCAGTTCTTGTGAGGCCAATTGAGGAGATACTTGATGGAGAAGTAGTGGCTCTGGTCACGAAAGCAGACAACGGCCGGGATAGCGATGTGCTCACCACATGTCCTTCCACATCCGCGTTCAAAGGAGCCAATTGGAGTAATCGGTGAATCGCTCGACTTGTGAACAGGGGCGATGCACTATTCGATGATGTAGGAATGGATGGGTGAACAATGGCCGAACACAGCGTCTAAAGGAACCGATCGACCTGTGATCAAGTTGTCGTCAGAGAGGCACACAGAACCACGGACTAATACTTATCACTGAAACGATGTGTAATTGGTGCATCAGTCACCACAAGAACCATTAGTCTGCGGTGCACAGAAAGGGGATGAGCTACGGCGGTCGTTGCACCCAACAAGCAGTGGTATCGGGCACATACGGTCTGGAATCTCATTGATTGGAGTACAACTGTCTTCACTGAAGAGTCTCGCTTAGAACTGAGCTCCAATGATTAGCGAAGACATATCTAGAGATGCCATGGACAGCCATGGGATACCAACATAATTGTCGCCCGCCATACGGGCAGACACCCTGGAGTGATGGTCTGGATTGCCATTTCATTTCATAACAGGACCCCTATAGTTGTAATCCACAGCACTCTTACAGACCAGCGGTTCGTCGACGAGATTCTAACCCCGTTTCATTGTTCTTCACTGTAAACCATCCCAGGCTTACATTTCAGCAGGATAATGCCCACATTTCCTCTGACAACGAGAGTTTCTACAGCTTGTCTTCGTTCTTGCAAAAGACTAACTTGGTCAGCTAAGTCACCAAATCTCTCCCAATTGAGAACGTTCGGAGTGTTATTGGCAGGCCGCTCCAACTGCCTCGAGATTTGAACGTTATAACGTGCCAGTTGCACAGAATGCGGCACAATATCCTTCAGGAGGACATCCGAAAACTCTGTCAATCAATGCCAAGCGCATAATTGCTTGCCGCGGGTGCGTGTGTTTGTCCTTAGGATAATTTAGGTTAAGTAGTGTGTAAGCTTGGGGACTGATGACCTTAGCAGTTACGTCCCATAAGATTTCACACACATTTGAACATTTGAACATAATTGCTTACATAAGGGCCAGAGGTGGACCAACGCTATTAGCTTGCTAGCTCAATTTGTGAAGCTCTTTCTCTTGAATAAATCATCCAATTTTTTTGAAATTGTAGTCATTTGTTTGCCGTCTGCACATCTACATCACATCTACTGATTTCCGTCCGTTTCAGATGAACATTTTAATATGTTACTGTGTAGCCATCTCCAGTACAGTACTATCCTAATAAAATTGCACATGGTATCGTACTGACATCAGTGACGTCAGTGTGGTACCAAGTGCAATTTTTCTCTTCTGGCTTTTGTGTAGCTTACCTATCCCGGTAACAGCACAAATCACGAACAACAGAAATGTAATGTGGTGGCTATTCTAACAGTCACAGAGAACTGAAGCTCTAATAATTTACATTCCAGACGATAATCTGCACAGGTACGAATTTTCATCGATATTCGACCATGTTCTACCGGTTCTATACTTTTCGGCTGGCTGTGTATTAAGGAAATAGCCGGATTTGCATGTGGCAACGTGGTACCGAAACGCTTAGTTCTGATCAGTTCTGAAAACAATAATATGTGAGATAAGAGACTGTGGTTTTTAATTAATTGTGTTTCACATACGATATGTTTAAGCATGCAGTGTAGGGCAAGCAATGGCACATTTGACTACGTATCGTTGAGTCGTGAAATAACAGGAGTTTCTGATATGTAATTTCCTTTGCTGTTTTGTACATGTTTACTAGCAACATATAATTTTATTTGCTATTCATTGACTTACTTATCTGTTATTGGCTTTCCTTGTAGCTATCACGTTGTTTTTACTGCGGGTTATATTTACAGTGTATCAATGATTAGTATCGGTACATTTCAGTTTGTTGGGTTCGAATATGTAAATTATATCTACATAAGTTGTGTAACTACATGATAACCGAAGTACTAATAACTACGAAAGAAAGAATGGAAGTAGTAAAAATTTTATAACGGCGTTCACATATCGTTGTTGGTCTAGTGGCATGGCTGTGATAAAACGTCTAGGCATTCGCAACGGCAGGCAACAATACGTACCCTCTTGTTCAATAAAATTTTTCTGGATTTGTGATCTCATTGTCAGTATACATAAAAGTGCCGTCGTTTCGGTCCCTGTTGCAAGCGACCTTCTTCAGGGTATTTTTGTTTAACCATAAGTTGTGTAACTACATGATAACCGAAGTACTAATAACTACGAAAGAAAGAATGGAAGTAGTAAAAATTTTATAACGGCGTTCACATATCGTTGTTGGTCTAGTGGCATGGCTGTGATAAAACGTCTAGGCATTCGCAACGGCAGGCAACAATACGTACCCTCTTGTTCAATAAAATTTTTCTGGATTTGTGATCTCATTGTCAGTATACATAAAAGTGCCGTCGTTTCGGTCCCTGTTGCAAGCGACCTTCTTCAGGGTATTTTTGTTTAACCCCTGACACCGTGAAGAAGGTCGCTGGCAACAGGGACCGAAACGTCGGTACTTTCATATACATTGACAATGCGGTCACAAACCCAGAAAAATTTTATTGAATGTGATAATGGCCACGGAAGCCAACGTTTGTAACAACGTACCTTGTTTGAGAACTGTTGCACTCAGTGCTTATGGACATGTGATATACATCGTACAGCACAGTACTAGGACGCGATGGAAGGAGCAGTGGTGTTCTCCGTATTCCGTTTTTTTTTATGTTTGCGGAAAGACAATGCGTGTCATCATCTATCCCTTCCTCATGTTGTACACCATTTAGCGAAACAAGAAAGGACAGGAGCAGTAAGGTAGCGGTGCGATAAACAGGAAGGCTTACCAGGAACAGGAAAAGAACTTCGGTGTGAAGCTGCCTGATCTTATGAAGTGTCCCAGATAACAGAGTCTGCACCTGCTGCCAAGCGTCACAGTCTTTTCTGTGACTGTGCACACTCTCTCATTGTGGACCTCTCTGTGATAAATCACTGCACTTTAATCTCATTCCATCCCTCCCACTCCCCTGCGCACAGGGACGCACACATACACAATTTTAAATTTTGACGAGGCAAGTAGTCAACATTTCCCCAGAAATAAACAGACATAGTTTCAATCCCCAGGCTGCGGCCAAGGATTTCGGGAGATTTCCTTTGATTATCAGGAGAACCGCAAATCTTCTCCCAAACTCTCCCTGCTGGAAACCTCTCCGGCCTACAGCCAATTCGTAGCTCGTATGGTACTGACTGGACTGAACCGTGACTCTGTAATGGAACGGATCTCAAGCAGCACGTTCTACGTCTTGGAGTAGACACGGAAACGATAAAGAATTAAAATCTAATCCCTCTTAATCCAGTTTCAAGTAATTATTTGCAAGATAAACTGAAAGACTTGCATTATGTTTCGAGACTATGCGTAATGTACAAGGTTATTCAGCTAAGCTCTTCATCTCAAATATTTCCGGAACCATATAGGATGTCGTAATTCTGTTTCATCCAGATGAATTATACTTAGACACATTTGACCTTTTGATCTGCCCTCTGGATGAATTTAAGGTTTTTCAATTGTTGTGGTTATGGAGAATAAGGATTTGAATATAAAAATGTCCTACCACATGCTGTTGTCCAAAAGTAGGCGTTTTATTATTTATGAAAATAAGTAATACATTGAAACCTCGGAAAGGATAAGTCTAAGAGGACATTTTTGGTAGTTTTCTTCTGTATTCATGTTTTGTAGTGTCTCTAATTGAGGGCCAACAACAACCTGTCAACATGTTGCAGGTCCACCGCTTTTTCGTTACTACAACACCTTGGTGAAAATGTTCCCCATGTTCATCACTTGTATCTCCCAAGTTCTGAAGGAAAAAATCAAGACGGTAGTCAAACAATATAACTTTGTTGACACACGACACTTCATACGTCCTAAACATCTAATCAACTTATTTACATCATCTTCATAGTCATCAGATTTTTGATTTCCAAGCAAGTGCTCACATACTGACTTGAAGGCATTCCATGAAACTTTTTCAGTCTCCTTAATGAGTTTATGAAATCTGTATCTTGCATAAGCTGTCGTATTAGGGGACCAATAAGTACTCTTTAAACTTTGCACCGCTGATACTGGGAAAATTAACCTCATTTTAATATGTAGGGGACAGAGGTTTGGCCAACGGCCTTGCCGCAGTGATAAGACCGCTTCCCGTCGAATCACCTAAATTAAGCGCTGTCGGGCTGGACCAGCACTTGGATGGGGGACCATTCGGTCGGCCGAGCGCTGTTGGCAAGTGGGGTGCACTCAGCCCTTGTGAGGCAAACTGAGGAGCTACTTGATAGAGAAGTATCGGCTCCAGTCTCGTAAACTGACATACGGCCTGGAGAGCGGTGTGCTGACCACATGCCCCTCCACATCCGCTTCCAGTGACGCCTGTGAGCTGAAGATGACATGGCGGCCGATTGGTAACGTTGGGCCTTCCAAGACCTATTCAGACGGAGTTTAGTTTTTAGTTTAAGAGACAGAGGTATACATCTTCAGGGTTTACTAACGGCTCACACCACTTATACATTTTGCCTCCAATGTAGGCGTTTCTTTTAGGCCACTCTTTACGTATGTAATGTTCTTTCTTGTTGGGACTGTTCCATTCGTACAGAAAGCAGAAGCACTTCGTGCAACCTGGTTTCGTACCAGTTAATAACTCTATTACTTTCAGATCCGCACTTTGTTTACAGTTGCTAAGTAATTGAGCGCATCTCACACAATTTCGTAAGCCTCTTTCTTTTTAACCTAGTATCCTACTGGACCTGAGGAAAAAAATACGATTATGAAGGAGGTTTGACTTTCAACTTGATTCAGAGGAATCAATAAACAGTCTTCATTCTTCAGGCTTGTGAACATGACGCATTGCACCAAACAAGTTATTGATGTCACTGCATCACGTACACTTGTAGAAAAAACGTAAACGCGTCCAGACTCACTATGGAGCCTCCTAGAAGAAGTCACTTTAACACCCTGAGCGTGCAATGTCCATCACTTAAATCTCGAAGTAAGTAACTCAGATCCTGCCTGTGACTGATTGAAACACCGACAGAGGTCGTTAAGCTCTCCCTGTGTTACGCGATGAGGTGATGTAGCAAGAGACGCTGTGCTGGTTGCTGCTGCGGTTTCTTCTTGCTGCTGTCGGATAGCATCTCTATAGGGTGTTCAGCAGTGGTTGTCACTTGGTGGCATAGGAGGTGAAGAAGCGTCATGAGGAACTGGCCGCGTGCCTGTAGGCAAATTTGGATACTGAATAGCACGTTTAGATTTTGCGGAATACCTTTCCACTTTAGATTGCAAGCAAAACTACCAGTCAATGGCATGGTCCTTAAGTTTGCGCCACACCATTGGTACCATAAATGGCACTGATGTTCGAGAACCACTTTACGCAAGATACCTGCACATATGTCACAATAAAGATGGGGAGCAAATGGCTAAATGGCTCTGCAGCCAAAATACAACTCGTACTGTTTCTTAATAATAGGAGTAAAACTATGCCTCTGGAGTTTCATTGTATATTTCCTACATATGTAACAAAGATGGAGTTGTTATTTATACGTGCTCTCGACATTTTGCACCGACGTTTCTGACAGATCACCCTGGTATATCACAAACTACACGTGAACTCTGCACAGAATATAGTAATCACTGTCATTACAATGCAGAACAAATACTCTTTCTTCGAAACCGCATGAAAACTCTCCAGGTGGAAGCACAAGGCTGATAGCTAAGACCAGATGGACACTTAAAGATCTGTTTACACATACAGAAGAAAGTTTCCCTGTTGTATGTGAACTGACCTCATTTCAATGAAATTATACATTTCCGTAACAGAGAAAAAATTTATATCAGCAGGAGACGACTCGTGACAGTGAAATACTTAAATCAAATCTGAATTCTGCTTACGAAAAATGTCCGTAATCACTTGTTCTCATGCAGATGGTAAAAGGGGTGTTGTGCAGAAAGTCTTCACTAAATGATATATAGTCTCTATTCGTAACCATATTATTTACAGAGATGTAGTTATCAGCTTCGGTTTTTCATATAGATGCACAGTAATTTCGTCTGGTAGCAATGTAGTTCCAAAAGTGCCATATTCAACGGCGTTTCTCTCTTCAAACTATATTTAGTAGTCTCTGGCAAATTTCAATATTTAGAACTGGGATTTAATTGTTTTGAACTTTTCCTACACGTTAGTCCGTGATTTGTTACCTAAACAAGGAAATAGCTGAGTTAGGATAAGAAGTAAACTATGTTGCATCGCTGCGATACCGGTGTAAAAGATACACAGAGGAATAGTAGCTTTCGTTCTGTGTGTTTAGCTAACGTGCTTTGAGTACTGGTTAATTTGAAAATATAACTGTCTTTCACAAACCAAGAGAAACTAGACTTGTATTCCTTTGTGGTTATGCAGAAGGAACGCCGAAGAGATCAGCTGAATTGTATTGGAGAAAGATATCTCACACTCGGTGTCCAACAAATATGACAATTCATCGAATATGAAGAAGATTCGTATTGGAAGGGCAATTCATACTACGGAGTGGGTAAGGAGCAAGGCTGTAAAGAGAGGAGCTAGCTATCAAAATAGGTGCTCCGGCAGCTGTTGCTCATAATTCACACGTTAGTCCCAATGAGACTGCGAGTGTCTCTGCAATAAGTGAGCGTTGATTACTTTTTGCGTGCAGATAGCTTCAATCTGCAGCATCTATCACTTCACCTTTAGATAAGCTAGCAGCAGAAGACCCATGGAATTTGGTCAGTCGGTTCTAGTGCTACATCCGCGCAACAGGTGTTTCTTCAAAAAATATTCTTTAGAGTTTAAGCTCCTCTTAAGTAATGGATAGCTGAGTGTAAGAAATACACGTGTCGGGCCGCTTGAGAAGTCGCACTTGCTAACGCAGATTGAACATCACAGGCAGTAGAGTGTGAACGTCTGGTGCGGTATTATTTGATGATTACATTACTGATCATTACCTTTTTGGAGAAACCTTAGTGGGTAAGAGATATACACCGTTTCTTACTGAAGCGCCACCGGTTCTTCTAAATGAACTACCACCTGGAATATGTGGATGTATGTGGTACCAATACGTTGGGTGCTCAGTTCACTACTTGCTAGTGGCTAGGACAGGACGTGAAGGCGTTGGTCTGCACGTTCGCCTTATTTGACGCCAATGGACTTTAATCTCTGGCGTTAACTCAAATAGGAAGCCTACGCAGAAATTCCAAAAACAAAAAAAGTGTGTGAATTCCTATGGGACCAAACTACTGAGGTCATCGGTCCCTAGACTTACACTACTTAAACTAACGTACGCTAAGAACAACACACACACACACACCCATGCCCGAGGGAGGACTCCAACCTCCGGCGGGAGAGACCGCGCAGTCAGTGACATGTCGCCTCTAACCATCCAGCCACTCTGCGCGGCGTTCCGAAATCCCAACACGGCTTAAAACATCACCATTGTTGTAACATGTTCACTAATAACGAAGTGCATCAAGCAGCTTTCGCACCAGCGACTGTAAACGTGTATTGCGGTCGACAGTTGGCATTTCGAACACTTGATGACATATATAGAAGTTTAACGAATCGTTTGTGAGGACATTATTTTATGATTTCGTTTTTGTTGCTGTTACTGATGTTATTTTGCAATGTAAGTGTATCATGGCATTAAATTCCTTGTCCGAAGTCATTACTTAACAGTCTCTATACTTCAATTACTGTTTTACAAACTCTGAGTGTACAAGCCTAGCTGGCTCGTGGTTTGGCCTGACAGCAGGGGGGAACACAGCGCAGCGATGAGGTGGATAATCGTAAGCGTTGCCAGCCTTGAGCAAAGTGGCAGGTGGCCACTGGTAAAGAGTAGGATTTTCCGAACGAGATTTGGTGCTTGTGGCAGTTCCGAATGCCTGGTCGAGTGTCGGCAGCGTCGCTTTGCAGCTCATGGACATTACTCGCAAACGTTACGTGGAAAAGTACTAAATTGGAAACCAATCAACCTACGTAATAAATGACTATGTTAAAATGCGCTTGTAGCTGTTACGAGTTGTGTGCTGCATCGCAGACTGTCCCCCACTTCTTGACACTGATTTTTGTAAACAATATTCACAAAAGACTTTAAATAGCTCTATTTTAAAGTAATTCTATCATACTCACAAACAATTTGTAAGCTGGAACTTAACCGTAATGTGGACACATATTAACATAGTTTATCTCGAACTTATCTGAAGTGAGAGTAACAATGATTCATACTACTCAAATTGAGCAGAACTTGATGTACAGCGCTCCACCGTCACCCGTACCATGATGCCTACATGTTTGAACCTATACTTTGCCTTTGTTCCAAATCTATCTACGGCCGGCCGAAGTGGCCGTGCGGTTAAAGGCGCTGCAGTCTGGAACCGCAAGACCGCTACGGTCGCAGGTTCGAATCCTGCCTCGGGCATGGATGTTTGTGATGGCCTTAGGTTAGTTAGGTTTAACAAGTTCTAAGTTCTAGGGGACTAATGACCTCAGCAGTTGAGTCCCATAGTGCTCAGAGCCATTTGAACCATTTGAACCAAATCTATTTACGCTTAGATTCGTAAGATTTTTCTGCGCCAAATTAACTAGTAGGCAGTTCGATTGCCACAGGCCAACAATTAATTCGGTCGTTGTTCAAATTTGGTGTCTACTACATGAAAACGAAGCGCACGATCTAAGCAAATAGGAAATTGCGCGTTATTTTAATACGACACACTAGTGTATGTGTAAGTATTTCCTTGTGGTAAAAGTTGTACATGATGGTATCGTATTGTATTTTATTGACACTGACGCTAATACGTCGGGTGGGTTAGCGTTGGTAAGTGACCATCTTGGGAGGTCGCTCGTTTAACGGTCTTTATTTGTATGAAGAACAGTGTACTCCCATGACATAAATTTCTACCATAATTTCGTAACAAGTAATGAACATGGCCAGCGTGGTCCGGTTTACGCGGTGTCGAATAGGTGCCACTTCTGCGCCTCGTGGTCCTTTCGCTCGTAGCCTTTTCCGTCTTCAGCCTATTGTGGGTAGTGAGCTAGTTCACGTGGGTAGTGGTTGCTAGGTCTGGCTAGTTACCGGCAGAAGATGAAATTACCTTCTCGACACAACCATCTGTGCCATTTCAATAATTTGAAACTGAGAATCGTAGTATTTGAGCAGTACCTGTGGGATGAGACGATTTCACGCTGCTTTCCAATGACGTATGCTCTGTGGACTGAAGAACTTTAACGTAAATAGAGTGTTAGTTTATTTCATGAAGAATTTTAGTGGACAGTGAAACAGCATCATTGATGATAAACTTGGCGCTTGAACTTTGATTTGCTTTAAAAGCGGCTGATTTTACTGCAGGATCTGCCAAGTACTATTCGTTATACTTTCATCCAATTTTAACAACACTTGGCTACGACTTTAATTACGTAACTATTGATGGAAACAGAAACGAAATTAATAATTTTATGTAAGGCCACCATGTTTGTTCATGCTTGTAATGAAAAATATAACGTCTAGTAATCAGCTCATCTTCACAACTCGTTGACTACTTCGTGTAGTATTTTGTTTCCACCGCTTCATTCACTAGCTGACAGCCTCTTTGGCAGTGCCTGATTGTGGGTTCCCCATTGGGCTGGCGTTCCGTATCGTCTAATATCCAGATTTGTGGGGTGCTCAGATGTCGCAGATGCCACAGTGGCACGATGTTGGACTGCGTGGCAACGTGAGGGCCGGTATACTCGTCGGCAACCTTCTGGTTGACCACATCTGTTAATCACATGAGAGGATCGCCGTATTGTGCACCAAGCACATCTTAACCACTTCCCTTCTACAGATAGCATCCGAAAACAGGTAATGGACTCCCTGCAACTATGTGACTGCATATCACTGTTCAGAGACTAGAAGCAGCCGGATTAGGGAACCGTCGTCCCTTACGTAGGCTGTCATTAACACCACAGGAAAAATAGCTGTATTTAAAGTAGTGTCGTATCGGGAAAGCATGGACAGGTTATGAATGGCGTCGCACCGCGAGGAATCGCCGTTCTGCAGTACCCCGGATGACAATCGTCGGCTAGAGGTCTATTATTAAAACGGTGAAAAAATCGAGTCCCAGGCGGAGCTACGTTCATACAATGCCGCATGAGGAACCTGTTGGGGCACCAAGGAAAACTGACGTCTGGACGACCCAGGGTAACCAACCAGTATATTTCCACTGCGGACGACCGGGACATGTGGTGCGCTACTGTCGAGAAAGGTGGTGGATATTTTCTATGTTGCTATGACAGTAGCGCCCGGCAGCACAGTCATTGCCCATAGTGCACGCACGGGAGGCCTATCCCCGGCTCCCAGCAGGGGGCACCAGGAGCGCCGCTTTCCTCCAGGTGTCTTACCGCGCACGCGTATTGCTTGCTCCCGGCATTAATAAATTTCGACGCTGTCGCACGACTACCATCTTTCGTCCGTAACCAGCCCTACATCAACTTAGACAAATTCCGTCTGCCCAGTCCATCCTATCCGTAAGGTTCCTGTCCTCTCACATCTTTTAGGCCCTGCAGGCACAGCACACCAGTGCTTATCCTGCACCCACACGTGCCTTAAGCCCGTCTCACACGGAGCAAGGTTCCCGCAAGTTTGCGAGATGGCGTGCATGCTCGCCGGCTTGCAGGGAAGGGAGCCGGCTATCTTCCATGTCGAAGCTCTCCCACGGTGCAAGATCGGCAGCTAGTTGTGTTGTGATTGGCTGCATGTTGTATCGAACGAAGATGGCTGCTTCAGGTACAGATGTTCAGAGTAAACTGCCATTATTAGCTGTTTTGGTGCTAAACGATGCAGAAATGCATGCTAATGAGAGAAGAAGAAAGAAAGAATTGACGAAAAACTGTATTAAGAGGAGAAACGCTGGAAAAGGTGTGCTCTCCATGCTTCATAAAGAGTTGAGATTAGTTCGCATAACACCTACTTTTGTTTGAAAAGTATCACCATTTCATTGCTGTTTGACTTTATAAATATACCAATAATGACTGTTATGTACGACTTTGTTTTATAGGATAGAAGATCGTACATCCTTTGCAAATTTTATACGTATGGATATGGTCGAAGAAGACACACGTCACTTGCAACTCTTCCGAGTGCTTCTGCATGCAAGTGTTTATTACAGTAGTTTGCGCTTTTCATGACGTACAGACACTGTTCTTCCCTATAAGTACATATCAATGCTTTAATCGCTTCCTTGGACCAATGCGGTGCCATTATTTAATAATTATACGAACTTCCTACCGCACCTCACAACAGCAGAAAAGCGACTATCAACAAAGGCTTCCCACCCAAGCTTTCCGCGACTGACGTCACAAACGAAACGTCTCATGATTGGCCAACGCAGGTGGCACGCAGGGAACCTTACAAGAAAAATAGCACCGGACCTATCCTGGAAATCTTACAAGGTTCCCAGCAAGGTAGCCCGCTAGCAGACGACGGAGCCCGCAAGGCAGCCGTCGCGCGAGTCAGCAAGGAAACTTACAGGGAATCTTGCTCCGTGTGAGACGGGCTTTAGGTCGGCACTTCAGTCATCCAGGCAGACAGCGATTACCATCAGTCCCGCCTTGCAACAGTGGCAGCAGCAGCTACCATCACCTGATGATGTCGAGCACCTGCATCGACGAAATATGGTGTGAGACACACAATACGATCATGCGGCGAACACTAGAAGTGTATTTGGAACTGATCCGTCGGGAAAGCATGAAAAGTCACAACTATTAAACGGTTCTCATAAAATGGACTCTATCTACATTCCGAGAAAATATGCTTTATTCTGAACAGGAAATAGCTTCAGCAACAATAGGTTCAAATGGCTCTGAGCACTATGGGACTCAACTGCTGAGGTCATTAGTCCCCTAGAACTTAGAACTAGTTAAACCTAACTAACCTAAGGACATCACAAACATCCATGCCCGAGGCAGGATTCGAACCTGCGACCGTAGCGGTCTTGCGGTTCCAGACTGCAGCGCCTTTAACCGCACGGCCACTTCGGCCGGCCAGCAACAATAGGTGTAGCACATAAAAAGTAATCAGTGAAAGTGTTAGAACGCTCAAAATTTTTGGATATACATGATGATGAAAACTTCAACAGGAAGAATCATACTACCAGTTTGCTCTTAAACAACTAATAATAAGTTCAGCGACTCTTTCTCTTTGTAGTCTAGCGTGTCGACCGCATTTGATCAAAAAATACGCAAGAGCGGGAGTGAGTTGCAACAGAGCCAGCCGCAGGTGGGCGAGAGTGTCGTGTGTTACAAAGAAAAAACACGGCCAACTGGCGTTGCGAAGGGAGCGAGTAGGTTGCGTTATAGCAGACAGCCAATGCTACAGTATGCTAGCAGAACGACGGAAGCGTTTCCTCACCTGCCACTACGTAAGTGTTTAGAGTACGTGCCTTAAGCCCTAAACAAACATAGCGCGTAAGTACTCTGCCATTCATGTACTAAATCATTCTGATCTCAGTATCACAGCCTACACCATGAGCCAATGACACCTGGAGCGACATCCCGGAATGCAGTATGAGGTGCCCTGTTTGACCACTGGACAGGGCAGCTTGCTTTGAGACATGAGGGAGCCGTCCACCTGCTGGCGGAAGTTAAAGGCGATCATCAACTGGACCACTTCGCAGTCATCAAGGCCGCAGCCTCATTCGTCACTGACAGCAGCATTCGAGTGACGCCGTGCCTGGCCCCGCTCTTGCGCTGTCAGCAATGCCGGACGTCTATTGCTTCGCATAAGAGGCAACTGGATGCCTCCACCAAGCTGTTCCTGATGTACCATGGCCGAGAGCCGTAATAAATAAATGAACTGAAGAAATCTACTGACGTCTCATTTCACTCTCCACAGGTGACGACCCAAGGGTCATTCATCACTGGCGTCAGAACATTGACATTACCTTCTTAGAGCAAAATCTGAACCTACTGCCTACGGTACAGTGAGTAAAAAAAAATTGTATTTCGGTCACGGCGAAGTTTGGCAGTTGCGCATATCGCAAAGTAGATTTTATTGCAAGAAGAGAGCCAGTGAGTTTGTCTAGTTTCAGGTTTAATGGAAGCCACTATTGGTTAGTACCTGTTAAATGTGCACAGTGTAACTTTGAGGGTTACTCAACGCTATGTACGTGATCAGTTCCAGTAGCCGCGCGGGGTAGCCGCTCGGTCTAGGGCGCCTTGTCACGGTCCGCGCTGCTGCCCCCGTCGGAAGTTTAAGTCCTCCATCGGGCCCGGGTCTGTGTTTTGTCCTTAGCGTAAGTTAGTTTAAGTTAGCTTATGTAGTGCGGAAGCTTAGGGACCGATGAACTCAGCAGTTTGGTCCCATAAGACCTTACCACAAATTTCCAATTTCCAGTTCAAAAATGGATCTGAGCAATATGGGACTTAACTGCTGTGGTCATCAGTCCCCTAGAACTTAGAATATACTTAAACCTAACTAAGGACATCACACACATCCATGCCCGAGGCAGGATTCGAATCTGCGACCGTAGCGGCCACTTCGGCCGCATTTACAGTTCCAGTAAAGTGTTATACATGTAATCATTGGGAATATATGGCTAGGCAATTCCAGAAATCGAGATAGCTCATGATGAGGAGTAAGAATTCAGTTAATGTACATTCTTTTCTTGTCTTATGAACTTTATTCCCCGAAATGTGTGTTGTCAAGGACAAAGTTTCGGCGACCAGACGAGCAAGGTGTGTCAAAACTGGAAGCAGTACGCATATTGCTAGAAAAAGTAGCACAATTAACAGAGAATAATGCAGAACTGCGTGGGTTGGTAGAACCGCGATAGTCACAACGGGGTGCAGATTTGTCAGTCGCGAGTTTAATTGCTCCATTTTCGCGCAAGGCAACTGAGAATGTGCAAGATTTTGTAGGAGGCCGTGGAACTCTCTCTCAGATGGAAGGTTGGTCTGATAAGGAGTTATTTAGTGTTGCAAAATTGAGACCAACAGGATAAGAGTAAACTATTGTGGGGTACACAGAAGCTCTTAAGAGAGCCACAACATTCGAAGAAATTAAAGAATGACTAATTCAGAGATTATTTTTTTTGTCATCAGTCTACTGACTGGTTTGATGCGGCCCGCCACGAATTCCTTTCCTGTGCTAACCTCTTCATCTCAGAGTAGCACTTGCAACTTACGTCCTCAATTATTTGTTTGACGTATTCCAATCTCTGTCTTCCTCTACAGTTTTTGCCCTCTACAGCTCCCTCTAGCACCATGGAAGTCATTCCCTCATGTCTTAGCAGATGTCCTATCATCCTGTCCCTTCTCCTTACCAGTGTTTTCCACATATTCCTTTCCTCTCCGATTCTGCGTAGAACCTCCTCATTCCTTACCTTATCAGTCCACCTAAGTTTCAACATTCGTCTATAGCACCACATCTCAAATGCTTCGATTCTCTTCTGTTCCGGTTTTCCCACAGTCCATTTTTCACTACCATACAATGCTGTACTCCAGACGTATATCCTCAGAAATTTCTTCCTCAAATTAAGGCCGGTATTTGATATTAGTAGACTTCTCTTGGCCAGAAATGCCAGAGATATAGGAAAAGAAATAGTGCCAGACACTACACTGAATAATTAGGAGTACTAAGTAAGAAAATTACGGAAACTTTACGGAAAGTGTGGAACAATTTTCAGATTTGATAAGGAAAATTAATGGATGCACCTACGAACTAGGACAGGATGCTGCAGTTAATGAAATCATTTCGCAAGAAGCTGAGCAGAGGGCGCTCGATGCATTTTAAGCCGGCTGCCTGTGGAAATGTCAAGGCGTGTGCAGAGAGGGGGTTCGACGGATTTGCACATTCAGTGTCGTTAAGTGTAGAATGTGAGGAAATCGAACTGTCTACTGGAATGCAGAGTAGACGGACAGTGTTTGCAGCTAATATAAAATGTTTCAGGTGTGAACAAAAGGCGCATGTGAATAGGCAGCGTCGCGAGCCTCAGGGTGATGTGGATAAAGCGAGGAAAAAGGTGTTAAACACCAATGGGAACCCCAGAGCCACCGACTGTCCTTCCCAGTAAGACTGAATGCTACGAAATAGTATGCAGAGGTGGATTGTGCGATAGGAGGAATATTAGGAAAGAAAGCGTTCCTGGCTAATATTGGACACAGGATCGTACGTGTCGACCGGCAGTAGTGATTTGGTGAAACGTAAGCAATGGGACCCATCACGGTACAGATTGCATGGAGTGGGGGATAAAGATGTCGTACCATTAGGACTGGTAGACATAGACCTGTATGCAGTTCAATTTAAACAACGCATAGAGATTGTACCAAACATGATTGAGGGCAAGACAATATTCAGGGATTAGATTTGTTATATCAGCATTGTGTCGCAATCGATCTTCGGCAACATACGGTGGAACTTAATGGGAAAATGTTTCAATTAGCTGAAGCCATTGTCAGTGTAGCGATGCTGCGAGGCGAGTCTGTCACGAAAGACGAACCAATTAAATTACGAACGACCACATCAGAACTCGATTAGCACGACTATGAACCTAGCGGTACTGGGAAATCACTTGGGTGAATATTGAGCCTAGCTTCGCGGTAGGAATTTAGTGCGAGGTTGAACCGTTGGAAGAGAATAAAGTACTATATCAGGCAAGTTGCTCAGTTAAAAGAGGTATTGTATGCACACAAAAAATAAATAGTGAAAAAAGTGTACATTTTTCTATGGATGATTTTATTGCAGAGAACATTGGATTAACAAAGGGGTTGTTAATCGTCAATATGGATACCTGGAGGAAGAAGAATGGAACGTGTGGCGGAAGGGGGGGGGGGGCGGGGCAGGTCGGCCACGGAAAATCGCTGGCTGCCATTGAAACTGCATTACGACAAAAAGTGTATGACCTAAAACGAAGCAATAGGGATTGGATGAAAAAATTACTTGTGTAATTTAAGAATTTGTTTTTTCCAAAAGGGACATTACATTTGATACATATTTTACAGCGGGAAATGAATCATCAGTCTACTGCAAAGGATAAGTAGGTGCTTGTAGCCAGTGTTGCAGGAATTTATTGATCAACAACTGAAAGATGGAAAGGTTGAAGAAAGTAATAGTCCATGAAGGACAGGAAAAGTCAATGGACCAGACAATTTAAAATCCATGATGGAATGTAATACCATAATGAAATGGATAGTTGATATTCACCATATAGTGGAGATGCTGAGTCGCAGAAACGCGCAACAAAAAGACTGTCACTCAATTAGCTTTTGGCCAAGTCTTGTTGGCTGAAAACTGATTGAGTAAAAGTCAGTAGATGGAATATGAAAATGTATGTTTTGTTGTGATTATAGGAACCTAAACGCGAAAATCATAATAGACACATACCCTGTGACAAACAACACAGAAACCTTGGATCGTTTAGGGCAATGTAATATATTTCAACAATGGATTTGAAGAATGTATATCAGCAGACAGATATTGCTCTGCGGGATGGACACAAAACGGCATTTTCGGCACCCTGGGGACACTACCAATTCAGAAGAATGCCATTCGGATTAAGAAATGCACCTGCAATGTTTAAGAGATTGTTGGAGCACTCATAGGTTTGAAACCACGGCAATGCTTAGTGTATCTTGACGACATAATCGCCTGTGGGAGTGATTGGAACAGCATATGCAACGATTAAGGGAAGTATTCCTAAGGTTAAAAGCAACGAAGTTAAAACGGAGTACAGAAAAGAGTAATTTTGTGGTAGATGAGATAGCATATGTAGGTCATACCATTAGTAATGATGGAGTTAAGGCAGAATCAAAATTAATTAGAGCTGTACATGAAGTTCCTGTACCATCTGGAATGCGCCAACTATTGCCGCCGTATCGTGAAAGGATTTTCAAATATTGCCAAACCGTTGACACAATTGTTAAAAAAGGGTACTAAATTTGTGTGGTCAGAAGAGTGTCAGCATGCTTTTGAGGAGTTAAAAGAAGGCTTAACACTGAGTCTGATACTGATATTTCCGGATCTCAACACAGAGTTCATTTTATCATGGGATACATCATACCAGGCAATCGGCTGTGTGTTGTCACAGGATGTAGAGGGCTTAGACCATCCCGTATCTTACGCATCAAGGCAACTAAATTATGCAGAAAGAAATTATTTCCCAATGAAGAAAGATAGCGTTATTTATGGAATCACACATTTCAAATATTTATGCACGCTAAAAAGTTTAAATTAATAAACATATCATGTAGCAATTAAATCGTTGTGGGGGTTAAAGGATCCTTCCAGCAGGTGACACGATGGGCACTAAGACTAAGTGAATTTCATTTCGAAGTTACGTATAGACCTGGGAAGTAAAACGGTAATGTGAATGGCTTAAGAAGAAAAATAGCAATATTGCATATTAGGGGAGCATAAGGAATGGCAAGCTGCAAAAAGAATGGATGACAACTGTAAGCAGTATTTTAAGGGGTCGCAGTTTTTTATGTATAAAGAGTTGCTGTGAAGAAAAATCAATTTGGCACTGCCGGTAGTGATACCAGCGAAGCTAATGAATAGAGTCTATAAGAAGCTCATAATCACATATTAGCGAGTCATGGACATTGTAGATCTACCAACATAAGATTACGGAGAAATAGGTAGAAAAACGTAGATAAAAAAATGGCTCTGAGCACTATGGGACTTAACTACTTAAACCTAACTTACCTAAGGGCATCACACACATCCATCCCCGAGGCAGGATTCGAACCTGCGACCGTAGCGGCCGCGCGGTTCCAGACTGTAACGCCTAGAACCGCTCGGCCACCCCGGCCGGCTAAACGTAGATCAATATGTGCGGAATTGCACACAGTGCACATAGAGAGCGGAATTGTGTCGAACGAGAGACCATTGCTGAGGTTACCTAAAGCCATTCGAATTTCTGGGGAGTGATGTTTCAGAATGATTGAAAACAGCACCTGCAGGGAATAAGTATGTACTCACAATCATAGATCATTTTTCATGATACGTAGAAATGGTCCCAATGCCAAACCAGCAGGTGGCAACCCTGGCACAAGCACTTGTGAATGATTGGATATTGAAATTTGTAGTGCCTGAAAAAATAATAACAGACCAGACAAAGAATTTCGTGTCAGAGCAATTCAAGGAATTGTGTAAGCTATTGAATTTGAAGAGTTTAAGGACAAGTCCTTTCCATTCACCAGTCAATGGAAGAACTGAAAAAGTTCATACGACAATCAGGAAACTGCTTGGATACTACATTGACTTACATCACACCAACTGAGTTGCCTATTTGAAGTACGTCGTCTCTGCCTACAACTCAAAACAGCATCCTAACACAGAAATATAGCCATATGGAGTAGTATATGGTCGGAAAATCGGAAAATGCCGATTGAAAGCGAAGAAAGGGAAGGCTGGAGCATGCGTTAAGGAATTTGCCAGAGGGAAATATGGAATAGAGCACAGCGGGCAAATACACGAAGACTGGACAAACAAGAAGAAACAGTGGGCCATACAGCAAGAATATCACATTACAAGGATGGTCACTGGGTGATGCTCTCATCTTCGTATACACCAAAGGGAACGATAAAAAAATGGCTCTGAGCACTATGGGACTAAACATCTAAGGTCATCAGTCCCCTAGAACTTAGAACTACTTAAACCTAACTAACCTAAGGAGATCACACACATCCATGCCCGAGGCAGGATTCGAACCTGCGACCGTAGCGGTCGCGCGGTTACAGACTGAAGCGCCTAGAACCGCTCGGCCACCAGCGGCCGGCGGAACGATAAGGAAGTTTTTTGCAAAGCATTGAGGAGCCAGGCCAATTGGTAGAGATTACGTAGCCAGTGAATGACAAGATTCAATTGACGACGAGAGCGATAATTATGCATGTGGGGTGGTTGAAACCTTTTCAAGAGAGTCCAGAAGTTATTCCACGGATAGGAGGTACAAACCAGAAACGGAGATTGAAGATAAAGAAAATGTTGTGGACGAAACGGTAATGAGAAAACCATATGGCGTAGGAGACAGTCAATTAATACATTGTTTCCAGAATGAGATTTTCACTCTGCAGCGGAGTGTGCGCTGATATGAAACTTCCTGGCAGATTAAAACTGTGTGCCCGACCGAGACTCGAACTCGGGATCTTTGCCTTTCGCGGGGCACACAGTTTTAATCTGCCAGGAAGTTTCGTATCAGCGCACACTCCGCTGCAGAGTGAAAATCTCATTCTGGAAACATCCCCCAGGCTGTGGCTAAGCCATGTATCCGCAATATCCTTTCTTTCAGGAGTGCTAGTTCTGCAAGGTTCGCAGGAGAGCTTCTGTAAAGTTTGGAAGGTAGGAGACGAGGTACTGGCAGAAGTAAAGCTGTGAGTACCGGGCGTGAGTCGTGCTTCGGTAGCTCAGTTGGTTAGAGCACTTGCCCGCCAAAGGCAAAGGTCCCGAGTTCGACTCTCGGTCGGGCACACAGTTTTAATCTGCCAGGAAGTTTAATACATTGTTATTGCTTAAGTATAGATTTAAAGTAGTTAGTATAAGCAGCAGCGGAGCAACAATAAATTTTAGGAGAAGAAAAGTAATAGGCATTCCTGAGCCGTGAAATGCTGATGGGACAAAAGGAGGAAAGAGATTGCAATAAAGAATCGACCGTATTCAGTCAAAAACTACGACAGAGCAGAAGTGGGTTGTAACACAGCCACAGGGGAGCGAGAGTGTTATGCATTGTAAAGCAAAACCGGCCGATTGACGTTGTGAAGCGGAGCCACTTGAGTGCGGTGTAGCAACAGACAACACTGCAGTACGCTAGTGGGAGCCTTTCCTCACCTGCCACAATGGATGTGTTTAGAATGCGTACATTAAGCACTAAACGAACAAATCTGGAGCACATAGATAGATAGCCATTTATATACTATATCGCTCTCATCTCAGTATCACAGCCTACACGATGTTCCTGTGACACTTAGAGAGACATCCTGGAATGCAGTACGGGTCCACTGTGCGACCAAAAGAAAGAGCAGCCTACACTTAGTCACAAGGGAGGCATCCGCTCGCTGGAGGAACTTCACGGCACAGCAGTTCAGCTGCACTGCTGGGCTGTCATCACGGTTGGAGCTGGAGACGTTGCTGACAGCGACATTCGAGTGACACCACGCTCAGCAATGCTGAATATCTATCGTTTTGTATGAGAGGCAACTGGACACCTCCACCAAGCTATTACTAATGTACTACTACTGAGGGCCAGAGTAAAGATAATAGTTGAACAAATCTACTGACATTCTTGTGTCTTATTTCGCTCTCCATGGATGACAATCCAAGGGTAATTCAGAAGTATAATTTTTAGTCTTGGAAACAAACGAATCAATAACCTGCCAGATTCCGCTTATTTCTACTCAATAATGGCTTATGGAATAATTTTCTGGATTTATTCGACACCCAGAAAGAAAATATTGATTGCTCGGATCTGAGAAAAAAGAACAATAAATGTTGTTTATCTGCTGTAATTTATGTGGGCACTTCTGGAAGAAATTACACAAAATCAGTACATATATTCTCTGACAAAAACTTTCATAAATAATCCATCACAATTTGAGAAGAATACCGATATTCATATCTTTAAAACTAGTTGAAAAAGAGGTAGTATTTACATATCATTAAAACTCCCAGTCGACCAAAAAGTGCATTGAATATGCAGCAACCAATTTTTTTTTACCATTCGTCCAATAATATAAAATGTCTGACAGGTAAAAAAGCAAGTTCTAAACCTAACCTAAAGTTATATATCCTTGAGCATTTTTCCTATTCTTTGACTAATTTTAAACATTGGCGATTGAAAAAAAAAGAAATGAAACTTAGTTTTTAACTGAAGTAGCACTAAAATACAATACACTGATTAATGTTAACACTAATCACATATGCATATCCTTTAAACTGACTCCTTTGACATCACTTCAGTAGAAGATGTTTTTCAAATGACCTATGTACCATGTAAGTAACTATCTAAATGTTACGTTAGTGATATTGGTTTTTATAGTAATATTTACTATGGTATTCCAGCGTATGTGTCATCAAAAATTTTTCCATGGGGTGCCTGCAATACTCTAAAATTACGATTTTCTTTACTATGAATAGGCCACCTGCGGACCAAGATACAATTTCAGTTCTTCGTTCTTTGTTCTTTTCTTTTCTTTCAGTATGTATACATCTGTTCACTATGTTTTCTCTTTCTGTCTTCAGGCTTTTCGAACCAGTCTTTTGGCTACCCTGCCTTGGAACCCCACATTTTCAATACTTTTTCCCAAAAGGCTTTTCTGTTGTGTATATAATCTGTTTTTATATTGTTTCTTGCCGGCCGAAGTGGCCGTGCGGTTAAAGGCGCTGCAGTCTAGAACCGCAAGACCGCTACGGTCGCAGGTTCGAATCCTGCCTCGGGCATGGATGTTTGTGATGTCCTTAGGTTAGTTAGGTTTAACCAGTTCTAAGTTCTAGGGGACTAATGACCTCAGCAGTTGAGTCCCATAGTGCTCAGAGCCATTTTATATTGTTTCTTTGTAAATCGTGTTTTACTTCGTTCACCCATCTTGTTATGGTCATCTTACACCACAAATATTTGAAAATATTATTACTTAATTTAATGTCGAAAAACCTATGAGCCTTCTTTTTCGCATTACGTTTGAAATATTTTCTATATTTTAACTTTGAAATTAATCAGGATACAGCAACGAAATTTCATTTTGTGGGGTCTTGCCCACTCGTCTCGTAAAGGGTGCCTAAGTGATACTGCGTTCTGGGAATGCTATACAGCAACTCAACAAATAATATCAGTACTTTTATATCAATACAGCTGCCTGACAAAACTTAACTTTGAAATAACAATTGTGCAGCATGCGATGGGTGACATTCAACTTAAATCCGAGTCCTTTGCTATATGTAATGTTCATGCATGTTTGACACACAGTTTGTGCATCACTAATAATTAATATCATAGCACTCTCTGTTAGGTCGTGCTAATACTCCGCGAATACTGAGCCATGCGCGGCTGGTGTTCATGCAATTTATTGTTGTCATCTTTTTTTGTGGTACTGCCGCCTCGTTTTCATATTCCATTTACTGGTGTCACTAGCTTCTGCCTTACTTCCTCGTGAGTGCTAGCAGTAGTGCTTATCGATAAGTGCACTGTCGTACCATCTCTGGAGCGGCCGATAATATTTCTGGGGCGGCGTGTGTCTGGAAGTGAGTAGGAGACGGACGAGGAGTGCAGTCGGGCACGGAGCAGCGTCGGGAACGGAGCGCCAATGAGGTGCTGACAGAAAGTACTTGCCGACCACTGGGGACACACATGCACCCTCCAGTGGAAGGAGACTGGAGCGGGAAGGACAGTTGGTTGGTCGTACGGTCGGTCGTCTCATCGGCCGACGTGTATTTGGTCTTTTGACCGTTTCCGTGTGTGAGGCAGTCGGTCGGTTGGGGCAGAGCAGCAAGGAAGTCTACGTGGCACATGGTCAGGCCAGAGCCGCTGGCGGTGTGCTTGTGCGGTTGGAGGTGTGAGACGCTTCTTGCAAGAAACCACACACTGTGATGATTAAAAGAAACACAAGGTGAAGAGCGACCAGAGCATACGTGATGGGTGGTGTAGTACGTAACAATCACTGACGGGAACACTATGTACAAACCCAGCACACGATTGTGTCCGAGCGATTATAGGAGCTTCAGTGCGGAACTGCGCGCCTGCTGCGGTCGCAGGTTCGAATCTTGCCTCGGGCATGGATGCGTGTGATGTCCCTAGGTTAGTTAGTTTTAAGTAGTTCTGAGTTCTAGGGACTGATGACCACAGATGTTAAGTCCATAGTGCTCAGAGCCATTCGAACAATTCTTTGAACCAGCACACGATTAAAATCACAGCTACGACCTCATGGGAGAACAGTACCAAACACAGCACTGTTGTCGACTCTGACGATTAAGAAAAAATTGAGAGGATCTGCCAGGGGTATGAAGACGAAGGGGGAAAGGAAGAAAGTGGGGAGGGATGGTGCTATAGGGGGTGAGAGAGGGGTAGACAGGTAGGAGGTACGGCAAAGGGGACCAGGGAGGGAAGGAGAGGGGAGGGAAACAGTCGAGGAGGGGATGCTGACACTCGGGAGGAAGAGGAAAATCCGCTCTGGTAGGAGGGGAGAGGAAAAGGGAGCCCTGGGGTGGGGGGGGGGGGGGCAAGGCGAGGCTACAGGTGGTAGGAAGGGTAGATGTCACGGCGAAGTTCAACATCTGGGAGGGGGAGGTGATGGAAATTGCCCCGATGGAGGGTGTGGAGATGGAGAGAGGGAGGGATACAGAGATAGGGGCGCGGAAGTGGGTGGAGGATGGAGAGGAATGGGGTCACCAGGGTGTGGGGGATGAAGCCTGCAGACAGTGTATAGGATGTGGATATGTTGTAGGAAAAGGAGGAGTTGGGGGAAGGGGGTGAGGTCATACAGGAGCCGGCCGAAGTGGCCGTGCGGTTAAAGGCGCTGCAGTCTGGAACCGCAAGACCGCTACGGTCGCAGGTTCGAATCCTGCCTCGGACATGGATGTTTGTGATGTCCTTAGGTTAGTTAGGTATAACTAGTTCTCAGTTCTAGGGGACTAATGACCTCAGCAGTTGAGTCCCATAGTGCTCAGAGCCATTTGAACCATTTTTGGTCATACAGGAGTCGTGTGGGGAAGGAGGGCGGATATGGAAGGCAAGGTGGAGCACGTGTAATTCAAGAATTTGGAGGACTTGTAAAAGTGGGGGAGAGGGGGGGCATTCCAGTTAATGCTGGCCTAACAGAGGATTTGTAGATGTGGAGGATGGTGGAAGGATGCAATCCACACATCCGGACAGACAGGATCCGAGGCTGGCAGGAGTGGTGCTTATATTTATTTTGGCTAGATGCCACTCCTATCGTGGTGACGTCCTGGTCAACGCGCTATTGGACCATGTCGTTTCATCGCCTTCTCCTCTCTTGCGCTCTTCATCCTCTTTCTGGCGCTTGTGGCTATGCCAGAACATATTTGTGTCACAAAAAGCTAATGATATCCCAGAAAAATGATGATTAGCAACGAGCTCTGTACAGACTTACAAACTAATTTTCCCCACCCGCTTTCCGTGCGAGCATGAGTGGATTAGAGAACTCTTGCACTTGGCAACGTGCCTGGCGTCAGGCTTTGTTCTACTGAGCGGCTAAATAATATCTTGTAGAAGACCTAGGCAGCTGTTGTAGAGGACAGACGACGGGAAGTCGTCTTGTGGCCTTTGACTAGGGGAGTTGATTTGTATAGCCAGCTCGAGAGAATACTGAATGGAATTGTTATTAATGCCTGGTGGAAGTACATGCTTAAAGGTTTCCACTGTATCATTGCTTAAAGTGCTAACTGTTTCAACGGACTGTTTATGGCTGCAGGCACGGCCTTTGTACGCTTACTTTAAAAGGGAACTACAGATACGCGAAGAAAAGAGGAATAAAGACGCAAGCCTACAACTAGTGTAGCAAACAGAACTACTTCATTTCAATAACAGTAGTGGGACTTTAGAGTTTAGCAATGGCAATGAAGCAGTAAAAGTCTTTGGGAATAAAGGTTATTGTGGAATAAGTGGTAATGAGAAGGGGCTTGCAAAGAAAGCCACTACAGAAGCCTTGTCTCAATTTTGACCTCCTCCAAAAGAATTTTATAGGTGCTTGACAACGAGAATTATGCATGACTAGTAAAAAAAATGTGAAACATCAAAAGGGGCGTCCTCATTTAAAGATTGTAGTTCATAGAGATGAACTAGAATCATGATCTGCAGAATGGAAGTTGGCGACAGTTATTTTCGGTGAATTAAGATACGAAATAAGTCATTATGTGAGAGCGATAATATAAACATTGGAGGTACTGTCTCTTATTCTTATGCAGCAATTCAGAAGTTTTGAGAAAAAATTTCAGGAAACGCCTCAGAACATGACATACGGAGTTCCCACAAATCACCAGCTTCATCTTCAACCAGAGCAAACCGAGAGTCCTTCGAGTACTTGGTGAGTATACTCTGAAAAATTCTATCGAGAAGAGCTTCCACCATATGAATTGGTGTGTGCGTGCGTGCGTGCGTGCGTGTGTGTGTGTGTGTGTGTGTGTGTGTGTGTGTGGTGTGTGTGTGTGTGTGTGTGTGTGTGTGTGTGTGTGTGAATCTACAAATTTATTTTCTTGTGAAACGACATCTTGTAAAATTTGAAATATGTCAATTACAATATCATAATATTTGTTGCTCATCATTAACTGAACGTTTTAAATTCCACAGTATCTCCCGTATTTTTATGCATTTCATTTTAAATAAAAGGTGATCACCGTAATTTACTGATTAAATGTATGCCATAATAAGAATTAGTTTGAAGGATTACAGGTCGAGAGACGTTATGTAAATCAGGAAACATAATTTTGTTACTAAACCTCAGATGAAAATCAATAATGTTTCTCAAATATTTCGAAAGTCGCGTCACATAAGATCGTGAAGTGCATTAATGGATAACCATGTAGGAGTATCCAATGACGTAAAAGTATGCCTAAGAGACATAATCGTCAGTGGAAAGCACTTTACGCACTGTTACAGAACTGATATATTTGAGTATGTGTGTAATTGAGTTGAAACGGTAGATGGTCGAAGATTTCACAGGTAAACGCAGTGAGTCACGAAGCTTTACGCTTATCAGTAAACAGAGCCTATGAGTAAACAGCGAAAACAATATTCACGTTAAAATCTGAAGTTTCAGTTAACACATGGGGCAACTTCGTAACTACGTCGCGAGTGGTGTCACCGGGAAGAAGTGATTTATCAAACGCCTTGTGAGTAATGGAATGTGAATCAGTGGTGGAATCGGCTAAGAGAACGACGTAGCAAATGTAAACTGAGATCCAATTGACCGCATTTACGCGTGAGTAATCGCGCTGTGCTAACAAATTCGCGTTTATCGGCAAGTTTGGTCGTTGCGTCGCTCGCTCGCTAGGAATTTGAATGATGCCGAAATAATTGTTTCAGGAATTCAGGAGCTCTATCGATAAACCATTACACAAATGTTGTGTATAATGCATCCCGGTAAAAGGGAAAAATACAGTTAAAAAAATCTTGCTTGTCTGCAGGTTAACGGATTGCTTTTTTATCACTTCTTAAACGAAAGATAAATTGCTATTTGCAAGAAGGAAGGAGATTTTTCGTACTGCAGTTTGACATGGCTTTTACAATTCTTGCAGATCACGTAACTCCCATAAAAAATTGAGAGAGAGAGAGAGAGAGAGAGAGAGAGAGAGAGAGAGAGAGAGAGAGAAGGAAACAGAGATAGATAGACAGATAAATAGACAGATAGACAGAGAGAGAGGTAAACATTACAGTACGTCTGAAATATCGAACATAATCAGTTTTTCTAATTTATTGCGGCTGACGCAGCACATTTTTCGTCAGTGCTTATGGGAGGTATCTCAAATACTTTTTTCATTCAGAACACCGTAAGTCACAAGTCCATTTCTTCTACCGAGCGAGGTGGAGCAGTGGTTAGCACACGGTTCAATCCCGAGTGCGGCCATCAATTAGGTTTTCCGTTATTTCCCTAAAATCGCTCCAGGCAAATGCCGGGATGGTTCCTTTGAAAGGGCAGGGCCGACCTCCTTCCCCGTCCTTCCCTAATCCGATGAGACTGATGACCTCGCTGTCTGGTCTCCTCCCCCACAACAACCCCAACCAACTTCTTCTGTACTTGCTACGTCTTTTCTCTTCAGTTATTTCCACATAGTGCAAACGCTCCGACCGTCAGCTACACTTACAGTTTACAGAAAGAAATTTTCGAGTCTTAGCTTTACCTAGAATTTAACCCCGCCTTGTATATTTTTATCGGCGAAGGGTTTCATATACTCGGTGCTTGATAAATGCTATATGATTCACCGAAATGTTCCTAGTACGGATTTCTTTCAGACGTTCTGATAGTCTCAGTAGACTTATCAGCAGCAGTGTAAGTGTAAGAAATGATTTTATTCAGGTGAACGATATACACAACCAATTATGCAGAAACTGCAACGTTACACCTCTCAACTCATAAGAGGATATAGCTGGACTAGTGTAAGGAACATAAAAAATGATGAAGGAAAATAAAAATAATTGTAGAATAAATAAAAGAATTATAACTTCATAAATATTGGAATTGTCAGTAAGACCTTGGTAAACAACTGAAGTAATGTCTATGTAATGTTTCGACTCAGATATATAGAATCCATATATCATGTCGGTCTTCGGCCATAGAATTTTAATATAGTATATCTCTTAGTACATAATTTAAAATACAATTAAAATTATTAATGATCCCTAGTCTACGGCCATAGAACTTTAATTTAGTATATCTCTTAGTACATAATTTAAAATACAATTAAAATTATTAATGAACCCTAGGTACCGATCAGAACAAATGATCTTCCCACACTGGAAACACCATTTCCCGTCAGATCACCAAAGTTAAGTGCTGTCGTACTTGGCTAGCACTTTGATGGGTGGAGTCCGGGCTGTTTAGCTTGATGCACTCGGCCCTTGAGAGGGAAAATTGAGTAGCTACTTGACCGAGCAGTAGCGGCTCCGCAAACTGACAACGGCCGGGAGAGCAGTCCGCTGGTCACATACCCCTTCATATCCGCAACCAGTGACGCCAATGGCCTGACGATGACGGGCAGGTACCGTTAGAGCAAGGACAGAAGTTACCTGATCTTTGTCTTTGGTTTGTGAAAGTCTCAAAGTGAGGATCTCGCACGAACTTTCAAAAACGAATGTACGCTTGATCATTTTCAATGAATGAATCCTTAACTCTTGTGGTAAACAATTTTTGCCCATCAATGTAGCTGTGATATTTTGTGTAAGAGTTTTATATTCCATATGAAGTCTTATACGTCATTTTTATGTTTTGTAAATTGATGACTTTAATCCTTCATTATACTCACGACTTTCTTAAAGAGCGTTGTCTCACCCAGAAGCCAGATCAGTGATAAAGGACGTTAATTCTTTGGTTTCTGTAAAATATGGCAGATAACTAATCAAAATAAAGAAATAGATATGAAAGTTGTGTGATTTGTTGCCACTCAAATACTAGAAAGCACTACCACATGTGAAAAACCTGTTCAGAACCTGCTTAAGTAATTTGTACGTTGCATACAAATTCAAATTTGACTAAAGGATGATATTTTCCATTGTATGAGGAACAGATAGAACGGCCAGCATGGCCTAATAGTGTCGCTGTGTCCCATCATCGGCAAGTTTTTAAAGACAGACGTAAGGGCGCGGAGATAATTCAGACTCAGAGAGAGACGTCCAGTTGATGAAGTGTTCTTTTTGTCGTGTTCGTAGACTGTGGTTATCATCCTATTCTTTCATTCTTCTGTGAAGGCTTAGCTTATCTTCAGACGACTGTATACCCAATGCTAATGCCTTATCTGATACTTGCTCTATAACCGGAATGATGAGCAAGGCCTACGACATGCATCAGCGTCCAAAATTTTTTGTTTGGTTCATGAAAAACTAGGACCGCTATCCCATTTTATTTACTGCTTGCGTACGATTTAATTACCAGAGCGCTTCGTGTTGCGCACATTTGCGAGGTAACCCGTCGAATGAGTACTTCCTATTGTTCCAACAGTTAATTAAATGGAGTTACCATAGTTCGTATTCTAGGCACTAGATCAATGTGGAATGTTTAGCCCAGGCAGTTGAGAAACCAACATTAGTCGGTTCTCGATTCATCCATCAAACTTCCATGAACTGCGTGCCTTCCAATGAAGCAATATTGACGCGCTGGGGTTTTGTATCTGTAGGTGAATGTACAGGCAGAGGATCGGTTCTGGCTCACAAAAGATAAGGGCACCAGAAGGGCATTCATGACCATGTACATGACAATGGAAGTTAGATTTAGGAAAAATCAAGACACATTAATGGGATTTTTCGACTTAGAAAAAACGTTCAACCTGGAAAATTTTCGAAGTTATCGGAGAAGAGGTATGAGAGAAACAGAATTGTGGGTAATATCTAATAGGAAACAATAGGAATGGAAGACCAAGAAAGAAATACATCGAATAAACGACGACGTAAATAAGAGAAACGTCCAGGAACGGCATTAGAAGTCAGGACGAAGGGATATCAGCGATAAGATTCGTAGATGATGTTGCTATCGTCTGTGTACGCGAAGAAGAACTGCAGGATCTTTTTGAAAGGAATTAGCAGTATACAACATTGGGGAATTACAGTATAGTATCCGACCCTTCGGGTACAACACGCCTATAGGAGCTACACCCGTGACGGGCGAACCGTAAGCTCTGTTACTGCAGGCGTCTGCCGCCAGAGATGTAGATGCCACGGGCAATCCACTAATACAAAGAGGCGCATGTACATCATGCTTGTCAACATCATGACCATCACCACAAGCGAACATGTTGACAAACCATCCTTTAGCTGATGCTATCAGAGCCACCAGCCTGGCATCAACAACTGCGCTGCAATTGCAAGTAGTCTCTTCCTGCGCAAGTCACGTGTTAGACCAAGGCCACGCGGATACCCTGTATGCTGTAAGTCGCGGCCGACGGCTGGCAGCAGACGGGCCCCGAATGCAGTGTGCTGACCGTGTGGGAAAGCGCATGACGTCACAATCGAAGCACATGGCTGTAGCAGCACGGAAGCTACTATTATTGCGTAAGCTTGGATTCAGTGTGTGCGTGCGCTCGAAAATTTTGATTCGTTTCGTGTGTCTTACGACAAAGATGTTTGAATGTGCTGTCGCATGTTGCTTGGCTTACAGCATAAATGTGAAAGAAACTGGGAGTACCTACCATCAGTTCGCCTGGGACGTAAAACTTCATCAAGGTAGATAGTGAGTTGTTACCGAAAACACCACTTTAGTGTGCTACTGTTTGTTCACGTTGTTTTAGCCTCGGGCTAGGGAGCAGAGCTGTTAAATATACCTGCCAGAGAAGTTCTCATACCAGAAGCTATACTGTGTGTGAATGTTCCAGTTGATGTAAGGAATAAATATTTCAGGCAAGAGTAAGTCTGAAAACTGCACTTTAAACGTTTGAGAACTTGACAACAAAGCAACTGGAGGTCGATCAATTCATGTTAACCGACTTACTAAACAGAACTTGATAACAAAGAAACTGGAGGTCGATCAAATTCACATTAACTGACTTACTAAACCCAAAGATTAAAAACTGTGTCAGCCCAGGAACCGAGTGCAAAATCTCGAAAATATGTGCGGTGTTTTGAAACTGAGAGAGGAACTTACGGCCTTCCGTTATAGACAAAAGACAGTCAACTGGCTGCAAATAACGCAGCATCTAATAAACTGAAGAACGTTCCGACAAAAATTTTCTCCATAATTCAAATCAGCTGAAAGGTGCAAGCCAAGTGAAAAATGGAGGACATATGCAAAACAGTGATAATTCGCGGTATGTCTAGGAAGTGCAAAACATTTTGGAGAAACAAAGTCGGTTTTTAACTCGCTGGTATTTCAACTTCAAGGTGATGATCTTCACGATAGTTCCTGTGTCGCCATGGAATGTTGATTCATGTGTTTCATTTGATGGACGGTAAGGGACAGGCATTTTCTGCCGTCTAGAGAGTATGTGCGTTCGTGCGTGTGTGTGTGTGTGTGTGTGTGTGTGTGTGTGTGTGTGTGTGTTGCTTTTGATGAAATGAACGTTGATGGAAGTGTGACATTTGTTGAAGTGCAGGATCGTATTGTAGGCCCTGTAGTAACATTCTTGTTGTTATGGTTCTTAACTTTCTTATGGATGGAAGCAGCCGATATTTTATATCTTTGATATTCAGATGACGCCGGCGTTGATAAACCCAATGGCTTACTCGCTTCATAATGTAGATTATAGTATTACCGCAGTCATTTCTGATCTTCAGCCAAAACATCTCTCTGTGTGTGTGTGTGTGTGTGTGTGTGTGTGTGTGTGTGTGTGTGTGTGTGGTACGAACTGTATATTGACCACGTCAATTCATGTTTCCCGCATCCACATGACCTTGCAAAAATGTTTGGGGTGTTTCGAAATGTCCCACACATGTACAAATTACTTCGCAACTCCTTTCTTTACGGTAGCATAAAGCTTTCCAATCGGAAAGTAGCTGAGGAAGTGCCATTTGAGAAAATGCTAGCATTAGATTATGCAGTAATTAAAATGTGCCGCAGACTGCCATAGTTCGAAGTTTCCTTTAATTTACGTCTATGGTCACAAGCTTTTTGATAACAGATTACCGGTTGCGGTCTTTAATGACCATCATCAGATCTGCAGCAAAAATGGAAAAAACATAAATACACTCGGAAAACTGTATACAGATTAAGAACAATACATAGACCATAATGAAAAATAGTACTGACAAAATTTACATTTGTGCGCTTTAAGTATAAAGAGGCATATCTGTTTCATAAAAACAACGTCCTAATGTACTGCAGCCATAGTGGCATCGTCAAATGTTAAATGCGGTATCAGCACCAGCATCGTCAAATACATATAAATAACATCACATACACGAGTCATTTTGTCAGTAGTACTACTGTTTAAAACAAGCTCCCGTACAGTAGCCACAAGATGATTGTGTTGTAAGTTCTCCAGATGTCGCTAATGTCGGCACACACTAGTTTTCAATAATTAATTGAAACAGCCAACCGACCGACCGCTGCGGTCGCAGGTTCGAATCCTGCCTCGGGCATGGATGTGTGTGATGTCCTTAGGTTAGTTAGGTTTAAGTAGTTCTAAGTTCTAGGGGACTTATGACCTCAGAACTAAAGTGCCTAGTGCTCAGAGACATTTGAACCATTTTTGAAACAGTGAAAACGAAGGGGGATACAATAGTTGAAGTCTGTAATAAGCTTATAACGTATAAAAGGCATTACGGTAATAAAAAACAATAAAAAGAAGAATACGACAAAAGTAATATTGTTAAAAAGAGGTAGAGTTAAGAAACAGTGGTTGACATGTGCTCTAGTGCCAATATTCTAGATAATGCCATAAATATTAAACACCATTGATAGTGAACCGGGTAATATTAAACAACCATAAAAGTAATCGCTAAAGGAGCCATAAATGAAAGAAAACATGTTGATGCGCACAATGAGCGCCCTCTGTTAGCGCTAACGCCAGAATTCCGCACAGGCGGGAAGTGGTTGGAGGAACGTGACCGGCAGAGGGCCCCTCGTACCCTGCGGTACTCCGTCGCGAGAAAAGAATGATGAAATTCCGTAACAGCGGATGATCCACATTATCTGGTTATTGCAATCTATAAAATGAATAGAGAAGGAACAAGAACATACTAGAGTCATGCGTAAAACGTTTGAAAACGAAGTAAATACGTGATGCACTCAATACTAGGTGAACTGATCAACACACTATATATAACAGAGGCGTGCAGTGAGTAGGGTTAAACATTGTCACACAAAACGAAGTAGGTATTGGGTATGAAGTCATTTTGCCAGGTAAGCAGTTTAGTCGGTTCTCTATTTATTGCTTTATGATTTTCAAGCACCTCTGACAAAGGAAGAACACGCAAACAATTCTCAATGCTCCCTATGGAATGACCAGTATCAAATAAACGCTGTCCGAAAGCCGTTTTGTTTCGTGGGTGTGAGTGTTCTTTAAACTTTAATTTAAAAGAGCGGCCTGTTTGACCGATGGAATATTTGTCACAGTTACCGCAGTCAGTCCTGTATACTCCAGAGCCATCAAATTTATCATAGTTCCCTTTCAGTTTGTTTTATTCGTAGTTTTAGGGTGTTATTATCCTGAAAGCCACATCAGACTGCATATACGGGTCACTGTTTTTTCGTGAAGATGTCACAGCTTGTGCTCTAGTTTCCTCTTACAAGGGGAGGCCGCCAATTGTGAAATTCAGATTCAATTCATACTGCGCATGATAAAAGCTCATGGCCAGAGGTGTAATGTGGCAAAGCACCAAGATGCACTTCTCAGCCGTTGTCGAGAAAATCGACAGTTAAAATAAACCGTCGCGGTCAAATACTCTCAACGATTAACAATTCTCGACAGCGTCGTGGCGCAGCGGTAAGCGCTCTGGTTCGTAATCCGAAGGGCGCCGGATCGAATCTCGCGCCATGCAATTTCTTTTTCTTAGTATTTGTTTTTTGTTATTCAAATGTGTCTATACACAAACACACACACATATATATATAATTCCCGGCAATCAGTTGCAACAATTATGCATGTAATAAGTTGTTGAAGGTCGTTTGTCGTGGAAAAACTGGCGACTTCGAACATCATTATGTTTTCCGCAAACAAAGTTGTATTTCACGAATGTTATTAATTGTCTTCATAATGTTAACCACGTATAGTTAACGGAAGATGTAGAAACGATATTCCGAAACGAATACGTATAGCTTAAGTCAAACGTTCGAATTAGAAGAGAGACCCCACGAACGCAAATTTGCTGTGGCAGGTATGAAATATAAGCTCCGTTACTCGCTCGTTACACTTGAAGGACAGATGTTGAATGGGCCGAAACGAGCCGCCGCATAAAAGCGTAGTTGCCTGCTAACTTCGAAAGAAGGTAGATGCGGTCCCTAGCGCAACTTATAACATCGTCGAAAATCAGTGCGGACGTGAGAGCTTTGGTACACCCTGTTAAACAAACGGAAAAATGGAGGCGGTACAATTGGAGAGCGATCCGCCTTCACCAAAATGCACAAGCAATTCATTAATAGTTTATATATATATATATATATATATATATATATATATATATATATATATATATATTTGAATTACAAAAAACTAATAATAAAAAAAATGTTGCATTGCGAGAGATTCGATCCGGCGACCTGCCGATTACAAACCCGAGCGCTTACCGCTGCGCCACGACGCTGTATGAAATTATTAACCGTAGAGAGCATTTCACCGGAACGGTTTCTTTTAACTGTCGATTTTCTCGACAACGGCTGAGAAGTGCATCTTGGTGCTTTGCCACATTACACCTCTGGCCATGAGCTTTTATTATGCACAGTATGAATCGAATCTGAATTTCACAATTGGCGGCCTCCCCTTGTTAGTGTTGATGGTAGAGAGCGTCAGCGAGTACATCTATCTAGCAGTACAACATTTTTCGAACACAATGTCTCAGGCTATTAGTTATCTGTTGACAAAGAAAGACTGAACGGCTGACTGGTTCCAGGTTGTGAACGAGTCATTTAAAGTTCTGAATCCACATAGAATGTCGTCAAAGACATTAGCGATTGCTTACGGAATTTACGAGCAGCTTCAGAAATTGGCAAAATGTATTTTTTTGTTTTTATGATGTAAATGCAGATTGGCGACAGAAAGCAACTACTGCCGGTCCAGAAACGATACTTAACATCTATTAGCTTCTTATTTAGCCTTCATTCTGACCTTCTGTCACTCGGTACTAGGTATATTTTAACAGGATGACTGAACCACGATTGCCCAGAAAATTAGTTTTCGCAGATTAGAGGTACTGGTAATTTTTATCAGCATCCCGCTTCGAAAAAAGTGAAACATCGACTGCGTTTGTTGCTGCTGGGACAGAATGCTCATGACATTCCACTGTCGAACACTCCCTCTTAGTGACTGGAAGGCAACCAACACTAGGTCCTGTCATAGACCTTTTTTTGTAGAATTCTGCCTGATACGCATGATGCAATGGCCTTGACGGATGGGTAAGGAGAAATACAATTTCCGTTGTCAGGCTCCTGCAGCCTCTGCTATGCCAGCAATGTTGACTGCTCAGCTGAAGGTTTCAGATATCTGGCAGGTTATATTCCTTATGGTGCCGCAAAATTTGATAATACTCTGGGGCATCGTCGAACGAATGCCTTGTCCTCCCGCAGTGCTCCTCTATGAACACATATCGACAGAAATTCTGTCACGAGGAAATTTATTAGTGCCCTCTGGCTCTTGGACGTGACATACAATATGAGCACCTGTTCCGAGACTAACGGAACTGACATGCAAAAGAAAAAAAAAAAATATTTCTATTAGATCAAGTGACGCCAGACGTAATTAAAGTATTCTTACGAACCCTAATGTTTCAACAGAAGAGAGAGAAACCAGCAGCATCAAGGAAGCGGAAATATCGTCAGTAGCACTCCTCAACCGTCGGAAGGATGTGACGAGATTTTTTTTTCAGTTTATTGGCTTTCAGGCAGCGCTCATTCAGCCATCTTACTAGTGTAATGTCAATTATGATGACACGACCGTAAGGGCAAAGAAATACCAAGTTCCCTAGTGAAGAAAATTTAAGACCCGGTGAGGAATCGAACCCGGGCCCCTTTGCTTAGCAATCTGCCACGCTGAACGTGCAGCTGCCATTAAAAAATGCGTAAGTCGTGTTAGGTGTTAAAGTTTTCCTTGTGACGATGCAGTATAGCTTCACGCTCGTGGCTTCTCAGTTCTTGGACGCTGACGTCATTCACACTGCTAATGGCAGGTCGTTCCGCTTCAGGGCCAACCTTTATAGAATAATCTCGACTAGCGTCAAGCAGATGGCTATTTCATACCTGAGCGCGTTAGCCGAAAGTGACGGATGCACGCCCGGAGGAGGATGCCCGGCAATCGGCCGGTCGACGGCTTTGGACTCTTGCCCGTCGGCAAACGCAGACTGCAGCCACCCACCCCCCCCTCCCCCCCTCTTGCTGCTTCACTATCACAAGACAAGCTATGGAAGAGGATTTCCAGAGGATTAGAGGATTATGGATATTGGATATGCTTCCAGTTATCGGCAGCCGCCGTGGATAGTTATTTGGATCTCGCCCGGCAGGGTTTTGCTTTGCTGCTGGTCCTCATCAATCAAGTGGGCAACTGTCAAGCCAGCAAAGCTACTCCTGTGGCTGCATCCTCGCGCAGGCGAGTTACGCCACTATCGCAACGATATACCTCCAGTAATGACACACTCACCAAAGCACAGGGCTTCCAGAGCGCCAAAGGCACCGCCGCCTGCAGGCTTTCGAAATGGTGGCTGAAGAGAACGAACCAGCAACGCTGACAGCGACAGCAGGTCAGGAGGACGGCATCGCCGAATTGAGAACGCCGAAATCCCCGCCACGTGTGACGCAACAACCCGACGAGTACCTCGTCCTCTACCGTAAGCACAAGAATGTCGCCGATGTCCACGTTTTCGAAACCGAGAAATACCTTTACAAAACTCGCCATCGAAAGGCTGAAGATCACGTAATTTTCTTCAGAGAACAGTTTACCGTTCTACACTTCTACTACTAGAACAACTGTGCCTTTCAATATGGGTCTGAAGAACATCCAAAACACTCTCACTGAGGTTGGTTTTACAATCCAGAGGGTGATTCGCCTCAGACCTCCGAAAATGCGCTCTATTCCTTGTAGTGGCCCCGGACAGTAAGTTTAACAGGAAAATGTACACCATCACTTACCTTCCTTGCTGACTGAAAAGTTACGACAGAAGATCTTCGTTCAAAAGTTGAAGTTGTAATGGTACTTGAGTTACTTAACCATTACAGCAATAGTCTACTGTGTTTTTGTAAAGTAGTTAACGTATTTCTGAGACAACATTCAGATTTGATTTCATTAATGTAGAGGTACTTTGATACATCGATATGTTTATATTGCAATGATATTATTCTTATGTGAATTCTTTCTTTTGTCACTATGATCTTTGACGTACTTGTAACTCTGATTTTTGGGTGCGTAAGCAATTATTAGAGAGTCAAGTTTTCGTCGTCATGTTGAAAAGACGCAAATTGTAATCAGTTTATAAAATGTGAACTTTAACAGTGAGGAAGATATTTTCAAATATGTTTTACATTGTGATGTTTTGTGTGTTACGTGATATTGCAACAAAAGTAATAAAAAAGAAGTGCAACTTAAATTCGGAGTGCTGATTACTTTTTTACATCACGATTGTGCTAACTTGCAAAAGTTCAGTCTTCAAGAATGGTTTAGGAAACACATCTATAAAACTTTTGAATATCGCAGAATAACACCTAGGCCTCTTCGCATCCGAGCTTGGAATCATCACTACCCAGATTTCCGACGATTGAGCCATGAGTTCACAACGAGACCAGCGTGGGAAACACGAAGAGATGAGTGCCTAGTTTATCCATTATTTCAAGAAATGACTTTATTAACTGTGCTCTAATGACACCTGCCACACAATATAACTTTGTTGTTGCCTGAAAATACAATATTTAGCAGCGTGAGCAACACCACAATTATAATTAATCTTTGACCTTTGTTGTGGTACGATTGTTAGAAAGTCCACAAAGGTTTAGATGCCAGGGGACTGTCAACATAATGCGACACTGCAGTTTTCCATGTCGCTGCCTCAAATGCACACCTGATTGCAGACTACCAGGTGAAGAAAGCAGTCGACATTCCAAAATGCGCCAGCTCTGGAAGCCCACATGTTGCCAGTTACAGGGTCTGTGACGCATTCAAAAATGCCAATCTACAGCGAAAATCCATCACTTGCACCTCTCACAAGTAGTGTCAGTTACAGCAGTATGATAAAATGTGACCTTTGTGACAGTCCTCTGTGGCCAGACACCTGCTTCGTTATAGCAACAGCCGATGACGATGCCAGAACAGCAATTTGACACCTTGTAACCTCCCCACAAAAATAAAAGAAATTTATTTTTTTAAATGTAAATGGCATCGTGCTAAACGTAACCTCCCAACAGATATAAAAGAAAAGTCTATGATAATGAAATAGAGCCAAATGTTAGCTTTCCACAGTAATAAAACTCAATGATAATAAAAATGTGCAAAAATGTTAAGTCCCCACAAAATTAACCTTAAGATCAACCTGATAAATCTTATAAGGGCAGCTGCGCTGACCTTAGGCCCTGTGCAATAATTAATCTGATAAATTGATTCTGGGAGGAAAAGCATAGGAAATATTGTTTCAATTGGAATGATTCTTTTCTTAAAAACGATTGCTTTGAAAACAAATTATTATTGGGGCACTTCTTGAACAAATTAATTACAATTAAGATACATTACATTATCAGCTGTGCGCAATGCTGCTTCATTACCTTATTTAACAATATACCTCGTCCCGAACCTTGACCAGAGACCCATGTCGACCCCCGCCGACTCCTCACACACAACTTCCGACTGAGTACAACTCGCAACTCAACTCTCGCACAGTCAAGCGCAGACTAGACACGATAAATAACTCTCTGGTCAGAGATTCTGTCATGCCTCGCCATCGCTGGTACTGAATACATACGCGTCTCATAACCCTCCACTGGGGGGGGGGGGGGGGGGGGGCAAAAATTTGGCAGCGATGGTGAGTCATTTCGACTTGCCATGAGCAACAAATTTTTTCTTGACTAATTAACTTTACAATCACAGAATATACAGATGTAGAACATGAAGTAAATGTGGTGCGAGTAGAAAACATATTGGACAATAACAAAATGTGAGTACAAAACATATTAACAAATGACAGAAGTGCACATGCACTGAAAAATTCTTCAACGTTTTCACAACAAATAAACGTAATGAGTAAAATCTCATTGACAAATGACATAAGTGTACGTGTACTGTAGTTCAGAACATATCAGCAAATCAAAATGCACATACAATGAGTAGAAATCATGTTAGAAAAATGACAAAAGTGCACACGCACTGAAATTCAGAATATATCAGCAAGTCACAAAATGTATATACAATAAGTAGAAATCATGTTAGAAAAATGACAAAAGTGCACACACACTGTAGTTCAGAATATATCAGCAAATCGAAAAAAAATGTATCGGCCATGAATACAAATGATGTAAGCAAAAAAATGATTTTCACTATGTTACAAGAATTAGGATAGAAAAGGGAAGGATTGCATCATGGTTGTAGCACTTTAGGTTGCACGCAGCTGCACTGAAAGTCCATATCTTTCCACACAAGTACAACACCAAGTGAGAAAATCTGAAGTTCTTATCCAGAAGTGTTTATCAGCGTAGTCAAGACACTGAAATGTCGTAGTAATATTCCATGTTATCATTTTGGCAGTACATCAGGTACACCAAACAGTGGGACCATAATAACGTCTCCATCGCTCACGGTGGTGGACAGCTTGTCGTGTCAACACCACGCTCTTACAGGGCACACCAACGTAGAATTAGTGCAAAAACCAAATATAGTGCTCCATGATCAAGAGGATATACACGACAAATGGATATTGCAGTAATTCAGGGTAGTTAGGTCAGAAGGTGAAGGACATTAAGTCAAATACTAGTCTTCATTGGGAATTATATTAGTAGTCTGCGGCAGTCATAGCCCAGTTATTGAACATTTCTGTACCATGTATGTAGTATTACAGAAAAATATTCATAAATGGTTTTATAGAGAACATTGGCATTCATTGCCTAATTACAAATCATCAGTAGTCATTCGTTTTACAGAGAACATTGAAATTCATTGCCTAATTACAAATCATCAGAAGTCATTAGTTTTACAGAGAACATTGAAATTCGTTGCCTAATTACAAATCATCAGAAGTCATTAGTTTTACAGAGAACATTGAAATTCGTTGCCTAATTCCAAATCATCAGAAGTCATTAGTTTTACAGAGAACATTGAAATTCATTGCCTAATTACAAATCATCAGAAGTCATTACTTAAAACAGGAGGTAGTCAATAACATAGTATTACAGAATAATGTTGATAATTAATCATTGGTCATCCCAATACAGTAATCAGTAGCATTCATTTCCCAGTTACAAAGAATTATTAATTAATCATTGGTCATCCCAATGCAGTAATCAGTAGCATTAGCATTCATTTCTCAGTTACAAAGCATTATTAATTAATCATTGGTCATCTCAATACAGTAATCAGTAGCATTCATTTCCCAGTTACAAAGCATTATTAATTAATCATTGGTCATCTCAATACAGTATACAGTAGCATTCATTTCCCAGTTACAAAGCATTATTAATTATTCATTGGTTATCTCAATAGAGTAATCAGTAGCATTCATTTACAGTTACAAAGCATTATTAATTAATCATTGGTCATCTCAATAGACTAATGAAATTATGCGCATAGTATATATGCATTCATTATTCAAGTGACATACTATTCACAGCTAATCAGAATTACTCAGAACTCTCTTAAACTGGTATCATTATTTGGGACTGGTAATACATTTTTTGTTAACAATGCATTGCTTTGTGTATTTATAGGGGAAAGCAAGAACAGAAAAAGAAAAAATTTGCTTCTGGGTTGTTCCTGTAAATGAAATAGTGTTTCGTCATGAGTCAGCTGTAGCAAGGTTATGAAACAAGTAGAGTATATGTAAACACATTCATAAATGACATAGATTTAATGAACAACTGCTTATAGCACATTAATTTCATAAATAATTTCTCTTGCAAAAATATATAAAAAATGGATTATTAAGCTGAAAGAAGAAACGCATTTTATGCTGAAAAGTAGTGAACTTCGAATTAACAGGTAGTGAAATGTGCATAAAAATGTGTTCCATAACTGTCCTTTCCAAAACCTTCAGTCATTATACTATGCAATATAACACCTGCTGTCAAAGCGAACTGCAACAAATAAAATAACTACATAGCATGAATACATAACTTCCACATTATCCTCATCTGTAAAGAAAAAGCTTCATTATCCATGACTTCATTATCTATATTATCATAACTCCATTATTATTATCACCTGTAAAGAAAAACTTCATTATCCATAGTAGCATATTCTTCATTATTATTCATCAGCATTCATTATCATCTGCAAAAAAAAAAAAAAAAAAAAAAAATATCACTTCATTACTCATTACATAACTATTCCTTATCTCTAGCATATTCCATCACTAAAACTAAGATGTGTAGTTCTGTCTGACAGCCTGCATCAATCGCCTTGTATTCTGAAAGAAAAAATTAGTTAAGACTGCTATTCTACGATGTGTATAGTATATTCTTGTTAATGCTTGTTAATCCTGATCCATTTACTCTTCGTCACGAGGTTTGCATCTTCTTTCGATCATTCCACAGGTGAAATTCCCATTTCTGTTTAATTTATTTCTTTCACGCATCATTTCTTTCTGATATTGATGAACAGATATTAATGTCATGCGTTTAAATCATATACTCACTAAATAATAGTTGGTTTATGGTAACATAATTAAGCATACAGCATAACATGACAGAAACGTAATATGTGAAAAACTTATATAGTGTTCAGAGGCAAAAATGTACTCAGTGTAACACAACGTAACAGTAAAGTAGTCACGATGTTGAGATATCATAAGGCAAAATGTCAAAGTCAACTGGTGTTTGCTATATCTTAACTAATTCATAGTGCATACAAACAAAACATGAAACAATCGTACATACCTAAGAAAGACAAAAAATGTGACGTTCGTTGTGTTCAGCTTGTATGTTGTGTGGTTAATAGAGGCGAGAATTGAAGACTTTAATAGAGAAAAAAATTTGATAAAATTAATATATCACTAGATAGAATTGCATAATTATTCGTAACATACGTAATTTTATCTGGAAAATGTGCACTGTCTAATGTGTAACGACAAGAAGAGCGACCTGCTAACCTTACCTTGCTGGGCATTTGCCAAGAAAAAATACGATAATCATCAATAAGTAGTCACATAAATATAATTGCATAAGTGGTCATAAAATGTGTAAATTCATCTGGAAAAATATGCACGGTCTGATGTGTAACAACAAGAAGAGCGACCTGCTAACCTTACCTTGCCGGGCACATGCCAAGAAAAAATACGACAGTCATCAGTAAGTAGTCATGTGAATATAATTGCATAAGTGATCATAAAATTAGCAAAATGGCATTATAGCATGTTAAATCATAAAGTGTCTTCATTCAATAACAGGTTTGATGTTTGACCAATGGTGGTTGCCTTCGGATTTTTTGGTTCTCAAAGTTTCGACATGTACAACAATGGGGTGAGGAATGCTGCGAATCCGACATGGACCTGCGTATAGAAGTTCAAATTTACTGCACCTACCTTTTCCTTTGTTGGATAAATAGTGTGTACGTACTAATATTTTCTGTCCAATGTGAAAGTCACGGCGTGTACAAACCTGTTTCTGCTGTCTTCTCCGGCGCTCTGCGGCACGTTTGATGTTGTTCAGCGCAATATCAATTATTTCATGGTGTCGTAGTCGACGAGATGTAGGAAAGTTTACTAATTCTTTCATTTTGTTAGGTGGTGCAGCATTTTTCAGTATAGCAAACGGAGATAGCATAGTAGATTCATTTGGTGTGGAATTAATTACATCCTGGAATGAGTGTATGTGTGTGTCCCAATCAATATGTCTTTTGTGGCAGTATATTCTACACAGTTTACCAATTTCTTTCATTAATCGTTCACAAGGGTTCGAAGAAGCATGGTACCTGGATATATAGATCGGAGAAATGTTTCTAGCTCGTAACATGCGTGTCCATATAGCAGAACGAAATTGTGATCCATTATCGGAAATTACTTTCAACACATGCCCTACATGAAATAGAAAATGTTTTACAAATGCTTTCGAAACGGTTTTAGGAGTAGCTTTGCGTAACGGAGTGAAGGTAACAAATTTTGAAGTGAGTTCAACAGCGACAAAGATGTAGCAAAAACCTCTATTAGTTCTGGAAATCGGACCAAAAATGTCTACAGCGGCCATATGTCTCAATTTAACAGGTGCAATTGGATGTAATGGAGGAATATTTGAAGTTGTGTCTGACTTAGCTTTCTGGCAGATTTTACTTGACGCTAAAACTCGTCGTATACGTTTTTCCATAAAATAACAGTTCTGTCTCAGTATAAGAAAACATTTTCTAGCTCCGTAATGTGCATAACTTAAATGAGTATACCATTTTAATTTGTTAACAAGCTCGTCAGGAATGCATAATAACCAACTGTTGCTGTCAGGATGAGAGCGGCGAAACAGAATGTCATTGCGTACAGTGTAATGGTTTCTAATCGTAACTTTATTCCTGTCTTGCCAGAGGTGTTTAATCTCTTTCCATACGTTGTCTTTATTTTGCTCTTTTGCTATGTCCTGTAATGACGATGGAATAAAATTTTCAAATGCAACTTGTTGAATGTACATGACGCTGAAATTTCCTTTACAGAAGTTGGTTGCGATGTCTTGCTGATTGTTGCTGAGAGAGCGAGATAGTGCGTCTGCTACAACATTTTGTGTGCCGGGAATGTGAACAATTGTGAAATTAAATTCCTGTAAATAAAGCTTCCATCTGCTTAATCTGAAGTGTGAAAGTTTAGCTGAAAGTAAGAATTGTATCGCTCTGTGGTCTGTGTAGACGGTGGTGTGTCTTCCATAAAGAAAATGCCTAAATCTCGTAAAAGCCCATACGACACATAACGTTTCCAGTTCTGCAACAGAATAATTTCGTTCAGCAGGTGACAGAATGCGGCTTGCAAATGAGATGTTTTTAATTATTGTTGAGCCATCTTCTTCAATTTCCTGAAAAATATGTACGCCTAAAGCGGTGTTGGAACTGTCGGTGGCAATGGAAAAATTTCTGGTAAGATCTGGGTGCGATAAAAGTGGTGCATTCAACAAAGCATGTTTCAGATTCATAAATTCAGTATGTGCTTGCTTATCCCAGGACTAAATAGTGTTTTTACCTGTCAATTGGCATAATCTAGGTGTGTCTAAAGCAGAGTGATGAATAAGTTTATGAAAAAAGTTAATTAAGCCCAAAAAACTGCGTAGTTGTTTCTTCGTCGTAGGAACAGTAATGTCACGTAAAACTTGAATTTTTTCCGGATCAGGCGCAATGCCTTCTGCTGAAATTACATGTCCAAGAAATTTTATAGAAGTTTTGCCAAAGTGCGATTTACTGAGAGTAACAGTGAGTCCTTGAGCATGACAAGTTTGTAACAGTCGTTCAAGAATCACATTGTGTTCAGACCAGTTAGCTTCTGCAACAAGAATGTCGTCTACATACGCTGTAATTCTGTCTTTAAGCTCTGTCGGAAGTATTGTGTTCAAACCTCGAATAAAAGCTGCAGAAGAAATAGTTAAGCCGAATGGTAATTTACAAAATTGATAACAGTCACCAAAACAGAGAAAAGCTGTGTACTTTCTGCAGTTCGGATGGAGCTGAATTTGCCAAAATCCCGATTTCAGATCTAATGTAGAATAAATAGCAGTACCGTGAAGTTTCTGTATAAGTTCCTCTAATGTCTGTGGTCGATCTGTTTCATTAATAATTATGTCATTGATGTGACGTGAATCAAGCACGAGGCGAAGTGAGCCATCCTTTTTCTTAACAATATGTAGCGGGTTTATGTACGGACTAACTGCCGGTTCAATAATTCCTTTGTCAAGCATATCCTGCAATTCTTTCTTAACCTGTTCTCTATGAATATACGGAATGGGATAATGCTTGGCTTTAAATGTGTCGTGCTGTTTGACTTGAAATTCATACATAAAACCGGACATAGTACCAGGAACATTGTCAAAAACTGGAGATTGCTGTAAAAGAATTTAGTGTAGTTGCGACCGTTCGTCGTCTGTATTTGCACTGCTTTAATTAACTTTATCAGAAATCATCTGCATTACGTCGTAGTCAGCTTCGTCTGGAGTATTATAGTTATGTACGTATGTATCCGCGAACAATGTGGAATTACAGTCTATGCTACGTGATACGGAAATGACCTCTGTACGATTAATTGTTTGTTCTTCCGCAGATAGAGAGTGCTGAAATTCTAAAGCCAATTGCACATTTTCATCCTTTAGCATTAAATATGAATTTTGAAAAACAATAACTGCGTCGTGTTGTACCAGAAAATTAGTACCTAAAATAACGTCTGTTGTCAATAAAGGAACAATCCAAAATTTTGAGTGAAATGTATGACCTGCAATACAAAATGATAAATGCGTCTGTAATTTAACATCTACTCCTTTACTCGATACTGCTCCTTTCACTTTCGTTTTGCCTAATGGTAATGTAGGATAGGTATTCTCTTTGTTACACTCGTTGAAAGTTTCTTCATTTATTACTGACATAGGTGATCCGGAATCGATTACTGCTGAAAATCTCGATGAACCAATTTTAATTTCGATGACAGGGTGTGAGATAGTTTTTTGAACAACTGGTCTTTCCTGTAAAAGCGTGTCTCTGATGTCGTCAGAAGTAATGACATTTTCGTGAACAACATTCTGCGTGTCAAAGGTAGTGCTTGTGTTATTGGAAGATGCGACCTGTACAGTATCTAGTCAGATTCTATCTGACGTGTTGTTATTTTCTGGAGGATGTTGTGGCATTTCTACTATTTGAACTGTTCTATTATTTCTTCCAGACGTATTACGCTCTGGATGATACCTACTGTCGGGTTCATTCATGAGAATATGTTCTTGTGGATAATTTTGCTGTTGGTAAGACCGACTATTGTTAGATGTACGCTGAAAATTGTCCTCATTATTTTTACGTCTGTCGTAATAGTCATTCCTATATGGTGCATTGCGATAGGAATTGAAGTACTGTGTTTCCTGCACGTAGTTATTTCCTTGCTGCCGTGCGTATACGTCCACGCGGCGAAACATTAAAGTTTGGTTGACCTTGTGCATTACATTGTTGGTTAGGTATGGTAACCGGCTGGTTTTCTTGCTGTTGTTGTGAAAAACCTCTATTATTACTAAAATATGGTTCCTGCTGCTGATAATTTTGACAATACTGATAATTAAAATTTTGTCTGCTATTAAAGTTCTGGTGGTTGTTGTTCCTAAAGCGTCTGTTACTTTTACTATTGAAATTACGTGGTTGATTGTAATTACTGTAAGTTTGCTGGCCTTGGTTATTATATGAAAAATTTTTGTTTATAAAGGAATAATCCGATTGCTGTACTTCTAAAAGCTGCAGCAGATCCCTGAATGCCAAAATATTTTCTTTTTGCTGACCCTTTAAAAGTGACACTCTTAATGATCATGGCAATTTATAAATACATAATTGAATGAGTGCAGATTCACTATATGGTTCACTTAAGTACTGATTTTGTTGGACCATATGCTCAAAAAATTGGGTGACACTGGGAAAATTTTTGTTCTCATAATTTGGTAAACTAATTAGTTGATCTTTAATTCCGCGCTGTGTCGTCTTCGACCAATACGCTGATAGAAAAGCATTCAGAAACTCTTCTACTGAATAGCATTATCTCGCGATAGGTCTCATATGAGTTGCCGGTTCACCTTCCAAAAAACTGCAATTAAATTCAAGTTTATGCGTTATGGGCCAAGTCGGTGGAAAAGCAAAGCGAAATTGTTGTATCCAATCCAGTGGGTGAATCTGTGTTCTGTCATTTTTAAACACTTTAAATTTTCTCACTGGCAGAAAATGTTTCTAATCAAAATTATCGTCTCTGTATGATGGAACAGGTTCAGGATTGTAAGAGAATCTGTTTGACTGTGACTGTTCTGAATCTAACTCACGTACTCTCTTAGATTACCTAAATTATACGCCCTGCATGAGTCTGACAAATGTTCGCAAAGTGGCGTCTGCTGTGATGTGTTATTAACTGAAATATTTTTTATCTCTGTTACCTCTTGCTGTAAACTTGACAATTTTCTACGCAATGTGTTATTAGACGAATCGATCTCATTGATTGTCTGCTGTAAATTTTGGAATTCAGGTGTTTGGTTAAAGGAAATTGGTGCAGTATCGTCTGATTTGTTGTCATTATTACTTTCAATAATATCAATACGACTGGCCAATTCATCACATTTTTCAGTCAGTATTTTTACCTGATCATCGGTTTTAGTGTCACAGGCACTAATCTGTTTTTGCATTTTACGTGTGGTTTCGTTCAGTTTTTTAACATTAGCTTTGACGACATCAGAATCCTGTGTTAGTTCTAATTGTTCGAGTCTGTCGGTCACTGTTGGAAAATATGTTGTGTATGTGTCTGTTTTCGATTTAAGATCGGAAATTTCGTCACGTAATTCTGTGTTCGACTGTTTGATGGTATTAATTTCATCTGACACTGCAGCAATATTGCTGTCCACGTATGTTTTTGCCTTCGCGAACAATTTACGTTTGTCTTCTTGTCTCTGTGCTGTGATTGTTTCCATTACTTGTCGTTGTACTTTATTTTGATCCTGTATAAATTTGCGGAAACGCGGCGTATCACTGTTTTGTAGGTGAAGATTAAAATGTTCGTCAATTTGAGTGTTCTGTTGGTCGAATTTCGCGTCTATCTTTGCATCCACTGTGCGCGAAAGTTCTGCTGTCATTAGTTTAAACGCGTCGCGTAATTGTGTAGCTTTTTCAGAGCATTGTTTACCGACTGCACTTATTTCGTCTCTAAGTGTTTCTGTTGTGGCTGTTTGCATATCCCTTAATTCCTGAGCAACAGACCTACTTTCTTCGCTACTTTTCCTAGCACAATCCTCAATTTCCACACGTAATTGTTCCTTAGTGTCATGACACTGCGCGGCAACGGCTCTAATTTGTTCACTAAGCTGTCTGGAATTGTTTTCTAATTTTTCATTAAAGTATTGTTTGAGTTTTTCATTATCTTGTTTGTTATCTTCACTCTGTTGTCTGACCTGTTCACTAAGTTGTTTGAGATCTTCATTATTATTGTCTAGTTTTTCATTAAGATTGTCTTGCTTTTCATTCTGTTGTCTGACCTGTTCACTAAGTTGTTTGAAATTTTCATTATTGTTGTCTAGTTTTTTACCCTGTTGTAGCAATATTGCCATAATTTGTTCCAAGGCAACATTACCTACTCTATTCTCTGTACTGTTTGATGGTGTATCTGCAATTGTCGCGTTTTGTGTGACCATGTGGTCATTCTGTAATTTACAAAAAGGTTTGTCAATCGGATGTACACTGTTAGTCACTATTTCGGAATTAAATAAATCTGTCCTACTTTGAGTATCCTGTTCATTTTCATTAGAAAAATTCGTCTGTTCGTTACGTGAATTTTCCAAACCGGGTGTGTTAAGCTGGGCAGCGCTCATTGCAACAGAACGCCCCGCGTCATCAATTGTCGTTAAGTTAACAGACGACACCATTGAATTTGTTTGTTCATCAGTAAGTTCAAAATCAACATTAGTGGTTGATACGTACTGATTGTCAGTAAACGGAGGATTGTCATCAATATACTGTGTGTCACAAGTACTATCGGTGAAGTTATTTAAATCCGTAATTTCATTCATTATGCCTCGCGATGTACTATTAACAGTCTTCCACGGCATTTTTACACTAGTCACAATTATTCACAAATGAGACAAAAACAAAGCAAAATCCAACAAATACAAATACAACAAACAGCAACGAATTGTCGATGATCTGTGGAAGAAAGTCACAAAATTAGTAAAAGCATTGCGCCAAATCCGAATTATATTTAAGCAAATAAGAGCAGATATCTGACTATTTTTCAGAAGATACACAAAGAAATACGATCCTGGCCGGATGTCGCCAAGTGTAACCTCCCCACAAAAATAAAAGAAATTTATTTTTTAAATGTAAATGGGCATCGTGCTAAACGTAACCTCCCAGCAGAAATAAAAGAAAAGTCTATGATAATGAAATAGAGCCAAATGTTAGCTTTAAACAGCGATAAAACTCAATGATAATAAACATGTGCAAAAATGTAAAGTCCCCACAAAATTAATGTTAAGATCAACCTGATACATTTTATAAGGGCAGCTGCGCTGACCTTAGGCCCTGTACAATAATTAATCTGATAAATTGATTATGGGAGGAAAAGCATAGGAAATATTGTTTCAATTGGAATGATTCTTTTCTTAAAAACGATTGCTTTGAAAACAAATTATTATTGGGGCACTTCTTGAACAAATTAATTACAATTAACATACATTACATTATCAGCTGTGCGCAATGCTGCTTCATTATCTAATTTAACAATATACCTCGTCCCGAACCTTGACCAGAGACCCATGTCGACCCCCGCCGACTCCTCACACACAACTTCCGACTGAGTACAACTCGCAACTCAACTCTCACGCAGTCGAGCGCAGATTAGACACAATAAATAACTCTCTGGTCAGAGATTCTGTCATGCCGCGCCATCGCTGGTACTGAATACATACGCGTTTCAACCTCTGCAACTTCAGGAGATCCTGCGGACACGCTCATCACCATGCCTTCTGGAAAACCAGCAAGTACCTTCATGATGCCACTCTGTCAGCCAAGAAGTGGAATTCCTCCTAATACCGGCAATCTTCACGCTGTCAGCAATGAATCTTCAGATCCCTCTACTACAGTGTTCCACCTCGTGGCCGCTTGTGCCTCCTCAGGCAACGATCTCACCAACGTACTGATGACAGTTTACACGACGATGACCAGTTGCCTCAATGTGTCCAAGAACTGAAACAACTTGCAAAGCAGCTTACTGCATTGGTGCATCCGGCAGTCAGAGGCAGCCATCACGATTTCACAGAAATCTGTCCATGGCTGTTAATCGCTGCTGCATGTGGAGTGGTAATGGGGTGCACACGCAACAGGATGAATTCCGTCAGTTTCGATGGCAGACGGTGACATGGCCGTTAACGTGCGGTGGATCCTTCAGCTCCACTATGGGAATAGATAATGATGATGGTTGGAGGCCCACATGTTGCCAGTTAGAGGGGCTGTGACGCATTCAAGAATGCCGCTCTTCAGCAAAAATCCATCTCTTCCACCTCTCACAAGGAGTGTTAGTTTCAGCAGTACGCTAAATGTGACCTTTGTGACAGTCCTCTCTGGCCAGATATCTGCTACATTGTAGCAATAGCCGATAACGACGCCAGGAGAGCAATTTGTGCTGTTGGATAAATTTTATAACTGCTTACCTTTTTCATGAGGAAATCGTATTCCACCCTGCTTTGTCTCCCTGGAAAGATTTTCCACGGGAGAGATTTTGGTGCCCAACACATGGACTGGCACCCTTGAGCCATGAATACCAGCAGTACGTGCTTGATACGAGAGAGTGAGCGACGTCAAGCAATGGCCATTGGACTGCACACATCAAACATCTTCTCTCCAGCACCTGGGATGCAACCTGATGTCACTGATCTAGCACTCTGTAAGGGACTTCCACACATAATATCTGCTGAGCACAATGGGCACCCTGTATGTGGAGCAAATTTTCGTTGTGTCGGAACTCATCATCAGCGCTGCCTCCCATAAACCAGCAAGGTATTAGCAACTGAGGCAACTGGGATGGCAATAGCACGAGCTTAGATTCCTGTAGTACTGGTTGCAGATGTGGCACTTCACTTTGATACATCTGGGATTACCGAGCGAGGTGGCGCAGTGGTTAGCACACTGGACTCGCATTCGGGAGGACGACAGTTAAATCCCAAATCTGGCCATCCTGATTTAGGTTTTCTATGATTTCCATACATCGCTTCCGGCAAGTGCCAGGATGGTTCCATTGACAGGGCATGGCCGACTTCCTTCCCCATTATTCCCAAATCCCATGAGACTGATGACCTCGCTGTTGGCCTCTTCCCCAAAATCAATCCTACCCCCCCCCCCCACCCCCAATGTCAGGGATTCTTCAAGCAGTCATTGATTCTTCACCTGGTGGAGGTGACAAACAGCTCAGAGATACATCACAAATCTTGCTGCAGCACCTCTTCTAAGCTATAGCTGAGAAGAACTGTGTCTGTCACATTTGGCAGCACACATGGAACCTAGGGATGAAACTCCTACTCAGCTGCGTCTGGTAGGAAATAAAAGCTTCTGTGAAGCATCATCAGAACCAAACATCGACGACCAGGTTGCTGACCTCTGTATTGTAACTGTGTTATGGGAGACCTGGCAATTTTTCTGCAAAATATTCTGCATCCCACCACTAACGGTTGCTGAATCAGTCATCAGTGAGCTTAATCCCAAGACTGACGCTCTGGTTACTGTCTTTGCCACTACATTCACTTCGGTGGAGCACCCAGCTGATCCTATGATCACTGAGTGACTGCCACTGTTCCTGGTGACACATGATACTGATGACTACATCAGACCCGTTATGAATGAAGAGGTCTACAATCAGTTGAGGAGGTTCCACAACTTCATCACCACCAGATGATTTGGGAACTAACTCTGCTCACCTACAGAAGGATTGCTGCCATTCTTAATACAGCCTTGCAGACACGAGTGTATCTTGAAGCCTGGAAACAAATGGAGATGTCACCATCCCTAAGCCACATAAGAATCTATGTACTTCTGTTAGCTATCGTCTGATCAGTCTTCTTCCTTCACTCTCTAATGTTTTCGAGCAGTTTTATTTGAATACACTGTAGCTTCACATTTGGTGGAATGACATCACCCAACATACAGTTTGGATTCCAACATAGACCTTCAACAACTTTCCAACTGATGTGGTTGACAGATAACGCTATGGAAGCAATAGAATACCAGATGTTTTCTGGGGTTATCCTCCTGGATGCATCTCATGCTTTCGACTCTATATGGCACAAGAGACTCCTCCTCAAACAACTATTGCTCGGGATACCTGTGTCCCATATCAGTCCTCTTTGCTCCAAGTTGCAGGATGCCTGTGCCAATTTGGAAAAGTCGTTTTTTCACCACATCTGCGCCTGAGTCCTACACGGACTGCCATTTTGTATGTTATCTTCACCAGTGACCTGCCAAGATGAAGAACACCCAATTTGAATTACATTCAAACGATATCACGCCCTCCATCAACAGCACTCATATGCTGCAGTGACAGCCACCACAAATTTCCTCACCTACAATCTGCAAAAGATGTAAGCCACAATCCTCGCTCAGTACTGCGTCCCAAAACCTCTCCCAACTCTCGAGTTCCAAGTAACACCAGTCTAGTGGTCGAAAGTACATTCGATACAGTACTCATACGCACCTCCACAATGAGAACGTTCGTTGCAGGACCCTGGGGCTTGTGCCATGTTTACCTAGTTGTCAATCTGCAGTCGATTGTAACACCAGACCTCAGACTGATGTTCTGCTAATTATTTGTAGGAAAACTCATCAAGTATGCAGTGGACGCATAGGCAAACACACCTGTGCCAACGTCTGGGCATGAATATGGCAGCACATTGTATCAGCATCAGCGGGCAAGCAGTTCACTCCAGCTGATCCCATGCTCCAGACTTGACACCAGCAGCAAAAGTGACCCATTCAATACACCTCACACCTCTGGATTTATACTTTGACAACACTATCCTTCAGCAGCCACCATGGAAGATATGACATAGCAGACACATTGAGCCTCCAGCCACCACAGACTCCAGTGGCCACTGTTGGTGGCGTCTGCATCTCCCATCAGCTTCCTTAGACACAGAACCCTGTCAAGGCTTTTTGTCCGAGGAAATAGCATTGTTTGTAGAACTCATACTGGGTGCTTGTGCCTAATAGCAACGTCAAAACAGCCCTCACATTAAGTTTCTATTGGAGTATATGTTATGTTGAATTTTTGCTTCTACATGTTGTGCAAAAAAAGTGTTATTGACTCACTACTTGACAATCATTAAACATCTGTATCTGTGCCACCAACAGCAGGACACAAATGTTGGTGACAAGGATGTCAGAAAACCCAGTGTAGTCACAGCAAGCATACTGTGCTGCAAATGTGAGCTGCTGAGATCTGGTGCTCTTCAGCGAGGACCAACACTACCCTGCTGGAACCATCACTTCGCAGGCAGCTGTTGTTGTTCAAGCTCGTTCTCCCATCTGCCACAGATGCACTGTTGATACAGTCACATCTCCGGTGGCCATCGTTTGTGGAGCCCTACTCCTGTCAGCTGCAGCTGACCTGTCATCAGTGTCCACCACATCAAGTCTTCTCCAAGAATACGCAGATGTGGCTTACCTTTCCTCATGAGGATGGCACAGTACCTTCTTGCTTTCCTCAGAACAAGGTCTCATGTGGCACCATGACTCCTTCACGCTCTTCTGCCCCATAGACCCACCCACCAGGTACCCTCCCTCAGCTGTTGCATTCCTGGCAGTTATTGCAGTTCAAGCCGTTCCTCCCACCAGCTGTTCCCATCGTTCCATCATATTCGGGTCTCTGGCGATAATCCTTGGCTGAACCCATGCTTCCTATTGGCCATAGTTGCACTGCCGGCACTGGTGCATCTCCAGTGGCCATATTGATCAAGTCCTACATCCCACTTGCAACCGACGTCAAATCAATGTCTCACATGCCTGTCAACACAGTACTAAGCGAAGTAGGGAAATCTGAAAGGTGTAAGGGATATATAAAGAGTCTGTATAAGAAAAACAAACTTCGAACCAAAGTTAAAGAGGAAGTAGGTGAAGATGAGATGGAAGATATGAGATGAGTTTGACAGAGGACCGAAAGACGTAGGTGGAAACGAGACCCCTTCAATAGACGATATTCCCTCAGAATTACTGAGACCCTTGTGAGAGCCTGCCACAGAAAAATTATTCTACCAGGCGTGCAAGATGTATGAGGCAGTCGAGATACCCTCAAACTTCAGGAAGAATAGAACGAATCCAGTTACAAAGAAAGCAAATGTTGACAGGTGTTAATAGCGTATAACGAACAGTTTAATAAGTCATGGGTGCAAAATATTGGGACGAAATAATTACAGAAGAATGGAAATTGGTAGAACCTCACTGCTGAGAAGATGAATTTGTGATTCGGAGAACTGTAGGAACACGCTCAGCAGCACTGTCACTGTGTCCCCAGGGAAGCATCCTGGGACCCATCTTGTTCACTCTCTTCATGACTTTCCAGCAACACAAACCACGACGTTAGCCATCCAGGCTAATAACGCAGCCATCCTTGCGCAAGACTGGAAAACGTCGAACATAAATTCACGAATACGGACGGCACTCAGAACTGCCGAGCCTTGGTTGGAACAATGGCGTATTTAAGTAAACATCGACAAACACGAAACAGCTCTGTTCACAAGCAGCCCGAAGGTACTGCACAACCATCAACACTGTCGACAGGTAACACTACATGTACGCCCAATGCGTTTCCGATAGAAGATATCTTCGTTTCTGGGTGGACCCGAGACTTACGTGGGGGACCACATAGAATACGTTGCCAACAAAGCGCACGTTAGGCTCAAAGAACTCTACCCAAAATTCAACACGGAAAGTACACTGAACAGGAGGAAGTCGAGGTCCTTGTACATGACACTGATTAGACCACTGATGACGTACGCAGCTCCCGTCTGGAGATACGCAGCTCCTACACGTCTGCGACGGAACAAAGAGCTACGCATCTTTAACAACGCTCTACGCTATACCCTCACCGTGGATCTTCCCAATGAATACCTCCTGGGAAAGTAATCAAGAAATTCGCCACGCTACTACACAAGGACACGAGACACTTGAACAATCCTTTCACCCTTTGGGAAACTATTATCAGAACCATACGTGGAAGCATAAGCGGCCAAAGACACTCCTAGGTAGGGCATAACCACCTATGATGAGCTAACATACACCCACGGCAAGCCCCTGCAAATCAGCAACATTGACTGGATGTGCCAGCTGCTATTAAAGCCGACAGCTAGGAAACCGACAAGCTCGCACACTAAGGCACAAACCAACTGCCGACACTACCCTACACTGTGAATCCGATATGTGATCTATCGGACACTAAACTATGATAAACCTGTCACAGGTATACTTACACTGGGCGAAAAGCTTACACCGGCACCCAGCGGCAGCCGCCGAGTAACACCACCGCACAACGTCAAAGGTATCCATCTGCATGATACCCAACACTAACAAAGCCTGCGTTTGCATGACCTGTCGCAGGCAGGAAGAAAACATGTACTGCTCTTACAACCCGACCCAACTATCGCAGAGATTTTTTTTTCCTTGGCGCGTATTAGTGGCTAATCATTAATACTTAATCATAACATCGCAGTACTCACATCCTGCGAGATCTCACTTAGTGAAAACTAACCAATGTGCAGAGATGGCAGTAACCCTTTAGTGTTGTCCATAATGCCAGTGTGGGCGTGGAGGGTCTCCACTCTATATATAAAAAAGTGGCTACAACTTTTACAGAAACCGGGTTGTAGTTATATGAGTGGAAAGACATGAACATGAAGCCGTAATTGAGAAGGAAGTGAGACAGGGTTGTAGCCTGTCCCATATGTTATTCCATCTGTACATGAAGTTATGAGTAAAAGAAATCAAGGAGTAATTTGGAAAAGAAATTCAGGGGAGGAATAAAAATTTTGAGATTTGCCGATTGTAAGAATCGAATGTCGTCTCATTCTTACAAATTAAATCATTCGGTAGCAGATTATTAATAGATGAATAATCCGATACCATCTTGGTGCAACTCCCGCTATCTTCAATTTTTGCTGAGAAATTCAGTTTTTCGTTACTTTCATCTTGGTTCGCTATTTCAATGCCAATTTTCTAAGCTATGAAATTATTTTAGTATGATTGATATAAAAAATAGTCTGCCTTCAAAATGATAACCATCATGGTAGTTATTACGGTCAGTTTGATGTTGTATGAAGAATAAAGTAAAAATTATTACATGAAATCATAATCTGAACTACGTCATGAAACGCAGACCTTTTTTTAATTTAGTGAAAGTATTCAAATACATATCTCTGCCTCTCTGGAGCTGTTATTAGTGCTTTTTCTGCGAGTTGTTGGTTGGAAGTGTGTTTCGAAAGTAGAAGGGCTACTGCCGGAAGTTCAAGTTCTACCTCGGGCATGTGTGTGTGTGTGTGTGTTGTTCTTAGCATAAGTTAGTTTACGTAGTGTGTAAGTCTAGGGACCGATTACCTCAGCAGTTTGGTCTTTTAGGAATTCACCAACATTTGAACATTTGAAAGTAGAAGAAAGGTCGCACATGAACAAATTTTTAGAAGCTTATTGTCATAAAATTATGTGATCAACAACCAACACTTAAAAAAAATGTTCCTGGAAGAGTTATTTATTGTAACTTGCGTCAGATGAAGAGAGTGCTCAATAAAACGGGAATTTTAAAACGTAATTAGTGTTTTCAGTCATTACAAATTGAAGAGCGGACCACTTTCAGGCCTCGGAGAAACTATGACATCCCTAGAAACACCCAGCCTTCATGGAGATTATTACAGACATTTTGTGTGTAACAGTCACATGATAATTTAACATTTTATACTAAAAAAGTGCAAAAAAGTGTATATTAATACAGCCTGTGTTGTGTGAGCGTGTGATACGATGACATTTAATTCCGTCAGAGGAGGCAAACCAGTTACGAGAGCAGTTGAACGGAAGCATTAGTGTCTTGAAAACAGGTTATCAATTTACACCGAAAAACGTAAAACAAGTTTAATGGAATTAAATCAGGCGGTGAGTGGCATATGTCTTCTTGTCTTCGGGCAGCAAAATAACTGACGATGGCCACAGAACAAGCGATATAAATTACAGGGAACAGTAAGAAAAGCATTTCTGAAAGCGTGGAAGTTGTTAGTATGTAACACTAATGTGAGTCTTAGGAAGTCTTTTCTGAAGTATTTGTGTCGAATGTATACTTGAACGGAACAAAAGTGTAAGATAAACAGATCAGATAAGAGGAGAATAAAAGCTTTCGAAATATGATGCTGTAGAAGAATGATGAAAATTAGATGAGTAGAGTGCATAAAAAATGATGAAGTACTGAATGCGATTTGGGAAAATAGAAATGCATAACTTGACAGAAAAAGGGGTCAGTTGATAAGAAACACCCTGAGGCAACAACGAATTGTTCATTTGGTAATGGACGGGAGTGTGAAGGGAGGAGGGAGGGGGCGGTGAAAATAGGACAAAGGCTTGAATACAGAAAGCATGTTCAAACAGATACATTTACGTATATAGGTTGCCGTAGTTGAGACATGCACAGGACAATCTAGCATGTCTTCGGAGACAGATGATGACAATGTGTATACAGGGTGTCCCAGGAGGAATGGTCATTAATCGTGGATATTACAACATCCTCCATTCGAAGAAAAAAAGTCTAGGAAACATGGGCTATAAAACGCATACCTTAAGAGCTATAATCACTTTTTCATTTTCGGCGCCGCGAAACATACAGGGTTATTACGAACTACTGAAGCGATTTCACAGCTCTACAATAACTTTATTATTTGAGATATTTTCACAATTTTTTGCACACACATACAAAAACTCAAAAAGTTTTTTTAGGCATTCACAAATGTTCGATATGTGCCCCTTTAGTGATTCGGCAGACATCAAGCCGATAATCAAGTTCCTCCCACACTCGGCGCAGCATGTTCCCATCAATGAGTTCGAAAGCATCGTTGATGCGAGCTCGCAGTTCTGGCACATTTCTTGGTAAAGGAGGTTTAAACACTGAATCTCTCACATAACCCCAGAAAGAAATCGCATGGGGTTAAGTCGAGAGAGCGTGGAGGCCATGACATGAATTGCTGATCCTGATCTTCACCACGACCGATCCATCGGTTTTCCAATCTCCTGTTTAAGAAATGCCGAACATCATGATGGAAGTGCGGTGGAGCACCATCCTGTTGAAAGATGAAGTCGCCGTTGTCGGTCTCCAGTTGTGGCATGAGCCAATTTTCCAGCATGTCCAGATACACGTGTCCTGTAACGTTTTTTTCGCAGAAGAAAAAGGGGCCGTAAACTTTAAACCGTGAGATTGCACAAAACACGTTAACTTTTGGTGAATTGCGAATTTGCTGCATGAAGATGTGAGGATTCTCTACCACCCAGATTCGCACATTGTGTCTGTTCACTTCACCATTAAGAAAAAATGTTGCTTCATCACTGAAAACAAGTTTCGCACTGAACGCATCCTCTTCCATGAGCTGTTGCAACCGCGCCGAAAATTCAAAGCGTTTGACTTTGTCATCGGGTGTCAGGGCTTGTAGCAATTGTAAACGGTAAGGCCGACCCGTTGATTTCCCCTTACAGAGGCATCCAGAAGCTTTAAACTGCGCATACCATCGCCGAATGGAGATAGCAGTTGGTGGATCTTTGTTGAACTTCGTCCTGAAGTGTCGTTGCATTGTTATGACTGACTGAAGTGAGTGCATTTCAAGCACGACATACGCTTTCTCGGCTCCTGTCGCCATTTTGTCTCACTGCGCTCTCGAGCGCTCTGGCGGCAGAAACCTGAAGTGCGGCTTCAGCCGAACAAAACTTATTGAGTTTTTCTACGTATCTGTAGTGTGTCGTGACCATATGTCAGTGAATGGAGCTACAGTGAATTTATGAAATCGCTTCAATCATTTGTAATAGCCCTGTATATCCTCTGCAGCAAGCTCTTTGCTTTCCATTTTCTGAGAGGTAGTAGTACGGGCCGAAAGAAGAGAAATATATGTAGGAATACAGTAAATGGGCTCTGAAATGTAAACCTGAGAAATACAAACATTTGTTCATCTACGCTGCTGAGAAACAGATCTCTACTACCGAACAAATATTCGTAGCTCTTGAGAGATGCATTTTAGAGTCCATGCCTGATAGATTTTTCGTTTCGAATAATCGTTCCTGCCATATGCCTGAATGCTGACCATTCCTCCCGGCATAGCTTGTATATGACAGGTAGCCTTAAGTTATAGCCATCTGACTTTCATCAGAAGTTTGGTCTGTTCCATTTTGTCTCCTCTAGCGGGGCACTGTGATATAGTGGCGTGCCGCTTTCAATACGTATCAGGACTGGAGAAACGTAACGTAATTATTCTCCTGTATATACAAATAAATGTATTTTAAGGCTCACGTGAAGGACAGAATGTGAAGCGGAAGGAGCACAAAACTACGGTTTATATCGGAGTAAACGTAAGTCATCTACATAATAATTGTTTTCCTATTAATTTACACTTTCACCATTTGGATACTTTTACATCAACATCTATCTCTATATACTTCTGCATCCATACTGAGCAAACCACTATAAAGAGCACTGAGCCGTGCTGGCCCCGGCTTATGCATTAGTTTAAACCTTTACTGTTACTCTGCGTTTGGTTTCCCGTGGTCATTGCGGTTATGCCGTGGTTCTTCCTCTCTCTACGTGTGGCAGCAGCGGTGCGCTTCGATATTCGCACCTTGTACTATGTTTGGTCTGGTGCTTAAAGTTTCCGGCTAGCCGGCGTGCGGCAGTCGGTCGGTTGGTGTGGATCAGCCAGGAAATCTCCGCGCTGCGTGTGGGCTAGGCTCGTTGGCGGTCTCTACGCAGTGTCGGAGTGTGTGGGAGCTTTTCCAATTGCTACGAGGTTCGTGGCTCACCGACGCAGGACATCAAAGTTGAGTGGTGATTTAATTACCGAAGCTAGTCTGTTCACATTGTGCTGTTGGTTTTCATGGTTGGCTCTTGGGGGTATTCCCGTGAGCAACAGCGAGGGTCCGAGTTGAAGAAAGTTTGGCCACCATCCGGTGGAGTTTAACTGTATTTTGCTTATTTGAAGTCCAAGTGCTCCAGTGGAATTTTCTGCCTTTTTGCCGTTAGTGTTCCGGTTACCTGCCTTGACATGAAATTCAGGTAGTGTCCTTTCCTCACCGTGTTGTCACTGTTCAACACGTGTGTGTAGTGTTGACAGCTTATGCATACTTAGTTGTGGGTGGCTACGCCTTCTACGTTTTGGCTTTGGAGTTCCTTGTGTATTGGCCGGGTGGAAAGCAAGTCGTCTTGTCGGTGGGTCCGTTGATTGTCTCTTGGTTGGGTTGCCGGCGGATCGGATATAGTTGGGCCGACTACCTGTCTCCCCTAACCAACGTTAATGTCTCAAGTGCAGACCGACCCCCGGAAACTTCTGTGCGTGCCTGGATGTACTGCATTTTCTTATTGGCGTTTGATAGTGTATTTTAATGGCTCATAGCCGATGGTTTGAATTTGTATACTTTTAGTTGGGTTTTAAATAATGGGCCTTCAGCCGTTTTAAAATTAAAGTTCCGTACTTGTCATGTGTTAGATTGTTTGTCCTTTAGCATCATTTGAAATATTATTTAAGAATAAAACCTTAGGCTTTCGGCCTTTTGAAAATTTATTGTAGTTGTGTTTTTCAATCATGGCCCTTCAGCCGTTTTAAAAATTGAAGAGGTTGTGCCCCTACGCCATAAGATTGTGGGAAATATTCAGTCGCTAATTAAGCTCAGAAATTTGCGCTGTAATGTTTGGGCAACTAAATAAAGTTATAGCTGTTCGAGTGTAACTGACAGCCGCCCATTTTCTGGCCTCTTTCCACAATTCCAACTACCTGTTCTGTCCTGCGAATTTTACCATTCGTTTCAAGCATGATTGAGAGTACCATCCATAATTCTAGTAACTCGTGGAAGAAAGGTTCGTTAACAACGTCTGAACGCGATATAATTATTACAGTCTTGTCTCTACGATCCCTACGGAAGCGATAGATACGGTGTTGTAGAATATTCTTAAATTCATGACTTAGGGCTCGTTCCTGAAACTTGGTAAGTAGACTTTGACGTTAAACTTTGCGCCCGTCTTCATGGCTTGTTCACTGTAGTCCATTCGTGACACCCTCCCAAGGGCCAAATCAAACGTCTACATCTACATTTACATCTACGTGATTACTCTGCATTTCACATTTAAATGCTTGGCAGAGGGTTCATCGAACCACAATCATACTATCTCTCTACCATTCCACTCCCGAACAGCGCGCGGGAAAAGCGAACACCTAAACCTTTCTGTTCGAGCTCTGATTTCTCTTATTTTATTTTGATGACCATTCCTACCTATGCAGGTTGGGCTCAACAAAATATTTTCGCATTCGGAAGAGAAAGTTGGTGACTGAAATTTCGTAAATAGATCTCGCCGCGACGAAAAACGTCTTTGCTTTAATGACTTCCATCCCAACTCGCGTAAAATATCTGCCACACTCTCTCCCCTATTACGTGATAATACAAAACGAGCTGCCCTTTTTTGCACCCTTTCGATGTCCTCCTTCAATCCCACCTGGTAAGGATCCCACACCGCGCAGCAATATTCTAACAGAAGACGAACGAGTGTAGTGTAAGCTGACTTGTGGCATCTTCTAAGTGTCCTTCCAATGAAACGCAACCCTTGGCTCGCCTTCCCCACAATATTATCTATGTGGTCTTTCCAACTGAAGTTGTTCTTAATTTTAACACCCAGGTTCTTAGTTGAATTGACAGCCTTGAGAATTGTACTATTTATCGAGTAATCGAATTCCAACGGATTTCTTTTGGAACTCATGTGGATCACCTCACACTTTTCGTTATTTAGCGTCAACTGCCACCTACCACACCATACAGCAATCTTTTCTAAATCGCTTTGGAACTAATACTTGTCTTCGGATGACCTTACTAGACGGTAAATTACAGCATCATCTGCGCACAACCTAAGAGAAGTGCTCAGATTGTCACCCAGGTCATTTATATAGATCAGGAACAGCAGAGGTCCCAGGACGCTTCCCTGCGGAACACCTGATATCACTTCAGTTTTACTCGATGATTTGCCGCCTATTACTGCGAACTGGTACCTCCCTGACAGTAAATCACGAATCCAGTGGCAGAACTGAGACGATACCCCATAGGCCCGCAGCTTGATTAGAAGTCGCTTGTGAGGAACGGTGTCAAAATCTTCCCGGCAATCTAGAAATATCCCCTGTCTATAGCGACCATTATTTCGTGCGAATAAAGAGCTAGCTGCGTTGCACAAGAACGATGTTTTCTGAAGCCATGCTGATTACGTATCAACAGATCGCTCCCTTCGAGGTGATTCATAATGTTTGAATACAGTATATGCTCCAAAACCCCACTGCAAACCGACGTCAATTATATAGGTCTGTAGTTCGATGGATTACTCCTACTAACCTTCTTAAACACTGGTGCGACCTGCTCAATTTTCCAATCTGTAGGTACAGATCTGTCGGTGAGCGAGCGGTTGTATATGATTGCCAAGTAGGGAGCTATTGTATCAGCGTAATCTGAAAGGAACCTAATAGGTATACAATCTGGACCTGAAGACTTGCCCGTATCAAGCGATTTGAGTTGCTTCGCAACCCCTAAGGTATCTACTTCTAAGAAACCATTCATGGTACCTTTCTATGTGTATATATTTCCTGTTAGTCTTGTTTGATACTGTTCCTACACATCAGTGGTCTTAGAAGTGCCACGCTAGCCTTAGCACTAGCAACAGAGACGGTACGCAGAGGAGCCCCGCCGAGCTGCCGGCAGCAGGCAGACGGGCAGGACGGAGCTCCAGTAACGACAGCACGCCGTGTCGCATCACGGCCTGGGCGCAAACTCGCGGAATGCGGCCCGCCCACACTCTCCGCGCGCGCTTCTGTGCTGCCGGCTGCCGAGAAATTCCGCGCATACCCTGCGCAGCCGGCAGGTAGGGCGACCGCAGCGCCGCGGCTTCCCCCGCGCCACCAGTTCCTCGCCAGTTCCGCTCCCTCCGACAACTCTGACCCAGAAACCGCGCGCCCGCTGCCGACGCGTTTTTGTCTGCTCAGACTTTCTTGCCGAAAAAGTTAACACATTCAATGTGTCCACACACCGTGTCGCATCAGGGACATACACTCCTGGAAATGGAAAACAGAACACATTGACACCGGTGTGTCAGACCCACCATACTTGCTCCGGACACTGCGAGAGGGCTGTACAAGCAATGATCACACGCACGGCACAGCGGACACACTAGGAACCGCGGTGTTGGCCGTCGAATGGCGCTAGCTGCGCAGCATTTGTGCACCGCCGCCGTCAGTGTCAGCCAGTTTGCCGTGGCATACGGAGCTCCATCGCAGTCTTTAACACTGGTAGCATGCCGCGACAGCGTGGACGTGAACCGTATGTGCAGTTGACGGACTTTGAGCGCGGGCGTATAGTGGGCATGCGGCAGGCCGGGTGGACGTACCGCCGAATTGCTCAACACGTGGGGCGTGAGGTCTCCACAGTACATCGATGTTGTCGCCAGTGGTCGGCGGAAGGTGCACGTGCCCGTCGACCTGGGACCGGACCGCAGCGACGCACGGATGCACGCCAAGACCGTAGGATCCTACGCAGTGCCGTAGGGGACCGCACCGCCACTTCCCAGCAAATTAGGGACACTGTTGCTCCTGGGGTATCGGCGAGGACCATTCGCAACCGTCTCCATGAAGCTGGGCTACGGTCCCGCACACCGTTAGGCTGTCTTCCGCTCACGCCCCAACATCGTGCAGCCCGCCTCCAGTGGTGTCGCGACAGGCGTGAATGGAGGGACGAATGGAGACGTGTCGTCTTCAGCGATGAGAGTCGCTTCTGCCTTGGTGCCAATGATGGTCGTATGCGTGTTTGGCGCCGTGCAGGTGAGCGCCACAATCAGGACTGCATACGACCGAGGCACACAGGGCCAACACCCGGCATCATGGTGTGGGGAGCGATCTCCTACACTGGCTGTACACCACTGGTGATCGTCGAGGGGACACTGAATAGTGCACGGTACATCCAAACCGTCATCGAACCCATCGTTCTACCATTCCTAGACCGGCAAGGGAACTTGCTGTTCCAACAGGACAATGCACGTCCGCATGTATCCCGTGCCACCCAACGTGCTCTAGAAGGTGTAAGTCAACTACTCTGGCCAGCAAGATCTCCGGATCTGTCCCCCATTGAGCATGTTTGGGACTGGATGAAGCGTCGTCTCACGTGGTCTGCACGTCCAGCACGAACGCTGGTCCAACTGAGGCGCCAGGTGGAAATGGCATGGCAAGCCGTTCCACAGGACTACATCCAGCATCTCTACGATCGTCTCCATGGGAGAATAGCAGCCTGCATTGCTGCGAAAGGTGGATATACACTGTAGTAGTGCCGACATTGTGCATGCTCTGTTGCCTGTGTCTATGTGCCTGTGGTTCTGTCAGTGTGATCATGTGATGTATCTGACCCCAGGAATGTGTCAATAAAGTTTCCCCTTCCTGGGACAATGAATTCACGGTGTTCTTATTTCAATTTCCAGGAGTGTAGATATATGGACTTCACAGACAGAAGTATTGCGGTACAGCTCAAACCGCCACATCAACAATGTATAAACTGCAATGTTGCATTTGTTTGGACTAGCGAAATTCCAGCTTCAGCACTGCATCGGGAGAAAGTAATTTTGTGGGTGGAGGGGATTGGTGGTGGGGTAGGATAGATATGGTGCTGAGGTTTGCTCGATAAACAAAGGATAAATAAATTCCGTCGCTGTACTGTTGCTTAAGTAAATAACTCCACCTGAGTGCGCAGTTCTAAGAAAATGTGTAATACAGAGTGCGACGAGCACTTTAGAAATACACTGTACAGTCATGAGCAGCAGAATTAGAGAGTCGCCGCGCAGAGTGGCCGAGCGGTTAGAGGCGGCCTGCCGCTGTGGCCGAGCGGTTCTAGGCGCGCAGTCTGAAACCGCGAAACCGCTACAGTCGCAGGTTCGAATCCTGCCTCGGGCAGGGATGTGTGTGGTGTCCTTAGGTTAGTTAGGTTTAAGTAGTTCGAAGTTCTAGGGAACTGAGGACCTCAGATGTTATCCCATAGTGCTCAGCGCCATTTGAACCATTTTGGTTAAAGGCGCCACGTCACGGACTGCGGAGGCCCTCCAGCCGGAGGTTCGAGTCCTCCCTCGGGCATGGGTGTGTGTGTTGTTCTTAGCATAAGTTAGTTTAAGTACTGTGTAATTCCAGGGACCGATGACCCAAGTGGTTTGGTTCCTTAGGGATTCAAACACATTTGAACAATTAGAAAGTCATAAATAGTACCGTATTGATCGGTGGTGTGATAAAGGTGCACGCCTCTCAAACGATGGCGTCTCACGTGTGCTCAGTAAAGCTCAGAGCAAGCGCAACGCATAATGGTGTTTTGTTTAGCTGAAGGAACATGTTTGATGTGGACATTCTGTGTGCTAAGAAAAGTATGCGCATCAACGAAAAAACCACTCCGTCTTCAGGCCACAAGTGGCCCATCGGGACCATCCGACCGTCGTGTCATCCTCAGCTGAGGATACGGATAGGAGAAGCGTGTGGTCAGCACAACGCTCTGCCGGTCGTTATGATGGTTTTCTCTGACCGGAGACGCCACTATTCGTCGAGTAACTCCTCAATTGGCATCACGAGGCTGAGTACACGCCGAAAAATGGCAAGAGCCCAAGGCGGCCCGGATGGTCACTCATCTAAGTGCCGGCCACGCCCGACAGCGCTTATCTTCGGTGATCTGACGGGAACCAGTGTATCCACTGCGGCAAGGCCGTTACCCTGCATCAACGAAAGCAGGCTTATAAATCGTTCTTCAGTGGCAAATGTATCAGGTTCCGTAATTTTCCCTACTTATAGTATCTCCACTAAGACAGTAAAGGCACCTTGTGATAGCAATCTCATCAGTCTTCCAACATTTTGAGCTCAGACCAGTCAAAACATTTAATAGGGAATTTTCTATCTGCTTCCTCACGTACCTGCAATAAATGTCGCATTTGCCATTCTTGTATTTTACTGTGTAACTTGTGTTTTCAGTAACGAAGGGAATACTGCCACTCCCTCTAAAAGCACTGTGAATCAAAATGTATTTCAACAAAATATCTTACAAATTTAATTAAATTTATGGGCGCTGGCCAAGGGTTCGTGTAGTTTCTACCAGAGAAAATTTGCCAGCTGTATTGGTATTATCACGCTCCATTTCCAGGTCTTTCTAGAGCAAGAACTGTGGAGTGCACTACACCGTCTGCCTTGACAATTCCAGAGGAAGACTTTCTTATCAATGGTCCAAAGATGGCTGATATACAAGGTGAGTCACCTAACATTACCGCTGGATATATTTCGTAAACTACATCAAATACTGACGAATCGATTCCACAGACCGAACGTGAGGAGAGGGGCTAGTGTAATTGGTTAATACAAACCATACAAAAATGGACGGAAGTATGTTTTTTAACACAAAGCTACGTTTTTTTAAAATGGAACCCCGTTAGTTTTCTTAGCACATCTGAACATATAAACAAATGCGTAATCAGTGCAGTTTGTTGCATTGTAAAATGTTAATTACATCCGGAGATATTGTAACCTAAAGTTGACGCTTGGGTACCACTCCTCCGCTGTTCGATCGTGTGTATGGAGAGCACCGAATTACGTAGGGATCCAAAGGGAACGGTGATGGACCTTAGGTACAGAAGAGACTGGAACAGCACATTACGTCCTCATGCTAACAACTTTTTATTGGTCTTTTTCACTGACGCACATGTACATTACCATGAGGGGTGAGGTACACGTACACACGTGGTTTCCGTTTTCAAATACGGAGTGGAATAGAGTGTGTCCCGACATGTCAGGCCAATAGATGTTCAATGTGGTGGCCATCATTTGCTGCACACAACTGCAATCTCTGGGGTAATGAATGTCGTACACGCTGCAGTACATCTGGTGTAATGTCGCCGCAGGCTGCCACAATACGTTGTTTCATACCCTCTGGGGTTGTAGGCACATAACGGTACACATTCTCCTTTAACGTACCCCACAGAAAGAAGTCCAGAGGTGTAAGATCAGGAGAACGGGCTGGCCAATTCATGCGTCCTCCACGTCCTATGAAACGCCCGTCGAACATCCTTTCGAGGGTCAGCCTAGTGTTAGTTGCGGAATGAGCAGGTGCACCATCATGCTGATACCACATACGTCGACGCGTTTCCAGTGGGACATTTTCGAGCAACGGTGGCAGATCATTCTGTAGAAACGCGATGTATGTTGCAGCTGTTTGGGCCCCTGCAATGAAGTGAGGACCAATGAGGTGGTCGCCAATGATTCCGCACCATACATTTATAGTCCACGGTCGCTGTCGCTCTACCTGTCTGAGCCAGCGAGGATTGTCCACGGACCAGTAATGCATGTTCCGTAGATTCACTGCCCCGTGGTTTGTGAAACCCGCTTCATCATCGGTTAACAGGTAGAACTGCAACGCATTCTCTGTTAATGCCCATTGACAGAATTGCACTCGATGATTACAGTCATCACCATGTAATTGCTGATGTAGCGACACATGAAACGGGTGAAAGCGGTGACGATGCAGTATGCGCATGATACTACTTTGACTCAGTCCACCGGCTCTCGCAATGTCCCGTGTACTCATGTGTGGGTTCATGGCAACAGCAGCTAACACACCAACTGCACCCGCTTCTCCTGTGACGGGCCTGTTACGGACCCGTTTGCGTGCTAGGACCATACCTGTTGCATACAGTTGGCGGTAGATGCTTTGCAATGTGCAGCACGTTGGATGCTCTCTGTCCGGGTACCGTTCTGCATACACCCTGCAGGCTTCAGCTGCATTTCGTCGACACTCGCCATAGATGAGTATCATCTCCGCCTTTTCAGAGTTCGAATACACCATGGTCACAGTTCCTACAACACTACACTATCACAGACGTCTGGCAACACGGTGTACTACAGTTCGTCTGCGTGAGGAGACGAATGCAGAATAACAATAGCAGCAAGCGCTACATGCGGACACTGCGACAGCTAGACCAAACCACAACAGTGCACTACAGCCACACTCGTAAACACGGTCGTTATAGTAAACATGTCCCTGAGGATGCCGCTCGCCGACCGTGGCCCGTGTTTGTTACAACACGCAACTGAACGGCGGAGGTTCCAAGCGTCAACTTTAGGTTACAATATCTGCGGATGTAATTAACATTTTACAATGCAACAAACGGCACTGATTACGTATTTGTTTATATGTTCAGATGTGATAACAAAACTAACGTGGTTCCATTTACAAAAACGTAGGACTGTGTTAAAAAACATACTTCCGTGCATTTTTGTATGGTTTGTATTAAACAATTACACTAGCCCCTCTCCTCACGTTCGGTCTGTGGAATCGGTTCGTCAGTATTTGACGTGGTTTACGAAATATATCCAGCGGTAACGTTAGGTGACTCACCCTGTATATCCATCGACTGAGAGAAAGTAAAGCGCACGGTAGGGGAAACGAAATGAAAGTTGTAACCTCCCAACAGAAAAAATAGTGTAACCTCCCAAAGTGTAACCTCGCAACAGTAAAATATAGTTATGTACAGCACTCACATTTAGTGTAACCTACCAACAGATAAATTCCGTAACCTACCAATAATAAAATGTGGCTTACCTCCCTATAAAAAATGTGACTCATATGTAACCTTTCAATAATTAACTGACTGTGAATCTAAACTGATAAATTTGGACGTCAGCTGTGCTGCGTCATGGGTGTGAAAGATCATGCTGAATAAATTGAAAATCTTACCTCAATGAAGTCGCCGGATAACGCATATATATCTGTTCCTATAAGAAATTTTTCTGGCACACCTCAGTGCAGTGCTGGCCGACAGATTTGTCACGTATAAAAATATAAAACAACTGATTTTTCTTTACAATAATTGGGATGACCATGGATTAGAGAAATTAGTAAATTCTTTAAATCGAGATGAATGATTGTCAAAAAGGTAATTTATATAAGAAAGATTATTATTAAGAGATTTTTTAAAAACATTTACATGGGACTCGATATAACAATAGTACATATGCTCGAGGCTGCTTTTACCTTATACTACATCGCTAAGGCACCGCCATCGCTCCCCACGACCGGCCCAGCGAACTCCTTACACACAACTCTTAGCTACAAGTTACTACTACTGTCATACAGTGCCTACTGCAGTCAACACTGTTCTTTGGTCTGAGATTCTATTACAGCTTACATATCGCAGGCAGCGCGTGAGAAATCTATCGAAATTACATTTGCTCGAGTGTGCTAGCAATAAATTCCTTAGTCATGGACCTCTTACAAAGTTCACGGTTTGACACAGCATTTCAATAAATACAATAGCGAGTCAAATTGGGAAAAATGAATAAAATAAAATAAAAAACGCAGTATGGGCCCACTTATGAGGATGGTGTTGCACCGCATCTGACCTAACTGGATATATACACTGATTCAGCTTTGAATGTTGCCATAAGGCTGACGCATCGTTCCCTGAGGCAAGGTGGCTCACAACTGTTGTAACTGGTCTCTGAAACCCTGGACCCTGGCGCTATGACACACTTGACGTCTAACCCTCTGTTTCTTGATATAAGAAAAAATTTACTTTTTAGCATTTTCATTGCAGAATTTATGTTATTGTGGCCTCAAATGACGGTAGGATTTTTTGTAAAATTTTATTTTATTTTTTGCAACTTTTTTCACTCCATGTACTCAGAAGTACGGTCAGACTCCATGGACAGAATCACAACATGCGCAGAAAAATGCTCCAATTTTTATAACTTGTATTTTATTCCACATAAATACTAAATAGCTTTACATTAGAAAATTAAGTAACAAAAATATGATATTTCTGATTTTTTAAAAATTTCTCATAAATTTACCTTCTAGAGCAACTTTACAATACATAGTAAATTAGCTATACATTTTTGACAGTATATACATATCACATATTTAGTGATACCTCATGAAATTGTAGGAAACAGTTCTTTTTCTCATTGCAGCACAAATACACTTTACATGTACTACATTGTGAATGCGGTCTCGACTGAATTTTATTTTTCGCACACATTTCGCATCGTCCTCTTTTACAACTGAACACTAAATGGTTTCCTCGGTTGCCAAGACGCACATCCTTAGGAACAGAAAAGTTATCTTTCCTTCTCTTTGGGGGAGTTATTTCATTTTTACCAGAGTTTACACTTTTTGAGATTTGGCACTTGCTGTTCATTCATTAGGCCTAGTGCCACAGCACGCCTGATTTCCATCAGTGGCAGTGCCCCATGTAGACCACTGAAAATGACGTAAGCATTGACAAAAGCAATTTCTATTGCTCCCCAGAAAAGACATTTCTTTGATCGCCTGTCAAGATGATAAGTTGAACGTAATCTGTCTGCATGATCCACACCATCCATGTTTTTATTGTAATCACATACAATAACTGGACATGGTATAGTCATACTAGTTCCATCTTTCTGTTTTCTTGACACTACGCTCTGTTCAATGCCATGGATGTTTGACGCTAAATTCACTACTTTATTGTCCCTCCACTGAAATACTGTTAGGTCTAAAGATGACACTCTGTGATTTGATTCCCCACGCTTTAGACATTTTTCTTTAGGTAAATTCACTGGCAAACCTTTCCTTTTTGTTCTAATTGTTCCACAGTCAAATGTATTTACGGATTTTAATTTCTCCAAAAGTGGAATAGAAGTAAAAAAAAATGTCAAGGTACAAATTTCTGTACTGACCCCAATACGGTTTAGACAATTTCAGTACTACTCTCTCCCCTAAACCGTACCCTTCAAAGTCTTTCTCCAGTGTCTCATTTCTACCTTGATACACTTCAAAATTGAGTGTGTATCCTTTTGATCACAAAGTGCCCATAGTTTATAGGCTCTTTTGATTGGTTTTAATGGATTATATTGCTTTATGCTACTTCTTCCCTTGAAGACAATAATTGATTCATCAGTACTGAGTTCTCTAGTGTCCCTGTATACGGACATAAATTGCTTATTCAAAGCAGCCAGAAGCGGGCGTATTTTATACAATTTATCAATGTTTCTTTCTGGAATTCTTGTGTTATCATTAAGATGTAAATTACTCAAAATAAAATCAAACCTGTCCCTACTCATGCATCGGGTTACAATAGAAATACCAAGGTCATCACATGCAGACCAGCAGTGCTTCCACGACGGCAGCTTGTGGTAACCCATAAATAAATTAATTCCCAAAAAAGCAAACAGCTCATGTTCCTTCAGATTTAAAATTTTTCCCTTCTGTGTTGCGTAAAGATTGCTATGGAAAATTATGTCTTCTACAGTTGGCTTCAAAATGAAGATAAAAACATCAGTATCCGTGTGGCAATCCTGAAATAATTCTTCCACAGGCCCTGCAAAGCGAATACATGAATGGAAATAGTACTACAGTTGTCACAGACGGAACAGGATTCTAGAATAATTCGTGAAATGAAAAAGAAGAATTTGACTAATGCTGAAAAAGAATTTATGACAATCTAAGTGTAAGAAGATACCTTCAATATCTGTATTCACAGTTCCTTGTCTCAATGTGTTAGCCTCTCCACATTCTGTCTGTCCGACATTCACATTGAGGTGAAGGTGCAAACGGCAAAGAACTCTCTGAGGCATCATTATCCGAACAAGTGGAGTTTGTTTCACAATCTGCCTCTTGCAAATTGCACGAAAAAGCTTTGTCAAAATTATTAACATTTTCGTCATCATCTTCGATGTCAGTATCCTCTGCAATATCAGAGGGAATGTCCTCATACAAAATTGCTTTAATCTCTGCATCACTCAAAGGTCGAAAGTAGCCAGCAGTTTTACGATTTTCGTCCACCTGTGTGAGAAAAAGTGGACAGAACAACTAGTGGGAGGTAACGCATTGTTGCTACAATAAAGTGTTCGCACAACCTGACGGTACTAATAAGTCCGCTTTATATTTTCCACTTTATCTCGTTCACTTGTAACGTAATTCTTCAAACTATTATAAAAAAAAACAAAGAAGGTAAGTACTTACAATGGAAAACTCAACGGAAGTTTCAATAAATTGCGCACAAATTCAGGCAACACCATGGAAACAAGCACATACAATCTTCTGTTTTGACAGCAGCGCACGAAAAACAATTTCAAGCTCTGACCGCCAGAGAGGTCTACGTATTGCACAATAACATCGATGTAACAGTAGAGCAGAGTTACTGTTACGTACCGACAGGCTCTCAGATCGCGAAACTGCACCACGAGAAAGTAATGAGAGTCAAAACTTACTGGTACTTTTAAGTACCATCAGGCAACAAAGGGCTAAACTAGTTGCACGTATCTTCTATCAGCTACAGACCTGGGGATCTTGCTGGACTAGGTGGTACGCCGACATCACGCAGACAGTTCACAGATACCGGTGTCATACTGTCGGATGAGAGACGACATATCTGGACCCAGGATGTCCGTGACGTACCGTTGTGCCGTGACAGTTCTCTCAGTCACTGCCAGTCGCGACTGAAGTCATACTCGACGCTCATCACACCACTGCATCAATACTACACTTCTGTGAATCTCTAAAGCACTGTAGGAATGCGACTTCTTTCCATGCCGCTACCATCCTCCCAACCAGTTGTATCTGGGGCAGTGCAGAACACAATAAAATGCCATTCAACAGCAGTCCATGCATCGCGGTAACGACACAAGCTAGACGCAGCTTTTTGTGTTGTGGTGTCAACGACAGCCTAAATATGTTGGCCGAGCGGTTCTAGGCGCTTCAGTCTGGAACCGCGCGACTGCTACGGTCGTAGGTTCGAATCCTGCCTCGGGCATGGATGTGTGTGATGTCCTTAGGTTAGTTAGGTTTAAGTAGTTCTAAGTTCTAGGGGACTCATGACATCAGATTCGGTTACGACTGTGGACGGGGCCGTAATCAATTACTATTAGTTGCCTTTTACAGTTACACACAATTTATTTCAAACCAGTAATTCCATACTCAACAATAAATAAAAAATATCACACGTTATTAATGAAGGAATAAACAACTGTGTAAGTAATAGTGTTCTCAGTGAGTTACAAATTAGCAAATTACCATTAAATACAGATACAGCAGATAATGTTTTATGCCACTGTGATCTGAGCAGAAGGCCTTACATTCCAGGAATGGCAATAAATTAAGAATTGTTTAAAACTCGCTGCAACTTACAAATTACAGGTATTGAAATATTAAATTCAAGTCGCCACAAACACAGCAGAAGGCATCAGACGCCAGGAATGGCAGTAAACAAGGTTTTAAGGCTTACCGTTAAAATACAAATACCGGCTTAGAATTTTAAGCCAAATGACCACAGTCACAGCTGTAGGCCTTACACGCCAGGAACGGCAATAATATAAAAAATTAGAAACCTGATACAAAACAGCAAATGCAATATCGAAGGTTAATTAAAGAAACAAGCAACTGATCACCAAAGGGGTGAAATAAGATGATGGTAAACTTAGTAACGCAATCCTCAACATCCATTGAACACTGCTATGCTAGATTTATTCCAGAAGGCGACCAGAACTATTAACTAGACATGTATAATCTTTAATGTAGGCATTACAAGGTATTGTAATAAATAATACAATATAAAACACAACGACCAATACATAAGTTTCTTAAAGGGTGCTGAGGCAGATTATATCCGCGGAAGGCGTGGACTGAAGGAACGTTACACTGAACTACTGGCCATCAGACGTCCTTTTAGAACACATATTTCTTACAAGAACCAATAGGCCACAGAAGCTGCTCCAGGAATCGACCTCTTAGAAAGTCCGGCAACAAACACTTCCGCAAGCGATGAGATAGGCAGCCCAGAATTGCATTCACTTCACAAGATGTAACTCAGACTAGTGGCGGTCTAACGAATGACTAATGATAATCTTGCTGAAGCTACCTGACGTCCGATAAACTAAATGCAACTATGGAACAATACGGCAAAGCCGGAACCGGCAGTCTGCACTACGTCCCCAGAATACTGTGTTTAGAGCGCACAGAGCGAGAAAGGAATCACTACCCCAGAGGAGAAGAATTACCAACCGGCCTACAACCAAGAAAGCTGTCAAAACTACACGGCTTACCGGACAGCAGCGTCAAGGCGAAGAAACGTACACCGCCGTTACATACACTAACCCCCAGGGCAGGTAACTGGGGCGTTAGCGGCCACCAGGCAAGAAAAATTACCGCTGTTAGAACTTAACAAATTGTGACAAGTTGAAGGCAGTAAATAGTAATAAAAATAACTGGAGCAAAAGTTAATCATATCCGCCTTCCCCAAGCACTCCACTCGCTGCTCTTCGCCTCGGTGACACTAGGAGCAGCAACACGAACCCACGTCACTGGAGAATCGCGAGATATCACAATGGTGGAGGTTTCTCTAGTTGGTATGAAATGCACTCATCTTAAAACTTGTTTGATCCGGTCTACGACTAGGTCGTGCTCCCTCGTGACCTGAGCCCTTCCATTCGGGAGACCATGCGTGCCGCCAGTGGTTCCGGCGTGATCTAGCACTGCCCGGACCTGGCTCCTCCTGAGTCCCCAACCGAACTGGCCCACTCACACGACCCGGAAAAGCCACGACGTCGCTCCAAATATAAGGCAACAGTTACTACATACCGACAACCGCCGCTGCTGCCACTAGCGGACAGGCAACGCTTGCGAAACCGAGTGGCGCCAGTCAACACGAGAAGAAGACAGACAACCGCAACCATCCCAAGGGTGTAAGGGTGCAGCAGATGACAACCAAAACGGGTTCTCCTGTCAAAATAATTGGCGCCCTAGACCATCATTCCTGGCTGTCAGGCCATATAGCCGGCGACAGTTAGTTTTGTATCCTACAGCTGTCTAGGACGCCTCCAGACACGTCTTCGCTGGTCATCATGGCTCAGTTGGAAGCGAGAATCATCACTGAAGATTACTCCATTCAACGATATTCCAGGTCGACGACGTATCCGGAGTCGCTCCAGATAGCGGTGGGATACCAACCTAATTTCCGCCCGGAATATGGTCCGATAAACAGGAGTCAGGGTGCCACATCTTTTTACAGCAGGGCCCGTTTTATTGTCATTCGTGGTACGTTTACAGTACAGCTGTCCGTCAACGACATTCTACGCCCAGTTTTGTGGCTGTTCGTGGCATGCCAATCTGGGATTACAATTCAGCAAGAAAATGCCCGCCGCATACGATGAGAGTTTCATCGCTCTTCTTCCTGCGTCTTGTCCAGAAAGGTCGAAGGATCTGCCCTCAGATGAGAAATTTCGGAACATTATGTGCATGGCCCTCCAACCAGCTCGGGATTTAAATGATCTAACGAGCCATTTGGACAGAATTTGCCACGACGCCCCGCGGAAAGACATTTAACAACCGTCGGTAAATACCAAGCCGAATAACAGCCTGCATTTGGGACAGAGGTGGAACAACGCGTTATTGATTTGCTCAAACTGTAAAGTCTATCCAGTGAATAAATAATCCAGTTTTCCTGAAATTGTAATGATTTGTTTGTTTGTGCGTGTACATCACATCTACAGATTCCCGTCCTATTTGCATAATTCCTTCGTCGTGTATGTATTTTTTCTGTCTTAGAGTACACATCTTCATGGAAACTCTGCAAATCACGTTGGCCTATTCTAATATTGTCCATCTGAAGGACTGGAGGTACCATTTGTAAAAATAAACGTTGTAATTCCTTTACTTATGCAACAGCTAATGTCAGGAACATAATCCTCAGATCCTCAGCAACGCGCTTCGGGAGATGAATTTCCATCATCTGGCTGTCTGTTTTAAGCCTACATAAACAAGCACCTAACAAGCAAGGAGTACATTCGGACATGAAATCCCAGTCTTAGTTAAAATAAAGAAGACAACAGACTCTCTGCTCCATGTGTCCACATTACCGCCCATGCACCAAACTATCCTTTCTAAGTGGTAAACACCAGTTACATCAGCAACAAATTTCATCGGCTGTACCGATGACTCCAAGAGGTTGGTCAAACGAATTAAACATTATTAAACAGGTGGCAGTAAATAACGGGTACAGTGTATGGATGGTGAATCTTTTTATCAATAGGGGCAACAAGAAACGGAAAGACGGAATAGCTATGGTAACTCTACCGTACGTTGGGAAAATTTCACAGAAATTGGGAAGCATTATTAGATCATACAATATTGGATTAGCAATTACAGAAACAGTACTTTGTTTAATGTATCAAATGGCTCTGAGCACTATGGTACTTAACAGCTGTGGTCATCAGTCTCCTACAACTTAGAACTACTTAAACCTAACTAACCTAAGGACATCACACACATCCGTGCCCAAGGCAGGATTCGAACCTGCGACCGTAGCAGTCGCGCGGTTCCGGACTGCGCGCCTAGAACCGCGAGACCACCGCGGCCGGCTAATGCATCAAATCTGGAACACGATAACAAAGCTTGAACAGCCAGGTGCTTAAAAAATACAGTGTGTTTCATATGATTCTTAATATATTGCATACTTTCAACGAGATATAGCGGGCATGCAGACTCTCTTAGACTGGGCAATTACAATAGATCGGTGGTTGCCTGAAAGGCATACAAGAGGATTTGTAGGTGATGACCGTTGGTAGGAAAGGAAAGCCATTTGACCTAATTGAGGAACATGAAACAGCATTTCACCGAGTTAGGTTTGATAATCTATTTGATGTACAAACGGACGAGAGTGTTAATGATTCCTTGAATAGTGGTTTGCAACCTTTTTAAGATCAGCATTTGTTCAATAAATGAGAGCGGTTACACTGATAACAATTCATACGTTGTCTCTTCATGTCCCTAGTAACATTTTGGGAATTTAACTGAACGGTTGACGAATCAGTTTAATTTTGTTGAAGTCTAATACGAGACCGTCCCTATTACGATGAAAAAAACAATTGTTATTCATGTACGCCTTTTTAGGTATAACAACTCTCAGTTAGTGCAGCCTTTTTAATCAGAAAGAAGTTCGAAATAATTAATAAATTATTCATCTGGTTCTTAGAGCTCCTCGTCGATATTTGTGGCTCGTTGAAGATTGTGGCTCACTAAAAACAATAATGTCTGGGAGGTATGGTTACATTCTTTTGAGTTTGATAATTTTAACACAGAATGATTAAAATTCATCATCATTACTTTCCTTTTCTTCATCTCATATTTCAATATAGTTCCACAAATTGGTCTTCATTCTGGTACAATCCATTTATTTGAACATAACTTCATATCAGCTTCTCCATAACCGCATCTCGCTCCAGCTCCATGATAATTAAAGTACTGACTCCAAGAAGCACAAAGACACAAAATGTCGCAATACAGCGATGTTAGACAATATTAATTTTACATCCAGAGGCTGTAATAGAAAATTAATTATTTCTTTTACAAATATTGCCAGTTATTGTATGGGCCTAATTATTGAATGGCACTGATAATTTTAAACATGATTATAATAATAAATTGCAATGGAAGTACGAAAAATAATTGTTTTGAGAAAAACAAACCATATAATTGATCTCATGCATTTATTTCTTATTGTAAAATACCATACTAAGTTGTGTTGTCAGAAATGCAATAAATACGAAGTTATGATTTTGATTCTGTTGGACGGTGTCATGAATTTAGTTTGAGTATTGTGTTCTCCGATCCGTGACAGAGATAGGCGCACTCATCACTTCCACTACAGGCCGCACACAGTTTACTGAACTGTCTTGTACAGTACACGGACAGGCAGCTGATGGGACTTGCAGTTGATGTGGCTGATGCTTACCGCTGTGCGAAATGACCGCTTGTTAGACGGGCGGTAAGTGGAGCAGAGAATATGACGTAGTATTTCTTTTTTAGAAATAAGACGAGGACCGTGTCTTCAGTAGCTCTGTTTTCATATTTTGATTTGGTGTGCTTTTTATGTGAATTTTTTTTGTGGGGCTAACAGATACAGACAGATGACGGAGCTTAAATTCCGAAGGTCGTTGCTGAAGATTTTGCTCGTAACATCAGCGATCGTATGCTAAAGTAACTACAATCAGTTTGAAATATATGGCAGAATGTACTTCTCTTGTGCCACTGTTAGGGGTCTTTCCTCCAGACGCGTACAGAGTGCTGGATGAACGACTGCTTAAATGTCCCTGTGGGTGAAGTAGTTACTGTGAGCTAGTCTTTGTGGTCCTTACGGCAGCGATCGGAAGGATACTGTACTAATCAGTGAGCCAAAAGAGTTTCGAGACTGGATTAATCAAGAACAGTGAAGCCTCAGTTATATAGTTAAAAGTGTTAACCCATAATGTGAATTTCTATACTTTGTTGTTCTGCGGTAAGTTCGTATTTATAATACCAAGTCACGTCACGTGTGACGATTTTTTTCTGGAAATGAATTGTCTGAGTTTTAAATTTCAACCAAGTCATGCCAGGGTCCGATTGTGCGTCACAAAATTTGGACACATTTTTATCTTCTTTAAAACATTTTGGTGAATGGATTGACGTATGATTTAGAGATGTTACTCCTCTGTGATTTGTGCCACAACAACGCTGACCATATGCGGTCGCACGTCCTCAACTAAACACCGCCTTCTCGCACAATTGTGAGCGGACGTGTGACCGAAGTGTGTCAATGATGGACGAATGTGCTTCTCTTGTTTACAGTTGTTACTTGAAGCTGCCATCGTAGTTACTGTGCTGACGTCGCTTATACGTCAAGGTTGAAATCAGTCTCGGAGCTTTCTTGACGGACGGAGTACGTGTATGATCCAAGAAGGAATACTAATAATGTAATATCAAGAACGATATGCCTAGGTTCCTCACTTTATATTGGCTATTGGAACTTTATAAGTCAAGAAGGGATGTGAAATGAGACCAGTAGCTAAAATCTGTATTGGAGAACCCTAATGGAAGACTAACATTGGGATGCGTTCTGGGAAATTGCGGGTGCTCTGCTACGGAAATCGGAGGAAAGCACTGATCCTCGCAAAGATACTCGAGAAAGTTAAAACGTTACAAGAAAGATGACGTTGTTCTTGCTTTCCAGTAAGGCTGTGTGACAGTTCTTCGTTCGATGCTGATTATTTGTCTGGAGTATCATATGAATACGTCAAGGGAGATAGGGCACGCACAAAGGCATATGGCACTCATTGTTCCCTAGCTAGTACACAGATGGAAAAAGACATAAACTCGATGATAGTTGAAGGAAGTGACCTCCGCCAAGCACTGTACAATGATTTGTGGGTTAGAACTAGATAACGCCAGTAAACAGAAAACTGAGATCGTTAATTTACTTGAGCTCCGTACAATCTTAGTTTGCTGATGTTGTTTTACGTATGCAAAAGCTGGACTCTCCCATCCGACAGCAGAGTCAAAATGAATCACAGGAAATGATTTTTCTGTGTTACATGGTTTTTAACCCCTTAGCTTACAATGTCGTGTGAGAGACGTAGCGTGCCGACCTGGCCAAACATCACCTAGACGTATCAGGGACGTGGTAAGTTTACCGCGCCGAACACGCGCATGTCGTGTGAGAGACGTCGTCGTTCAGCTGCGCCAAATATAAATAGAACGTCTCTGACACGTTGCGGAGCTGATCGAGTTCAAATGGTTCAAATGGCTCTGAGCACTATGGGACTTAACTTCTGAGGTCATCAGTCCCCTATAACTTAGAACTACTTAAACCTAACTAACCCAAGGACATCACACACATCCATGCCCGATGCAGGATTCGAACCTGCGACCGTAGAGGTCGCGCGGTTCTAGACTGTAGCGCCTAGAACTGCTTGGCCACTCCGGCCGGCGCTAATCGAGTACACGCGGCATACACGAAGTGTTCTTCGCCGCATTCGGACCTGCCGACATTACAAAAATACTTTCACAATTTTACCGACGTGTAGCAAACGTGTTGACGAGGAAAGGGAGACGTGGTGGCATAGCGAACTCACCAGCAACAATCAGAGTCGTGGATGTGGCAAAAGGAAGACAATGAACCAACAATCTGGGCGTATACGGAAATTCCCGCAATAAAAGAAGCAGCTTTACAGCACGTGAGTACAGCATAAGAGAATTAGATGTTTTCTATGTAATATTTAATAGTAAATTTTGGGAAAACATCGTAACTGAGACAAATAGATATGTACAAGACGTAGTAAACAACGAACAGAAGAGACGAAAAATAGACCAAAATAGGTCTCCTATCGGCTGTAATGAAATAAAAATTTACATAGCGCTATGTGTAATTATGGCTGAAGTAAGGAAACCGTCTATTCAGAAGTATTGGTCTAGGAGGGTCTTGAGTGAAACGCCAATATTTAGGAAGACGATACCATTCAGGAGATTTCAGCACATAAGTGGATTTCTGCATCTAGTGAATAATAGTTTAGCCAACAACACAGATAAGCTGTACAAACTGAGGCCAGTCATAGATATGTTCAATCAAAAATTTAACGAAGTGAACACAATGCAAGAGAATATTGGTCATTGATGAATCATTAATGAAATTTAAGGGACACTTATCCTACAAACAATTTAACACATCTAAAAGAATGAGGTTTGGTATTAAAATTTATAAATTGTGTGAGTCAAGTTCAGGATACTGCTATGATTTTAAGATATAAACGGGTAGTGACAAACGTGATTGTTGTGGCGTAACAAGCTAGTTACGCCACACTGAGAAGGGAGCCGAAAGGCACGCGTACACACACGCCGACTGGCGTCAAGTCTGGAACAGGATACGTTATGACTGCTATCAAGAAAATACGTAGCTTTGGAATATACTTAACTTTATTCTTTGTTGGTTTACAAAGTTCTTCTTGAGACATTTATACGATAACTCTCAAACTAGGTAAGGCAAATGGCGCCTTGCTAGGTCGCAGCCATGGACACAGCAGAAGGCTATTCTAACTGTCTCTCGGCAAATGAGAGGAAGGCTTCGTCCGTATTGTCGCTAGCAATGTCGTCCGTACAACTGGGGCGAGTGCTAGTCCGTATCTCGAGACCTGCCTTGTGGTGGCGCTCGGTCTGCGATGACACAGTGGCGACACGCGGGTCCGACATGTACTAAATGGACCGCGGCCGATTTAAGCTACCACCTAGCAAGTGTGGTGTCTAACGGTGACACCACATTCCTCCCCCGCAAATCGGCGAACGGTCGTGTTATAAGGCTGCCGCCCGCCGTGGGGAGGACCCCATGTTGACGTATGCGATGAGGTGGGGAGCCTAACAACAGGCGAGGCTGTGCCACCCGCACCCGGCCATTCGGTCCGAGGGGAGCTAGGAAACGCCTGAAAACCTAGTCCAGGGTGCACGTCAACATGCGGTGTATGCGCCCGTAAAGACACAGGAGGGGCCGAAGGGTCGACCTCCATTGCGTCGGGGCATCCGACGCGCGAAGACGCCATGTGGTCCGGAGCGGGCAAGAGTTCCATGGCGGAGGACGGCTGGTCGCGGGAAGCGATCGGCGGCGCGTGACCCAGGGAGGCGCTTGGCGGCTGCAGCGAAGCGTCGAATGCGGGCGGCGCCGGCGGGAGAACAGGTGGCGGCGGCGGCGGCTGCGGCGGCGCGTCGCCATGGGGCAAAATGGAAGGCATCGTCGGTAACACCTGGGGATGAGGCGAGCCAGTCGATGGGTCCCCAGGGCGCTGACCGGACGGCACCGTCGCTGAAAGCAGACGGGGAGCGGCAGAACCCGTGCGACGACAGAGGCGCAGCTGATTGAGATGCCGACGCACCTCACCAGAGGCCCCCAAAACCAAATACATCGCGCGGCCGAGGCAGCGAAGAATGCGCCCTGCGAGCCAACGCCGTGAACCTCGATAGTTGCGATAGAATACGACGTCGCCTGGAGCAAAAGCAGAGGTCTGCCGCTGCACAGGAACCTGATGCGGCGGATGCAACAAAGACGTCAAGGTTCGATGAGGACGACCGTGGAGCAACTCGGCCGGCGAGCGACCATCTCGGGGCTGAGAGCGATACGAGGACAAAGAGAGCAACAACGCGTCCTCCCGAGAATGCGACTCTTTCAACTTCAACATCTGTGACTTGAAAGTCCGGACCAATCGTTCAGCGGCACCGTTTGACTGAGGCGAAAACGGCGCGGATGTCAGATGTTGAATACCATTGGCCTGGCAGAATGACTGAAATTCTGCGGACATGAATTGTGGGCCATTGTCGGAAACAATAGTCTGCGGAAGACCTTCAATGCAAAAGAGAGCAGACAACGCTTGGATGGTGGCGGAGGACGTCGTGGAAGACATCCCATCCTCGTCGCCAATCTGTTGTGGCGTAACAAGCTAGTTACGCCACACTGAGAAGGGAGCCGAAAGGCACGCGTACACACACGCCGACTGGCGTCAAGTCTGGAACAGGATACGTTATGACTGCTATCAAGAAAATACGTAGCTTTGGAATATACTTAACTTTATTCTTTGTTGGTTTACAAAGTTCTTCTTGAGACATTTATACGATAACTCTCAAACTAGGTAAGGCAAATGGCGCCTTGCTAGGTCGTAGCCATGGACTCAGCAGAAGGCTATTCTAACTGTCTCTCGGCAAATGAGAGGAAGGCTTCGTCCGTATTGTCGCTAGCAATGTCGTCCGTACAACTGGGGCGACTGCTCGTCCGTATCTCGAGACCTGCCTTGTGGTGGCGCTCGGTCTGCGATGACACAGTGGCGACACGCGGGTCCGACATGTACTAAATGGACCGCGGCCGATTTAAGCTACCACCTAGCAAGTGTGGTGTCTGGCGGTGACACCACAGTGATGCTAGTGGCAGTGCCTCTGAAAGTGTAGTTCTAGAACTATCACAGTCGGTATTACACAAAGGGTATGCTCTGTATTTAGATAAGTGGTTTTCTTCACCGAAACTTTTCAAAACTCTCCTCACCAAAAAAACTAACGTCATTGGAACAGTGCACTAAAAAAAAAAAAAAAAAAAAAAAAAATATGCCCACAGACTTCCTGAAGCAAAATTAAAGAAGGGAGAATATACAGTGAGGAGTTGTGACGGAATATTGGCACTAAAATGGAAAGATAAACGAGACGTTTACATGCTTTCCACAAAACATTCAACAGCAGAAATGATTGCCACAGACACATCTCTCCGCAATGCGTCGTGGAACCCGAAATGTGTCGTCGAATACAATAGAGGCATGATTGGAATTGATCGCCAAGATCAGATGCTCGCATGATTCCTTGTGATGAGAAAATGTATGAAAGGATACCGCAAGATATTCTTTTACCTATTTGATGTTGCTTTATTTAACACGTACATTTTGTATTACAAAATACATTGTGGCAAACGACAGAGCTACGCAGAATATAGGATTCACATTGCAGAATCATTGTTGAAAACTACACCTTCACTGGAATATAATCGGAAGGAACGATTAGCATCCGGCGATATACCACAAAGACTGCACGCGCAACATTGGGCACATTTTTCCAAACATACTGATCCAATACCATCAAAAGTAAATTCTGCGAGAGCTTGTGTAGTGTGCAGAAAGCATAAACGATGCAGCGAAACAACGTGGGAATGGAAAAAGTGCAGGGTTGCATTACATGTGCCAGATTGTTTTGAACGATATCATACAATCGAAGACTATTAACTTCGTGTACATGTCATTGTGAAGACGTTGCGTTTGAAAATATGTTTGCCAACGTACTAACGTCCCAGAATGTTTTGAACAAAATATTATACAGTCTTAGATCATTGCATTGTTGTGAATATTATTATTAAGATGTATTTCATCAATGTATGTTTGCTTATAAAGGGAAATAAAACGTTTGTGAATATATCGTTGCGTTCGAGACAATGAATGTTTGGTTTTCAAAGGGCAGGTAATCGTCATTATTTATAATACCTGTAGAAATGCCACGTTACTGGTATCTCACACACGTAGTTACAAATCCAGAGGGCGTCTGCACGACGTCGGACGCCACCAGGTGTAGTGCACCGCAGCCTTAACGTGTGTAAGCGCCGGAAATCGTAAGGCGCATCCGTACCTTGCAACCACTTGCGGCTCACGCTGACGTAACTTAAATCGTAAGGCAAGGGGTTAAAGACACAGTACTTGTACATATGCTACAACCTGCGCATCATTCACGACCGAATGTCATTCAGTGATACAAATACAGTTGAGTCGCAGCTTCACGCTGTTAGACATAAAAGGACCGAGTTGCGTTAATCTGTACGTCTGATTAATGAGTTTTGTTCAGGTACACTGGCATGCCAAACTATGGTTTTAGATGACTTTCTTTACGCATATACAACCCTGGTCCCAAATTTCGTTTCAGAAAACTAGATATAATAACGGTTAAAATATTACACAGCGCCTAGCAAACTATACCCGTTAGGTGAACTCAGGATTGTGCCAGCAGTTAGGGTGTCTGACTTCAAAATTAGAAATTTGTAGTTACGAAGTATGAGAGTGAAAAAACGCAAACCCTGTTGCCACGGGACAATTCCAGCACTTGAGTCTTGTATGTTATAACTGATCTTTGTAGTGATCAGTGAAGTGATAGTTGATTAATTGATGATGATAGAGTTGATGAGATTGTACAGTAACAATTTTATCTCTTCACTGAGTGACCTATTGATTTTAGGGTCACAACGGTAGTGAAATTATTTGCGTGGTTTGCTACACGCCAGATGCTGTGGTGTATAATTAATAAGCGGAGCATCTCCTGATACAGCATGTACGGAATTACTGGACTTTGATTTAACGTAGTCCGCCAGCGAAAATTATAGGACTTTGTTTCTTCTGGCTATAAATTGAATCGAATTAAAACTATGCGCCGGATTGGGCCTCGAACCTTGAACATTTCATTTCGCCGGCAGACGCTCTAGGTAGTTTTTCCCCCTTAGTAAGTTCCTCTCATTCTTTAATATACCTACCCCGACAAAAAAAAAAATGTAAAAGCTAATGTCATCGTCACTCTTAAATACACTTCACGTCCTCGCGAAGACTGACAACCGCCTTCGACGTCAGCGGGAGAAAATCGGCGTGGTGGTGACGCACCAGTAGACCACAAATGAATGTCTTCTCATAAGTGTGTACGTATAACGGTTGAGGGAACGAATATGTAAATTGAAGAGAAGGAACGCGTATCAGCTGCTCCAAGCATGGATGATCCAGGTGCGAGATAGATTATAGAAAGCACTTCGGAGAAATTTCGAGAAATATTGTTCGTGCTTAGGGTTCTTGTTAACTTCACAATATCAGTCGTTCCGGCTGATTTATCATCGCCATCAAACAGATAGTGGACAACGTGCCAGAGAATCCAAGTCACAGAGTGGGTCTTAGCCTACGGGAAATAGTTCCTTTCTGGGAAGACAAGCATCTGTGCTGTTGTTGTGTCAGGAATCGTGCATGTGATGAACGTCAATATGTGCCGAAGCAAACGACAACCATCGCTCGCCTGGCCAGAGACAAGTTGATGGAAATCGTAGCCTTGCACGTCACTCGCGGTACATGATGGCGATGCCACCAGATGTATCCGGTGGAGACGCGACCAACATACCTGTTTCCCATTTACCATCATGTACCAGGTGGACTGAACATCTTACGCAAGCTTAGGCGCTTGCACTGCCCTCACCGCAGCATTCCACCGGAATAGGGAATGTTTGCCTTCAATTACATCCGGTGAAATCCGCGATTGCGGTGAGGTGTACACTATCTTGGCCACCAGTAGAAGTGGAAGGAGAATGCGCGGTCCGAATGTAGCTGTATCCAAGAAAGAAAAAAGTGTTCAAATGTGTGTGAAATCTTATGGGACTAAAGTGCTGAGGTCATCAGTCCCTAAGCTTACACACTTCTTAACCTAAATTATCCTAAGGACAAACACACACACCCATGCCCGAGGGAGGACTCGAACCTCCGCCAGGTCCAGCCGCACAGACCACGATGCAGCGCCTAAGACCGTTCGGCTAATCCCGCGCGGCTCCAAGAAAGAAATAGCTCAAATAGAAAAAGGGCCTGTCAGTGGAACTGGAGCAACGAGCGTGGCAAGTCGGACTATGTCGCCACAACTTGACATGCGTGCTTACAAAGAGCGCTATTGCTCAACGTGGACATGATAAAGACTGAGTCCACCCTTTGCCTTCGGGAGGGCGAGGGACTCAAAGCTGACTGTAAATAACATGCCTTGACCTACATAGGACCCCAACGCGACCAGCATACGTCTGGACATGATCCCACCTTAACCAGAGCCACTCCAATACTGGTTGAACATCGTTACCGTTGCGCAGCAAGAGGACCCGGACGTTCGCGTAGACAGCAACAGTCATCACGTTGAGGCATTGACGGAGGCCGCAAAGTAACGGTGCCATGGCGAGAGCATACAGGATTCCAGAAAGAGGGCATCATTACCTCACCGAACGTTGTACCAGGATAGGTAGCGTAAGAGGACCATGTTACAGGATATGAGATGTCGCGTCCCAGAGCAGATGCATCATTGTATCCACGAAGCTGTCTGGGAATCCCGTATTCCACTACACTGCTGCCAGATAGCAGTGATCAGCTCTATGGAAGGGCTGACTGAAATCGAGAGAGGCCAAGGCCCCCATTATGCGCTGTGCCTGCTCAAGTGCGATCACATATGGCTGTAGAGATGTTGTGACTTACCACCTAATGACACGTTCGTTGCAGATCACGAAGCTGGCGATCCTTCGGAGGCGTGCTGCCAAAAGCCAGCTGAAGATCTTCATGTCACAATTCAGGAGCGACAGGGGGTAACAGTCAATGACCCTGGTTCCACCATTTGGCTTATGGACAGGAACAAGCAACCCTTCAAGGAAGACATCAGGAAGCTTTACCACAGTGGATATCAGGTCACGGGCTATATCCGTCCAGGCCAGGGTCACTAACCAGCGGTAGATCCTGTAGAACTGAAAGGGTGTCCGTCGAGTCGTGACGACCTGTCTGGTGCGCCAAACAGTATAGCTGCAGTGACCTACTCTTCCTTCACGTCCTCAAGTAGTTCCATTTGCACGTGCAGCAGTAGCGTGCCACATGTAAGGAGCGAGATCTCTTGAACTGCCTCTTGGGGATGACATGGCCTGTGAACAGTTGACTGTAGAGAGTGGAGACAGCATGTCCGATCTCATGTTACTTAGTGACACAGTGACTTTCGGCCGTAGTTACACCATGGATCAGCGCCAGTCGCCAACCCTAGCATTCAACAATGACGTGATACATCGACGGCCCTTCGTGGTCCCTTCTATCCATAGTGGGTGCATTAACAATCATCTCTTCGAGGTGCCACTTCGTGAGTGTCGATCCATGTTTTTGCATGGTTCATTTCATGCTGCTGGGCACGTGAGTGTGGCATTGCGGTACAATCACAAAGCATGTGGAAACGTGCCGCCTCAAGGCTGCGACTTCCCTGCCGCAACCGATCAACACCTTCCTAATATCCAGCTTGGAGCACAATAGCCACTAAGAGAGTGCGAGAGGGTATGGCCCACGCCAAATGGTGCTGGATGTCCACGTTGCCTCCACGAGCTGTCGGCATTCAGGTGAATTAGGAAAAACATGTTAACTTCCACAGGCCTCGCCCATGACGTACCATCTGGAGTGGCAAGTTGACAGTGCATAAACGGGCCACATGGTCGGAAAAGCGGCCTGTGTGCCCTGAACAATGGATCGTGAGAGATAGACATGGTCTATGCAGCTGGAGGAGTGGCTGATATAGTGTGTGAAGCACTGCCTAGCGCTGAAGTGTCCACGAGTCTAAGGATGGTCATGATGGTGTACTGCGCCCACATGGAGCACAGTGTGGCAGGTTGTCCTTCGGCGCGTCGGTGGAGTTAAAATGAAGGCGTCCTGAGGTCCCACATAGAGGGGTCGACTAAGAAAGCGGACCGTTCACGGCCGCGGCTCGATCCGGAGGACGCGTAATTGTTTACTATACTAACGCTATAGAGAATGAGAGCTATGATGCGTCAAGGAGTAAAGTGAGCTCTTCAGCAATTAAGCAATCACACAGAGGGATTGCCACATCACTGCCAGTACCAGACGCGTGGGTGAGTGGTGTATCTGAAACAGACGACATCCACGACATACACCTGTTGGAGGTAGGCTAGGTCTACATCTTCCACATTCGGCGTATCTTGTAAGACTGTCAGTTTATGGCGCACACGTAGGTTATCTGCACTGAGAGTGGCTAGTCGATATGGCTGCGTCTCCACATATGCTGGGAAAGTAACGTCCGCTCCGGTGGCGGCCGTTCCGGGAGGACCAGTTACAGCATCCATCAGATTGTCAGCCACTGTGTTTTTGCTGTGTCTGTGGCTGACACCGCCATAGGGAGACTCCTTTCCGCGACACGAACCGAGAGCCCGGTGTCATCATCTACAACGTCCGCCGAGAACTTCGTCAGTACAGTTGTTGCGTCCTTCGGTGAGTCGTCTGCTGTGCACGCAGGTGAAGTTGGCACTGCAGAAGGAATGCCAGACGGGACGCACCCGGGAGGGATCGACGCCGCAGTGTCACTATGGCGTGAAGCCGTCATGGGGAGGGGTGGTGGAACATTGCCGTCCTCATCTGGAGGTCCGAGGATTTGGTGTCCTCGGACATTAGGTGGTCATTGTATGATCCCATTCGTAGAACGTGATCATTCGAGGTGCTTCCAGCGCTTCCGAGCGGATGTTTGTTTACGTACATGTTTTCAGACGAATGGTAGCGGTCGCCTGTCGCCTCGTTGGCTGATGAAAAGAAGGCAGAAGTTGGACAACACCAGACGCCACTTCTGTGCTGCAGTCATCGGTGGAAGGCAGGCCAATATCTCCTCCCGATAACGCCTCTGGTTGCATGATCAGTCTCTGTGATGGAAGCCATCGTCTCTGACGGATCACGTGGGTCGTGTGGGACGGTGACCATCACGTAGGTGACAAGAAGGACTGTGGACGGTGCAGTGGGGACAGCGTTGTTGAGCAGTGTCAGCGTAGGAGACAGTGAGCACAGGTACGACGCAGTCAGCACAGGTATGGGGCTGCCCATCATACACGATGATAATGCTGCATCCTCCTATAACCAGGCATGATGGCACATGCTCTACTAATTCAATTTTCAGTTGACAGATGACATAGAGAACAGGGTAGGTGCCAAAGGTTTTCCATTTTTCAGCCTGGTGACTGAGTATATTGCCATATTGCTTGAAAGCTGACACGACAACGTCCGGTGAGACCCCAAACGGGAGCTCGAAGAACCTAATCATGAGTAGACCAACACCGACGTGGTCAATTACGACGGAATCTACGTGTCCGTCGGGCTGCTTAAACTGGAGGTTTCCCACGTGGCGGCTCACAATTTCGGTACACAGTTCCTCGGTACGCATCTTGACGTATACAGCGTTTCCAGAAATGGAAAAATGAATGCCAGTTACATACTGTTTGTCCAAGTGAAGATCATCCAGTGCAAAGTTCTCAAATGATCGTGGTCGTCAATATTCTGCTTGTAGTGTGATATCGATTGTTGTTTGGTGGTAAAAATGTGCCACATTCGCTCTTAAGAGAGACGCAGTAAACGAAACCGCGGTGAGAATTAAACTCTCGCGCACACTCTTACAAAAGGCGGGACGCAAGCTGACCTTCGCACCTCACGGCTACGTGAGCCAAATTGGCCTACTGAGCATCTAACCACGCCTCACGAGGCGCCTTCGCAGCTTTACTTCCGCCAGTACCTGCCTAGTGCCTCATAAACATCACAAACATATTCCTGCATACCTTGCGGAACTAGTAGTCTTGGAAGAAAAGGAATGTAAGAATGAAGAACACCTACAGTGTTGCCTTTAAGGTGGAATGGGGATTCTATGGAAAGTAGAATTGTGAGTGCAGTTCCTATATAACGCTGGATAGCTCAGTTGATAACACGTTAGCCCACGAATGTCGAAAATTCTGTTATCGAGTCCTGCTGCAACACAAAGTTTTAGTGTGACGAAAATTTTAAGTAAGTGCGTCTCCACTGCAGACAGAAAATTTTTTCTGGAAACTGAAACAGTTATAAAACAGGACGTGAGAGACTCATTCAGACTCAATTTTCCGATTGAAGAATTTCATTTCATTTAAAATGGGTGAAATGGACTGTGCTTGCGTTTTAACTAGAGCTCTCGGCCTCCGTTACCACGGCGAAGTCTGTCTCACAGAACACCAGCAGGTTAGTGGCTCATGGAACTACTGTTCTGTCAGCATCTAACGATAGTTGGCTGACATCACGCGACACACACACACACACACACACTCGGAAATTATACACATTGTGTTCTGCGCCGCGTTCAGTATTGTTGGAAAGTGGAGATTTGCATCCGCCCATATCACATCTGAACAGCTGCTCCGCCTTCTGCATTTCGTACCAGAGTATTTCTTCTTTCCCATTTCACAACTGAAGCTTCTATTTTTCCTCAGTGCTAACTCATCTGACGTCAAAAATGACAAGTATGTATGACACTCATTTTGCGTGTACACATTGGTGAAAATTCTAACCGGAAGAAATACATCACTAAGCTGCTCAAACCATTAACTTCAGCCATTTCTTTCCTCTTACAGTTACTAGTCTTAGAAACAAACGAGTCATCCTAATATATTAAGCACGTCACCGCTCAGTTATGTCTTATTGAATCATTTTCTGGGATAACTACATTTGGTTTCACAAAAGCGAGCAGTAAGAATAATATGTGGAATTTTCCTGCAGTCGTCTTGCAGGTACCTCTACAAGGAGTCAGGCATTTTAACTGTACCTTCACAATGAATATATTCGTTACTAAAATTAGTCATAATATATCACTATTTGACAAGACTCTATAGCATTAGAAAAAATGACGTTTATTATTCATAAATGAAGCTGTCAGAAAGGGGTTCGATACGAATCAATTAAAGTATTTGATCACTTGATCAATAACGTAAAATGCCTGACAGGTAGAAAAACCTAACCTAAAATGAATTCTTGTGGACAATTTCTTCTATTCCATATACGAATTCCTACTTAAAAAATGGTAACTTGTATAAAAGCTAGTTTGAAGTGTAGTTGCATGAGTCGAACTAAATATTATTATGTTCACTGACCAGTTATGCCGTTTGTCACATAGGGACTAATTATGTAGGCCGACTCGTTACATATCATTTCGATAAAAAAAAGGCATTCTAATGATCCAGGGACCATGTAACAAACTAATTAACCAATTTGGTTGAGTGGAATCTTCCTATTTCTCCTTTAGTAATTCTACATAATTCCAGTTATGCATTAGCATAGGGAAAGTCCCAGATGTTTCCCTTCAGTCACTGTTACCTCCTAGTTGACACAGAATACAAAGATCAACAACCGGTCCACGTGTACTCCACTGATCCACGAGTCTTCGTTTCTGTCGCTTGAGCCTGCCACCGAGGCGAACCTTAGAGTTCCTATCGAAAATTTTCCCCACAATGTATGTTCGCTGATCACAGCGAAATAATTAATTATGTGCTCGGCATATTAACAGGCCGGATAAAACAACCATTCCCCTGTCATTTCGTGAATTGTGTCCCACCCACCAGCAGCTAACTGATGATGGTTCCTAACTGAAGATGGTCGAGGTGGAGACAGCTTCTATTGATGTCATTATCGAATGTTCGTTCGATTACGACTCCCTGACTCCGTCAACATTATTTAATCCCACAAATGTGTAATGTATTGCCCCTCACCTGGGACGAATAATTGTTATGTCTGCTGTTCTGGTTTATCTAAATGGAAATTGAGAATCAAATTTTTGCAATAATGTATGCATAGGAATGTAGTTTAAGCTTAAAGGGTACAATTAATTCCTTGACCAGTTACAAGCCTCATTAATGCAAGCCAAATATAATATGCGTTCAACGGCAGTAAGAAGCCCAATCATGTGCCTTCTTTTTTATAGCTCCATGTTTACGTTAGTTATTGCTGTGCCCCGCTACCGCCATTTTCCAGAGAAGAACGTTTCGTTTGCGGAAGTGAGCGTAAGTAAAGTTTGCAGGTAGACCTATTCTTAACTTAGTGTTTGCCTTCCTTTCCCTCGAACTGTCGTTATGGAACTGAATCGTATTTTATACCTACAAATATAATTCGAATCAAATCACATGTCGAAAGATTCACTTGGGTATCTAATCACTCCAATTCCACATTTACTAATACATACACGCAAATTTCCGTTTAAGGAGTACACATTTACCAAATCTGGAAACTTAACCCGACATACAACTGACAAAATTGATGTTAAGTTACGTATGAGTTTTCTCTCTCTGTGTCAGTTGGAATCACCTGTTATTAAATGGAGTCTCTCTGTGTCGAACCATTTGTGACATGGAAGTCTTATTTATCGCTGTGAAAAAAATTTGCGACGTCGTGGAATTACTTATTAGGCGAATCCGCTGAATACATAGAAATTTTCAGGTTTAGTTGTCTAATAGCAGTGAAGTCTCTAATTCACTATAAATTGCTTTAAATCTCACACGTAAATTTAGATCTCGGAAGGTAGTTTGGTGGCTGGTAAAAGTCCTGAAACTCAACTGATTTCATTCTCAAAGTGTTACACTTAAGTTTATCGTTGAATACCACAATCTTTGTGTTTATATAGCGCCTGCATGAAAATACCTTCAAACATGCATGCATGTCTGAAAGACATTGTAATGTGAAGGTACAGTTACCGTATGAACACAGGCATTATACTCATTAGTCAGACATACGAAGTCTGTTCAGAAATTTCCGTAACTTCGTCCACAATTTTTTTCTAAGCTTACCTTTTACTTACTCCTTCGAAATACTCTTCTCCACAGTTGATACACCGCTCCAGTGCCGTTTCCACATCCGTAAGCATTCTTGGTACGCCTCTTGCAGGATCGCTCGAAGCACCTTCTGCTAATTTTCTTTTATCTCGTCTATCTTTGCAACTCTTTGTCCTTTCAACGGGGTTTTCAACTCTGGAAATAAAAACAGTCTTCAGGGGCCAGGTATGCAGAGTACGGAGGATAAGGCAGCACAGTCTTTCCGGTTTGTGTGCAATAGTCACGCACAAACAGGGCTCAATGTGTGGGTGCGTTCATGCAAGAGCCATGAATTGTCTCGCAACATTTCAGGCCGCTCCTTTCTCACATTTTCTCGTGGGCATCGCAACATGTCCCAATGACACCATCGATTAACAGCTTGTCCTTGTGGCACGAATTCTTAATCAACCAATCCTTGAAAGTCATTTAAAACTATCTGTACGGCTTTGACACTGACCTGATCTGACGAGCTTTTTTGTTTTGGAGAACCTTTCTCCGCCTGTTGTCAAGACCGAACCTTAGTCTCAACATCAAAACCGTAGATCCTTGTCTCATCACCAGTTACGATTCTCTTAAAGAACACCTTGTTCTCAGTTGCGCGATCCTAAATCTCTTTATAGATTGCGAGGCTAAGGTCTACCTGGTCTTGACTCATAAACCGTGGAACGAACTTGAGGAGAACACAATGCATTCCAAGATGCTGCGTCAGGATTTCTTGACATTATCCAACAGAAATGTTACATCCTTTTGCACTGTCTCAGACAGTCGATCTTGGATTGGCGAGCACGATTTCGTTGACGTTCCTGACGTGAGCGTCGTCGTTAGACATCGTAGGGCGCCCTGAACAAGGGTGTACATCTACATCTACATGGATACTCTGCAAATCACATGTAAGTGCCTCGCAGAGTGTTCATCGAACCACCTTCACAATTCCGTATTATTCCAATCTCGTATAGCCCGCGGAAAGAACGAACACCTATATCTTCCCGTACGAGTTTGGATTTCCCTCATTTTATCGTGATGATCGTAGACCGGCGTCAAGAAAATATTTTCGAATTCGGCGGAGAAATTTGGTGATTGGAATTTCGTGAGAAGATTCCGTCGCAACGAAAAACGCCTTTCTTTTTATGATGTCCATCCCAAGTCCTGTGTAATTTTAGTGAGACTATCTCCCATATTTCGCGATAATACAAAACGTGCTGCCTTTCTTTGAACTTTTTCGATGTACTCCGTCAGTCCCATCTGCTAAGGATCCCACGCTGCACAGCAGTCAGTATTCTACAAGATGACGGACAAGCGGAGTGTAGGCAGTCTCCTTAGTAGATCTGTTACATTTTCTAAGAGTCCTGCCAATAAAATGCAGTCTTTGGTTATCCTTCCCCACAACATTTTCTATGTGTTCCTTCCAATTTAAGTTGTTCGTAATTGTATTTCCTAGGTATTTAGTTGAATTTAAGGCCTTTAGATTTGACTGGTTTATCGTGCAACCGAAGTTTAACGAATTCATTTGAACACTCATGTGGATGACCTCACACTTTTCGTTATTTAGGTTCAACTGCCAATTTTCGCCCCATTCAAATATCTTTTCTAAATCGTTTTGCACTTTTTTTAGCTTCTGACGACTCTATTAGTCTAAAAGCGACAGCATCATCTGCAAACAACCTAAGACGGCTGCTCAGATTGTCTCCCAAATCGTTTATATAGATAAGAAACAGCAAAGGGCCTATAACACTATCTTGGGGAACGCCAGAAATCACTTCTGTTTTACTCGATGACTTCCCGTCAATTGCTACGAACTGTGACCTCTCTGACAGTAAATCATAAATCCTGTCAAACAAGTGAGATGGTATTCCATAAGCACGCAATTTCACTACGAGCCGCTTGTGTCGTACAGTGCCTTCTGGGTATTCAGAAATATGGAATCGATCTAAAATCCCTTGTCAGTAGCACTCAACACCTCATGCGAATAAAGAGCTAGTTGCGTTTCACAAGAACGATGTTTTCTAAACCCATGTTTACTGTGGGTCAATAGACCGTTTTCTTCGAGGTAATTCATAATGTTTGAACACAATATATGTTCCACAATCCTGCTGCATATCGACATTAACGACATGGGCCTGTAATTAGATGGGTTATTCCTACTGCCTTTCTTGAATATTGGTGTAACCTGTGCAACTTTCCAGTCTTTGGATACGGAACTTTCGTCGAGCGAACGTTTGTATATGACTGTTAAGCATGGAGCTAATGCATCAGCATACTTTGATAGGAACGCGATTCGTATACGGTCTGGACCAGAAGACATTTTTTATTAAGTGATTTAAGTTGCTTCTCTACTGCGAGGACATTTACTTCTACGTTACTCACTTTGGCAGCTGTTCTTGATTCGAATTCTGGAATATTTACTTCGTCTTCTTTTGTGAAGTCATTTCGGATGGCTGTGTTTAATAACTCTGCTTTGGCAGCACTGTCTTCGATAGTATCTCCATTGCAGTGAAGACAATGATTTTTTCTTGCCGCTAACATACTTCACATACGACTAGAATGTCTTTGTATTTTCTGCCAGGTTTCGAGACAAAGTTTCGTAGTGGAAACTGTTATAAGCATCTCGCATTGAAGTCCGCGCTAAATTTCGAGCTTCTGTAAATGATCGTCAATTTTGCGGATTTTGTGTGAGTTTAAATTTGGCATGTTTGGTTCATTGTTTCTGCAACAGTGTTCTGAGCCGTTTTGTGTAGCAGGGAGGTCATCTTTAACTCCCGTCCTGCCATTTTTAAACCGTCTGAACCATTCTTAACACTAGGTACGGTTTAAGTACTCATCACCGTAAGCTTCCTGCATCATCTGCTGTGTCTTTGTAAAGGTTTTCTTGAATTTCACGTAAAATTTAATGCAGACGCGTTGCTACTGTTAACTCTGACATCTCGAAATTCGCAAATTGTGCGACACACCGTTCTACTCAATATAGAGATTATAACACTGCAACAGCATTTACGTAGCTTGTTCAATGAAATACCAAACTTGGTTTATTACGTACCATGCTCCAATAGAACAAATAGTCCTGTCACGGAAAAGCCACGCAAATCACTACTGTCCGCTACTGCTACACCACAACCACAAAAATGGAGGCCGGTCGTGAAGTAAAACTATCTCGTTAAATCAAATATGGTATAAAGCAACAGAGCAGTGTTACCCTCTGAGAGGAATTTGTTTTGTTGCCCGTGTTGAACCTAACGGAGGTGGCTTATCGGAAGTGAAATTCAGAATTACGTAAATATTCAAACAGTAACAAATAATATTTTATCTAGCTACACTGTTTAAAGAATAAAGAAAACGGTCGCCAGCCTAATTAGGCAAGAGAATGCTTAACATTCTTGTTTAAGAAAATAGGTATGAGTAACTTTAACGGACAAACACAACCTATACTTTGCCACACGCGGGTGCAATGAACTCTGGCACCTGAATACGGTGTGTTCAGGTTAAGGTTGGAGCTGACAGATCAGAACAAACTATTTGCGTAAATATAACAGCTAACAAAACACTATATTATTTTCAGGGCTTATTCAAACTGAATGGTCTTTACAACATTACTATTAATATTCACTGTATATTCATAAATAGGACATAAGTTCAGTATTACCTTTCAAACATTTTCCTATCTGACAAAAAATTAAAAATGTAGTTTACTGCAAAATTATGAACTGGTCATAGGTTAAGTCTCCCTCGGTAAATACTTTTCTATTTAGAATGAAAGTTAATTGTTATTTATCATGAGCATAAAGGATAAACTGTGGATCCTATTACACTATTAATATGCACTTTCAATACACAAAAGAAACCAGTGCTTAGCAAGCATGAGTATATAACTTTCCACAATTTCATTTTTCCACTTTTATTACAGTGAGACACAAAATTAACATATCTGTAACATACTGACTCACATTTTGCGATTTACAAGAAACAGCAATGTGATCATTTACTAAGCAAAACTTTATAAGCCTCAGTCTTAAGAACTTTTAATTTTGAAGTTGGCAAAAACATATTAATAAGCAGTTTCAATAGGAAAATTATTTTTAGCAAGCATCATTTACTTTAATTCACTCTCTTGCCACATTAACTTCCTTCTTACTATGTTCAAGAGGCATTAATTAGTAAAACACTGGGCTTTAATGTTCTTTCAGTAAGGACACTCGGTAATCACTTTAGTTCAGACGGGGAGGAACCTGAGAGGTGTTATGATAAGGAAAAAAAATCAAGGTAGGTACATAGGTTCAGTTATAAATTATCTTATATTTGAGCACACTAACAAATCCAATAATCTGATCCTTCACTGTACATTACTACTGTGTTCCATTACAGTGATTGCGCAATGTGGTGGCAGTTGCATGCTGGTAGGTGGATTTGCAGGCAGAATTGCTGGCGGAATCTGTCATTTCTTGGTGGCGATGATAGATACTAATTCCAGAATAGTTCCAGCTATTTATCCATCCATCCGGGGCATTGGAAGGCGTCAGGAAAAGCCTCTCTCTGAACCAGCACAATATACGACTTTTACATGGGCAGTTCACAGTTTGGTAGCTCGTCCCCGACTGACTCTTGTTCCACCTTTCTACCTAGACCAACAACAATTTGCGCGCGCTGCACAGATCCGTTTCCGAGGGGAACCACAAAAAATTTTACATACGACTTAACTAAGAATCCTAAGTCAAGGTCAGCAGTTTACATAACAACAAACAAACATTTTAAATAAAACAGAACCTTTGCACATATTAACATTCCTATAAAAAATTATTTAAACAAAATTCCAAATATATACAGTAAGTTTTGTCTCCCTCCGATTCAGACAAAGAATTTAAATGACAGATACACTACATTGCATTAATCAAATCATGATATCAAAGTTTTAACAAAGAAAGGAGTATACAATTTTGTGTTATCGATTCAAACACATTTACAGAAGCTCTAAGATGTAAAATTAAATTTAAAAAAAGGCCAAATCAATCAGTAGAGCAATAGGGCTATGGTGTTACAAGATGAATAATAGCTAACAGACGTACAACAACGAAACATCCGGAAGTTACACATTAAACACACACATGTACAGGGATGCCAGCCGCATGCCACTCCAACACATCACTCACGCGAAATTACGAATGCTCCGTAATTTTTTTAACAGACCTCGAACATGCGTCGACGGACTACAATGATAGTAATAAAATATTTGTCGCTCCCTGTCCGGGAAACGCAAAATGTGCGAGCGTAAGAGTTATAAACAATGTGACATAAATGGAGATTTTCAGAGGTGGGGTGAGCGGATAACCGAAGTGGTTAATCCGGGTTCGAGTCCTGCTCCGGCACAATCTTTCATTTGTCAGGTGACGTCAATACGTATTCGCAAAACGCGAATCCATTTCGTACAAGTTATGTTTAATACAGACATGGAATAATTTTATTATCAAATTCCACGTCTATGATCCCTTTCAACATGTTCCCTAATGTATAAGGAATATCGCTTAATGTTAATTTATGGAATTTCAGCTCAACAGGTTCGACGAAAAACATTCTAATTACGAAACTGAAACAACCAGAATTTTCCTAACTCATCACTGGTACTCCCATTCGTCGTTATTTTTGCACATTTGGTTCTACTTTGACTTATCGACAGCAGATAAATTTCCATGTGAATTGGAACCTAATACATGGTACATCACGTCATGGTGTTTCTCATGCTCGTTCTGCACGCATTAAAAACTCAAAACTCTTATAGCAACATATACTATTCGGTACAGGATGGAATTAAGGTTTAAATAAGCAAACAAAATCTGCTTGAATTTTCAACCTTTAACGCCTTTTGAGACGGACTAGACTTATAATTCACAAAACCAAACTTAGGAATATTTAAACAAAAATTCCACTTGCTCACAGTTCTTTTAAAAAGTAATTACGCTTTTCTCCCTACGGTTTTCAGTCCACGTTATCAGAACTGCCGACAAATAGAGTAGACTTTCAAACGTCACTAACGTCCTGAGGTAATACTGGCCACTTACGTTCAATGTTCCTTGTACCATAAAACGACAACTACTTCTTGCGTGCAGCGTTAACATCAGTTCCTGCATTTCTTTACAATTTTGATTTCAATAAGGAGCATTTCGTGTCATCCACATAAAAGATGAACTGCCGATCGTTTGATAATCCTGTACTTCTATCTTCTTCGGCTATTTGTGTTTCTTTCCTACAGCGAATATACTGTGACTTACAGTCCTAGCAAGTGGTTGTTCTACATTTACAGTTTCAGCACGATAAATAAAAATTCTCAAGCTGCACGACGTCCATAAAATAAAGCAATAAATTAAACAAAATAAGTAACATTTAACTTACAGTGGGGAAACTGATGAGAATGATGTAAATACTACTATAAAACTGTTTCTAGCACTGTGAAATGTATTTTATTGCAACATTAGAAAATTATTTACATGGTAAACCATATAAGTTGATTCATTCGTTATATAAAAGTAAATCAGCTGATATCTATGTGTGAATACTGTATCACAGACTCTGACGTTTACAGTATCTACAGGTCGCTGATTGACGCGGACTACAGATCTAGATGTAATCGAATAGTCTCAATAACCTGGGAAACTTCCATCCAGAAGCACTCTGCGAGTCGAATGTCGGAATTTAACAGTCAAGTCCCACGTTATGTCCGACGAGAAGGGTACGTTTTGATATGTTTTATGGTATTCGTTCTCCTTATTTCACAGTCATAAATGAAACACTGCAGTTATCATCAAAGAGCTTTGAAAACCACCGATATAATATGTACATGTATCTTATTATAACTCTTGGACCTTACTAATGTTTCATAGCTACACACATTTATTTTTGCACCTGAAGATGGCGTAACAGTGTAAAACCTGATTGTAAAATAATAAATATTGTGGAATATTATGTTAGTCATTAACTCTACTCATTTTTATGAGAGACACTTTACGTAATGTCAGAAATAAGGCAACAGGAAACAGTCTCTAGTGAGGCCTTACCAAGAGATCAGCGACCATTACTTGCACACTGATAAATACATAATTAATCAAACTGTAAGGCTGATTCAGAATATATTTTAATTTTAATGAGTGAAGGCTCAAGTGACACTAATGTAACATTCTACAATGTTTGTTATTTTGCAAACAGGTTTTACGCTGTTACGCCATCATCAGGGGCGAAGATAAATGCGTGTGGCTGCCAAATTTTTGTAAGGTCCAAGAGTTATAACAAGACGCATCTACAGATTATATCGTTGGTTTTGCAAAGATCTCTGATGAAAATTATCAGTGTTTGATCTAGAACTAAAACGAGAGGAATTATTTAAGTAAAACGCGAAGTAAAACAGATAGCTTAGTGAAATACGTCGCATATTAAGTAATGAAATACATGACAAGTTACAATGATTGTTCTCAGAAGAAAAATAATTAAATTATATATAATGTACTTTGGGGACAAGTTGCATTGAGTCACTGAACAAGATAATCCTGTCCTTAACATATCCAGTTCTACAAACTGGTAAAATATTACAAGCGAAACTAAAGAGGCAAATGAAACAGCTGTTACTACTCACAGTTAAATTTTAACAGGGAAAGTGGAACTAGATAACTGAAATAAAGGGAACATGTGGCATATGAATAGGTGGGGAATTTAGAAAGTTGTCTGGATGGGATTATCAGCAATATTTCCAGTGAGAAGCGGTGATTAGGGGAGCTGTGTCTGATAATTACCTACTAAGCGTGGGTGCGCTGTCGTATGTTTTTCAGTTACCATTAATTTGAGTTAGTTTATCTTCCTCTCTTTGTGAATGTTGTGCATGGGTTCACGTTGCGCCTCGTAACTGCTGCCTCCTTTAAGCAGGGGGTCTGCAAAAGCAGAATCTCCTTTTCTAAGTCTCGAATTTCTGTTGTTTTCCTTACGTAACATCCTCATACTGTAGGATATCACACAAGTCTCGTAGGGTTTTCCATTGCTTATGTGTGACACATTGAACCAAGATTCAACGGAAGACTCAATTAATGGCATGAAGTATTTTGTTCTTGTTGGTATATATGTATATAAGGAACAGAGCTTAATTGAAAATAGTAGAAAAGAAAGCGTTTGATGTCTTGTGTACGTTGAAATCATAAATGATTGGCTACTATCTCAGCTGGACAGTAATGAATGAAGAAATCCATCTGGGCGTTTTTAAAGCAGCATTCCGGTCACTGAAGTAATTTGGGAAATACACGGAAAATCAGAAAGTGTTGGTTGGAAGGTGACGTAACGTTGTTCTTCAAGCATATGAGTTCACTGTCGATAGTGAATACCACAGCAGGCAGCTTCGACAAGCTGTTTTAATGTGGCGTTGAGCTGCACAACAAGAAACAGTGATGCTTTAAAGATTATCAGAGTTTTGTTGTAAACACTTGAAAGTTCCTTTGTCTTTTCATTGATCTAAGTAACTTCAGAAGTTGTAGAGGTGGTTAGTCTTCAGTGTATTCTGGGACACTGTTGCTAGAAATTACAAATATAACGAACTGTTTGTCGGAATTATGGTTAGCTCACTACTCAGAGTAGTGGCTCCTCTTACTGAAAGCCTGTATTAAACTGTGGTGTCTGTTATCCATTTACTTTCACGGATAGTAATCCCAAATGCAGCTTAAAATGATTGCGCTGTAGAGGATCTGAATTAGGAGGGAACACCCAGTATTGTACTTGCTATTCAGCCTTGTGTCAATCAGTCACATCGAACAGCGCACAATGTTAGACACAATGTCCGCGTTGACCCTTTTACGCCAATTGTCCAGAATTTCTCATTACAGGTATGAACTACATTCTAAAACTGTGGAAACCACATTTCACTGTGTTGACAATGTATCTGAGCAAACGTCACTCCATTACTAATCCGTCTTTCATACATCGTCCTTCGAACAGCAACAGTTATAGACCGCTGTCACCGAGCAACAGTTTATGGGAGAACGGGAGGCAGATTACGAGTCTAGCGTCCCGTCGACAAAGAGGTCATTAGAAACGGAGCACAAGCTCGGATTACCAAAGAGTAAGAAAGAAAATTAGCAGTGCCCTACAGAACGAACCATTCCGGAACTCGCTCTGAGCAACTTACGAAACTCACGGGAAACTTAATGTGGATGGCCGGTTGGGAATATGAACCGCCTTCCTTCCGAATCCGAAACCAAATAACAATCTAAGAGAATGTGATAGCAATACATTCTATATACTCTGACTCGTTGATTACGTGAGTGAGGATGTACAAAAAATCTTTCTCTGAAACGATAAAATTCTGCCTAAACGGATAGTGTACTTAACTAGTGTACAGCTACGGGGAAATATCAGATGTAACAGAGTTCGTCGTCAAAAATCTTGAAAACCGATCTCGCACGGTAGTAAGAACACTGCGAAGACAATTTCTCGGTGTTACCTCATTTAAGTGTTAAAGCATTGCCTTCGGTCAGTTTACTAACAACAATAATAAAATCAGAATCATAACAAACTAATCATTACAGTTCATTCAGATTGACATTTAGAAGGACGAAGGTTTGGTCCCAGTTACGTATGTAATGTTTTAAATATGACTGTACAACACTCTGCGCGCGCCAGCGAACACACACACACACACACACACACACACACACACACACACAAAAGACACACGTAGACACACTCACATGAGAGTCGTCAATATACTCACGCTCCTCCAGGCGAAAATGACGTATCTGCGATGTCTGGGAGTTGCAGATAAAGTGGTTCAGAGCGCGGCTGGTGTCATCTACAAATCAACCTTATGTGTTCTGTTATGGTTATATCTTTCTCAACAGAGCGCACAAGTACTTCCCTCTAGCACGTCTCAAGTAGGTGTGACAGCAGAAACAGTGAAATTTTTATGAAATAATGTATTCGCAAGAGTCATTTTCTACTAATATTTTACTAGCAAGACGCGTTTCTGTACCATGCTGCCATCATCAGGTGCATTTACAATTACTTTTACAGGTGTAATTGTATGGAGCGGGGTTAGTTTCCTTTGCTTTGTATACTAGCTAGGTTATGTGTCGAAAAAGGCGCATTTTTGTTGGTAATTACGTTATCTGGCACACGCAGAAGGCTATACTTCAATGATAGTGAAAGTCTGAATCAGTCATGTACTTGGTATCGTGCAGCTCTCAAATACCATCCATATAACGTGGATAAATTTAAGAAACAGTGAAATCCACGCCCACTGCAGCAGGTTTGCCCCTCTGCATTGTGTCGTTCTTTCAGTAAACTTCACTTAAGACGAGTATTCCAGTAGACTGCTCAAGTATCGGTAATAGCGGCACCAGAGAAACCATTCATTAAAACAACCAACAACTAGGCGACTGTCTGTTCCTTCCACCATTCTCTGTAAACTGTTGGCCGCGCGGTTAAAGGCGCTGCAGTCTGGAACCGCAAGACCGCTACGGTCTCAGGTTCGAATCCTGCCTCGGGCATGGATGTTTGCGATGTCCTTAGCTTAGTTAGGTTTAACTAGTTCTAAGTTCTAGGAGACTAATGACCTTAGCAGTTGAGTCCCATAGTGCTCAGAGCCATTTGAACCATTTTGTAAACTGTTCACTACTAAATGTGTAATAAGATGAAACTACATTTCACCAAGATTGACGCACGTCTGTATGGGAACCGGGTCATAAAATGTTACGACTGGGCCATATAGTAGAAACGGTGGGTTTCTGGTGCCTCTAGTTTGCATTTTCTATTTGACTGGTTCCTCGATACACAAAGATACTCTCCAAACCCCCAGAAGATACAATGTGTCTACTAAGCTAACTTGGGCTGTTATTGCCTGGCTAAGAATATGTTCACAGTAGCTGAAGTCTTCTTAGATATGCTGTGGAAGTAGGTTTCATATCAATTTACTCTCATCTAGGTACGAGTGCTCCATGATTTTTCAAAGTTAGTTTGTGTGGATGTCACCATGATTGCCGCGAAAGGACTATAGTTGTTTCCACCCTTATCTAACTCAACGGTCTGGTTTGGATTGTTGGTAAGTGAGTGATACATGTTATTTTAGAACCGTCGCAAATAATTTATCAGTATACGAAAATTTGGTGAAGATTCTTCTAAATTTAAACCAATATGTAAAATGTGGCCAATTACTTATAAAACATGACCACGTACAGGGTTCTATGAAGACTACCCTAATTGCACTATATTCAGTTTAATACGAGAGCCATTTCGTAGCACATGTTTCCTACCCACAAAAAGAAAAATGTATATTCCACAAGTGACAGACGTGGTGTATACATTTGTACAATACATTAAGAACAACAAGTATTTCCTATCAAAGTTACGACGAAACCGTTGGACTTTAATAGAAAATATATTAACCGCTTGCATAACACAAAACCCAGGAAAAACACAGCAGCAGGGGCGGTGGGGGGCTCGAGGGGGGCGGGGGGGAGGGGTGCGCCTACTTGTGAAATAAGTTTACATATGTAAGTTTTTTCCGAGGGAGGTATTAAAAGCAGACTGAAGCAGGTGAAAAAAGATTTTATTAAGAAAAGAGCACTTCTCACGTCAAATAGTAGTATGGAATTGAGGAAGAAACTCCTTAAAATGAATGCTGGGGGCACAGGATCACATGCAAGTGAACGTTGATTCATCATACTTTGGGAAATAACAGGACAAAGATATCACTGCAGAGGTGGTGCTGTGGATGGACGTTACAAATTAAGCGAACAAACGTTGTGCGGGATGAATATATATTGGGGAACCTAGATCAGTGAAAAATTGTACGTATAAACTTTACAAAAATAAAGGACTGGTAAGCTCAACAGCATAAAGGGGTCTTGGTGCTGGAATAGCGTATCAGATTCTAGAGAACTTTGAATATAGTGGCTATAAAATATTAGCTCAGTCTATGAGAAGAATCGGATAGCATCTAATAATCAAAAGACTGATGATGTAAAAAAATTCAGAATACTCTTACATGCTTCACTTCTTCGTATCGAGACACAGTGGACAAATGCAGTTCCTACGAGTATAACTTAGGTAAGGCATCATGGACTGATAAGAAAAGGAAAGTGATCTGAAAAAAATATTTTATTCCTCTTTCAGCGTAGCACAGTGGCAGACAAAACTTTCTCCAGAGCACCAACCGAAAGCTGCTTCTAGATGTACAAAACGCTTTATTTTGATTGACTGGAATGTTCTATATGACCTTTCAATCGATCATAACTTCTGAATGGTCTTGAAGAATAGATCTGAAGCCTTCACATCCACAGTAAATGAAATAATTACTTGCCTTTCCATAATGACAATATCATGAAAAGGATATAGTATGAATGACTGGTGTCTGTTTCTTCGGACATGTCCACGCATTCATAAAATTTGATTGGCCTAGCTGGGTAATGGACCCTCCTTCTTCACTGCATATGCACAAATACGTCCGACTCCTGTGGGAATGTCAGAGAGCGAACACGGTGGAAATAAATAAGGACTGCGGATAGGTGGCGCCCGGTGGGAATGTGTATCGGCTGTGAGGCGTGCCGAGGTAGTCGGTGCAGGTGTGATAATGGTGTGCCCCTGATCGCGCAGTGATTAACGCAGCTGCCTATTAAGCCAGAGATCTTGGATTCGAATCCCGGTCCTGCACACGTTTTCATTGCTCGGCCCTGATTTTGCGCTACGTCCCGATGCAGCTGACAGCAGTGATCCCCTTCCTTTCATTTCTTCCCTTTCCACCTTAAATTTACATATAATGAAAGACATAGTTGCTGCACACTATGTAGCGGAGATTCTGAGTCACAGAGTGAGAGTCTGTGGGTGTATGTTGTCTATTCCGATGAAGACCTTTTCGACCGGAAGCTTACTTCTTTGACAGTCTTTATGTTGTGCCTATCTGGACTCAGCATCTCTGCTATATGATGGGTAGCAACTATCCTTCACATAATATTGTCAGTATTCCATCCTGGATTTTGCATTATTTGATTTTGCCTTTTTATAAGCTGTTCGAGTAAAGTTCAAAATACTTTCCTTCTATATGAGAAACTGAAATGTATTTTTAACAATGAAATTCACCAAATAGCAGTGCAATACAGATGTTATTTTGTTTTTGCTACCAGCTTCGGCAATTCATTATGCCATCTTCAGGCCCCACGTGCACCTCTCAAAAATAATCGATATTGGCGTACTGGAGCCATATGTTTCAGGATGTAGTGAACTCATAGCTCAAGTGCTTCCTTCTAAGACGACTAGAGTTGCAGTCAAGTCTTCGAAGGAAGCACTCGAGCTACGAGTTCACGACATTCAGAAACATATGGCCCGAGTATGCCAAGTACGAAACTTTGAACTTGCAATTGGAAAAGCAAAACGGAAATTAGGGACTTGCGTGATTCCGTAAGAAATGGCGAGTTGGTATGGTATGTGAAGGCGTGTGATGTGGGAGAGTGGATGTCAATGTACACTACACTTGCAATGAGTGCGACTAGGATGGGAGTGCAGGAGAGGACTTGGTGTGTGAATGGATTGGGTGTAATGTGTTAAATGTGATGGAAGGTGTAGATTATCAGGGGGAATCATGACTTTTTGTATTCGTCTCAGCAGCATACCAGCATTGGTAACTAGAGTAAAAGGACAGGTTTGTTGAAATGTGTAGAATATCCCAGGTTCATTATCGATAAGAATAGAGGCACTTTCAAAGGTTGATAAATGGTTGCAGTAGATGAGGGTAACTGACTATAAAGAACGAGAATCTGTGGGAACTGATGGAAGCTGGTTAGACAGTACTAAGGCGTTCTCTGGATAGGAGAGGATGGGTCCCATCAGACATTGTAGATGAAAAAAATTGCGGTAAGATACAGTCCCAAATTCAGCTGGTTAGTAAATATATCCGTTTGAGTCTATTGTGGCCTCTCTGTTGGATGGTTAGTAAGACGGGTTTCGATGTTAGTTTACAACCAATTATGAGATCGAGGTAATTTAAATCGTTATTTGATTGGAAACGGCAGTCATAAAAAGATTAGGTTCGTTTAATGAGGGAAGTTGTGGATGGTTCATGCTATAATTACTGTCTGGGCTTAGGAAGAGGTTGACCCGAAATTCCACGCGTTACGTTAGTATACAAATTGGTAACGATACACGGTCTGCTGAATCTCCTGGAGGGTTGGTTAGACAGATAGGGTAGGAGTGTCTAAGGCGTACTGTACGAAGTGAATAACAGGAATAAGTTTGGGCATATTACACAGACATTACCGTTTGGCACTAAATAAAAAATATGTGTACAGAAGTTTAAGATGTATTTTTGAAATGAACAAATTTATTATAAGGTTTACAAATTGCATAGATGTAGACTATCGGAATGATACAGGCATGGCACAAAAAAAAAAAAAAAATGGTTCTAATGGCTCTGAGCACTATCGAGCTTAACATCTGAGGTCATCAGTCCCCTAGAACTTAGAACTACTTAAGCCTATCTAACGTAGGGACATCACACACATCCATGCCGGAGGCAGGCTTCGAACCTGCGACCGTAGCGGTCGCGCGGTTCCAGACTGAAACGCCTAGAACCGCTCGGCCACAACGGCCGGCTAGGCATGGCACACTTGACTGTGATATTTATTGATTTCCGGTACATGAAGGCAATAGTAAACTGTTAATACCGAATTATGCTGGCCAGATGATAATGCCTTCGAAATCAGTCGTTGATTAAAGCCATGCAGCAGCTTCCAGGGCGGCCAAGTCTCGGTGCAGCACCACTTGTACAAAATGCCCAACATTTGACGGCGGGATGATTCGTTGCCGCTTTAGGTGCAGTCGGATAGTAGAAAATGCCGGACATGAGCAAAGCACCGAATATCTTTATAAGGTCGCGGCGGAGGTTCGAGTCCTCCCTCGGGCATGGGTGTGTGTGTTTGTCCTTAGGATAATTTAGGTTAAGTAGTGTGTAAGCTTAGGGACTGATGATCTTAGCAGTTAAGTCCCATAAGATTTCACATACATTTGAACATATCTTTATAAAATCCAGTGCCACATACAAATTATTTTTAGTGTGAAGAGACATAATGAAATTCTTCCTCAAATTGTTAGTGGGGTGCATGATGTATTTAGTTTCTTATTTCTCGCAATACACCAGAAAATGAGTAACAAGTATAAATACCGTCTCTCTCTCTCTCTCTCTCTCTCTCTCACACACACACACACACACACACACTAACACACACACACACACACACACACACACACACACACACACTTCTGTCTCAATCTTCCTTTATTCGCTGTAATTTCAAAGGAACCACCGAAACCATCTAAAAGAAACCACATGAACGTTTCGTTGAACGATGACGTCAGCAGCTACCACAAAAGGTCGAGCTGCCGACTAGGAGCCGTCGGTGGAAACCCGCTAATGAAGCTGCATGCATAATCGGCGCTCTCTTCACTTCGATTGTCTGATACGTTCTCGACGCACGAGAGCAATTAACAAGTAATTGACAAAAAGTGGGAACTTCGCTGTGTGTTCGAGATAATGGCTATGGGAGGCTAATGAATCTTTGCACAAGTTACGGCCTTTGACTATAACTGTGTACCAATTAATGCGGGAGCCTAGACAGGACGTTTATTGGTTGTTTGCACTTGTAATGTCGACAAAATCTCTACAAACAGCCAAATGTTCATTTGTCACGTTTATTTTACGCAGGAAAATTCGGATCGGAGAAATGATGTAGAAAGGCCCGGTGTATGGTGCTGGATGCATTTTTCTTTTCACTATTGTTCGATCTTAGTGGCCAGTTACTAACGAGGTATTCGATACGTTGATTTCGGTTCCTTCTCGTCACAGAGCTGATATACCGCATTATTTGTAGAGACAGAGATAGTTAAAACCATTATTGTCGAAATAGTGAGAAATTATTCATATTAATCCACGCTATACCAATGGACGGGGGGATACATTATGCCCCCCCCCCTTTTGAAAATACTATAATGAAGCCACGTACTTCATATTTTAAAATTCCGAAAAAATATATATTGCTTTTAATGATTTATTATACCAGACTCCGCACACATAACATACAAAAGTTTAGGCGCTAATAGTGAGTGTGACTTTGCGGACAAATATGATATTCATATCTTCCAGTTCAGTACCCGTGTTATACATCTATATATTTCAAAAAGTATATTATGGATAAAACTCAAAATCACCGAAATGCGCGTATTTTTATTTTTTTGTGATGGTCATGAAGTGCCCTTCGCTCTGTGTACAAGTTACAGACAATTCTTTGTTGTTGCTGGGATTGTTCTGAAAGATATTTTCGGGTTCTCGACCCTACTTAGACCCTATGCATCAGTAGCAGTTATAAAAACGTTGTTAATAAAAGTTAGCAGGAATTAACGAAATTAACTTATTTTAATCTTTCGTGGTGGGCATAAATTGCGCCCCCCCCCCCCTGTCCCAGGGAGTAGGAAAATGCGTCGGCATTACTAGAGTTACGGTCCCGTAAACTGACATACGACCGGGAGAGCGGTGTGCTGACCACATGCCTCTCCATATTCGCATCCAGTGGGCCTTCATGGCCTGTTCGTACGGAGTTCAGTTTTATTATTAGAGTTAAATGCGAGCACACTAATGGGGCAATTTCTGCCGGCACTGATGCCGTAATTACCAACAACAGTAATGAACTGGAGAATGTGAGGCTGGAAATTTGTAAAATTTCAAAAATTGTTCAGGTAGGTACAGGCAGAACGGATAATAATTTCCCTGTCTCTCTATTGTAAGCTTTTTTTCATAGGACGTGGTACCATATTACACTATTGCTCAAAAGAAGCTAAAAAATTGATGGATCCTCTAACAGTGGCTTCCAACCTTCCTTGTACCGTTAATCCTGAGCGCAATCAGACGTTAGCAAGGTCCCTCACCCTCGTTCCTCCATCCCCCGTCGTCTGTTGCCGCCCCCCTCCTCCCCCACGTTATCACTAACTCACTAACTTTAGCACCTAACTAAGCTGTAGAATGAAAAACCTTTCTTGGAACACTTTCTACTCGTAAATCACTTCATTGCTGTACTCCTTACTTCTGTAGTCGCAGAAATTGGAAGACTACAGGCTCTTAATGCATTTTGTCTGACCACAACCACTAATAGCAATAAAAAAAATAAGAGTACTGTGTACAGAAATATAGTTTTCCTTATGTAGTTACTGCTATGTCGTACTGTCAATTAATTCATTTATCTGTTGCGAAGCGAATATTGAAGCAATTTCTAGACTACTGCAGGTACTATCTGCAACTTGGAGAAGACATGTTCTTTAGATATTTAGCATTTGTTACGTATATGTCTTACTTTTGTCATCACCGAGGTGCTGGAGAAAGCACAACGTATGAATTTAGCGAGTGGACTATGAGAGGAATCTGTAACGTCCACCGCATTAATGCTAACTGAGAAAAAGTAATTATTGATAACTTTCATAATCAATATCAGAGTCTTACAAAATTATGATGATAGTAATGATATTTGAAAATAATTTAGTTTCGTGACTGGCAGAATCGAATCGTTTACTTTTCACAACTCAGAAAATTTAATTTTACCCCTCAGGGGGTAATTTCCCCTTTGGTTGGAACCACTGGCTTAGGCATTTTTAGTTAATTTATACAATTTTCTTTGGTTCAGTCACAATTAGAAAGACACATTGAATTGTATTGTATTGTATAGTAACCGGGGGCCTAGAAATGACGGAGAGGCTCCGTCCCAGCCGCAGCCGCAGCCGCAGTGGGCCACAACCCCACGACGACTACCGCAGTCCACTTCACCTCTCCGCCGCCCCACACCGAACCCAGGGTTATTGTGGGGTTCGGCCCCCGGTGGACCCCCCAGGGAACGTCTCACACCAGACGAGTGTAACCCCTATGTTTGCGTGGTAGAGTAATGGTGGTGTACGCATACGTGGAGAACTTGTTTGCGCAGCAATCGCCGACATAGTGTAACAGAGGCGGAAAAAGGGGAACCAGCCCGCGTTCGCCGAGGCCGATGGAAAACTGCCTAAAAACTATCCACAGACTGGCCGATTCACCGGACCTGGACACAAATCCGCCGGACGGATTCGTGCCGGGGACCAGGCGCTCCTTCCCGCCCGGAAAGCCGTGCGTTAGACACATACACGTACATAAAATATAGGAAAAGTGATAAAATAGCGTTTGAACAATGGCATACACAGTTTTGTTAGAAAATATAGGGAATGTTCTTGTTGGAAATTCAAGAATATTAACAGAGAGTTCGATGCGCTGAAGCTAATAGCGGTTGGGGTTTCCGAAGTGAAGCTAAAAGGTGGTCGAAACTTTACATTTCTGGGTAAAAAAAGCGTCAGTGAATAGTTTAACACTTCCCTCCATGCTACGTTTCAGTAATTTGCTACGAGCGGCACAGTGCCTGAACTATATCTCTGAAGATCGAAATCAAATTACGACAAGCCAACACCAACCATATTTATGTGCCGACATTACATACTCAAGACTACACATTTATTAGTCTATGCACTGGGAACGCTGGTGAGTAGTTTAGGCATCATTACAGTTTTACTATCAAGCGACCATTATGTACACTGACATTACCTAATATTGAAGTAACCCTTTCACTATAGTAACGTTGAACTAGAATAAACGAACAGGGAATTAGATGTACTGAAAGTGTTGGTCACTAATTTAGGATTTTACGGGACATCTAACGTCTGTTTCCGTTTGAGGTGATGTAACAACGGCAATAAGGGCCTCAGACGGTACTGTATTAGCGGGAAGAAGGTCTCGAGAACGTAGTTGTTTCGGGATCGAAGCAACGCCATTTCCTCGAAATTATCCTAATTACGTTCACCGACTTGCAGTGCTCAATAAGGTTGAAGTGGCGGAACTTCGTGATAACTGCCGAAGTTCGGCAATTTGGCGGGAGGACTGGCGGTTTGCCGCGCGGTTCGTGTAACGCGGCCGTGGGCGGTTCCGTGCGGCAGGCAGGGCGCGCTCCTCCGCAAACAGGCAAGTCGTAAACAGTTTAGAGTAGTTGGTTCCCTGCCTGCCAAGTTTGTTCATAAGGCCTCTATTCGTTCGTGGAGCAAGCCTTTCTCATGTCTCGCGCTGTTCTTAACAACTTAACAACACCAAATCCACCCCTCCCAGCACACACACACACACACACACACACACACACACACACACACACACACACACACACACGTGCGCGAGACTGACGGAGAGCAATTAGAGAATAGAAGAGTTTCGTGGTCTAAAAATTATAAAACGTTGTGTAAATATTTTACGGCCGGCTGTCAATGATGTGATTTTAAGTTCGAAACAAGTAACGGATACTGAGTTCAACACCGTAGTCCGCTCATGACTAAGGTGTTTCAGAACCTGAAACAAAATTTTAATCGCCCGTATAGCCGAGGTAGAAGAAAGGGTTCATATTCATCTTAGGCCGCCTGTTGCTCAGATATTTCACGTAAGATACCTTGATGACAGGGGGAACGAAAGAGAATTTTGCAAAATAGCGATCGAAAATAGAATAAATGTTGCTCAAAACAACATGAATATCGAAATAATACCGTGGGAACTACCTTTTGTATACAGAGCCGATCGAATCTTGGTAGATGGTAATATATATTATGGAAAAAAGCGCTCCACTAAGGAATTACCGGAATTGGGCGAAAATTTGTAGCCGGCCGCGGTGGACGAGCGGTTCTAGGCGCTCCAGTCCGGATCCGCGCTGCTGCTACGGTGGCAGGTTCGAATCCTGCCTTGGTCATGGATGTTTGTGATGTCCTTAGGTTTAAGTAGTTCTAAGTCTAGGGGACTGATGACCTCAGACGTTAAGTCCCATAGTGCTCAGAGCCATTTGAACCATTTGAAAATTTGTATACGCGATGTATGTGTACAGACAAACAAGTGATTGCAATTTCATAAAAGTTGGATGATTCGTTCAAGAGAAAAAGCTTCACAAATGGTGCAAGTCAATAACGGTTTAGTCCACTTCTGGCCCTTATGCAAGCTTTTAATCCGTCGGAATTTATTGATTGTCCTCCGCAGGGATATCGTGCCCAACTCTGTCCAATTGGCGGTATACATCAACAAAACCTCGCCGATAATGCTCGAAATGTTCTCAATTGCGAAGAGATGGGGCGATCTCGCTGGCCAAGATAGAGTTTGGCCAGCACGAAGATAAGGAGTAGAAACTCTCGCAATTTGTGAGTTGGTGTTATCTTGCCGAAATGTAAGCCCAAGATTGCTCGCCATTAAATGCAGCAAAGCAGGGCGTAGAAAATCGTTGATGTACCGATATGCTGTAAGGGTGCCGCGGATGACAAGCACTGGTATCATCATATGGAAAGAAATTGGACCCCAAACCTCACTCCTTGTTGCCAGGCCGTACTGCAGGCGACAATCAGGTTGGTCCCAACAACAGTCCCAGACATCTGCAGATACCTCTTCACTGGTCATTGGGGCTCAGTTCGGAGCGTCACTCATCACTGAAGACAGTTATACTCTAGTCAATGAGATTCCAGGCCGAGGACAAGTCTGGAGACGCCCCGACAGCCGTGGTGTACAAATCTGACTGACCCACACCATCAGTGATAGTGCTGGCTGGAGTGGCCAAGCGGCTCTAGGCGCTACAGTCTGGAACCGTGCGACCGCTACGGTCGCAGGTTCGAATCCTGCCTCGGGCATGGATGTGTGTGATGTCCTTAGGTTAGTTAGGTTTAAGTAGTTCTAAGTTCTAGGGGACTGATGACCTCAGAAATTAAGTTCCATAGTGCTCGGAGCCATTTGAACCATTTTTGAATCAGTGATAGTCTGCGGAGTCATTTCTTTTCATACCAGGACCTCTTTGGTTGTCATCCGCGGCCCCCGTACAGCACAGCGGTACGTCAAGTAAACTCTACGCCCCGTTTGGTTCAAATGGTTCAAATGGCTCTGAGCACTATGGGACTTAACAGCTATGGTCATCAGTCCCCTAGAACTTAGAACTACTTAAACCTAACTAACCTAAGGACATCACACAACACCCAGTCATCACGAGGCAGAGAAAATCCCTGACCCCGCCGGGAATCGAACCCGGGAACCCGGGCGTGGGAAGCGAGAACGCTACCGCACGACCACGAGCTGCGGACTACGCCCCGTTTTGTTGACCTTCATGGCAAGCCATCCTGGGCTTACATTTCAGCAAAACAATGCATAGCCGAACACTTCCAGAATTTCTACTGTTTGTCTTCCTGCTGGCCAAACCCTACCATGGCCAGTAAAGTCGCTGGATCTCGCCCCAATTGAGAACGCTTGGAGCGTCCTCCAACCAGCCCGTAATTTTGACGATGTAACGCGCCAGTTGCACAGAATGTGGCATGTTTTCCCTCAGGAGGACATCCAACAGTCCATGGGAAGCCGAATAACTGCTTCCGTCAGAGCCAGATGTGGGCCAAAGCCTCACTGACTTCCTCTGTTTGTGAAGATTTTTCTCTTGAATAAATCATCATTTTTCTCTGGAACTGTATTATCATTTGCTTGTCTGGACAAGTACATCATATCTACCGATTCCCATCCCATACGGGTCGTTCCTTCGTGGTGATTCCTTTATATTTCTTTTATTTTATCTTAGAGTTTATGTTACTCACAGAGAGAATGCTCATCTTTCTTGTCTGGTACTGGAGAATGTAAAAGTCATTAACTAATTGTTTCAGTTCACATCAAAATAGTAGGATAATATCAAAATACGATTACTCAGGACAGAAAACAGACGATTCTATGTTTGTATTTTTTTCTCTACTTCCTAAGGTAGGTTTGAAATATAGAAGTTAGATTTCTTTTTTCATTCTCTATGCTACCTGACTTCCTACCCATCATACAGCGCCGGTTCTTTGCATACAAAAAACCATGTAAGCTGTTAGTGGGGCAGAATTGGTCTCAATTGGAAATGACTGGGAGCACCTTCCGAGCTCCAGATTTGCCTTACAACTAGAGGAAACTTCCCAAAAACCTTGGTCGTAATCGCGAGGATTGGAACTATTTTAATATATTGCTGGTAAAGTGTTGTGCATTGTACCAGACAGAAAAATTGTATATTTACTCCATAATGCGAAGAACATTGCACAGCGAAGAGTATTTTCGGTTAGTATTATCGAGTTATGCTGTATTCCATTCGCTTTTGACTGTATAATGCAGCGCAGTCGAATTAACTCGAGTGATACTCAGGGGATTAGACTAGAGAACGAGGTACTTGAAGCAGTGGGTATGTTTTCTTATTTTGACAGTAAAACGACAGAACGGCAGAAACAAAGAGGATATAACATATAGCAAAAAATGCGTTTCTGGAAATCAGAAATATGTTTACAATGAATAAAAATTTATGTCGTAGCAAGTCTTGTGTGAAAGTATTTATGTTGAAATGTTCAAATGTATGTGAATTCCTAAGGGATCAAACTGCTGAGGTCATCGGTCCCTAGACGTACACACTACTTAAACTAACTTATGCTAAGAACACCACACACCCATGCTCGAGGGAGGACACGAACCTACGGTTAGAGGGGCCTCGCACTCCGTGACATGGAGCCTGAGACAGCGCGGGCACTCCGCGTGGCGAAAGTATTTATGTACAGTGTAGCTTCTCGTGAAACAGAAGAGAATCCAAGATTTCGAAATTTGATGTTACAGAGGCATTTTGAAGGTTATATGGATTGAGAGAATAATTAATAACGAATACTACATCAGTTTACAGGGGAAGTGGCTCAATGGCACTACTTGACCAAAGGAACAGATACATTCATAGAACATATGCTAAGGCATTATGGTTGGTTGGTTGGTTGATTTAGGGGAGGAGACCAAACAGCGAGGTCATCAGTTCCATCTGACTAGGGAAGAATAGGGAAGTAAATTGACCGTGCCCTTTCAAAGGAACCATCTGCCCATTTGCCTGAAGCGATTTAGGAAAATCACGGAAGACCTGAATCAGGATGGCCGGACGGGGTTTGAAACGTCGTCCTCCCGAATGCGAGTCCAGTGCGCTAACCACTGTGCCACCTCACTCGGTGAGGCGTCATTGAATTGTTAATCTCGTAAAAGTTTCATAGTATTATAATTGTATTTTTAAACTATTTACAATTCCCTTCTAATTTAGTCTTTAATATTTACAGGAATGATGTGATCGCGGAATCAATATTTACAGACTTTCACTATGTTTTACGGTTAAGAAAACAAGTGAGCAAACAGAGTGGTTCCGTGCGAATGAAATACCCACTAATAATTTCGGAGTCATTGCACAACAGCATTTTCTTTTCGTTGTTATAAGCGTTATCAATATTTCTCTTGAGCCAAACTCTTCATCTCAGAGTAGAAATTAGGACCAAACACCCTAAATCATTTATCTGATACATTCTAATCTCTCTATTCCCCTATGGTTTTTCCTCCCTCTAGTACCACGGAAACTATTTCCTGTTATCCTGTCCCTTTTTGTAATCTGTGTAAATCACAATGATGTCTCCCGATCGACTTTTCTGAGGGCCCTTCTAATCTTCTACTTAATTTTCAGCATCTCATACGTTTCAGTTTTCAGATTTTCCTACAGACGATGATTCACTTCTATACAGTGCACGTTCTCATAATTTTTTCCCTCGAGTTAAGGTCAATGTATGATACTAACAGACACCGTTCAGGGAGAGAGCCGCTTCTCGTCTGTGCCAGCCTATTCCTATATCCTCTTTACTACGTCCATCATACGTTATATTACTTCCGAAGTAGTAGATTCAGATGCTTCCTCCACTGCGTGTTCTCAATTGTGGTATTAACTGTGTCATTCATTTCGTTTCTGTGGTGTCTCTATATTTTCGACTTTCTCTGACTTGCTCTTAGTCAGTATTTTACATTCCTATGCCAACCTCTTCATCTCAAAGTAGCACCTTGCTACTTCTCATTACTTTCATCTTTATTCGATTTACTCTCAATCCATATGCTGTACTCACAAGGGTAACTACCCATCGCATCCCCCTCTGATTTAGTGCCAAGGCGGCCAAGTGGATAGCCCATCAGAAACTGAACACAGATGAAGCATGAAAACAGGTAGAAATTGTGCTACACTGTGGAAAAGGAAGTCAAACAGAAAGTCCATTAATGACCGCAACGTCAGAAGTGCCTCTCCTGTGGCTTTACATTCCCTTAGGTCAAAATGATTGTCATATAACAGATCCTCAATTTTCTTTTTCATTTTTGTGTACTTTATTCTTTTCAACAACTTGGATGGAAGAGAGATTAAGCTAAACGTGCGATAATTCTCGCATTTGTCACCTGTTGCAGTTAACGGAATGTGTGGAAGACATTTTTCCCAAGCTCGGATGGAATATCGCCAGACTCATACATTTTACACACCAATGTGAATAGTCGTTTTGTTGCTACATCACCCAGGGATTTTAGAAATTCTGATGGAGTATTATTTATTCCTTCTGCCTTATCTGATCAAAGCTCTTTCAGATTCTGATTCTAATACAGGATCCCTTAAACCTTCCCTATCGACATTTGTTTCTTCTTTAATGACTTCACACAAGTGTTCCCCCTCATTGAGGCCTCCAATGTACTCTTTCAACCCATCCGCCTTCGTTTCTGCGTTAACAGTGTTATTCCCATTTCACTGTTAATGTTACCACCTTAGCTTTTATTTTCACCGAAGGTTTCTTGACTTCTCTGTATGCTGAGTCAGTGTGTCCGAAAATCATTTCTTTCCGATTTATTCACATTTTTCATGCAGCAATTTCGCCTATTATTTCACTCCAAAGCGACTTGTCTTTCTCTGCTCCTGAACTTCTCCCAACATTTTTTTACTTTCTTCTTTCATCGCTTAACTGAAGTATTTCTTTTGTTACCCTTGGTTTCTTCATAGCTACCTTCTACGTACCAATGTTTTTCTTTTCAACTACTGTGATTTCCATTTTCAGATATGTCCATTCCTTTTCAATTGAACTGCCTACTGACTTATTCCATCGCAGTTTCTATAACTTTAGAGCAACGTATCTTCATTCCTTAGTACTTCCGTATAAGCATCTGATTTCTGAATCTCTGCATGACCGTGATGTAATCTAACTGAAATCTTCCCGTATTTCGCTGCCTTTCCCCAGTATATCTTCTCCTCTTGTAATTCTTGAACAGAGTATTCATTATTACTTACTGATATTTATTGCAAAATTCAATTAGTCTTCCTACTCTCTCATTACTTGTACCAGGTCCATATTCCCCCGTAACTCTTTATTCTACTTCTTCCCCCGCAACCCCATTCCAGTCCCCCATGACTACTAGATATTGTTTTCCGTTTACGTACTGAATTCCCGTTCAGTATCCTCATATACTCTCTCTGTCTGTCCATCTTCCACTTGGGACGACAGCATGTACACCTGAATTATCATTGTCGGTGTTAGTTTACTGTCGATTCTGATGGGAACAACACTACCACTGCACTGTTCGCGGTTCTGCTCCACCTTCCTACTCATAACGAATCCTACTCCCGTCATATCATTTTCTGCTGCTTTTGATATTACTCTTTTTTCGGCTGACCAGAAATCCTTGTCTTTTTTTCCTTTTCACTTCGTTTGACAGCTCCTCCCCCCCCCCCCCCCCCCTCCCCCGCAGTGTCTATTCTGTTCTGAGCCCTTTCAGTTTCTGGCTTCGCTGCCACGCTGAAACTTTTGACTTTCCGCGCACTGACTCGTTGAACATTATTCTTTAGTTGGTTATTCAATCATCTTCTCATGTTCATCTCTCTCTTGGCAGCCTCCTTCCGGATATCTGAATGAGGGGGCTATTCCAGAATCTTTTACTTATGGAGAGATCACCAATAACAGTTACCGGCCACATTTCCTGTGGATACACAATAGGTGTTTTTAATGCATCAGTTTCCATCGCCTTCTGCATCATCATGCCGTTAATCATTGCTTATTCCTCTGCCTTTAGGAGAAGTTTCCCACCCTAAGGGCAGGAGATTGTCTTAAATCTCTGTTCACTCCTCTGGTTCCTCTCAGGGCCGTTGGCAGAGTGAGGGTGACTTCTTATGCTGGAAGCATTCGGCTGCCGAAGCTGAAGATATTTATTCGAAATTTAACTATGTCGGGGTTAGAACATAGGACCGAGGACGTTTAGATTACTAGCCAAAGACGCTACCGCGAGACCATGGATCCATTCATAAGGTCCTGCTATTCTTCCTTTCACGTACGATAGCAATGTTAACAGCGAATCTTACCACTGACATCCTTTCTCCATGAAATTCAATCCCATTCCTGAGCGTTTCTTTTATTTCCGTCATTGTTTCCTCATATACAAATTGAACGGTAAGCAAAAAGGACTGCGTCTGTGCCTTATGCGGTATTCAGTCCCGATACTTATGCACTGGTCTTCCGTTATCATTGATCCCTGTTGGTTCTTGTACTTTTTGTGAATTCCTGAATTTTCTGTTTCGCTCGTGTATCTTTTTCTGTTAATTTCGAACACTTTGCACCATTTTACGTGTAGAATGGCTCATCAAAGTCGTCAAATCCTATTCCGGTGTCTTGAGTTACTGTATTAACAGCCTTTCCCGTGCCTTTACCTTTCCTAAACCCAAACTGAATGTCATCTAGTAAGTCGTAAATTTTGTTTCCCATTCTTCTGCATATTATTCTGTAGATATGATATTTTTTCTCATGATTAACTGCATCGAAAAATGTTACACAAGACTGGTCTACTGTGTTGTGGAAATTACATCAACCGTCCCTGGATACACGAGCGTCGATTACCTGGAATTCCTTCAAAAGAACGTAACTTACCATTGGCACTCATTAATGTTCCTTTCTTTGTGTCTGAGTGCATCCCCAACCTAAAGCAAGGGCATTAAGGCATGGGAAACAGACTGGGTAGAAACAGATTATTAAAGACGCTTTCATCACGATAAACGTCACCCTGTTCCTCCCGGATCATCATAGCGATTGTAAATTCTGTGAATAGCGTCTAAGCTCCATGATAAGCGTGCACCTCCGTCACGGCATTTTCCTTTTGGGCCTCCGCAGGGTAGGCGTCCCAACCCCAGAATACGTTCGTGCGACTTAACTTGAGAAGACGATTTTATGTGATTGGTATCACAACTGAGCTATTCATTTTCCGCAAAACAAATTCAAACATGGATTTCCCGCTATGCTCGGCGTTACTCTCTTGTTGGAAAACTGGCTTAGCACCTGCTGCTTCCCTCGCGTAGTCAATATGGTGCCTACACATGTTTTGTTTTGGTTTTGTTTTTGTTTTAAGGAAATACTCATATGAAAATTCTATCCCCTATTTCACCTCATCAGGGTCTGAATTTCCAAAAACATCGAGACACATTTTTTTTTTCTACTGGAGAAACCAGAAACAAATTTTCATAGGTTTAATTTCAAAAATTCTTTCGTAATGAAATATTTCCATAAAAATTAAAAAAAAACTAAACATATTTGTTTTTATTTCTAACCGAGAAGCCAAATACAAATTTTCATAGACTTGTCTTTAAAAATGCTTTCATTTTGTAATATCCTTATAAGACTTGAGGGGAAGAATTTTCAAAAACATTGAAACGCGTGACACTGAAACGCGTATTTATTTATAACGGAGAAGTAAAATACCAATTTTCAAAGGTGTAGCTTTAAAATGCCTTAGTACTTCTTTAATAATAATTTACTTAAAATATTTAAAAAATATTTCACCCACTATTTCAGCTCCTTAGAGTTTGAATAGTTGAATCTCCAAAAATGCCGAATCATGAATTTCTTTATTTGTAACCGAGGCACCATATACCCATTTTCTAGCTCTAGCTTAAAAGTCGGCCAACGGCCTTGCCGCAGTGGTAACACCCGTTCCCGCCAGATCACCGAACTTGAGCGCTATCGGGTTGGGCTAGCACTTGGATGTGTAACCATTCGGTCTGCCAAGCGCTGTTGGCAAGCGGGGTGCACTCATCCCTTGTGAGGCAAACTGAGGCGCTACTTGATTAAGAAGTAGCGGCTCCGGTCTCTTAAACTGTGTGCCCCTCGGTATCCGCAGCCAGCGACGCCTGTGCTCTGAGGATGACGCGGCGGCCATCTGTAACGTTAGGCCTCCCAAGACCTCTTCGGAAGGAGTTTAGTTTTAGGTTAGATTCAAAACTGCCTTAATGGCAACTTATTTTCTAAAAGGCTTTCATCCTATTCCACCGTCTTAGGAGATGAGTTTCAAAAAATTCCTCCTCAAACTATGCCTACAGTGGAAGACCAAGACGCTCTCCACATTTCAATCTTCTATCCTTAACGGTTTGAGCTAGGCGTTGATGAGTCAAACAGCCAGGAAATTTTCTTTTATGTATAGAGATGGATACGTGAAGTACTGTAACTTGCATTTATGACTGAGTGGCCGTTTCCACGAAAGCTGGAGTTCGGAGTTTTGCGTCGAAGATCGGTTCCCTTTAGGACAGCTGCCCTCATTAAAGAGAGCTCCGGAGGCATGGTGACCGCAGTGAGTGCAGCGGTGTTTCAATTTCTTATCGTCCTTAAGTAGGTAGTCAGTCGCAGTTTTGTGTCATCTGAGAGAACCAATGCGTATCTGACTCGTATTTTCACAGATTTGATGCCTTGAGCTGATTTCGCTGTCTGGCGAGCGTACAACCGTATGACTCCCAGCCGTTCCATATAGCACCTACACCACAGTTGGAACACTTCGGTACTTCCTTTAAAAATTGGTCAGTGCTTTCGATTTCTCCAGCACATTTCATACATTTTCTGGGTGTGTCGCAGTTTCCTGAGACGCGGCTGTGCTTCTGACACTTACTCAGGAAGTAAGTTACATATGTTGTTCAAAATGGTTCAAATGGCTCTGAGCACTATGGGACTTAACTACTGTGGTCATCAGTCCCCTAGAACTTAGAACAACTTAAACCTAACTAACCTAAGGACATCACACACATCCATGCCCGAGGCAGGATTCGAACCTGCGGCCGTAGCAGTCGCGCGGTTCCGGACTGCGCGCCTAGAACCGCTAGACCACCGCGGCCGGCGCATATGTTGTCCTTTGCTATGCTCTGTACGCAACCGTATGAAGTACTGTAACTTGCATTTTTTTTGTGTTACACTACATCCCCAACACAGCAACGCATGGAGAAAAGAAAGGGACGAAACACGACATCACAGATGCTTTCATTTCTACGATTGCCTCCAATTCCCAGAACACAGTAACCTAGCGACTGTGTTCCGGCCTTTCTGGAGACACAGTCTTGTTTTCGGCACGGATTACAACTGTATCAGAGTGTGGGAGTGAAATGGCATGGAAAGTGAAAATGTACTGCAAAGTTGAAGTGCGCAGGACAGTGCGATTCTTGTAGACGAAACCTATAAACAACACACAGTTCTAGTGGTACTTGGACCAATGTAACGTCATGTGTAGGTGTAGCGAAATGATGCCAAAACAAAAACCTACACAGGCGCTGATTTTGCTGGTCCGCCATACAGTGCAGACCTTGCGCCATGCCAGTTATATATTTTATATAAGCAGGAAGCAAATAGGAGGTAAAGAGTTTTTCGAACGCTGAGGATGTTCACACGGTGGTTGTCGATTTTCTCCCCGGGCAGGGAGCGTATTTCCATCGTCGTGGAACTCAACGATTGATAGAACGTTCTGACCTTTGATTAGAAGGTTCAATCCCGTCTGCAGCCATCCTGATTTAGGTTTTCCGTGATTTCCTTAAATCTTTTCAGGCAAATGCCGGGATGGTTCCTTTGAAAGGGCAGGGCCGATTTCCTTCCCCATCCTTCCCTAACCCGAGCTTGCGCTCCGTCTCTAATGACCTCGTTGTCGACGGGACGTTAAACAACACTAACCTAACCCTTTGATTAGAGAGACTTGGTTCACAATGTTGAGGCAGAAAAAAATCACGACACTAACAAGGAGTTGAGTGACTTAAACGAAAGTTGTCAGGCGTGTTTCTACACCTGAAAGATGATGTCCGTTCAAATTCCGCACCAGTCCCGTAATAGTCGCATGAGGAGCGCCACTATGAGAATGCAAATCAGTTTCGCTTTAAATACTCGCTCTAACGGTCGTGAGCGCTAGTTACCTTTGAGTTGGACGTGGTGAGTTGATGTTAGTCAGGAATTCCCCGAAGGAAACAAAGACTCCGTTATCAACAAGCCACTAAATTTGAACTGCGAGAGGATTCTCCGATAATGCAGAAAGACTAGGCAGGAATGTGGTAATTTTATATGATTACTGGTAGCGGTGATCACGAGAGCGTAAAGTCGCAAGGAGACCGGTCCCCGGACAGTCACGTGAAACCAACGACAGGGTAGACCATCGTGTTCGGCGTATGGCTCTCGCATATCGTAATGCATCTGTGCCAGTGAACTGAGAAGAAGTTGGCAACACAATGACACAAAGAACTGTTAAAAATCAGTTACTTGAAGGACACCTTCGAGCCAAAAACCCTGAGTACTTACGTCGTAATAGTGGGGCTATGCACATACGACGCCACTTTTGATATCAAAGTGATATAAAATTACTTGACTAATTAATTAAACTATCATTTAATTAGCCCCTCCCCTCTGGAAATTCTCCAACCCACCGGAAGATCTCTACCCTTCTGAGATATCCCCAGCTCTCCCTCCTCTCCCCCCCCCCCCCATTTTAGGACACTTTTGATGTAAAATTAGTTGACTACTTAATTAAAATGATCAGTTAATTAACACCCCGTCTGGGAAATCCACAGCCCATCGCTGAGTCCATCACCCGCCCCCTCAGGAAAAATGCTGGGAAACACCAAAATCTGTGGGAAATTCGAATTTAAGCTGTAAATTCAAATGCAATTACATTGTATCGTAGAGGACATAATAATAATAATAACAATAATAATAACAATAACAGTAACTAATAGTATGTTCTTTACGTATCAAAATTCAATTTGCGTATCGCCGTTGTGGAAGGATGTGCTGTACTGTCTTCATTTGATCACCTCTGGAATACTGGTGCATCTAAGCTCCTCCTCCTGTTGGTGCGAAATTCAAGTCAGCGAGAAACTCCAATTTCTTTCCTCTGGCTGTGAGGCATGGATGTTCGGGAGGGGTAGTTGCCATTGATCGACCTCTAGCGAGACTCATCAGTAACTGCTGGATGTAGTGAGCATAGTTTCGCTATTATTCTAGATAACAAAGCTATGTGGGATGGATGGGTAATAATAATAGGATAAATATCAGTGAAGTGCAGGGGAATAACCTCCAGCGGGTCTACAAGCGCGAGGGACATGAAGATGGATAATAATATTGGGACAGCGACGCACTGTCCAGCAGCAACTATTTTTTTATTGTTATTTCGTCCCCCCTCCTGCAACAGAGTACACTGGTTAGTTCGTCAGCAGAAACAATTTGACGCATCTTCAGCCACATGACAGGAGAATTTAAGAATAAAAACAATATGAAAACCGGACTTACTGCTTGACAAAAATAAAGGTTTTGTACAATAAAAAGGCAGACCGTCAGTTGCATAAGTTTAAATATAAGACTTCGATTCAGTGAGGAATTTAAATATAGACACAGATGAATGACTGTCACTCAAAAAGATATACAAGAAGATATGCAGTTGCATAAAGTAAAACCGAACGAGCATTGTGGAATTATCAAAAGATATATATGGATAAGTGAAGAAACGAGTGGAAGTAGACTACCAGGGAGAAGGATTTCGGAGGAAAGAAGCATCTAAAGGCAATGCGTAGCAGGGGTTTGTGTAGGTGGATGTTTGGAGAAGGGATGTGGAAAGCGTGGAGAGGATGCAGTTCCGAACCAAGACTTAGAAAGTGAGTCGAGAGGATTGATGGAGAAAGCAGCAGTGATGAGCGTTTGGTGGTAGGCTTCTCCTAGATTTGGTAGGGTGTAAAGGAAAGCGAATAATGTTTCGTTTGGAGAGGATGCATAGGGTATGGGGATTTAGTGTGCGATAATGTGGTGGTAGAAGCGCAGTGTAATACCAGGATCACTGGGAAACTAGGGGTTGGGTAGCGTCGAGTTTACAGGCAGCATAGGATATTCACAATGTCGCTAAAGATCCTTGTCCCTATATAAATGAGTCCTGTAGCAACTGCATTGGGGAATGAAACACACTTATACCTATTTATGAGTCGCAAGTCACAATCTAGTTAACAGACACGTGGGGAATACCAAGTGTAGAACTATGAAACCGGAATCCGATTGCAATAATTAGACGTCTGTTGTCCGAAACTGGTAAACAACATTTTATTCAAAATAACCTCCACTGATATTTATACATTTCCGCCACCTCCCCGGCAGGCTAAAAGCCACGCCAAAAGCGAACCAGTCAGCGATCCACTTTCGTACATTTTCATACGAACTGAAGCGTTGTTCAGCGACAACATGTCCCAGGGTTGCAAATAGATGATAATCGGACGGAGTCAAGTCTGGAGAATAAGCCGCATGCCCTAATATTTCCCAATCAAACGCCTCGATCGTTTCCCTGACTCGTTTTGCTGTGCGTGATGGGGCGTTATCATGGAGCAATATGACTTTGTGTTGCTTTTTTCCACATTCCGGTCGTTTTTCACGTAATGCTCGATTTAAATCGACCATTTGCTGATGGTGGCAATCAGTGTTAATGCACCAGAGTTTAGCAGTTCATAATAGACGACACCCTTCTGATCCCACCAAACACAGAGCATAGTCTTCTTCCTAAAGCTATTTGGCCTTGCAGTTGATGTTGGTAGTTTGCCTGTATTCACCCATGATTTACGAAGCTTAGGATCCATTTTTCACCCCATTTATTTTGTATCTGGAGAGCAGCATTTCACAAGTGGTCGTCCGATTTGCTTGCTGTCTTTCATTCAGTTCATGCGGAACCCATTTTTCCACTTTCTGCACCTTTATCACAGCTTGCAACCGAAACGAAACAGGTTTCTGGGTCACATTCAATTGTTCCGCGTTTACTGTTGAGTTTGAGTTTCATCTTCTCCAACAAGGCCTGCAATTCGTTGTCCTCGAACTTTTCGGTGGTTTCCCGCGCTCGTCTTTTCTCACGTCAAAATCACCAGTTTTGAATATTTTGAACTACTCGAAACACTTTTCCCCAATAGCACATTCGCCGGAAGCTTCGACAAACATTCGATGCGATTCTGCAGCATTATTCTTCGTATGATCACAGAAAATAAATGGTGTAATGGTGTCCGCAAATCGCAGTTCGTACGCACAAAACTCGACGTGTTTACGGGTTTGAAACAGATAGCGATGTATGGAACTTGGGTTACTGTGTGCTGACATTCGTCGTCAGCCGTTACAGGATGCAAATGGCGCTGCAGACGCGGTCTCACGGTCCTATACCACCTATAGGCAAATTCCGGTTTCATACTTCTACACCTGCAATGTCCTATGATTTTCTTATTAGTCTAGTCCTGATTACCTTACTTGAACACGGCATCTGAAGACGAAACATTTGGCCAGTCTCCTCCAGACTAGTCCAGCGCCACCTACCAAGTGTATTGTGTACGTGAAGAGCCGACCAGCTGGAAACTTTCATTGTATCTCCCGATTGTGAGAGGTTGAGCGACAGCTTCCCGTCAGCTGACCCCTCGTGATGGCACCTGCAGCCGGCTTCGGACACTGTGAGACAAGCAGGTGTAGCGTGGACATGGAGTTTTAACTGCAATTCTACCCCCGACGTAGACTCACCAGTTTAAAAAATGCACTTTACCCAATTCAAAAAGGAGATGCTGTTGTTCATAGACTTCGAATTTCTCACGCGAAATATTAGATTCCTCCCTTTTATATAAGTTATTTCTAAGACAGGAAAGTCGGAGGATTCACGCGTTTTCACATCGCTAAAGTATCGTTCTTAGTGTGAAAATCTTGCGCAACTGTAATCTTGCCCTAAGTATTCTCTCATCAAGTAAAAAAGTGTGCTCATATCAGCTTAATGTCTGTTACTTCCTGCATCACAGGACTAGAATGATAAACTCAGTTTTTGCTTATGACAGAGATTTAAGGGGACCCATAACGTCCTATACCTCCAATGTTAAATGTAAGGAAAATTTTCTTATGAACTATTAACACCAGAATGATGAAACTTTTACAGTATATTATTACATATATTTAATACAATGTACCATATGGATTTTAATTTATTGGTGTTTTTTGGGAGGATATTAATTATTTTGTTACTGAAAATAATTGACACATTTTTTGGCATAGTATCTTTGAAATAAAATCTGTTATCAATTATGTATCACAAAAAGGCTATGATACAAGGTGTATATTGGCACTGTTTACATTAGTTGAAAATTTTAAGTCTTTATCTCCAATAGTTTAGCAGAAAATGTTCCTTATATGGCAAAAAAGTGAACTTGTGGAAAACGAGTTTCGAAGTTTTACTAACATTTTAGTGGAGTCTAGCACCATAAGAGGGGTTTTCACTGTCACTAGACATCTCCCTATCTAGCCTTCTTTTCACACCTTTCATTCTTTGTCTGGCTTGCCTCTCACACTCATTTTCTTTCCTTCCAGCATCCCGTTTCCTCTCATTGTCTATCGACATCATTGCACTCACTTTCCGGGCATCACATCCAACTACTGCCGCACATTGCACTTTATAATGTTACCTTTGTTGTACGTAGCAATGGCATCATATACTCCAAAATGAAGAGTATGAATTTCTACAAACACATTTTTTGGGATTCTGGTCCAAATTACATTATTCACACTCTCATTTTGATTTTGTGTACGTCCATGGAGACATTTCTTCAAAAGTTCAGTTGCAGAAAGATCTCTAAAAATTTGTTTTATAGCCTTGATGACAGTTTCTGATAGACTGTGATGATGCTTGTATACACGTTCAGATCCCTGACATTTGTTGTACTTGCACCAGGAATTGGGTCCCTGTGGGCATACCTCTTCGTCAGTCGATAAGGTGTGGTAGTAAAGTGCCATTACAGCCTTTTCCATTGCATTTATCTTATTGCCAGTCCATAGTCTCTCTACAGTCTGTTGATTACCTCGTCTTTCAATCTTTTAGCTCCACCCAAAAGTTTTCCATCACTGAGTACTTGGCCTTTCATTGCGGTCTTCAGTCGACGCAGCCTTGTTCCCATACGATTCTGAACATGACCTATGCACTCCTGTTTAGTAACGGTAACATCATTTCCATAATGTTTCAGCTCAGATACAGCAGCAAAAGACTTCGAATCACCATCACCCAGGAACTGTAAGATCTGACCTTGTACCACAGAAGAGAGCGACTGAAAATGTCTTTCACACCGGAACCATCCATGGCGCCACTAGACCCATTGTAATTCTTTCGACAGTTTTCTGCATGCTCATCCTTCACTCTTTTAGGACACCTACAGTGCTTGGATTTAATTACAACATCTATAACTTTTGTAGTATCAGCACTTGTTGCCGTTATTACCCTTAAGATTCTACAGTGATTATGCTAAAGAACTTGCCCCCTTTCTATCAGCAATTTATCGTAGATCGCTGGAAGAACGTAAAGTACCTAGCGACTGGAAGAAAGCGCAGGTCGTTCCCATTTTCAAGAAGGGTCATAAATCAGATGCGAATAATTATAGGCCTATTTCGCTTACGTCAATCTGTTGTAGAATAATGGAACATGTTTTGTGTTCTCGTATTATGACGTTCTTAGATAATACAAATCTCCTTCATCATAACCAACATGTATTCCGCAAACAGAGATCATGTGAAACTCAGCTCGCCCTATTTGCCCAAGAAATTCACAGTGCCGTAGACACTGGCGAGCAGATTGATGCCGTATTCCTGGACTTCAGGAAGGCATTTGATACGGTTCCGCACTTACGTTTAGTGAAAAAAATACGAGCTTACGGAATATCGGACCAGGTTTGTGATTGGATTCAGGATTTCCTAGAAGAAAGAACACAACATGTCATTCTTAACGGTTCAAAATCTGCAGATGTAGAGGTAATTTCGGGAGTACCACAGGGAAGCGTGATAGGACCTTTATTGTTTACAATATACATAAATGACTTAGTTGACAACATCGGTAGCTCCGTGAGGCTATTTGCAGATGACACGGTTGTCTACAAGAAAGTAGCAACATAAGAAGACTCGTACGTACTCCAGGAGGTCCTGCAGAGGATTAATGCATGGTGCGACAGCTGGCAGCTTTCCCTAAACGTAGATAAATGTAATATAATGCGCATACATAGGGGCAGAAATCCATTCCAGTACGATTATGCCATAGGTGGTAAATCATTGGAAGCGGTAACGACCGTAAAATACTTAGGAGTTACTATCCGGAGCGATCTGAAGTGGAATGATCACATAAAACAAATAGTGGGAAAAGCAGGCGCCAGGTTGAGATTCATAGGAAGAATTCTAAGAAAATGTGACTCATCGACGAAAGAAGTAGCTTACAAAACGCTTGTTCGTCCGATTCTTGAGTATTGCTCATCAGTATGGGACCCTTACCAGGTTGGATTAATAGAAGAGATAGACATGATCCAGCGAAAAGCAGCGCGATTCGTCATGGGGACATTTAGTCAGCGCGAGAGCGTTACGGAGATGCTGAACAAGCTCCAGTGGCGGACACTTCAAGAAAGGCGTTACGCAATACGGAGAGGTTTATTATCGAAATTACGAGAGAGCACATTCCGGGAAGAGATGGGCAACATATTACTACCGCCCACATTTATCTCGCGTAATGATCACAACGAAAAGATCCGAGAAATTAGAGCAAATACGGAGACTTACAAGCAGTCGTTCTTCCCACACACAATTCGTGAATGGAACAGGGAAGGGGGGATCAGATAGTGGTACAATAAGTACCCTCCGCCACACACCGTAAGGTGGCTCGCGGAGTATAGATGTAGATGTAGATGTAGATGTATGTGAAGTGTGCCCCCGCTTATGCCACGTACCATCTAGTGCGACAGTCAGGTCCCGAGCATTTTGAACATCTGGAATTTCTTCAGTCACCGCCACAGCTTCCTCCACTGCTTCTTTCATGGATTCTTGGGCAATATCTTCAACACAGGATCCAACAACCGAGTTACATTTTGAGAATGTCGTTGGTGGTGATGGTAGATAAATTACACCACAAAACATTTGACCAGCAGAGTATCCCTTACCGATTGACCTTAGAGCATAAACACATACAATATTTACACCATAGTACTTGCTTTTCGCACTATCAGTTTCACCTTGGCCTCTTTCGACATATTCTGAGTTCCAAAATGAAACACTGTAATGACAACTAGTACAAAGGAGACATATTTCTGCTGTAAGACCTAAGTGTCGCTTGACATTTACTGACATACTCAATTTGCAACATTCCTTACACAGTACTGAACTCTCAATCACCTTTGAGAGCAATGAAATGATAATTATTTTGTTCACATTATCCCCACTACACTTCCCCAGTAAACTGCAGTATTTTTCAGTTGATCCATGCAACTTCTTGCCTGTGCTAGAGACAGGAGTAGATTTCACTTCATGAATAACCTCACTATTTTCAGAATCATTTCCCAAGGTCAGAAAAATTGTCACAGGTCCACTAGTGTACGTTGGAGGAGGCTTCTTCCTCTTGTAAACTTGTTACTAAATCGAGGCATATTTGATAAGTTCCAGTTACGCAATAGAAATACAACACAAATCGTGCAATAACCACCAAATGCTCAATTTAAACAACAGTATCCAAAGACTATAATACGCAGACAAAACAATTGCCTATCAAATCGTGTTGCCAACATAATATAAAGTCTATGGAAAGACCGGAAGCTTTGAAAAACAATGATTTCAATGAACATGTATCTATGGAAATTCAATGTCGCGACATGCCCTCTACAGCACATTATTGAAAATAATATTTTCAATACTTGGAGTTAAGCTACAGGTAAGATTATGTCATTTTAAAGAGGAAGATCTGTAGTATTTTATTTCACAATAAACTGAAAACCCAAAATTTCATAATTTTTAGGTTCCGAGTTCCCTTAAGAGCATGGCTGAAACCAGACGTAAACAGTAATGAAATCCCAAACTCAGACTGGAATGTATACCGCAGAGACAGGCTGGACAGTGAAGGGGGAGGCGTGTTTATAGCGATAAGAAGCGCAATAGTATCGAAGGAAATTGACGGAGATCCGAAATGTGAAATGATTTGGGTGAAGGTCACGGTTAAAGCAGGCTCAGACATGGTAATTGGATGTCTCTATAGGCCCCCTGGCTCAGCAGCTGTTGTGGCTGAGCACCTGAAGGATAATTTGGAAAATATTTCGAGTATATTTCCCCACCATGTTACAGTTCTGGGTGGAGATTTTAATTTGCCGGATGTAGACTGGGAGACTCAGACGTTCATAACGGGTGGCAGGGACAAAGAATCCAGTGAAATTTTTTTAAGTGCTTTATCTGAAAACTACCTTGAGCAGTTAAACAGAGAACCGACTCGACGCGATAACATATTAGACCTTCTGGTGACAAACAGACCCGAACTATTTGAAAACGTTAACGCAGAACAGGGAATCAGCGATCATAAAGCGGTTACGGCATCGATGATTTCAGCCGTAAATAGGAATATTAAAAGGGGTAGGAAGATTTTTCTGTTTAGAAAAAGTGACAAAAAGCAGATTTCAGAGTACCTGTTGGCTCAACACAAAAGTTTTGTCTCAAGTACAGATAGTGTTGAGGATCAGTGGACAAAGTTCAAAACCGTCGTACATAATGCGTTAGATGAGTATGTGCCAAGCAAGATCGTAAGAGATGGAAAAGAGCCACCGTGGTACAACATCCGAGTTAGAAAAGGGAACTTCACAGCAAACATAAACGTAGCCAAAGCCTTGCAGACAAACAAAAATTACGCGAATCGAAATGTAGTGTGAGGAGGGCTATGCGAGAGGCGTTCAATGAATTCGAAAGTAAAGTTCTATGTACTGACTTGGCAGAAAATCCTAAGGAAGTTTGGTCTTATGTCAAAGCGATAGGTGGATCAAAACAAAATGTCCAGACACTCTGTGACAAAAATGGTACTGAAACAGAGGATGACAGAGTAAACGCCGAAATACTAAATGTCTTTTTCCAAAGTTCTTTCACAGAGGAAGATTGCACTGTAGTTCCTTCTCTAGATTGTCGCACAGATGACAAAATGGTAGATATCGAAACAGACGACAGAGGGATAGAGAAACAATTAAAATCGCTCAAAAGAGGAAAGGCCTCTGGACCTGATGGGATACCAGTTCAATTTTACACAGAGTACGCGAAGGAACTTGCCCCCCTTGTTGCAGCGGTGTACCGTAGGTCTTTAGAAGAGCGTAGCGTTCCAAAGGATTGGAAAAGGGCACAGGTCATCCCCGTTTTCAAGAAGGGACGTCGAGCAGATTTGCAGAACTATAGACCTATATCTCTAACGTCGATCAGTTGTAGAATTTTGGAACACGTATTGTATTCGAGTATAATGACTTTTCTGGAGACAAGAAATCTACTCTGTAGGGATCAGAATGGGTTTCGAAAAAGACGGTCATGTGAAACCCAGCTCGCGCTATTCGTCCACGAGACTCAGAGGGCCATAGACACGAGTTCACAGGTAGATGCCGTGTTTCTTGACTTCCGCAAGGCGTTCGATACAGTTCCCCACAGTCGTATAATGAACAAAGTAAGAGCATATGGACTATCAGGCCAATTGTGTGATTGGATTGAGGAGTTCCTAGATAACAGGACGCAGCATGTCATTCTCAATGGAGAGAAGTCTTCCGAAGCAAGAGTGATTTCAGGTGTGCCGCAGGGGAGTGTCATAGGACCGTTGCTATTCACAATATACATAAATGACCTTGTGGATGACATCGGAAGTTCACTGAGGCTTTTTGCGGATGATGCTGTGGTGTATCGAGAGGTTGTAACAATGGAAAATTGTACTGAAATGCAGGAGGAGCTGCAGTGAATTGACGCATGGTGCAGGGAATGGCAATTGAATCTCAATGTAGACAAGTGTAATGTGCTGCGAATACACAGAAAGATAGATCCTTTATCATTTAGCTACAAAATAGCAGGTCAGCAACTGGAAGCAGTTAATACCATAAATTATCTGGGAGTACGCATTAGGAGTGATTTAAAATGGAATGATCATATAATGTTGATCGTCGGTAAAGCAGATGCCAGACTGAGATTATTTGGAATAATCCTAAGGAAATGCAATCCGAAAACAAAGGAAGTAGGTTACAGTACGCTTGTTCGCCCACTGCTTGAATACTGCTCAGCAGTGTGGGATCCGTACCAGATAGGGTTGATAGAAGATATAGAGAAGATCCAACGGTGAGCAGCGCGCTTCGTTACAGAATCATTTAGTAATCGCGAAAGCGTTACGGAGATGATAGATAAACTCCAGTGGAAGACTCTGCAGGAGAGACGCTCAGTAGCTCGGTACGGGCTTTTGTCAAAGTTTCGAGAGCATACCTTCACCGAAGAGTCAAGCAGTATATTGCTCCCTCCTACGTATATCTCGCGAAGAGACCATGAGGATAAAATCAGAGAGATTAGAGCCCACACAGAGGCATACTGACAATCCTTCTTTCCACGAACAATACGAGACTGGAGTAGAAGGGAGAACCGATAGAGGTACTCAAGGTACCCTCCGCCACACAGCGTCAGGTGGCTTGCGGAGTATGGATGTAGATGTAGATAGATGTAGATGCTCTATCTCTGTCATGGAATGCCTTATCACTTTCAAACTCTCTTACAACAGTCAAATGTCTCTTCACTCGTGAAGTCTCTTAAGGTACCCAAACAGTAATGAAGAGGAGCTGTCAATATCAGGTTAATACTACGTATCATTTTATAAATACGGTAATGCAGGTCATTTTATTTCAATGGCCATCTCTCATTGTATAAAGACGTTGTTGAAAGAAAACGACGCTTGATTACCGCTCCAGTTCGCGAATCATACCTTGGGCATACTAGCCCTCACTCCCACAGGGGTCTGTGACTTGGCAGGCGCATCTCTCACTCGTCACAATCGGCTGGATTCAAATGCTGTACATCTAAGACTAAAATTCGTGAGAATATGGCGGGTTAACGATGCTCTGACAAAAGGATAGTTAAGAGGTGCGCTTTGTGCCGCTACGCCTAAGTGTTGTGTTCAAACATATAACAGGCCCACACATACCGCCAAGTAACTGCAACGAGAAAATTAGAGGCTTATACAAGGGTTTTTACTGAGAGAAAATCAGCAGCAAGAGTACTGTGTTTTGCTCTCTCACTAAATAAAAGGCAACATCCTTCCGTGACTTGTGTGCGCCTGTAAATGGTGGACTGACATCTTAACACACAGAGTAAATAGATAGATTATATTTACACCTTCATCTATGTGCATACATCGAAAGCCATCATATGGTACGTGGTGGGGGGTACACTGCACCACCACTAGTTATTTATTTTCCTATTCCACTCGCAGAGAGAGCGAGAGAAAAAGAGTATCTATATGCCTCCAGATGAGCACTAATTTCTCGGATATTATCCTCATGGCACTTACGCGAAATGTATGTTGGCCGTAGTAGAAATCCTTCTACAGTCAGCTTCAAATTTCCGTTCTCAATAGTGTTCAACAGGAGAACAGGGAAGTGTGATTCTCAATTAAGTACCCTACGCCGGAGCAGCAATACTTTAACCCTTTCACCTCGATTGGCAGCAGAAAGCTTCACGCTGTGGGCGAGGAGCGGCACGTTGGGGCAGCTGTAATGTTCTGACGCGTCCACGAAAATTTGCAAACTACATGGACTGGACTATTAGAACGCGGTAAACTTCCCTGTCGGAGCCCTGAAATCCCGGCAGATTCCAGTGTGAGGTGCACCCATTCACTGGTCTGCAGGTACAAACCAAAGAGCGCTGCTTTCCGGAATCACTCGCACAGCCAGGTCGCTGTGCACAACATCTATGGTCCGCAGTCCATCTTTCTCCTTGTTCTCTGTCGCCTCCACTACGGCTCCTCGGATACAAGTTCTCTACAGGCTACACACGCAGTTATATGGACATTCTGCCCTCAGTTTCCTCATGTAAAAAATCATAAGCCACACATACTAAATGTAATACTGGAGAACACCGAGGTCATGATCTAAAATATGAACATTAATCTGTCATTGTTGTCAATGTGAGAGAGTGGCGTGCTACCTCTCATATGTAAATTGAATTTTTATAAATAAAGAATATGTTATAATTGACTAATATTACTGTTATTATCATCATCATGTCCTCAGCAATGCAATGTAACTACACTCCTGGAAATTGAAATAAGAACACCGTGAATTCATTGTCCCAGGAAGGGGAAACTTTATTGACACATTCCTGGGGTCAGATACATCACATGATCACAATGACAGTACCACAGGCACATAGACACAGGCAACAGAGCATGCACAATGTCGGCACTAGTACAGTGTATATCCACCTTTCGCAGCAATGCAGGCTGCTATTCTCCCATGGAGACGATCGTAGAGATGCTGGATGTAGTCCTGTGGAACGGCTTGCCATGCCATTTCCACCTGGCGCCTCAGTTGGACCAGCGTTCGTGCTGGACGTGCAGACCGCGTGAGACGACGCTTCATCCAGTCCCAAACATGCTCAATGGGGGACAGATCCGGAGATCTTGCTGGCCAGGGTAGTTGACTTACACCTACTAGAGCACGTTGGGTGGCACGGGATACATGCGGACGTGCATTGTCCTGTGGGAACAGCAAGTTCCCTCGCCGGTCTAGGATTGGTAGAACGATGGGTTCGATGACGGTTTGGATGTACCGTGCACTATTCAGTGTCCCCTCGACGATCACCAGTGGTGTACGGCCAGTGTAGGAGATCGCTCCCCACACCATGATGCTGGGTGTTGGCCCTGTGTGCCTCAGTCGTATGCAGTCCTGATTGTGGCGCTCACCTGCACGGCGCCAAACACGCATGCGACCATCATTGGCACCAAGGCAGAAGCGACTCTCATCGCTGAAGACGACACGTCTCCATTCGTCCCTCCATTCACGCCTGTCGCGACACCACTGGAGGCGAAGACGGCCTAACGGTGTGCGGGACCGTAGCCCAGCTTCATAGAGACGGTTGTGAATGGTCCTCGCCGATACCCCAGGAGCAACAGTGTCCCTAATTTGCTGGGAAGTGGCGGTGCGGTCCCCTACGGCACTGCGTAGGATCCTACGGTCTTGGCGTGCATCCGTGCGTCGCTGCGGTCCGGTCCCAGGTCGACGGGCACGTGCACCTTCCGCCGACCACTGGCGACAACATCAATGTACTGTGGAGACCTCACGCCCCACGTGTTGAGCAATTCGGCGGTACGTCCACCCGGCCTCCCGCATGCCCACTATACGCCCTCGCTCAAAGTCCGTCAACTGCACATACGGTTCACGTCCACGCTGTCGCGGCATGCTACCAGTGTTAAAGACTGCGATGGAGCTCCGTATCCCACGGCAAACTGGCTCACACTGACGGCGGCGGTGCACAAATGCTGCGCAGCTAGCGCCATTCGACGGCCAACACCGCGGTTCCTGGTGTGTCCGCTGTGCCGTGCGTGTGATCATTGCTTGTACAGCCCTCTCGCAGTGTCCGGAGCAAGTATGGTGGGTCTGACACACCGGTGTCAATGTGTTCTTTTTTCCATTTCCAGGAGTATAGAATATGAACTTACAGTGAAAATTCGAATATACCTCAAAAATTTTAATTTTCCACAGATTTTGGAATATCCCACCACTATTCGAGAGGGGGAGGGGAGATGGACTTTCTGATGGGCTGGTGATTTCCCAGTGGCGGATGAGGTAATTAATTGATTAATTTAATTAGTTGGGCAATTATTTGATATGAAAGCGTCCGATAATCGGCGAGGGAGAAGGGCTGTGATTCCCGGAGGAGGAGGAGATAGTTAATTGATTAATTCAATTAATTAGTCACTTAATTCGATATCAATTTGCCGGCCGAAGTGGCCGTGCGGTTAAAGGCGCTGCAGTCTGGAGCCGCAAGACCGCTACGGTCGGAGGCTCGAATCCTGCCTCGGGCATGGATGTTTGTGATGTCCTTAGGTTGGTTAGGTTTAACTAGTACTAAGTTCTAGGGGACTAATGACCTCAGCAGTTGAGTCCCATAGTGCTCAGAGCCATTTTCGATATCAATTTTGTATCAAACCTGATGCCGTAAGATGTGCGCCCCGCTACTAGCAGTGTCAAGCGAGCGCTCATTGGAGGGTAAGGTGGAGGTCTGTTGTGTTTTGTGATGAAAGTTGGCTGTGTTTTGGTGTCAGTGATGGCCGTGCGTTGCTTAGGAGAAGGCCGCTTGAGAGTCCCCAACAAACCTCTCTGCGTCCTAGACAAACTGAACATACACCTCAAGTTATGGTCTGGAGTGAGATTTCATGTGGCAGCAGGAGCACTTCGTGGGTATCCCAAGCAACCTGACTGCAAATTTGTGCGTCATTCTGGTGATTCTATCCCTCGCGGTGCCATTCATGGACAGCTTTCCCGGGGTCAAAAGTGGTTCAAATGGTTCTAAGTACTATGGGACTTAACATCTGAGATCATTAGTCCCTTGACTTAGAACTACTTAAACCTAACTAACCTAAGGACATCACACACATCCATGCCCGAGGCAGGATTCGAACCTGCGACCGTAGCAGCCACGTCGTTCCGGACTTCAGCGCCTAGAACAGCTCGGCCACCGCGGCCGGCTATTTCAGGGGTCCTCTCCAACAGGATAACGCTCGCCCACAACAACTGTTGTAACCCAAAGTGCAGTGTATCGAAATGTCTTGGCCTGTTCCATCAGCAGACTTGTTTCGAGTGGAGCACATACACAATGTGATCCAAACTATCCGGACACCCCCAAAAACATACGTTTTCATGTTAAGTGCATTGTGCTGACACCTAATGCCAGGTACTTCATATCAGCGACCTCAGTAGTCATCAAACACCGTGAGAGAGCAGAATGGGGCGCTCCGTGGAACTCACGGACTTTGAACGTGGTCAGGTGATTTGGTGTCACTTGCGTCATACGTCTGTATGCGAGATTTCCACACTCCTAAACATGCCGGTGTCCACTGTTTCTGATGTGTCAGTGAAGTGGAAACGTGAAGGGACACGTACAGTACAAATGAGTACTGGCCAACCTTGCCTGTTGAGTGACAGAGACCATTGACAATTGAAGAGAGTCGTAATGTGTAACCATCACATAGGAATTCTAAATTGCATCAGGATCAACTGCAAGTACTATGACAGTTAAGCAGGAGGTGAGAAAACATGGATTTCATGGTCGAGTGGCTGCTCATAAGCCATACATCACGTCGGTAAATGCCAAACGACGCCTCTCTTGGTGTAATGGGCGTAAACATGGACGATTGAACAGTGGGAAAACGTTGTGTGGAGTGTCTAATCGCGGTACACAATGTGGCGATCCGATGGCACTTTGTGAGTGTGGCGCATGACCGGTGAACATCATCTGCCAGCGTGTGTAGTGACTCAGGAGACGAGGTACTGGCAGAAGTAAAGCTGTGAGGAAGGGGCGTGAGTCGTGGTTGGGTAGCTCAGGCGGTAGAGCACTTACCCGCGAAAGGCAAAGGTCCCGAGTTCGAGTCTCGGTCCGGCACACAGTTTTAATCTGCCAGGAAGTTTCAACTCCAGAGTCATCCACAAACGTGTTAACCGTCCCTGTATTGACCGTTCACGTGCAACAGGGGTGGAACTCCATGCCAAAAATGGACATCCGGCTCCTGTAGAACAATGCATGCATGTTTTCATGCTCGCATTCAGCAGTGTGGTGGTTATACAGCTCATTAATGTACCAGCATTTCGCATTTGCAATGGCTCATCTCATGTTTGCATTTGCGCCGGCCGCGAATTTGAGCCTTTGTCCTCCCGAATGCGAGTCCAGCGCGCTAACCAGTGCACTATCTCGCTCGGTATTATACTGCATAATTTCCCGCAAGGCCAATTTCCACGTGCCATTCCTTGACGAGGATGTCAATCGGGTGATTGAATAGATCGGTGTATTTTCTTCGATATTACTGAGCGATCAGCGGAGGTTTCGGCTCCCGCGGACGCTGAATCACTGTCATGTGAAAAAGGTCGTTCTCCTTTACGTTGCTGCGATTAGAATACGACTGTAACATTGCTTCGACGATTTTTAGTCATGGTTCAGAAGCGGCACCTTTATCTTGGCTCTCGTCTTGACTTACGGATTTGCAGGAGATCACGGATACGGCCATCTTCAAACACCTACACTTCCCTGACTTTTGGAAGGCTGCCGAAGTCCTGATGTTCGTGAAGCTAGGGAAAGACCACTTCCTGGCAAAAAATTACAGACCCATCTGTCTGCTGGGCTCGCTCAACATGATTGTTGAGACGGTAATACTAAAACGCATCACTAGGCACTGCATCGCCAATGACACCTAATACTGGAGCAGTTGGGCTTTAGGAATCACCGCTCAACAACACAACAACTCCTCCGCGTAGTCAAAAATATAACACAGGGCTACAACACGAACAAAGTCATAGGAGTAGAGTTCCTGGACATCCAAAAAGCTTTCGACCGTCTCTGCCTTACAGACAAACTAAGCGATGCTGTTTCCCCGTTGGACTCGTGGGTCTCATATACTCATATCACACCAACAAATGTTTCAGCATTGACGTGCAGGGCAAACAATCGACACGACACGGTATCCGAGATGGAGTAAGCCGGGAAAGCATGCTGGGGCCCATCTTGTTCCCTACATTAATAACTTTCCAGCAACACAAAACACGACGTTAGCCATCTAGGCAGATGACACGGCCATCCTTGCGCAAGCCTGGAAATCGTCAAACATAAATTCTGGAATACAGAAGGGGCTCAGAAAGGCCGCGCCTTGTTTGGAACGATGGCGTAGTAATGTCAAAGTCGACAAGTGCGAAGCAGTTCTGTTCACACTCAGACCGAAGCCACTCCCCAAACATCAACACTGTAGACAAGTAACACTAAATGTAAGCCCAATACGTTTCCAAGAGAAAGTCATATACCTCGGTGTCTGGCTGGATCGGAAAATTAGATGGAGGGACCACATGGAATACTTTGCCAACAGAGATCACTTGAGGTTCAAAGCACTCTGCCCAATGCTCAACTTAGAAAATACACTGAATAGGAGGGTGTCGAGACCCTCTTATGACGTAAGCAGCTCCCGTCTGGGGATACGCAGTTCGTACACGCCAGCGTCGCCTGCTGATCATACAGAACAAAGAGCTGCGCGTCACCAGCAACGCTCCACGCTACACCCGCACCGTGGATCTTCACAATGAATACCGCCTTGAAACCCTCAAGGAAGTATATACAGGAATCAAGACACTCGAACAATCCTTTAATCCTCACTCTGAAAAACTATGATTACAATCATAGGTGGAAGCATAAGAGGCCAAAGACAATACTAGCTAGGTCATAACCACTCATGGCGAGCTAACATACACTTACAAGCAATAACATTGGTAAGTCCCTGCAAACCAGCGACATTGACTGAATGTGCCAGCTACAATAAGGAAACCGACAAGCTCGCACACTAACGCACAAACAAACTGCCAACACTACCCTATACTGTGAATCCGATATATCACCTGTCGGACACTAAACGTCTATCAACCCAACTGTTACAGGTATGCTGATGCTAACTAAGAAGCCAACACCGATATCCAGCTGCAGCCGCCCAGTAACACCGCTCCACCACGTCAAAGGTATTCCCCTTTATGATACCCACTAGTAACAAAGCCTACAATTGCATGAGCTTTCGCACTTAGCAAGAAAACCACTACCGATCTTACAATCGCAGAAGATTTTTCCTCTTGGCTCTCGCCTCATGTTATCAACGAGGCACGGGTGGTGGCTCCATAATGGCGTGGTATGTCTTTGTATGGAAAGGACTGGATCCTCTGGTCCAACTAAACCGACCATTCACTGGAAATAGTTACGTTCGACAGTTCAGATACTATTTGCAGACATTCTTGAACTTCATGTTCCGAAAAAATTATGGAATTTTTATGGATGTCAATGCGCCAAGGCGCCGGGCCACAATTTGCGATTCATTTGAAGAACATACTGGATAACTCGAGAGAACAATTTGGCCACCCATCGAACATTTATGGGACATTGTCGAGAGGCCAGTTCGTTCACAACATTCTGCACCGGCAGCGTTTACGCAGTTACAAACGGCTATAGAGGCAGCCTGGCCCAGTATTTCTGCAGGGAACTTCCAACGACTTGTTGAGTAAATGTAACGTGGATTTTTTGCATTCCCCCGGGCAAAAGAAGGTCCGGCACAATATTGGGAGGTGTCCATGGCTTCCGTTACCTCCGAAAATAAAACCTTTACATAGGGCATTTCACGCATTTCTAAAACGCATAATCATTCCTCCTCTACACCACGCTTGTTATCTGTTATTAATTTGGGTTTTGCTACTCGGGCATATAGTCAGCACCTGAATGTTTGCAATACAGTTGTGTTTGATTATATGCATTTCACGCATTGTATGTACTTATCGTAATAGTTTCCCATGCTTATTAACATCCACAGGAGATTCAATTCGTTACGGTGCGTTTTAAATTCAGAGGCGAGAGCAGAACCCCAGATTTCCACTTGATGGGACACCATTTGCAGCTGTTAAAACGAATGATCAAATTTAGCAGATTTGCCATTATTGGAAGCTCGTAGATCCAACTTGACACTAGACTAACATATAGCTATAACCATCATTCGCCTACTGGTAGCTCCAACTCTTCCACATACGTTACGATACAATGGGACAACAAAAGACAATGCCTGAATGATACAGACGAGACAGCAAACATACTACGGAGAATAAGTATTTACAGTAAGTGGTTGAATATATTTTGTCTCATATGTGTATGCATCAGGTATATGGAGGTGTGTGAAGTCACACAGTTTCGATATCGAAAGCAGTATACAACGGAGTCTACCAAAGTATAGCAGAATTTCACCAGTGCTGAAAGCCTCTTAGTAAGGTGATAAGGCAGAGAGACAATAGCGATATTTTCTTTGAGATATATCGGACATCTGAACAAAAATGAATTGTGTGGCTTTCTTACCGACCAGAATCTCGCAGGTTCTTGCACCACCTGACTGTAGAGGCTTTCGTACAACCGCACATTTCCCCACGCCCGGGTTCCCGGGTTCGATTCCCGGCGGGGTCAGGGATTTTCTCTGCCTCGTGATGGCTGGGTGTTGTGTGATGTCCTTAGGTTAGTTAGGTTTAAGTAGTTCTAAGTTCTAGGGGACTGATGACCATAGATGTTAAGTCCCATAGTGCTCAGAGCCATTTTTTGAACCGCACATTTTTGCCTTTTCACACCGGGTATTTCCGTTACGTCTATACGACTGGGAAGAGTACGAATATATTATAGCGTTAAGCTTTATTATTGAAGATAGAAGTAACAACACGAAACCCGGTAGCTGCAAGTAAACAGACGCTTTCTCATACCGCCAAGGGGAACACCAAATCCACTGTTACTGTACGATGAAGGGGTCATTCTCAACACTGTCCAATTACCTTAGCCGTGAGACACTTCGAAGAAGTTTTAGATTTGACCAGGACAGTATGGTGATTAAATTAAACACTGGCGTACCTCCTCCTTCAAGCGAAACAATTCTTACGGAAATTTCTGCGACCACCGTAGTGTCAACAAAACACCACCAGGTTGGGAGTCACCGCACTGGTGTGTTTTATCGACCTACACAGCTGTGATGGCTGCTGAAGAAAACCGGTATTGAACGAAGCAGTAACTGCCTTCCCTGGGCCACTGTAGATATCTAACACCCCTGCTCGTCTCTACCCTACAGACACTCTGCAGTACGCTTCCAGCTCTGTATTACAACGAAACAATGTACAGTGTCAGACAACTCATAAAACTTATTTTCCTATGATAGAAAAAATCCTGGCAATATCTTTCGGAGGCCAATACGTATTACCAATGTATTCAGATTCCAAAATTGTCACTAAATAGGCCCCAAATACCATGAAATTCTGATATGTTCGTCCTTTTAATTTTTTCACGAAGTCACGCAAAACACTCGTTGACGCTATCCATGTGCTCAGAGCGAGGTGGGGTGCAGCTGAAACACAAGGCAAAGTCTGTTACGACACCACCGAGAAATAAATATTTGGTTGGCTGACCGGCACCAATCTCCTGAGCCGTTAGACTTGCTACATTTTAAAATAAGGATAAGAGCTCTGCCTGGACACGCAGAACAATAGACACTACTCATACATAAGTAACACGCATCCTGTAGCTAATGGATTATGCATTCCTGATTCCATGGTTTTGATATGGTCTTCGGTCCGAAGACTGGTTTGACGCAAGTCTAATGTATCCTGTCCAAGCCCCTCATCTCTCGGTAACTACTGCGACATACAACCTTTTGAACCTGCTTACTGCATTTTCTCTTGGTCTCCCTCTACAATTTTTACCACCAACATCCACTTCCCCCTCACAATCTTCCCCAGACTTCCCTCCAATAGGAGGCTGGTGGCATCTTGATGTGTCCTGTCACCCGATCCCTTCTGTTAGTCAAGTTGTCCACAAATTTCTTGTCACCATAAGTCTATTCATTACTTTCTCATTAATTACATGATCTACTGCTTTAATCTTCAGTGTTCTTCTGTAGCACCACATTTCAAAGGCCACTATCTTCTTATTTTCTCAACTGCTTATCGTCCACCTTTCACTTCATTATAAGGCTAAAGTCATAGTACCATCCGAAATGACTTAAATACTTAAAACTATATTCGATTTTAACCAGTTTCTCTTCTGTAGAAACGCTTTCCTTGCCATTGACAGTCTACATTTCATATGCTCTCTGCCGCTCATCATGAGTTATTTTACTGCCCGAACAGTAAAACTCATCAACTGCTAGTAGTATCTCGTTTCCTAACCTAGATCTCTAAGCACCGCCTGAATCAATTCGACTACATTCCGTTACCCTTGTTTTAATTTTGTAGTTTTATTTTTCTTATATCGCTATTTGAAGAAACCGTCCGCTCCGTTCAGCTGCTCTTCCCATGCCTTTGCTGTCTCCGACAGAATTACAGTGACGGTTTAATTTCTTATACAAATTTTTCATTTGTTTCCTTCAATGCTTCCTCAGTGTAAAAAATGAATAACTTTAAGGATAAGCAACAATCCTGTCTCACTCCCTTCTCAAGCACTTCTTCCCATTCATGGCCCTGGACTATTATAACAGCCGTCTGGTTTCTGTACAAATTTTAAACAACCTTTCACACCATGCTGTAAAAGTAGGTTTTTCTTTCCTTACTCTATCTTCTATGAGAAGTCGTAGGTTCAGTACTGCCTCGTGTGTTCCTACATTTCTACGTTGTGCTCTTTCTACTGTAACAAAAACACGGCTACAGCTATTAAATTCGGCCAACCACTGACTGCCCACGGAATTATATGACTGCAACCTGAAACATATGTAGTTAACAGATTAAAAATCTTTCCTGAAAACCGCCACACAGGCAAAAAGTCGTAGTACACACAAAAAAAAAAAAAATGTAAATGGATAAGAGGCAACATAGAAATCTTATTTCTTTCAAGATCGTGAAAACCTCACGAATCCAACTGTAGAGGTTGATTCAACTGCTCCTACCTCTGTTTCTATACGGCCCACAACGCATTCAAATACTACATGAGAAATTGTCATATTCTACCGCTTGCTACTCACGAACTATTAGTTTTTCTGAAAAAAGGAACAGGACTTTTTTGTGCGAAATTTAATGTAATTAAATTTTGTTCTGGGATACGTTTCGCTGGAGGCAACGGGTTTAGAGTTAATCACAGAAAACGTTTTTTAGTGTCACTTTTGTACAATTCGCCTGAACAGTTCGAAGACTACCGCCTGTAGAGAAAATACATCGCCATACAAAATTTAACTATCTACAAAAATATCCTGTTGACTTTGTTTGTAGGACAAGTAGTTTGCGCACAGCAAATGACAGTATTTGGATTTGTTGCGGGTTGCATAAAACCCAGCAATAGAGGGAGCCCAATCACCTTGTCTACTCATCTAAAGAAAGTGTAGCTCAACAGCTATGAGGGAACTGATGAGGAAATTTCCCAACCCCTACGTGGCTCAAACACTTCTGCCACAGAAAACCCAGAAAAACTTCAAATTGTGTTCTTGGTGTCAGAGAAAAAAATGAAGAACCAGATAGAAAGGTTCGTGTCCTATGCTTAATGAGAGCTAAATCAGCCGTTAATAATGTCTGGAACTAATAAATTAACACTATTTAAACCTACCTAATCAGGTTGAGAAACAATGCTAAAATTCTCTTTGATTCAGATCCGGTATTGCAGTTGTAATAGATAAGGCGGGAATTAATAATACCTGAGGTACCCTCTCTCATACATCAAAATTGTTTGCTGCACATGGATGTAGGTGATGATGTATGGTATACCAGATAGCGGTTATTTACCAGTAAACTGGCTACGTTATTGTGGAAACTGTATTGCATTGTCTGTCATTTGAATAATGTATGGCAACAGTTTACCGTTATGCTAATGATTCCACCACTGCACACATCCAACATGGCGGCGAATTTTGTAATCTAGGTATGCCACTGGAGATGAAGAGAGACAAAAGGTAGAGACCAGTTCACATTCAATTGAGAGACCAGTTGCACTCAGACTTTCAAATTATTTCGATTATGCCAAAACCACGAAGAGCCATTTCCACAGATCCCCAACGGACGTCAACGCCTCACATACCTATGGACTTCCACCATTTTCGCGTTTGATGGTTTACGATCGCGGCATTAACTATTCGCTTTTGTCACCTCTGTTCTGGTCGAGCTGCCGCAGCACCGGGCATGATAATTCGGGCGGCAGGTGATTCCAGTATATCAGCAGGGATTGCCGCTGCCGCTGCAGAGTGCGCTCGCAGTAAACACAGGAAAATCCGGGCCGCCTGACACCGCCGGCCCGCTATCGTAAAGCGGGCCGTGGACGGAGCCTGGTGTCGGCACTTGGTCGCTGCAGCTAACGCCGTACTAACTGTCGACAATGCCCTCACTGAGTGGCGAAATATGTTACCTGGTGGGCCGAACAGGACCAATTACCGCCGGAATTTGTGTGCCATATATTAACTACTGAGCGGATAATGGAGAACGAACAAGAGGCAACGACATCAGCACAAACCAGACTACAATAACACAGGTTTTTCATTTTCACCTGCTTTTGTGGCACATGATTACTGAATAGTCTTACTGAAAATTTAACTTCAAGCTTTGCGCAGTTGTCTATATTCTCAACTTGCGTACTTCATCTACTTAATCATAGTTCCACTTCTTGTTCGTCACATTGTGAAGTTTCGAATATCACATACCGACCATAGACATCATACCTAAACCTCTAAACGTGATATTATGCAGGGATTTTTTCAATCCTACACCAACTAAGTCACCATCTCATCTTCCATCTCCCACCATCAAGCCATAAAGTATAACCAACTCCCACTGTGTGAAGACATAATTCCTTTTCATCCTGCTGTATGTACGAGTAGCACACCCCTCCACAACACAGCACTTGTGCTTGCTCTACGCTAGAATAACTTTGTCACGGCGAGGCATAGTCGTTCACGCAGTCCCTTCACCCAAATCTTTACCGTCCGTATTCAGCGCCCAGAAGCGCCACTGCACAGCTCCCAATATTCTACCCACGAAACCACTCTTTCTATCCAGATTTCTTTCAATATCTTAGTGTACACATCAAATCGCAATCCTTAGAATCCACTATCACTTTTACCTGTTACAAATATAAATACACTCCTGGAAATGGAAAAAAGAACACATTGACACCGGTGTGTCAGACCCACCATACTTGCTCCGGACACTGCGAGAGGGCTGCACAAGCAATGATCACACGCACGGCACAGCGGACACACCAGGAACCGCGGTGTTGGCCGTCGAATGGCGCTAGCTGCGCAGCATTTGTGCACCGCCGCCGTCAGTGTCAGCCAGTTTGCCGTGGCATACGGAGCTTCATCGCAGTCTTTAACACTGGTAGCATGCCGCGACAGCGTGGACGTGAACCGTATGTGCAGTTGACGGACTTTGAGCGAGGGCGTATAGTGGGCATGCGGGAGGCCGGGTGGACGTACCGCCGAATTGCTCAACACGTGGGGCGTGAGGTCTCCACAGTACATCGATGTTGTCGCCAGTGGTCGGCGGAAGGTGCACGTGCCCGTCGACCTGGGACCGGACCGCAGCGACGCACGGATGCACGCCAAGACCGTAGGATCCTACGCAGTGCCGTAGGGGACCGCACCGCCACTTCCCAGCAAATTAGGGACACTGTTGCTCCTGGGGTGTCGGCGAGGACCATTCGCAACCGTCTCCATGAAGCTGGGCTACGGTCCCGCACACCGTTAGGCCGTCTTCCGCTCACGCCCCAACATCGTGCAGCCCGCCTCCAGTGGTGTCGCGACAGGCGTGAATGGAGGGACGAATGGAGACGTGTCGTCTTCAGCGATGAGAGTCGCTTCTGCCTTGGTGCCAATGATGGTCGTATGCGTGTTTGGCGCCGTGCAGGTGAGCGCCACAGTCAGGACTGCATACGACCGAAGCACACAGGGCCAACAACCGGCATCATGGTGTGGGGAGCGATCTCCTACACTGGCCGTACACCACTGGTGATCGTCGAGGGGACACTGAATAGTGCACGGTACATCCAAACCGTCATCGAACCCATCGTTCTACCATTCCCAGACCGGCAAGGGAACTTGCTGTTCCAACAGGACAATGCACGTCCGCATGTATCCCGTGCCACCCAACGTGCTCTATAAGGTGTAAGTCAACTACCCTGGCCAGCAAGATCTCCGGATCTGTCCCCCATTGAGCATGTTTGGGACTGGATGAAGCGTCGTCTCACGCGGTCTGCACGTCCAGCACGAACGCTGGTCCAACTGAGGCGCCAGGTGGAAATGGCATGGCAAGCCGTTCCACAGGACAACATCCAGCATCTCTACGATCGTCTCCATGGGAGAATAGCAGCCTGCATTGCTGCGAAAGGTGGATATACACTGTACTAGTGCCGACATTGTGCATGCTCTGTTGCCTGTGTCTATGTGCCTGTGGTTCTGTCAGTGTGATCATGTGATGTATCTGACCCCAGGAATGTGTCAATAAAGTTTCCCCTTCCTGGGACAATGAATTCACGGTGTTCTTATTTCAATTTCCAGGAGTGTATAATGAGTCTGTTATAATGCAAACTATAAAAGAGAAATCTCGTAAACATTTGATTGCTAACACACAATACTACGACAGTTTGTGAAGGAGATCTTTTATCTTTAATAACTCGTTACTCTTTGATGTGTACTAATAAAAATAGATTGCATCAGTACAGGTGGATTTATACCTCTAACGAGTCAACTTCCAAGAACTGGTTCTCCACTGATGACGTAGGCAGCGGGTAGGAAAATATCGCAATAGCAACGATTTACGCTCAAGTGTGCTCATGAACAAATTGTTCAAAATAATTTTCTGAAAATGTATTAAGTACAATTTCGGTTGAAGTTTTGTGCCCGCCGGCTTTGAACGTATCACTTTTCCAGCATATCGAGGGTAGATTGACGTCACCATCGTCTATAAATGTATGAGCGGGGTACTTATTTGTAATGAGACTCAAGTTTTCTTTGAACTGTTCAGCAACTATATCTCCTGAGGCGGACGGGTCGCTCAAACGATCCAGTTAATAGCTTAGTCCCATTGTCAAGTGAAACCTTTACCCGTACAATTTCGCAGGAACTACATCTACATGGATACTCTGCAAATTACATTTTTGTGCCTCGCAGAGCGTTCGTCGAATCACCTTCACAATTCACTATTCTTCCAACCTCGTATAGCGCGCGGAACGAATGAACATCTACATCTTTCAGTACTAGCTCTGATTTCCCTTATTTTATCGCCGTGATCGTTCCACCCTATGTAGGACAGTGTCAAAAAAATATTCTCGCAATCAGAGGAGAAAGTTGGTGATTGGAATTTCGTGAAAAGATTCCGTCGCAACGAAAAACGCCTTTCTTTTAGTGATTTCCAGCCCAAATCCTATATCATTCCTGTGACACCCTCTCCCACATTTCGCGATAATACAAAACGTGCTGCCTTTCTTTGAACATTTTTTATGTACTCCTTCAGTCCTACCTGGTAAGGATCCCACACCGCGCAGCAGTATTCTAAAAAGAGAACGGACAAGCGTAGTGTAGGCAGTCTCCTTAGTAGGTTTGTTACATTTTCTAAGTGTCCTACCAATAAAACGCAGCCTTTGGTTAGTCTTCCCCACAACACGTGTTCTTTCCAATTTAAGTTGTTCGTAATTGGAACACCTACGTATTTAGTTGAATTTACGACGTTTAGATTAGCCTAATTTATCGTTTAACCGGAGTTTAACGAGTTCCTTTTGGTACTCATGTGGATGACATCACACTTTATTTAGGGTCAACTGCCAGTTTTCGCACCATTGAGATATTTTTTCTAAATCGTTTTGCAGTTTGTTTTGATCTTCCGATGACGTTATTAGTTTACAGCGTCATCCGCAAACAACCGAAGACCGCTGCTCAGATTTTCTCCCAAATCGGTTATGTAGATAAGGAACAGCAAAGGGCCTATAACACTTCCTTGGGGAACGCTTGAAATCACTTCTGCTTTACTCGATGACTTTCTGTCAATTACTACGAACTGCGACTTTTCTGACAGGAAATCGCAAATCCAGTCACATAACTGAGACGAGTTCCATAAGCACGCAATTTTACTACGAGTCGCTTGTGTGGTACAGTGCCAAAAGCCTTCCGGAAATCCAGGAATACGGAATCGATCTGAAATCCCTTGTCAATAGCACTCAGCACTTCATGTGAATAAAGACATAGTTGTGTTTGACAGGAACGATGTTTTCTAAACCCATATTGACTGTGTGTCAATAGACCGTTTCCTTCGAGATAATGCATAATGTTCGAACGCAATATATGTTCTAAAATACTGCTGTTTATCGACGTTAACGATATGGGCCGGTAATTTAGTGGATTACTCACACTACCTTTCTTGAATATTGGTGTGACCTGTGCAACTTTCCAGTCTTTGGGTACGGATCTTTCGTCGAGCGAACGGATGTATATGATTGTTAAGTATGGAGCTAATGCATCAGCATACTCTGAAAGGAACATAACTGGTATACAGTCTGGACCAGAAGATTTGCTTTTATTAAGTGATTTGAGTTGCTTCACTATTCAGAGGATATTTACTTCTACATTACTCATGTTGGCAGCTGTTCTCGATTCGAATACTGGAATATTTACTTCGTCTTCTTTCGTGAAGGCATTTCGGAAGGCTATGTTTAGTAAATCTGCTTTGGCAGCATTGTCGTCGATAGTATCTCCATTGGTATCGCGCTGAGAAGGCATTGATTGTTTCTTGCCGTTAACATACTTCACATACGACTTGAATCTCTTTGGATTTTCTACCAGGTTTCGGTACAAAGTTTCGTTGTGGAAACTGTTATAGGCGTCTCGCATTGAACTCAGCGCTAAGTGTCGAGCTTCTGTAAAGGATCGCCAATCTTGGGGGATTTTGCGTCTGTTTAAATTTGGCGTGTTTGTTTCGTTGTTTCTGCAACAGTGTTCTAACCCATTTTGTGTACCAAGGAGGATCAGCTCCGTCGTTTGTTATTTATTTGGTATAAACCTCTCAATTGCTGCCGATACTATTTCTTTGAATTTAAGCCACATCTGGTCTGCACTCTTATTATTAATTTGGAATGAGCAGAGATTGTTTCTGAGGAAGGCGTCAAGTGAATTTTTATCTGCTTTTTTGAATAGGTATACTTTTCACTTATTTTTCGAGGATTTGGGGATTACAATATTCAATCTCAATACGACACCCCGGTCTTCACTAATCCCTACATCGGTTTTGATGCTGGTTATTAACTCAGGAGTATTTGTTGGTAAGAGGTCAAGTGTGCTTTCACAACCGTTTACTATAATCATGGGCTCGTGAACTAACTGCTCGAAATAATTTTCAGAAAATGCGTTTAGCACAATTTTGAATGATGTTTTATGCGTACCTCTGGAATTAAACATGTACTTTCGCCAACATGACCAAATGGCCTTGCTGTGCTGGTACTGCGAACGGTTGGAAGCAAGGGGAAACTACAGCCGTAATTTTTCCCGAGGGCATGCAGCTTTACTGTATGGTTAAATGATGATGGCGTCCTCTTGGGTAAAATATTCCGGAGGTAAAATAGTCCCCTATTCGGATCTCCCGGCGGGGACTACTCAAGAGGACGTCGTCATCAGGAGAAAGAAAACTGGCATTTTAGGGATCGGTGCGTGGAATGTCAGATCCCTTAATCGGGCAGGTAGGTTAGAAAATTTAAAAAAATACAGGGAGCGAAAGGCTATTTACAATTTGTACAGAACCCAGATGGCAGTTATAAGAGTCGAGGGGCACGAAAGGGAAGCAGTGGTTGGTAAGGGAGTGAGACAGGGTTGTAGCCTTTCCCCGATGTTATTCAATCTGTATATTGAGCAAGCAGTGAAGGAAACAACAGAAAAATTCGGAGTAGGTATTAAAATCCATGGAGAAGAAATAAAAACTTTGAGGTTTGCCGATGACATTGTAATTCTGCCAGAGACAGCAAAGGACTTGGAAGAGCAGTTGAACGGAATGGATAGTGTCTTGAAGGGAGGATGTAAGATGAACATCAACAAAAGCAAAACGAGGATAATGGAATGTAGTCGAATTACGTCGGGTGACGCTGAGCGAATTACATCTACATCTACATCCATACTCCGCAAGCCACCTGACGGTGTGTGGCGGAGGGTACCCTGAGTACCTTCTATGGGTTCTCACTTCTATTCCAGTCTCGTATTGTTCGTGGAAAGAAGGATTGTCAGTATGCCTCTGTGTGGGCTCTAATCTCTCTGATTTTATCCTCATGGTCTCTTCGTGAGATATACGTAGAAGTGAGCAATATACTGCTTGACTCTTCGGTGAAGGTATGTTCTCGAAACTTTAACAAAAGCTCCTGCAGAGTCTTCCACTGGAGTTTATCTATCATCTCCGTAACGCTATCGCGATTACTAAATGATCCTGTAATGAAGCGCGCTGCTCTCCGTTGGATCTTCTCTATCTCTTCTATCAACCCTATCTGGTACGGATCCCACACTGCTGAGCAGTATTCAAGCAGTGGGCGAACAAGCGTACTGTAACCTACTTCCTTTGTTTTCGGATTGCATTTCCTTAGGATTCTTCCAATGAATCTCAGTCTGGCATCTGCTTTACCGACAATCAACTTTATATAATCATTCCATTTTAAATCACTCCTAATGCGTACTCCCAGATAATTTATGGAATTAACTGCTTCCAGTTGCTGACCTGCTATTTTGTAGCTAAATGATAAGGGAGCTATCTTTCTATGTATTCGCAGCACATTACACTTGTCTACATTGACATTGAATTGCCATTCCCTGCTCAGTGCGTCAATTCGCTGCAGATCCTCCTGCATTTCAGTACAATTTTCCATTGTTAAAACCTCTCGATACACCAAAGCATCATCTGCAAAAAGCCTCAGTGAACTTCCGATGTCATCCACAAGGTCATTTATGTATATTGTGAATAGCAACGGTCCTATGACACTCCCCTGCGGCACACCTTAAATCACTCTTACTTCGGAAGACTTCTCTCCATTGAGAATGACATGCTGTGTTCTGTTATCTAGGAACTCTTCAATCCAATCACACAATTGGTCTGATAGTCCATATGCTCTTACTTTGTTCATTAAACGACTGTGGGAAACTGTATCGAACGCCTTGCGGAAGTCAAGAAACACGGCATCTTCCTGTGAACCCGTGTCTATGGTCCTCTGAGTCTCGTGGACGAATAGCGCGAGCTGGGTTTCACACGACCGTCTTTTTCGAAACCCATGTTGATTCCTACAGAGTAGATTTCTAGTCCCCAGAAAAGTCATTATACTCGAACATAATACGTGTTCCACAATTCTACAACTGATCGACGTTAGAGATATAGGTCTATAGTTCTGTACATCTGTTCGACGTCCCTTCTTGAAAACTGGGATGACCTGTGCCCTTTTCCAATCCTTTGGAACGCTACGCTCTTCTAGAGACCTACGGTACACCGCTGCAAGAAGGGGGGCAAGTTCCTTCGCGTACTCTGTGTAAAGTCGAACTGGTATCCCATCACGTCCAGCGGCCTTTCCTCTTTTGAGCGATTTTAATTGTTTCTCTATCCCTCTGTCGTCTATTTCGATATCTACCATTTTGTCATCTGTGCGACAAACTAGAGCAGGAACTACAGTGCAGTCTTCCTCTGTGAAACAGCTTTGGAAAAAAGGCATTTAGTATTTCGGTCTTTAATCTGTCACCCTCTGTTTCAGTACCATTTTGGTCACAGAGTGTCTGAACATTTTGTTTTGATCCACCTACCGCTTTGACATAAGACCAAACTTCCTTAGGATTTTCTGCCACGTCAGTACATAGAACTTTACTTTCGAATTAACTGAACGCTTCTCGCATAGCCCTCCTCACACTACATTTCGATTCGCGTAATTTTTGTTTGTCTGCAAGGCTTTGGCTATGTTTATGTTTGCTGTGAAGTTCCCTTTGCTTCCGCAGCAGTTTTCTAACTCGGTTGTTGTACCACGGTGGTTCTTTTCCATCTCTTACGATCTTGCTTGGCACATACTGATCTAACGCATACTTTACGATCCTTTTGAACTTTGTCCACTGATCCTCAACACTATCTGTACTTGAGACAAAACTTTTGTGTTGAGCCGTCAGGTACTCTGTAATCTGCTTTATGTCACTTTCGCTAAACAGAAAAATCTTCCTACCTTTTTTAATATTTCTATTCACGGCTGAAATCATCGATGCAGTAACCGCTTTATGATCGCTGATTCCCTGTTCTGTGTTAACTGTTTCAAATAGTTCGGGTCTGTTTGTCACCAGAACGTCTAATATGTTATCGCCACGAGTCGGTTCTCTGTTTAACTGCTCAAGGTAGTTTTCAGATAAAACACTTAAAAAAATTTCGTTGGATTCTTTGTCCCTGCCACCCATTATGAACGTTTGAGTCTCCCAGTCTATATCCGGCATATTAAAATCTCCACCCAAAACTATAACATGGTGGGGAAATTAGATTAGGAAATGAAACACTTAAAGTAGTAAAGGAGTTTTGCTATTTGGGGAGCAAAATAACTGATGATGGTCGAAGTAGAGAGGAAATAAAATCTAGACTGGCAATGGCAAAGAAAGTGTTTCTGAACAAGAGAAATTTGTTAACATCGAGTATAGATTTAAGTGTCAGGAAGTCGTTTCTGAAAGTATTTGTATAGAGTGTAGCTATGTATGGATGTGAAACATGGGCGATAAATAGTTTGGACAAGAAGAGAATAGAAGCTTTCGAAATGTGGTGCTACAGAAGAATGCTGAAGGTTAGATGGGTAGATCACATAACTAATGAGGAGGTACTGAATAGGATTGGGGAGCAGAGAAGTTTGTGGCACAACTTGACTAGAAGAAGGGATCTGTTTGTAGGACATGTTCTGAGGCATCAAGGGTTCACCAATTTAGTATTGGAGGGCAGCGTGGAGGGTAAAAGTCGTAGAGGGGGACCAAGAGATGAATACACTAAGCAGATTCAGAAGGATGTAGGTTGCAGTAGGTACTGGGAGATGAAGAAGTTTGCACAGGATAGAGTAACATGGAGAGCTGCTTCAAACCAGTCTCAGGACTGAAGACCACAACAACAACAATCGAGGGTAAATTAAAGTCACCACCAATTATTATCGTATGAGTCGGGTACGTGTTTGAATCAAACACAAGTTTTCTTTGAACCTTTCAGCAACTCTAACATCTGAACTGGGAGTTCGGTAAAAGGATCAAATTATTATTTTATTCCGGTTGCCAAGAAAGACCTCTGCCCATACTAACTCACAGGAGGATCTACTTCAGTTTCGCGACAAGTTAAACTACTTCTAACAGCAACAAACACCCCACCGCCAACCGTGTTTAGCCTATCTTTTCCGAACACCGTTAGGTTCTTCGCAAAAATTTCGGCTGTGCTTATATTCGGCTTTAGCCAACTTTCAGTGCCTATAACGATTTGAGCATCAATGCTTTCTATTAGCGCTTGGAGCTCTGGTACTTTCCCAACACAGCCACGACAATTTACAACTGTTATACCAATGGTTCCTGTATTTACGTTCTTCCCGTATTCAGCCTGCACCCTTTGTGACTGAAGCCCATCTTGTGTTTTTCAGAGACCCTCTAACCATAAAAACTGCCCAGTCCAGGCCACACAGCCCCTGTTACCTATGTATTCGCCTCCTGCGTGTAGTGGACACCTGACCTGTTCAGCGGAACCCGAAACCAATCCACCCTTAGGCACAAGTCGAGGAACAGTCTGAGCGTCTGATTCAGACCCTCCAATCGACTCTCTACCAGAGGTCCGCAATCGGTCCTGTCGACTATGTTGCAAATGGCCAGCTCTGCTTTTATCTTGCAAGCAAGACTGGCAACCTTTACCATTTCTGTTAGCCGCTCGAAACCAGAGAGAATTTCTTCTGGTGCAAAGCGACACACATCATTGGTATCGACGTGAGCAACCATCTGCAGTTGGCTGTGCCCTATGATCTACATGGCATTCCACATCTGGAATGACTCCACCCGGTATCCACATGGAGTGCACACTGGATTTCTTACCCTTCTTGTCAGCCAAGTGCCTAAGCGGACTCATAATGCGGCTAACGTTGGAGCTCCCAACTACCAATAGTCTTACCCTCTGCGATTGCTCGAATCTTGCAGGCTGAGTGGTTTCCTCTGAAACAGGACAGGCGACAGTATCTGGATCAGCGACAGTGTCAGCCACAGGCAGCTCCTGGAACCTGTTTGTCAGACAAACTGGGGTGGCCTTACGTGCGGCCGCCTGGAAAGTCTTTCACCGCCTGCTTCGCGCCAGGGCGACCTCCCACTCGACTACAGGTGAAGGGTCAGCCTCAGTGCGAGCAGTAACTGGGTTGGCCACCGGTGAGGACCGATCGGAGGACTCTGACGCGCTGGATCCCCACGGCCAGCCCACAACTATGGTGCCCATCCACTGCAGCCTCAAGCTGTGTAACTGAAGCCATCACAGCCTGAATCTGAGAGCGAAATGTCACAAACTCGGCTCGCATCCGCACACAACAGTCGCAGTCCCTGCCCAAGACCGTGGAAAACTAAACTATGCAGATAAACGGACTATAGGCTCGTGCTGCACAACTCTAATGTAGACCCTGACGAAAACGCATGAACTGTGTCTAGTAATACGCAGATATTCAAGAACCTAACTACTGAAGCACTCAGGTGAAACTAAATAATTTGCCCCTGATAAGGAACTTGTAATATATCACAAAGTTGGTTTACTTTCTGACGCAAACGAAAACTGTGGCTATTAGATTTTAAATTTACACGCAGAAACTCAAGAAACTAAACTTTTGAAGTACACAGATGATATAATAAAATTTGGTCCTGCTTACGAACTCGTAAATGTGACAAAAGCGGTTTACTTATCTGTTGCTGCGTCTGTCGTCGTTGGCTACTTCAATTTCACTACAAGGTAAACGACTTCTGACAGCAGTAAATGCTCCAGCTGTATTTAATTTATCCTTTCTGAGCACTGTTAGGTCATTTGAAAAAAATTCGGCTTAACTTATTTCCGGCTTTAGCCAGCTTTCCATACCTGTAACTATTTCAACTTCAGTACTTTCTATTAGGGAATGGAGCTCTGGTTCTTTCCCAACACAGCTACGACAATTTACAATAAAGATCGTTTCTACAACTATCTTAGTGTGTTCTATCTGCTCCCTTTTAGGTGGACGCCCTTTCTGTGATTTCCTGAGACCCCCGAACCTAAAAAACCGCCCAGTCCCCTCCACACAGCCCCCACTAGTCGTGTAGCTGTTTGCTGTGAATAGTGGAATCCTGAGCTTTTAAGCGGAACCTGGGATCCCACACTGATCGTGCAAGTCAAGGAATCTGATGCCACTAGGCTCTGCACAAAGGACCACAGTCAGTTCTATCAACGATGCTGCAGATGCTGAGCTTCGACTCACTCTCGCAAGCAAGACTGGCAGTATTTACGATTTCTGCTAGCTGCCCAAAACCAGACAGAATCTCCTCCGACCCAAAGTGACATACGTCATTGGTACCAACATGAGCCACCACCTGCAGTTGGCTGCACCCTGTACTCTTCATGGCGTTCAGAAACACCATTCCCACATCCACAATGACCCCCCCCCCCCCCCCAGTATGTACACGGAGTGCACACTGGCTTCCTTCGCCTCCTTGGGAGCCATCTTCCCAAGGCATCCCTTTAGCGCCTGATGTTGGAGCTCCCAACTACCAGGAACCCCCCCTATGACTGGCAAGACGTAGCGGGTACAGAAGGTTCCTCTGGAACAGGCTGGACGACTGAATCCAGCTTAGACTCCGCCTCCCAAAATTAACTTCCAAAAGCTGTTGATCAAACGAATGGGGGAGGACCTACTATCGGCCCCTCAGAAAGTCTTTCGCTGCCTGCCAGACTTTCGATCGATTTCCCACTCGATCATGGGTGAGGGGCCTACCTCAGTGCAGGCAGTACCTGGGGCGCCCACAGCAGTGGACCGATAGGGGGAAGCATGGGATGTGCTTGATGTCCCTCGCATCCCCACATCCGACACCCCACAGTGATGACTCTTGGCAGCAGCCTCAAGCTGTGTGATGGAAGCCAGCTTACCCTGGAGCTGTGAGCGAAGGGTCACCAACTCATCTCACATTAGTGCACAGCAACCACAGTTCCTATCCATTACAGAGGTCGCTCCTGTTTGAAGCTCATAAAAATATGTAACAAATGAACAGTGTAATTGGCTTATCAGCAGCAGGAATTCGAAGTTCTAACCGACACTGAGCTACAGTAACCAAAAGAAACAAAATTCTGTATGATACGAGGGTCAATACAATGGTCAATAACAACGGCGTTACTGTACACTACATTATTATTAAAATAAAAGGTTGTGTCTAGTAATCACTCGAACATGCAAGAAATTACAAAAATAAACTAGTTGTGAGGTGGTGTGGTCTCCTGACCTTCATTTCTTACATATTCCGTCCTAACAATCGTGCTCTGCACATCAAGACGCTTCATTCGAACCCAAACTCGATAAGGCACAGTCAATTTTGTATGAATTCATGTAAGCGATATGTAAATCTAATAAGTAAATCTCAAGTGCGCACCGAGGTTGAAACAAGTCGAGGCTGGCGTGCACAACATGACGGCCACAGGAATTTTCGTTCTAAAGAGGAAACCAGCCCGCTGGGAAGACCGTCCCTTCAGAGGGCTGGGTCATTAACATACCTACTTCGGCTGAAGCGACCGCCCAGAGAGAAGATAGCTTTTGCCAGAGTGAAGGGATAACGACCCCCGTGTTCGTCTTAAAAGCAAATTCCACTACATTGTGTGGAGCGCCCAGAGGACACATTTTTTCACAGGCCGACTGTGTAGTTACGGAGTTCTCACAGGAGGACAGTATACGCCTTACAGAGATGCTATAGATTTCCGCATTGGTCGATTTAAACGAAACGTCATTCTCCCATTTAAAACAACAACGCTGATTGGCAGAATACTTCTGACGCAAAGAGTCAGAGGAGTGATGGAACACAGCGAATTATGTACCCTTGCAACTTTTTCAGGAAAGGAGGCCGTTCCATTGTTGCTCTTGGAGCGGGAACATGTAGCAAGAGCGAGTGTGCTCATACATGTATGCAAAGTGCGAGGAACAAACTCTCTCCTCAGTACTTCGCTGGGAGAGCACCACTGTTGTTAGCGAATCGGAGTGACACTCTATATTGAGTTGCTCACAATTAAGCATTGTTCACTGTGTTGGCCACCACACTTATTGTGTGGTGTGAACATGGACAGAGTACTAGTTAAACGCCTGCGAGCGAGTATTGAGTGGCACTGTGGTGGACTGGTTATCTGACCAGTGTACCACGCCAATAGTTGGACTAGGGGTGGATAGGAGACCTTGACTTCATCAAGGCGTAGGGAGAGTTTGATTGGCGAAGGTCAATCCAGATAGAAAGAGGTAGTTGTCTTATTTGTCAGGAGCGAGTGATACCAGGCAGCAGTCGTCGCAGCTCACAGTATTGTGCAGTACAGCATATGCGAACCCCATCTGTCCTCCCTAACAGTACACTCCACTACATTTCTCATGCGACAGCCTTGACCGTACCTAGAAAAGTTATTCAAGTTGTGTAGGTGCGGCTCTCGGCCATTCTGCCGAGTAAATAACATACTTAAAGAAAAGGGAGAAAAGAACCTTTCCATACCTCGTAAAATAATAGTATTCCTATCCGTAAGAGGCAATCTACTGTTCAGAAAAGAATACAGAATTTTTTTTATATATAATAAAAAGTTTCACTTGATTTCTCAGAATTTTTTGCAATAAATAATATTTTTCGTTCGTTTAATGTTTATCTTACACTAACTAGCAATACTCCCGTACCAAAGTATCCCACTAGTTACGTAAGAATATATAGAATATTTTTGTGTCTTTTCCTTACAGCGGACAACTCCAGAAGATAGTTGTTGCTGAATGTTTTTCAAGCAGTTCTTGCTGGTACATTAGGGGCGTCTGTCTGACTTCTGTAGTAGTTGCGGTGGAAATTGTTCCTTGCAGGAGCCAAAGGGTACTTGTTGGATCAATCCATTGCGCAACCTGACAGAATAAAACCCACACACACACATAGTAACTACACAGATAACTTAAAATAAGTCGCTCCTGTTTCAAGCTCGTAAAAATATATAACAAAAGAACCGTATGCTCGCCTTATTAGCAGCAGGAACTCGAGGTGCTCTATCACTGACGGTCTAACCGACAGTCGTTACGTGACAGATTACGCGAACTGAGGTGTAATGGCCCGCATGGTCCATGAATCATGTTTTTCACTACTGCGTCGTACAGTTGCGGATCTTCTCGTGTACTGGGAAATTCAGCCTGTATGATTTTGTCGATATTCGTAGAAAGAATTTTGCAGTGTGGCTATATGAGACTGTGTGAGTGAGGCAGACCTTGTTTTTGCCATTCGATTGTATAGATCTAGCATCTAACAGTTGCAAAGATGTGATATTTTCCGAGGACTTCATTAAATCTCATTTGTTTTTGTCGGAAAACTAGTGCTATTTTGTCGTGTCGATGGATGGTGGCTTGTCCGTATCTTAGTTGTTCTTTGATTTCTGGTCAGGACGAGTTGCATGTGAATGTTATGAAATCGTCAGGTCGTCCACATTTTCTTACGTAGGTCATGACATCTTGAATATATTCGTGCATATGTCTCGGACATCTTATGTTTGATGAGGGTAATACAGTCACTGTTCCAATATTGTCAATACTTCCGTCATTTACGATTGCGTGTCGAAGGCGTATGTAATCTTCCATTCATATTTTCTTTTGATTCAGCCTTATGTAAAGCTTCCGTTCCGCTTTTGGTTTTGCATATATATCTATCAGGCATTGTTGGAATAAGCGGCGATTGTCGAGAATGTGACTGGATGTTTTATTGTCTCTATTCTGTAAGCATAGGAATCCTTGGATGTCACTTTTCTGTGTGTTTCTTCACCTCTTTCAGGTGGTATTTGTTTCACGTTAAAATGATATCCGTTATCACCGTGCTGAAATGTAGATGGATATTGGAGGGCATCATATGAACAATGAGTGTCTGCATTGCGTTGTAATCCTTCTCTTCTATGTCGTAAAATTGTCACGACTGGTGTTTTCATTGTCCCCAATGAATATGGCGTCTTATTCTATCTGAGGAGCATTAAATTGACGTTCGTGTTCTCCAGGTGGTCTTTTGTCGGCTCGAATTATAACTTTATATTCATGAGAAATCATTCAATCTAGTGTTTTTTTTAATATGTGAATCACTTGATTGTATTTGTGTAAGACCCTCTGTACATCGTGTTATTTGTGCATATTTGATCAATTTCTGATTCTTCGTTTTCGATTAAATATACTTCCAGAACTTTATGGTCTTCGTTGGATAGTGGTAGTAGTGATCTGATGTTGTGATATATCTGTCCTTGGATGGAAAAGAAAACATAATCGATTTGATCTCGGTTAATTTGAGCGAAGTCACACCCAAACAAGTCATTTGAAAGCAGGCGTTGTACACTTTTATATTTTGAAGATAGTGTTTTGACTCTTGAGTCTCTGGAGTTTCCCCGCTCAGGTAATGCAAACATTCGTGCGGAAGTTCTTTCAGTGGTGGTAATGGAATTTTTTCATTCAAGCAACAGAATCGCGATGCTTCTCTACTGAATTTTTTCGCATTGGAAAACTGTCAGATGTTATCCGTTTTTCCGATGACAAAGCATAAATGTTTGTTTTTATTCTCTCTCTGTACTATCTTTTCTGGTTCTCCCTTCGTCACTAATAAGAAACTGACGTTCTAACCCCGACGGTTCTTATTTTATACATCCCTACCAATGGCTAGCCCACAAGTGGCGAATTCCAGAACATACCAAAAAGGCTTCGAATGGTCCAGAATGTCCCAGAGCTTTCCACAACATTCTACAGTGTTCTGGAATGTTCCACAATATACTGGGATGTTCCGGGATGTTCCTGAGCATTCTGGAATCTTCCCGAATGTTACAGACTATTCCCGAACATTCCAGAACATCCCAGATTATTGTAGAACATTCAGGAACATTTTGGATAGAATTCTCTATTGTCTCGAATATTCTGGAAAATCCTCGAATACTTTAGAAAGAGAGACACTTCCCAGGCCTTATATCTTCTAAAGCACGCCCTTCAGGTAAAAACGGTAATCTTCTTCATGAAGTTCATTGATAGTTGGTTTACTTTCTGACGCAAACGAAAACTGTGGCTATTAGATTTTAAATTTACACGCAGAAACTCAAGAAACTAAACTTTTGAAGTACACAGATGATATAATAAAATTTGGTCCTGCTTACGAACTCGTAAATGTGACAAAAGCGGTTTACTTATCTGTTGCTGCGTCTGTCGTCGTTGGCTACTTCAATTTCACTACAAGGTAAACGACTTCTGACAGCAGTAAATGCTCCAGCTGTATTTAATTTATCCTTTTTGAGCACTGTTAGGTCATTTGAAAAAAATTCGGCTTAACTTATTTCCGGCTTTAGCCAGCTTTCCATACCTGTAACTATTTCAACTTCAGTACTTTCTATTAGGGAATGGAGCTCTGGTTCTTTCCCAACACAGCTACGACAATTTACAATAAAGATCGTTTCTACAACTATCTTAGTGTGTTCTATCTGCTCCCTTTTAGGTGGACGCCCTTTCTGTGATTTCCTGAGACCCCCGAACCTAAAAAACCGCCCAGTCCCCTCCACACAGCCCCCACTAGTCGTGTAGCTGTTTGCTGTGAATAGTGGAATCCTGAGCTTTTAAGCGGAACCTGGGATCCCACACTGATCGTGCAAGTCAAGGAATCTGATGCCACTAGGCTCTGCACAAAGGACCACAGTCAGTTCTATCAACGATGCTGCAGATGCTGAGCTTCGACTCACTCTCGCAAGCAAGACTGGCAGTATTTACGATTTCTGCTAGCTGCCCAAAACCAGACAGAATCTCCTCCGACCCAAAGTGACATACGTCATTGGTACCAACATGAGCCACCACCTGCAGTTGGCTGCACCCTGTACTCTTCATGGCGTTCAGAAACACCATTCCCACATCCACAATGACCCCCCCCCCCCCCCCAGTATGTACACGGAGTGCACACTGGCTTCCTTCGCCTCCTTGGGAGCCATCTTCCCAAGGCATCCCTTTAGCGCCTGATGTTGGAGCTCCCAACTACCAGGAACCCCCCCTATGACTGGCAAGACGTAGCGGGTACAGAAGGTTCCTCTGGAACAGGCTGGACGACTGAATCCAGCTTAGACTCCGCCTCCCAAAATTAACTTCCAAAAGCTGTTGATCAAACGAATGGGGGAGGACCTACTATCGGCCCCTCAGAAAGTCTTTCGCTGCCTGCCAGACTTTCGATCGATTTCCCACTCGATCATGGGTGAGGGGCCTACCTCAGTGCAGGCAGTACCTGGGGCGCCCACAGCAGTGGACCGATAGGGGGAAGCATGGGATGTGCTTGATGTCCCTCGCATCCCCACATCCGACACCCCACAGTGATGACTCTTGGCAGCAGCCTCAAGCTGTGTGATGGAAGCCAGCTTACCCTGGAGCTGTGAGCGAAGGGTCACCAACTCATCTCACATTAGTGCACAGCAACCACAGTTCCTATCCATTACAGAGGTCGCTCCTGTTTGAAGCTCATAAAAATATGTAACAAATGAACAGTGTAATTGGCTTATCAGCAGCAGGAATTCGAAGTTCTAACCGACACTGAGCTACAGTAACCAAAAGAAACAAAATTCTGTATGATACGAGGGTCAATACAATGGTCAATAACAACGGCGTTACTGTACACTACATTATTATTAAAATAAAAGGTTGTGTCTAGTAATCACTCGAACATGCAAGAAATTACAAAAATAAACTAGTTGTGAGGTGGTGTGGTCTCCTGACCTTCATTTCTTACATATTCCGTCCTAACAATCGTGCTCTGCACATCAAGACGCTTCATTCGAACCCAAACTCGATAAGGCACAGTCAATTTTGTATGAATTCATGTAAGCGATATGTAAATCTAATAAGTAAATCTCAAGTGCGCACCGAGGTTGAAACAAGTCGAGGCTGGCGTGCACAACATGACGGCCACAGGAATTTTCGTTCTAAAGAGGAAACCAGCCCGCTGGGAAGACCGTCCCTTCAGAGGGCTGGGTCATTAACATACCTACTTCGGCTGAAGCGACCGCCCAGAGAGAAGATAGCTTTTGCCAGAGTGAAGGGATAACGACCCCCGTGTTCGTCTTAAAAGCAAATTCCACTACATTGTGTGGAGCGCCCAGAGGACACATTTTTTCACAGGCCGACTGTGTAGTTACGGAGTTCTCACAGGAGGACAGTATACGCCTTACAGAGATGCTATAGATTTCCGCATTGGTCGATTTAAACGAAACGTCATTCTCCCATTTAAAACAACAACGCTGATTGGCAGAATACTTCTGACGCAAAGAGTCAGAGGAGTGATGGAACACAGCGAATTATGTACCCTTGCAACTTTTTCAGGAAAGGAGGCCGTTCCATTGTTGCTCTTGGAGCGGGAACATGTAGCAAGAGCGAGTGTGCTCATACATGTATGCAAAGTGCGAGGAACAAACTCTCTCCTCAGTACTTCGCTGGGAGAGCACCACTGTTGTTAGCGAATCGGAGTGACACTCTATATTGAGTTGCTCACAATTAAGCATTGTTCACTGTGTTGGCCACCACACTTATTGTGTGGTGTGAACATGGACAGAGTACTAGTTAAACGCCTGCGAGCGAGTATTGAGTGGCACTGTGGTGGACTGGTTATCTGACCAGTGTACCACGCCAATAGTTGGACTAGGGGTGGATAGGAGACCTTGACTTCATCAAGGCGTAGGGAGAGTTTGATTGGCGAAGGTCAATCCAGATAGAAAGAGGTAGTTGTCTTATTTGTCAGGAGCGAGTGATACCAGGCAGCAGTCGTCGCAGCTCACAGTATTGTGCAGTACAGCATATGCGAACCCCATCTGTCCTCCCTAACAGTACACTCCACTACATTTCTCATGCGACAGCCTTGACCGTACCTAGAAAAGTTATTCAAGTTGTGTAGGTGCGGCTCTCGGCCATTCTGCCGAGTAAATAACATACTTAAAGAAAAGGGAGAAAAGAACCTTTCCATACCTCGTAAAATAATAGTATTCCTATCCGTAAGAGGCAATCTACTGTTCAGAAAAGAATACAGAATTTTTTTTATATATAATAAAAAGTTTCACTTGATTTCTCAGAATTTTTTGCAATAAATAATATTTTTCGTTCGTTTAATGTTTATCTTACACTAACTAGCAATACTCCCGTACCAAAGTATCCCACTAGTTACGTAAGAATATATAGAATATTTTTGTGTCTTTTCCTTACAGCGGACAACTCCAGAAGATAGTTGTTGCTGAATGTTTTTCAAGCAGTTCTTGCTGGTACATTAGGGGCGTCTGTCTGACTTCTGTAGTAGTTGCGGTGGAAATTGTTCCTTGCAGGAGCCAAAGGGTACTTGTTGGATCAATCCATTGCGCAACCTGACAGAATAAAACCCACACACACACATAGTAACTACACAGATAACTTAAAATAAGTCGCTCCTGTTTCAAGCTCGTAAAAATATATAACAAAAGAACCGTATGCTCGCCTTATTAGCAGCAGGAACTCGAGGTGCTCTATCACTGACGGTCTAACCGACAGTCGTTACGTGACAGATTACGCGAACTGAGGTGTAATGGCCCGCATGGTCCATGAATCATGTTTTTCACTACTGCGTCGTACAGTTGCGGATCTTCTCGTGTACTGGGAAATTCAGCCTGTATGATTTTGTCGATATTCGTAGAAAGAATTTTGCAGTGTGGCTATATGAGACTGTGTGAGTGAGGCAGACCTTGTTTTTGCCATTCGATTGTATAGATCTAGCATCTAACAGTTGCAAAGATGTGATATTTTCCGAGGACTTCATTAAATCTCATTTGTTTTTGTCGGAAAACTAGTGCTATTTTGTCGTGTCGATGGATGGTGGCTTGTCCGTATCTTAGTTGTTCTTTGATTTCTGGTCAGGACGAGTTGCATGTGAATGTTATGAAATCGTCAGGTCGTCCACATTTTCTTACGTAGGTCATGACATCTTGAATATATTCGTGCATATGTCTCGGACATCTTATGTTTGATGAGGGTAATACAGTCACTGTTCCAATATTGTCAATACTTCCGTCATTTACGATTGCGTGTCGAAGGCGTATGTAATCTTCCATTCATATTTTCTTTTGATTCAGCCTTATGTAAAGCTTCCGTTCCGCTTTTGGTTTTGCATATATATCTATCAGGCATTGTTGGAATAAGCGGCGATTGTCGAGAATGTGACTGGATGTTTTATTGTCTCTATTCTGTAAGCATAGGAATCCTTGGATGTCACTTTTCTGTGTGTTTCTTCACCTCTTTCAGGTGGTATTTGTTTCACGTTAAAATGATATCCGTTATCACCGTGCTGAAATGTAGATGGATATTGGAGGGCATCATATGAACAATGAGTGTCTGCATTGCGTTGTAATCCTTCTCTTCTATGTCGTAAAATTGTCACGACTGGTGTTTTCATTGTCCCCAATGAATATGGCGTCTTAGTCTATCTGAGGAGCATTAAATTGACGTTCGTGTTCTCCAGGTGGTCTTTTGTCGGCTCGAATTATAACTTTATATTCATGAGAAATCATTCAATCTAGTGTTTTTTTTAATATGTGAATCACTTGATTGTATTTGTGTAAGACCCTCTGTACATCGTGTTATTTGTGCATATTTGATCAATTTCTGATTCTTCGTTTTCGATTAAATATACTTCCAGAACTTTATGGTCTTCGTTGGATAGTGGTAGTAGTGATCTGATGTTGTGATATATCTGTCCTTGGATGGAAAAGAAAACATAATCGATTTGATCTCGGTTAATTTGAGCGAAGTCACACCCAAACAAGTCATTTGAAAGCAGGCGTTGTACACTTTTATATTTTGAAGATAGTGTTTTGACTCTTGAGTCTCTGGAGTTTCCCCGCTCAGGTAATGCAAACATTCGTGCGGAAGTTCTTTCAGTGGTGGTAATGGAATTTTTTCATTCAAGCAACAGAATCGCGATGCTTCTCTACTGAATTTTTTCGCATTGGAAAACTGTCAGATGTTATCCGTTTTTCCGATGACAAAGCATAAATGTTTGTTTTTATTCTCTCTCTGTACTATCTTTTCTGGTTCTCCCTTCGTCACTAATAAGAAACTGACGTTCTAACCCCGACGGTTCTTATTTTATACATCCCTACCAATGGCTAGCCCACAAGTGGCGAATTCCAGAACATACCAAAAAGGCTTCGAATGGTCCAGAATGTCCCAGAGCTTTCCACAACATTCTACAGTGTTCTGGAATGTTCCACAATATACTGGGATGTTCCGGGATGTTCCTGAGCATTCTGGAATCTTCCCGAATGTTACAGACTATTCCCGAACATTCCAGAACATCCCAGATTATTGTAGAACATTCAGGAACATTTTGGATAGAATTCTCTATTGTCTCGAATATTCTGGAAAATCCTCGAATACTTTAGAAAGAGAGACACTTCCCAGGCCTTATATCTTCTAAAGCACGCCCTTCAGGTAAAAACGGTAATCTTCTTCATGAAGTTCATTGAGGCTACCAAACCATATAACTGCCACGATGGTACCGGGACTTGTTTCTCAGTTTCAACGGCACGCGCAATGTACAATTCCTTTTACAGTATAGTGTGCATTGATTACTTGCGCCTGCTCGACAGTAGAGTCTTTTGGCTCTCTTTAAAACAGTGGTTTCAGCTAACATGAGCGACTGACCGCTTTTAAACCAACAAGGTGTTTAACAACACTTGCAAGTAATACAAATAAAGTTACTGGCAAAATAGTAAATGTCCATGAAGTAACTGTAGAAGTATGACAATATGAGATGTTAATGTGGTACTCATTTGCTGTGGAAATGTGGAGAATACCATGTCCTGACAAACATTTGCTTAATAAAAAAGATATGAAAGACGTTTTAAATCAATAAATAAAACAGATTCAGATACGTAGCTTTCACAGATAATACCTACAGTGTAGTTCTGTTATCTGAAATAAAGTTCTTTGAAATCGTATGAAGCGATTAAAAGTTATTAATTCGAGGGCCACTGTTTAAACTTTTATTCATTGTGAAATAGTGACTTCCGTTGTTTTAAAGATGTTGAAATATTCTTGTGTCACTGGATGCGCCTCATTTTTATGGGATGGCCGATGTATTCAGATTTGTATTAATAATCTGACTCTCAAAGAGCTGTAAGAATCCATGTTTCAGTCCGTAAAGGAACGGACTCGAAAAACTACTGAGCAATAACCCTAACGTCAGTTTCCTGCACAATCCTTGAACATATTCTCTGTTTGAATATAAAAAACTTTCTTGAGGCTAAGAAACTTATGTCCACGAATCGGCATGGTTTTAGAAAGAATCGCTCTTGCGAGACTCAGCTTGACCTTTTCCCACATGATATAGTGAGAACTATAGATGAAGGGCAACGGGTCGATTTCATATTTCTAGATTTCCGGAAAGCATTTGACATGGTGCCCAATTGCCGGCTGTTAACGAAGGTATGAGCATGTGGAATAAGTGAGAGTAACTCGAAGATTTCTTAAATAATAGAACTCAGAATGTTGCCTTCGACGGTGGGTGTTCATCAGAGACACGAGTTTCATCAGGAGTGTCGCAGGGAAGTGTGATAGGCCCGTCGTTATTCTCTAGCTACACAAATGATTTGGCGGACAGGGTGGGCAACAGCCTGCGGTTGTTTGCTGAGGATGCCGTGGTGCACGCTAAGGTGTTGAAGGTGAGTGTCTGTAGGAAGATACAAGACGATTTTGGCACAATTTCCAGTTGGTGTGATGTATGGCAGCTAGCCCTAAATGTGGAAGAATGTAAGTTAATGCGCATGAGTAGGAAGAACAGTCCTGTAATGTTCGGATAAAGTATTGCTAGTGTCCAGTTTGGCATAGTCAAGTGGTTTAAATATCTGGGCGCAACACTGAAAGGCGATATGCGGTGGAAAGAGCATGTGAAAACTGTGGTGGAGAAGGCAAACGGTCGACTTCGGATTATTGGGAGAATTTTAGGAAAGTGTGGTCAGCTATAAAGGAGACCGCATATAGGACGCTGGTGCGACATATTCTTGAGTACTGCTTGAGTGCTTGGGATCCGTGCCAGGTGAGATTGAAGGAAGACATCGAAGAAATTCACAGGAGGGCTGCTAGATTTGTTACTGGTAGGTCCGAACCAGACATAAGTCTTACGGAGATGCTTCGAGAACTCGAATGGGATTCCCTGGGGTAAAGGCTGCTTTCCTTCCTGGAAATACTATTGACCATAGAACGAAGGCTTTGACGGCCGGATACATAACTGCTGGATGTGAGGTCATGGTCCAAGAAACTCTTCTGTTCTGACGTTTCGTCCAGGTCTGCGCTGGACATCTTCAGAGGCGCTCCTCCGCTGAGTCTTGGCGACTGACCGGCCGGACGTCCGAGAACGACATACGCACTGTAGGAAAGGGGGCGTGGTCGAAGTAACACGTGATAAGCAGGGTTAATCCTTGTCAAAGATAAAACTTAACTATCGATTATCGTCTTGTCAAAGATGAAATTGTCTAGCGATTCTGCAGAGCTAAGATTCATTGTCTCCTCTTTCCTATTAAATAGCAATTTTAATAGGGATTTAATAGGAATTTAAATAGGACTTTTAATAGGAAACAGGAGGCAATGAATCTTAGCGACGTATGGACAGTAGCTCTTCAGAATCGCTAGATACTTTTATCTTTGACAAGATGACAATCGATCGTTAAGTTTTATCTTTGACAAGAATTATCGCTGTTCATCAAGTGTTACTTAAACCACGCTCCCTTTCCTACAGCACCCTATGCGTCGCCCTTGGACGACCGACCAATCAGTCGGCAAGACTCAGTGGAGGAGCGCCTCTGAGGATGTCCAGCGCAGTCCTGGACGAAATGTCAGGAACAGAAGAGTTTCTTGGACCACGACCTCACATACCGAAAGGTTTAACAGCAGTTAAACACTACTGAGAAAATGTAGGGAACCTGGATTTGAAGCTGTCTGTAGAACGATTCTGCTGCCGCGAACATGCATCGCTCGCACGGACCACAAAAATAAGATACGAGAAATTAGGAGGAGGCGTACAGGCAGTCGTTTTCCCTCGTCCAGTTTGCGAGTGTAACAGGAGGGGAAATGATAGCACAGGGTACCCTTCACCACCGCTCCGCCACGCACCCTGCGGTGGCTTGCGGAATATCTACGTAGATGTAGATGTTTCCAACACCCCATAGATGGAAGCTTGGCTTGTGGTCCTACATGATCGACGCATCGTCCAAACGGGATTTTCCCCACAATTTCCATCGAAGCCTTTGTGCCCGCACCTGGTCTCTCACCAGCAAAGGTCGACTGCGGTGCTTTGATCGTCCTGGGGCTGTCGGCCAGCGATCAGCCGTGGGACAAAATTCATCTGTTACCAACACTTGACGGCCGACCAGCTCACGTAAATACACGTAACGTTGCACGCCTCCACTTAATGTGGAGCTCGATAATTTGACACATCAAGTCATATCAAATTTGGCATACTTATGTAACATAATAAATACATACACAACATAATAAATGACGTACCTCACTTGCTTGTCAGAACAACAGTGTGACTACGTTCGTGGTGATGTACGAAACAGCTGGTACTTCCTAGAATATGCCATATAATCAGCTTAGATTTTCTAACTGTATCACTAATTATAAATTTACGGGATATTAATTAAATGCCAAAATGAATACTTAGATTTTCAAATAACTTTCACGTCAGCCCTATCTTCTGAAAAGTTTTTAGCGCTTTTGCACTCATTTGATAGCACCTTTTGCTTCGGCCACATCGTAGCACTTCACTAGCATAAACACAGCACGTGATCGGTTTTCTTACGTAGAAGTTCAGATCGTTCACAGTATAGCTGCCTCTGCCGAATTTCATCACCGCATTGGCCACGTACTGCGCCGAAACATGCGTCAGTCCGCAGTCACCGCCTGCGCTGAATGAGAACAGCTGTCGAAATGCGACTGTGGAGCGGTTAGCAATAACCATACCACTTCCCGAATACCCATAAATCAGACTCTGAACACCCTCCCCAGTGGAAACGATATATTCACAATCAGGATAGGAAGCAAAACCAGGTTTATCACATAGGGAAAAAACTTGATTCTGCTCGACATTTCAAACAGCCTGTCTATGTTCCCACTAGACAATAAGTCTTTTGTGTTATGAAATGCTTTGGACACCATAAATCAACTAACATTTTATCACTTCTCTACAATTTTACTTCATGTAATTAGAAACTTTAAATTTAATTCTACTCTGTCCAGAAATCGTCCATTTAACTTCCTTTCAACTCAGCGGATAGCTGGATCACGCATTCAGCAAACGTTTACTCCTATTTGTATTAAAATACCATTTATACCTAGAATTTAACATCATAAACCTACTCAGAAACCCTTCCAAAATAATATACGTCATAGAATTATCCCGCGTAATATACCCCCAACAACGTAGCTCATACTTTCCACTTAAAGAAATATTTTACTCCCACAAGCAATTAAAATTTTAGCCGTGTCTGATGAACTCCACGCACCATATTTTGTGCAGACGACAATTACAGCTAAACTGCACTGTAGAAGAAACCCATCCAAAATACAAAAAGTAACAAATAAGTAAATAATGTCTTGAAATTTACCCCCAGATCTTACGTACAGAACACTTTTGTCCTCTCTTTCTCAAATAAGGAAATTACTTATGTTCTACAGGCCACTAAACATCAAGAGTTATGCAACCAATATCGAGGCTCTTCATACATTAAATTGTGCCTCCATATATTGTTACTTCCATCCTAAATTTAACAAATTATCCCATCCACAAACCAGAAAGAATCCCCCAAAATTTTTACATACTACACATGATATTACAATTTGTTACTACACACGCCATTCTTCTTTTACAAGGTGCAACTCTACCACTGCTGCCTCTTATAACATTTCTCTCGCCAATGTGAGTACCTTTCAAATCTCACCTTTTGCGTTTTTCGAACGGCTCAAAATGAGACCTCCTTCCTTGTACACCAACGGACTGTTATATTTAGAGACAAAATTTGTGGCTACCGCTGGAACAACGTTCTTAGTTTGGGGGGTGCGCACTTTCTTCCATCGTCAACCATCGTTCATTTCACTTAGGGGCTGCACATATTTAATTTCACCCTTTTCTATGCACTGTTGCCTCAAAACATCATTTTAAACGTTCCTTTCTTTTTCTTCCACATTTATGATACACATTACAATTTCAGAACAACCCTCAATGACATTATCCGTTTCTCGATTCCCTTGATCTACCTCTAACTTGTCTGTAGGCTTTCAATCGCACTCAAACCCTTCGCTGTATCGTGCTTATAAGCATTAATTATAGTGTTCCCTCCTTCTGAATCAATGATATCAGTAGTTGCAACATTATCACAACTAATTACACAACTTAGAACTTCTTCTCCAGTAAACATATCCTCATTTATATCAGCCAAATCATTACAAAAGTCCTATCAATTCCCTCCATTAATTTCATTCGATAACCCGGTAAATTTCTTTAGTTAAAACCTTCATTACTTCCGTCGATACATAATGGAAATCACCACCAATAACTCCGTCAACATCCGCCGATACATCATATAAATTGCCGCTATTAGATAGCACTGCATTAGAACTCACACTAAATTTGAATTTCACCAAATTCGTTCGGATTCTGCCGCGCTAGCGAGTGGACGTTGTTTACATCGCTGTACTTGTACTTCGCCGAGTGCTGTCCGTCCGTTAATCTCCGTGTTCGTTCATATTCCTTGTGATCTGATCGCTCTTTCTGGTCGTGCTGCTGCTAATTGGAATTACTGTTGTTTAACCGAAATTTCGTCGCTGGATTAACCATGGTTACAAACCTCAGGAAGAATACTCTGGTATTTTCTATCGACGAGAAATCCCGTCCTGTTCAGCCGACATCCCTGAAAATAGATGACTGGATTACATAGGTAATTAGTCTAAATTCTGAAACCGTCCATACCTGGAAACTTGTTCAGGAAAAATACTGTGTTTTTGTCATGTTATTCCGTGCTGCGACTGTTGATAAAGTGTTACGAAAGTGGTGCTATGAAGTAGAATTTGTGCATAGAAATGGTATAAAAGTTAGATTTCCATCTACAGAGCTGACATTGATTACAAAGCCGTTCGTGTCTTGAATCTTAGCATTGAAACTGAAAATGATAAGATTAAGGAAGCTCTTTCAAACTACGGGTACGTTAAATCAACTGCAAATGAAAGATGGCCGCCTCGCTTTCACGCAATGTTTCAACGGGGTCCTCTGTATAGAGATGGACGTTAAAACAAATATTCCATCTCACATAATTGTTTGTGTGTATAAGGCACAAATTGTTTGTACAGGTCAGGAAACTACATGTCATATATGTAACGAAACCGTCCACTTCAGACAGGAATGTCAGCGTTCTTCTTCTTAAAAGCAATTTGATACAGCGTCAGAAACTCACCTTAAATGATCTGTTACCAAAGAATGGCCCGGATCAACTGAGGGTGTTAACGCAACGGGCCAAACTCATGTCCCCCTTCACGCTAACAGTCAATTTTACCCGTTAACAACAAAGGGAAGCCCTGTTACCACTACTCGTGAAACTGAAATGCAACCGAATAAACGGCCTCTGGAGACAACTGATAGTTGTTCAGAGGACGAGCTGTCCTGTACAGCCCCCTTAGTTCGCAAGCAAAATCAGTGCGAATAAGAGGCAGAGGAACTGGAAGGCAGAATGCGAATGGAAACTGATGAAAAGAAAGATAATAAACATTCGGTACCAGAAAATGAATGGAGTGTAATGAGTATTAATTTGCAAGAAACAACAGGTGAAGTAGCTGGCTGCAAAGATCAGCAGTCACCTGTTAGTAAACAAATTCAGGGAGAGGTTGAAAAACTGCCGTCTCCATTTGCTCCCCTCTATCAGGAAGTAAGTGATATTATTAAAGAACAAGGAAGTGGTGGTCAAAATGAAATCACTGTCAACACCGCAAGGCAGACGCCAGCAACAGAAATTGCGAATGCGTCTGCTGCTGCTCCAGATGAGCCGCGAAATAACATAAAAACGCAACCAAATGTGAATGTAGCTCGTAACCAAGGGAAGGGAAAATCCGGAAAGGGCGACCCAAGCCCTTAAAATGTCCGGTATGAAACAATCCTACACGAATCACTGCAGGAAAAAACAGAAAGGTTACAAGGAAATCGCTCTGCTAGTAGTACAAGAGAAAACCTCAGAAGCAGAAATAAACGGGACAGTAACTAATTCATTATTCTGGATTAAATCTCACTTTGGCACAGAAAGTGATGAATTATGCTGCCACGAAAGTCTTTGGTCATTTGCCAAATAGTATTAAAAGTCTGACAGATAGCCAACCAACATTTAAAAGCAAATTAAAAGAATTTCTGAATGACAACTCCTTCTACTCAATAGATGAATTCTTAGATATGAAGTAGTAACTGTAAAAAATACTTTCTAGATGGACGTGAGTGCGTTATGCAGGTCTTGGAGTCACTTACGTCCATCTAGAAAGTATTTTCTGAGGTTAACGAAGACGATGTTGGCCTGATGTACTCGACGATGCCCTTTAGCTACACTGTCTAAAGGATCGTCCTAAGAAATACCAAATTAAGATCAGTCTGTATATGCCTAAATAAGGGGAAACGCGTAGTTGATAAATTAAAAAACTAAAATTGCAACCAAGGTTGTTTTCAACTAATACTATCAAACAGTGGTTTGCTTATCCGTGCCACAGATGGATTGAAGAATTTCTACTAGTTACTGGTTTAGAATTAAAGGGTATACGGGAAATCAAATACCCCTTCATTATTGAGCTCACTTTTGTCACGCCAACATTTCGCAGCGGGGTTGATAGACAATATGTTCCTAAAACACTTGAAATTTCCCTGACAAAAGTAGAAACCGTTCCTGCGTACTTTTCAGACCATTCAAGTGTCTTAGCTGGCATAAATCTAACCAGACAGCTAGTTCGCCAATTCAAGAATCAGTGGAATTTGAATATTTCTTTGTTAGTAAAGAAGCATGGGCAAAATGTCTGCGTGCTCGAAGTAGATATGCCATTGCTATCGACAGGTGGGTTAAAACGGCGAAGCCGAAGTTGAGGAAGGTTCTTATTCAATACAGTGCCCAGAGAGCAAGAGAAATGAAATGCCCTTTAGAATGTTACTATTCCATTTATATAGATCTGTATGATCAGGTCACAGTAGGTTCCTCACTTCGGATAGCAGACATAAAAAAAGTCAAAGCCAAGTTACTTAATTTCAAGAGAAATCAAATGGAAGGGTTGAAAGTATAATCGAAGGCAAATTTGGTGTCATAAGACGCAACTACTTCCCTGTATCATTTAGTGAAGCATACGAAAAACGGAAGAAGGACTTCTACTGGTGAAATTCAAACAAGGTACGATTCTCAGAACCCAGCAGGATATCATGGTTCAAATGGTTCAAATGGCTCTGAGCACTATGGGACTCATCTGCTGTGGTCATAAGTCCCCTAGAACTTAGAACTACTTAAACCTAACTAACCTAAGGACATCACACACATCCATGCCCGAGGCAGGATTCGAACCTGCGACTGTAGCGGTCGTGCGGTTCCAGACTGTAGCGCCTTCAACCGCTCGGCCACTCCGGCCGGCAGGGTATCATGGACGAGATTTATAGCTATTATTGCGAGCTATATTCTGTAAACGAAAGTAGTGATGCGTCCTTGGAGGAATTCCTTGACATCCTAGCTCCACAACTGACAGAAGATGACAACGAAAATTTTCTCGAGGTTGTCATTGCAGACGACGTTGATATACTTGTTAAGGAAAAATCCAAGACAGACATTACTTGAAGGTGATTTTAACTGTGTGCGCCTCACCACCAAAAAAATCACCAGTGCCGGATGGTCGGCCAGCAGTTTTACGTACGCTACTGGCCAACAGTGGGTGCAAAAATCACGAACATTGTAAATGAGGTTATTCAGGGTAAAATGATTTCGGATCAGTTTAAGGTGTGGAAACAAAGATTTAAATAATTTTCGTCAAATTTCACTGCTGAATTCTGATTATAAATTAATAGCTAGAATAATAAACAAGAGAATTTCGTGCGTTACAGATAAAATTATCAGTAAACATCAGAACTGCGCGCAAATAAGTACCATTTTTCAAAATCTAGCAAATTCAGAGATATCATTACAATAATTTCTGCAACAAACATAAAGTGCGCCTTATATTTTTTAGATTTTTATAAAGCCTTCGGTGTAGTAAATCATGAGTATCTTCTACAGACGTTGAAGAAAATAGATTTCCACGATAGGGTAATACAATTGATAAAGAACATAGCAACTTGAATAAACGCAAAAATGGCTGTGAATTGTCAACAATCCAGGCCGATATAAATGAAATGAGGTGTTCCTCAAGGAAGTCCTCTGTCCATGTCGCTCTTCGCCATTTCACTGAAACCTTTTCTCCGACATGTCGATGCTCGATTAAAAGGCTTACCACTATCAGGAAATAAAACAGTTATAAGAGCCTATGCTGAAGATATAGGGATCATTACAAGGAATAATGAAGAGGTAACCACGCTAGCAACAGTGATTGATGCGTACTATAGAGCACCTGGAGCCAATGCAAACGAAAAAAAAGTAAGATGTTAAATCTCAGAGGTTTTGATAATATCAACTTCGAGTGGGCAAAATGAGTCCGACAGTATAAAACACTTGGGATCATCCTGACAGCACACCCAGCACGGCTTTAAATTGGAAATTTGCAACAGATAAACTGCAAGGACCCATTATAGAGAATTTAACTCGATACAAAGAACAAGGCATATCAACTCATGCATCCTTGCTAAAGCTTATTACACAGCCCAGCTGTTTTCAATGCCGAGAATGATAGCGAGGAGAATATTGTCCAAAATCACAAACTTTTTGTGGAAAGGTGAAGTGTTCAGAGTCCCTGCTAGAGTAGCCACTTTATATCCTAAAAATGGTGGACTAGGATTAACTGATATAACGGATAAAGCCTCTGCACTTTTTATCAAAAGGGAAGTTATCTAAATAAGAGACTCGCGAGAAATCATAACCAGCCAACTTTTCGAAATCATTAAACTTCGAAGTCTGCTTCCCCCAACTGACTTGTAGAATATCAACAGTCGTTTATAGCATAACAGCGTTTTCTATGTTGAGTTCAGTTATGTAAGTGCCGAAATCAGACAGTCACGACACTTAACATCAAGAACCATAATGCGGGAGCGAAAGAAAAGCGAAGGAAGGAACAAAATAGAACGACATTTTCAAACATTGCTTGGACTGAGATTTGCAAAACATTAGTTCTCATGTGCTCACGTCTATTATAAAAACGTCATGGTACAAAATAGTTAATAACATAGTTAGCACCAATGAAGGACTGTACGCAATCAGACTCTGTGAAACAAATTTATGTCAACAAAGCCACCTAGTTGACACAATAATTCACTGATAAACTTGCAGCGGTCACATGAATAGTTGGAAGTGGATCCGAGAGAAAATAACTCTGATTACAGGGACATCCGCTGAGAGTATATCGCTGTCAATGATACACATACCTGAAGGAAGCTATTTCCTAGAGGCAAAAAATAACGCTATGTACTGGTTGCTGGGAAATTTTGTTAATTCCGTCATCCACAAACTGGGATCCGACAGCACCATAGAGTTCAAGGTACACGTGCTGTGTGCATACCACAAAATTAGAAGGTATTCGAATCGCAAGAAAAAGTTCGGTAATATGTTAAATATTATATCTGAAAGAAGGGGCACTGTGTTGACAGTGATGTATTGTAGTTACCTTAAGGATATTATTGAAATTTTTACTCTAAATTTTTCGTGTGTGCTTTTTCTACTTCAGAAAGTAGTTTCTGAAATTTATAAGATAAAGAGCAGAACTTATGTGACTGTCAGATTGGGTGTCTAATAGCGTCAAAAAACCAAACATTAAAGCTGCATTATTGGTTTATACCATAAATATGAAAATTGATAGTTTTTATGGAGATGTCTTTATCGGTTCGTTAAAACCATACGATTGTATCTGATAAATGTAATATTCAAAAGCTGGCAAACTGCCCAGTTCATTGTTGCACTGTGATGAGTAAATCAGTTTCCTGTGAAAGATCTGCTATATAGGTCTGATCACTTCAGATTATTAACATTCCATTAATGTTCAGAAATGTACCGAGCGAGGTGGCGCAGTGGTTAGCACACTGGAGTCGCTTTCGGGAGGACGATGGTTCAATCCCGCGCCCGGACATCCTGATTTAGGTTTTTAGTGATTTCCCTAAATCGCTTCAGGCAAATTCCGGAATGGTTCCTTTGACAGAGCACGGCCGACTTCCTTTCCCATCTTTCCCTAATCCGATGAGACCGATGACTTCACTGTTTGGTTGCTTCCCCCAAAACAACCCAACCCTCAGAAAGTGTAGTTGGAAGGCTAGTCAGCTTTATAACATCTCTTTTCCGTCAATGTCAAGTATTTGGGAGATTGTCTAATATGATTATTAAATTGTTTTCATGTACAATGGGCATAAATCTTCCATATTCTGAAAAAGTTTTGGTGACTTTCATACAACTGTGTGAAATGCTCATAGCTAGTCTGACTGAGCTGAGAGGGTTAAAGATCAGTTTCTTGCCTTAACCTGTCTCTCACAGAGACAATTTGCTTTTGTACATTAATAAATTAAAAATTATCCCTAAGACTTTCTGACATCCTTCATAAAGCTTTATTTATGATTCTGTAAAGACTGGAGCACATGTAATTCAAAGTGCAGTTTCTTATTTATTCATATTTGAAGAAGTCTGAATGTATTTAAAAAACATTTCTTGATGTTCAAATTAATTCTTTCTGATAATTTAGTCATTAACACAATCTTCTGTTGTATTTCTTGAACATTATCATAATTACAATGATCAAAATGTTTATGTTCAAATCATTTCATATACTACATGTGTGCATCGTTAGCACATGAGTTAGTGTGTATTTGGAATGTGTAGCATTGTTTCTTAAATAAATGTTAAAAAACACATTACCTTCACATTCATCTTTCTACTTCCACTTATAATTCACGCTTTCATCAAAAGCCATCGGTTCACTTCCATCAATAGAAATAAATGCACAAGTTCATTCCTCTGATACGTCTTAATCAGTAGCTTCAACCTTCGGAACTTCAGGATCTAAAACATCACCTCTACCTCCCATAATAAATCACCCACATCCGCCGGTACGTAATGAAATTCATCACCAGCTGACGAGACTATTGCTAACCCGCCTTCACAGACAGCTTCATCAACTTCCTCCACTACAGAATCATCTCCATTACTTTCACCTACAATATTATAATTGTTAATACTGACTAGTGCCTTATTAGAAATCGTCATACATTTCACCTCCACCAAACTCATTTTCACATCAGCCTCTCTTCTAACCACGATTGCGCTGCTTAAAATTGTTCTCCATTTTATATTTATTCCTTATAACCTCCGTCTCCAGCATTTGTGGCTTCTTTGCCGAAGTTTTGACACCAACAGAGTATTTAAAATAACGTGTCCTATTCAGTACCGATTTATTTTTTCACCTCCTACCTGAGATGCGGCAATCTCTAGTTTCACGACCTCTTATCGCATTTCATGAAGATCCTGCCCCTCAAGTCTTCATTCCCAGTTTTGAATTCCGTTATGACTTTTTTTTCAAATTCTCCTTTGAAAATTAGTATTAAGATGCTAATTATTTCTGCCATGATCATTATAATTGTGGATATTACTATTTGAATTTCAACGGCTGTTCAAGATTCTCAATAAAATCTAAAAACTCATCAATGGAATCTGTAGGGGTCTCGACAAGATCCCATTGTAAATATTCCGGTAAGTATCTTTTAAGCGTTGTTATTTCAGTCAACACTCCCAGCGGACGATTTATATGCATCAAATTAGTGAGCTCAAGCACACTAAATCCTCGATCGACCTACTTCCGTGTTTGGAACTCGGCCCGTTCAGGAACTCATTCCGAAGTCGCGTTTGTTTCGCTTCACTCCAGAATTTGTTCAGGAAATAGTTCTCCGACATTTCATAGGAGGTAAATGAGGCACTCATTAAATTTGCCCCGGACTGAGCATTGCCCTCAACATGTCTTTTAGCGAACTTAATCATTTCCTCTTTCGATATTCCTCTCTCAGAACCAATTTTACATGCAGCAATAAAATCAGCTGGGTGGTATTTCCCATCATCTCCAAAACATTTTGTCGTTCGTGAATCAGCCCATGCAACACCCATCACAGTAAGAGCTTGATTCACTGCTAAAGCTTTCAAGTCTGCGCGTACATCTTTAATCTGCTGTTAGCTGCGAAACTTTGTTATTAATCTCTGCTTACATCTGTTATCTATTTTTCACAGTCTCTTTTTCACACTCTGCTACTATACCAGAGAAATTGTTAATAAACTTATTATTGACCACTTCCTCAATGCATTTTGCCTCAGCAAACAATTCATTGCCTCACCGCCCAGCTCGTCCTATATTTTTTCCAACTAGTCCTCGAAATGTTTTCCCACTGTGTCGACGTTGGTGTTAACCAGCTCAACTTCCTAGGGAATGTTTCCTACATATGCCCTTACAGCATCTAATTTTAAATCTGTCATCCCTTCTGTACCGAATTTAATTAACTTCACCTCAGATCTTGCACTTTCTGATACATATGTCTCTAGTGACCTTATCGTCACCATCTGAGATAATGTTGAAATCGCATGAAGCGATTAAAAGTTTTTAATTGAAAAGGTTATCGTTTAAATGGTTATTTACTCTGAAATTTAACTTCTATTGTTTCAAAGGAGATGAATTATTGTTGTGTCATTGGGCGCCCCTCATTTTCCTGGGATGAGCGATGCATTCAGATTTGTAGTAATACTTGAGTGTAAATTTTTTAGACTGTCAAAGAGCTGCTAGAAGTCATCTTTCAGTTTGTCTCAAAGCTAGCAATTGTTGAGAGCATAGCTGGCTCTCCTATGCGATCGATGCGTCGTCCAAGCGGTATTTTCTTCATTTCTGGAAAAGCCTTTGTATCCGTATCTGTGCTTGCTAGAAATGATCGCTGCCTCTGGACCGGCTGCGGGGCTTTCACAGCCCTGGGGTTGTCCACCAGCGCTCATCTGCACAACCAAACTCACCTCTCTCCACCGACCGAGGTCACGCAATGCTCAGCACAATGGATTCACATTCGGGAGGACGATGGTTCAAATCCAGTCCGGCGATGCTGAATTGGGTTTTTAGTGATTCCCCCAAACCGCTTCAGGCAAATGCTGGGATGGTTCCTTTGAAAGGGCACGGCTGACTTCCTTCCCCATCCTTCTCTAATCCAATGGCCTCGATAAATTCGCTGTTTGGTCCCTTCCCCCAAATCAACCAACCAATCTCTCACCAACAATGGGTGGCCGAACATTTCGCCTAAATACACGAAACGTTAAAGTTGAAAGAAATGCTTCAAATTAAAACTGCAGTGTTGATAAAAAATATATATATGACTTCCTCATATAAGACTCTCTATATATGGCAATGTAATTAGATATTCCAGTCTTAGGTTGATCAGATTTATATTTTTTGTTACTGGTTTTATTTATTTTTTATTAATTCATTCCTTTTTATTCACATATCGAGCTAACACAGGTAGAGTTTGGAAAACTGATCATTTTATTCTTCACGGTTATTGAATTTATTGACGTTGTGTTGAGTCATAGAAGAAAAACTGAAAATTGCACTAATTTTGTAGGCACACTCAGCCTACGCTTTCTGCTCATAAGGAATGAAACAAAAAATTGAGTTAATCCCATGCCTCCATTACATTTACGACCGCCAGAAAAAAAAAAAAAAAAACATACGTGTTTCCTTCCCACGCGTTGCCTTCTAACCTGTAATCAACTCTTTCACTATCACTTTGCAAAACATTTTGTAAATCAAACTTAAACACCCATTTCAAAATCTGAAATGTGAAGCACGCTCTTCCACATACCTTACTGCATTTTAAGGCCAGAATATAGTACATCACCGCGCTTCATACGCTGGTTCGTAATTTATTCTCATGAATAAACGCACACAATCGCTCAAAAGGACAAAGGAACTGTGCTCTGACTCTTTACAATAGTTACGATAATAACGAACTTAAAATTTAGCGGCAAGCATAAGTTTCTTATTTCCCTTGTGTCAGATGTTGGTATTGACATTCGACAGCATGTGGTCCATGTTACTGTGTTCTCGGTAGATGTCTCTGCCATCGTTTCAACTGTCTCAAGCGGCATAATGCACAAGCAACACAAGATTACAATACCAGTTAATTTTGTCACCCACACAAATCTTCATAAATACTATCTTTAATCCTTTATCGGATATTATGATAAGTGGAAATACGAAAAGAAAACATAAAAATTGACCACTGAGCTCTGTAGACCAAAGCGACATCTCATAGGTCACGGAGATGAAATTACTCCACTGCAACTGACATACAACCACCACCTATGGTGACTCTGCGACTTCATCCTCAGAATCTATCTGGGTTACAACAATTTTGCACACCCGACCCTCTAGCGGTTCTAGGCGCTCAGTCCGGAACCGCGCGACTGCTACGGTGGCAGGTTCGAATCGTGCCTCGGGCATGGATGTGTGTGATGTCATTAGGTTAGTTAGGTTTAAGTAGTTCTAAGTTCTAGGGGACTGATGACCTCAGATGTTAAGTCCCATAGTGCTCAGAGTCATTTGAACCATTTGAACCACACCCGACCCCAGTGTGAGAACGGAACTCTTTGATACCACTCTTGCGTTTTCTATACTGGTTTCCATCGGCGGCCAATAATATCGACACCATCCCTGAGATTGCACCATCACCTTTCTACAATGATGGCTCTACTTTCTTCACGAACCTAGTATGATGTATTCCATTGGCAACAATTATGTCTAAGTAAAAACTCTTTTATGCCGCACAAAAAAGAACTTCCATGATACAATACCACCTCGTTCACCACTGTTGACGCCTATATGAAACCATCGCAAAAATAGCGTTTATTACCAGTTAATTTCATTTACTATCGTCTGTCGGCGCTGTTCCATGCTTTATGGTGTATAGCGTCACAAGTGTATATAAATAATATTTGTGGGACCGTGATACATTTTTTTCAATAACCCATCGATTTTAACAGGTTTTCGAAAAACCACAAAGACAAAATGCCTCTAAAACGTGATTTGAATGTTGAATTTTTGTAGCCGCAAGAAACGTTAAACTAAACTACTATATACAAAATAGGTTCACTGCTGTCCACTGTTGTCATTGGTACACAGCAGACACATATGGTACTTGTTTGACTGAGTAAGGAGAGCTGCCTATGGTAAGATTGTTAAGAACTGATGGGATAGCCATCTTGGTAAAATACAGAAAATGCATCAGGTTTTGGTCCATCTGAGATTGACGACCATATCAGATGGCATGTTAAATTTAAACACACGTAACCAAGTAGTTTAACTTGCTTCTTTTTTTTCCGTAGACTATAGTATTCATATTTAATCACAATCACAGCATCCAAATGATTGAGTAAATTATAGAAGCGAGGAATTACATCACTGTCAGATACTGATTGCTGTACATTTGAAGGAACAGATTTGTGACTCCATTTTAACGATGATCCATCTTTGCGACAGATTACGCAACGGTGATATGATCGATACTTTTGCACAGAAGTCCTTCTCAAAGTTTTATGTCTATGAGGCTGCCCATCTCTCGAGCACTGCACATCGGTATATTTTCAATCACGAAGGACAACTCCTAAACTAAATTTATCAGTCTGCTGCAAAGTAGCTACGAAGAACTGCAAGCTTTATTTATTAAATCTGTGTATACATCAGCGTCGCATTTTCTGATTACACATCACTAAGTGGCGTACGTAACTCCAAGTTATGTATTGAGCTTGACAACTACAGGGATATTATTGTATCTCATTTTGCAGCTCCACGCTGAGTGCCTACTATATCGTAACTCTCTTGTCTTACTGTCTACTTTAGTGGATGCTTGAATGATGAGAAAGCAGCAAAGACGGCACCACTGGTATTAATGCGAAAAAATACACTATTGATATGAATTTTCAGTAGCATAAGGGCATTAAATAATTATCCAGTAAATTTCAGGAAGTTTCACATGTGCAAAAGATCAATTGTAATTTAATTGTTTCATGTGGACTCTTAGTGGAGTTGCGAGAAAAAATTGCCAATTTTCCTCGATCAGCTGTCTGAAGTGTCGCGTGTCCATTGGAATGCAAGAGTGTCTTGTCGGTCACTGTGATGTCATTCATGCATATACAGGCTCGCAGCGTCGTAAAAGCGTTATAAAGTGACTGCCCACCGATGGGCACCTCGATGTCCCGGCGAGGGTTCTCAGTACCAGAAGCTTCATGCAGACAGCATGGAAGAGAAGATCACAGGAGGTGCAACAGACCGACTATGCGTAAGATTAGACAAGTCATAACTCTGTTTGTATTCTTTTGATCCAGTCTGGTGCAGTCGTTTGCGAAACACAATATTTCGACAGTGTACGTTGCTGTCATCTTCAGGTAACACCTGCTGAAAAAGCGTCTTTATTAAATGTCGCCTATCTTACACTCTCAGAGCTCTCCTATTTCAGGACAAACACAGTACTGACTAGAGTGGTGAAGAGGGCGTGGTCTCTGAATGATGCACGAAAACTGCATTCGCTCACTGCTTACACTCTTAGTGCTCACCAACTTCCAGCCAAACACAGTAATGAGTGAGGTGGTGAAGAGGGCATGGTCTCTGAATGAAACACGAAAACTGCATTCGCTCACTGCTAACACTCTTAGTGCTCACCTACTTCCAGCCAAACACAGTACTGAGTGGAGTGGTGAAGAGGGGGTGGACTCTGAATGATGCATGAGAACTGCATCCGCTCACTGCCTACACTCTTAATGTCACCAACTTCCAGCCAATCACAGTACTGAGTGGAGTGATGAAGAGGGTGTGGTTTCACAATGATGTACGAAACTGCATTCGCTCCCTGCTTACACACTTAGTGCTCACCTATTTCCAGCCAAACACACTACTGACTGGAGTGGGGAAGAGGGCGTGGTCTCTGAATGATGCATGAAAACTGCATTCGGTCACTGCTTTCACTCTTGGTGCTCACCTACTTCCAGCCAAACACAGTACTGAGAGGAGTGATGAAGAGAGCGTGGTCTCTGAATGATGCACGAAAACTGCATTCGCTCACTGCTTACACTGTTAGTGCTCACCTACTTCCAGCCAAACACAGTACTGAGTGGAGTAGTGATGCGGGCGTGGTCTCTGAAAAATGGTCGTAAACAGCATTCTCTCACTGCTTACACTCTTAGTGCTTACCTACTTCCAGCCAAACGCAGTACTGAGTGGAGTGGGAAGGAAGGCGTGGTCTCTGAATGATGCACGAACACTGCATTCGCTCACTGCTTACACTCTTAGTGCTCACCTACTTCCAGCATAACACAGTAGTGAGTGGAGTGGTGAAGAGGGCGTGGTCTCAAAATGATGCACGAAGACTGCGTTCGCTCACTGCTTACACTGTTAGTGCTCACCTACTACTAGCCAAACACAGTACTGAGTTGAGTGGTGAAAAGGGGGTGGTATCTGAATGATGCACGAAAACTGCATTCGCTCACTGCTTACACTCTTAGTGCTCACCTACTTCCAGCCAAACACAGTATTGAGTGAAGTGGTGAAGAGGGGGTGGACTCTGAATGATGCATGAAAACTGCATCCGCTCACTGCCTACACTCTTAGTGTCACCTACTTCCAACCAATCACAGTATTGAGTGGAGTGATGAAGAGGGTGTGGTTTCACAATGATGTACGAAATTGCAATCACTACCTGCTTACACACTTAGTGCTCACCTACTTCCAGCCAAACACAGTACTGAGTGGAGTGGTGAAGAGGGCCTGGTCTCTGAATGATGCACGAAAACTGCATTCGCTCACTGATTACAGTCTTAGTGCACACCTACTTCAAGCCAAACGCAGTACTGAGTAGAGTGGTGAAGAGGGCGTGGTCTCTGAATGATGCATGAAAACTCCATTCGCTCAGTGCTTACACTCTTAGTGCTCACGTACTTACAACCAAACACAGCACGGAGTGGAGTGGTGAAGAGGGCGTGGTTTCTACGAAAATTGCATCTCGCTCACTGCTTACACTCATAGTGGTCACCTACTTCCAGCCGCATACACTGTTGAGTGGAGTGGTGAAGAGGGCGTGGTCTCTGATTGACGCACGAAAACTGTATTCGCCTACTGCTTACACACTTAGTGCTCACCTACTTCCAGCCAAACACAGTACTGAGTGGAGTGGTGATGAGGGCGTGGTCTCTGAAAAATGCGCGAATACTGCATTCTCTCACTGCTTACACTCTTAAAGCTTACCTACTTCCAGCCAAACACAGTACTGAGTCGAGTGTTGAAGAAGGCATAGTTTCTCATTTATGCATGAAATCTGCATTCACACACTGCTTACTCTCTTAGTGCTCACCTACTTCCAGCCGAACACAATATTGAGTGGAGTGGTGATGAGGGCATGGTCTCTGAATAATGCACGAAAACTGCTTTTGCTCACTGCTTACACTCTTAGTGGTCACCTACTTCCAGCCAAACACAGTACTGACTGGAGTGGAGAAAAGGGCGTGGTCTCTGAATGATGCATGAAAACTGCATTCGGTCACTGCTTACACTCTTGGTGCTCACCTACTTCCAGCCAAACAGAGTACTGAGTGGAGTGGTGAAGAGAGCGTGGTCTCTTAATGATGCACAAAAACTGCATTCGGTCACTGCTTACTCTCTTGGTGCCCACCTACTTCCAGCCAAACAGAGTACTGAGTGGAGTGGTGAAGAGAGCGTGGTCTCTGATTGACGCACGAAAACTGCATTCGCCGACTGCTTACACACTTAGTGCTCACCTACTTCCAGCCAAACACAGTACTGAGTGGAGTGGTGAAGAGGGCGTGGTCTCCGAATGATGCACGAAAACTGCATTCGCTCATTGCTTACACTCTTAGTGGTCACCTACTTCCAGCCAAACACAGTACTGAGTGGAGTGGTGAAGAGGGCGTGGTCCCTGAATGAACCACGAAATCTGCAATCCCTCACTGCTTACTCTCTTAGTGCTCACCTACTTCCAGCCAAACACAGAACTGACTGGAGTAGGGAAGAGGGCGTGTTCTCTGAAAAATGCTCGAAAACTACATTCTCTCACTGTTTACACTCTTAATGTTTACCTACTTCCAGCCAAACACAGTACTGAGTGGAATGGTTAAGCGGGCGTGGTATCTGAATGGTGCACGAAAACTGCATTCGCTCACCTCTTACACTCTTAGTGCTCACCTACTTCCAGCCAAACACAACACTGAGAGGAGTGGTGAAGAGGGCGTAGCCTCTGAATGATGCATGAAAACTGCATTCGCTCACTGCTTACACTCTTTGTGCCCACCTACTTCCAGCCAAAAACAGTACTGAGTGGAGTGGTGAAGAGGGTGTAGTCTCGGATTGATTCAGGAAAACTGCATTCGCTCTCTGCTTACACACTTAGTGCTGACCTACTTACAGCCAAACACAGTACTGAGTGGAGTAGTGAAGTGGGCGTGGTCTCTGAATGATGCACGAAAACTGCTTTCGCTCACTGCTTACACTCTTAGTGTTGACCTACTTGGAGCCAAACACAGTACTGACTGGAGTGGTGAAGAGGGCGTGGTCTCTGAATGATGCACGAAAACTGCATTCCCTCACTGGTTACACTGTTTGTGCTCACATACTTCTAGCCAAACACAGTACTGAGTGGAGTGTTCTTGGTGGTGGGGTCTCTGAACGATGCACGAAAACTGCATTCGCTCACTGCTTACATTCTCAGTGCTCACCTACTTCAAGCCAAACACAGTACTGAGTGGAGTGGTGATGAGGGCGTGGTCTCTGAAAAATGCTCGAATACTGCATTCTCTCACTGCTTACACTCTTAATGCTTACCTACTTCCAGCCAAACACAGTACTGAGTCGAGTGTTGAAGAAGGCATGGTTTCTCAATTATGCACGAAATCTACATTCACACACTGCTTACTCTCTTAGTGCTCACCTACTTCCAGCCAAACACAGTACTGAGTGGAGTGGTGAAGAGGGCGTGGTCCCTGAATGATGCACGAAATCTGCAATCCCTCACTGCTTACTCTCTTAGTGCTCACCTACTTCCAGCCAAACACAGAACTGACTGGAGTAGGGAAGAGGGCGTGTTCTCTGAAAAATGCTCGAAAACTACATTCTCTCTTGCTTACACTCTTAATGTTTACCTACTTCCAGCCAAACACAGTACTGAGTGGAATGGTTAAGCGGGCGTGGTATCTGAATGGTGCACGAAAACTGCATTCGCTCACCTCTTACACTCTTAGTGCTCACCTACTTCCAGCCAAACACAACACTGAGAGGAGTGGTGAAGAGGGCGTAGCCTCTGAATGATGCATGAAAACTGCATTCGCTCACTGCTTACACTCTTTGTGCCCACCTACTTCCAGCCAAAAACAGTACTGAGTGGAGTGGTGAAGAGGGTGTAGTCTCAGATTGATTCAGGAAAACTGCATTCGCTCTCTGTTTACACACTTAGTGCTGACCTACTTACAGCCAAACACAGTACTGAGTGGAGTAGTGAAGAGGGCGTGGTCTCTGAATGATGCACGACAACAGCTTTCGCTCACAGCTTACACTCTTAGTGTTCACGTACTTGTAGCCCAACACAGTACTGACGGGAGAGGAGAAAAGGGCGTGGTCTCTGAATGATGCATGAAAACTGCATTCGGTCACTGCTTACACTCTTGGTGCTCACCTACTTCCAGCCAAACAGAGTACTGAGTGGAGTGGTGATGAGAGCGTGGTCTCTTAATGATGCACAAAAACTGCATTCGGTCACTGCTTACACTGTTGGTGCCCACCTACTTCCAGCCAAACAGAGTACTGAGTGGAGTGGTGAAGAGAGCGTGGTCTCTGATTGACGCACGAAAACTGCATCCGCCGACTGCTTACACACTTAGTGCTCACCTACTTCCAGCCAAACACAGTACTGAGTGGAGTGGTGAAGAGGGCGTGGTCTCTGAATGATGCACGAAAACTGCATTGCCTCACTGCTTACACTGTTAGTGCTCACCTACTTCTAGCCAAACACAGTACTGAGTGGAGTGGTCTTGAAGGCGTGGTCTCTGAACGATGCACGAAAACTGCATTCGCTCACCTCTTACACTCTTAGTGCTCCCCTACTTCCAGCCAAACACTGTACTGAGTGGAGTGGTGAAGAGGGCGTGGTCTCTAAATGATGCACGACAACTGCTTTCGCTCACAGCTTACACTCTTAGTATTCACGTACTTGTAGCCCAACACAGTACTGACTGGTGAGGGGGAAAGGGCGTCGTCTCTGAATGATGCATGAAAACTGCATTCGGTCACTGCTTACACTCTTGGTGCTCACCTACTTCCAGCCAAACAGAGTACTGTGTGGAGTGGTGAAGAGAGCGTGGTCTCTTAATGATGCACAAAAACTGCATTCGGTCACTGCTTACACTGTTGGTGCCCACCTACTTCCAGCCAAACAGAGTACTGAGTGGAGTGGTGAAGAGAGCGTGGTCTCTGATTGACGCACGAAAACTGCATCCGCCGACTGCTTACACACTTAGTGCTCACCTACTTCCAGCCAAACACAGTACTGAGTGGAGTGGTGAAGAGGGCGTGGTCTCTGAATGATGCACGAAAACTGCTTTCGCTCACTGCTTACACTCTTAGTGTTGACCTACTTGGAGCCAAACACAGTACTGACTGGAGTGGTGAAGAGGGCGTGGTCTCTGAATGATGCACGAAAACTGCATTCCCTCACTGGTTACACTGTTTGTGCTCACCTACTTCTAGCCAAACACAGTACTGAGTGGAGTGGTCTTGAGGGCGGGGTCTCTGAACGATGCACGAAAACTGCATTCGCTCACTGCTTACATTCTCAGTGCTCACCTACTTCAAGCCAAACACATTACTGAGTGGAGTGGTGATGAGGGCGCGGTCTCTGAAAAATGCTCGAATACTGCATTCTCTCACTGCTTACACTCTTAATGCTTACCTACTTCCAGCCAAACACAGTACTGAGTCGAGTGTTGAAGAAGGCATGGTTTCTCAATTATGCACGAAATCTGCATTCACACACTGCTTACTCTCTTAGTGCTCACCTACTTCCAGCCAAACATAGAACTGACTGGAGTGGGGAAGAGGGCGAGTTCTCTGAAAATTGCTCGAAAACTACATTCTCTCACTGCTTACACTCTTAATGCTTACCTACTTCCAGCCAAACACAGTACTGAGTGGAATGGTTAAGCGGGCGTGGTATCTGAATGGTGCACGAAAACTGCATTCGCTCACCTCTTACACTCTTAGTGCTCACCTACTTCCAGCCAAACACTGTACTGAGTGGAGTGGTGAAGAGGGAGTAGCCTCTGAATGATGCATGAAAACTGCATTCGCTCACTGCTTACACTCTTTGTGCCCACCTACTTCCAGCCAAAAACAGTATTGAGTGGAGTGGTGAAGAGGGTGTAGTCTCTGATTGATGCAGAAAAACTGCATTCGCTCACTGCTTACACACTTAGTGCTGACCTACTTACAGCCAAACACAGTACTGAGGGAAGTAGTGAAGAGGGCGTGGTCTCTGAATGATGCACGACAACTGCTTTCGCTCACAGCTTACACTCTTAGTGTTCATGTACTTGTAGCCAAACACAGTACTGACTGGAGTGGGGAAAAGGGCGTGGTCTCTGAATGATGCATGAAAACTGCATTCGGTCACTGCTTACACTCTTGGTGCTCACCTACTTCCAGCCAAACAGAGTACTGAGTGGAGTGGTGAAGAGAGCGTGGTCTCTTAATGATGCACAAAAACTGTATTCGGTCACTGCTTACACTCTTGGTGCCCACCTACTTCCAGCCAAACAGAGTACTGAGTGGAGTGGTGAAGAGAGCGTGGTCTCTGATTGACGCACGAAAACTGCATTCGCCGACTGCTTACACACTTAGTGCTCACCCGCTTCCAGCAAACCACAGTACTGAGTGGAGTGGTGAAGAGGGCTTGGCCTCTGAATGATGCACGAAAACTGCTTTCGGTCACTGCTTACACTCTTAGTGTTAACCTACTTGGAGCCAAACACAGTACTGACTGGAGTGGTGAAGAAGGCGTGGTCTCTGAATGATGCACGAAAACTGCATTCCCTCACTGGTTACACTGTTTGTGCTCACCTACTTCTAGCCAAACACAGTACTGAGTGGAGTGGTCTTGAGGGCGGGGTCTCTGAACGATGCACGAAAACTGCATTCGCTCACTGCTTACATTCTCAGTGCTCACCTACTTCAAGCCAAACACAGTACTGAGTGGAGTGGTGATGAGGGCGTGGTCTCTGAAAAATGCTCGAATACTGCATTCTCTCACTGCTTACACTCTTAATGCTTACCTACTTCCAGCCAAACACAGTACTGAGTCGAGTGTTGAAGAAGGCATGGTTTCTCAATTATGCACGAAATCTGCATTCACACACTGCTTACTCTCTTAGTGCTCACCTACTTCCAGCCAAACATAGAACTGACTGGAGTGGGGAAGAGGGCGTGTTCTCTGAAAATTGCTCGAAAACTACATTCTCTCACTGCTTACACTCTTAATGCTTACCTACTTCCAGCCAAACACAGTACTGAGTGGAATGGTTAAGCGGGCGTGGTATCTGAATGGTGCACGAAAACTGCATTCGCTCACCTCTTACACTCTTAGTGCTCACCTACTTCCAGCCAAACACTGTACTGAGTGGAGTGGTGAAGAGGGAGTAGCCTCTGAATGATGCATGAAAACTGCATTCGCTCACTGCTTACACTCTTTGTGCCCACCTACTTCCAGCCAAAAACAGTACTGAGTGGAGTGGTGAAGAGGGTGTAGTCTCTGATTGATGCAGAAAAACTGCATTCGCTCACTGCTTACACACTTAGTGCTGACCTACTTACAGCCAAACACAGTACTGAGTGAAGTAGTGAAGTGGGCGTGGTCTCTGAATGATGCACGACAACTGCTTTCGCTCACAGCTTACACTCTTAGTGTTCACGTACTTGTAGCCAAACACAGTACTGACTGGAGTGGGGAAAAGGGCGTGGTCTCTGAATGATGCATGAAAACTGCATTCGGTCACTGCTTACACTCTTGGTGCTCACCTACTTCCAGCCAAACAGAGTACTGAGTGGAGTGGTGAAGAGAGCGTGGTCTCTGATTGACGCACGAAAACTGCATTCGCCGACTGCTTACACACTTAGTGCTCACCCGCTTCCAGCAAACCACAGTACTGAGTGGAGTAGTGAAGAGGGCTTGGCCTCTGAATGATGCACGAAAACTGCTTTCGGTCACTGCTTACACTCTTAGTGTTAACCTAATTGGAGCCAAACACAGTACTGACTGGAGTGGTGAAGAAGGCGTGGTCTCTGAATGATGCACGAAAACTGCATTCCCTCACTGGTTACACTGTTAGTGCTCACCTACTTCTAGCCAAACACAGTACTGAGTGGAGTGGTCTTGAGGGCGTGGTCTCTGAACGATGCATGAAAACTGCATTCGCTCACTGCTTACGTTCTTAGTCCTCACCTACTTGCAGCCAAACACAGTACTGAGTGGAGTGGTGATGAGGGCGTGGTCTCTGAAAAATGCTCGAATACTGCATTCTCTCACTGCTTACACTCTTAGTGCTTACCTACTTCCAGCCAAACACAGTACTGAGTCGAGTGTTGAAGAAGGCATGGTTTCTCAATTATGCACGAAATCTGCATTCACTCACTGCTTACTCTCTTAGTGCTCACCTACTACCTGCCAAACACAATACTGAGTGGAGTATTGAAGAGGGAATGGTCTCTGAATGATGCACGAAAACTGCTTTCGCTCACTGCTTACACTCCTAGTGGTCATCTACTTCCAGCCAAACACAGTACTGAGTGGAGTTGTGATGAGGGCGTGGTCTCTGAAAAATGCTCGAATACTGCATTCTCTCACTGCTTACACTCTTAGTGCTTACCTACGTCCAGCCAAACACAGTACTGGGTCGAGTGTTGAAGAAGGCATGGTTTCTCAATTATGCACGAAATCTGCATTCACTCACTGCTTACTCTCTTAGTGCTCACCCACTTCCTGCCAGACACAATACTGAGTGGAGTATTGAAGAGGGAATGGTCTCTGAATGATGCACGAAAACTGCATTCGCTCACTGCTTACACTCTTAGTGGTCACCTACTTCCAGCCAAACACAGTACAGAGTGGAGTGGTGAAGAGGGCGTGGTCCCTGAATGATGCACGAAAACTGCAATCCCTCACTGCTTACTCTCTTAGTGCTCACCTACTTCCAGCCAAACACAGTACTGAGTGGAATGGTTAAGTGGGCGTGGTATCTGAATGGTGCATGAAAACTGCATTCGCTCACCTCTTCCACAGTACTGAGTGGAGTTGTCTTGAGGGCGTGGTCTCTGAACGATGCATGAAAACTGCATTCGCTCACTGCTTACATTCTTAGTCCTCACCAACTTATAGCCAAACACAGTACTGAGTGGAATGGTTTAGCGGGCATGGTATCTGAATGGTGCACGAAAACTGCATTCGCTCACTTCTTACACCCTTAGTGCTCACCTACTTCCAACCATACACTGTACTGAGTGGAGTGGTGAAGAGGGCGTCGTCTCTGATTGATGCAGGAAAACTGCATTCGCTCACTGCTTACACACTTAGTGCTGACCGACTTACAGCCAAACACAGTACTGAGTGTAGTGGTAAAGAGGGAGTGGTCTCTGAACAATGCACGAAAACTGCATTCGCTCTCAGCTTACACTCTTAGTGTTCACGTACTTGTACCCAAACCAGTATTGCCTGGAGTGGTGAAGAGGGCGTGGTCTCTGAATGGTGCACGAAAACTGCATTCCCTCACTCCTTACATTGTTACTGTTCACCTACTTCTAGCCAAACACAGTACAGAGTGGAGTGGTGAAGAGGGCGTGGTCCCTGAATGATGCACGAAAACTGCAATCCCTCACTGCTTACTCTCTTAGTGCTCACCTACTTCGACCCAAACACAGTACTGAGTGGAATGGTTAAGTGGGCGTGGTATCTGAATGGTGCATGAAAACTGCATTCGCTCACCTCTTCCACAGTACTGAGTGGAGTTGTCTTGAGGGCGTGGTCTCTGAACGATGCATGAAAACTGCATTCGCTCACTGCTTACGTTCTTAGTCCTCACTAACTTATAGCCAAACACAGTACTGAGTGGAATGGTTTAGCGGGCATGGTATCTGAATGGTGCACGAAAACTGCATTCGCTCACTTCTTACACCCTTAGTGCTCACCTACTTCCAACCAAACACTGTACTGAGTGGAGTGGTGAAGAGGGCGTCGTCTCTGATTGATGCAGGAAAACTGCATTCGCTCACTGCTTACACGCTTAGTGCTGACCGACTTACAGCCAAACACAGTACTGAGTGGAGTGGTGAAGAGGGAGTGGTCTCTGAACAATGCACGAAAACTGCATTCGCTCTCAGCTTACACTCTTAGTGTTCACGTACTTGTACCCAAACCAGTATTGCCTGGAGTGGTGAAGAGGGCGTGGTCTCTGAATGGTGCACGAAAACTGCATTCCCTCACTGCTTACATTGTTACTGTTCACCTACTTCTAGCCAAACACAGTACAGAGTGGAGTGGTGAAGAGGGCGTGGTCCCTGAATGATGCACGAAAACTGCAATCCCTCACTGCTTACTCTCTTAGTGCTCACCTACTTCCAGCAAAACACAGTACTGAGTGGAATGGTTAAGTGGGCGTGGTATCTGAATGGTGCATGAAAACTGCATTCGCTCACCTCTTCCACAGTACTGAGTGGAGTTGTCTTGAGGGCGTGGTCTCTGAACGATGCATGAAAACTGCATTCGCTCACTGCTTACGTTCTTAGTCCTCACCAACTTATAGCCAAACACAGTACTGAGTGGAATGGTTTAGCGGGCATGGTATCTGAATGGTGCACGAAAACTGCATTCGTTCACTTCTTACACCCTTAGTGCTCACCTACTTCCAACCAAACACTGTACTGAGTGGAGTGGTGAAGAGGGCGTCGTCTCTGATTGATGCAGGAAAACTGCATTCGCTCACTGCTTACACGCTTAGTGCTGACCGACTTACAGCCAAACACAGTACTGAGTGGAGTGGTGAAGAGGGAGTGGTCTCTGAACAATGCACGAAAACTGCATTCCCTCTCAGCTTACACTCTTAGTGTTCACGTACTTGTACCCAAACCAGTATTGCCTGGAGTGGTGAAGAGGGCGTGGTCTCTGAATGGTGCACGAAAACTGCATTCCCTCACTGCTTACATTGTTACTGTTCACCTACTTCTAGCCAAACACAGTACTGAGTGGTGTGGTCATGAGGGCGTGATCTCTGCATGATGCACGAAAACTGCATTCGCTAACTGCTTACACTCTTAGTGCTCACCTACTTCCAGCCAAACACAGTACTGAGTGGTGTGGTAAAGAGGGCGTGGTCTCTGAATAGTGCACGAAAACTGCATTCGATCACTGCTAACACTCTTAGTGCTCACCTACTTCCAGCCAAACACTATCCTGAGTTGGGAGGTGAAGAGGGCGTGGACTCTGAATGATGCACGAAAACGGTATTCGCTTACTCCCTACACTCTTAGTGCTCACCTACTTCCAGGAAAACACAGTACTGAGTCGAGTGTTGAAGAGGGCGTGGTTTCTGAATGATGCACGAAAACTGCATTCGCTCTTTGCTTACACCCTTAGTGCTCACCTACTTCCAGCCAATCACGGTACCGAATAGAGTGGTGAAGAGGGCGTGGTCTCTGAATGATGCATGAAAACTGCATTCGCTCACTGCTTACAGCCTTAGTGTTTACCTACCTAGAGCCAAACACAGTATTGAGTGGAGTGGTGAAGAGGGTGTGGATTCACAATGATGTACGAAAACTGCATCTCGCTCTCTGCTTACACTCTTAAGGCTCACCTACTTACAGCCAAACACAGTATTGAAGGGAGTGGTGAAGAGGGTGTTGTTTCTTAATGATGTACGAAAACAGCATTTGCTCACTGCTTACACTCATAGTGTCTCCTACTTCCAGCCAAACACAGTACCAAATGGAGTGGTGAAGAAGGCGTGGTCTCTGAATGATGAACAAAAACTGCATTCGCTCACTGCTTAAACTCTTAGTGCTCACCTACTTCCTTCTCAACTCAGTACTGAGTAGAGAGGTGAAGAAAGCGTGGTCTCTGAATGATGCACAAAAACTGCATTCTCTCACTCCTTACACTGTCAGTGCTCATCTACTTCTAGCCCAACACAGTACTGCGTGGAGTGGTGATTAGTGTGTGGTCTCTGCATGATTCACGTAAGCCGCTTTCGCTCACTGCTTGCACTCTTAGTCCTCACCTATTTCCTGCCATACACACTACTAAGTGAAGTGGCGAAGATTGCGTGGACTCTGAATGATGCACGAAAACTGCATTCGCTCACTGCTTACCCTCTTAGTGGTCAACTACTTCCAATTAAACTCAGTACTGAGTGGAGTGGTGAAGAGGGCGTGGTTTCACAATGATGTACGAAACTGCATTCGCTCACTACTTACACTCATATGGCTCACCATCTTCCAGCCAAACACAGTACCGAGTGGAGTGGTGAAGTATGCGTGGTCTCTGAATGATTGACGAAAACTGCATTCGCTCACTGCCTACACCCTTAGTGCTCACCTACTTCCAGACAAACACAGTACTGACTGGAGTGGTAAAGAGGGCGTGGTCTCTGAATGATTGACGAAAACTGCATTCGCTTACTGCTTACACTCTTAGTGCTCACCTACTTTTAGCCAAACACAGTACTGAGTGGAGTGGTGAAGAGGGGGTGGTCACTGAATGAGGCACGTAGACTGCAGTCGCTCACTGCTTACTCTGTTAGTGCTCACCTACTTCTAGCCAACTACAGTACTGAGAGGAGTGGTGAAGTGGGGGTGGTCTTGTATGATGCGCGAAAACTGCATTCGCTCACCGCTTACACTCTTAGTGCTCACCTACTGCGAGCCTAACACAATATTGTGTGGAGTGGTGAAGAGGGCGGGGGTCCTGAATAAATCATGGAAACTGCATTCGCTCACTGCTTACACTCTTAGTGCTCACCTACTTTCTGCCAGACACATTATTAAGTGCAGTGGTGAAGAGCGGTTGGACTCTGACTGATGCTTGAAAACTGCGTCCGCTCACTGCTTACACTCTTAGTGCCCACCTACTTCCAGCCTAGCACAGTACTGAGTGGAGTGGTGAAGAGGGCGTGGTTTCCCAGTGATGTACGAAACTGCATTCACTCCCTGCTTACACTCTAAGTGCTCACCATCTTCCAGCCAAACACAGTACTGAGTGGAGTGGTGATGTGGGCGTGGTCTCTGAATGATTGACGAAAACTGCATTCGCTCACAGCTTACACTCTTAGTGCTCACCTACTTCAAGCCTAACACAGTTCTGAGTGGATAGGTGATGAGGTCGTTGTCTCTGAATAATGCACGAAAACTGCATTTGCTCACTGCATACACTATTAGTGCTCACCTACTTCCAGACGAACACAGTACTGAGTGGAGTGGTGAAGAGATCGTGGTCTCTGAATGATGCACAAAAACTGCATTCTTTCACTGTGTACACTCTTAGTGCTCCCCTACTTCCAGCCAAACACTGTACTGAGTGGAGTGGAGAAGAGGGCGTGGTTTCACAATGATGTACGAAACTGCATTCACTCACTGCATACACACTTAGTGCTCACCTACATCTAGCCAAACGCAGTACTGACTGGAGTGGTGAAGGGAGCGTGGTCTCTGAATGATGTACGAAAACTGCATTCGCTCACTGCGTACACTCTTAGTGCTCATCTACTTCCAGCCAAACACAGTACAGAGTGGAGTGGTGAAGAGGGCGTGGTCTCTGACTGATGCACAAAAACTGCATTCACTCACTGCGTACACTCTTAGTGCTCATCTACTTCCAGCCAAACACAGTACAGAGTGGAGTGGTGATGAGTGCGTGGTCTCTGAATGATGCACGAAAACTGCATTCGCTCACTGCTTAAACTCTTAGTGCTCCCCTTCTTCCTGCTAAACACAGTACTGAGTGGAGTGGTGAAGTGGGCGTGGTCACTGAATGATGTACAATAACTGCATTCGTTCACTGCTTACACTCTTAGTTCTCACCTACTTCGGGCCTAACACAAAATTGTGTATAGTGGTGAAGTTGCGTGGTTCCTGAATGATGCACGGAAACGGCATTCCCTCATTGCTTACACTCTTAGTCCTCACCTACTTCTAGCCAAACACAGTACTGAGTGGAGTGGTGAAGTGCTCGTGGTCTCTGAATGATTGACTAAAACTGCATTCGCTCACTGCTTACAATCGTAGTTCTCACCTACTTCGAGCCTAACACAGTATTGTGTGGTGTGGTGAAGAGGGCATGGTCCCAGAATGGTGCATGGAATCTGCATTCGCTCACTGCTTCTACTCTTAGTGCTCACCTACTTCCAGCCAGACACAGTACTGACTGGAGTGGTGAAGAGGGCGTGGTCTCTGAATAATGCACAGAAACTGCATGCGCTCACTGCTTACACTGTTAATATGCATCTACTTCTAACCAAACACAGTACTGTGAGGAGTGGTGAAGAGGGCGTGGTTTCACAATGATGTACGAAGCTGCTTTCACTCACCGCTTACACTCTTAGTGCTAACCTACTTCTAGCCAAACACAGTACTGAGTGGAGTGGTGAAGAGGGCGTGGCTTCAAAGTGGTATACGAAAGTGCATTCACTCACTGTTTACACTCGTTGTGCTCACCTTCTTCGAGCCAAACACAAGAAAGAGTGGAAAGGTAAAGAGGGCGTGGTTCCTGAATGATGCATGGAAACTGCATTCGCTCATTGCTTACACTGTTAGTGCTCACCTACTTCTAGTCAAACACAGTACTGAGTAGAGTAGTGATGAGAGCGTGGTCTCTGCATAAAGCACGAAAACTGCATTCGCTCACTTTGTACACTCTTAGTTCTCACCTACTTCCAGCCAAACACAGTAGTGGGTGTGGTGGTGAAAGGGGCGTTATCTCTGAATGATGCACGAAAACTGTATTCGCTCACTGCTTACACACTTAGTCCTCACCTACTTCCAGCCAAAAACACATACTGAGTGGAGTGGAGAAGAAGGCGTGGCCTCTGAAAGATGCATGAAAACTGTATTCGCTTACTGCATACACTATTAGTGCTCACTTACTTCCAGCCGAACACAGTACTGAGTGGAGTGGTGAAGAGGGCGAAGTTTAACAATGATGTACGAAACTTCATTCACTCACTAATTACACTTTTAGTGCTCACCAACTTCCAGGCAAACAGAGTACTGAGTGGAGTGGTGAAAAGGCATGGTCTCTGAATGATGCACGGAAACTGCTTTCGCTCACTGCTTACAATCTTAGTGCGCATCTACTTCCAGCCAAACACAGTACAGAGTGGAGTGGTGACGAGGGCATGGTCTCTGAATGATGCACGAAAGCTGCATATGCACACTGCTTAAACTCTTAGTGCGCTCCTACTTCCTGCTAAACACAATACTGAGTGGAGTGGTGAAATGGGCGTGGTCTCTGAATGATGCACAAAAACTGAAATCGCTCACTGCTTACACTCTTAGTGCTCAGCTACTTCGAGCCTAACACAATAATGTGCGGAGTGGTGAAGAGGGCGTGGTTCCTGAATGGAGCATGGAATCTGCATTCACTCACTGCTTACACTCTTAGTGCTCACCTACTTCTAGCCAAACACAGTACTGAGTGGAGTGCTGAAGACTGCGTAGACTCTGAATGATGCTTGAAAGCTGCATTCACTCACTGCTTATACTCTTAGTGCTCACCTATTTCCTGCCAAACACAGTAATGAGTTCAGTGGTGAAGAGGGTGTGGTCTCTAAGTGCTGCCCGAATACTGCACTTGCTCACTGCTTACTCTCCTAGTGCTCACCTACTTCCAGCCAAACATAGTATTTAGTGGAGTGGTGAAGGTGGTGTGGACTCTGAATGATGCATGAAAACTGCATTCGCTCACTGCTTACACTCTTAGTGCTCACCTACTTCCAGCTTTACACAGTAATGACTGGAGTGGTGAAGAAGGTGTGGTCTCTGAATGATGCACGATAACTGCATTCTATCAAAACACAGTAGTGTGTGGAATGCTGATGAGGGCGTGGTCTCTGCATGATGCATGAAAGGTGCATTCGCTTACTGCTTACACTCTTAGTGCTCACCTACTTCGAGCCAAACACAGTACTGAGTGGAGTGGTGAAGAGGGCGTGGTCTCTGAATGATGCATGAAAACTGCATTCGCTGACTGCTTACACTTTTAGTGCTCACCTACATCCAGCCAAACACAGGACTGAGTGGAGTTGTGGAGAGGGCGTGGTTCCTGAATGATGCATGGAAACTGCATTCGATCATTGCTTACACTCTTAGTGCTATCCTACTTCCAGCCCAACACACTACTGAGTTGATTGGTGAAGAGAGCGTGGTCTCTGAATGATGCTTGAAAACTGCATTCGGTCACTGCTACTTCCAGCCAAACACAGTACTGAGTGGAGTGATGAAGAGAGCGTGGCCTCTGAATGATGCATGAAAACTGCATTCGCTCACTGGTTACACTCTTAGTGCTCACCTACTTCCAGCCAAACACACTACTGAGTTGAGTGGTGAAGAGAGCGTGGGCTCTGAATGATGGAAGGAAGCTGTAATCTCTCCCTGCTTACACCCTTAGTGCTCACCTACTTCCAGCAAAACACAGTACTGGGTGGAGTGGTGAAGAGGACGTGGTTCCTGAATGGTGCACGAATACTGCGTTCGCTCATTGCTTACACTCTTAGTGGTCACCTACAACCAGCCAATCACAGTACTGACTGGAGTTGTGAAGAGGGCGCGGTCTCTGAATGATATACGAAAACTGCATTCGCTCACTGCTTACACTGTTAGTGCTCACGTACTTGTAGCCTAACACAGTACTGAGTATAGTGGTGAGTTGGTCGTGGTATCTGAATGATTGACAAAAACTGCATTCGGCCACTGCTTACACTCTTAGTGCTCACCTACTTCCAGCCAAACACACTACTGTGTTGAGTGGTGAAGAGAGCGTGGTCTCGGAATGATGCACTGAAGCTGCATTCTCTCACTGCTTACACTCTTAGTCCTCACCTACATCCAGCAAAACACAGTACTGAGTGGAGTGGTGAATAGGGCGTGGCCTCTGAATGGTGCATGAAAACTGCATTCGCTCACTGCTTACACTCTTAGTTCCCACCTACTTCCAGCCAAACACAGTACCTCACGGAGTGGTGAATAGGGCGTTGTCTCTGAATGATGAACGAAAACTGCATTCGCAAACTGCTTACACTCTTAGTGCTCACCTGCTTCCAGCCAAACACAGTACTGTGTGGGGTGGAAAAAGGGCGTTGTCTCTGAATAGTACACGAAAACTGCATTCTATCACAGCTTACACTCTTAGTGCTCAATTACTTCCAGCCATACACAGTATTGAGTGGAGTGGTGACGATGGCATGGTCTCTAAACGATGCACGAAAACTGCATTCGCTCACTGCTTGAACTCTTAGTGCTCATCAACTTCCAGCTATACACAGTACTGAGTAGAGAGGTGAAGAGGGCGTGGTCTCAGAATGGCGAACGAAGCCTATTTTCGCTCATTGCTCATACACTTGCTGCTCAACTACTTCCAGACAAACACAGTACTGAGTGGAGTGGTGAAGAGGACGTGGTCTCTGAATGATGCACGAACGCCGCATTCGCTCACTGCTTACACTCTTAGTCCTCACCTACATCCAGCAAATCACAGTACAGAGTGGAGTGGTGAATAGGGCGTGGCCTCTGAATGTTGCATGAAGACTGCATTTGTCACTGCTTACACTCTTAGTCCTTACTTACTTCCAGCCAGACACAGTACTGAGTGGAGTGGTGATGAGGGCGTGGTCTCTGCATGATGCCCGAAAACTCCATTCGCTCACTGCTTACGGTATTAGAGCTCACCTACTTCCAGCGATACACTGTACTGATCTGAGTGGTGAAGAGGGCGGGGTCACTGAATGATGCACGAAAACTGCATTCGCTCACTGCTTTCACTCTTAGTGCTCACCTACTTCCAGCTACACATAGTCCTGATTGGTGTGCTGAAGAGGGTGTGGTCTCTGAATGATGCACAAGAACTGCATTCGGTCACTGCTGACTCTCTTATTGCTCACCTACTTCCATCCAAACACAGTACTGAGTGGAGTGGTGAAGAGGGCGTGGCCTCTGAATGATGCATGAAAACTGTATTCGCTCACTGTTTACACTCTTAGTGCCCACCTACTTCCAGCCAAACACAGTACTGAGTGGTGTGGTGAAGAGAGCGTGGTCTCTGAATGATGCACGACAATTGCTTTCGCTCACTGCTTACACTCTTAGTGCTCATCTACTTCCAGCCAAACACAGTACCGAGTGGAGTGGTGATGAGGGCGTGGTCTGTGAATGATGCTCGAAAACTGCATTCGCTCACTGCTTACACTCTTAGTGCTCCCCTACTTAAAGCAAAACACAGTACTGAGTGGAGTGGTGTATAGGGCGTGGTCTGTGAATGATGCACAAAAACTGCATTCGCTCTTTGCTTACATTCTCATTGCTCACCAACTTCCAGCCAAACACTGTACTGACTGGAGTGGTGAAGAGGAAGTCGTTTCTCAATTATGCACGAAAACTGCATTCGCTCACTGCTTATTCGCTTTGTCCTCTCCTACTTCCAGCCAAACACAATACTGAGTGGAGTGGTGAAGTGGGCATGATCTCTGAATGATGCACGAAAACTGCATTCGCTCACCGTTTACACTCTTAGTGCTCACCTACTTCCAGCAAATCACAGAACTGAGTGTAGTGGTGAAGAGTGCGTGGTCTCTGAATGATGCACGAAAACTGCATTCGCTCACTGCTTACACTCACAATGGTCACCTACTTCCATCCATACACAGGATTGAGTGGAGTGGTGAAGAGGGCGAGGTCTCTTAATGATGCACGAAAACTGCCTTCGCTCACTGCTTACACTCTTAGTGCTCACGTATTTCCTGCTAAACACAGTACTGAGTAGAGAGGTGAAAAGGGCGTGGTCTCTGAATGCGAACGAAAACTGTATTCGCTTACTGCTTATACACTTAGTGCTCAACTACTTCTAGCCAAACACAGTACTGAGTCGAGTGGTGATGAGGCCGCTGTCTCTGAATAATGCACGAAGTCTGCATTCGGTCACCGCGTACACTGTTAGTACTCACCTACTACCAGCCAAACACAGTACTGAGTTGAGTGATGAAGATGTCATGGTCTCTGAATGATGCACGTGAACTGCATTCGCTCACTTTGTACACTCTTAGTACTCACCTACTTCCAGCCAAACACAGTACTGAGTGGAGTGGTGAAGAGGGCGTAGTTTCGCAATGATGTACGATACTGCATTCACTCAATGTTTACACTATTAGTGCTCACCATCTTCCAGCCAAACACAGTACTGAATGGAGTGGTGAAAAGGCATGGTCTCTGAATGATGCACGAAAACTGCATTGGCTCACTGCTTGCACTCTTAGTGCACACCTACTTCCAGCCAAACACAGTACTGAGTGGAGTGGTGAAAAGGCATGGTCTCTGAATGATGCACGAAAACTGCATTCGCTCACTGCTTGCACTCTTAGTGCACACCTACTTCCAGCCAAACGCAGTACTGAGTGGAGTGGTGGGCATCGTCTCTGAATGAAACACGAAAAATGCATTCGCCACTGCTTACACTCTTAGTCCTCACCTACTTCCAGCCAAACACAATACTGAGTTTAGTGATGAAGAGGGCGTGGCCTCTGAATGGTGCTTGAAAGCTGCATTTGCTCACTGCTTACACTCTTAGTGCTCACCTACTTCCTGCCAAACACAGAACTGAGTGAAGTGGTGAAGAGAGCGTGGTTTCACAATGATGTGCGAAACTGCATTCACTCACTGCTTACACTCTTAGTGCTCACCTACTTCCTGCCAAACACATTACTGAGTGGAGTGGTGAAGAGGGCGTGGCTTCAAAGTGGTATACGAAAGTGCATTCACTCACTGTTTACACTCGTTGTGCTCACCTACTTCGAGCCAAACACAAGAAAGAGTGGAAAGGTAAAGAGGGCGTGGTTCCTGAATGATGCATGGAAACTGCATTCGCTCATTGCTTACACTGTTAGTGCTCACCTACTTCTAGTCAAACACAGTACTGAGTAGAGTAGTGATGAGAGCGTGGTCTCTGGATAATGCACGAAAACTGCATTCGCTCACTTTGTACACTCTTAGTTCTCACCTACTTCCAGCCAAACACAGTAGTGGGTGTAGTGGTGAAAAGGGCGTATTCTCTAAATGATGCACAAAAACTGTATTCGCTCACTGCTTACACACTTAGTCCTCACCTACTTCCAGCCAAAAACACATACTGAGTGGAGTGGAGAAGAAGGCGTGGCCTCTGAAAGATGCATGAAAACTGCATTCGCTCTCTGCTTACACTCCTAGTGCTCACCTACTTCCAACCAAACACAGTACTGAGTGGAGTGGTGATGAGGGCGTGGTTTCACAATGATGTACGAAACTGCATTCACTCACTGCTTACAGTCTTAGTGCTACCCTACATTTAGCCAAACGCAGTACTGACTGGAGTGGTGAAGGGGGCGTGGTCTCTGAATGATGTACGAAAACTGCATTTGCTTACTGCTTACACTGTTAGTGCCCACCTACATCTAGCCAAAAACAGTAATGAGTAGAGTGGTGAAGTGGGCGAGGTCCCTGAATGACTGACGAAAAATGAATTCGCTCACTGCTTACTATCTTAGTGCTCACCTACTTCGAGCCAAAGACAGTACTGAGTGGATAGGTGATGAGGTCGTTGTCTCTGAATAATGCATGAAGACTGTATTCGCTCACTGCATACACTATTAGTGCTCACTTACTTCCAGCCGAACACAGTACTGAGTGGAGTGGTGAAGAGGGCGAAGTTTAACAATGATGTACGAAACTTCATTCACTCACTAATTACACTTTTAGTGTTCACCAACTTCCAGGCAAACAGAGTACTGAGTGGAGTGGTGAAAAGGCATGGTCTCTGAATGATGCACGGAAACTGCTTTCGCTCACTGCTTACAATCTTAGTGCGCATCTACTTCCAGCCAAACACAGTACAGAGTGGAGTGGTGACGAGGGCATGGTCTCTGAATGATGCACGAAAGCTGCATATGCACACTGCTTAAACTCTTAGTGCGCTCCTACTTCCTGCTAAACACAATACTGAGTGGAGTGGTGAAGTGGGCGTGGTCTCTGAATGATGCACAAAAACTGAATTCGCTCACTGCTTACACTCTTAGTGCTCAGCTACTTCGAGCCTAACACAATAATGTGCGGAGTGGTGAAGAGGGCGTGGTTCCTGAATGGAGCATGGAATCTGCATTCACTCACTGCTTACACTCTGAGTGCTCACCTACTTCCAGCCAAACACAGTACTAACTGGAGTGGTGAAGAGGGCGTGGTCTCTGAATGATGCACGAAAACCGCATTCGCTCACTGTTTACACTGTTAATGCCCACCTACTTCTAGCCAAACGCAGTACTGAGAGGAGTGGTGATGAGGGCCTGGACTCTTAATGTTGCATGGAAACTGCATTTGGTCACTGCTTACACTCTTCATGCTCACTTACTTCCATCCAAACACACTACTGAGTGGAGTGGTGAAGAGGGCGTGGTTTCACAATGATGTACGAAACTGCTTTCTCTCACTGCTTACACTCTTAGTGCTCACCTACTTCTAGCCAAACACAGTACTGAGTGGAGTGCTGAAGAGGGCGTAGACTCTGAATGATGCTTGAAAGCTGCATTCACTCACTGCTTACACTCTTAGTGCTCACTTATTTCCTGCCAAACACAGTAATGAGTGGAGTGGTGAAGAGGGTGTGGTCTCTAAGTGCTGCCCGAATACTGCACTTGCTCACTGCTTACTCTCCTAGTGCTCACCTACTTCCAGCCAAACATAGTATTTAGTGGAGTGGTGAAGGTGGTGTGGACTCTGAATGATGCATGAAAACTGCATTCGCCCACTGTTTACACTCTTAGTGCTCACCTACTTCCAGCTTTACACAGTAATGACTGGAGTGGTGAAGAAGGTGTGGTCTCTGAATGATGCACGACAACTGCATTCTATCAAAACACAGTAGTGTGTGGAATGTTGATGAGGGCGTGGTCTCTGCATGATGCATGAAAGGTGCATTCGCTTACTGCTTACACTCTTAGTGCTCACCTACTTCGAGCCAAACACAGTACTGAGTGGAGTGGTGAAGAGGGCGTGGTCTCTGAATGATGCATGAAAACTGCATTCGCTGACTGCTTACACTTTTAGTGCTCACCTACATCCAGCCAAACACAGGACTGAGTGGAGTTGTGGAGTGGGCGTGGTTCCTGAATGATGCATGGAAACTGCATTCAATCATTGCTTACACTCTTAGTGCTATCCTACTTCCAGCCCAACACACTACTGAGTTGATTGGTGAAGAGAGCGTGGTCTCTGAATGATGCTTGAAAACTGCATTCGGTCACTGCTACTTCCAGCCAAACACAGTACTGAGTGGAGTGATGAAGAGAGCGTGGCCTCTGAATGATGCATGAAAACTGCATTCGCTCACTGGTTTTACTCTTAGTGCTCACCTACTTCCAGCCAAACACACTACTGAGTTGAGTGGTGAAGAGAGCGTGGGCTCTGAATGATGGAAGGAAGCTGTATTCTCTCCCTGCTTACACCCTTAGTGCTCACCTACTTCCAGCCAAACACAGTACTGAGTGGAGTGGTGAAGAGGACGTGGTCCCTGAATGGTGCACGAATACTGCGTTCGCTCATTGCTTACACTCTTACTGGTCACCTACAACCAGCCAATCACAGTACTGACTGGAGTTGTGAAGAGGGCGCGGTCTCTGAATGATATACGAAAACTGCATTCGCTCACTGCTTACACTGTTAGTGCTCACGTACTTGTAGCCTAACACAGTACTGAGTATAGTGGTGAGTTGGTCGTGGTATCTGAATGATTGACAAAAACTGCATTCGGCCACTGCTTACACTCTTTGTGCTCACCTACTTCCAGCCAAACACACTACTGTGTTGAGTGGTGAAGAGAGCGTGGTCTCGGAATGATGCACTGAAGCTGCATTCTCTCACTGCTTACACTCTTAGTCCTCACCTACATCCAGCAAAACACAGTACTGAGTGGAGTGGTGAATAGGGCGTGGGCTCTGAATGGTGCATGAAAACTGCATTTGCTCACTGCTTACACTCTTAGTGCTCACCTACTTCCAGCCAAACACACAACTGAGGTGAGTGGTGAAGAGGGCGTGGTTTCGGAATGATGCACTGAAGCTGTATTCTCTCACTGCTTACACTGTTAGTGCTCCAATACTTCCAGCCAAACACAGTTCTTTGTGGAGTGGTGAAGAGGGCGTAGCCTCAGAATGATGCATGAAAACTGCATTCGCTCACTGCTTACACTCTTAGTGCCCACCTACTTCCAGCCAAACGCAGTACAGTGTGGAGAGGTGTAGCGGGTGTGGTCTCTGATTGATGCACGATAACTGCATTCGCTCACTGCTTACAATCTTAGTGCTCACCTACGTCCAGCCAAACACAGTACTTAGTGGAGTATTGAAGAGGCCGTGGTCTCTGAATGGTGCATGAAATCTGCATTCGCTCACTTCTTACACTCTCAGTGCTCTCCTACTTCCTGCCAGACACAGTACTATGTTGAGCGGTGATGAGGGCGTAGCCTCTGAATGATGCATGAAAACTGCATTCGCTCACTGCTTACACTCTTAGTTCCCACCTACTTCCAGCCAAACACAGTACCTCACGGAGTGGTGAATAGGGCGTTGTCTCTGAATGATGAACGAAAACTGCATTCGCCCACTGCTTACACTCTTAGTGCTCACCTGCTTCCAGCCAAACACAGTACTGTGTGGGGTGGAAAAAGGGCGTTGTCTCTGAATAGTACACGAAAACTGCATTCTATCACAGCTTACACTCTTAGTGCTCAATTACTTCCAGCCATACACAGTATTGAGTGGAGTGGTGACGATGGCATGGTCTCTAAACGATGCACGAAAACTGCATTCGCTCACTGCTTGAACTCTTAGTGCTCATCAACTTCCAGCTATACACAGTACTGAGTAGAGAGGTGAAGAGGGCGTGGTCTCAGAATGGCGAACGAAGACTATTTTCGCTCATTGCTCATACACTTGCTGCTCAACTACTTCCAGACAAACACAGTACTGAGTGGAGTGGTGAAGAGGACTTGGTCTCTGAATGATGCACGAACGCCGCATTCGCTCACTGCTTACACTCTTAGTCCTCACCTACATCCAGCAAATCACAGTACAGAGTGGAGTGGTGAATAGGGCGTGGCCTCTGAATGTTGCATGAAGACTGCATTTGTCACTGCTTACACTCTTAGTCCTTACTTACTTCCAGCCAGACACAGTACTGAGTGGAGTTGTGATGAGGGCGTGGTCTCTGCATGATGCCCGAAAACTCCATTCGCTCACTGCTTACGGTATTAGAGCTCACCTACTTCCAGCGATACACTGTACTGATCTGAGTGGTGAAGAGGGCGGGGTCACTGAATGATGCACGAAAACTGCATTCGCTCACTGCTTTCACTCTTAGTGCTCACCTACTTCCAGCTACACATAGTACTGATTGGTGTGCTGAAGAGGGTGTGGTCTCTGAATGATGACGAGAACTGCATTCGGTCACTGCTGACTCTCTTATTGCTCACCTACTTCCATCCAAACACAGTACTGAGTGGAGTGGTGAAGAGGGCGTGGCCTCTGAATGATGCATGAAAACTGTATTCGCTCACTGTTTACACTCTTAGTGCCCACCTACTTCCAGCCAAACACAGTACTGAGTGGTGTGGAGAAGAGAGCGTGGTCTCTGAATGATGCACGACAATTGCTTTCGCTCACTGCTTACACTCTTAGTGCTCATCTACTTCCAGCCAAACACAGTACTGAGTGGAGTGGTGATGAGGGCGTGGTCTCTGAATGATGCTCGAAAACTGCATTCGCTCACTGCTTACATTTTTTGTGCTCACCTAATTCCGGCCAAACACATTTCCGAGTAGAGTGGTGAAGAGGGCGTGGTCTCTGAATGATTCATGAAAATTGCATTCGCTCACTGCTTACACTCTTAGTGCTCACCTACTTAAAGCAAAACACAGTACTGAGTGGAGTGGTGTATAGGGCGTGGTCTGTGAATGATGCACAAAAACTGCATTCGCTCTTTGCTTACATTCTTATTGCTCACCAACTTCCAGCCAGACACTGTACTGACTGGAGTGGTGAAGAGGAAGTGGTTTCTCAATTATGCACGAAAACTGCATTCGCTCACTGCTTATTCGCTTTGTCCTCTCCTACTTCCAGCCAAACACAATACTGAGTGGAGTGGTGAAGTGGGCATGATCTCTGAATGATGCACGAAAACTGCATTCGCTCACCGTTTACACTCTTAGTGCTCACCTACTTCCAGCAAATCACAGAACTGAGTGTAGTGGTGAAGAGTGCGTGGTCTCTGAATGATGCACGCAAACTGCATTCGCTCACTGCTTACACTCACAATGGTCACCTACTTCCATCCATACACAGGATTGAGTGGAGTGGTGAAGAGGGCGAGGTCTCTGAACGATGCACGAAAACTGCCTTCGCTCACTGCTTACACTCTTAGTGCTCACGTATTTCCTGCTAAACACAGTACTGAGTAGAGAGGTGAAAAGGGCGTGGTCTCTGAATGCTTACTGCTTATACACTTAGTGCTCAACTACTTCTAGCCAAACACAGTACTGAGTCGAGTGGTGATGAGGCCGCTGTCTCTGAATAATGCACGAAGTCTGCATTCGGTCACCGCGTACACTGTTAGTACTCACCTACTACCAGCCAAACACAGTACTGAGTTGAGTGATGAAGATGTCATGGTCTCTGAATGATGCACGTGAACTGCATTCGCTCACTTTGTACACTCTTAGTACTCACCTACTTCCAGCCAAACACAGTACTGAGTGGAGTGGTGAAGAGGGCGTAGTTTCGCAATGATGTACGATACTGCATTCACTCAATGTTTACACTATTAGTGCTCACCATCTTCCAGCCAAACACAGTACTGAATGGAGTGGTGAAAAGGCATGGTCTCTGAATGATGCACGAAAACTGCATTCGCTCACTGCTTGCACTCTTAGTGCACACCTACTTCCAGCCAAACACAGTACTGAGTGGAGTGGTGAAAAGGCATGGTCTCTGAATGATGCACGAAAACTGCATTCGCTCACTGCTTGCACTCTTAGTGCACACCTACTTCCAGCCAAACACAGTACTGAGTGGAGTGGTGAAGAGGGAATCGTCTCTGAATGAAACACGAAAAATGCATTCGCCACTGCTTACACTCTTAGTCCTCTCCTACTTCCAGCCAAACACAGTACTGCGTGGAGTGTTGAAGAGGGCGTGGCCTCTTAATGATGCATGCAACTGCATTCGCTCACTGTTTACACGCTTAGTGCTCACCTACATCCAGGGAGCCGCAGTATTGGGTTGAGTGGTGAAGAAGGGGTGGACTCCGAATGATGCATGAAAACTGCATTCGCTCACTGCTTACACTCTTAGTGCTCACCTACTTCCAGCCTAACACAGTACTGAGTGGAGTGGTGAAGAGGGCGTGGTTTCACAATGATATACGAGACTGGATTCACTCTCTGCTTACACTAGTAGTGCTCACCAACTTCCAACCAAACACAGTACTGAGAGAGTACTGAAACGGCATGGTCTCTTAATGATGCACGAAAACTGCATTCGCTCAGTGCTTACACTCTTAGTGGTTACCTACTTCCAGCCAAACACATTACTGAGAGGAGTGGTGAATAGGGCATGGTCTCTGAGTGAAACACGAAAACTGCATTCGCTCACTGCATACACTCTTAGTGCTCACTCACTTCCAGCCAAACACTGTACTGAGTGGAATAGTGAAGAGGGCGTGGTCTCTGAATGATGCATGAAATCTGCATTCGCCCACTGCTTGCACTCTTAGTGCTCACCCACTACAAACCAAACACAGTTCAATGTGGAATGGTGAAGAGGGCGGGGTCTCGAAATGATGGACGAAAACTGTATTCGCTCCCTGCTTACACTCTTAGTGCTCACCAACTTCCAGCCAAATACAGTACTGACTGGGGTGGTGAAGAGGGCATAGTTTCTCAATCGTGCACGAAAACTGCATTCTCTGACCGCTTACACTCTTAGTGCTCTCCTACTTCCAGCCAAACACAGTACTGTGTGGAGTGGTGAAGAGGGCGTTGTCTCTGAATGATGCATGAAAACTGCATTCGCTCACTGCTTACATTCTTAGTGCTCACCTACTTCCAGCCAAACGCAGTACTGAGTGGAGTGGTGAAGAGGGCGTGGTCTCTCAATAGTGCACTAAATCTGCATTCGTTCACTGCTTACATTCTTAGTCCTCACCTACTTCCAGCCAAACACATTACTGAGTGGAGTGGTGAAGAGGGTGTGGTCTCAGAATGATGCCCGAAAACTGCATTCGCTCACTGCTTACAGTCTTAGTGCTCACCTACCTCCAGCCAAACACCGCACTGAGTAGAATGGTGAAGAGGGCGTGTTCTCTGAATGATGCACGAAAACAGCATTCTCTTACTGCTAACACTCTTAGTGCTCACCTACTTAAAGCAAAACACAGTACTGAGTGGACTGGTGAAGAGGGCGTGGTCTCTGAATAATGCACGAAAACTGCATTCGCCTTTTGCTTACACCCTTAGTGCACACCTACTTCGGGCCAAACACAGTACTGAGTAGAGTGGTGAAGATGGCGTGGTCTCTGAATGATGAATGAAAACTGCATTTGCTCACTGCTTACACTCTTAGTGCTCACCAACTTACAGCCAAACACAGTATTGAGTGGAGTGGTGAAGAGGGCGTGGTTTCTGAATGTTGTACGAAAACTGCATTTGCTCACTGCTTACACTCTTAGTGCTCTCCTACTTCTAGCCAAACACAGTACTGAGTGGAGTGGTGAAGAGGGCGTGGTCTCTGAATGATTGACGAGAACTGCATTCGCTCACTGCTTACACTCTTAGTGCTCTCCTACTTCGAGCCAAACACAGTACTGAGTGGAGTGGTGAAGAGGGCGTGGTCTCTGAATGATGCAGGAAGCTGCATTCGCTCACTGCTTCTGTCGCCCCTAACGGTGCTTTACTGAGAGTGAAATGCTGAAATGTGTGTGAATTCCTAAGGGACCAAACTGCTTAGGTCACCGTTCCCTAGACTTACACACTACTTAACAAATCTAAATAACTTATGCCCTGAACCACACACTCATACCCATGCCCGAAGGAGGACTCGAATCTCCAGCGAGACGGGCCCTGCATTCCGTGACATAACGCCTCAAACCGCGCTGCCACTCTGCACGGCTTACTGAGAATGAAACGACTGTTTCCATTGATCAGGCTATGGAGCTTGGCATCTCAAGAGTGTCATTTAAAACGCAATTCGAAAATTACATGTATCACTTGCATTTGTTTGTATTTCATTGAGTCCCCTGCACCTATGCGGTGTTCCACTCTATTTTTCAGTATACAAGATTCTTGCTTCCTCCCACTTAGTGGCGATTCTTTTCCATCTAGAAAGTTCTATACACTTGACCTGAGTATCCAATAAATTATATTTAACGGCATATAATTCATGCATGGAATGACCCGCTGGAGCACTTGCCTTGAATCCGGCAGCTCATATTCTGGAGACTCTTGGAAGGAATGTTTTCATCACATTTTCTGAAACTTTTCTAGCTCTTACGGCACTTTACCAATAAGAACTGCTCTCGCTGAAGAGTACAGTATGTGCTACTTTGCCTCTCATGCCGGCCGGAGTCGCCGTGCGGTTCTAGGCGCTACAGTCTGGAGTCGAGCGACCGCTACGTTCACAGGTTCGAATCCTGCCACGGGCATGGATGTGTGTGATGTCCTTAGGTTAGTTAGGTTTAATTAGTTCTAAGTTCTAGGTGACTGATGACCTTTGAACTTAAGTCGAATAGTGCTCAGAGCCGTTTGAAACTTCTTTTTTTTTTTTTTCTTTTGCCTGTCAGGATAATCATGCTCTGTATTGAGGTGGCGTCAGATCCACCTAAATGTCATGAAAATTTCATACTTACCGCTAATTTATCCGCCCGCTTCCTCACTTGAGTGTTTAGCGTGACTTACGGCCAGTCAGAAGGCCCAGATATGATTACCGGCACTGCCATGGAGTTTTCTTTATTGGTAAGGCGGGAGCTGTGTCAGTCTTCTATAGGTAATTGGGGAGCTATTTGACCCAACAATAGCGTCTACAGGTCACGAAAACTCACAACGGCCAGGAATTGCGTGTGCTGACCACAGGCCCTGTATACCGCTTCCATTGACAATGGATGCGACTGCGATCGGTAGATACCGACGGGACCGACAACCCTTTGAGCAGACTTTATCGATTTCTTTACCTCATAGTATGGTTTCACGTTTTACTTGTACCAAGTTGAGTGTTTCAGATTTACTGTACGTTCATCACATCTGTCATATTAATTTTAGTTTACAATTAAGTTTGTTTTTTTGTATTTATTTGTGGAAACTACAAATATTTTTACAGTGTGCTGGAGATCACTGCCTGGTTTCACTCCTGGGGTCGCTGCTTACAGCCTACTGACATGGTGTGCGTAAATCTGATAGAAATAGAGCAGGTGATCATTCGAGTTTGAAGTAAATGTAGTTGGACAGTGTGGACATCCGGAGGAGAGTAAAAAAAAGAGGAGCCATGGCCGGCAGAGTCGCGCTTCTCGGGTATGTCAGAGGGAGTCCCATTACTGGTGACGGCCGGATAGCCGCGGCCAGACACGAGGCCTACGCCCGTCCCCTGGGGCACGACTTTAATTAGTTGCCTCCTGTAATGAATGCGCTGTCGTGTCCCGTCTACAGCCGTTGCGCTGACTGTCACCAACAGACTCGCCTCGCAGGGTAAACACATTCAAAATCAAACTTTACCGTTCTCGATATTATCTACTAGCCCTTTCAATACTTTGAACCAGTTTTAACTTTCCAGATTACATCATTATGGGCCAAATCACTCGGAAACAATAGCAGACAGGGGGTGGGGGTGGGGAGGGAGGTGGAAGGGGGCATTTCGAAAGAATACAGATCTACTACCTGAGGATACACGAACTGACATAATAGGAGGGGCGTTAATAAGTAACGCTACACATCTTTCTTTGAAAGGACGTTGGTTTTATTCAGAATTCCAATACACCATACTACTCCCCACTCTTTTGGCTAAAAATATCTGTTTTTCAACATAATATTCAGTGCGATGGCCTTACGCCACCTTATTGGGAGGACCTGTACGCTCTCATGGTACCACTGTACTGGTCGATGTTGGAGCGAACCTGTTGCTATATCAATAACCTCCTCGTCATCCTCATATGCTTCTTGGGCCAACAGGCAGAAATCGGAGGGTGCGAGATCCGGGCTGCAGGGTGGATTCGGAAGAACGGTACAATGAAGTTTTGTGAACTCCTCTTCTCCTCTTGGGTGCGCAGACTTGTATGAGGTCTCTCGTTGTCATGAGGAAGCAGAAATTCGTTTGCATTTTTGTGGCAACGAACACGCTGCAGTGGTTTCTTCATTTTCCTGATGGTAGGGCAATACACTTCAGAGTTGATCGTTGCACCATGACGGAGGACATGAAATGGAATAACCGCTTTATAATCCCAGAGGACAACGACTTTACCGGCTTAGGGTGCAGCTTTCAACTTATTCTTCGGAGGAGAGGGGGTGCGTCACCACTCAACGGTTTGCCGTTTTGTTTCCGGTTCGAAGTGAGGACCCCATGTTTCATCACCTTTGACGATGTTCAGCAAAGCAATTTCACTATCAGAGTCGTAACGAGCAAGCAATCCTGCACAGATGGTTCTTCGTTACTCTTTACGATCTTCTGTTAAATGGCAGGTAACCCAACGGGCACATACCATACTGAGCGATTGTGTCAGCATTACCAACAGACACATCCAGTTGTGCTGCGAGGTGTTTGATTATGATCCGTCAGTCGCGTCGAATGAGAGTGTCCGCACGTTCTGACATTGCAGTAGTCACAGCTGTGTGCGGCCGGTGCCTGCACGTGAGATCGAACAGGTTTGCAGGATCTTGTAGCGATGTAACAGAAGCCTCGCACAACGATTCATCATGCTTTTGTCGACTGTCAGGTCACCTTAGAAATTCTGCAAGCGCCTGCGGCACTCTGGTTTTCCGCCAAAGAAACTAAATGACAACTCTCTGCTTAGAACGCATCTCCGTTACTGACGTCACTTTGAAGGCTACGTGTAGCGCTTCCATCTATCGGGAATTTTGTGAAACTATAAAGGCTGAAGGTGGAACATTCCACGACTTCCCATAATTTCCGCATTTGTTTAACAGAAATTTAGAAAGAATATGTTGTATTTCTAACTGAACGTCTCTGATATGTTTATTTACGTTACAACTTGGACCGTTTATTTCGGCACGCATCGCAATATAAGCTATAATATCTTTCATTGGTCCTCCCCAGTCTTAAAACTTCACGCTATGCCAGTAGTTTCTGCAATAACTCAAGAATCTTGCGATCCCAATGTGGAACACTGTTTATGTTTAAGACAGCAGGAAGATGAAAAATTATGCCTTTCGATTATTGTAACGGGAAGTACTTTGGAAGAGGTGAAGTAACCTTATATGAAAATGAGTTTTTTCGAGATATTTTGCACTGTCTTCGCGCAACAGAGCACATACTTATCAATTTTCTGTCAGAGTGGCGTACGTTTTGTTCCAGTTCCACGTTACTTCTAACTTTAGTAGAAAATAGATTGGTAGCGCCACAAGCATCCGTAGTATGACTTCGAAATTTTTATCTGTATTTAAAACAGAGGAAGCCTTTGGACGGGGAAAAGGGTAAGGGGAGGGGGGGTGGAAATGAATACCACCAAGCAGAATGTGAGCATAGAGTAATATCCCGTTCTCAAAAGCTACATTTTGTGGAAAAATTTGTGTTAATATTTGTCACCAAAGAGTCAATGTTCTTATTTGTGTTATCTGTGTAATAAAAGAAGGAGAAGACTTCAAGTTTCTCAGAGAGCAGCCTGAAGAAGCCTGGTTGTTCTTACTTGTCTTCGTGCTTTCACTTTACCAAATATAAGAATCGTGTACTGTAGTTGTAATGCTTCCACAAAATTCTATCTAATTTTGAATCACTTACATGCTCTTTTATTATTAATCCACCAGTCCAAAGGTTTCTTTCATTATTCATTACAGTAGGAGTTTTAATTTTGTCATTTGCTGGAATCAATCAGATCTATTGCGTAGTACGTTAAATATTTCAAACCTCAGGTGCTACAGTTATCCCCTAATGTATATGGAAGGAGTCGCATTTGCTCTTCAGTAAGTTTTCCACTTTTGGAGATAATTCTGAAGTAATATACTTAAGAAATGTTAAACGTTTACTATATATGTTACTGGTTTTCATGCTCCCTGTAGAGTACATGTCGCAACTGAATACGTTGTATATTCATTGAACTAGAAAATAAGTAGTTTGTTGCATAGTTGTGGAGTTACGTGGCTGGAATTTGATATGTGTTTACAGACTAGTTAAGATGTGTACATTTTGACGTACGCGTGACTGTCTTTTCAGTTACTTATGCTGTGGTTATTCATTATGCTGTATATTTTATGCAGTTTTCCGTTTTCTGTTTTTCTTCAGTAACTAAAGATTGAAATCAGATAATGTGGAGATTAGAGGACTCTTCCACTTTATGTCAACGAGACGAAATGTCTAGGATAGTCATTCGAAAGGAAAGACAGCAGGCAAGCCATTTTCAAATCCATAGGTGCAGTCTGATGAAGAGGTACTTGTAGTACGCTCCATTTAAACATTTGCATGCCAGTTATGTTAGTCACTAGTATGATTGTCGTGGTACTCTGTGGTTTAACAAAAATTTTTATGTTTTTCTTATAGTCGTCAAATATAGCCTTCGGATGTGAGAGTGGTTCCTGTGTGTTTCATTTTAATGTATCGCACTTACAAATTTATGTCTGCACCCTTCTGTGCGTATGTGAGTGCATGAAGATCGAATGTGAAGGGATATAAAAAGGTGGAGGGACCCGCCAGAGGTAGATAGATTGTAGTGGGCTTTGTCTGTGGGAAGACTGGAGACTTCAGAAATGATTCACAGAGTCGAGAGTAGAGGGTGTCAAGTGGGTACAGCCAACAGGAGAGGTTCCCCTCTGGGCAGTATGAAAAAGGAGACGCTTTTCCCTGAAGTCCGACATGCTTGGCCACTGTTACACGAGCTGGCGTTAGGTGCGTCCGCTTCTGATATTGTGGATCAAATGTATAAAAATTAGTTATACTATAGTGAATAGCGTTCGTAATGTGTTGTTTAGAGTCAATTTAATCAGGGAAGTGTGAGAAGATGGTTGAATTATCATTATGTTGTTAGTATGAGATAAGTAGTAAATTGTGGTCGTGACTATTGAGTGTGAGTGTTGGTCATCAACATCTGTTTAGGGAATAATAGTGAGTAAAATCTATTCATTTGAGAGAATGTGTTTAGCTGTTGCTTAATTAGTAAGGTTTTGTGCAATAAATTAGAATGTCATATTAGTTTCTTTTTAAAGTGGTCATGAGCACAAATTCGCGCCAACTCCGTAAGTGCATTATAAGAACTAGAAATTCAAATTTTTGCGGGTGATTAATCATCTTAAATGCCTGATAACGATAACGTAATCCAGGCACCTGTACTTTCACTCATTTATTTTACGAATTGTCCGCCTGCTTAGCTGCGTGGTAACGTGCTTGCCCCCTATGCACTGGGTCCAGGGTCGATTCCCGGACGGGTTGGAGATTTTCTCCGTTCTTGGACTGGGTGTTGTGTTGTCATTATTATTTTATCCTCATTATCGGCCACGAGTCACCCAGTGTGGTGACGAATGAAAAGAGACTTGCGCTTGGCGGCTGTACCCGAATGGGACATCCCGACCAACGATGCCATACGATCATTTCTTTTCTTTATTTTACGAATTTGGGGCAGTTTCTTTGTGACTTGTACTACTGGAGCTACAGCGTTCACCACGTGGATGCGTGGAATGTGTTCTCTTGTGCACTGGGAACGTGTGCGAATGTTGATAACAATAGAAAATTGTTCAAGTGATGAGTGAACGCGAACCGCTTAATACTTTTCAGGTAAAGACTGAATGTGATTAGACGACTGAGCCACCATTACAATGAGGGGAGAACGACTGAGAGCCGGCTAGGAACATTAAATTTGTAAGAACGTGATTGTGAATGAGAAATGTGTTCTAGGAGTAATCACCGTAATTTCGTAAAGAGAATGAGTGAAATATGTCCACTGCGTTTTCCCTTATTACAGTTTGTGCCCTGGAATAAAGTTATGGACTTATACATCAGCACTTTAAATGAATGTATGTGATGGCTTTAGGGATGAATGAGTGATGCGTTGACGAAGATGCTATGTTGGCAAAGTATCCTTTTCACCGTCGTCTAGACTAGTCGTTTCAATCGACATTAGGATGTACAAATAAAAATTTCCTTGATGTCCATGATGACATAACGCTACGACGTGTCTCAGTGCAAAACCATCCATGTACCAAGAACTTCCCTGAGTGTCGGTGTCGTGATACGCTTCGTTCCATTGCTGAATTGACACCTCTCTTATTCATGATAATTAATTGAAATTCATCACAATCTGATTTATATCCATGTTCGTTTCCAATCCAAACGACTTGAACATTCCCTCTGACACCAACACAACCTTTAGTCTTTACAAACATGTGTATTAACGCATCTACGGATGAAGTCCAGAATATTATTGTTGAAAACCTCCAAACCCTAAGCTATTGTCTATTTAATGAAATAATAAAATGCGGAAGTTGTTCGGAATTGTTCCTAATTTAATTATTTTAAGTCTTGTGACTTTCTGTCCAAGTTCGAACAGGATTTCGTGCAACAATACCTTTTTTTCCGCGCAGATAGCGTTGGTTGGTTTCTTCATGTTCACGACGCTCTCTTACCGTATAAAGGTCCCAATGAGTTTTTCGGCTACGTAGTTTACCACTCGAAAGCGCAGCAGTCGGTGTTCAATTTACAGTCAAACACTGTGTTAATATCACACTCCCTTACGTTGGTCTCTTAATCACATTAAGAAACAGTATTTTTGTTTTTTATGTTTATGACAAACCGTCAATCACTGACATTGTGCTCCATCGTTCTGCAAACCATCCCATGAAATACAAAACGGCTGCCTTCCGTTCGCTTCTCCACCGCGTCCATCAAGTCCCCCCAACCCCTCTTCCCTCGGCCCCCCCCAGGCTATCAATCGTGAGTACCAAGTTATACGAAGTACTGCTGTTGCTAATGCCTACGATATAACTTTTATTCAGAATATTGATAAAAAAATTATTGAGGAAGACCGTTTCTTGTATAAGTACTATCCACTCTAAGTTTTCCTGCACTTTATCACCGTTTCGGCAGGTCAATAAAAAAAAAAAGAACTGCCACCGCATTTCTTTTCACGACTCGTTTTCAGAAATATTCGGCAAATTTTTAGGAAAGAATAACATCAATTCTGCGTTTTTTATCCTGCAGAATGTAGGCGCCAACACAGGGAACAGTCATTCAGCAAGCCGTAGAAGAACATAGGGTTTAATTCAATTTCCTGTCATACCTGTTCTGGGAAGTACACTGGGCAACCTAGCAGAGGTTTCGAAATTCGCTTCAAAGAAAACTGCAGTGTGAGCAGTTCGAAATCAGTACAAACATCTCACCTACGTCATAATCAACATTCTGCTTCAGATCTCCACAATAACACGAACGCCGCGCGGGGTAGCCGCGCGATCTTGGGCGCCTTGTCACGGTCCGTGTGGTTCCCCCAGTTGGAGGTTCGAGTGGGTGTGTGTGTGTTGTCCATAGCATAAGTTAGTTTAAGTTAGATTAAGCAGTGTGTAAGCTTAGGGACCGATGACCTCAGCAGTTTGGACCCATAAGACCTTACTACAAAGTTCCATTTCCGAAAACTTGAAGCTATTAGATAAAGTGAGTAAGAGTGGTGTTTTAAATGTGCTTGAGGAGATATATATAATGAAGTCCATAAGACAGTCCCCTGATAATGCTCTTAAATAAGCAAGTGGAATTAAGACACCGAGATTTATGGCCAATTTGGGTAAATTTAATTTTTTAAGTAAAGTGTTCCAGAATTTAACTGGTTGGTTAGATTATTGTGGTTTTTAATGCTAATATCGAAGTTCACTTCTATTGCCGGTCCATACCTAGATCTTCTGATTTTAATCTGTAGCGTGCACTGCTTTTAATGTTACAGAAATAAGAAGCAATTTCTTTTTAAATTTTCACCTTAGTAATGTTATATTTTGTATAACTGACGTTCTGTTCTTATGTTATATGGTAAGCCGCAGTTCCTCAGCAGAGCACTAACAGCGCACTTCTCTTATCTTCCGTGTTGTCTGATTTACTTAAACGCCTCCGCACCCGGACGGCGGGCACCGCCCACTCTCCAGCAGAAACCTCAACACCTTCGGAGCTCGTGTTGTCACCAGCTACGATTACTGTTGTGCTGGTGACAAACAGTCAGAAGCGTGTCGGCTTCCGCTAAGTCTGACCTCCAGCACAATCTTCTCCCTTTCGATCATTACTGGCTCCAAAACATGTTAAAAACTAGTCTTTTCAGCGTTTTTATACATTAATTTTATTAGTTTTTATCACGAACTTTTATTTCTAATTTTTCACTCCAGGATTCAGTACCTTCCTGGATATCATTTACGGGTTCGTTGCTTGCTATAGACTGACAGTAAAATAATTTAATTCGTAAAGTGATGACAGTTCGCGATTCTAACACAGGCAGCCCCGTGTCTGACAGTTGTTCCACGTTACGTGGGGACTGTCCCCATCTCTTTCTCACGGTAGTTACCGTTTCACTGTTTTACAACCAAGGATCAATTTCTCATTCACCAGCCCATTACATCGATTTATAGACTATACATTCAATAGAGATGAAGGTTTTACACAACATTGTAAGTAAACATCTTTGGGTATGAAATTGCAAATCTTATTTATTATATAAGAACAGGCCGGTTGTTTGTGGGACGTATGTGATCCACACCTAGTTTCCTAACTCGATGGATATATTTTTCTCCTTGTTTAACTCATGTTCACTCGACACTTTAAGATATCTCAGATAACTTCATTTCCCCGTTATCAGAGTATTAATCGACTTTTAAATACAGGTATTGTGGACTGTTGGACTTTTCAACCATTTCTATGTTTTAATGGTTCTAACACGTGTATGTAAAAATCCTTGATACAGTATGCATTGTTCAATCAGTTATGTACAGTTAAAAAGTATTTAATGAGAGTAATAAGCAATCTCAGTAACTGCAAAGATCAAACCATCCATTTCTATATTAACTCCTTCTCTCTTCGGCGGCATTGTTGCATGTGCCATGGGACAAAGATGGCCGCAGGGCAGTGACTCAGTGTCTGGTCAAGTCCCCCTTTCAGATTCGGCTCGCCTTTCAGAGGTGAAAACGAGGGAATAGGAAGAAGTATCCACAAGTGACTGGTACAGCCTCTATTCAAAGAAGTCACGTAGTAAGCCGTTTCGAGCTTCTGAGTTTGTACAGAATCGCGGCATTTACAAGCTATGCCATTCCGTCAAACCACATTTCAAAAGAACTTTGTTTTTGTCGACAGGTCACTGTCCTAGATTGCAGTGAATAGGAAGTCTGTCACAGATAAAGATCTCTGTGACGCAGTCATATGTGGCACATAAAATCTTTTTTGTCTTTGTAAAAGGCTGACACTTCGTCGGTGGACTTAGAGGGGTGAACACCCTCCTATCTAAAATGGTGTAAGAGAGCACCTCGTTGGTGAATCTTAAAAAATAGCAGAGGAGAGGATGTATGAACTTCAGTTTTCGAGACAGTCAGATGTAAATAAAAACATAGTGATTGAAATGAAAACCTTGACTGAAGATTGGAAGTGTAACACAGTATGGTGTAACACAGAACTGCTTACACTGCTTATACGATTAGTTAGCATTGTTAAACTTTTGCCAGGAGGGAAGCTACATATTTTAACAACTGTATCACTGATCACCATTTTCAGGGCCTTTTCCTTGGTGCTCAGGAACTGTATTGGATTTGTTGAGAGGAGAGAGAAGACTGTTTAGGTGTCCACCACTTCATCTCAGGATTCTCAGTAGAACTCTTCGTCTGGTGACCGTGAGAGAGGGTCTTGTTCCTCAGAGACTGAGAAGCATATTTCGTCCTCAGATGTAGAGAATGGACATTGCCGTAATCAGCAGGTGATGTGTTGCAGAGCGGCAGCAGATCACAGCACTCATCTACAGTATAGAGAGTATGGTGAGAAACTGCAGGTAGGCAAACGGGGTGGAGACTAAGTGGTTCTTAGAACAAACATATTCCGCGTCTTTTATACTTGTCGTGAATAGCTGAAGCCTCGCTCATGATTCAATCAGTGATGTTTATATGTAGTAGTTTTTCACTCTTCTGGTGCAATCACTGTGTGTTCAGCGTTAGTTTATCTATCCATAAATGATGTGTAAGATTCCAGTCGTTCCCATTCACTGAACTCATTTGGTCTTTGCCAGCTCGTTCCAGTATTAGATTAGAACTGTTTCATGTTATTAATGCTAAGTTTTTGTGTTCTCTGTATTTTTAAATTTAGAACAGATCCTGAGATTGATTATTTCTTCATATATGTATCAGCAGATTAATCTATAATAAATTAATGTAATTTGGAACATAACTCACCATGGAAAAAATTCTCCGAGAACGAAAAGGCGTGTATGTTCCTCTTCAAAAAGACTAACAGAAAAGTTGAGACCCGGCTGCCTAAATCATCATTGCGCCTTTCTCAATAAAAATTTTGGCACGCGGACATATTGGTGCTCTTTGAGATTAAACATTTTAAATCCTTTTTTTCTGCCTCTCTTTGTAGTTAGGGGTTCATACTCAGCATCTCCGTTTCGATACCATTGTTTATTTACGCCTACTTCCCACGGTCTCGTATTTCTCCAATCGATTTACAGTGTATCTTCTTTCTCACTTACACTGTCTCCTTTTGTCTTTCTTTCCCACTACTACTGTCTAATACCATACCTCAGCACCTCAAAAATTCTGGGGGTTCAACTCATTTTTTACCCTGTAAACCCACATGTCTAAAGTGTCGGCCCGACCTATGCGTTGAAATTTCCCGGTCTGCGAGGATTCAGACCCTCCAACAAAATTTATGGTCTCTACTAATCTATGTTTCTCATTATCATTGTCTCCTCTCTCTTTCGCACCCACTCTTTCTGTCTCACCCATTTCTCTTTCTGTTTTACTGCTGCCGGCACTCACCGACCATCAATATCTCTTCTCTCTTTGCACCGCACTGCTACTGTCTTCATCCACCTCTCTTTTCTTTCATTGCCACTTTCCCTCTCCCAATATCACTGTTTCCTCTCTCTTCCACAACTGCAGTCTTTGTACTACTTACTTTCAGTAGAAAAATGTACGAACATGCTCGCATGTCAAAATTTTGGTGAGGTAGGTGGAATGATGATTGTGGCATCTGGTTACCCTTTTCTGTCAATGATTAATATATTCGCCTTTTCTGTGCTCGGACACAAAGTTTCAGCTGATTCCTTTCTTTTCTCTGCTACAGCAGGATGGGCTGCTTATATAAAACGAATTCTATGGGGCAGTAAAGGTTTGACAGTTTATTTGTATTTCGATATATTTATATACACTCCTGGAAATTGAAATAAGAACACCGTGAATTCATTGTCCCAGGAAGGGGAAACTTTATTGACACATTCCTGGGGTCAGATACATCACATGATCACACTGACAGAACCACAGGCACATAGACACAGGCAACAGAGCATGCACAATGTCGGCACTAGTACAGTGTATATCCACCTTTCGCAGCAATGCAGGCTGCTATTCTCCCATGGAGACGATCGTAGAGATGCTGGATGTTGTCCTGTGGAACGGCTTGCCATGCCATTTCCACCTGGCGCCTCAGTTGGACCAGCGTTCGTGCTGGACGTGCAGACCGCGTGAGACGACGCTTCATCCAGTCCCAAACATGCTCAATGGGAGACAGATCCGGAGATCTTGCTGGCCAGGGTAGTTGACTTACACCTTCTAGAGCACGTTGGGTGGCACGGGATACATGCGGACGTGCATTGTCCTGTTGGAACAGCAAGTTCCCTTGCCGGTCTAGGAATGGTAGAACGATGGGTTCGATGACGGTTTGGATGTACCGTGCACTATTCAGTGTCCCCTCGACGATCACCAGTGGTGTACGGCCAGTGTAGGAGATCGCTCCCCACACCATGATGCCGGGTGTTGGCCCTGTGTGCCTCGGTCGTATGCAGTCCTGATTGTGGCGCTCACCTGCACGGCGCCAAACACGCATACGACCATCATTGGCACCAAGGCAGAAGCGACTCTCATCGCTGAAGACGACACGTCTCCATTCGTCCCTCCATTCACGCCTGTCGCGACACCACTGGAGGCGGGCTGCACGATGTTGGGGGGCGTGAGCGGAAGACGGCCTAACGGTGTGCGGGACCGTAGCCCAGCTTCATGGAGACGGTTGCGAATGGTCCTCGCCGATACCCCAGGAGCAACAGTGTCCCTAATTTGCTGGGAAGTGGCGGTGCGGTCCCCTACGGCACTGCGTAGGATCCTACAGTCTTGGCGTGCATCCGTGCGACGCTGCGGTCCGGTTCCAGGTCGACGGACACGTGCACCTTCCGCCAACCACTGGCGACAACATCGATGTACTGTGGAGACCTCACGCCCCACGTGTTGAGCAATTCGGCGGTACGTCCACCCGGCCTCCCGCATGCCCACTATACGCCCTCGCTCAAAGTCCGTCAACTGCACATACGGTTCACGTCCACGCTGTCGCGGCATGCTACCAGTATTAAAGACTGCGATGGAGCTTCGTATGCCACGGCAAACTGGCTGACACTGACGGCGGCGGTGCACAAATGCTGCGCAGCTAGCGCCATTCGACGGCCAACACCGCGGTTCCTGGTGTGTCCGCTGTGCCGTGCGTGTGATCATTGCTTGTACAGCCCTCTCGCAGTGTCCGGAGCAAGTCTGGTGGGTCTGACACACCGGTGTCAATGTGTTCTTTTTTCCATTTCCAGGAGTGTACTTTGAAAAATATAAACAACGGGTATGTCTAATGTAAGGTTAGCTCAAAATCATTTGCTGTATATTTTTGCTGGGTACCTTGCTCATCGACCCTAATTCACCCAAAAATATGAACCATGCCTTAAATGAGCAATAATGTTACTCGGAATATTTTACTCAACTTGAAGTATTGCAAGTTTTACATAATTTTTGGCTGACGTTTTAAGTTCTTTTCACAAATGTTAAGGTCCTTTCAGCCTACATTTTATCACTGCAGTACCACCTGGTTCGTATTTATATAGGTATGAAGAGCCCATTATACGGAGACGGTGCGTCATAACGTTTTGTTGATGAAAAAGTTTGACTAGAAACGTAGTTTGGTGAACTCAGAACCGTTGCGGTGATGCTATACCCCTCTTCATGTATTCAGTACATCAGTTGAAAGTACATTTACCCCTCATAATGGATATTACATCCGCAAATACAACTTTGAACCTCTAGATCTCGGTAACGGATAATGATATCGAAAAATTTTTGAAGTTCCCCTAGGACATCCCATCCTAAGAACATGTGGTAGAAATGTCGACGATCTGCCACGAGCAGAAATTATAGTAGCGGGTATCATCTTTTCATGTCCAAAAACTATGGTTTCTCGGGGGGTTTTCTCAGGAACCGCCCCAGATAAAATGGTCCTTCTATCAGTTGCTTACGACCCCCCCCCCCCCTAATGCAAAAGTACCAAAAAGATTTCCTCAGTTTACCTGGGCTGGAGGAAGTTTGTAACGTTTAAATTTTGACCGTTTACTGTAGGATAACAACAGCAGTCCGAGACGTACGCAAATGATCGCCGTGACCCGGTGTCTCTGTGATAAATAGAACCCGAGATATGACTCTAGAAAACCGCATTTTCGCGCATGGCTTTTTGGAACATATTGGTACCGTGCAGTCTCGTGCGCGGACCGGTATCATTGTTGAATAATCCCCCTGTATCTATTGTGAGGTGCAACACCCCTGTCTCATATTTGCTAGGGATATCATTTCCTGATTACTAATTCGTAACGCTGCAGTTTTTATTGAAGCATATGAGCACATAGAAAGCTAACTGACTATCGACCAGTCAAGCCGACGCGGATCATTTTGACATCCACAGGATATGTCAAAAGCTCTGTTTGGGCCTTATGTGTCATCGATTTGAGCATGTGTATACAGGCGGTGTTGGTTGGAGAACTTAAATTAATGTGGTTCGAGCCGTGTAAGTAGTGTATCGACGTTGAGCGTCTGAGTTATTTAAATTTCATTACTCCACAATTAAAATAGCTACGCCACTTCAGTTGGGACTTCACTTTCTTGTCCAAAGATATTTTTGTAGTTCGGACTGTTCTTTCTGATCGATATTGCTACAGAATATGCGCCCTGATGTTCATTCAAATAAGTTCTTATGTTCGCTGAACTAAAATTTCTGTTAAGATTTTGCGTAATGTTAGAGCAGCTAGTTTTCGTACCTACAGAGACCACAGTGCTGCATTGCAACATGCGTTCCTCTCGTGTGTTCAGAGGGAATTCAGATACATTTAGTGTTAATTAAAAGATATTTTTTCACTCTGATCACTGCCAATATCAATAAGTATTGATCTTTCTAAGTTAGAGCAGCTATTATTATTCATTGTGTGTATACTAAAAATCAGGCAAATTCAAATTTTTCTCTCTTTCTGTGTCTCTCTGCCAAATTTGATATTTTCCCCTTTCTGGTTGAGGTTCCTGTCAATGAGGTATTTAATTTTTATCGATTTTCCATTTCACGTGTATCTGATCAGGAGTGCCTGCAACAGCACAAGCTTTTGACTATACACCTCCGAGCGAAACTAGAGAGGTGAACACAACTTGTCATATGGAGCACGCATCAGTGGTTTCATATGCAGATAAGGAGGCAGATGCTACTCTCTCACGTCACGTACTACTAACTCATTACCAAAGGCTGACGGGAAGTGCAAATTAGCATAGGCAGTGTGTGTGTGTGTGTGTGTGTGTGTGTGTGTGTGTGTGTGTGTGTGGGCGTTCACCCGTTATGTTTATCTCCCAAGTGAGAACAGCTTCACCATCTGCTTCAGTGCACTGTTGGCAGATGGTTTGCATTCGCTCATATGGTTTTCAGGTGTTCTTTTCTTACCATCAGCATTTACGAACGTCAATGAACTTCCATCTAAGGTACACTTAAAACAAGGATTTCCTGCTTATAGTAGCGGATGACTGAAAGGTGATACACTATTTAAGATTTTCAGTGCCAACTTGTAATAATCATAAGCTTGTTGAGAATATAGAAGCAGTTTTCTTAGTAGTGCAGAGTGATCACACAAGTAATAAAACGTGTAAAACACGTTTCAACAATCTCTCCCAGTATCTACATTTGTTTCGTTAAAGACTTACAAGTACGTTGAACCTATCAATAAAAATGGTAGCATTATATTCTTTCATGAATTAGCATAACCATTAATAGATCGTGATCCAATTCTAATAGTAATAAGGTGAGAGGCTAAAAATAAAATGCAAAAATAGAAGCTTATTGTGACACAGGATTAGATTAAAGAAACCCAAGTGAAAATAGTATCAAAAGTATATCAGAAATATACTGAAAAAGATAATATAAACTGACAGTGCCTTGAGAAATACCTTGAAATAACGCGCATGAAACAAATGTTAAAGGGAAGTATGGAAATTATTCATTAATATTATTGAAGGATCAGTCCTGATAAGTCGTTCAGATCATAATTTTTCCAAGTGACGGACTTTCAGTTCAGCAATAGCAAGGCCAGCGCAACTAACTGTAAGTTACGATTAGAGAACTATCTACCGACAGTTCTCGTAACTTTGCGAGAGAGATACACATACGATTTCGTTTGCATATGAGACGGCAGATTTCTTTGAAAGACATGAGAAAGTTTAATCCTTATAGGGATAGGTTCCAAAACGCATACGGATGACTAAATATGGATGATATTTTGTGTCTCACTACATATACGCTGGGTCATGGCAGCAGTAAGCAACCAAAAGCTCACGGCATTCGCCCCAACACAGTATGGGGTTATAAGAAATGTTTCGGTGGATACGATCAACAGTATCCTAAAAGTATCTGAGCCTCGCATCTCCACTTGAAACGCCAGTTTCGTTAAATCAATGGCAGAATCTCTGTCAAGAGATGTGAATGGAAGGCATATCAACACGTAAATTTAGATGTTGTAGAATCATATTTTGCAGTTAAAAAATTAAAAAATTGTGGATGAAATTTTTCTTGAAAATGAGTGAGATAACACAATGGAAGCCTTTCCCATAGTTGCTTACCATTTTACGTTGGTCTTCGTGATGGAAATATTAGAATCTTGTGCCTGTCTTCAAAGTTGGAAGTTTGGGAAGAGCTGGAAGACCGCTAACTGCGATGGAGCACCTGCAGTCTGATAACCTTATGATCACAATACTGTTTACTGTTAGCCTGGAGAGTCTCACCATTGGTTACTTTTGTAAGCTTTCTCAGCATTTCTTCAATTATACCGTATCATGACTACCGAAAATATGTACTTATGTAAAAGTAGAAAGGAAACAGATACGTCTTCGCTGGGCATCGGAAATCAGTTCGAAGCGAGACTCACTACTGAAGACAACTCGATTCCAACGAATGACATTCCAGGTGAGAGACAAGTCTGGAGACGCCACTGTCAGAGTTGGGGCACCAACCTGTCGGTCACTCACCATGCAGCCCAACAACCAGTGGTCAGGGGTACCATCTCTTTTCATAACAGGACCTCTTTGGTGTCATCGTCGGCATCCTCACAGCACAGTATACGATATTCTAGCTCTCATTAGTTGTTTTTCATGGAACATTATCCTATGTCTACATTTCAGCAAGATAATGCCCACCCGCACTCAGCGAGACTTTCTATGGGCAAGGCCCTCCAATTGTACTTTGACACTTACATAGAAGATAACAACAACCAGCCACTCCACTTTTTACACTCATTTAAACAGCACCGTTACCGGTTTCGATCCGACAGGTTCATCTTCAGACGGCTAGTCCATGTTTTGCATTAGCTTTCGCCTTTTTTCCCAATCAGACGAAATTTCCTTGCGGTGGCGGTGCTCTACAGCGAAACCAAAATGTGAGAGAATGTCTTTTTTACTGTAATTGTGCCTCACAAAGATTTTAATTGATGTTAACGAATTATTAAAGTGAAGATTTTTCGGTTATTTACCGTGAAAAATCCGCGCCATTATGTTCCAGAGCATACTGCTTATGATCCTGCAGCAGCGAAAACTGTATGCTGCACTTTTTTATGTATATGTATGCACATAATGTAAAGCATCACTCACACTCAGAAGTTTCATCACATGGAGCTATGTATACAAAGATGGTGATATTACAAGCATAACAATGCCAAAGACTTCCACTCTCAGAGATATTTCGTTATATACATGTATGTGACAGCACAAATTTACAAATTACTAATGTTACATTACTTTCTATTTACATTGAATGAGAACTGATTAAAATTAAGACAAACAAATGAAGCAGTAAATTAGAATGTGTTACTGCACTGATATTACGTAAATATCATGGTATACATTGGAACCAAAGTAAATGATAAGGGTAAAATATACATAATTTAATATTACAACTATGGATATACACTGAAATCACAGTAAATGGTTTGAGATGGATGTGCATGTGTAAATATTACAACGGTGGATATTTCGTTGGTTTTTCTTCTTACTTTAAATTACAAAATGGGTGAATTAAATTTTGTTGAAAAGCTGTAGGGCTGCCTCAGTCTGTTGATTGAGGAGATTTTGTGGTGATTTGCTTCTATGTACATATATTTCAATCTCCTCAACTAATCTGGTAAAGCTACCTTTCTCAGCAAGGTGTAATACTTATACATTATCCACACTGCTCTTTATTCCATGAATGTTAGCAGTTGTGTGCGTGGAAAATGTGTATTTTGAAATTTTGTTGAAATACATGCCATCTATATGCTCTTTGAACCGAGTCTAAATGCTTCTTCCAGTTTTTTCTACGTAATAAGAGGGGCAACTTTGACAGCTGAGTTTATTTATCCCAGATTTTGTTATTCTTCAACATCTCAACTGCTGACAGCTGGAGTTTGTTGTTTGTGTGGTTGCTTATTTCGTGTTTTTAAATAGAGTGCTTACTTTTAGGATATGCTCATTAAGAAAGGTAATGTAATATATTTTTTTCCTGTTTGCTACTGTGTCTTGTGCCAGTTGCATGGTTGTCTGGTGTGCAGCCTCGATGCCCGATAGTTTTTGAATTTTTTCTCATAGTTTATTTATCATGAGAGGGCTGTATCCATTGTTTGAAACCGTCTCAAGATGAACCTGTCGGTTCGAAACCTATAACGGCGTTATTTGAAGTGTTAAGTTTATCTCGACAGGTACTGAGAAAAGTTCATTTTAAGACATAAAAAAGAAACCCCATGAAGACCATCCTCAGTATTAAATATAACAAGAAATGTCTGTCAGCACAGATAACATCAAACTACATAAACGAGAAAATTAATTCTAAAACCGTTACCGGTAAAATAGTTACAGCAAAATGTAAAATCATGTGGCTCGAGACAGAGATACGAATGCAGGACACAAAGAAAGAACTTCTCAATAAACTACTGTACAGTCTACACTTGCAACTTTCAAACTGCTTCTCCAGTTTTGAATTTTCCTACATCTTACTATACACTGAAGACACCACTGAAAAACAAAATCAGAAAATATTGTGTAGGCATAAGAAAAAAACCTTGATACTTTGATAATGAAAAAAAAGGTAACTTCCCCCAAAAATTCACATGATAGCCAACATCAGTTTCATGAAAGAACTATTAACTCAACTAACAACAGTTTTGCAAACAATAAACTTGCTATCATAAACAAGTGTATAAAACGTAACACAGAGCATCAGACATGATGCCAATAACTTGAAGATCCTTATTGCATCTATTTAACGTTGTAACTATTTGTGAGGTATTGTGGGCAAGTTGCAACAATATCACATCACACAATCATGAGCGGTTAACGTTCTTTAAAACAAACATGAGACCAGACAGTTAGCAATGACGGTAGCCCAACAAAACTTTAATGTTCAACCACGTGGTCGGCTCCCCACGGACGAAAGTTACATAAAGCAAGGAAAATTTACGAGAAGGCAAAGCTATTAATATTTAGAAAAATGAAAGCTTATACAGGCACAGCTGAAGGCAAACAGACATTCATACAGAAGCGAGTGCTCACTTCTTATCGACACCTTTGTGTGGCGCTCTTCCGGTGGATCCAAGTCTGCTATAGAAATTTACTAAATGAAACATCTGCCAAAGTTTTGCATTCCTTGCTGCGACAAGGCAAAGCAATCTTTCACAGTTGAAAAGCGAGACCAAAAGCTAACAGCTCTCCCCTCGCCAACTAATAACGCGCCACACAGTCAGTCTAACTCACCCTTCTCCGACTGGAGCAGAGCTGTGGACGCTTCCCGTACCGGCGGCCGACTGCCTCCCGCTTCTCCAGCCTCTTCCACACTCCGCGTGGCCCGGAAAACCCAAAGATGCCATTTCCGCCACCAACCTAACGCAGGTGGATTTCTCACAAGTAGCGGAAACCTCTTTGCCGACTTGACCACTACGAGAGTTGGCTATTCTGTACCACTGCTGCTGAATCTGTACGACTATCGCAGACTTTCTGCAGCAGACTACGCCACCGTCTAGCAACGTGACACACAACCACATTCATTCAATCACACCACTATGATAATTATGGGAAAACAGAAACAAGGAAGGAAAGAGAAATACTAGTGAAAATGGGCTACCGGACTAATGAAAGGTGGCTACAGGACCCTTTCAACGTGCATGCGATCTGGAATATTGATGAGCCGTGCATGGCTCGTGTTCATCCCATTAATTGTTTGTCATCTTCTATTACGGTAGTGCCGCCTCGTTTTCTTTTTCCATTTACTGCCGTCACTAACTTCCTGCCTTACTTGCCCATGAGTGGCAGCAGCAGCGCGTATCGATAAGTGCACTGTCCTACCATCTCTGGAGCGACCGGTAGTATTTTGGGGTCGTCGTGTTTCGGGGAGCCAGTGAGTGGGAGAGCCACCACCAGTGACGGAGCAGCAGTCGCGGGCGGACCAGCATTCCAGTCGGCCGGTTGCCGTGGAGCACGAAGCAAGCCCCGTCGCGCTCATTCAGACTATAGCTGCTGGCGGCCTGTACGCGCGGTTGGAGTGTGAGGTGCTGCTTGCGAGTGCTACCAAGTTCGTCGCCCACCGATCTTGGACATGAAAGTTGAGTCCTCACTTAACTTACTATCGAGCCTCAACTGTCTACATTTCTTCGTTTGATCCTGGTTGTCGCTTTTGGGGCATTACCGCAAGCAACAACGTGTGTGTATTTAAGTAGGCTATGATTCCAGCTGTCTTCCTGTGAAATTTAACTTGAGTTATTCCCTGTTATGGAAGTTCACCAGCGGTATCTTCTGCCTTGTGGCCGTTGACGTTCCGGTTACCTGCCCTGGTCGTTGACGTAATTTTAGGCAGTGTATTTTCCTCATCGTGTTGTTGCTGGCCAGCGCGGTGTGTAGTTCGACAGCTGTAGCGTTGTTGGTCGTTGTGGGCGCCAATATTCTGTGTGTCGTGTATTGAAATCTTGTGGTCGTTTTGCTGGTTGCGTGGAGTGGAACTGATTTGTTTGACTGGTCGGTCGGCTGTCTGTTGGTTGGGTTGCCTCCAGATTAAGAAGTCGTTAGACAGGCTGCCTGTCTCACCTAAACGGGCGTTAGTGTTACAATCCCAGGGCGACCCTTGGAAACTTCTGAGCGCCGTTCCTTGTGTGTTATATAGTAATTTCCCTGTTTAGTTATTTGGTTGATGTGTGGCTTTCAGCCGAGTATCAATATCTCTTAAATTAATGTTGTTGTCTTACCTTTAAGGCATGAGATTGTTATATTTTTATATGGGGACTTCAGCTGAATTTTACTGGAGAGGTTTTAGGATAAGGCCTTCTGCCTTTTAGATTGAATCTCTTTCCAGGCCTTAGGCCATGAAAATGGAAATGTCGTGTGGCTAGGGCCTCCCGTCGGGTAGACCGTTCGCCTGGTGCAGGTCTTTCGATTTGACGCCACTTCGGCGACCTGCGCGTCGATGGGGATGAAATGATGATAATTAGGACAACACAACACCCAGTCCCTGAGCGGAGAAAATTTCCGACCCAGCCGGGAATCGAACCCGGGCCCTTAGGATTAACAGTCTGTCACCCTGACCACTCAACTATCGGGGCGGACCTTAGGCCATGAAACATATTATGTTAATATGTGGCCTTCAGCCGAATATTAATATCTCTTAAATTAATGTCCTTGTCTTGCCCTTAAGGCATGAGATTATTATTCTTTATTTTATATGAAATGTTTTAAGATACGGTCTTCAGCCCTTTAAAATTGAAACTCTTCTTCTAGGGCTTAAGCTGTTAAATTATTTGTTGGTGAGCGGCCTTCAGCTGGGTTTTAATATCTCTCAAATTAATCTTCTTCTCTTGCCCTTAAGGCATAAGATTGTTATGCTTTTGAATGGGGCCTTCAGCCCAATTTGCATGAAATGTTTTAAGATAAGGCCTTCTGCCTTTTGATTGAAACTCCTCCTAATGCTTAATATGCGACCTCCAGCCTAGCTCCATTAAAATTAAATTGCTAAGGCCTTCAGCTGATTATATTGAAGATTTAGAAAATATTCTTGGGTGAAAACTCCAGAAGAACCTTGTTTATAAATTTTGCTTAAGCCTTGTGTCTTGGATTTTGAATGTGGCCTTCAGCCTATGTAAAGTATTTCACAGGAGGTCGATTAAAGCTTTGAGCGTTTTACATAATTGTTGTAATATTGTATGTTTATATATAAAGTTTTTACGTTGAGTGCAATTGACAGGAACTCATTTTGACCCCTTTCCACAACCTAATTCGCTCTCTCCTGCTAGACTAGGCATTTCAATTGATTTCCACGGAAACAACTTTTTTAACCTTCAAAGCCAATAAAATAATAACATGACACATAACAAAAAAAGTTCACAAAGAAACAGTGGCCTAAAGATTCTAAATTGCATCAATTCCAAACTTTCTAAGAATAAATCTCTAATAGTCAAAGATGATAAAAGTAACTGCACAGTGGTAATGTTTAAAAATGACTATGTTGACAAAACCATGCAATTCTTCAATAGTGACAACATAACTGAATTAGATTTTGATTCTTCTTCCAAATTTCAGGCCTAATTTAAGAAAACACTTAAGAACTGCAGTTTCTTCCTAACTAACTGAAAACGCATGACTGCATTTCCATGTACACCACTGCACCCTGGCTCCAGTCACAGTCTGAGACCCATAAGGAAAACTGTTATATCAGGCCAATTGTGAACTCTAAGACAGTCCTTCATGTAGGTTTGACAACAAACTGCTTGTTCTGCTTAATACGTACTATATCTTTGAAAACAAATTCTCCATTAAGTACACATATTAACTCATTTACAAAATTACAGAGGTTCACATTCCACCGACATCCAGATTAGCGTCACTTGACATAGTAAATCTTTATACTAACATCCCTATAGGGTACACCACAAGCATAATGAGAGGCAATCTACTCAAACATAAGACGTTAAGCATGGTAGAGATCTGTAACTTCATTGAATTACTCAAGTTGGTACTGTCATACAATTACCTCAGTTTTAATTAAAAATATATACAAACAGAAAGATGAGTTGGCAAAGGACAGCAACCTAGCTGCGATGTTAGCAAATATTTATATAAATCACCTAGAGGAGTCATTTTTTGGATCTAATACTCACATCAAATGCAAAACTATCTACTACTAAAGATATGTTGATGATACAGTTATAATTTTCTATGCCACCAAGATTAGCAAACAAATCTGAGCAGCATGAACAAAAACATTAAATTCAAAATTGTACATGAGACCAAGAACAGCATCAATTTCTTAGATGTAAAAAACACCAACAAAAACCATAAACACCATTTTGAGATTGATAGAAAACCAAATCGACTGATGTATGACATCAGCATCTCATATTGTCATCCAAATGAGCAAAGTTGGCATATTTTAGATCCACATTGAATCGCCTACACAAAATTCTACTTGAACTATTTCAAAAAGAAAAAGAAATCAGTATCATTAAAACCATAGCCTCAAACAATGTATACAGCCCTCTTAATATAGACGAACTATATAAAAAATTAAAAAACAGTCAGACATCAAAGCTGAACAGCAGACAACCATGCAACTTACACAAGACACAGTAAAAGGCAGCAGAAAATATATTCCACTACATTTCTTGGCAAGCATATTCTATATAATAAGCACTCTATTCAAAAACGCAAACATTAAGGTTCCACACAAACAACAGACTTCTGCAGCTAGCATTTCACAACTTAAAGGATAACAACCACCTATACAAAAGATCTAGCATATACAATTTCAACTGTCAAAGTAACCAAAACATCTTCAGTTTCATAAATTATTTGCATCACTTGAAATCGTAGTGAGGCACAATTATAGTTAAGAAGACATTGTCTCAAATTTGGAGATTTGTGGTACGGTCCTATGGGTCCAAGCTACTAAGGTCATCGCTCCCTAAGCTTGCGCACTACTTAATCTAACGTAGACTAACTTACGCTAAGGACAACACACATCCATGCCCGAAGGAGGACTCGAACCTCCAACGGGGGGAGCCGACCGGACCGTGACAAGTCCCCTTAGACCGAGCGGCTACCCCTCGCGGCCATTGTCTCACATCTCGTTTTGGTTGTAGGGCACCAACACCCCAAGCAAACTTCGTCAGTTGGAGAAACGGGAGGCGAAAGCTAATGTAAAATATGAACTAGCCGTCTGAAGATGAACCTGTCGGTTCGAAACATAATTAAATAACATTGTAAAAAGTGGCTGGCTGCTGTTACCTTCTGCGTAAGGGTCAACCTACATTTTATACACAGCCACGGGTTCCAAATGTCAGGTTTTGTAAAAATAGCATTGAGGATTCTAACAACTCTGTCAATCAGTGCCACGCCGAATAACTGCTTGCATAGGGGACAGGGGTGGTCCAATGAGTTATTGATTTGCTCAATTTGAGAAATCCTTTTTCCTGAATTTATCACCTAATTTTACTGAAATTGTAATCATTTGTTCGTCTAAATTCTTCATTGTGTGCCCATGTAGTACGTAGTTACCTTACAAATCCCGAGGGTATTTTCTTTCCGTAGCTACAACTACAAGAAAATGCTTTTTTTTCTCACAATACACGTTCCTCTTTATTGAGGTAAAGCATCATCAGTTGTCTGTAATAAAAGACAATTACAATTTGATTTCTTTTATGATCGAAAATACAGTTCGTTAACAATTTGTTGACTTTTACTTATGGCGATTTCTGCCTGGTTTCTCGCTTACAGCAGGAAATACCGTCTTTTAGCACGTCTTTGGTGTTTTTCTTCATTAGACGCTGATATTTGTAGTCTAATGTTCCGTTTCTCTTCAGCGCTATGCATTTCCTACGGTTTACAAAGCACAGGTTTTCGTACACCACTGTTTGATATTTGTTTTTCAGTGTTGCGAACATAACAGTGCCAGTAGTTTGTCATTGACCTATACTTTTTAGTTAATTGTATGTGTGTTGTTCTATTTAAGTATGTTTTTGTTTATTTACATACTGTATAAGAGTAATGAAGGAATAATGATGTTTATTTATTTATTTATTTATTTTTTTTTTGTTGAGGAAGTGAGAAGTAAAGATGAGTGGACATAAGTGCATAGTAGTGTGATAGATTGATATGGATTGATGGAGAGTGAGTTGGAGGTAAAGGTGATGAGCAAGAAGTGAAATGATATTGTGAGAAAAACACGCATTTCCCTGCAGATGTAATGCCGGAACGAAAAATACTCTCAGGACTCGTTCTTCTGTACATGTACATCATAACATCATATCTACCGATATCCGTCGCATTAGTATCATTCTTTCATGGTACGTCTTTTTATTTCTTTCTTTCAGGGAATACTCCACGGAACCATAAAGTACCGCACGTTTGTATTAGCTATGGCTAGCAGGTAACAGAGCAGCAATTGCAAAATTTACGAAAATCAGCACACTCAACGGTAACGTAGCTTATGGAAAAAAAGTAGTTTATTTCTACGAGCTTCAAGTACACCTGTTCCCCTCTACGCAAATCATGAACCGTTACGTCAGATCTCCGGATGCAAGGGAATAAATAATCTTCAAGAAGACGACCGTCGTGAAAGTAAGGGCTATGCAACAAATAACGGAGAGATGTATATCGCGGGCGGAGATAAGAACATTAATGGATCAAGGGACTGTCTAGAGCTGTAGACGTAACATGACGGTAACAGAAGTGAAATAGGGGAAGGCGAAACGTATAGTCAGACGAATGGAAAGCATACGTACTAAGTAATTTCTTTGCTGAGCTTAAGGGGTAAGTAAGGACTGAAGTGAAGACGTAATGGAAGGTAGATGGATGACGCTGAAACACATGCAGCAGTACCCAGGATGTGCAATAATGAATGCATGGAGGTATGTCTAACACCACGGCATCCATCAGCCAAGAGGCTGAAAGTAACTTTGTATATAAGTGGTGAGTTTCAGAACATCTTTCTCTGTTGGAATCCCTTCCCCAAGCTACTATACTGGTAGGATTGTTAATGGATTCTCTTCATCGAATGTTTTTATTTAGTGACAACAGGTGATCAAGCGCCGGCCGGGGTGGCCGAGCGGTTCTAGGCGCTGCAGTCTGGAACTGCGCGACCGCTACGGTTGCAGGTTCGAATCCTGCCTCGGGCACGGATGTGTGTGATGTCCTTAGGATAGTTAAGTTTAAGTAGTTCTAAGTTCTAGGGAACTGATGACCTTAGCAGTTCGGTCCCATAGTGCTCAGAGCCATTTTTGGTGATCAAGCACCATACCAAAAAAGTTCAGAGAGATAACTCAATTAATTCTTTTACGACATGTGTGCTCCAGCGAGAGAGCTTGAATTACACTGGCAGATTTAAAGCTGCGAGGACGGGCTGCGAGCTGCGGTCGGACAGCTGAGCCGGCAAGGGCATTGAGTGTTAAACGGCCTGATAGCTTCATAACAGACCGCAGTCTACATCTACATCTTCATCTACATGACTACTCTGCAATTCACATTTAAGTGCCTGGCAGAGGGTTCGTCGAACCACAATCATACTATCTCTCTACCATTCCACTCCTGAACAGCGCGCGGGAAAAACAAACACCTAAACCTTTCTGTTCGACCTCTGATTTCTCTTATTTTATTTCGATGATCATTCCTACCTATGTAGGTTGGGCTCAACAAAATATTTTCGCATTCGGAAGAGAAAGTTGGTGACTGAAATTTCGTAAATAGATCTCGCCGCGACGAAAAATGTCTTTGCTGTAATGACTTCCATCCCAATTCGCGTATCATCATATCTGCCACACTCTCTCCCCTACTACGTGATAATACAAAACGAGCTGCCCTTTTTTGCACCCTTTCGATGTCCTCCGTCATACCCACCTGCTAAGGATCCCACACCGCGCAGCAATATTCTAACAGAGGACGAACGAGTGTAGTGTAAGCTGACTCTTTAGTGGACATGTTGCATCTTCTAAGTGTCCTGCCAATGAAACGCAACCTTTGGCTCGCCTTCCCCACGATATTATCTATGTGGCCTTTCCAACTGAAATTGTTCGTAATTTTAACACCCAGGTACTTTGTTGCATTGACAGCCTTGAGAATTGTACTATTTATCGGGTAATCGAATTCCAACGGATTTCTTTTGGAACTCATGTGGATCACCTCACACTTTTCGTTATTTAGCAATCTTTTCTAAATCGCTTTGCAACTTCGGATGACCTTACTAGACGGTAAATTACAGCATCATCTGCGAAAAACCTAAGAGAACTGCTCATATTGTCACCCAGGTCATTTATATAGATCAGGAACAGCAGAGGTCTCAGGACGCTTCCCTGGGGAACACCTGATATCACTTCAGTTTTATTCGATGATTTTCCGTCTATTTCTACGAACTGCGACCTTCCTGAAAGGAAATCACGAGTCCAGTCACACAACTGAGACGATACCCCATAGGCCCGCAGCTTGATTAGAAGTCGCTTGTGAGGAACGGTGTCAAAAGCTTTCCGGGAATCCAGAAATACGGAATCAACTTGAGATCCCCTGTCGATAGCGGCCATTACTTCGTGCGAATAAAGAGCTAGCCGCATAGTGAAAGATTCACACTGGAGTGCAGCAGTTAACTAATTTTTTCCAGTTACGCTTGTTCCTCCGTTCGCTTTTCAGTCACTTACAGCTTCTTAGTTACCTCCTTTTTCCTCGTTATATTTAACTCCTTTTTATACAACTTCTCTTTCTTTTCACTGTCTTCTCCGTAACCTCCGGCGTTTCCAAACCATGAACGGAATCCCAGGGGTGGGGGGTGGGGGTGGGGGGAGGGTTTCAATTTTGTGCTCACTCTCATTCCTTGTTTATGAGTACGGCCATTCATTTAACATACATCAAGAAGTGCGTGTACTATCTGTAGATGATTCAAAGTTATGTTTAAAGTTGTATGCATATGACAGCTGGATGAATCTAAAGGCGTTTTTCAACCGCCTAAGCGAAAATACTTCCTCGCACCCATTATGACGTAAAATTCTGGAAGTTGGAGTATTGTGCCTTAAGTGTGTATGTGCCGTGTAAGTGACTGTGATGAGTGCGTCTAGACTACAGTGTTGCGTCTGTGCTGTTGGTGGACATGGGTGAGGTAGAGTGTGAAATTCTGCGCTTGATCACAGCCTGTTCCTTTTGGAATAGCACCTAGAGAGCCTCCAAGCATAGCGGCTCATTCCAAATGACTGGTCATTATCAACAATTTCACGTGTCCTCACACCACAAGACTCTGGCACAAAATTTAGCTTGCAACGGAATGATGGCGATGCAAATCCTTTCCATCATCACCACATCACCATTTGATTCAGCAGCTTCTAAGCCGAGTTTTTCAACGAACTAATAAGGGAATGTTGTCTAAATAGTCTCTGCTTTATTATCGTAAAAAGTGAAATATTATCAATTCAGGACAAGAAATCGAATATTACCTCAAATTAATGTATTTCATGAACAGGAATCACCGAATAGGGCAGAAAACTCCGGTTCTTTATGTTTATAAACTGACAAAAATGAATGGGAACATGTTATTGGATTTTTCAATTGTCTGAGTTGAACCGCTTTTAATTGCTTGACAACTAATAATTTTGGAAGCAAAAAAAATCTATGTCAGTATCATAACATATTTTCCGTATTTTCATTCATTTATGTCTGTAAGCATAACTTTGGAGGTTCATTTATCAAATAGCTAGAAAGTATTGAATCTATGAAACCATCCACACAGGGTAGCGAGTGGCGTGCACCCATAATCATCTTGCAGGCGGCTCTTTAAAGTTTTAAGAATTCTAACTGCACGTTCAGAATATGTATGTTCAGTAAAGGAACGTATAAGAAACAACCTATATAATTTTAGAGGAGATGATGTGTGCAGTAAAGGATTATCAGTCACTACTCAAGCCGTCAGTGACCTAGAAACGAAACAAATCTTTGCTCACAAAATATTTCATCACTTCCCCAATAGCACATGATGTCTGTTAGGGTACAAAGCAAATTTTAAATTAAAACTGACAAAATTTAGTCTCAAAAGTGCCTTACCAATATTGAGTTAAGGACCTTTGGCGCCTGTGCACAACGATATTCGTTGTATTTGCATATAACTTGTGACATGAGTCGAACAATGAATATTATGACCATTTGTGTTAACGTTAAGCAACTGTATTAACTAGTAATCTGTAAACGGCCAACAAGTAGACATACATATAAGAAAAACATGTCAGGTAGCCTTTGTTGACTGTCTAATTCTACATAATATTAGATGTAACTATTCGACGAATTAAGTAACTAACTTCCTCCCAAAGAGCAGAATCACTGTCGCCAGTCTCCTGTTGACGATGAGGCGCTACTTGCGAGTAAAGTAATTGAACACGAACTGAGTTGGTGGAAATATTTCATTTTGAATTACACTGTGTGTCTGGCTGCTAACGACGACTGATATACAACCACATATCAAACTCTTCGAAGCTCTTCTTTTCCGGATTCAAACAGTCCATGAGTTATTCCCGTTTAATGCTGTGTGCCAAACGTACACTCTCAGAAATTTCTTCCTCAAATTAAGCTGTATTCATATGTTATTTTCCTTCCAAGGTTGCAGAAGTCTTTAATTTCGTCCACTTTGGGGGTCATTAGTTTGATATTAAGATTTGCAGATATTCTCATTTCTGCAATCCTCATTACTGTTATCTTTCTTCATTTACTCTCAATCGATATTCTGTACTCATTACACTGTTCATTCCATCCAACAGGTTCTATAACTCTTCTTCACTTTCACTGTGCGTAGCACTGTCATCAGTAAATTTTATCTTTGTTCACCTTTCTCTCTGGAATTAAATCAAATTTTTGAACTTTTCTTTTAATTCCATCTTTGCTTTCTGGATATGTACATCGAACAATATGGGAGAAAGACTGCATCCCTGTCTTACATCCTTCTTATTACGAGAACCTCGATTTCGGTTCCCCATTATTAATGTTCCCTCTTCGTTCTTATGCTTTTTTTTTTTTTTGGTCATCAATCTACTGACTGGTTTGATGCGGCCCGCCACGAATTCCTTTCCTGTGCTAACCTCTTCATCTCAGAGTAGCACTTGCAACCTACGTCCTCAATTATTTGCTTGACGCATTCCAATCTCTGTCTTCCTCTACAGTTTTTGCCCTCTACAGCTCCCTCTAGTACCATGGAAGTCATTCCCTCATGTCTTAGCAGATGTCCTATCGTTCTGTCCCTTCTCCTTATCAGTGTTTTCCACATATTCCTTTCCTCTCCGATTCTGCGTAGAACCTCCTCATTCCTTACCTTATCAGTCCACCTAATTTTCAATACTCGTCTATAGCACCACATCTCAAATGCTTCGATTCTCTTGTGTTCCGGTTTTCCCACAGTCCATGTTTCACTACCATACAATGCTGTACTCCAGACGTACATCCTCAGAAATTTCTTCCTCAAAGGCCGGTATTTGATATTTGTAGACTTCTCTTGACCAGAAATGCCTTTTTTGCCATAGCGAGTCTGCTTTTGATGTCCTCCTTGCTCCGTCCGTCATCGGTTATTTTACTGCCTAGGTAGCAGAATTCCTTAACTTCATTGACTTCGTGACCATCAAACCTGATGTTAAGTTTCTCGCTGTTCTCATTTCTACTACTTCTCATTACCTTCGTCTTTCTCCGATTTACTCTCAAACCATACTGTATACTCATTAGACTGTTCATTCCGTTCAGCATATCATTTAATTCTTCTTCACTTTCACTCAGGATAGCAATGTCATCAGCGAATCGTATCATTGATATCCATTCACATTGTATTTTGATTCCACTCCTGAACCTTTCTTTTATTGCTTCCTCGATGTACAGATTGCAGAGTAGGGGCGAAAGGCTACAGCCTTGTCTTGCACCCTTCTTAATACGAGCACTTCGTTCTTGATCGTCCACTGTTATTATTCCCTCTTGGTTGTTGTACATATTGTATATGACCCGTCTCTCTCTATAGCTTACCCCTACTTTTTTCAGAATCTCGAACAGCTTGCACCATTTTATATTGTCGTATGCTTTTTCCGGGTCAACAAATCCTATGAAAGTGTCTTGATTTTTCTTTAGCCTTGCTTCCATTATTAGCCGTAACGTCAGGATTGCCTCTCTCGTCCCTTTACTTTTCCTAAAGCCAAACTGATCGTCACCTAGCGCATTCTCAATTTTCTTTTCCATTCTTCTGTATATTATTCTCGTAAGCAGCTTCGATGCATGAGCTGTTAAGCTGATTGTGCGATAATTCTCGCACTTGTCAGCTCTTGCCGTCTTCGGAATTGTGTGGATGATGCTTTTCCGAAAGTCAGATGGTATATCGCCAGACTCATATATTCTACACACCAACGTGAATAGTCGTTTTGTTGCCACTTCCCCCAACGATTTTAGAAATTCTGATGGAATGTCATCTATCCCTTCTGCCTTATTTGACCGTAAGTCCTCCAAAGCTCTTTTAAATTCCGATTCTAATACTGGATCCCCTATCTCTTCTAAATCGACTCCTGTTTCTTTTTCTATCACATCAGACAAATCTTCACCCTCATAGACGCTTTCAATGTATTCTTTCCGCCTATCTGCTCTCTCCTCTGTATTTAACAGTGGAATTCCCGTTGCACTCTTAATGTTACCACCGTTGCTTTTAATGTCACCAAAGGTTGTTTTGACTTTCCTGTATGCTGAGTCTGTCCTTCCGACAATCATATCTTTTTCGATGTCTTCATAGTTTTCCTGCAGCCATTTCGTCTTAGCTTCCCTGCACTTCCTATTTATTTCATTCCTCAGCGAGTTGTATTTCTGTATTCCTGATTTTCCCGGAACATGTTTGTACTTCCTCCTTTCCTCAATCAACTGCAGTATTTCTTCTGTTACCCATGGTTTCTCCGCAGCTACCTTCTTTGTACCTATGTTTTCCTTCCCTTTTTAGAGTTTTCCATTCCTCTTCAACTGTACTCCCTACTGCGCTATTCCTTATTGCTGTATCTATAGCGTTAGAGAACTTCAAACGTATCTCGTCATTCCTTAGTACTTCCGTATCCCACTTCTTTGCGTATTGATTCTTCCTGACTAATGTCTTGAACTTCAGCCTACTCTTCATCACTACTATATAGTGATCTGAGTCTATATCTGCTCCTAGGTACGCCTTACAATCCAGTATCTGATTTCGGAATCTCTGTCTGACCATGATGTAATCTAATTGAAATCTTCCCGTATCTTCCGGCGTTTTCCAAGTATACCTCCTCCTCTTGTGATTCGTGAACAGGGTATTCGCTATTACTAGCTGAAACTTGTTACAGAACTCAATTAGTCTTTCTCCTCTTTCATTCCTTGTCCCAAGCCCATATTCACCTGTAACCTTTTCTTCTACTCCTTCCCCTACAACTGCATTCCAGTCGCCCATGACTATTAGATTTCCGTCCCCCTTTACATACTGCATTACCCTTTCAATATCCTCATAAACTTTCTCTATCTGTTCATCTTCAGCTTGCGACGTCGGCATGTATACCTGAACTATCACTGTCGGTGTTGGTCTGCTGTCGATTCTGATTAGAACAACCCGGTCACTGAACTGTTCACAGTAACACACCCTCTGCCCTACCTTCCTATTCATAACGAATCCTACACCTGTTATACCATTGTCTTCTGCTGTTGATATTACCCGATACTCATCTGATCAGAAATCCTTGTCTTCCTCCCACTTCACTTCACTGACCCTTACTATATCTAGACTGAGCCTCTGCATTTCACTTTTCAGATTTTCTAGTTTCCCTACCACGTTATTGCATATCGTATGCATACTGTATGCTTCGCCTGAATACACACTGACGTGTACCTGCCCCTCCTCCCTATATCTGTCCATCGCCTCTTTACCTCCCCTCCCTCTCCCCATCACCACTTCACTCTCTGTCCACCACAGTCCTCATACTTTTGCAGACCATCTACTTTTCCCCCTCTCTTTGTACATCTCCTCTCCCCCCTCTCTACCTCTTGATTTACTCCAATCCTGGCTCTCTGTCCACCTCAACCTTCAACATCTCTCCATGTCCTCCTCCCTACCTCTCTGCGTCTATCACTCTTATCTATCATCTTTCCCCTAGTTATGCCCATCTCATTCTCACACCTTCCAGTCCATCTCCTCCTTCCCTCTCTTTTTCCACCTCTTTTCCATCTCCCAACCCCTCCTCCTCTTCACTTTGACCGTTTCATCGTTCCTCTCTCTCAGACCATCCTCTCCTCACATCCCTACTTGATCATCTCCACCAGCATACACTATCTTCAAACCTCCTCTTTCCCAGGCTCTCAGGTCAACTTCCCTCCCCTTTCACACTGTCCATCTCATCTCATCCCCTCCTTACATCTCCCTCTCTGTCCATCTTCTTCTATCTGTCTGTCCATCGCATCCCACCTTCCTCTCTGTATATTTCCTCCTGCCCACATCTCTCTGTCCATTTTTCCTCACTCCCGTCCCCATTCATATCTTCATAGCTTCCTCCATATTCACCGCCTTATGTCCACCTCTGCCTATAAACCTCCTCCTGCCACTCTTGTTTTCCATCTTCTCCTATTCCAGTAACTCCTCTTCTTACTCCTCCCTATGTTCATCCTGTCCTGCTCCCTCTCCCTGTTCATCACTTTTTCCCTCCACCCTCTTCCTCTATCCATCCTCTCCTGCCTCCTCTTTCCGGCTGTCCACTCCCCTCTCCACATCAACTTGCAACCAGCCATGCCCATCAGCTCGTGTAGCCCCTACACAACAAGTCCATAAAGATACTCAATAATTCTACAACACAACATTCCTGTCATGCAGGGCAACCTACATGTCAGTGGCATTTTTTTTCCTGTCCCCTGATGAGAAGGTAGCCCTGAAAAGTGAGTCAATATAGCAGGCTGTTACTTTTCCCACATGACACATCTACCACACAGCGTGTCTACATGGCAGGGTCTGAAAGAAACGCGTTTTTGCCTATATCTCTACTCATATTAGAGATAGAAAGTTATAAACACCACAGTATGGTGAATTTAAATTTCACAAAGCTAAGGTGGCGGCCAAGAGAATGATGCTCAATTTATTATAATCAAAAGCGTCTCTCTACTGCCTTTCACTTTCCTAAAGCTAAACTGGTCACCATCAAAAGATACTCAGTTTTTCTTTCCATTGTTCTACATGCAATGACCGCCTGTCGAAACCTGAATAACTAACTTTTTCAGCACAGACTGCTGTAAGACGTGCAGGAAGGCAGACAGTCAATGGCATTTTGGAAGGCACCAATAGGAATGTGGAGCCATAATGACTCCACACTGTGCCCAGCTGCATTAGGTTTGAGGATCCATGTGAAAACAGCCTGACTGAAGTGGTCTCACAGATTCTTGATTGGTTTTAAATCTGGGAAGTTGGTTGGTCAGGGGAGGATAGTAATCCCATCCTGCTGCTTTTCGAACTGTGGGCTGTGTGACGGTTGTATTGACCTACTATTTGAGGTCATCACGCTAAGGAAAAACGAATTGTATTTAGAGGTGGACATGGTTCCAAAGGAGAGATGCGTAATTCTCTTGATTTATTCTGCCTTCCAGAATGACGAGATGGTCCAGGCAATGCCATGAAGATATTCCCCAGACTATACGTCTCCTTCCTCCGGCCTGGACCCATCGATTGATTCACTGTTTTGCTTTCAGACATTTAATGCCATACATGCAACAGGCATCCGTTCAATGGAGCATAAAATATGATTTAAAATACGATTCGTCTGAAAAAGTCCACTTTTACCACTCAATAGACATCTCACTTGCGGTATCTGCGTGGATATTCAAGCCTTCGTCGCCTTTGAACAGCAGTTAACATTAGACAGATCCCTTCTGCAGGGTCTCATAGGCATCAGTGTTCGCTGAACTGTCGTTGAGGTGACACTTGCTTGCCCTTGGTTCATCTGAGCGGTCATTTACTTAACAGTTGTGCGTCTGTTCTTCTGTACACATCTCTGCATCATTCACACCTGCCCCCTATGGCCCATGGTGCACCACAGTTTCCTCGGAGCTGGTTTGGATGGAGCCATTTTGCTATGCACACTATTCTTTCACCATGACGTCACGCGAACAGCTTACAAACTTAGCCTTTTGGAAATCCGTCGATTCTTCGCCCTTTCCTTTGTGGACATCAGATAAATCGCTCCTTTTCCCCATTACGACAACGACAACACTGTTCTTCGCTTACTGCCGACAAGATTTACATACCCTCCGTTTCTAATGCTGCCACCTGCTGTCTGTGAGTGCTTATTAGACGTTGATGTCGAACGGAAATGGTAGAACGTTTATTAGTCTTGTACGCAGCACAGATGCAGGAGCTGTAAAAGTGATTGTATGGCAGTTCTCACACTTATCTGCTCTTTTTATACAGAGTTACGTGGATAGTATCTTTCCGTATGTTTGTTGCTATTGTTTACAGCCAAGGTCTTCATATACAAAATGTAGATGTGTTGCTCCCACCGTTTAATGCGGTTGTGCTGAAATGCTAATCATTTTACCAACGATTGCTGACAAGGAATACCTCCGAATTTTGTATCCTGTTACCAGTATTGGTTTAGATATTGCATGACATGCATACCACTTGATCGACTTTCCTGATTCACTGGCGGAAGTTGCAACCCTCTACCGGTTGAGAGCTCAGAATTTTAACGTGTAACGTGGCGTTGTGTAACGTATCTATGTCGGTGCATGAGAAACAGCGTTTTCTAATCGAGTTTCTGACCGCCGAAAACTCCCTTCAGAAGCTGTCTACGGTTTTGAATGTATGCTCGTAATGAACGTAAGAGTGTGATAACCTCAACGTGTATAACAGAGCTCAGAGTGGACGAACTCGAACGACAACCGACGAGACTCATCGGAATCGGATTGATGAACTCTTCGGAGAGAATCGTCGGATAACACAGACAAAGCTCTCCGATAAGCGTAGCATATCACGACAGAGTGAACTGGTCATTACAGAGTTGTGGTACACAAACTTGTGTGCACAGTGGCTAAATTGAATGCTCACAAAAAATCATCGACACCAATACAGTTCAAGACCATGCCATCAGCAGGCGAGGTCATGCTCACAGTACTTTGGGATATTCAAGGTATGGTACATTTGAAACTCATGCCTAAAGGCGCCACCACATATTCTGCAACGTACTGCAAGATCCTCAGAAAGCTGAGCGTATGGAGCATCCTCTCCTTCAGCATGACAATGCCAGGTCACACACAAGCTCTACATCTCCAACAATCTGATATCCTTGATTCACTGTCATCGATCGTCCTCTGTACAGCCCCGACATGGACCCATCCGACTTTCATCTGATCCTAAAACTTAAGAAACACCTTCGAGAATTTCACTTTAATAGTGATGAAGTGATGCAAGCAGAGGTGGTGTTGTGAGTCCATTAACGAAGTCGAACGTTCCACTGTGACAGTATCAATAAACTGCTCTCGTTTGGAGAAATGTGTTCGTCGCTAGGATGACTATGTTGAGAAATACACTACTGGCCATTATAATTGCTACACCAAGAAGAAATGCAGATGATAAACTGGTGTTCGTTGGACAAATATATTATACTAGAACTGACATGTGATTACATTTTCACGCAATTTGGGTGCATACATTGAAACGTCCCCTTAGAAAAATTATACATGACTGTGCTTAAACTGACACACAATAATTTTTTTAGCGCAACGCAATCTGACTTTCAGTAATCCCTACAAGAGAATGGCCCTGACTAAATTAACCTATTGTTGTTGTTGTTGTTGTTGTCTTCAGTCCTGAGACTGGTTTGAAGCAGCTCTCCATTCTACTCAATCCTGTGCAAGCTTTTTCATCTCCCAGTACCTACTGCAACCTACATCCTTCTGAATCTGCTTAGTGTATTCATCTCTTGGTCTCCCTCTACGATTTTTACCCTCCACGCTGCCCTCCAATACTAAATTGGTGATCCCTTGATGCCTCAGAATATGTCCTACCAACCGATCCCTTCTTCTGGTCAAGTTGTGCCACAAACTTCTCTTCTCCCCAATCCTATTCAATACTTCCTCATTAGTTATGTGATCTACCCATCTAATCTTCAGCATTCTTCTGTAGCACCACATTTGGAAAGCTTCTATTCTCTTCTTGTCCAAACTATTTATCGTCCATGTTTCACTTACATACATGGCTACACTCCATACAAATACTTGCAGAAATGACTTCCTGACACTTAAATCTATACTCGATGTTAACAAATTTCTCTTCTTCAGAAACGCTTTCCTTGCCATTGACAGTCTACATTTTATATCCTCTCTACTTCGACCATCCTCAGTTATTTTGCTCCCCAAATAGCAAAACTCCTTTACTACTTTAAGTGCCTCATTTCCTAATCTAATTCCCTCAGCATCACCCGACTTAATTAGACTACATTCCATTATCCTTGTTTTGCTTTTGTTGATGTTCATCTTATATCCTCCTTTCAAGACACTGTCCATTCCAATCAACTGCTCTTCCAAGTCCTTTGCTGTCTCTGACAGAATTACAATGTCATCGGCGAACCTCAAAGTTTTTATTTCTTCTCCATGAATTTTAATACCTACTCCAAATTTTTCTTTTGTTTCCTTTACTGCTTGCTCAATATACAGATTGATCAACATCGGGGAGAGGCTACAACCCTGTCTTACTCCCTTCCCAACCACTGCTTCCCTTTCATGTCCCTCGACTCTTATAACTGCCATCTGGTTTCTGTACAAATTGTAAATAGCTTTTCGCTCCCTGTATTTTACCCCTGCCACCTTTAGAATTTGAAAGAGAGTATTCCAGTCAACATTGTCAAAAGCGTCCTCTAAGTCTACAAATGCTAGAAACGTAGGTTTGCCTTTCCTTAATCTTTCTTCTAAGATTAGTCGTAAGGTCAGTATTGCCTCATGTGTTCCAGTGTTTCTACGGAATCCAAACTGATCTTCCCCGAGGTCGGCTTCTACTAGTTTTTCCATTCGTCTGTAAAGAATTAGTGTTAGTATTTTGCAGCTGTGACTTACTAAACTGATAGTTCGGTAATTTTCACATCTGTCAACACCTGCTTTCTTTGGGATTGGAATTATTATATTCTTCTTGAAGTCTGAGGGTATTTCGCCTGTTTCATACATCTTGCTCACCAGACGGTAGGGTTTTGTCAGGACTGGCTCTCCCAAGACCGTCAGTAGTTCCAGTGGAATGTTGTCTACTCCGGGGGCCTTGTTTCGACTCAGGTCTTTCAGTGCTCTGTCAAACTCTTCACGCAGTATCATATCTCCCATTTCATCTTCATCTACATCCTCTTCCATTTCCATAATATTGTCCTCAAGTACATCGCCCTTGTATAGACCCTCTATATACTCCTTCCACCTTTCTGCTTTCCCTTCTTTGCTTAGAACTGGGTTTCCATCTGAGCTCTTGATATTCATACAAGTCGTTCTCTTATCTCCAAAGGTCTCTCTAATTTTCCTGTAGGCTGTATCTATCTTACCCCTAGTGAGATAGGCCTCTACATCCTTACATTTGTCCTCTAGCCATGCCTGCTTAGTCATTTTGCACTTCCTGTCGATCTCATTTTTGAGACGTTTGTATTCCTTTTTGCCTGCTTCATTTACTGCATTTTTATATTTTCTCCTTTCATCAATTAAATTCAATATTTCTTCTGTTACCCAAGGATATCTACTAGCCCTCGTCTTTTTACCTACTTGATCCTCTGCTGCCTTCGCTACTTCATCCCTCAAAGCTACCCATTCTTCTTCTACTGTATTTCTTTCCCCCATTCCTGTCAGGTGTTCCCTTATGCTCTCCCTGACACTCTGTACAACCTCTGGTTCTTTCAGTTTATCCAGGTCTCATCTCCTTAAATTCCCACCTTTTTGCAGTTTCTTCAGTTTTAATCTACAGGTCATAACCAATAGATTGTGGTCAGAGTCCACATTAGCCCCTGGAAATGTCTTACAATTTAAAACCATTATATAATCTATCTGATACCTTTTGCTATCTCCAGGGTTCTTCCATGTATACAACCTTCTTTCATGATTCTTAAACCAAGTGTTAGCTATGATTACGTTGTGCTCTGTGCAAAATTCTACCAGGCGGCTTCCTCTTTCATTTCTTAGCCCCAATCCATATTCACCTACTATGTTTCCTTCTCTCCCTTTTCCTACACTCGAATTCCAGTCACCCATGACTATTAAATTTTCGTCTCCCTTCACAATCTGAATAATTTCTTTTATTTCATCATACATTTCTTCAATTTCTTCGTCATCTGCAGAGCTAGTTGGCATATAAACTTGTACTACTGTAGTAGGTGTGGGCTTCGTATCTATCTTGGCCACAATAGTGCGTTCATTATGTTGTTTGTAGTAGCTTACCCGCATTCCTATTTTCCTATTCATTATTAAACCTACTCCTGCATTACCCCTATTTGATTTTGTGTTTATAACCCTGTAGTCACCTGACCAGAAGTCTTGTTCCTCCTGCCACCGAACTTCACTAATTCCCACCATATCTAACTTCAACCTATCCATTTCCCTTTTTAAATTTTCTAACCTACCTGCCCAATTAAGGGATCTGACATTCCACGCTCCGATCCGTAGAACGCCAGTTTTCTTTCTCCTGCTAACGACATCCTCTTGATTAGTCCCCTACCGGAGATCCGAATGGGGGACTATTTTACCTCCGGAATATTTTACCCAAGAGGACGCCATCATCATTGAATCATACAGTAAAGCTGCATGGCCTCGGGAAAAGTTACGGCTGTAGTTTCCCCTTGCTTTCAACCGTTCGCAGTACCAGCACAGCAAGGCCGTTTTGGTTATTGTTACAAGGACAGATCAGTCAATCATCCGGACTGTTGCCCTTGCAACTACTGAAAAGGCTGCTGCCCCTCTTCAGGAACCACACCTTTGTCTGGCCTCTCAACAGATACCCCTCCATTGTGGTTGCACCTACGGTACGGCTATCTGTATCGCTGAGGCACGCAAGCCTCCCCACCAACGGCAAGGTCCATGACGTGGCGTTACCAATATAAAAACCTAATGCTCTCCACGACAAAATTTTATAAATTGTTTTGGGCAGTAGCCAATACAGATTGGAAAAAATTTTTCATAATTACAATAACAAAAAAATCAAATGCACACACTTATTGATGCAATGTTGGTCAAAAGCTAGAATTTTCTCACAGTCCAGGAAGACAGTCCTGATCATCCATCACAGTAAAATTGCAGTGTTTTTTTTTTTCAAAGTCTGAGCAGTAAAAGAAATTGCATCCGGAAGTAGTGGATTTCCATGCAGTCTTGAACAAGTAGTGTTGTCCTTCCAATGGAAAGACAGTGCTGACTCTTGACATGCAGACAGGTAATGGGCCACAACAGAGCAAACCCACAGCAGAGTCAGTCCAAGTTCAAGAATATTGGTAGGTCGGTCATCACAGAGTATACTCACTGTACTCCTGGTAGAGAGTATCGTATTGGTGGGCCACCAGAGGTGCAGACCCACTGCAGTCGTTATAGAAATAATGGTATTGGTGGGTCATCAAAGGTGCAGACCCACTGTAGTCCTTGTAGAGACGGCCAGCAGCCATCTGTTGCGACTGTGCAGGTGCACAATCACCATCGAAGAGTCTTGCAGAGAATATAGCAAGTCCATAAACCACCACTTGTGTACTCACAAAGTTTTTGGAATTGTCCTTGGAACCAGCAATGTTGTTAACCAGTCCCTTGCTGAATTATCAACACACGTGGAAGCACTAACAGTCCTCTTTTTTGTTGTACATATTGTGCATATACTATGACCAACAGAAACGTATGCAGTAAAATGTAACTTACAAGTTACTTAATTTGATGAACTGGTGTTATTTACAATTTTATAACATAAGAATACAATAACAAAGGTACAAAATACATCATTAAAGAACATAATAGTACAGATAACATTTGTAGTAATACGGGCTTTACAAAAGAATTGAACAAACACATTCATCAGTGTTACAGGAATTATGACATCAGTAAATACATAAAAGATCAGAATAGCTTTTGAAACATCAACTTCACACATGAGCATTAAAACAAAACAGAATAAATAATGTCTAAGCATCTTTACAAGGTAAATAACATGTTATCAGAAAAATTCTACTACATAAATCTTATTAGCTAAACACATACAGACAGGAAAAACACAAATTCACATAGTGTAATAACACAAAAATACGGGACTGGCTTTGTTTTCAGTGTGACATTTGGTACTGCAGTCCACCCCAAAACTTCATTCCATATATATTTCCTCTTATTTCAACATTTGTTTCCACCAAAAAAATTCTATCCAAGCGTGCTTTCTGTATTTATACGTTCACACATTTCTTACCTCATTATTTATTTTCCATTATCTTACCTCATCATTTATTTGCAAGAAAATCCTACGTAAACCTGTTGTTCCTAAACCCTACTTTTTTGTTCATATCCTCTTCCAAAATACTTTTTTGGCCAAGCCAATTTCTTATAGCGTCTCAATGCATTTCTTCCAGTTGATCACAACTTGTTCTCTTATATGGTCTTCCCCATCTTAAGCTAACTTAAATCTACTGAGCTCAGAAGCTAAACTAAGGGACGATGCAATGCAGCAGCACAAAACAATTAACACAAACAGCAATGATATAAAATGCAAATTGGCGAAGCAAGCAGCACTATAGAAATTAGCAAAGCAATTTCAATATTACAACTAATATAAGGCAATGCACAGCAAACAAGGAAAATAAATCTGTCGTAGAACTGGCTTAACAGAGTAATACAAAGTCAAATTCAGTAACATTATGCCTGGCAAAGAGCAGCAGCAAATTCAATAACTTATATCTAAACATGACAAAGCTCAAGCAGAAAAAATATTACGGTAAAGCTGGCCATGTCTAATATCTATGTCACATCTTAGTGTCTATGTAATTAAAACGGTGCACCACAACAACTTATTGTAAAAAACAATATTACCATGTACTTCATAAGAAAATTATGTATGCAGTTACTGTTACTAGTCCCTTCTTATTGTTCTTTCCTTTCCAAGTGCTCCTTTTTTGAAGAATGTGGATCACAAAATTATTATTTAATAGATCTGTTGACAGAAAGTGTTGACATTAGCAAATGCATTTTATTTTATTTTATAAAACCAGTGCTGCAACACAGCTGGAAACTAGATATCAGATGAAATAAGCAACTATGAAAAGCAAAGCATAACAATATCATTCAATAGTCATGTGACATTTCATAAGTTAGTAGAAATTCTCTCAACTCTCGCAGAAAGACGCTTGTCATAATCAGGTGTGCAGATGTAAGTATCTTTCCAAGTAATGAGCGTGTCATATTTGCGATGCTTTCTCTAAAGGAATGTCAATGGCGAGGATAATGGCCTCTTTTTTTTTCTCCACCTAATGGCTTCCATTTGTCAGACAACTACCTCTCAGCTGGGCGCCCAAAACGCATTACGTCAAGGTCACTTACCTTTCTTACTGAAATATTTACGACAGCAGTTTCTGCTACAGTGGCAGTCTCATATAAAAAAATTCCACAGGTTGAGAATTTGCGTTACAAATGTGTAGAAACAAAATCCTATTGATATAACAGTATCCAAAAAATTTTCGTCGGCATTGTAATACATTCACGCATTTACATACATTTCATAACTCTTAAAGTACGATTCTTGGTTTCCAACAACCTTTTTCACAAACCAGAGTCCCTAACCACTACTCATTATTCCTTACCTTTTTATACTTATACATATTCGTCAACACTTCTTCAATATTTCATCATAACAGATACATAGCATAATCAAATAACTCATATAGCATCAGTTTATTAATCATAAACATACCTCAGCAGCATAATACACATCGTAATCATAATAATATCATCGTAACACCTCAGTCAAATCTCAAAAACATTGTAGCTTTCTGCAATAATTTCAAAACCTAAAGAAAATTCTCTGCTCATTTCAATAGTGTCATCTACCTCAAACGTACTTTAAAAATCATGATCTCATACCAAATACATCATTCAAAGCTCTCATAGTATCACAATATTTCGGAAAAAAATATGAACATTTCACAAAGTACAGACAAAATACAATTTCATAAGTGTGAAGCTATCCTACTGTGTCATAATGTAAACATCTGTCACTGATGTAGTAAAATGAGTATTTGTCTCTCTCAGTTAAATGATCAGATAGCTGTGAAATTCTGTGTTAGAGAAAATGGTACCGATGTGTAAAATTGTATAAGCAAATACCATATTAGCTAGGGCTCCTTGTGCTTGCCACACACAAAGTAAGCGTGTACCCCCCTGAGGATTAATGTATTTATACCCTCAGGTGTTACAGATTACAGCAATGGAATGAAATGTATCATGGGAAACTTTCTTTGTAATTCAAAAATCTTGAAAAGTAAATAGTTTAAGTACAAAATTAATCACTCAAATGCGTCTTCTGTAGCGCTAAATGTGCGTCGTGCTGTAAGATAATTCTGTGGAACTGTCGTAGTTATCGTCCTCTGTAAGCAAAGTTCTCATGAAGTCAATGTACTTACCTCATCATAAACGAAAGTGAAATGCTTTGCGTATAGATATCGTAGATATTACGTACCTTACCGTGATCAAGAAAGTACTATAATGTAACGTATTGTTCTGCTACGGAAAAGGCTGTCTCATTTTAGCCATACCACAAAATTTACTACTAAAACATGTTTTACTTTCCAGAATAATTCAGAAAAACTGTGCAGATATAAAACAGAAACACCGCAAAAGCAACATTGTAAATTGTCACTCATTAGTACTGTCGTGATAAAATCGTGTAGCTGTCACATAAACTAACCACTGTGTCATCGGGTATCTCACAGAAAGTACTTTAAATACAGAACGTATTTTCAAGTAAACCAAACTGTTGCATTAAAATCTCATTAGCAGTACTGGTAAATGTTCTAAGTATGTGAGTCTTATAGTCGTTACGCAATCGTGCAACTAACAAGCAAGAATGTACAAATAACAACATTGTGTCGTCTGTTCACTATAACAGTGCATTCGTAATTTCTGTTGAAATAAGTTCTCTTGGTTCTTGACTGGATATCTAACTTCAAACATTGTTGCATGCAAACAGATTCTAAGTCTGACAAAGCATACTAGTAATGTAAAGTGAAGAGTTATATGGCAAAGACAAAGTTAAAAAGCAGATTACCTTTCAATAAACGGTTTTCCATATGAAATGTGGTGTAAACCTTTACTATTCCTAGTACGCAGAGTTTCAACTTCAACGCAATTATCATGTGGTATACGTTGGATTCTGTAAGGTCCATTGTAAACTAGAAAGAATTTGTGACTCAAGTGTTTCTTCTTATGTGACAATGAATGAGCTTTAACGAGAACTTTCTGACCAATATATAATTTCTTTGCATTTGCTTTACCATTTAGTTTTCTCCTTTTGTCTGCAGCAGATTTTATATTGTTAATAGCCAAATCAATTATGTCTTTGTGTCGAAGTTTATGTGTATTCGGGAAAGGTACATGCTCTCTGATTGTCTCTGTGATGGTCATTACCGCGGAGAGGTGATCTTTCCCTGTAATTATTACTACTCTGCCAACGGTTGTCGTACGGGTGGTGTCTGTTTTGGTCACGATTTACGTTGTAAGAATAGTCTTGTCGTGTATTACTTCTGTCATCGCGGAATTGTGACAGATGTGACCTGTAATTGTTGTGCTCCTGTTTTCTCGTTCCGCGATTGTCAGTGTCAATTTCCAGTTCTTGTAACAGTCCCTGAAAAGCCTAAATGTCGTCTTTGCAACGTCCTGCTAAAATAATATGTCGTAAATGTTCAGGCAGTTTGATTAAGCAAATGCGGCAGAGTTCTGAGGGGCTGTATGGGTTTGACAGGCACTGATTCTTATGCAACATGTCTTCAAAATATTTCACAAGACTGGAAAATTCAGATTGTTCGAAATGTCTCATCATTATGATGCTATGTTTTACTCGGTCTTGTGTAGCTTGAGACAAATATGCTGAGAGGAAGGCAGGATAAAATTCTCCTTCACTGTGACAATCGTGAATGACCGATCACATTCTTTCAGCTGGTTCATTCTCTAAGTAGCCACACATAAATTCTAATCTGTGCTCTAATGACCAGTTGGGAGGAAAACAATGAGAGAATTGATGGAACCACGCTTGTGGATGAATGTCGTTGCTAGAATTATTAAATGTTTTGAATTTACGTGTAGTAATGAACAGCTTATAGTCAAAATCATCGTGTCAGCGAGTAGCAGATCGCTCATTGTTACTTCGTTTCGGCGGTTCCATCTAAAAATTCAATGCACCTTGCCAATTTCTTTCATAATTTCCGAAGTGTCCTGTGTTATTATTTTGTGGTTGTCCGTATTTCTATGTCCCTCTTCCCGTACTGGAGCGCGAGTGTCCTCTGAAATATGTAATTCTTGTATTACTTCTGCCAACTGATCTTGTACTTCCCATATTTCTCGTTTGTACAGTGTATTGATTTGATTTTGATTTTGTATGAATTTTCTAATTTGTTCATATTCTTCAGTGTCAGTGAAGGCTACAGGTCTTGTGTCATTCAGATCATCATCTACCTTTGGAGATAAGTTAGTGAACTGATCTGAAAGTTCGGCTACTTTATCCGATAGTGAAATTATTTCCTCTGTGTGTTTTTCTGAACCAAGTTTCAGAGTGTCCATTTGTGTTGAAATCGAATCTACTGTGTCCTTTAAGTTTTCCTGAGTGTTTGCAAGTTGTGTGACCGAATCGGTAGATGCAATTGAGTCAGTTTTAGCTTGCAAGGTCACATGATTTTCATGAACAATGGTTTGCAGTTCTTTTATGGCTGCTTCGTGATTCTGTGATGCATTTTCATGCCGCGAAAATATAGGTTGAAAATGCTCACAAATTTGTGTTTTTATGTCATTACAGACTTTTTGACATTTCGATTAAATGTTATGTAACTCAGTAGTTAAATCTTCACGTGTTTGTTCAAGCGTGGTGTCTAACTTTTGAAGCTTTTGCTGTGTTTGACTCTGATTTTGTTCCATTATGTCTAACTGTTGCTGTGTTTGTCTCTGGTGTTGTTCCATTGTGTCTAACTTTTGAAGATTTTGTTCCATTGTGTCTAACTTTTGAAGCTATTGTCCCATTTGTTTCTGATTTTGTTCAAGCGTTGTGTCTAACTTTTGCAGCCTTTTTCCCATTTGTTGCATTAACTGTAATAACAGTGCACTTGTGTCTGAAACATTTTCCTCAGTGCTATTCGCCAGTGCATTTGAACCGGCAATATTCGCATTTTGAAAAGCAGAAAATGTGTCTTGATTTATTTGAGAAAACGGTGAGGACGCAAAACCTGAATCTACAGTATTTGCAAGATTGTGTCCTGTCATTTCGGAATCCTGAGGCGAGCTGTTGCCGACCGATCGATCGATAATGCTTCCCTGTTCACTAATTGTTTCACAGCCTACACCATTATTTGCAGCCCGCTCCATTTCCCTATGCACAATTACCAAATTACTACTTTGAACATTAGTTAATTCATTACATGGTGGCGCTAACACACTGCTTTCGTCTTCACAGTCATTTCTCAGTTTACTTTGGAGCCTAGTATTACGTTCTTCACACGCCATTATTGTCACAATATTTCACACGACAACACATAAAAACACAATTTGAAGAGCAAATATAAGAAAACACATTAACATAGCACTGAAAATAATATCTAGTTAATTGCAAGCCCAGCTGCGAAATACTTGGTGCAAATTTACATGCGTGCCACAACTGTTTTACTGTACAACAATGAAAGACTGCAACTACAGAGGAGATTCTCTCTACAATTACGCGCTAGCAATAAACAAAATCTACACTAATTACACACACTACAATAAAAAATCAGATGATTCCAGTGAGGTATCCTCGGCTAAGGGTCGACATATGAAACGTCCCCTTAGAAAAATTATACATGACTGTGCTTAAACTGACACACAATAATTTTTTTAGCGCAACGCAATCTGACTTTCAGTAATCCCTACAAGAGAATGGCCCTGAATAAATTAACCTATACGTTTCACAAATCACTTACCTCACAAAAATCTTCGTTACTCGAATTACTGCAATGAAGGGAGCGCCACTACCGCCAGCTAAATAAAAGATTCAAACTACGGAAGGCACTAACTACTGATAGGCATAGTTAGCAAATGAAAGATTTAAATAGAGAACAAACAATGAATTTACATTAATAGTCAAAATATATATAGCAGTTCATGCCATCCAGTCTTACAAATTTCAAAACTCCGCCATTCCTCTCCCCACATCCACCACTGCTGGCGGCTCACCTCCAACTGCGCAACGCTACGCGCTGTTAACAGCCAACTGCCCAACGCTACAATGGCGAGTATTACAACAGTGCAAACCAGCCACAGACTGCACACAGCACAGACAGTGATTTTCATACAGAGCGCTACGTGACATTACCAATATAAAAACCTAAACAGCCTACTTACAAGATCCTTAGAAATCAGTACCCAGAGCAACCACCTCTGGACGTAATAACGGCCTTGAAACGCCTGGGCACTGAGTCAAACAGAGCCTGGATGGCATGTACACGTACAGCTGCCCATGCAGCTTAAACACGATACCACAGTTCATCAAGAGTAGTGACTGACGTATTGTGACGAGCCAGTTGCTCGGCCATCATTGACCAGACGTTTTAAATTTGTGAGAGATCTGGAGAATGTGCTGGCCAGGGCAGGAGTCGAAGATTTTCTGTATCCATAAAAGCCCGTACAGGACCTGCAACATGCGGTCGTGGATTATCCTGCTGAAATGTTGGGTATCGCAGCGATCGAATAAAGGGTAGAGCCACGGGTCGTAACACATCTGAAATGTAACATCCACTGTTCAAAGTGCCGTCAATGCGAACAAGAGGTGACCGAGACGTGTAACCAATGGCTCTCCATACCATCACGCTGGGTGATACGCCAGTATGGCGATGACGAATACACGCTTCCAATGTGTGTTCACCGCGATGTCGCCAAACATGGATATGACCATCGTGATGCTGTAAACAGAACCTGGATTCATAAAAAAGTGACGTTTTGCCATTCGTGCACCCAGGTTCGTCGTTGAGTACACCACCGCAGGCGCACCCGTCTGTGATGTAGCGTCAAGGGTAACCGCAGCCATGGTCTCCGAGCTGATAGTCCAAGCTGCGAAAACGTCGTCGAACTGTTCGTGGAGATGGTTGTTGTCTTGCAAACGTCCCCATCTGTTGACTCAGGAATCGAGACGTGGCTGTACGATCCGTTACAGCCATGCGAATGAGATGCTTTTCATCTCGACTGTTAGTGATACGAGGACGCTGGGATCCAGCACGGCGTTCCGTATTACCCTCCTGAACCCACCGATTCCATATTCTGCTAACAGTCATTTGATCTCGACCAACACGGGCAGAAGTGTCGCGATACGATAAACCGGAATTGCAATAGGCTACAATCCGACCTTTATCAATGTCTGAAACGTGATGGTATGCATTTCTCCTCCTTACACGAGGCATCACAACAACGTTTCACCCGGTAATGCCGGTCAACTGCTGTTTGTATATGAGAAATCGATTGCAAACTTTCCTCATGTCAGCACGTTGTAGGTGTCGCGACCGGCGCCAACCTTCTGTGGTTGCTCTGAAAAGCTAATCATTTGCATATCACAGCATCTTCTTCCTGTCGGTTAAATTTCGGGTCTGTCGCACGCGATCTTCGTGGTGTAGCAATTTTAATGGCCACCAGTGTAGATACGAAGAATAAAGTTGGCGAATGTTAATAAAATCTGTTTTATTTCACAAAAAACTTTTGGGAGTTTTCATTTTACAAATTTGGAGGTATTACTTTTCAGCTCACCCTCGTATATCAAAGCTGTAGTATACTTAATGCCATTTGACATCTGAAGTAAGCCGTATTAACGGCGTTGAAATTTTAATGGACAGCAGTAGCGTAGAAACGAAAAGAAATCTTATCCCACGTTTGCTGCTGGTATGAGCCGGTGCTGTGTCACGCATCGTTTGCGAAACAATTTTGAGTTGAGCGGGCAGGTCGGCGAAGTGACGGACGCTCCCCTGGGTCGCAGATAGCGTGTGCTGTGGTGGCGCGCCATGGCGTGTCGCGGCGTGACACGGCATTCCCATTTAGGTGACGGTGACAAGGCGGGCTGTCTACCCCGCAGGGGCCACCTGTCTGCCGCGAAACAACTGCCGCCCGGCTCAAATCTCGCAGTCCGGCCACAGCCGCCACACGCGCCGGCGACTGCATAAATGAAACGCGGATTTATTTTTTCGATACACCTGGGAGAGCAGCGACACAGCCGTCACTCCTGTAATGCGAGGATTATTATGTAATGGAACTAATGAGTGAAAATAGTCTCACGTGCAATCACATCACAAACGGTCACTGCAGGTTAAAGTATGTTTCGTGAAGTTCTGTTTTGTCGTGCAATCCTCAGCAGAGATAGGTTTTTCCTACACTCTTCTCTGCATCTCCTGTGACGTTATGCGTTAAGCGAACGACGCACGACTCCCTGAAAGAATTCCAGTTAGATTGTACACCGAATATGCTGCTGAATTAACTAGATTGTTATGGAACGACACACGACTGTAGCCGAATACTACATGCAAAGTGTGAGTCGCAGCCAGCCAACGTGGTGTTTCGCCATACAGGTAGCGTACTCAATAGCGACCCACAGCTCGGGGCTAAAATAAAGTTGTAAATGACTTACAGAAATTTTTATTTCACAATGAAATTCATCATACAGTGGATGATACAACCTTCTAGTATCGAGTCTCGAACAAGAAGAAGACTATCGTTCTCTTCCTTTTAAAAAAAACACGTTAAAAAATTTTGCAGGTAGTTATGACATCGGAAGAAATTTAATACCCAAAGATCTAATCGTATCACTGTTATCACCGAAACATAGTGATCTGCTACACCGTCACCTTGAATGGCGGAGACAATGTCTATCACAGTACACGGATGCGCCGTTCAAATTCACATTACTCTCTTCGCTCAATGGGTCGGAACAGTCGACATGCAATAATAGTAATCACGTACCCATTATTAAACGAACATGGAATAGTTTTTTTCTAAAATAATTGTCTTGTCACAGACTAATAATGATTCCTTGAAACACTTCGGAAAGTCAACATCCTAAGCATGACATCTTTGTCACGACATTCATGCAAGTGATGTGAAGAGAACAGATTTACTAAGGATTCGCAGTAAAATACTGGGTTTCGTGACATTGGGTTAAAAATATAAATTTATTTCTATCCTCAAGACTATATTTAAGCCAACTTTTGTCCCCCACCGCGGGAAACTGTCAGCAGGCTTCCTCACTTCAACACATTACAGGATGTAAAATATTACTCCACATTTCAAGTGAATTTACATTGGTTCAAAATTCTGTACGAATTGCATTTCAAAGATTGATTCATTTGCGTGTTGCTCCTATGATTAAGACAATTTAACGGAACATATTTCTCAGGAAAGTGGCATTTAGCATACGTTTTAAGCGTGTTTGCCTGAGTGGTTTACATTTCTTTAAATATTCTTCATTTTACGAAACCGGTACACTTCTATGTCTTCAGATGTATAACATGTGACGTAAGGACAACTGGAAAGTCATCTTAGTCCTTACTTTATGACAATGGAAATCAAGGTCTGGAGATACTGGATTATGGTGTGGTTAGATGATTCACCTGACAGAGACGAGGCGGGATGGATCCAAAAACATAATGTAGGCGACCCATCGTGATTGCTAGGATCCAGGAACCGATGACCTCGCTGTTTGTTCCCTCCCTCGAATCAACCAACCAACCTAGGCTCTAGGCAGTGAGTTTAATAACCGAAACATGACATTTTAACCCGAACTAGCAACATACTTGTTCACCAGTGTCTTATAGTTTCACCACGCACTCACAAATGCAAAAACATTTTTAAAACTGATTCACTGTACCATAGCCTTTCAGTACATACTTCATACAGATGTATATTACTGTCACCCACATCTGTCTCAATTGTTTAGTGAAACAGAACACAGGCAAAGTATTAACACGATAAATACACACATATTTCAGTGGAAAGGATACTCATAATTCACAATAAGCAGTAGATTCCATACCATGACACCGTTTCTTACGATTCTGGTTTGAGATGTGAAATGTTGATATCCCTTTGTATCTTACCATTCAAGTTTGTCAGAACAGTATTATTTGTTTATTTAATTCTGATATTAAAATTTGCTTAATTTTGTATTCATGTATAAATGTTATCGTTTCTACTTATGAAGTTTGATGCATTGTCAGAGACTAATACAGCACGCTTGTCAATTGTTGTTGGTACGTAGTCGTTTGGAGTTATTTCGGTAATCACAGCTGCTGTGATAGATTTTATGGCATACGATGGTACATATTTTGAACAATTATCATAAAGTACTAGTAGATATTTGACTCTACCCCTAGCTGAGGACAGAGGTTCAGCGATATCAACAGATACGATATGTAATGGTTTGATTGATAGAAAAGGCTTTTGTTCTGTGTGATACCATTTGTTTGATGGCTTTGCTTTCTGTCATAGCAGACCGGTTTTACTAGCTGTTGCACAAGTCTCTACATGTCGGTGAATAACAATGTAAAGATTGATCTTCCTTGAATACTTTGCTGCACTATAATCCGCCATGGCTGAAGTTTATATCAAATCAAAGCATCTTGATATGCAATGGGAATACAGACACACCAGGTGTCAGACTCCACATTCCACCTATACAACAGTACATCATTACGTATTTAATAATTGACGGTTAGATTCCCAGTGGGATTTTGTGAAATAAGTAATTTAATTTCAAACTCCTATATTCTTTCACTTGATCAAAAAATATCGTCTGTAATAGCCGTCTTTCTTGAATGACACTTTGTAATCTTATGTTTGTTCTATAAGTTCTGAGAATTATCAGCAGGCCAGGCAAAACTGGAGCACTTTATGTGTAATGAGGGATCACAGAAAACTTTAATATGTTTCCCCAAAATTCAACAATTACACTTTTTAAATTACCAGGTTACCACTTATTCCTTGTTCCACTAATCTTATCTGGATCCAGTGTTATATCTTTAGATGAAATCACATGCTTCAGGAATTTAGCTTTATCTCTCCCAGACCTGATTTCTAGAGATTTGAAGTGATTCCTGTCCTTAAAGCCTTCTGCAATGTGCTGTCTAACAAATCAGCACTTTTTTCCCAAGTAGGTTCAGCTGTTAATATGCCACCTACATACAAGCTTACGCTTTCTAACAGATCAGGCCCTAATAATGTGTCTAATGCAGTGAAAAAGACAGAAGAACCTGCATTCAATCCACAAGGTAACACACGAAACTGATAGCTTCTTCCTCCCAATATGAATGCTGTACACATTGTAGATAGTTATGAGAGGGTTACCTGCCAATACAAAACTCTCATACCAGAGCCTGTAAGGAATTGCATCAAATTATTGTAGCTATTCATCAAAATTTTACAGTCTTGGACCAAATGGAACAATGATTTAACTAAAACCCTTGCATCTAGTAAACCTCAGACATTAACCCTCAGTTCAACTACTGCTAATAACGGCTGCTGTAAGATGAGAGTGATGTTTCTATAATTTTCCACTCAGACATCTGTTATATTTCTTTGAAAACTGCCTCTCGTTTTATCCATTGGATGGAGTATGAGTTTTGGCAGTGAACTTTGTGCAAAAGTACTTCTGTCTGACACTGAGAAGTGCATGTGATAAATTTCTTCTTCTTGAAGACTACAGTAACAGATACTTTCGTTCAATCTGCTGTTGGAAATTAATAGTTGAAGAATCTGCTACCTTCTTTATGTGACCTTTATGATACTTCAATGAACTACTAGAGGAGACTGACTACTGATCTGGGCAACTTTTGTGTTAACAAACCTACACCCTTCTGCGTTGGCAGTATTTACTATGTTGGCTTTTGTTTTTGTCGAATCTACAAAATAATTTTCAACATTGATACTCAGATAGCACTTGCCTGAGGAGAAGTCTATTTTTGCATCCATCTCCCTCAGACATTCCGTGCCAGAAATGTATCTGACAATTAACACACTTACAACAATGAAAAGGCAGATTATGGCTTCATTTCCTATAACTCGTCAACCTGCATCTCCACTTTGACATGTCGCAACCTGACATGGACTGCTCCAGCAATCTTTCAGTTTTGTACTTGGTACGTAGGTACCACTGTAAGCTCACTAATCTTTCTAAATAAACTCGCTGACATCATATTCACAGTAGCTCCTGTATCTATAACAGATGTAGTCAGAACTGTTCCCAGAATAACAGTAACAGTGGCCTGAGCTGTATCTTTACTCTGATCACATTTATAATGTTTAGTACGCAACTAATTAACTCATCTCTAATCTTCGTGTCATCATTACACCTCAATAGGGTCACTCAGTAATGTTTTTGCCTCCACTCCATCCCCTAATCATCATTAGAAGGCATAATGTGGCTGTATCTACTTTCGTGAATAGGATAGTTGGACAGGATTGCTTTTCCACCTAAATAACATTCACAGAATGATTGTACACTGGACCACTTTGCTCTTGAGTACCGTTTATATTTCGCTAACTGTTGTCTTCTGTGTTGGAACCGAACACATTGTTATTGCTGCTGTATTGCCATTGATCTAATCTGCTGCTATAGAATTTAGGATGGTATGTATTATTGGCTCTTCTTATTTTATTAGAATTTGGCGGACGTTGATCCATAGGCTGAATATTATGCAAAACAAGTGTTGCTATCTACATCACAAAGTGAACACAACTGTCTTTTGATCTGCCTTCGTCAAACAGGGTGTGCAGCATAGTGGACTGGCCCACATCACCACTATTATTGTTATTACTTCACTTAGGAACCTCACGATTAACTCAATACAATCCAAGATGACATGAAATACTCTTAAGTTCGGAACATGGACTAACTTTTCTCTTAAGTTCCGAGGCAACTTCGATTTTTATATCCATAACACATCTTTATGCAAAACAGGTTCATCCCAATATTAAGTTTTTCTAAATACTTTTCGAAATTTTTTCGAGGGTTGCCTTCTTTACTGTATACAATAAGACCAACACATCGACAGGAATGCTTTCTCTTATTGTTCAAACATTTGATAGTTTTCAGCCATTTCAGTTACCCAAAGGACAGTTTCACCTTGGATACAACCGATAGTGAAATTTATATTATGTGGGTTTGGCCAAAAGTCTATGTAACAGGCCATAAAGGATTTTACGAACTCAAAAAGATGAAAACTTTTGTACCAGGTATGGACATACGTAACTGTCAGTGTAACAATAGACTTTCTTCTATGACAACGGATGAAAAAAGGCAGTTGCCCTCACTCCATACAGTATTCAGTTATGTCGCAGACCAAGATAATCTCTTTCATCTCTACACATTCTGCCACATGGTGCAGAACTATTATAGGCACCACTTCGCTAAGTAACAGAAGGCAACGTGTCATGTACTACTGGCTTGACAGCCGACAAATCTTGCTGCATATTACTAATCTGGGATGTGACAGTATGACGCCTTTCAGGCAACCTTTACTTAAAGTAGTTTTCTTTTCGTTTAATTCCGTTTTAACTGATTCTTCTGAAGAACGTCTCTGAGACAACAATTCAGTACCGAACTTGTGTAACAAGTGGTAATCCTGAATATAATTTTTCGTTGATCTGGGTACCCTAATGAGAAATCTGCTTTGAAAAATCCTATGAGAAGCTCTCCCTCTGTGCGTCAAAAACTCTTGTTCAGGATTAAAATTGTTACTTTCTTATTTGACTTATGAGCCGGAAGTAATAACAATACTGCTGAATGTCAACTTTCCAGGACGGTACCAATTTGTTGAAACAATGTAACACCACTGCAGCATGCTGCACTCTTGGTGCAAAGTCAGCCATCTTGTGCAACTACACTTCATAATTGTTAAAGATACTAACCAAAAACTTAACCAGATTTTTAATAAGATGGGCCATGAACAGTTAATTCGATTAACGAGAATTATGATATGTGGAGGTAAAGGAAAACGAGTAATGTGGTCCTTTCCTTAAACATTGTGTCATAAGGAAGATCATTATCATTAATCTCTAAAATAATCTTAGTTATTTCTTCACCAATTTCTCAAAAATCCTTCATTTGACGTTGTGTCCTTCACTTACTTTTCTGCAACTTAAGTTTTTTGTGAGTACATTAGCGATTTTCATTCAGTACATGAAGCAGAAAACGTAATTGATAATAATGTAACAACAGTAACATTCCATACACAGAATTACTGTCAGATATTCCTGTGAGACAGTCAACACTGTAATGTTGTCCTCCTTCCTGGATGTTAATTTTCATCATTTTAATTTTAAATAAGAAAGTAAAGTAGTGTCAAAGGAGGGCTACATGACATTGGCAGCAAGAAGAGAAAACATTTTTGTGAAAATTTGAGGAAGGTATTGAACTGTAGATCGTTCTTGCAGCATAAGATCAATCTGCAGAGATGTTTTATTACTCGCATGAGTTTTGCTACAGGCTCAGGAGGTATTGCTGGAAAGCAGTGAACTTAGCTACACAAAACAATATTACTGTTAATATATTGTTAAATCCAAAGAAATAGTTTACACAGTAATGATAACTACAATCAGGCTCCGTTGAAAACATTCAACTCGCGAATGTTGAAATGTGAACACCATAGCACACTTACACAGCATGGATAGTTCTATGCATTCAACTATTCAAATGAAGTCGTAAATGATATCACAATAAGATTCATCATACAATGACTGATACAATCATTTTGTAGCAAGGCTCGAACATGAAGATGGAAGACCATAAATTCTTTTATTTATAACAAATGAACATCAAAATTTTCACAAATAATTGATAAATTGAAATAAAGTTCATGCTCTGAGATACAATCTTGTCGCCAACACAGATTAAACAACGATTTGTCATACCACGAACTTAAACTTCCTATTACACACGTTCAGAATCACTACAGTGGATTGCTTCAAGAAAAGCAGCGATTATGAAAGGAGAGTGAGAAGAAGAAGGCAGTAGAAAACAAAGATATTCAACCCAAAGATAACAATGTATTTATAAAAGCAGTAGGTGGCGATATTGGGATAGAAGAAGACGAAGACGCGAATGATTGTGATGGGTAAAATGATAATGTTGAAGATGATGAGACAGTGTTAATTTCTGTGGACATTGGAGGAAGATTGTCACCATCATTTTTAGTAATTAAATAGAAAAAAATGAGTGGTACAGTATACAGAATCAGATTTGATCTGATATGAGTGTGTGGATTATTAATGAGTCACTGGTAGATATTAAAGGGGGTGATTGAGTAAATCGTAAAGTAAGATAAATGAAAATCAAACAATCCATTATTAAGAATTATATAAGATCATCAAAATTATGCTAAAATTCTCAAGGCTGCCAATGGCCACGAACAAAACAGTGTCTTCTACAGACTAATAAATTCCAACGTTGGCTGTATGGGAGTGTTCAGGTATGGAGGGAACAACACTGATATTGATTTTCATGACTGGAAGACAGTGTTGAACAAATCACGTTAATTATTTCCACTGGAATATCATGAATCGGTAGAGCAATTAGTTTTCTTGTTAGCTTTTATTGTTGTAGGCAGTAACTCACATGCCAATGAAATAATTATTACTGAAGAGAAACGTTGAGAAGGACTGATTATTGCTTAAAGTGAAAGACTGAGTTACACTATTGCCAAATGAGAAGCTATGTATGAAAATATTCTCTCAGTTGGAAGACATTTACTGAGAGCGCATTTCACAAACTCGAAACATGTGGAAACAGTTCATGTAATTATTGCATTGACTGTTGCATACTAAATAGAACACTTTGTACCTTGGAAACGGATGGTGAGAGACTGTGTTCGATTTCAAAGTAGGTTTGAAGATGTAGGCAGAATTATAGTAGCAATATGAATTGCTGCCCATCACGGTAGGTGAGAGAACAACAGATGCAGGTGTGTTCCTTTAAGAATCTACTGATTGCAGTATATAGTATTGACCATTGTTTAGAAGATGAATAAGGGTGTGTATGAAAAGGATGTGTATCCACTAGGGGACTGGGTAAGATATCAAACAACGGCCGCGCGGAGTGGCCGCTCGGGCGTGGTTGTCTGTGTTGTTCTTAGCATAAGTTAGTTTCAATAGTGTGTAAGTCTAGGAACCGATGTTTTAAACATTAGTAGAGTGTAGAAATGAATGAGAGATGAAGCTGTAATGTATCTGAAATCAACATTTTAACGGGCATAGAACAGAAATGTACTGCTGGGCAGAATATTAGGCGCTGATGCATTTTTCGTAAATAACACAGATGTATGCGAGAGGCAATGTGAGATGATATGTACAAGTTTTGAAATAAACATTTTCTCAGTGATGCACAAAACAAAGAGAGAGAGAGAGGGAGGGAGAGAGTGAGATGACGTTTACTAAATAACTATAATTTTAGATGTTTATAAATATATTTTTATGTTGGAAACACTGTTAGCGAACATAATACTTTCAAATATAGCAGGTTGCATACTAATTGCCTAATTCATTTCAGATAATAAGTACCTGTAACTGTCTGTCTCATTTTTAATGAATACTAAAAATATTTTAAAGTTTCCCTCCAGTGCAATTACAAATTTTTAAATTTTTCACCACCGTCGTCTTGTACTTTTAACTTACCCATCCTGGTCATGTTGCATTTTAAAATTTTCTGCAGCGCCGTCAAGTATTTTCTTCAGATTTTCAGCCATCGTCATCTTTAATATTTAAATTTCCTGCTTTTGTTATCTTCCATTTTTAAATTTCCCGCCGCCGCCGTACCACTTGAACTTTGAGTCAGTTAGCAGGAAATCATACAACTGTAGTCAACATACCAATTCCTCTTTAACGTAAAGGAAAATTCAAAGAATTATTGTTTTCTACCAGTCATATCCTCCGACTTTACTAAAGCTACATCAGTTTTTACGAAGAAGACGACAACACACCACACACACACGTGAATATTGAGAAACCACTATTCCAGACTACATCTTCTGGAAGAGTGCATCAAATCAAGGTGTCAAAGAGCAGGACAGAGATACACATGATCGAAGCTGAATATTCTAAGATATAGAATACAATCTTGAAACAAAGAATTGATGGAAGTAGCGAGGTCATAACCCTCAAGGAGGTCGATAAATGACTTCCTGAGAACTATCCGATTTCCATTCTGAACAATAGCGTAAGAATAAAGACAACAAAGGTGTCAAATCAAAGGCAATAGTATCCCTGTGATTTGTGATGTATGTTTCTTTCAGAGTAAAGGTTAAAACTTATATGAAAGTATGTTAAGTACACAAGCAGCAAGACACTATCAGTACATTCACTTCACGACAACGATTGCAACGTTACAGATGACAGTGTCACTAACCTAGCTACGACATACGATTTTCCGAAATTCCTTCACCAACCAAAGAAGACGAAGTAAATATTCCTGAATACGAATCAAGAACTGTTGCCAACATGAGAAACCTGGAATTAGATATCCTCACTGTAGCGAAGCAATTCAAGTAACTTAAGAAAGGTAAATCTTCCAGTCCAGATCGTATATCAGTTAGGTTCCTTTCAGAATATGCTGATATAACCGGTCTGTACTTAGATACACAGTCTTACGCTCGATAAAGTACCCATCACAGTTGTACAGCTCACACGAATACAAAAGAAAGGAAATAGGAGGGAGTAATCCGCTGGATTACATAGTCTTACCACTGACGTCGATTTGCAGTAGGATTTTGGAACATTTACTGTGTTCGAATGTTATGAATTACCTCGAAGAAAGTGAATTATTAACTCATAGTCACCACGGATTCAGACAATATCACTCGTGTGCAACAGAACTAGCGCATTATTCTGACTAAGTAATGAATGGTTTCGACCGGGGCTCTCAAATTTGCTCCTTCCCTTTAAATTTCCAAGTGACTCTTGACATCGCGCCTCAAAAATGGTTCAAATGGCTCTGAGCACTATGGGAATTAGCATCTTAGGTCATCAGTTCCCTAGAACTTAGAACTACTTAAACCTAACCAACCTAAGGACATCACACACATCCATGCCCGAGGCAGGATTCGAACCTGCGACCGTAGCAGTCCCGCGGTTCCGGACTGAAGCGCCTAGAACCGCACGGCCACCGCGGCCGGCTACCGCGCCTCACATGCAGCTTCTAATCGAATTCAGTGACTGTGGAGTATAGTCTTAGTTGTGGGACTGGATATTTAATTTCTTGTCAGGAATGTCACAGTTAATAGTAACGGACGGGAAGCCATTGAGTAAAATAGAAGTGGTATCTGACGTTCCCCACAGAAGAGTTACAGGTCTCCCGCTGTTCTTAATCTGTATGAATGATTTCGGAGGCAATATGAGGAGCCGTCTTACACTTTTTCCAGATAATTCTGTCATTTATGGCCTAATAAAGTCATCAGAAGATTAAAACCACCTGAAAAGTAATTTAGACAAGTTATCTGCATTTTCGGAAAAGTAACAATTGATCTTAAGTAATGAAGGGTATGAGGACATCGATATGAGTGCTAAGAGGAATCCGTCAAATTTCCGTTACCTAACAAACTGAACAAATGTGAAGGCTATAAGTTCAACTAAAGTCCTAGGGATTACGATTTTGAACAATTTAAAATCGAACGATCACATACATAAAGTGAGGAAAGCTAACCAAAGACTGTGATTTATTGGCAGAACATTCAGAAGATGCATCAGGTCTACTAAAGTGAGTACCTACACAAACCTTGTCCGTCCTCCGCTAGAGTATTGCTGCGTTGAATGGAATTTGGATGAGATGAATTTCGAGAGGACATTGAATATCTACAATGAAGGGCAGCTCGTTTGGTATCATCGGGGAGAGAGTGTCACGTGTATGATACCCCCAGTAGGAGCAGTAACCATTAAAACAGCTTCTCGTTGTGTCGAAATATCTTCACGAAATTTCAGTCAGCAACTTCCCCTTCAGAAAGCGAAAATATTTTCTTGACGCCCAATATTACATAGGGTGAAATGATCATCATATTAAAATAAGAGATATCATAGGTCGAACGGGAAGATTTAAGTGTTCGTCTTTTGCGTGCGCTGTTCAAGAGTGGAAAGGTAGAGAAACAGTGTGAACTTGCTTTGTTGAATCCTCAATCAAGCAATTGAGTGTGTATTGCAGATTAGGCATGTAGAGTTTAATGAATTTGCTTAGAAGTCAGGGTGTAACGACCCGACAAAGAAAGAGTAACTGGAAAGCTGACGAGACATGGACAGTTTATCAGTAACTTTCAGTCATACCATAGCGCAGTGTTGAACTATAAATTAGAATATACGTAGTAAAGTTAAGGGGATATTGTAGAAACAAGTCATGGAATACCTCGTGTCGGACCTCCTTTTGGAAAGCGTAGTGGAGCAACTCGACGTGGCATGGACTCAACAGATCACTGAAAGTCCTGTGCAAAAATATTGAGCCATGCTGCCTCCATAGCCGTCCGTAACTGCAAAAGTATTCTGGTGCAGAATTTTGTGCTCACGAACTGACATCTCGGTTGTGTCTCATAAATGTTAGATGGGATTTATACTGGACCATCTGAGTGGCCAAATAATTCGCCCGAATTATGCAGAATGTTCTTCAAACCAATTGTGAACAGTTGTGGCCCGGTGACATGGCGTATTGTCAGCCATAAAATTAATTAATGGCTGCAGGTCGTCTCGCTGTAGCCTAAGGCCGAAATTGTACAATCGTACATGAAACGAAGACGATGGCAGCTGAAGGCATCAAGAACTCTTTCAAAAAATTCGACGCAGATGCAGACTCTATCGCATTGAAAATTATATTACAATTTCCAGTAACTTGCACCAGAGTACCCAGTCCATTCGATGTAAACGCAACCCACGCAATTACGGAGTCACCACCATCTTGGACAGTGTCTTGTTGAGAACTTGGATCCATGGCTTCGTGGGATCTGTGTTACACCGGTACTGTACCATCAGCTCTTAACAACTGGTATCTGAACTCATCTGACCAGGCCACGTTTTTCCAGTCGTCTAGGTCCAACAATATAGTCACGGACTAGGGCGAGACGCTGTGGGCGATGTAGTGCTTGTAGTAAATGCACTCGCGCCAAATTTTCCCGCAATGTCCTAATAGATATCTCCACTGTACACCCCCCTTTGGTTTCTGAGGTTATTTGACGGAGAGTTGCTTGTCTATTAGCACTGACAACTCTAACGCAAACCCGCTCTAGGTCGTTAATTACTGGCCGGTGCCCACTGTTTGTCCCTGGTGAGAGGTAATGCCTGAAATTTGGTATTTTCGGCACATCTTGACACTGTGGGTCTCGGAATACTGAATTGTTAAACGATTTTTGAAATGGAATTTCCGATGCGTCTAGCTCCAGCTTCCATTTTCATAGTCTGCTAATACCGTCGTGCGGCCATAATCGTGTTGGAAATCTTTTCACATGAATTAGCTGGGTACAAAAGACAGCTCGGCCAGTGTACTGACCTTTTATACCTTGCGTACGTCATACTACCGCCATCTGTATATGTGTATGTCGCCAACACACGACTTCCGTCGCTTCAGTGTAACGTGTCTTCTGGATTTCGAATGTGTAAGTAAATACATTATCTACGCCCAATAAAACAAAATCGCAGAAAGTTTCTTCTTCTTGTCCTCTTCTTTTCCTCGAAGTAGCTGTCTCTAATTCTGCCGCTTCTGCTCAAAGTTTTTATTTTATTGTAGCGTCCGTAAGGTCAGACCTACTAATACAGTTCAGATTTTATGTAGATAAGTCATCAATAATATAGAGTAGCAATTGGACCCCCAAATCGGGGAATACCAGGGAGGTTTCAGAAAGGGTAGATCATGTTCGGAACAAATACTAAACCTCAGAAACATCATGGCATACCAAAACTCAAGGACAAATACATACGTAATCTGCTTCATTGATTTCAAAGAAGCATATGATTCGATTGATACAGAATCTCTATTATCAGTCCTGGAAGAAAGGGTTTGGATAAGAAAACAACTAATATTATAAAAGCGACGCTTACAAATACATTTTCAAAAGTTAAATTTGTGCGCGAATTATCGGAACCCTTTGAAATAAAAACGGAAGTGCGGCAGGGGGATAGACTCTCACCGTTGTTGTTCAATTGTGCGCTTGAGAAAGTGGTCAGAGAATGGAACACAAATATTAAGATTGGTATAAGACTGGATAGCGAAAAGAAGAATCTTAAAGTAAATTGCATTGCTTTTTCAAATGATATGGCCCTGTTTGCTGAAACAATGGAATCCTTGAACTAAAGAAACAAGCAGCTAAAATAGGTCATCACATCTCCTTTGAAAAACTAAGATACTGACAAACATCAAACACTCATGTAAATACCTCAAAGTTAAAGAACAAAAGATTGAAATAGTAAAAGAATTCAAATATCTCGAAGAATGGATTAGTTGGAATGCTGGGGAAAGCAAAGCAATGGAATCCAGAAAAATTAAACTTGAATTGGCCTTCAAACTAACAAAAAATACATACAACAAAAAATCCCTTTCATGGGGGTCCAAAATTACACATTACAAGACAGTGATTAAGCCAGAAGCACTGTATGCAGCAGAAACACTTAACATGAATTTCAAAGGCCAACTGGAGAAACTTGAGCTAAAGAAAAAAAAAAAAAATTTAGAAAAATCGTAGGACCAAAATTTCAAGACAATAAGATTACATACATCAAAAATGAAACTCTCTACAAGAAAATCGAAAAACGTACAGGTACTATGCGAGAAAGGAGAATAAATTTTTATAGTCCTCTTCTCAGAATGAATTGCAACAGATTAACTAAACAAACCTTTGACTTTTTCCGTAACCGCAAAACGAAATCCAACTGATTTAAAGAAACTGAGAAAGACCTAGCAGAATTAAAGATTTCAGAAAATTCACTTATTGATCGAACAGCTAAATTAATTACTAAAGATGGAAACATAAGGTTCCAAGACAAATCTACACAAAAGTCCAGACCCTTCATGTCGGAAGAAGAGACGAAAAGAAGATCAGACAGAATGAAGAAATACTGGGCCCTAAGGAAAGAACAACGGACAAAGAAATGATTGATCCAGCGTACCCCAAAGAGGGTGAAATGAAAGAAGAAGAATATACTTACCACTTAAGAGCAATATCCAGTGTGTTTTTGGTTTTCGAAAGTATACCAAATGCGAACTGCGAAGCTAATAAATTAATTCGATGATAGTTTCCATGATATGCAATCCCTAAAAGACTTTCTGGAGAGTACTATCGACAAATAATTATATTTGTTTAGAACCTTGCATGTTTTGCAATACGAAAGAGATCAGTCATATTTAAATTTTTGGTCTGTTGTATCCATCGAAAATGCTGTGTTGTTTTATAAAAGGGCGTACAGTTAGACAAAACCATTTTTACTGCGCTGTGCTTCTCACTGTGGGACAGGCCTGCTAGCCCCACAGCAGCGGCAGCCAGACGGCCGCAGCTCTGCGCGGCGCCGTGGGCGGCTCGGCGGCGGCTGCGCGTGCCAGATAAGGCACGCCCCGCCACGCCACGCCACGCCACGCCACGCACTCTGCTGCGATCGCAGCGCTGCCCGCTGCCCGCTAGCCGAGGGCCGCGCCAGAAAACCGACTTCTGTTCCATTCCGCAGGCCGCCGCCGAATCCCTAATCCTCTTACCGGCCTTACTTTGAGAGGAGCCCAACTTCACCGTCGCTATTCAATATTCATGTCGTTCAGAGCAGTCCCTTGTGAACGCGTCTCGTCTGTGTTCCCATTCCCAGTATCCGTTTACGCTACTAGTTGCTGGGCCTGGGAATTCCGAGGATGAAAAGTCACTCGATACTAGCACGCTCTGTCGTTCTTTCTCTGCTGTCTCGCCTTCCTTGATACGGCTCCGTCAATAGGAACAATCATTTCTCCTAGAATATTTTCGCTATAAAACGAATTACAGGCTAAGCAGTACTAAGAGACAAAGGAATTACAAACACTGGCTGCGAGCGATCTTTGACTGAAATAAATGGGGAAAGTTGAAAATTTGTGCCGGACCAGGATTTGCCGACCGTAGTGGCCGAGCGGTTCTAGGCGCTACAGTATGGAACTGAGCGACCGCTACGGTCGCAGATTCGAATCCTGCCTCGGGCATGGATGTGTGTGATGTCCTTAGGTTAGTTAGGTTTAAGTACTTCTAAGTTCTAGCGGACTGATGACCTCAGAAGTTAAGTCCCATAGTGCTCAGAGCCATTTTTTGAACCAGGATTCGGACCAGGTCATCCAGCTTGCTAGGCAGATGCTCTCTCCACTCAGCTATCCAGACACAGTGATTATTGTACCTGCACGGACTACCCTAGCATGCTTTCCGTCAGACTCAAATTCCCAACTAATCCACACACTACGAATGTAGTGTCCTTTTACCATTATCCTCATTAGTTGTGGTATTTCGCCGATTGCTTGTCCGAAAGAACAGTCACCGCAACAGGTCAGAACACATAGGAGGAAAGGACGCAAATAATGAGGATAATGGGCAAAGGACACTACATTCGTTGTGTGTGGATAAGTTGGGAATTTTGATCTGACGGGAAGCGTGCTAGAGCAGTCCGTGCAGTAGCAATGACCACTGCGTCTGGACGGCTCAGTGCTCAGATTATCTGCCTTGTAAATAGGAGAGCCGGGTTCGAATGTCGGTCCGGCACAAACTTTCAGCTGTCTCCATTGATTTCAATTAATGAAGGCTCCCAGCCAATGTCTAAGTCCTTTGTGTCTTAATTCATAATGGTTGCTGGATCAAAATGGTGTCTGTTCGTCCGTACACGTCCGAAGGAACAGGATGAAAATGGTGTTTGTCCTTTCGCACATGTCCGAAGGAACACAAGCCTCATTTACAGCAAAGAGACAAAGAAACTGGTACACCTGCCTAATACCGTGTAGGGGCCCCGCGAGGATGCACAAGTGTCGCAACACGACGGCCAATGGACTCGACTAATGTGTAAAGTAGTGCTGGAGGTAATTGACACCATGAATCCTGCAGGGCTGTCCATAAATCCGTAAAAGTACGAGAGGGTGGAGGTCATCTCTGAACAGCACGTTACGGGGCATCACAGATATGCTCAATAATGTTCATATCTTGGGTGATTGGTGGCCAGTGGAAGTGTTTAAACTCAGAAGAGTGTTCTTGGAGCCACTCTGTAGCAATTCTAGACGTGTGGGAGTCTAATTGTTCCTTTGTAACTTTTCAAGTCCTTCGTAATGCACAATGGACATGAATGGATACAGGTGGCCATTCAGGATGCTTACGTACGTGTCACCTGTCAGACTCATATCTAAACGTATCAGGGTCTTCTATCATTCCAAATGTACACTCCCCACACCATTACACAATCTTCATCAGCTTGAACAGTCCCCTGCTGGCATGCAGGATCCATAGGTGCATGAGGTTGTCTTCATGCCAGTACACGTCCATCCACTCGATACAGTTTGAAACGAGACTCGTCCGACCAGGTAACATGTTTCAAGTCATCAACAGTCCAATGTCGGTGTCGACAGGCCCAGGCGAGAAGTAAAACTTTCTATGGTGCCGTCATCAAGGGTACACGAGTTGGCCTTCGGCTACGAAAGCCCATATCGATGGTTCGCACGCTAACACGTGTTGATGGCCCACCATTGAAATCTGCAGCAATCTGCGGAACGGTTGCACTTCTGTCACGCTTAATTATTCTCTTCAGTCGTCGTTGGTTCCGTTCTTGTAGGATCTTTTTCTGGCCGCAGCGATGTCGGAGATTTGATGCGTTACCGGATTAATGACATTCACGATACACTCGCGAAATGATCGTAGGGAGAAAATCCTCACTTCCTCGCTACCTCGGAGATGGCATGTCCCAATGCTCGTGCGGTGACTGTAACACAACGTTCATGTTCACTTAAATCTTGATAACATGCCACCGCAGCAGCAGTAAGCGACCTAAGAACTGCGCCAGATACTTTCTGTTTTATATAGGCGTTCCCGACCGCAGCGCCGTATTCTTCCCGTATAATTGTCTCTCTATTTGAATACGCATGTCTACACCAGTTTCTTTGGCGCTTTAGCTTATGTATATAGGCTATACTCGTTTGATACCCATACTACGGTTATACTGAGGAAGCAGTTTCCCAGGTGAGGTGACCATCTCGCTACGAGTCGCGATGATGTACTCCACTGGCTGCATACTCTCACATTTTACGTTATATGGATAACTGAATGCTTTCCTGCCTTCACTACCTCAGGGATTTCAGCCAGTTTCTCCTGGATGTAATAATGTTCTGCATTCTTCCTTCCGATGTATTAGAAATTCGGTGACATTCTTCAAATTAGTTGACATTTTTCTTATAGATTCCTTCGTTGAAATAAATGACGGTGTTAATATGCGTGACCACACCTCCTGCGAATATTTCTCCGTATTTATTTTACATCCTTATTATTGGAAACTAGAATCCTATCTCTTCTTATATACTACAGGATCACTTAGACTGACTCTCAGAGAAGGGCTGCCTCTAAAATTTCGTATAAATCGTCGTCGTTATTCGAGTGTTGCTTTAGCTGTTTCACAAAACAATGACACGTCGCGTCGTTGAATTTGATCAGCCACATGGACTATGTGAGCGCTTTGTCGCGTAGTATTTAAATATATCACTTCAAACGGTTTTCTAATAAAATTTAAATTATCACTTCCAGTGGAAATTAGAGATCTTTTATTCTTTAAACTTATTTTACTCACTTAAAACGTCGAACCCACATCCAATCTGAAACTTCTGTTGAGATAGCACCACACAATCCGTTACTTGAGGCAAAGTTCACGTAAGGAAATGTTTCGATTTTTAGCCAAAACGAATTCTATTTCAAGGAATTAACTGAGTCTATTTCTATGGATTGTTAAAAGTTAACCACTTCAAGGAAATTAAGCTTTCACTCTTCCCAATTTCCCAGAATCCTCATTCAGAGACTTCTCAAATAAGCGAAACTTAAAGTGTGACCAATATTTTCCAACATACACGGCTCACTAATAAGTTTGACAGGAGCGTCGACTAATCAGCAAATAGTTAAACCTCCATTGCATGGTGTTGCCATTTGGCAACAAACCTTAAATTTACGTATAATGTTAAGGAAACCACTCGTATATGCATGATGTTTCCGTCAGACAACACACAGTCCGGCTGCATCTTACTACACTGTGTTTGGAGTCATTGTGTTTGCAGAAACAGTTGAATATCGATAATCGTTGCTGAGGCACGAATGTACGTAAATACACTCAAAAGTAGTTGAAAAAGTGAATTATTTGTGCCAGTTAGGTCACATCTAGTTAGATTTTTAGGTATTTAAAATGTTGCTTGATGATAACACAGATTATGTTTCCACGTCTCTGTAACAGAATGATTAACAATTAGTAAACGTTGTAGGTTTGCTGTATAGCAACAAATCTAAAGTTATGAATATATCAGATCAAATAAAAAGTTCTATGTTCAGTCTGTTGCATAGTATTTCGCGTGTCAACGCCAAGCCTATATGTTTTCCACTGAAATTTGTTCCCTAAAATCAGGGTGTTAATTTGAAGTCTTTTCCTTCTTTTATTTACGCCAGTCATAAGCTTTTCAATGTTATTCAAGTGTCAGTAAAACTGAAAAATTTCCTTTCTTCTTCGTTGGTAGAATCACTACACTACTCAGCATACGTAGGCACCACACATTTAGATAAACACTCTTCGTAATTGTGACTCCCAGTCAAAAAGTGAGACCTCTATGTATATACTTCAATGATTTCCATGAATATTATTTATTTATTTATTTTTGAAACGAGTCTTACGATTCTCTCAGAAAATGTTTCAATGTGAAAAGTGGGTTTTATAATTCTTCTTCACAACAAGGCTTATAACTGAATTTCGTATCTGCCTCGTTCGCTTATGATACACCACATGTTCTCACTTTAATTCTGTTTGGTCACCGATTTTAGGCTGCGTTTATTACAGCTCAAGAACATCGCATTTGACCTTTACTAACTCTTATTTCAATTTCAGTATCCTATATTCGAATACTGAAGTTGTGCAATATATTGTCCAAAGTTAGCCTAGCGCCGTGGAAAATGATGCAGGTTTCCAAGTAGCCATTGCCTGAAATCCCTCACTCCAATATTCCCAACATTCTTTCAACCGACACGGAATGCCGACGATCGCGAACGTCGAACCTTGCAGCAGGGATTGAGACTTACATACTTTTGCTCTGGTACCTTCCCAGGACTCTAAGAGTTTGAAAAAACAGACACGGGAAGAGAGCTAAACCTCGGCCGACATACGCTCACCATGTCTTAATTTGGTTAGTGACGGAATGCCAGTGTCAGGTCAGTTATCGTCAGAAACAAATATGTTTTTATTTTTATTTACTTCCGAATAAGACAATTTGTTTGACTTCCATCATTTCATTTTAATTTGATTCTGATAACAAGACGGCCGTATTTTTGTAAACCGAGTTACACCAAACATTATTCACATACTCTTGCAAATCGACAATTGTCAGTCAGATCAGTCACACTGCCGAATACAACAATTCCTGTTTTACACAATATTACTAACACTCGTGGAACAAAATAAAAAAAGAAGAAAACGAGAAAGATTTCTAGACATCACAAGACTGTATTGTGTATTCTGCTGTCATGACAGGTTTCGGATGGATCGAACCGTTGTCAGATTTAAAATTGACACAGGACATTTGCTACCACTACCATCAACTGGCAGGCATCTTGAAAGCTGCATATTTTAAAACTGATCACGGCCTAGTGCAATAAAACACGTCATTGAACATTGCTTCATGTAGAAAACCATAACACAAAATCACTGTTCCTCCTAGCGAAAGAATGTCGTCTTTCTGTAAACCCTGAAGAGCCCTGGTGGCGAAATAACCAGATGGAAAAATTTGTGTAGTTATGTATGATTCAATACCTAAATGTTGTTACTTGCATGTCACAACCTAATTCAGGTTTTATTATTATACATCAAAGTGTATCACTTACAGCAAACAACATGGAAGTCCACAGCACCTCTGTATTAGTTCTGAGACGTGGCAGTATACACTATCTGATCGAAAGTATGCGAACACTCCAATGTAAGGGACCGATGACCGTAGCAGTCTGGTCCCTTCAATCCCAAAAACCAACCAACCAACTCCTATGTAATGAGAAATTGACCCCTAGATGTCACGAGGGGCGGATCTGCCAGTATAAAAAGAGGTGGGGGAGTACTGTGTTGCCAGTAGAGAGGTAGTAACACCAGAATGTGTGGGTCAGGAAAACGCAGCGACTGCGAACGTGAACTAGCCATTGGATGTCACCAAAGTAACAGACCTAGAATAAAATTGTCGATTCTAAAGCTGCCGAAGTCAACTGTTGCATGTGGCTGTGAAGTGGAAACGCGAAGTACTAACCACAGGTCAACCAGAACAAGGCAGATCTTATGTATCAACGGACAAAAGTTTTGCGGAGGGAGGATGTGAGGATGTAATGAGTCGCATGACGTCAGCAGAAGGAATCACACGCTAATTCCAATGTGCTGTCCTGTAATAGGCTGACCTGCCCAGGCTACCAACCTAAATCCAATGGACCAATTCTGGGATGATTTGGAACGTCGACTTCGCTCCACTCCCCAGCGCCCAGCATCCCTCAATCCCCTGGTTTCGGTACCTTGAGGAAGATTTGTCTGTCATTCCACCACATATATTCAAATATTTCACTTAAAGTGTCTTCACCAGACCTCAAGCAGCCATAAGGGTGAAACGGGTACACACGTCGTATTTACTAGGTAATTTAATTTTTTATTTTAATTTACATGATGCAAATTAAAGATACAGGTGTGAAGTACGACACAAATTAATATTCATGTTTGCATGCGATAATAGCCTCGGTATTTATAACACATGATCTGGACTGTAGTTTGCATAAGAAGTTGTAACACAAGGCTAGTGACCTTGCCGGGACGACAACGTAATTTTCTGTAAAGTCACAAGAGTGATAATGACATAATAAACACCAAGCTCAGTTGCCTGCTTAAGGGTCATTCGCTATTTGAATGTGGTCATCTGTAGGTTACAGCTCAAGTTAGGTTTTATATATTGTGTATCAAAGATTATCGCTTACTACGACCGACCACGAAGACTACACACCTCTATGTTGTTGTTGTTGTGGTCTTCAATCCAAAGACTGGTTTGATGTAAATCTACATGCTACTCAATCCTGTGTAAGCCTCTTCATCTCCGAATAACAACTGCAACCTATATCCTTCTGAATCTGTTTACGGTATTCATCTCCTAGTCCCCCTCTACGATTTTTACCTCCCCTGCTTTCCTCAAGTACTAACTTGGTGCTCCCTTGATGCCCCAGAATGTGTGTTGCCAACCGATCCCTTCTTCTAGTCAGGCTGTATCACAAATTTATCTTCTCCCCAGTTCTATTCAGTGCCTCATTAGTTATGTGAAATACCCAGCCAATCTTCAGCATTCGTCTGTAGCACCACATTTCAAAAGCTTCTATTCTCTTCTTCTTTAAACTGTTTATCGTGGATATTTCAGTTCCATACAAGGCTACCCTCCATACAAATACTTTCAGAGAGGAATTCCTGACACTTAAATTTATACTCGATGTTAACAAATATCTCTTCTTCAGAAACACGTTTCTTGCTGTTGCCAGTTATATTTTGTATCTCCTGTACTTCTACCGTCATCAGTTATTTTGCTTCCCGAATAGCAAAACTCATCACCTGCATTAGCTCGACTACGTTCCATTATCCTCGTTTTGGTTTTGTTGATGTTCATCTCATATCCTCCTTTCAAGACACTTTGCATTCCGTTTAACTACTCTTCTAGGTCCTTTGCTGTCTCTGATAGAACTACAATGTCATCTGCAAACCTCAGAGTTTTTATTTCTTCTTCTTAGATTTTAATTCCTAATCTAAATTTTTCTTTTGTTTCCTTTACTGCTTTCTCAATATTCACGCAGTATCATACCTCCCTTGTCATCATATATACCCACTTCCATTTCCGTAATATTGCCCTCAAGTGCATATCCCTTGTATAGACCCTCTATATACTCCTTCCGACTTTTTGCTTCCCATTTTTACTTAGGACTGGTTTTCTGTCTAAGCTCTTGATATTCACACAGGTGGTTCTCTTTCCTCCAAAGGTCTCTAATTTTTCTGTACGCATCTTAAGCCTAGTGATATATGATTATACATCCTTACATCTGTCCTCTGGCTATTTTTGCTTAGCCATTTTGCACTTGCTGTCGATCTCGTTTTGCATTCCTTTCCGCCTGCTTCATTTATCGGATTTTGTATTTTCTCCTGTCATCGGTTAAATTCAAAATCCGTTCTGTTTCCCAAGGATTTCTACTAGCCCTCTTCATTTTACCTACTTGATCCTCTGCTGCCTTCACTATTTCATCTCTCAAAGCTATCCATTCTTCTTCTACATTATTCATTTCCCCTGTACTTCTTAATCGTTCCCTAATGCTCCCTCTGAATCTTTCTACAGCCTCTGATTCTTTCAGTTTACCCAGGTTCCATCTCCTTAAATTCCTACCTTTTTTGCAGTTTATTCAGTTTTAATCTGAAGTTCATAACCAATAAATCGTAGTCAGAGTCCACATCTGTCCTTAGAAATATCTTATAATTTAGAACCTACTTCCAAAATATCTGTCTTACCGTAGTATGAATTTTCGCCTCCCTTAACTATCAGAATAATTTCTTTTACCTTGTCATACATTTCTTCAATCTCCTCCTCATCTGCAGAACTAGTTGGCATATGAACTTCTTCTACTACTACGGTGGGTATGGGCTTCGTGTCTATCTTGGCCACAATAATGCGTTGCCTACACTGTACATAGTAGCTTATACGCGTTCCTATTTTGTAATTCATTATTAAAACGACTCCTGCATTACACCTGTTTGATTTCGTATTTACATCCATGTAATCACCTGACCAGAGATCCTGTTCCTCGTGCCACCGAACTTCACTAATTCCCATTATGCCTAACTTTAACCTATCCGTTTCCCTTTTAAAATTTTGTAACCTTCTTGCCTGATTAAGGGATCTGACATCTCTAACTCCAATTCTTAGAACGCAAGTTTTGTTTTCCCTGTTAACGACGTCATCCTGAGTAGTCTCCACCTGGAGACTTTACCTCAGGAATATTTTACCCAAGACGATGCCATCATCATTTAACCAAACAGTAGAGCTGTATGCCCTCGGGAAAAATTACGGCTGTATTTTCCTCTTGCTTTCAGCCGTTCGCAGTAGCAGCAGAATAAGTCCATTTTTGTTGATGTTACAAGGCCAGATCAGACAATCAAAGATTGTTTCCCTTGCAACTACTGAAAAGGCTGCTGCCCATCTTCAGGAACCATACCTCTCAACAGATACTCCTCCGTTGTAATTGCACCTACGATATGGCTATCTGTACCGCTGAGGTACACAAGTCTCATGGGGGACACACTTCTATACTAGCTCTCAAAGACGCCAGCACAAATTTCAAGTTATTTTTTAATGTCACACAAATGTAGGACATATACATTATTATTGTTCAGAACAGTTAAAGGATGTTAACTTGTTTGTCACAAATAATTTTAAAAAAATTATAGAACTGTATAACATACCAAAACAAATTTTTACTCTACGTTTGCCATATAATTTAGTATTTTGCTTGCACCTCCTTGATCACAAGCGAACAGTACAAGAGTTAACTATCGCTCAAACTAGTAAGGTAGTGGTTTACTGTGAGGCACTATCTAAATAACAGCACTTTTTTTTATTTGAGCATTTTGTTAGCTCAGGAACAGTAACCTCTTCAACATTTCATGAAGCATTTATTAACAATCTGTCAGTGTTGCCGTACTTATATTTAGCGACTCTGGTTCATTCACAAGCGTGGCCTACTCAGACTGCACTGAAAGTGTCTCATTTTTACAACGAACATCTGAATGGCTTTATAAGTGTTCACGCATGACTGTCACAATGAACATGTACTTCTCATCAAGTTTAATTCTATTTTCATAGCACGGAAATCCAGAGGTATCTTTAGGAAATTTCTAATAGAGTTGATCTGACGGATACAGTTATTTTGCAGTTTCATAACTTACTAATTTCGATAAATCTTTGGTCATGTTCAGACTATAGTAGTTAAAAAAGCATTCTGAAACGTCTTACACACACATAAGCGATGCAGTATCATTCAGCGCTGTGGAGTGGTTAACTCTTTGTGTCAGACAAATTAATAGTATGAAAAATTTGTAAAAAGTACGGCCCCCAGTTTGGACATTATGTTGGCATTTATAAAACTGTGAACGGAGTAGGAAGGAGCTTGACATCAACGGCAGTTATCACACCAAATATTTTTACTTTAATTCCATCTCTAAATCAGCAACACAATTCTCTAACGATTCTGTATGATCAATATTAGTGATATATTTTCTTTGTCAGTACCACAATGTTTTTGAGAAACAGAGTAATTTAAAAAACACGAGAAATGTTGTGTTATTAGCATTTCTCGCTATTATATGAGAACAGTGCCATTATTTAGACAGTGTCTCAAAGTAAGCCAGTTCCCTATTAATTTAAATCATTATTTATAACTGTGTTATTTAACTTGGATCAAGTGGATCCAAATAAAATATGAAATTACGTGGTGAATACAGACCTGAAATATGTATTCACAGTTTATCATCTATGCCATAACTTAAAAAAAAGTATTATAGTGAAGTTAATATCCTTTTCCTGTTCTGAATAGTACTGATCTACACATGCTGCATTCATATTATTTTTTTAAAAAGAAGCTATAAAAGCAGTTGGTACACAGGTGGTATGGACATTTCTGAACATAATTAATACACTTTGGTATGTAATACATAAAACCTAAAATAGTTTACAACTTGCAACTGACTGAGTTTAAATGCTGAATGGCACGTAATTTGACAGCTCTCCTCGGTGTTTTTCCTGTCAATGTGATTCTTCTGAGTTCACAGAAAGGTACATTGTTTGACCTGCATAAACAGTAATCATGCATTAGGGGTTTTTAAGCAAAGTGCTACAAATATCACGAATTTTATTGAACTATGCCGTCAGCACATGCGAAATAAGAGGTGTCACACAATAAGCTGTTTCCACATATATTTGAGTCATATTTAATGGCTATATTTGTAATTTTGTTCAGGCAAATTCAAATAAAGTACTGATGTATTCAGTACTAAAATGCATCCTCAGGAGGTCACACAATGCTTTTATTTTTAAACAAGTGTCATTTCTGTCACTCAAATCATTGTACCATGTCTGGTCCGAGTGATATTTATGAATACTGCTGCATTTGAAGAATGAGATATGTGCTGCAAATCTGAGTACTATTGAACATTACTTTGACGATAAGGATGGGGAAGTGGGTAGATTTGTGGAGAGACTGCGGTGCAGTATAGTAGGTGTGGTAGGAGAGGAGAGGGGGATTGCGGCTGGAATTTGTGACACAGATACGGAGGTAACGGTGGCCAGCCTGTGGCCGCAGGCCGCCAGCCCCCAGCCACCTCCCAGGGGGCCACGAGTCATGGCCGACGGGAAGGCGTGACCCAGCAGGCGCCGAGTCTTTCCGCTCTGTACAGCGAGAAGCTTCTGACACACCTCTCACAAGGCTCACTTTATAAGCCTCTTAGTACAACTACATTCTGTCTGAAACAACCATTTTATTACTTCCTTTTTAAAGTACCAGTGCCTTTCATATGAAGCCACCATGCTTCTGCAAAACAGACATATCTATTGGTACAGTGAGGTACTTCTGCGGCGCATAGTAGAATTTGGTTTTGTACTATTGCTTTTATCAGTAGTTTCGAAATGAAACTTCTTGAGCAGAATTTTCTTTTCAATGAAATTTACTAAACTTTAGGCCGATTTTTTCTTCTGATTTTGGACTATAATTTGTTTTAGGCCTTATGAGTTCACGGAAGTTCCGAGATGTGGCATCCTGTCTAGGAAAAGCGTGAAATTTCTCTCAAATATATGTTCTGAAAGGATGTGTGATTGAAAACTGTATGGATCAGTGGTTCCAAAGTGAAATCGTAACATTAAAGCAGATAACTGTTAATTTTTTGACAGTTTCTTTTTGTATTCCTTGTTTATTACGTTAACGCATGTTAGTTTTGTGTAGGACTTTAAAACTATATTCCAAACTGAAACTACCTCTTTAAAATAATTAATTGCATGTTTCTTGCTAAATTTTTCTTCTATTTGTTCTTTACAGTGATGATAATGTTCAACTTCGTGAAAAATTTTGAAATTTTCTTTATATTATTGAGACTCAAACCATTGAGGGGCAGTGTTTCGTTACTTGTGGGCTGTAAGGCTCACGTGTATTATAGTCATGTAAAGGAGCAAATAACAGCAAAGTTTAGCTCTAGATACGACTATATTCATGGTTAGCAATGTCCTAGTAAGGCAACACTGACGAGATAAAATTGTGAGTTGTTAATTTGTAACAAAAATTGTATTTGTTCTTTCTAGGATAATGGTTATTGTCTCGAACATAATGTTCATTAACGGATAGTGTCAATAGCTTCTTTAAACAACCAGGTCTCCTTTTATTGCAAATTTCATTCCATCGAGTTTGTTGTTGAAATCTGCTGTGCTTTGACTTATCCTTAAAAGCAATGCAATACATTCGTTTCTGAGCTACTAAGGAAAATCTATAACACTAGGACGAGTCAAATTAGATACGGATATACGGATACACAGATGAGACTACTAGGTACGTTCGTGATCTACTTTTCACAGACTTAGAGATTTGTGGTTCGTTTTCTCCACGAATTATCCATTTGACATTGTAGGTTAGAGTGAGTGAATATTGTGTGTACAGGTTATCTGTAAAGGTAGGCTATAAGTTCAGTGTGTTATGGCAACCAGACTAATTAAGACATGTGACACACTACCTCACAAAGATTTTGTGTCATTCAATAAATTTCAACATATCCACCTTTGGTGACACACGCTACTTCCAGTCTGTATTTAAGCTCTATCCACAGCCGGCCCAACATAGCCACATGAACTATTAAAATGGCTGCATCGATTCTGTTCTTTAAATCGTTGATGTGGTTGATAGGTGCGCGTTAGACTATGCCCTTTATAAACACCCAACTTAAGTTGCTTAAAAAAATTCCTCCTTTTCTAAATGGTGAAGAAATTCCACAGCAAACTGCAAACATTGTGGCATGTCGCCTGGTTTCAGTGTATGCAGCGGTTGTAACTGGTATGGGTACATCTGGAAATATTTTCGAAGCACTCTTTCAGGGTCGCCCTAGGGAGATTTGCAGCTACTGCCACGCACCTTGAACAGACTTCCGCAGTGGACGTTGAAAAGCCAACCATACCCTTTCTATGTTAGGTTCATTTGTTCCAGGTCGTCCAGTATGAAGCTTCACATCAACGCTCCCCGTCTGCATAAAATTCTGTAATACTGGCGTGTCGATTTCACGCAGGGTGGTTGCTTTCTGTACCTGTTTACCGACTTGTTTGAACCTGTGTGTCTAATTTGATTTGAATAAACCATGCCACCCACTGAGCGTTTTTTTGAACCCGTGTCATAACGCTTCCTTTACGATATTTTGTAACATATACTAACAAAACTGGCGGACATACAGCACAGAGTATGTGATTCAGCAAAGCACATGGCTTGCTTCGGCACAATACCTAAAAGTAAATTAAAATTCACGCATTACCTTCTGCATTCTGTTTGTAATTCAGCATTATAGTTGGATTTAAGATGTTGATTTATGACATGATGCCTACGAATAGTCATGATTTGTTATGCATTTGGTTTGTGAAGTCGCATTATATCTGATGATAGTCCGTTTCTGCCCAAAACTGATTGTTTAATGAAGTGACAATACTGTTGTGTGCAAACCCTGAAGCCGGCCGGAGTGGCCGTGCGGTTCTGGGCGCTACAGTCTGGAGCCGAGCGACCGCTGCGGTTGCAAGTTCGAAACCTGCCTTGGGCATGGATGTGTGTGATGTCCTTAGGTTAGTTAGGTTTAATTAGTTCTAAGTTCTAGGCGACTGGTGACCTCAGACGTTAAGTCGCATAGTGCTCAGAGCCATTTGAACCATTTTTTGCAGACCTTGAGTTCCCAAAAACCATTTTTGTTTTTCATGCGAATCCTCAGCGATACTGCCCGAGACTGATTTTGATATGCATCACTAGCTCGAACAACGTTGTATCTTGTTAAATAGACACTTGCTTGTTTCAACACAAGTATAGCTACAACTTCTGCTGCATTTTAGAGAGGAGATATTTTCTTATGCCCATATTTTATTATCTTTTTATGAGATAATAACTTGAAATATTTTTACTTACTATTCAGAAATCACTTTACTCTGTTACAATGGAAGAAATATATTTTCTCCCAATACATGTAGAACCACAAAGTCGAATAACACATTAAAAAGAATACGCTTTACAAACAGTAACTTTGTTTCCTATCTTATTTAAAATGCCGGTAATTCTTATAAAGTGTCTCATTTGACACCATACTGATGGTTTAGTGAGCAAAACTAAAAAGCTTCTTTCATGTCGCCTTAATTTTGCAGTAGTTTCCTGCTAACAAAGTCTTTCCACGTGGCTGAAATGTGTTGATGCCATGGTACAAGCAATCGAGTTATAGTATAGGATAATGATAATACGGGCATTTACGAAATAAAGGCCAACCTACATCTCAAATGCAGTCAACAGTCCATAGATTCTCACCTCTCACAACAACAAATTTGCCACTCTTCGAGTGTATCATCTGTAAATTTCATCACACATCACACAACGCGAAGATGAAAGTCGTGTATAGAAGAGGAAAGGTCAGGTTGCATGTAATTGTAAACAGAAAACGAGCATAATAGGGCACTAAAGCAACAGAATTGTTTCATGAAATGTCTTAGAAGTCTTCAAGAAGGAAGTAACTCATCAGATTGATTACAGGAACATCCGATCCCTGCTTTTCGACTAAAATGCCGTTTCCCATCGTTACCTACCTCATATTGATACTTTTGTTTCTGAATACATAGTACTTTCGGCATTGCCAACACTCATCTTGATGTATTGTAATTTATTCTTACTTACTGTCCCTCTAGAGCCTTATAAATTGTTGCTTCATACACTTTAATATATCTGAATAACAAGACCTCCACATTCTGGTTAAGTGACTACAGTTATGACATTTCACATACAGTTTGTTTCATTTGTTGTTTGAATGTATGTATCTTTTATAAAGATAAAGCAGAGTGTATATGTATACGACCGTTATTGCCTCCACAACCCCGACTGACTTCTTTCATATCTGTGGCAGAAACAGCTCCAATATGAGCAGAGATACAGGCATAAAAGTATTTTTTACAGCACAAGACGTATAAGCTGACTTGCACAGTGGGAGGATCTTGTGAAAATAGTATAAGCTTGCCTTACAGCCCTGATATACAAGGAATCCTACACGTCAGACACGACAGGGGTTCTGAGATGAAGTAATATGAGCCTGCCTTATCACCCTAGTTTATAGGGCATTTCACATGTCGGGGGCAAAAAAGTTTGCCAACCCCTAATGTGTAGGTTGCCATGCACAACAGATGCGTTGTGGGAGTAGCACCATCCTGCTTTATGGTTCTACCTTGTAACCTCCCCCTCACTTATCGACCTTAATGACAGTGAAAAATTAAACCGCGTGTACCTAATGGAAATTTGGGAAAAGCAATCGTCACCGAAATTAATCTGTCGGTAAAGAGGGAGGAAAGGGTTACATCTAAATGAAAGGAAAAATGCAAATGATACTGCTGGAAATTAATTTTGAATAGGGGTAAAGTTAATAAAGAAAGTAAATGTGCGGCCGTTGCGTTAACAATTAACTAGCGGTAATTAGATATTTGAGATTTGGGGGAAATTACGGTCGCCAGTCCTATGGACAATTACTACAGTAACTGAAAAAGAAAGGTTATTACACATATAATTAGCACTAGAAGCGTGGCCACTGAAGGTTGACACGTGTAGTGTGAAAACTGAAAGTTTTTCAGAAGTAATAAATTTCGCTACACTCTGAGTTAATTTAGCAAAAGAATTAATAAAACCGGAAAATCGAAAGTTAATTTAGTGACTGAAATTAATAGTGAGCTTTGTTTCTGAAGCACATCAGAAGTCAGTAAAATACGGTTAGTCTTGGGCTACCTCAACAATCATTTCAAAAGCTACTTGAATCTACGCAGTTTAGAAATAAGAGATTTAAATGATTCTGAACAATTAACAATAGTAAAATTTAGTATGTACCAAGCTGAGCTGCAGTCACACGTAAGCTAAAATACGGTAACAAAACTCGCACTCTTAATTTGTGCTTGTGTAATCTAAATATTGTAGCCAGCTATGAATACCTTAACTGAACTTTGAAATTAAAGCAGTGAAATCGAATGATATTACTTTAATTCTGGCGTTTGAATTTCAACGACACTCAGGTTCATTCCGGAAAAGGAAGGGACCCTGTTTGATAATGGAATTGGGACAATGAGCAACAAAGGTTCATGCTACGTTGCTGTAATTTAGTGAGAAAAAATTAACAGTTTGAAAAGCTGAGGTCTGCCATACAGTTCTAAAACTTTATGTGCTACCAGTCTTCCTTGTTGGTTGATTGAAGGTTTGAAGTCGTCGATCGTGGAGGTGGCGACAGTCACTCATTGTCGGCCGTCTCTGTTACAGAAGCTGGATGTTGACGCGCCTTCTTCTCGACACGGTCTCCAGCCGAAACGGGCTCTTGATGTGTGCCGGCTAACGCTTCCCCTCCACGACACCATGTCAGAAACTAACATAGCAAGTCGAGTGTAATTACATGCTGCCAAACCCCGAAAGCGCGGCAACTTGCGGGAGCGTCAACACAAAACACGAAATCTGAACGAAGGTCGGGACAGACAGGATTAAAACATTTAAGCATGTACATTAGCAATTGTGAGATTGTTAATTTATTCGCTGTATGAGCTGTAAATATCTGGTGATAAGCGACGCTTTTGTAAGTGTTTCACTTGCTGAACCACTGGCCCCCTGCGTCGTAAGTGGACTTCGTCACGTAAGAAGTCAATTTCGAAAATCGCTAGCTCACTGATATCAGACTAGCCACAACATCTATTCATGTGGACAGGGAACTTCAAAGTGAGATGAGTAAAATAATAGAAACTGTTTTCAGCTACAGATTCTATGACTGGACGCTTAGTGAAATGTGACCAGGGTCTAAGTGCTATAATAACACAATTGAATATGACATGAGTAAACAAGAGGGTTAACTCGACTTTCTCACTGATCATCACCATAACTACACAAATTTACGTACAAAGCGTAGATACAGGGTATAAAAGTTGTACATCTTTTGTGTACTTATTTTGTGTTGTCAACAAGGCTGCCACTACTCGTACCATCATCAGAGCAAGGAAAATTGTTTGCCACAAGTTGCAACAACTGCGAATTGATCAGGCCAGCTCTTACAGTGATCTTCGGTCTGATTACTAGCAACCTAGTACGCCTCATCACAGGCTATCTTAAGGCAGAAATAGAAGAAGCAGTGGTAGGCATCCCTTGTGAGTTTTCCTGAAAGCATAGTGGTAGTCAAAGAGACATAAGTCAAAGACTTCAGGACAAAAACGTCAACGGACCGTTAACGTTAGGTTTATCTCTAACGAAATCTTGAAACGTATCGGTAATACACAACTGTACAAAATATAAGTTTTTCTCGAGATTATTTCACTGGAAAACTTTTCACTTTTAAATCCAAAGACCTAAAGGCGTATTTTTAAATACTGAAAATAACGAAAGTTCGTCAGACATCGTCTGCCATGACTAGAAAACCCACCATTCAAAAGTATGAGTCATCGTTGGGGATCTGTTCTCTTAGAGAATTCCTTATTCCTACACATCCTGAAATTTTAAAAGCGTACAGAGTATAAACCCTATAGTAATCCCAACGACTTGGAAGAATTCTAATACTATTTGTTTCTTTATAGGCAGCAGGCAATACCGTATATTATAATCAGATTATTTCTGTTATTTGCGAACTATGCAAGCATAATATTATTCAAGTACTGCACGGAAAGACTCTCAAAATATTTCCGCGTAGATGTGTCATTATTAAAGGACTGAACTGAACGTTATAAGTTGATTTCTTAGAACTCAGACGGTACTAACGAGGAAGATTCCTGGTGACAATGGTTGTAGAAACGTATAAAAAAGTGATACAGGTAGAAGCAGTAAGCAAAAGACTGAAAAAGGTTCGTCAACGTTATGGAAGATCTTGTATAAAAACGTACAGTTCGAAAAACATTGACATTCAGACGAGTCGTGATAGAGAATTTTACACCGTAGACGCAATTGACAGTCATGGAATACTGTGCGTCATTATTCATTATACAGACAGATGAAGCGTGCCTGGTTGAATGGTTGACTAGGACAATCGAAAACCACTGTGGTTGCGACTTAATCCACGGAGTTCGCTCAAGTGTCGTGACAGACTATCACAAATAGTTTTACACAAATACTAATCCGTAGTGGGTTACCTACTACACACGTCAGAAATTAAAACTCCTTTTCAAATGACTATCTACCCAGCGGCCAGAAAAAACGCAAATGACGTCATTATAAAGACCACCACAGAAAGACATGAGCCTGTATTGTAAGGGAAAGAAAAGAGAAAGTTATTTTCAGGGGCCTCTAAACTGATAAATCTCAGAAGACTAACTGGTCAGTTAAATATATCGTAGAATAAGTATTGAAAAGATACAGTCAGAAGAATGCGGCCTGAAAATTTAAGGTTCACGGTCTTAGTTTCCTATGCTCTTATGGAAACTATGGAGATTCATTAATAACTGTAAGTCTGACAAGCAGATGTATCACTACATCATACAGTAATAGCCCGAAACATTGTGACCACTGCCCACACGGACGTTGGATGCCGCCTGGTGGCTTTATGGGCACGTGATACGGCAATAAAACTATGGAAGCAGAACACTGAGGGATGATCACCGTAGCGAAGATATGGGCTGCAAATGCAGAAATCCACTGAGATAAGTAGCTTTAACAAAGGGCAGATTATTGTTATGTAGAGCCTGTGAACGAGTATCTCGAAAACAGCGGAGCTTGTCGAATGTTCGCGAGCTACTGTCGTGAGCATCTACGGCAAGAGGTAAAAAGGCAGTGAAACTACCACTAGGCGGCAAATGGTTGGACGTATTGTTTATAGTTCATTGTTGAACGTGGAGCTCCATATCAGACTACCCTTACATGTCCACATGTTGACCCAACGACATCGTCAATTACTTTTGCAGTGGGCTTGGGGCCATCGGATTCAACCGTCTATCTTCGGGTGAATCCCATTTTTGCTACTCTAGGACGACGGTCGTCTTCACAAATGCCGTCATCGAGGTGAAGGGCGGCTCGAAACGTGCAGCACGCCACAGACACAGTCAGGTGGGAGCAATTTAAGCTGTGGAAGACATTCTCCTGCGCTTGCATGGGACCTGTGGCAGTAATCGAAGGAACACTGCTGCGAACCACCTACATCCCTTCATGCTTGATGTCTTCCGCCACAAAATGTCATCTTTCAGCAGTATAATTGTCCGTGTCCCGCAGCCAGAATCGTGCTTCGGTGTTTTGAGGAGCATTGTAGTGAACTCACACAGATGTCTCGGCCACCTGTTTCCTCTGCCATAAACCCTACGGAACCCACATGGTTCGTTATCGGATACCATCACCACATATACAAATCAACGGCCCGTTATTTACGCGAGTTACATGTCCTGTGCGTAGACATCCAATGCTACATACCTTCACGACCCTACCAACAAACTGTCGGATCCCTGATACGCAGAATCAGTGACGTATCTCGCTCCAAAGGTGGACAAACAAGGAGGTGGTCACAGTGTTTTTGCTCATCAGTACGTAAGGCGAGGTTTGGTTAACATGTTATGCAATAATTTGGGCACAGAGTCAGAATATCTGCCTATGATTGTGTTGAACCTATAATTAATCTGAAGAAAAGTCCTATGCATTGTCCGTGAACAATAAATTCATTAGACGCATTTCATTGGACATAACAGTATCGCACATGCGAGTACACGAGAGATCGGTGGGCATCGCACTGCCATTTCCATGTTACTTAAAAAGGTCATGTATGTCAGTAAAACTAATGCTTTAAGAATGAAAGAGCTAATTACTAATAAATTTATATATTATGGTAGAAGGAAGCAAGAACATAAGGTTTGCTAAAAAAAGAGGTGGACGCTCATAATGATAAGAGAGAAGGAATTGATTTCAACCTTATGACAACATACACAGCGTTAACTGTTGTCAAATGTCTCATTATTGTTGCTAGTTGTGTGGGAAATTGGCTTTAAAAAATAAGAAATTATAAAAGACAGAAAACAGCGGGTGCTTGAAGCTTTTATTAGAAGCAATATCGTCTTCGACTTCGTTTACTTGTTAGTCTCGGTTATGAAAGGAAAACAATTCTTCACAGTGATCAATTTACACCAAATGGTATTAAAATGCTCATGCCTTTCGCAATGGCAGCTATTCATAAATGGCGGAAACCGTTACTAACGCTGCATGCTTTCAGGTGATGAACATGTAATGAGTAGTGCTAACGTTGATGTTATAACGCATCGATATAGCACTCCTTACTTATGGCCAGTTTTTGGAACTTTCGGAGCCGAGTGCGCCTTTCCTTTGAGGGAGCGCTGTCTTACTGCATGAGGACAATAATGTCCAAGTGGCAGTGACAATATGTCGCCTCGGCGTGTGCGGAAGATTCGGTGTAGGGATCCCGCGCGGATTGGTCGAGCGCAGAAGAATTTGGTAGGAAGTTGAATTGACAGTTTAAAGTGTTACGTCGGTGTGTAAAAGGAAAGTGTTTTAGTAACTGAGAATTTTGCGGAAAGGAGTGTGGGATTGAATTTAGAGATTCATGGTCGATATAGTGTCACGTTTGAGAATCAGTAATTGTGGAAAAACATTTTCAGAGTAGACTAAATTAAAAGACTTCCGCCATCACTGATTACCTGTTTACCTAAAGTGGTAACACAATGTAGCAATGGTTACTTCAGTGTGAATCAGAAACAAACATAACTGTTAAACGAGACTGAATGATCGTAGGCGTTGTTAGTGAAGTGTGTTACATGCAAAATAGGCAATAAAAGAAATTAATCTGACTTGTAGGTTATTATTTGAAAGCGACATTTCTCTTTCTTTAGCAGAGTAACTGTAATATTCGAAAAGTAAAAGATACACACTTATTCGTGTGCGGCAAATGGTAAAAACTATTTCTTAAGTGAGCGTACTCTCTGTGTAAAGTTCCCTTACTTGACTCCAGAAGTCCGATAGCCTCAAAATTAAACAGGAAAGACACTTAATAACGAGAAAGGAGCTTTATAGACGTGAAATGTTCTTCTTAGTGTCGTCTTCGTCTGTGTTAAAAGGAGAAAAATTAACATCTAGAGAGTAAATTAAATATCTGCTCCACACATCCTAGACAACTACATCTTTAAAATATTGCGTAATAACGAGAACCTTGTTATATTGCAGGCACTAAATAATACTGAGACACCGCAGCACCTATACACCGACTAGTAATAGGTGCTCAATTAATTGTTTTTCGAGTCCTAACGCAAATAAATGTTATATCTGGGTAAAGAAGGTAAATCTGAACGATTTATAATACAGAAAAATACTTCAACTGACTGATCAGTTTTGTGATTTTATCCACTTTTCATTCCCCATTTCTTTTTTCTTTGTTCTCGGGGATAGGGTATTGCTCCGGTTGCTCCAGCAAATTATGGTGCTAGTCAACGTAGCTCAAAAATTCATCATCATTAATCTGAAGTAGGTTTAGAAATATTGGCTGTAAGTGCTTTGTAAGCCACTCGCCTGTGGTGGAATCGATAAGAGCAATCAACCGCAGACGACACTGATACCAGCGATATATCAGTCGTGTGTAGTGAAATAACCGCCGACGCAACTACCTGAAACTGGTACCCACTGGCATAAACTATTTATCACCGAAATAAAACATACAAGTATTGTGCCAGGCAAATTTCGAACAACGTTGTTCGTTATCGAAAGTAGGCAACGATAGAAATTAAAAGATCAGCAACTCCAACTGCAGCGATGTCTGTCGATTCTGCACCAGCGAGACGAGGAATGAACGAAATATGGGCGCTTTATACGGAGACTGAGGATAAGAACTTCACTGCTAGGAAAACGATAAATGCAATAATTCGTCAGCAGCAGCAGCAGCTGGACTTCGAACTTAATTCTGCTCCAATAGCCAAGACTCTTAAGATTTCTACGACTCTAGTGATAAATTAGTTTTCTGACAAAGCTTAATGCATGAAATACTGGTGTTCAAAACTTAAGGCCGACGGTTACTTTCACATGATGTGTCACTGCATAGTGACATAGCTCGATTAATGCATAGAAAATACTGCTACAGTATAGTAGCAAAGCCAACTGAAATAAATACGCATTGAGACGAAGGTAAATGACTGTTTTATTCAAAGATAATAATAATACTGAAGTCATCGCGATTTTTGTTGAACCGCTTGATAGGTTGGGCAAGGTGCTTAATAGCGTACGTGATCACCACGGACGGTATTGCCTTCTCTGAAACGTGCTGCCATGTTGACCACAAGGTCAGTAATAACGTCTTACGGTAGGGCGTTCCATTTCTCCACCAGCTGTGTTGACAACTGCTCGATGGTCGTTGGTGCATGTGGGCTCCCAACGCAACCCACACGTCCTCGATGGGATCTAAGTCAGCGGAACGGACAGGCCAGTCCATTCGCCGACTGTTCACTCTTTCCAAGAGCTATTCCACCTGCGCTGAAAGATGCGCTCGCGCATTATCTTTCATAAGAATGAAATCAGGGCCGAATGCGCCCCTGAAAATTCTCACACAGGGAAGGAGCGCAATGCGCAATGCGCAACTACGCTGACCGGTGACTGTACCGTGTGCAAAGATTTGGAGTTCAATATGTAAATTATGCCTCTCCCCACCATAATACATGGACCACCAAGACGATCCAGTTGGACAATGTTCCTGTGTGCATTACTTGTTCCCATCCACATGAGGGTTCGTCCAGCATCGTTGAACATTACAGTTTTGTGCTGTTGTTGTGGTACGGGGAGACATAAGTTTGTATGGGCGAACTCACCTCCAAACCTCTGAACACGGTAATCTCACCGGTCAGCGTTATTGTGACACTGTGCTCTTTCCCAGTTCCTGTGTTTTCAGGGTTGCGCTGGGTGCTGACTTCATTTTTATGGATGACAATGCGTGATCGCATCGAACAGCCCGGGTGGAGGAGCTCTTGGAATCGGAGGATATCCGGCGAATGGGCTGGCCCGACCCCATCGAACACGTGTGGGATGTTTTGCGGAGACGTACTGCAGCAAGTTCACGTGCACCAACGACTGTCTTAACAATTGTCCGCTGCACTAGTGGAGGAGTGGAAAGCCCTACCACGACAACTCATTACCAGCCTTGTAGGCAACGTGGCAGCACGCTGCAGAGAAAGCATTGCCGTCCTTGCGACCACACAGCCTATTAACAACCATTTCCCGCCCCTTTAATGTCCAGGCGACCATCATGAACGTCAGTGTCTTCAGTGTTGAATAAAAGTGTTATTTCTGTTTGTGTCACTGAGTATTTTCTGCAGTTACATTTGTAGGAGTACTGTACTGTACCAGTCCTTTCTACATATAGTACAAGTTTCATCGTGATATGTTACTTCGCAATGACACGTCATCCGAAAGTTACTTCCGTCCTTAAGTTTTATACAGCAGTGTTAGTTTGTAATACCTTAGAAATTCTTATAAAGTTGTGTTACTTCTCATACGTGCATGTATAATAGGCGTTTCTGGACAAATTGTTGATGGACTCCATTTGTCGAAAATTATCTATACAACCCACAAAGTGAGCTTGACAGAGAAACATCTTAGAACGATGTATAATTTATAGTATTCAGATTTCCCGTAGTTACAATATTCATAAAATGTTTGGCTTCTCCACCGTAAACGGCAGCACATGACTATGATAAGTAGTCTGGGAAACGGTTTAAAAATCAAATACCCAGACTGCCGCTGTCGTGTCGAAGATGTCTATATGCAGTACACAATCATGTCTGCAAGATTTTATGTTGTACGTCCGAGGAAAGTTGTGGTCAATTTAATGCCAATGTTTTGTGTGCTATGGATTGCAGAACTTAGAGAATTGTTGATGGCTTACCTTCTGTCTGCTATAGTTGCTCCTTGTTCTTCCAGCATTTTACAGCTTTCTTAAGCTCTTGTTGACTGGGGAGAGAAACAGGAACTTATGCTCCTCGCCAGTCGGTTCTTCTCTTACTGCTCCTGTTGATACTAAGGTACGACATGGGAAGCTACAGGTATTTGTGCACTGCTGAGAACTGCATCGTGTGATGATTTATTGTTTACTTTAAGAGTACAAGCAGAAAATAATCGTCGCATAATTAAGGGAACTATCCGCGATAATAGTCGAGCGTAATAAGGCTTATTTATTTTAGTTTTGAGTCAAGTGGGAGTGGGGCGGCTAGAGCATGTGGTACCTATGTACAGGGATTGGACTAAAAGATGGAAACATCGCGAGACATGCATGCTTGTACATAAATGCAGATAACGGAAAGTCGGGCACGTGGGCTGTTGTGTTTGACCACAAACGGCACTTGAACGATGTCCTTAATACCTAGCAAGTGTCAGTAGCGGTCAGGACGGTGTCTTGTGCAGTCCTGAATCCATTATGTCGGAGTTAAGTGAATCGGAACTTGGGGAAATTGTGGATGCTTTTATGGTGGGTGCTTCGGTAATCAAGGGAACTGGTGTTTGATGTCTCAGGAGGCACCTTAACGAAGATGTGTACAACATACAGGGAAAGCAGAAAACAGTCATCCGCTAAGTCACAGCGCGGACGAAAGTGTATGTTGAGTGACGGTGAACTGAATGTCGTATTCTCGAACGCTGTTGACACGAAAACAGCACGAAGACAGCTATAAAAGCTGGTAATTGGAGGGCGAGCTGGAATTCCATGACCACTCATCAGCGATGCAAAGCACATAACGGAAGAATGCGGTGCCGAATCCATAAAACCTGGACTTTGGGACAATGGAAGAAAGTTGCTTGATTGGTTGAATCTTATTCACACTGTTTCCAACGTCTTGCCTAGTTTATGTCTAAAGCTTCAAGCCAGATGGGCACCCGGTGAGGATATCGGCTGCCATATCACGGTACTCCACGTGCCCCATGGTTATTCTTCAATGTCGCACTACTGCCAAACATTATGTGACCATTCTGGATGATCAGGTACATCCCACGATACAGTGATTGTTGCACCGTGGCGACACTGTACCCCAGGACGACAGAGCCCCGGTTCACACAGCTCGCATTGTCCAGGGCTGGTTTCATCTTTGCCTGGGCTTGCCACTATTTTACAAGAATAATGGTATAAGATACCCCTTGAAAACCATACGACACCTATGTTTATCCATTCCGAGACGACTGGAAGCTATTTTGAATACCAACGGTTTCCTACACCGTGTTAGGCATGATAACGTGTTGGTTTTAGTGTCCCCCCCCCCTTTTTTTCAGTTCCGTGTGGGGAGAACGATTCGTTTTGGCAGACGATGTGTGGCTGAGGTCTTGTTGAGTTTGGCATACAGCAGGGAGGGGGAGGAGGTGACACTTTATTTAACTGCTTTACAGTTACGCTCTTCATGATCCAAAGACATTATGTACACATTTTGGAGAAAGGGTGCATTTTGCAAGTGTAAAAGTTTCTTTTAAAGGCAGCTCCGTACATTATTTTTAATACAAAGTGGAGAGAAGGCTGTTTTTTGTGTGTGAGTACTTCAGCACTGCCTTTCTCTGTTCGGCAGCGGTGTGCCTGACGATATGACTTATCTTGTCACATCACCAGTTTAGAAATTTGGTGTATCTGCTTGTGCAATATTATATGTCTGGATAAATCTTTTATAGACATGTTATCTGTATAACACTGAGTACAGTGTCATTAAAACAAAAGGCTTCGATTCACTGTGACTGATAAGCTCCTCCGATTGATATAAGCAAAAGACTTTGAAATGCGGTGTCCATTTGACTGCAAACCTAGAGTAGCATATCACATTTCACCACCCGAAAATCGAAATTATACCTGACAGGAAGAAAAGAGAGAACTGTGGAGATACTCCATTAACTATATGATGTAGGCCTCAAGACGACAGCTAAACCTATCCTATATCTTTGCGAGCTCCCAGCTGTCACTGCGTTTACTATTGTTAGTGTGAGATGTGACAGTTCACCCAGAGCTGTTGAAAGGGAAGGTACATAGACATACACCTCTTTCAGCTGATCCATCGATGAGGCAGAACATCATTGAGAAAGAAGGGGAGGAGCTAAGTGATGGATGGGAAGGATGGAGGGATGGCCGGAGAAGAGGAGACCGAGAGAGTTGTGAATTGGAAAGGGGGAAGCGGGAGAGGAATAAGACGGGAGGATGGAAGCAAGAGGGAAGTTTCAGGTTCGATGTGAAAGGTTAAATTCGGTCAGGAAGACCCACTATATTCCTTATTGTGCGTAATTCTACCTCAGAAATGCATTCCATGCCGAACAATTGCAGTTGTCTGGGAGCACAGACAGAAAGCATCTTACTGTTAACAATATTTTCATATTTTTCGTCGCAGTAGTGTAATAATGTTTGAGTAATATTTCATTCATTTTTACTGTACAATTTTCTTTCTTTTATATCAATATCGTGATTTCGGCCTTAAGCGATTATTAAGTACAACACACACACACACACACACAAAAATTGTACTAATGCATAGAAAGTAAGAAGGTCGAAAATTTAACGTCAGTATGCCATTCCAACGTCAGATTAAAGTTATCGAAATAACAAAACTTACATGTTGGGTGTAGAAAGATTTCATTAAGAAAAACCATCGTTAAGATCCTGGCGTGTAGATAAGTACAAAATCATCGAAATGTACGACAGACACGTAGCAAACATGTTTTCCAGCCATATAACAACGGAGACCCAGAAAGAACGTCTATACAGTAGGTGTATCTGCAGTGAACATCGTCTGAAAATATAGTGTGGAAGATATTGGCTAATGGTGTCCGAAGATGAACAGCATATTTTGTTAGTCTTGATGAGAGCTAGATCAAAGCTACATAAAATTGAAACGCATTTCCTCGAAGGAAACAGTCTACTGACACAACATCAACATGTGTTTAAAAAACATCGTTCTTGTGAAACACAGCTTGCTCTTTATTCGCATGAAGTTCTGAGTGCTATTGATAAAGGATTTCAGATTGATTCCATATTTCTGGATTTCCATAAGGCTTTTGACACTGTATCACACAAGCGGCTTATAGTTAAATCGCATACTTACGTAACATCATCTCGGTTATGTGACTGGATTTGTGACGTCCTGTCAGAGACGTCACAGGTAGTAGTAAGTGACGGAAAGTCATCGAGTAAAACAAAACTGATTTCTGGCGTTCCCCAAGGTAGTGTTATAGGCCCTTTTCTTTTCTTTATCTATTAAACAATTTGGGAGACAATTTGAGCAGCCGTCTTAGGTTTTCTGCAGATGACGCTGTGGTTTATCGACTAATAAAGCCATCAAAAGATCAAAACAAACTGGATAACGATTAGAAAAGATATCTGAATGGTGCGATAATTTGCAGCTAACCCTAAATAACGAAAAGTGTGACGTCATCCACATGAGTGCTAAAAGGAACTCGGTAAACTTCGGTTACACAATAAATCAGTCTAATCTAGATGCCGTAAATTCAACCAAATACCTAGGCATTACAATTACGAACAACTTAAATTGGAAAGAACACATAGAAAATGTTGTCGGGAAGGCTAGCCAAAGACTGCGTTTTATTGGCAGGACACTTAGAAAATGTAACAGACCTACTGCGGAGACTGCCTACACTACGCTTGTCCGTCCTCTTTTAGAATATTGCTGTCCGGTATTGGATCCTTACCAGATAGGACTGACGGAGTACATCGGAAAAATTCAAAGAAAGGCAGCACGTTTTGTTTTGTCGCAAATTATGGGAGAGAGTGCCACAGAAATGAAACAGGATTTGGGCTGGACATCATTAAAAGAATGGCGTTTTTCGTTGCGACGGAATCTCCTCACGAAATTCCAATCACGAACTTTCTCCTTCGAATGTGAAAATATTTTGTTGACACCGACCTAGATAGGGAGGGAGGATCACCACGACACATAAGGGAAATCAGAGCTCGTACGGAAAGATATAGGTGTTCATTCTCTCCGCGCGCTACACGAAATTCGAATAATAGAGAATTGTGAAGGTGGTTCGATGAACCCTCTGCCAGGCACTTAAATGTGATTTGCAGAACATCCATGTAAATGTAGATGTAGATATTCGTAAATCTTAGAATAATTGTGTTATCTATGAATAGAGGTGTAAATACATCTTTGAAAGAACCGGGTGTAAACATTATGATCGCTGCCACCGCGAGTTTGAACGCCTCCTGGCGATGTCGCGGGCATATGAGCCAGCAAGGAAAGAATGTTAGCAGAAGAGAGACGAATGAGCAGACATTACAGCGAAGACATGGGCCGAAAATGCGGAAATCCACTGATATAAGCTGTTTTTACAAAAGGGTACACTACCGTGGAACTGCTGCTGGAAACGAGAATCTCTGAAACGGCGAAGGTAGTCCCCTGTTGGCGCACTAACTGTCGTCAGCACCTGTGGAAAGTGGTTGAAGGATGGTGAAATAACGAGTAGGTCGTACGGTTTTGGACGACCACGTCTCATCACAAAACATAGAGGTCGGACAATCCTCCACTGTAATCCAGGATAGGCTGCGATCTGTGGAAGATCTTACGACAGAGTGCAATGCTCGTGTAGTCACAAGTGTTTCGGAGCACGCCGTTCAACGGCCATTGTTTGCCACGGAATTCCACTTCAAACGACCCCTGCGTGTTCCAATGTTGACCCAACGACTTCGTCAGCTATGATAGGCGTGGGCGCAGCATCACTGAGTTTTCACCGCGGATCAGTAGAAACTTGTCACCTGTCAGATGAATCGATTTCTTGTTGCACCAGGTCGATGATTGGGTCCTTAAACGCCGTCATCCAGGAGAATGGCTGCAAGAAACACGCATGCCGGTGAGGGCAAAATTATGCTGTGGGATACGATGAGCTGAGCTTCCATGGGATCTGTGGCGGTAATCGAAAGAATCATGACAGCGGTGAAATACGTGAACATTATTGCGTATCACCTGCATCGTTTCTTGCGGCAATGACATGTTCCACAAGGGTAACTGTCCGCGTTACAAGGTCAGTATCGTGGACAGTGGTTTGAGGGGCATTATAGTGAACTCAATGAAACGTGATTAATTTTTTTCAAAGGATATTATTAAGAATTTATTTTATTTACTAGCGATTCATCAAGAACATTAACACATTTAATCACACTATGTGAGCGTGGAAGTAGCTGCCAGGGAGTAACTGATGAAATCATTATCAAATTGCTTTTAACAAATGGGAATTTCATTCCTAAAAACGTTTTTTTTAAGTAACAGATTTAAAATTATAATCAGAAAGCACCCTCTAAATATCAAGTTACAATTTATTCATATGCAGAAAGAAACAAATTTTTGAGTGTATGAGCTTTCGGGGTGAGAACCTTGCCGCTCCCTTTTGACACGGCCGTAGTCACGACCGCTCACAACAACCTCTGAAAGACTACACGGGTGAAAATCTGCAACCCACCACATTACTTTAAACTAAAAGTTTTATCAATTCACACCAGCACATAAACTATGCACCCCGTAGGAGGGATAGAAATGGTACAGAACACTAAAATTAAAATATTAATTTGCCCCTGAAGATGCAACTTGATTTTAACTTCTAAGAAAAGTCTTACGGTGGTAAGGTGGCAACTTTATATACTAAAATGACCATTTAAGTAAAAGCCCATGAAATGCAGTCTTATATAAAATTATACGAGATAACATGCTCTACAGTACACATCTACCGCCTCTCAAGATGATAGGCGAGATCAAAACATATTTCAGAAATTAGGCCGTTACACTGCAAGCATTAAATTCGTAACACGCCGAATCCGACAAACATGACAGAGGCAGCTACTAACGTACGGCACATTGATAGGGAGATTACCGAAAAACCCGAACCGCAGGTTGCTCTAAACCGCCTCTACTCCACAAGGGAAAATCGGACCACTCAATTCATAAATAACCACGTTCCCGCGGGTGGGCAAACGGAGAAGAATGGTGGGACGACCCCAAAATAAAGCGGCTGGTGACCTCACAACGAAAATAAGTAGAATTTAACCAGTAAATAATAAAACATACCACCAATCACTTAACTTCTAATAAACTGCGATTTCTGGAGAACATCTGGTGCAGCACCCCCAAATCGCTCTCCCGAACCGTCCGCTGCCAGCCGCTTCAACGGACGCAGGAAGGCGCGCCGATCTCCCGTCTCACGGCGTCGAAGCTTGCACCGGCCAGACCGATGTCGTGGGTTGACTCCTGTTGCTCTCGTGTAGACCGCGAAGTCACTACCCCTCGCTATACGGCGCGGCCCACTGGACTCACGTGGCGACCTCACATGCGCCGGTGCTCAAGGCGGACAAGTCATCTTGTGCCTCAGTGCGCGACCGACCAACCAATCGATCCAACCGCCAATGACCATTGCCTGAGCAACTTTAGCAGACGGCGACCTAACGCGCAGACTCAGATGCAGGAACTAAGCCCAGACCGGGCGACCACTCGCTTAGTTCTCTTACTGGCGGAGTGGAAAGACTCTCATTTATCCGGCTTTAAAGATTGATCCGAACGAAAGACATACTAACACGCCGGACGACAGACAGACACTAACTGCCTCACAAATTCGGATGAGAGACAAACTAGCAAGGTGGGGACGAGAGACTGATCCCAGACTGACCAACTGGCGAGCTCATAGCGTCCCTTAAATGCACGTGAACAGGAAACCTTTCCCCTTTCCCACCAGAGGGAGACACTAAAGCTGCGGTTGCCACAGCGATGCCACCGCCAGAAACGGAGGGAGACTGCTTCACACTACGCGTTGCGGCGCGCTCTTCAAAACAGCAATTTTTACCATGGTTCACTCACATTAATGTCTTGGCTGGCAAATGTGCCTGATCTCTACCCGTTGCCAGCTGCGTGCTCATGAACCATCATCCCGTAATTTACGTAGACATCTGGTATCATACACCTCTTTAATCCTCTCAAGGACTTGTAGAATCCATGGCAGGCAGAATCTCTGTTGTACTGCGTTTGAAAAGTGGAACAACACGCTACTGAACAGGTGGTCATAATGTTGCGGCTCATCGGTATATTGTTTATACCTTGTGTCTAAGGATAACACAGTTCTGCCGAAGACGTATTTACAGACGAATTCACGGACAACAGAGTTCTTCCAAGGATGTACGAATAAGTTTCAGTTTCATGTAACTATGACCTATTCTCCCCCCCTCCCTTCCTCATGAACCATAAAGTTGCCATCGGTGGTGTGGCTTGCGTTCCTCCGCTACGCAGTAGATGGTGCAACCACAATGGAGAGGTATCTGTTGAGAGGACAGACGAACATGTGGTTTCTGAAGAGAGTCAGCAACCTATTAAGTAGTTGCAGGGGCAATAGTCTGGATGATTACTAATCTGACCTTGTAACATCAGTCAAAACGGCCTTATTGTGCTGGTACTGCGAACGGCTGAAAGCAAGAGGAACTTCAGCTGTAGTTTATCCTGAAGGTATGCAAAAATTGGTTCAATGGCACTGAGCACTATGGGACTTAACAGCTGAGGTCATCAGTCCCCTAGAACGTTGAACTACTTAAACCTAACTAACCCAAGGACATCACACACATCCATGCCCGAGGCAGGATTCGAACCTGCGACCGTAGCGGTTGCGCGGTTCCAGACTGCAGCGCCTTGAACCGCTCGGCCACTCCGGCCGGCGAAGGTATGCAGATTAACTGTGTGGTTAAGTGATGATTGTGTCCTCTTAGGTAAAATATTCCGGAGGTAAAATAGTCCCCCATTCGGGTCTCCAGGAGGATAGTACTCAGGAGGATGTTGTCATCAGAGGAAACAATACTGGCATTCTACGTATCGAAGAGTGGAACGTTAGAGCCCTTAATCGGCCAGGTAGGTTCGAAAATTTAAAAAAGGAAACCGATAGGTTGAAGTTATATCTAGTGGGTATTAGTGAAGTTCGACTGCAGGAGGAATAGGTCTTCTGGTCAGGTCATAATACAAAGTCAAATAGTTGTAATGCAGGAGCGGGTATAATAACGAGTAACAAATAGGAACACGGGTAAGTTACTATGAACAGCATAATAAATGAATTATAGTAGTCAAGATAGACATTAACCCCAAGCGTATCACAATAGTACAAGTTCATATGCCAACTAGCTTCGCATATGACGAAGAGATTGAAGAAATGCTTGATGAGAGTAAAGAAATTATTCAAAAAGTAAAATGAGGCGAAAGTTTAATTGTGATGGGGATTGGAATTCGATAGTACGAAAAGGAAGACAAGTAAAAATGGTAGATTAGTATGGACCGGGGGAAAGGAATGAAAGATGAAGCCGTCTAGCAGAAGTTTGCACAGAGCTTAATTTAATCATCGCCAACTCATGGTTTAAGAATCATAGAATAAGGTTGTATACCTGGAGACACCGGAAGGTTTTAGATTAATTATCCAGTTGTTAGATAAATTTAGGAACGAGATTTTAAATTTAGAGGACTTTCAAAGAGAAGATGTGGACACCGACCGCAATTAATTCGTTATGAACTGTAGATGAAAAGCGAAGAAATAGGAAAAAGGTAGGAAATTAAAGAATTAAAGAGATGGGTCCTGGATACGTTGAAAGGACTAGATGTTGTTAAGAGCTTCAGAGAGACCATTAGACAACAATAGACTACAACAGGAGAAAGGAATACAGTAAGTTTTAAGAGATGAAATAGTGAAGGCAGTGGAAGATCAAATAGATAAAAGGACAACGCCTAGTAGAAATCCTTTGATGACGCAAGAGATATTGAATCCAGTTGATGCATTAAATGAAGCAGGTGAAAGAGCATACAAACTTTTAAAATAATGAAATTGACAGAAAATGCAAAATTGCGAAACAGGAATGGCTAGAGGAGAGATGTAAGCATTTAGAAGCGTATTTCACCATGGTAAAGATAGATATCACCTATAGGAAAATTAAAGAGGCCTTTGGGGAAAAGAGAAGGAGCTGAATGAATATCAAGGGCTCAGATGTTAAGCCAATCCTTAGCGAAGAACGGAAGCTGATAACTTGAAGGAGAGTGTAGAGGGTCTATTCAAGGGAGATAACTTGAAAGCAATATTGCAGAAAGGTAAATGGACATAGATGAGGATGAAATGGGAGATATGACACTGCGAGAAGAATTTGACAAATCTCTGAAATATATAAGTCGAAATAAGGCCCTGAGAGTAGACGACGTTCAGTCAGAGCTACTGATAGCCTTGAGAGAGCCAACCGTGGCACAACTCTTCCATCTGGTGTACAAGATGTATGAGACAGGTGACTTACCCTCAGACTTCAAGAAGAATGTGGTAATTCCAATTGCAAAGGAAGCAGTTGCTGGCAGATGTGAAAACTGCCGAACTATGAGTTTAGCAGTAATGGTTCAAAATACTGACAGAAATCCTTTACAGATGAGTGGAAAAACTGGTAGAACCAGACCTCGGGTAGAATCAGGTTGGATTCCGAGGAAATGTAAGAGCACACGAGTCAGTACTGACCCAATGACTTATCTTAGAAGACAGATTAAGAAAAGAAAAACCTATGTTTGTAGCATTTGTGAACTTAGAGAATGATTTGACAAAGTTGATTTTAATTATCTCTTTGAATTCTGAGGGTAGTAGGGACAATATATAGAGAGCGAAACGCTGTGTGAAATTTGTACAGAAACCAGGCGACAGTTATACGAGTCGAGCGGCTTGAAAGGGAAGCAGTGATTGAGAAGGGAGTGAGACAGAATTGTAGCCTATCCCAGATGTTATTCAATCTGTACACTGAACAAGCAGTAACTGAAAGCGAAGAATACTTGGGAGTGGAAAACAAAGTTCAGTGTTAAGAAATAAAAAATATTAATCTTTACGTATTACATTGTAATTCCGCTAGAAAAGGACTTGGAAGAGCAGTTGAATGGAATGGAAAGTGTCTTGAAAGGAGGATATAAGATTAATATCAACAAAATCGAAACAAGGATAATCGGATGTAGTCGAATTAAATCAGGTAATTCTACGGGAAGTACATTAGAATACGAGACACGTAAAGTAATGGATGAGTTTTGTTATCTGGGCAGCAAAATAACAGTCAATGGCCGAAGTAGAGAGGATATGAAATGTTGACCGGCAAAGACAAGCAAAGCGTTTCTGAAGAAGAAAAATTTGATAACATCGAATATAAATTTAAGTATCAGGAAGCCTTTTCTGAAAGCATTTGTGTGGAGTGTAGCCATGTATGGAAGTGAAAGACGGACGATAAATAGTTTAGACAAGAAGTGAATAGAAGCTTTCGAAATGTGGTGCTACAGAAGAAAGCTGAATATTATATGGGTAGATCACGTAACTAATGGTGAGGTACTGAACAGAATTGGGGAGAAGAGGAGTTTGTGGTGCAACCCGGCTAGAAGAAGGGATCGGTTCGTAGGACAGAGTCTGAGACATTATAGGTCACGAATTTAGTGTTGGAGGGCAGTATAGGGGGCGACAATCGTAGAGAGAGGCCAAGATATGAATACAGCAAGCAGATTCGGAAACCGGCCGCGGTGGCCGAGCGGTTCTAGGCGCGTCAGTCTGGAACCGCGTGACTGCTACGGTCGCAGGTTCGGATCCTGCCTCGGGCATGGATGTGTGTGATGTCCTTAGGTTAGTTTAAGTAGTTCGAAGTTCTAGGGGACTGATGACCTCAGATGTTAAGTCGCTTAGTGCTGAGAGCCAGTTGAACCATTTTTGAGATTCGGAAGGATGTAGTTTGCAGTAGAGATTCGAAGATGATGACGCTCGCAAAGGATTGAATAGGATGGACAGCTGCATCAAACCACTCTCTGGACTGAGGACCACAACTACTATGATCCGTCCGCACTCATGGATTATGCAACAATGACTTGCAACCTAAGGTGTTTGTCTTTGAACACCATTTAACCAGTAACTTGCACATCATATTTTCAGATCCTCTTCACTTACATGCATTGACGTTTATTCTGTAACTCATTTGATCTATGCTTAGAAAACGTGTTCGTCGTCTCTTAGCCATACATTTCTTTGATTTTGTACTGCACACTGGGACACAATGTTCAATGATTTTGACGATTGTTTCACTGAATGAAGTCCAATTGTACCCAACGTGTAAACAATGCTATTTCGATAATTTTTAATCTGACGTTAGAACGGCAAACTGGTGTTAAATTATGGTCCTTCTCACTTTCTACGTCCAAAATTTTTTTCATTGTTGTACGTGGCAATCGATTAAGGCCCAAATCGTGATATTAATTCAAAAAGAAGAATTTTTTACCGTCAAAAGGCGGAAGTATCATTCAGACGTTTCGAAGTGAGCTAGCTGGACGGCGCTGGTGGCAGGCTGGCCCGCCCGTCCCTTGGGCCGCACGAGGCGGACGGAGCCTCGCCGGTCTTGGCCGGGGTGTCGGCCGGTATGGATTTCCCCACGGGCGCTGCCCGGCCCCACAGTATACGCGCCGGTCGCGACCGCCCCGCCGCTTCACACCCCAGCGGGTCTTCTGCTCCAGCACAGCCCCTACCACTCCCGCAGATAACTGTCTCTGGTCACGCGGACGCGTATTGCGGATCTCCAAACAGTTGTGTTACGTAGATGTGCTTCTGCCTATTGAAACTGCAAGATCTTTAAGACCAGCGAACGTCATGAAGACATGAACCATACTATAAGTTCAGATATGCAAATAATTAGTATTTCAGAACAAGCCCAAAAAGTAGACAGGAATACAGTCATGTACATTCCGCAAAGAAAGAAAAATTGTGCAGTACGTCTCCCTTCTTTTTTGTGTGAGTTAGTAGTGTTATGTCTCGTCTAGCAGGCTGAATCGTCTACTCTGCGCGTCAGAATTCGACGGTGGAAGGTCGTGGCCTATCGAACTGAAGAGTGTTGTTCCCTGACGCCATCACTGATCACATCCGTTGAGGTCCTTCGACTGTCATGCAAATATAGATTCGATGCGTTCAAATGGGCACCACTCAAAGCCTATAGCATTTAGTGGCCCCTACTCGACTAGAGCTAGAGAGAATACACGGCCACATCACATACCATTGACGACAGCATAGGACATATGAAAGCAACGCTCTGCGAACAAGGCACCACGGTGGGCATATCCGTTTGTGGAGGCCGCAGGGAGAACAAATGTTCACATATTTCATTCGTCTTACAGGCACACTAACTGGCGTGAATGTATGACGTGCTACTGGGTACACAACGAAATCACCTCATTTCGGTGTAGCAGTAATTTGGTTAGTGGGCGTCACGTTCCTGTTGTGTTAGTGCTAGTCGTATTTGTGCCCTATCTTCGAGGTTATCTTTCAAGAAAGTAGTCCAAAACCGCATGTTGCCCCTGCTTTCCTGACTTAGATCGATACAGAGGGTATTCTATTGTGGTACTATGTAGCTCGTTTTCTAATAGCTATGTTTCAAATGTCTCTACGCACTATGGGACTTAACATCTGAGATCATCAGTCCCCTACACTTACAACTACTTAAACCTAACTAAAGCAAATCACACACATCCATGCCCGAGGCAGGATTCAAACCTGCGACCATAGCTGCAGCGCGGTTCCGGAGTGAAGTGCCTAATAGCTATCCCATAGGTTTTTGAGAAAGCGGCGCTAGTATGATTGATGAATTGTGTCCTGTAGTTGAAGCAGATCAATTCAACTCGTTGCCCAAGTGAGTTATAGCTGTTTTTGTTGCCAGTAATACCGGTTTGGTGCACTTAATTTTTCATCCTGTTAATTCCCAAATCATCTACAAATTTAATTATATATTCTTCCTATTATATTGTTTACGCATAATAAACATAATTCCGTTCTTCACTTATTGTAGTAGCAATTTACTATCTTTTTTTCTTCGGAAGTGTTGTGGGATCACCAGATTTCTGGCATCTTGCAGTTTTCCACAATTCCTGTCCTGTGATAATCTCTTAATCTCGACGTCTCAATTTTTTCTTCGATATAATAACTTTTATCTCCCGCAATCTTTGCCCTGCACAGCACACTTGGTTACCATGAACGTTATTGTCACACGTCCCATCGTCCTGTGCCTTTTTCTAGTTAGTGTTTTCCATATATTCCCCCCCACAGATTTTGCAGCGAACGTCCTGTTTTCTTATGTTAGCAGTGCCCTTAATTTTCATTATCCTTCCCCGATGTAGATGTACGAGCTTGTCTTTATGTGAAAGTGAAACATGGACTACTGGAAACCGGGAGAAGAAACTGAAAGCATCTGATATTTGGTGTAATCGAAGAACGTTAAAATTTAATTGGGAAGTTAAAGTATGAAATGACGAACTCCTAAAGAGAATAGGTGAGAAGGGAATGTGGAAGAGCCTTTCCAGAAGGGGCAGGTTTGTGGGACGTGATATGTGAGTGGATATGTGGCTTGGGAAAAATTTTACTGTAATGAGTAGCTCCGGCAGATACACTTACGCAGCCGAATGTCAGGCTGAAATGATGAAGTCGACAACACACAAAACGGAAACAAAACTCACCCGATAACCTACGAAAAGTTACTGATTTTACAATCTGAGCTGTCTGATGACGTCTTTTTACAGAAACTATTTTATGTTCCGGGTAACGGCAGCTGTTGAAAGGCATGATGTTAGGAAGAACTCCGCTGCAGCTGGCAAAACTGCTGTTTATTAAACCACAACCGGTTTCGCGACTTCAAGCGGCATCATCAGGTGAAGCTACACGGTAAAAACCGAAGTGCCGTGTCACCACGTATGGTGGATATTAAAATTAATAAAGGAATGCCTAAAATATACTCACAACGTTGAAAGGATATAATCATACCCATACGTCCTAGTCATAATTTACTATTCAGAGAATATCGCCAATGATATGGCGAGCGAAAGGTAAAGAAGACGTGCCCCATCCTTTAAAATTTGCCTGGGTGTAAAAAGAAAAAAAAAATCTTTTATAGTGAGCGGAAGCAAAACTTTTTTAAGAAAGAGGCCGAACTGGTGGTAAAGGATTGTCACTGCTAATATGATTAGTCACGGCACGCGCAAATTATTACGTGGAAAGAATAAGGTGGCAGAGTCTTACAAGTGTGACAGCAGGGCAGCTCGGTATAGGGCAAGGCAAAAGGGGTCCGCACGAACGTCAGAGAACTAGCTAGTTGGCGGAACGGAAGCTATCCATGTGGACAGTGTGACGTCATATACAAGTACATATGTCAAGGAGCGCTGGGTCGCTACCTCTATAAGCAAGAATAGTACAGAATTTTATTACATACTAGCGCGAAACATACAAACAATTAAAGTTAGCAAGAATGCTATGGTGCTTTAATTCCAGTTGGTTATTCAACGTGAATTTTGCGTTTTCTTTTTTATGTTCAAAAATTTCCACTAACTCTAATATATTCAAAATATGGCTTTCTTCCATTTTGTGAAGTATTTTTACATTTTCTGAAGGGCTTGTGAAGCTGTGGCTCTCATCGCGTAAGTACGCTGTTAATGCAGATCGCGGGTTATTTAAGTTAAGGTGTTCCTGACATCTTAATCGAAATGACCTACCGATTTGTACTATATATTTCTTGTGTGTAATGCCGTATGCACCGGATTCATTATATTTATCCATTACAGCATTTTCGTTGTGCCTGAGTTTTCCGGCCGGTCGGTGTGGTCGAGCGTTTCTAGGCACTACAGTCTGGAACAGCGTGACCGCTACGGTCGCAGGTTCGAATCCTGCCTCGGGCATGGAAGTGTGTGATGTCCTTGGGTTAGCTAGGTTTAAGTGGTTGTAAGTTCTAGGGGACTGATGACCTCAGTTGTTAAGTCCCATAGTGCTCAGAGCCATTTTAACCATTTGAGTTTTCCGCCTGGATCAGAAAATTTAAAACACGCAGGGATAATGTTTTTGGATCTGAAACTCCTGCCAATTTTTTCGGACATTGCACCAAGATACGGAATTCTACAGAGAATAGGGCGTTCCTTTATCTGCTCGGCTCGTCTAAGCGTTATAAAATATGCCTCTAATCCGCTATGGGAAGGAGGATTTTTCTTTTTCAATACACTTCTATTAAATGCGTTAGCAAATTCTGGATCGTGGCCATTTTGATACGCTTTATACTGTATAACCTCATATTCAGCCACGTGAGGTTCTCTGATAAGGGGAACTTTATTCACACGGTTTAACATGGCTCGGAATGCTGCGGATTTGTATTTCACGGGGTGACGTGACTGTCTGTTTATGAAAATATCTGTCGTGATTGACTTTCAGTATATATCGAAGTCTATATTTCCCTTTTTTACGGTCACTTGGAGGTCCAAAAACGCCAATAGTTAGTGAAGAACACTTGCCTAAATTCAGTCATTTCATATCACACGGACTGAAGTTACATTAGGAATATATTACTCTGTTATCTCAGTTAAGGAATACAAGTACTCTGTTCTCCCAATTGTGATTCCACACTTCATCAAAATTCAGAAATGTGACACAGTTTGGCTATAGCGTAGCGACGTACGGGAACAATCGCCCATTTCCCGCCTAATTCACAAAAATCTCTCTGTCTCACGAACACACACACACAAACACACACACACACACACACACACACACACACACACACACACACATACTCAAAACGGCACGCACACAGCACAGACGGAGAGTAATAAAGGGGAAGGGAAACCAGAACGGGGCAGGCGTTGCCGTTGTTGATGAGAAGAGGACGAGATGCGGAAAGCGCAATCCGTCCACGTTAGCGGGAACTGCGTCGGAGGCTGTAATTTGCTTTACGATTGTGTTGCATTAACGTAACACAGATGAACGGTACGAGGATCTCCTGGATTGCAGAGTCTGTTACAAGAACGTGCCGCGAAGCGGTACACGCCTGCAGCATCGTGACGCCCGTGACCTGCATTCAGGACGTACAGCCTCAAATGAAGTATTCGAACTTACTAGTCATAGCTCACCAGGAAACTTTTTAAAGCTACAAATGTTGAAGAAGTAACTTGACCTAATGTACAGGGTAAGGCACTTAAGACAGGCCACCTCAAATGGGTGGCGCACGAAATGTGTTACCATTTTGTTTTTGAATATGAACTTTATTGTCAATACAATCTGAAAGTAACATATACTGCAATGAAGAGCCGTCCACGGAGATTTGTTCTAACTCAGCACATGCTCAATACGTCTACCATTTCGTTTCTTAACTTCCTTCACACGAACACTAAAGTTAGTGATTATCCTATAGCACATGTCTTTCACTACAAGCTTGAAGAATAAGTCTTATGAGCTCCTTTAAATCACGTGGACCTTTCGGGAAAATTTTTTTCTTTAGGTACCCCCAAAGAAAAAGTCACATGGATTAAGGTCTGGACTATTGGGGGGGGGGGGGGGGAGGGGGCAATTTTGTCCGTCATTGAAGCGACCTGGAAACCTGAGTGAAATGATCAGCATGTCGAAATGCTCAAATAAAAACTCCAACACAGTGTTTGCAGTATGTGGCCTTGCTCCATCTTGCATGAACCACTGCGTGTTGAAGGGCAAGGCCGTAGCAAGAAGCTGTGTAATGAAGCTATTGCGAAACATGCTCAAATAACGCTCGCTGTTCACAGTTTCTTCAAAGAAAAAGGATCCAATAAGTCCGTGACTGGAAATTTCTGCCCACGATGTAATCCTCAGAGCATAATGTTGTCGTTCATGAAGCACTTGCGGGTTTTCAGTGGCGCAAAAGCGTACATTTTGTTTGTTAACCACACCGTCTAAATGAAAATGCGCCTCGACTGAAAACCAAACGTTGTTAAGAGTTTCTTCCCTATCCTTCGCCCACTGAGCAATAGTAGTCTGTACCGCTTGTGTTCTTCAGTGAGCTTCTGTGCACAGGTCATCTTGTATGGGTACATATGGAGGTCACTTTTAAGAATCCGTTGAAAGCAACGTCTGGATATTCCCAGTTGCACTGCTGCCTTTCTACACGATTTCCCGGGACTTCTCTGTACAGCAACTCGTACCGCTTCAATATTCTCCGGCGAACAAACAGGCTTAGGCCGAGGTCGCTTCACTTCCAATACTCTTCCTTCCTGTACAAATTTATCGTACAACCTGTGGATGGTCTTCTTGCAAGAGACTAATAGTGCGTTAAGCTGTTGTCGAAAACGCCTCTGTGTCACAACAAGGCTTTTCGTTTCAAGAAAAAGTAAGTAACACAATTGCCGATCGTTGCTGTGTCGTCAGTCTTCCATTGTCAGCCATTGCTGCTTACTAGTCTCCTAGCGGCAGTATCGTGAATTTCACATCATTTCGTAACTCATCTGTTTTTCCAAGGTCTGCTGGTTCTGCTGTAGAGATCCCAGCGGGATATCTAATGTGCGTCGTAAATTGTGAAAGAAACAATTGGTAACACATTTCGTGCGCCACCCTGCATATGAATTAATGAATAAGTAATAGAGTTACGGTTTTAGCCAAGTTACAGCGGACAATATAGCGAATTTCCTGCCGTTCGCAAGTAACTTTCTCGGTTATAGTCGCCGTATTACGACACCGAATATATTTTTTTCTAATAGAAATATGTACTTTTCCTCTGTGGCATTTGAAAGAAGCTTCTAAGAGATTTCAACGACATACCACATATGGGACTTGCTCAAATAGTATCAAGATAAGAGCGCCGTAATATGTACTTTTCCTCTGTGGAATTTGAAAGAAGCTTCTAAGAGATATCCACGACTTACCACATATGGATATATGGATATGGTGTCAGTTCTTTCGGACATCTCCGAAAGAAGAGACACCATATCCATATAAATATATAGTTCTGGCAATACCGGCCATGACCTTCTTCTTCTGTGCGGATTCACACATATTCCCCGAACTATTACGGGACTTGGAAAGAATGTCTTCCACGAGTAATGAGTGTGTTGAGGTGGAACACTACGGACGTAGTGTGTGGACATACAAGGTGAGAATGTGAGTCTCGTTGGAGGCATGCGCGAGATAGTCCCTGCAGTGGCACTATCCTCTGTGCTCTCCGTGGCTCAGAGAGCGTCTGCCACGTAAGCAGGACATCCCGGTTTCGAGTCCCGGTCGAGGCACACATTTTCACCTGTCCCCATTGATATATATCAACGCCCGTGAGCAGCTGACGGTATTCATATAATTCTAATACCACCTATGGGGCTTGCTCAAATAGTGTCAAGAGCGCTGCAAACCACCGCCAGGAGAAGATGTTCCACAAACATCTTCCCTTTATACCAAATGTACGAGGTGCTATGCAAAATTTTCAGGACTGGTGCTGCCATCTGATGAAAACCTTACCTATGGACTAATGGTCACCATCACCCTCGAAGTAGTTCCCATCCGCACGTTCACCAGTCCCAACGCTTCTGCCTCTGGTCAAATGTTTTTTGGAAGTCCTGTTCTTTGAGGATGTTTATCACCGCCAGCGATGCTTCTTGAATCGAGTGTCGAACCGATGGCCTTTCAACTTGAGTTTCAGTTCTGAGAATAGCGCGAAGTTGCAAAGTGCCAAATCTGGCAACTAGGGTGGGTGGGGTACAACCGCTTGTTGTTTTTAGCCAAGAAAGTTCTGGTGCACAAGGACGTGTGACAGAGCGCGTTGTAATGATGCAGCAGCCGGTTCCTTTGACACCAAAGTTTGGGTCGTCGTCGCCACACGTTTTTAGGGAGCCATCGCGAAACGTCACAGTAGTATGGGGAATTCACTGTTTGGTTGGTTGGGACGAATTCTTTGTGCATAATTCCCTTGGTATCAGAGGAAACGATGATCATGCTCTTCACTTTGCTCTTCGCCTGTCTCGCTCTTTTGGGTCTTGGAGAGCCCAGGCTCTTCGACTGGGACGATTGTTGCTTTGTCTCTGGGTCATAAACGTAAAACCAGCTGAATGTCACTCCGCACACTAAGTCATCAGATATGGAGCTCTCGTCACCCAGCGGTGCAAAGATCTAGTACTCCTACTTTCCAGATGGCAGCATCAGTCCCGAAAATTTTGGATTCCACCTCGTAAGTAAACACGTAACTCAGTTACAGTCTGTGTGTTTATGGTATTATCACAGCTAGCGTACCAAGTGCTCAAAAGGTTGACAATGAGCAGTGCTACTCGCTCTAAAGTGGTTCTGGAGAAACAATACTGGGCGTTTAATTTCATCTGTAGTTAACGGCAGCGCAGGCCTGGATTACAGGGCATTTCATGCATTCGGGAGTAGACGGTGTTTCTTAATCTACATCTTGTTCTAACTTTCGGCGTAGGTAAATGAACAGAACTGTTAAGTTTAGTGAATGTGCAGATCATTCTTCGTTTCTGAACGACCGTTCCAATGTTCTCCAAGTGTTCTCGTAAGAGGGTCTGTCACTCCGTTGCGTGACGGAACATCGATCATGTTTGTACGACAATGACTGCCTTACACCCAGTGGAATGTCTTACAGCACCTGCGGATGGAGCGTAGCTTAGGAGTGTATTTAGAATTCTCATCAGTAAAACTTGGACCAACTATGAGGGTCTTGAAAATCACGCACCAAACTTTCTTAGACCATGCACGTAAATTTTAATCCATTTCAGTGATCCAGCGTGGATTTTCAGCTCACGGTTTGTTCATATTGCAAAAATTGACTTGGCCATGGTACGTAAATGATGTTCCTTCTTTAAACAAAATTTTTCATAGATGCACCTCATCACTTTTACTTTTCGTAAATGACATTCTAACTTGCTGTTCAGCATACAGCCCCACCTCTAATAGTCTGGCGACGTTCGCCATAAACGATATACACTTTTTCGTCTCTCGTACAAATTGTGAATGGTTCAAATGGCTCTGAGCACTATGGGACTTAACTTCTGAGGTCATCAGTCCCCTAGAACGTAGAACTACTTAAACCTAACTAACCTAAGGACATCACACACATCCATGCCCGAAGCAGGATTGGAACTTGCGACCGTAGCGGTCGCGCGGTTCCAGACTGACGCGCCTAGAACCGCTCGTCCACAATGGCCGACCAAATTGTGAATATCTCAATAGCTTTACAAGCAAGTTAACAGGTTTTTACGACAGCAAAAACAGACTGACGGGCTTCAAGCGCACAGGTAAATACAAGAACCATACTTCAGTCATGTGTTTGCTTACATTGCCACAAAACAGCATAAACAGTTGATAGTGAAGTAGAAACAATGTAAAGAACATAGAACATAAAGAACCGTAACATGCATAACGGTAGACAAATATGTTCTTCATTTTTTGTTCAATTTAACGGATTTGCACACACATTCCGACAGCTAATTAAGGTGCTCAGTAAGGGGTGTGACGATCTCTGGCAGCAATACAAGCCCGACAACGACGGGGTATGCTGTGAATGTCGTCATCCGTCTCATGTTGAGGCAATAGCTTCCATTCTCTCAGCAGAGCTGCTCGTAGACTTGGATGGATGCTGACGTGATGCAAGCCGTCTCCCTAGTGCATTCCAGACATGCTCTATGGGATTCAAATCGGGAGAGCGAGCAGGTCACGCCATACATTCAATAACTTCCGTTTCTAGGAAAACATCAGCCACCCGTATTCTATGACTTCGAGCATTATCTTCTATCAATACGATGTCTGGGCCTACAACACCTCGCAACAACCGCAATTGAGGCCCCAAGATCTCCTCACGATGCAGTTAAACCTTGCCGCTTCACCCGTACAATTTCGTGAAGAAGGGTTCGAGTGATAAACATAATCCCTGCTCACTCCATTAGGAATCCTTCACGATATCGATCTCTTCCCACAATCACAGTCAATAAAATGCTTCTGGGTTTGAGGCCGCAATGTCAACTATAAAATTCCGACGTTTCGGCGACTATTGCAAGGCGCCTTCCTCAGAGTGTATTGCTAACTGCTGAATGAGCACCTATATTCATCAGTTAGCAATACACCCTGAGGAAAGCGTCTTGCAATAATCGCCGAAACGTCGAATTTTATAGTTGACAACGCGGCCTCAAACCGAGAAGAATTTTATTAACTATGACAACGGACGCGGAAGCCTATGTTTACATCTGTCCACAATGTTTGGATCCCTAAATCGTGTTCCACGTTCCCTCCAGACGCGAATGCACAGAGAATCACTATCAAGACTAAATCGGGACTCATCTGTGAAAACAACATGGGCTCACAGTTCGATCGTCCTGGTGACATGTTGATGACTCCACTCTAGACGTTCCCGTCTGCGAAGACTTGTCAGAGGTCGACATACAGTAGGTCTCCGACAATAAAGGCCACTCTGCCGAAGCCTTCTGCACACCGTTGCCTCGATACATACGTCCAGTGGATGCTGCGAGGTCAAATGCCAGTTGCCGTGAAGTACTGAGGCGGTACTGTCCTCACCTCTCTTCTGAAGCCAACGTGGTCGGCCCTGACCTGGTCTTCGGTATACAGTTTCGGTCTCTATAAACTGGCGCCGCATGCGAGAAACAACGGAACGTTTCACCCTAAGCCATAGCGCCACGTCAATTTGCAACTGTCCTGCTTTCTTTCTTCCCATGGCCCTCAACCGCAGAAAATCTGGTAGGCCTCTTCTATGTGCCATACCACACCGCGTGTGACTGTGGGTCTACCCGGCAAACACCACCTCGTTTGCTGGGTACCCTGACGTGATCATTGACATGGTTGCCCGTTGACTGGAAGGCCATCTTCCGTGCATAGAACGATCGTACTGACATCCGGTTGACAATTTGTATTAGATACAGGCCGGGGAAATAGCGGTTTGTTGCTCTAATTTTGGATACCAGTGTATTTGGTCAAATCCCGTACAATTTATGTCGTTGAAATTCTCTCAAAACTTCTTCAAATGGTATAGACAAAAGTATATAGTTCCATTACCAAAAAAAATTACAAACTCGGTGTCATAATTCGACAACTATAACCGACAAAAATTATTTGCGAACAAAAGAAAATTCGCCGTATTGTCAGCTATAACTTGACGAAACCCGCATCTCCAAGGTTTTATTCAGTCTGGATATATTTTGGGGAGACTGCCTTAACTGTCTCACCGTGCATTTCAGAGTTGGGAAACTGAGTAACAGTCATCAGTTGTCAAAGCTTATTTGCTGGCTGGATTGTGAAATTTGTTTGTTTTGAACACCGTATCCATTTAGTTTGTTGGAATCATGGTGCATTTACGTAAGGGATTAAGTTTCAGGAGATAGGCTTTTGGTGAGAGAGCAGGACCCTTAAAAAATTTGGTATAAAATTGGATTCTCCTATTCGTCTGATATTCATGTTATTCTCCTTCGAATGGCACACAGATTTTATGTTGCATTTGCAAGATTGGATATTATCATGACTATAACCCATAACTTATTTCGTCTAAAAGTACAGTGAAGATGTAGTCTTAAATTTATTGGTTCTTTGTACTCGATTGATTAATAGGAAATGGGTTTGGAACAGGTCTTCAGTGAGTCGTGAATTTTGTTTGTTGATGCGACGATTAATCTGGGAATCTGGTTCATTCCTCCATGAATATGGGGATGGACAATTAACTTATTGTGCACACTGCGACGCTGTCCCGCAGACTATCCACTGGATCTACTTACCGTTACGAGACAGCCGACTACCGTGATACAGTCAAAACTATGTTACCGGCGGCTACTTAATGTTGGGCGGGCGAACACCGCGTCGCCGTTGTGAGACGTGCAGTTTCGAGATGGCTTCTACCAACGCAGCGTAATGGTCACATTACGTACAACATGTTTCTGGATACGCGACCATATAGATCCGACCAGCTTATTGTTAGTTGTGCTTGTTGGCAGACGCACTACGGCGTACAGTCAGCGAACTCTGCTCTGAACTTCGTGAAATAACGGTGTGAACCAGTTCTGAGTGGACACTGTGTTTGTCTCCAAAATGTCCACATTGCAAAGGGAGCACTGAGCATAGATCATCCCACTATTGTGTAGTCTGTCTCGTATGTTGAAAAGTAATGGCTTGTCTTTTTTGGGCATGGCGGAAAGAAATGTGAGGTGTCTCAAAGGTACGAGACGAGTGGCGTAGTTTGAGACCCGGTTTTTGTTGAGGCGATACTTTATGCAATAATACATGTGATGTGACTCGTGATGCGATGCGCAAGCACACCCACATTGATGAAGCACATAAAAAAGTCGTTGAAACGTTGCGACACAGATGCGCGTAGTTAGTGTTTCACCCGTCGTAATAACAGATGTTGACTACTCCGTAAAATTGTATAACACATATTTCGAGTCATCAGAAGTACCTCGACAAAACTGTGTCATGTACATGACGCAAAAATACATTAGTTTCTCAGTAAATATTTTATTATTGGAGCCAAAAAATGAGAACCACGGTTTTCATATTCATTCATGTTCTCTGCTAAGCAGGCTTTCCCATTGGATTCTAAGGAACGTAAGCAGAAAAATAACTTTTTTTACATCTTACAGCCACTCCTCACAGATTTATAAAGAACGGGATGTCTTTTCACTGTTGTTGTGACACTTCGTATATAAATATAAATAAACAAAGAGGCATATTTTGAAAAGTCTGCAGTAAAGAATGTAGTCACTGGCTACTTTATGTCTGGTGGCTTTTGTGTTATACATTGCTGCATACAAAATATATAAGGGCCGATCAAAATATTTACTTTTGGAGGCCGTACAGTCCAGAATTGCTACACCAATGAGGAAAAGTACCCATGAGCCTTGAGACATTCATCCCACAGAAGAACCAGATTGAACACACCAATTTTATAAAACACTGTGTCCTGCAGCGTGAAGAGGTCTGTAACTGTCTGCTGCACATCCGCGTCCGACAAGAATCACCGAACGTTCAGAACATTTTTTAAGGGTCAGTGGGCAAGATAATTGCATGAGCAGGGATCAGAACTCTAGGTCAAGTATTCGAGTGTCTCCTGCTTGTCAGTAACAGATGGGGCTGGCCTCCAGGGAGCCACGCGGGGTAGCCGCGCTGTCTGAGGCGACTTGTCACGGTCCGCGTGGCTCCACCTGTCGGAGGTTCGTGTCCTCCCTGGTGCATGTGTGTGTGTTGTCCATAGTGTAACCGAGCGAGGTGGCGCAGTGGTTAGCACACTGGACTCACATTCGGGAGGACGACGGTTCAATCCCGTCTCCAGCCATCCTGATTTAGGTTTTCCGTGATTTCCCTAAATCGTTTCAGGCAAATGCCCGGATGGTTCCTTTGAAAGGGCACGGCCGATTTCCTTCCCCATCATTCCCTAACCCGAGCTTGTGCTCCGTCTCTAATGACCTCGTTGTCGACGGGACGTTACCACAAATTTACAATTTGGCCTCCAAGATCGACTAGCACCATGCGTCGAACTACGACCAGCATGGAACTAGTCACACCATTCATAACCATAGTTATCGACAGGCATGCTGGTCCTTACACGCTCGTCATTCTGCACTGGATCTCTACTGATGTTCGTCATTCGACAGCCAGGAAAAGAATAAGAGCGTGTTGGTCCTGTTTGGGCATGTTTCGTAACAACTTCGCCGTGATTCACATTTCGACGTTTAACATACACATGTCGGAAAGAAATGAATTCCACACTAATCGTCTACATGTCGGTGCTTATATATCGGCTTCGGAGTCATGCTACGTTGTATGTACGCTACAGCAACGTCTTCAAACAGAAACTTTTTCATCGTCTCTAATGAGTAACATATGGAAGTTGTAAAGGCGCAAGGAGAATGATACCTCTTCCTGTTGTCGAGAAAATACGTGAGAGATGTTGAAGATCGTCGGTGACAAGGTTGGCAGCTATGCTCCATACATGAAGCTATTGCCGTCACCTGTGGCCTGTTGTGTTTAATGATGTGCTGCTTCGTTTTCATTTTTTCCTGCACTGTCGATAAGACTCGACGGTGGAAATGAAAAGTTCACTGAAATGAGAGTAACCTGGGAATCATCATCTGATGATGCTAACTGGATATTTTTCTTTCTGCACTCTCTGGGCGGGCCGGAACTGCGCGACCCCTACGGTTCGAATCCTGCCTCGGGCATGGATGTGTGTGATGTCCTTAGGTTAGTTAGGTTTAAGTACTCCTAAGCTCTAGGGGACTGGTGACCTCACAAGTTAAGTACCATAGTGCTCAGAGCCATTCGAACCATTTTTTGCACTCCCTGGATTCGGAAAGATCTGTGACTAAAGTGCGCATCATTTATGTTGGCGGCCGAGTTTAGGTTCGTTCTGCGCATCTGACGTCCCAAAACACAGTCAGCCAATGAACAGAGAACAACGTTGCCAGATCTTGACTGCAGTGCAGAGCACGAACGAGTGTCTCCAGTTTTAGAAACGTTCAGTCATAAATAAAGTAATAGAACAAAAGCAATGTCTTGATAGCAGACTTTCTTTTATAGAAAGTTTGGAAAAAGTGTTCTTTATACCAATTGATTCATATTATATTAATTAATTAAACCAAACAAGCAATGTCTCCTAATTCAGGTGATAACAAGGGAAGGTGTTTGTATCAATCTCTAGAACCGCTTTTTCGCAATAAAGAACAGTGGTAATTGTTTATTTCCTATTGTACTTCGACGAAGCATGAGTAATTCATAGTCATACCAATAGCTTTTGACAGTATTTTGCTTGACATATTAGAATCCTTATGGACTTTTATTGCCAGATGAGCTGTGTTAGCGTAATGGTTACAGTGTTGAGCTACTAAACAAAAGGTTATGAGTTCAAACCTTGTGCAGAGCATTAATTTTTCTTTATTTAAAAACAATATCGAAGTGTCCTACTTCACGAATTTTATTCGTTTGAATGGAGTTTTTTGAAATTTCTAGTGCTTTGTCTCTTCATTAATCCTTTCACTGCTGCAGACACGTGTTCCCCGCATTCCGCGCTGTGCGCGATTTTGTCATCACTGCACTGCTCGCCTGTGAAGACACATGGTGTCGTATGTAATATTGAGAAACATTCCGTCTTTCGCGACTGTAATAAAAGCTTTATTTACACCAGGCGCTTTTGGCTTTATTTTAAAGCACTTCAATCAATGAAAGGTATGGTACATACACAATGGTACTCATGTTCTCTTTCTTGTTTTTGTTCCACAGTCGCAGTGTTACCTATGGTATTGAAATATATTCCTCTTCTGCAACTGTAATAAGCGACTTATTTAGACCAGATGCGTTTCTCTCTTTTGAAGCATCTTCAGTGGACAGTATTTTGTCTCCTCCATTGCCACGTCACCTTTCGTAGTTTTGTGCTGCGGTAACACAATATCCAACGTTTGTGTCGGCTGATCAGTGTGCAAATAAATGCTGTTTGTGTGGGCCACACACAAAAATTATATTTGACATAGCTCAGAGCACTTCACTGATAGACGGTATATTCAAGTCCTAATGTTTTTGTAAGTCCACAGTTTTGTTTAATGTATTTTGTCTACTTCCTTTTGATTGATTGAAGTGCTTTAAAATAAAGCCAAACGTGACCGGTGTAAATAAAACTTTTGTTACAGTCGCGAAAGATGGAATATTTCTGAATAGTATATACGACACCTATGTGGTACTTAAAATAAATGAGATATTGTTATACAGTAAAGTTTATTTGAAATTTAGGTATCCTGTCGACATTTCATTCTCAACATTGTGGCAACTAAAATCGACCATACGGAAAGTATACTCTATGGACTTTACATCTGCAAACTCTTCAAAATTTCGTGCAATGGTTTACTATATTTAACGCTGCATAATAACTGCACTGAACATCGAAACAAAATTAAGTCATTTATGGGGGGATGGTGTCAGTGAAGAAGATGTGTAAAGATCAAATTTTTGGGACAAATACACTCCTGGAAATGGAAAAAAGAACACATTGACACCGGTGTGTCAGACCCACCATACTTGCTCCGGACACTGCGAGAGGGCTGTACAAGCAATGATAACACGCACGGCACAGCGGACACACCAGGAACCGTGGTGTTGGCCGTCGAATGGCGCTAGCTGCGCAGCATTTGTGCACCGCCGCCGTCAGTGTCAGCCAGTTTGCCGTGGCATACGGAGCTCCATCGCAGTCTTTAACACTGGTAGCATGCCGCGACAGCGTGGACGTGAACCGTATGTGCAGTTGACGGACTTTGAGCGAGGGCGTACAGTGGGCATGCGGGAGGCCGGGTGGACGTACCGCCGAATTGCTCAACACGTGGGGCGTGAGGTCTCCACAGTACATCGATGTTGTCGCCAGTGGTCGGCGGAAGGTGCACGTGCCCGTCGACCTGGGACCGGACCGCAGCGACGGACGGATGCACGCCAAGACCATAGGATCCTACGCAGTGCCGTAGGGGACCGCACTGCCACTTCCCAGCAAATTAGGGACACTGTTGCGCCTGGGGTATCGGCGAGGACCATCCGCAACCGTCTCCATGAAGCTGGGCTACGGTCCCGCACACCGTTAGGCCGTCTTCCGCTCACGCCCCAACATCGTACAGCCCGCCTCCAGTGGTGTCGCGACAGGCGTGAATGGAGGGACGAATGGAGACGTGTCGTCTTCAGCGATGAGAGTCGCTTCTGCCTTGGTGCCAATGATGGTCGTATGCGTGTTTGGCGCCGTGCAGGTGAGCGCCACAATCAGGACTGCACACGACCGAGGCACACAGGGCCAACACCCGGCATCATGGTGTGGGGAGCGATCTCCTACACTGGCCGTACACCACTGGTGATCGTCGAGGGGACACTGAATAGTGCACGGTACATCCAAACCGTCATCTAACCCATCGTTCTACCATTCCTAGACCGGCAAGGGAACTTGCTGTTCCAACAGGACAATGCACGTCCGCATGTATCCCGTGCCACCCAACGTACTCTAGAAGGTGTAAGTCAACTACCCTGGCCAGCAAGATCTCCGGATCTGTCCCCCATTGAGCATGTTTGGGACTGGATGAAGCGTCGTCTCACGCGGTCTGCACGTCCACCACGAACGCTGGTCCAACTGAGGCGCCAGGTGGAAATGGCATGGCAAGCTGTTCCACAGGACTACATCCAGCATCTCTACGATCGTCTCCATGGGAGAATAGCAGCCTGCATTGCTGCGAAAGGTGGATATACACTGTACTAGTGCCGACATTGTGCATGCTCTGTTGCCTGTGTCTATGTGCCTGTGGTTCTGTCAGTATGATCATGTGATGTATCTGACCCCAGGAATGTGTCAATAAAGTTTCCCCTTCCTGGGACAATGAATTCGCGGTGTTCTTATTTCAATTTCCAGGAGTGTAGTTTTTGTGGAATCGAATGATAAGAGTGTCAAAGCAGTCGGAACACCATGTGTCAGCACAGGCGAGCAGTGCAGTGGCAAAATTGCGCACAGTGCGGAATGCAGGGAGCACGTCTTTGTAGCAGCGAAAGGGTTAATGCGGCCGTGATGGCTCTACTTCATCAACTGCGCACTTCCCCCTAAACGTAAGCTTGCGAACTATGCTATACTATGGCGCTGCTTCTCTTGACGCGTGCGTCGTGTGCAACTGGCAACGTAGCAATCTCCTGCTTCTGGGGGGGGCATGCGCGAGCCGCCAAGATAAAAGATTGATGACGTGTAAGTAGGAACGTCGTCATTAGCCCTCATAGACGACGGAATTCGGCCTCCGACAGCGGTTTTATATTAACCAAGTACAACGGGGCTATTAGTCTATCTGTTTAGTGTTGGTGTTGATAAATTTCGTTCAATTTAATGCTCTGATTCATATTTATGGTTTGAGAGTAAGAATCCCAGTATGAAGTAAACTATATTGCTTGACCCTCACGTTGAGAGAATTATGTTGTTAACCAACCAACTTTGTCATTCCGTCGATTATATCACTCTAGGTTCCCTAAGTTTCAAGCTATTAAATAAATAATCTATTTCGCAATATCTACCGTGTCATTCGGAGTGACATCAAGATATACGATTGCTCCAAGTAGAAAATAAAGAGAGCTTCAGTACGTACAGCGTTCATACTATATATGAACAACAAACATCTATGAACAATAAAAACGTTTCACATTGAAACAAATGAATATGAATAACGAACAATGTTACCAGAGTCTTTCTGTGAGTAATGTACTTTTATGCAGTCATCATTCAACTCTGATTTGGCTGTTATTCACGTTTTCCACTTCAGTTAAGCTACTGGAGAAACTAGGGGATCTTTTTAACGTATAAACTCATTCAGAGAGGAAGTTACTGTTTCCAGTTTATGTAGCCCAAAAGTGTAGAAATCAGGCACTATACAAGGTGAGTCACCTAACGTTACCGCTGGATATATTCCGTAAACCATATCAAATACTGACGAACCGATTCCACAAACCGAACGTGAGGAGAGGGGCTAGTGTAATTGTTTAATACAAACCATACAAAAATGCACGGAAGGATGTTTTCAACACAAACCTAGGTTTTTTTTAAATGGAACCACGTTAGTTTTGTTAGCACATCCGAACATATAAACTTTACGTAATCAGCGCCGTTTGTTGCATTGTAAAATGTTAATTAAATCCGGAGATATTGTAACCCAAAGTTGACGCTTGAAACCTCCGACGTTCAGTTGCGTGTTGTAACAAACACGGGCAACGGGCGGCGAGTAGCATCAGCAGGGACATGTTTACGATGACGACCGTGTTTACGAGTGTGGCTGTAGTGCACTGTTGTGGTTTGGTCTAGCTGTCGCGGTGTCCGCATGTAGCGCTTGCTGCTATTGTTATTCTGCATTCGTATCCGCACGCAGACCAACTGTAGTACACCGTGTTACCAGACGTCTGTGATAGTGTAGTGTTGTAGGAACTGTGACCGTGGTGTGTTCGAACTCTGAAAAGGCGGAGATGATACTCATCTATAATGAGTGTCGACGAAATGCAGATGAAGCCTGCAGGGTGTATGCAGAACGGTACCCGGACAGAGAGCAACCAACGTGCCGCACATTGCAAAACATCTACCGTCAACTGTATGCAACAGGTATGGTCGTAGCACGCAAAAGGGGCCGTAACAGGCCCGTTACAGGAGAAGCGGGTGCAGTTAGTGTATTAGCTGCTGTTGCCATGAACCCACACATGAGTACACGGGACATTGCGAGAGCCGGTAGACTCAGTCAAAGTAGTGTCATGTGCATACTGCATCGTCACCGCTTTCACCCGTTTCATGTGTCGCTACATCAGCAATTACATGGTGATGACTTTAATCGTCGAATGCAATTCTGTCAATGGGCATTAACAGAGAATGCGTTGCAGTTCTACCTGTTTACCGATGAAGTGGGATTCACAAACCACGGGGCAGTGAATCTACGGAACATGCATTACTGGTCCGTGGAGAATCCTCGCTGGCTCAGACAGGCAGAGCGACAGCGACCGTGGACTGTAGATGTATGGTTCGGAATCATTGGCGACCACCTCATTGGTCCTCATTTCATTGCAGGGGCCCAAACAGCTGCAACATACATCGCGTTTCTACAGAATGATCTGCCAACGTAGCTCGAAAATGTCCCACTGGAAACGCGTCGACGTATGTGGTATCACCATTCCGCAATTAACAGTAGGCTGACCCTTGACCGACGGGCGTTTCATAGGACGTGGAGGACGCACAAATTGGCCAGCCCGTTCTCTTGATCTTACATCTCTGGACTTCTTTCTGTGGGGTACGTTAAAGGAGAATGTGTACCGTGATGTGCCCACAAACCCAGAGGATATGAAACAACGTATTGTGGCAGCCTGCGGCGACATTACACCAGATGTACTGCGGCGTGCACGACATTCATTACGCCAGAGACTGCAGTTGTGTGCAGCAAATGATGGCCACCACATTGAACATCTATTGGCCTGACATGTTGGGACACACTCTATTCCACTCCGTAATTGAAAACGGAAACCACGTGTGTACGTGTACCTCACCCCTCATGGTAATGTACATGTGCGTCAGTGAAAAAGACCAATAAAACGGTGTTAGCATGTGGACGTAATGTGCTGTTCCAGTCTCTTCTGTACCTAAGGTCCATCACCATTCCCTTTGGATCCCTACGTACACTCCTGGAAATGGAAAAAAGAACACATTGACACCGGTGTGTCAGACCCACCATACTTGCTCCGGACACTGCGAGAGGGCTGTACAAGCAATGATCACACGCACGGCACAGCGGGCACACCAGGAACCGCGGTGTTGGCCGTCGAATAACGCTAGCTGCGCAGCATTTGTGCACCGCCGCCGTCAGTGTCAGCCAGTTTGCCGTGCCATACGGAGCTCCATCGCAGTCTTTAACACTGGTAGCATGCCGCGACAGCGTGGACGTGAACCGTATGTGCAGTTGACGGACTTTGAGCGAGGGCGTATAGTGGGCATGCGGGAGGCCGGGTGGACGTACCGCCGAATTGCTCAACACGTGGGGCGGGAGGTCTCCACAGTACATCGATGTTGTCGCCAGTGGTCGGCGGAAGGTGCACGTGCCCGTCGACCTGGGACCGGACCGCAGCGACGCACGGATGCACGCCAAGACCGTAGGATCCTACGCAGTGCCGTAGGGGACCGCACCGCCACTTCCCAGCAAATTAGGGACACTGTTGCTCCTGGGGTATCGGCGAGGACCATTCGCAACCGTCTCCATGAAGCTGGGCTACGGTCCCGCACACCGTTAGGCCGTCTTCCGCTCACGCCCCAACATCGTGCAGCCCGCCGCCAGTGGTGTCGCGACAGGCGTGAATGGAGGGACGAATGGAGACGTGTCGTCTTCAGCGATGAGAGTCGCTTCTGCCTTGGTGCCAATGATGGTCGTATGCGTGTTTGGCGCCGTGCAGGTGAGCGCCACAATCAGGACTGCATACGACCGAGGCACACAGGGCCAACACCCGGCATAATGGTGTGGGGAGCGATCTCCTACACTGGCCGTACACCACTGGTGATCGTCGAGGGGACACTGAATAGTGCACGGTACATCCAAACCGTCATCGAACCCATCGTTCTACCATTCCTAGACCGGCAAGGGAACTTGCTGTTCCAACAGGACAATGCACGTCCGCATGTATCCCGTGCCACCCAACGTGCTCTAGAAGGTGTAAGTCAACTACCCTGGCCAGCAAGATCTCCGGATCTGTCCCCCATTGAGCATGTTTGGGACTGGATGAAGCGTCGTCTCACGCGGTCTGCACGTCCAGCACGAACGCTGGTCCAACTGAGGCACCAGGTGGAAATGGCATGGCAAGCCGTTCCACAGGACTACATCCAGGATCTCTACGATCGTCTCCATGGGAGAATAGCAGCCTGCATTGCTGCGAAAGGTGGATATACACTGTACTAGTGCCGACATTGTGCATGCTCTGTTGCCTGTGTCTATGTGCCTGTGGTTCTGTCAGTGTGATCATGTGATGTATCTGACCCCAGGAATGTGTCAATAAAGTTTCCCCTTCCTGGGACAATGAATTCACAGTGTTCTTATTTCAATTTCCAGGAGTGTAATTCGGTGCTCTCCGATACACACGATCGAACAGCGGAGGAGTGGTACTCAAGCGTCAAATTTAGGTTGCAATATCTCCGGATGTAATTAACATTTTACAATGCAAAAAACGGCACTGATTACGTAAGGTTTATATGTTCAGATGTGCTAACAAAACTAACGGGGTTCCATTTAAAAAAACGTAGGTTTGTGTTAAAAAACATACTTCCGTTCATTTTTTTATGGTTCGTATTATCAATTACACTAGCCCCTCTTCTCTCGTTCGGTCTGTGGAATCGATTCGTCAGTATTTGATGTGGTTTACGAAATATATCCAGCGGTAATGTTAGGTGACCCACAGTGTATACAGGATATTTGGAAATTCCTGTAGACTTGTAGAGGGGAGTTAGTACATAACATTTTGAATAGGAACCTATGTCCTGAAACTTACCGTTTCCGTGCTACAGCCGTTTGAAAACACGTTTGCTAGATAGTTATGCAACAGGGATAGTCATAAGGCGGTTAGTTACGTCGGATCAGCTGATGTTAGACGTCTGTGCTACCTCTCTGACCTAGTTAGAGCCTTATCCACGTGTCTGTGAGTGTAAGAGGAAAATGGTTGAGTACACTTTGCAGAATACTCCGACATCATCCTTATGATTGACGAAGACCATGGAAGTGCTGCTGGTCGCCTTTATCAAGATCGTTCTCCAAAACACCCGACACCATCGTGTGCCCTTTTCGCCATAATTACGCAACGGCTTCGAGAAAGGGTACCATCACCGTCAGCAGACGTGAGTTTGGTTCTGCCCGAATTGGAATAGGCTGTACTGCATCACGTTCAAGAGAACACGTGAACGCGTACATGAGTAATTTCTTTGACTATTAACGAGTGCTGTTGTAAAATAAATGATGTACTGGGTCACGCCTAATGAATTACTTGTAAAAGTGGTTGCGTTACCAACATATCTTCAGATGGTTGTAGCACGGAAACGGTACGTTTCCGGAGAAGGTTTCCAATTCAAAATATGATAGTATCTACTCACTCCCCTCCACAAGTTCCAGAAATATGCAACGGAAATTTCCGAACATCGTGTATATGTTATATTTGGCTAGAGGGGTGGTGTACCGCACGCGACCAGTTGCTGATACGGAACCGGCTCGCTTGTTGGGCGTAAAGTCAGAGTGCTGGGGCCTATCCAGGCGGCAGAAGGGGTGTGGTGGAAGTGGCGGTCCGTTGGTTGATCTAATAACAAGCGGCCGGCGAGCTGCCGCTGCGGCCAATTGCATCAACGTTAGCCGCAGCTCTGAGCGAGCAGTCCGCGCCAGCAGCGTGGTGAAGCGGCCGGCGTTTCCCCGTACAAGCCCACCTGTCCATTCCACTGTGCCAGGTTCATAAGGCTGACCGGTGTCCTGGTATTTGTACACACACACTGTGCAAAACTGTGGTGAATAAAGAAGGAAAATTAGTGTGAGACATGGCGAAGCGAGAAAATATGACCTGGCTTCTGCTATGCCCTTATCGCTAAAATTTGGCACCACATCAGCAGCTTGCTGTGAATATAATTATAAAACATTCTTTAGGATAGATAAACGACCCAGAGAGAAGTCCTGATGCTTCACTTGATAATGGAAAGCCATGCTTCATTGGTTGACCGACGTCGCGTCGAATAACAATGTGAAAGCTCCACGATATTTCAACCAGTCGGCTGCTCGTCATTTTGAGGTGCTTATTGACTTGTCGCTGCAGTGGCTGGCCAATATACACACTCGTTAGAAAAACGCAGGCGCCAAGGGATGAGGCTATAACGTCATCGTACACCAATCATAGAGCACGGCGACATTCAGTGCCCACTGCCGGAGAAACGGACCTTGAGCTACGCATGAGCTACGCGTTCGCAGGCAGAGTATTGGCGCCCGATTTAAGTGTGCGGACTCGGATTCCCCGTCCGTGTTGACTCGGATTTATTCGTTTGTTGCCGATGATGCCTTAGCGCCGCGAGTGCTGGTTCCCACGCCTTGCTCAGTTGAGATTGTGTCTCTATTAATCAGGCCATTATGTTGAGTTATGTTAACTGGGGACCTAGAAACGACGGAGAGGCTCCGCCCCTTCCCCCTCCCCCCCCCCCCCCCCCCCCGCAGCCGCAGTGGCACACATCTCCACGACGACTACCGCAGTCCACTTCACCCCTCCGCCGCCCCACACCGAACCCAGGGTTGTTGTGCGGTTCGGCACCCCAATGGATCCCCCAGGGGACGTCTCACACCAGACGAGTGTAACCCCTATACCCCTATGTTTGCGTGGTAGAGTAATGGTGGTGTACGCGTACGTGGAGAACGTGTTTGCGCAGCAATCGCCGACACAGTGTAGCTGAGATGGAGTAAGGGGAACCAGCTTGCATTCGCCGAGGTAGATGGAAAACCGCCTAAAAACCATCCACAGACTGGCCGGATCAGCGGACCTCGACCCTAATCTGCCGGACGGATTCGTGCCGGGGACCAGGCGCTCCTTCCCGCCCGGAAAGCCGTGCGTTAGACCGCACGGCCAATCGGGCGGGCATCAGGCTGTTACTTATATATATTTCGATTGCTTCTTTAATGTTTGAGACCCAGTACGTAAAAGCGGACGAATGGATCTTTATCTCTCCGTAATTCATGCTGTGTCCCATGTCAAGACAGTGTTCAGCCACAGCAGACTTTCCTATTTGACGTAATATTGTGTGGCGTCCATGTTCAACGCGCCTGTCCTTAACAGTGGGACACGTCTGGCCAATGTATGATTTCCTATACTGGCACAGGATTTTAAATTTTGCCCACATGGAGCAGCAACGCTTCCTGCATTTCTGGAAAACCTTAACACCCTCCATCCGAGCATTTGGTTCACCGTGGACGTTCCTTTGTTAGATGTCTTGGCTCGCAGACAAGGAGACGGCTCCTGGGGCACACTGTGTTTCGTAAACCAAGTTACACTGACCTATACCTATGAGCTTAGAGCAGTGGCGTCTTACGGATTCTCGTTCATAGGGCGAAAGTTATCTCAGATGTAAGGAGTTTATCAGCAGAGCTTAGCCATCTTCGGTCTGTGTTTGTGCAAATGAAGAGATCCGTAATGTATTTCAACCTGCAAGCACTAAAGTTCAACAACAGAACAGCCACAAGTAACGGAGATGTCCATGAGGATGGTTTTTCTACTCTATGATGGTGGCGTGTCTTTTAAGATCGGCAGGCTGTTCAAGAAACATCATATATTATTTGTCTTCCGCCCTCCAGTGCAATTGCAAACTGTGCTGAGTTCCGCCATAGACAACCTGTGTCTAAAGAGACCAGGGACACACAAAATCTCGTTCCAGTGTGGGAAATCATACAAGCTGTTCCAAAAAGGACGTAACAACTTTAAAAATTCATATAAATTTATTGATTGCAGATATAGAGCTGGGCTTAGTGTTATTTTGTAGGGAAACAGATCAAGTTTTTTTATCTTAAGCTGAAGATGTACGTGGCTTCTGTTGGTTATCCTGCACACGTCCCATCAGAAGTCAATTTCTTCCCAAAGTTACTATAGCATTACAGGTGTAATTTGCTAAGTGGCTGCGTTAATTCTTGCTCTAAGTTGAGGTAGAGAACCTGGCGCAGGAGGTATAAACACGATATTCTTGATGACATCCCCATAAAAAAAATCGATTGGTGTCAGGTCTGGGGAACGTGGGGGCCATGCAATTGACGCATCACAGCCAAGCCATTGACTTGGAAGCAGTCACTGAGAAAATCCCAGGCTTCAGCCAGGTAGTGATGTGGTGCACCATCTTGCATGAAGTAAAAATTTCATTCTTGGTCATCCTCATCAATCTGTAGTATCAAACATTGTAGTAACGTATCCAGTTACACTATCCCGTTGATGTCTCTCTAACTGGAAAGGGGGCTGTACGCTTTGTTCTTGCTCAATGCACAAAAAAAGTTCATTTTAGGGCTACCACGAACATGTTGCAATGGTTTTTAGCGTATTTGGTAAGGAAATTACGCTGAACTGTTGTCGCCGACTTCGATTCTTCAGACCAAAACACACACCTAGAACTCTCGGCTCCAGTGAAGACAGCCATCTTTATCGCAACTGCCGCTAGCGCTCCTTACGATGCGATTCGGCACTAGCGAACTACGCGAAACAAAACTCGATGTATTTCCCTCCAGATTGACATCGCAATCACCTCTGTAGCTACTTATGAATTGATTTGTATGAATTTTAAAAGCTGTAAAGTCCTTTTTGAAACACCCTCTACTCTGGCCAGACGTGTCGTACTGTTAAGAACAGATAAGTTGAACGTAGAAGTCACGCCAGTCTGAGAAAGCCAGAAAAGTCAGCTGCGGCTGAACACTGTCTTCACACAGGACGCAACACGAATTACAGAGACAGAAAAATCCTTTCATCCACTTGCACGTAGCAGGATTCCATCATTAAAAAGGCGGTCGAAATCATATAAGTAACGACCTGATTAATAGAAACATGGGATTTCAACTCAGCATGGCATAAGAACCAGCATTGTAGGTACTAAGGTGTCTTCGGCCACAGACGAATGATTCCGAGTCAACTCAGACGGAGGATCGGACTCTGCACACTGAAACTGGCGTCCGTGCGGGCACTGGTTGTAGATGTGCTCTATGATTTTTTTTTTATTAAAAATGAAATTCCTCCAGTTGTGCTTAAGAATTTTTTTTATTATTTGCTTCGCTACCAGTTTTGGCGTTGCGTCAACGCCATCTTCAGGCCCGCACACTTCGATGAAATCAGTTTTGTGTGGCTCAGTCTAGTTGTCCGCGGTGAGATCAACACGTGCTCCACATGTTGGCACTTTGATCCATGTGGAGTACGTGTTGATCTCACCGTGGACAACTAGACTGAGCCACACAAAACTGATTTCATCAAAGTGTGCGGGCCTGAAGATGGCGTTGACGCAACGCCGAAACTAGTAGCGCAGTAAATAAAAAAATATTTATTTACTTCGTAAATTTTGATCCGCTAGAACTAAAACTCTCCCCATAGGGTAAGGTTCTGAGAGAGAGGAGTTAGAGTTTTACAGTTGTTGACCCAAGTATTTTTTATTTATCCGTAACCATTTTCCACGCAAAAATGTGAACATGGATTTTCTTGAATTACAACTACCAAGAATCAAAACAAATGTTTAAGAAAATATGTACGTAGTTTTTTATGTAGAATCTGATTCTGCAATAAAAAATGGGGGATCCGATTTGAAATTTTAAAGATACCTCCCGCCCCATTCCGAGACGGCTGGGGTGGCGGGCTAATTTTAGCACCAGGAGATGCCCCCTCGAAAATAATCAACTTTGGATTCTACACATTTTTTCGTGTGAAGCTTATTTTTCGAGTTATTCTGGATTGTCAACTTAAAATTTACACCCTGTATGTTGGCGAGCCACTGCATCAGCGCGTCAGCAAACACCTGAAGATGACGAACACCTGCTTCGTTAAAATATTGTGGAGCTTCCACATCATTATCCGGTGCGACCCCTGTGAGTCAATGAAGTAGTTATTACGTAGAGAAAGTCTCAAACAGCACATATGGACAGAAATGTTTTGTAGATGGTTCATACAATTATTATTGATAGAGAAATTTAAACCAGCAGACCACATTACAGGAAATCTTTAACTGAGAATTGTAGAAAACCAAGCATGAAAACCGACTACGACACAAGCTACACTGTATTGGCGTGATCTCATCAAATCATGATGATTTGCACTCGCAGCGTCCCAATCGGAGCAGATGGCGTCCCACTTTCTTTCAAACAGACATACAGTCTCAACTAAATAACTATAAGTTAGTTGATCACTCATGCATGGGATCCTGACAACGTGAAGGCCAACTTTGGCACCTGCAAATATTACAAGTATAGAAAAATACTATCATTTGCACTTTGACTGACTCTGAACCTTGATCGCAACTGCTGGTCAGTACAGTCTCCATGAAAGCAAGCAGGGCAATGACGTCACGATCCCAATGGCGCAATCCAAGATAGCGGTGGCGGGAATTTAAAAAGTTTAAGATAACGTAAATTGGTATCATGCCTCTAACTATGTGACTAACCTGAATGGCACGAAGACCGAAGTTTACTGACTGTCAAGTGCAGCTTAACACGTAAATTAAGTTAACCATTTTCAACAATATCTGAACTATCTAAATTGTGAAAGTTGGTGTGACATTCAAAAGTATTTGAACTACCTGAACGGTACAAAATGGTGCCAAATTCAAAATACAAATATTCTGAATTCTGTAAACTGACATCATGTTCAAACGTGTGTTAACGAATTGAATTGGCTGAAATGGTGCCATGTTCAAAAGTGTCCAAATGACCAGAACTGTATAAGTTGGCACCCAGGGTACCACCATCAAAAGTATCCAAACGACAGCAGTTGCATATATAAAACAATAAATGTGAGTGTACTCCCCGAGGCGCTATCTTTACCACTTTCAAAAGTATCCAAAGATCCTGAATTACGTAACTTCGGTACCACGTGGTGATGATGATGCAACCTACAGATTTACACAGCAAAAAGTCTGTATTATTTATCAAAATACACGAGACACTATTTATTTAATTTACAGGTTAAGCTGCACTTGATAGTCAGTAAACTTCGGTCTTTGTGCCACACGTGGTGCAAGGCCATTTAATATTTCCACATGTAAACTGCCGCTAATGTTGGTCTATAGCTGTACGAAACACTTGTGGTTAGAATAGCATGTTAAGCCGGCAAGGCAGTAATAGTTCTAAGTTTCTCTTAGGCGTAAATGACACTATGTTATTGCTCATGCAAAAACGAATATTCATCACCTGACCAAGCAATTCTGACAGATATTTTAGGCATGGATATAGTATTGTGGCACTTGTCATACACACTGTGTGTGTGTGTGTATGTGTGTGTGTGTGAGTGTTGCTGACGAACTCTAGGTATTTTTGATAAATCATATAGTAGTTTTAGATGTTGAAATGCCGTAACCTTGAAGTTTTGTTAATGCACTGAGGTATTTTTCACTGATATTTTAGATGTGGAAATAACATTTTCGAACATGTGTGTGTGTGTCTGTCTGCGTGGTGTGCGTGTGTGTGTGTGTGTGTGTGTGTGTGTGTGTGTGTGTGTGTGTGTGCGTGTGTGCGCGCGCGCGTGTGTGTGTGTGTGTGTGTGTGTGTGTGTGTGTGTGATTTGGAAGTACTGTAAACTGCATTAGTATTATCAAATGGTGCAAATTAACACACATTACGTCATTTGGATTCTTTCGAACACCCCAAATTTGCAGTTCTGGGGCATTTTGATTTGCTGTTTTCTTTATGCAATACATGTCGTTGAGATGGATTTGAACATGATGCCAATATATACAATTCAGGTAGTTCACATACGTAAGCAGTCTAGCGCTTTCGAATTTTCCACCTGCGTCGTCGTGGATCCCGCCAGCTTCGCTGTGACGTCACTGGCCTGCCCCTGTAGTCAATCAACCCATATGTTTGTGATGTCATTGCCGAGGTACTGACCCGCATGTGTGACGCCATGAGGGTTCAAGGACGTTCGGTATCACCTGATAGGGCTATAGAACTGATATTCTTGTAAATTTTGAAATAGTGGCTTTATTTATCCGGTGAATTAAGCCATAATATAAGCATCAGATGTTTTCCCTGGGGATTTGGTTGCTCTTTTTAGACGTTGCCTTAGATCCAGTGAGGTCCAGTCGGACAATGAATTCTACACGAATTTTTATATGGAAAAACTCTAACACACAGCTGAATAAAAAGCAAATAAGACACTAACTCGATGGTACTGATATGTGGATGGTACATTTGAGGTTTCATCACAAGATAAAAACGATTTAGAAGCATTTATTCATTTCTATATAATGTAAATCACAGACCCCACTTTCTATGGAAATGGAAAACAGACATTGGAATATCTTTCTGGAGGTCATTATTGTCGGGGAAACCCGTCTGAGTTGTTCGACCGCGTGGTGGAAGTCTTTCTATTTGACGCCGCTGTGGCGACTACCACGTCGTGAAGTTGACATAAAATTATTAAGACTATACAGACGTCCAGTTGCTGCGTGAAGGAAGTGTCCAACCTCGTCAGAACCGAACATGGGACCCCGTATTCTAGAAGCAGCAACGTTAACCACTAGACTGTACTTTCACTCAAAGAAAAAGAAACTAAATCATTCTTAATCATACTTGGTTTCCGAAACATAAAGGAGAAAAGACAGTTATTTCCAGTGGTAGCCTGCAACAAATCTTATTTAATTTCTCCTTACTTAAAAAAAAAGACGAACGGTGACACAAAAGCGAAGTACATCTTAACAGGGACCATGACGAAAATGCCAAGAGGACCAGTTAACTCATCATTTATTTTGTCAGGTTGGCAATAGCAAGGTAATAGGAAAGAAAATTAGCACCGAAAAGGGATTCACACTTCATCAAACTCCTTTACGATTAAATACCATATACAAGATATCCGCAAAAAGCTCAAGGTAGCGTGGCATCCTGTTTCGATCTCCAATGCCCGAAACCATATACTGGTAAAAGGCATAAAGATCCATGTCATACCGGCTCCCCCACCTAAAGGACATAATGCTCGACTAGCCACATAACTGTTAAAGATTTAATCATGGCTGCTTAGTCAGCGACCGTTTACAAATTAAAGTCAAAGCAATTAAAGCCCGTGGTCACAAAAATTAAGTCTTTTGGGCTTTCGACACTTCTATGAGTGCCTCCATAAGAAATTAAATATTCAAATTTGCCTATACGGTAAGTACAAAATTGTGGGAAATTTTTTTAATATAAAATGTATATACTGATTAACAGTACAAGAAAGAAAAAGTAGTTATATATCATGTATAAGATAAATATCAAGCGATGAAGCTTTAGTCATAAAAATTTAAAAGACAATACATGGAAGGCGAGGCGGTATGGGCTACTCATACATATAAAGCCACAGGTAGCAACAGAGTGACGCGCCCTCGTTAGCAACTGCGGGCAGGTGAACATTACAAGAGTGCCATCTAGTAGCCGTAAATATACGTAGGCTACTTAACATTTAAAATATAGACAGATGAATGTTAAGATGAACATTATTTAGTACATGAACTAACAGGCAAAGCTTTGTTTGACAGCAGCAGACTTGATAAGTTTTTGTTTATGTAAAAGCTTAGAAGTACAGTTTGAAGTCTGAAAAGTGATTAACAGTATAAAAGGAACAATACTTACATGTCATGTATAAAAGAAATATAAAGCAATAAAGCTTTAGTCACAAATAAAAAAAAGGTATGTGACTAAGGATTTATTGCTTGATATTGATTTTATACATGACATGTAAGTTCTGTATTTTTACAGGAATGTAGCAACAGCTAAAATATTTCAGATCATCAGACCTTTAACGAATAAACACACTCCTCTGTCACCAAGCAGAATACATAAAACTGACAAGATCTATGTCAGTCTAGAAAGAAAAGAGTGAAAACGCTTCTGAAGGAACAGAAAAGACTTTTCCGAGGACAGTAGTAAAAAAATCAGATGTAGCAGAGCTTACCGTTCGGTTAAGAAACCATGAAGTGAAGCTTTCCGAAACAAAATATTTACGTGGAATGACGGTATATTACCTATAGCTACACAAAAAGCTATCTAAATAGTGTAGATAAACATTCCGACAGTTTTAATAGAAAAGATTGGTCATGAAATTTAGTCGTATATGGACAGTAGCTGTACAGAATCGATAGATAAATTTTACTGATGTTCACAGTTTTGAAGGCATGACGTCAGTAACTATTCTGGTTAACCAAATTAAGGAATAATTTGCGGATAATTGTCAAGGTTGAAACATTAATTTTCTGTAATACTTAATAAATAGTTCTTTAATACTTAATAACTAGTCAAATCATCCTATGAAACCAACCACTTATTAATGACTTTGTACATTACAAAACTAGCCACAGTACAGAGAGAACTGATGAAAATTGGTACAAATCAATAAGGTGTGCGGTAACGTACATTACGACAGCCACATGCATTTTCGATACAGTTAAACAAACTTTTGGGATAAAGCAACTGAGATATTGAACTGTGGCAGATATTAGGAAGACTAGGATAGAGTGCGCTTATCGGAAATTCGCCGTCTAGGAGCAGCTTTGTTTTACTTTCTTTTCTCTTTTTTCTGTTCCTCATATAGTGGTGGACAGCGCAAGCGGTTACACGCATTACAAAATACATATTTAAAATACAAGCAAAATTATTTACAAAGAGATATTTAAGTTACAGTTTGTAATAGAAGCAAAAAGACTTCTATGCGTCATCATACCAGCGCCATAATCGGCAAATCAATGAAACAAATTTTTAACCTCTCGACGAAGTTAATAACAGAAAAACAAATTATCAGAACAAAAAATAAAATCATAGACAGACTCAAAATACAAATTAGTACAACACAGTAAAATAGTAAAGTGCCACACGAATAAAACCGCACACTCAGATATAAATCCATTCCATAAAAATTCAGACATAAAGTAATGGGTGAACCACACAGTCAAGAATGAAACATTACATGAAATCAGACATAAAAGACAACTTAGTATAACAGGACAAGTTGAAAAGAAATCCAACGCGAATAATACCACACAATCGAGTACAAAACTATTAAATAAAAATCAGATATATAATAGTGAGAAACCCAAATGGTCCGGTATAAAACTTCTACATAGAATCGGACAGCAAGCACAAGTACGTCTGCCTTTAAAATCATAGTATCAAAGACCTGTACTAACAAGAAAGAGCATATATTAATAAACGCTGTAAATCATCGCATGTAAACGTAATGTTTTTTCACAATGTGGAGCTCTACTCTTTTACCTTTCAAAAATCAATTAAAAACATTAAAATATTAATAAATTCAAAAATATTAATAAACCCATAAAAAAATAGCTTCATGGGTACAAAAAACTAAGGGCGTCAGATGTTGTAAAATCAAAGGGAAGCCTAGTAAACGGTAGTTGAGTCAAGACAAAAAACTAAATTACGGGAAGAAAAGAATCGAGGCTTCACCTTAAGGAACCCGCTAAAGATTAGTACTGTAAACTGCAACATTAATCTGAACTGTCATAATACACCCGACACCGAGTTTTACGGAAAGTGCGGGAAGAGGGAGGGGGGGAGGGGGGAGGATCGAATGGAGGGACGGTGAATGTACTGATAGCTACGTGAATAACGAAAGTAACCAATGAAGTGGCTCGCAGAAGCACAGAGTGCTGCACAACATTATATTCACTTAATCGGCTAACAGACAGCATCAGCGTAGTATGTGATAATTTTAAGAGCAACCAGATCTACAAAACTCGTCTCCAAATAACAGGTGGGAGGGGGGAGGGGGTGAGTGGTGTTGGAAGAGAGCAGAGGGACCGGCAGGAAACAGAAGACAGTAAATAGATGTAGCGTAGAACCAAGGATACGAATTAAAGATAGGCAGTACGAATGCGAGAAGGTAACTAACACATAGGCTCACAGAAGCACATGGGGCAGTACATATAATTAAATTCACTTAATCGGCCAATAAATACCAGATAAATTTGTCTTTAACTGACGATAGTTCGATAGCGTCGATTTATCTTCGACTGTTATCTCTGCCGATCACGTCGTCCCTTTTCACGGTAGTTATGTCACTTCCCGACGTCCGACTCGTTAGTAGCCAAGACCCAGCGGAACCTCTGAAAATATCTAACATAGCTCTGGACGAAACGGCAGAGACGAAAAATGTTTATGGCCGCGACCGTGCAACCCAAAACATTCACGAAAAATTAAAGATGAGTTATTTTCCACTTAAAGAGCTGTAGTTTCTCGCATCGGTTATTTTTTGCCCTTTTTCTGCATTTATACGAGATGAACGTTCTTGTAATACCAACAGTAAAACGACCTTTGTACCTCACCTTGTCTTCTACTGACAATGTTCAGGGTGTCAAAAACTGTTTCATACCTGTGAGGTAGTATTATGGACTAAATCTAAAGAAAAATGTCCAGTAAGCGTTGGTTCTAAAATGCATACCTTAAGACTTTCAAGCACTTAAAGATCTTCGCTGCTTTGAAACGTATCTCTTCAGGAATTATTGCCGACAGACTAATATCATCCTACACAAAACCAAACAGATTTACTGGTGCAAGGTGCCTCTAGTTTCCATCAAACAATCTGCCTGTCTTGTTGGAGGAGGTATCATTAAAACAACGACTAGAGATGTGCTTCATGCATGATGGATCATCAGCATATTTTCTTCGAAATGTCTGAGAACACCTCATACAGACGTTTAATGGCCAACGGACTGGTCAGGGATGTACAGTACGTTGGCCAGCTCGTTCCCCTGATCTTAATGCCTTTGAATTGTAGTTGTGGGGACACTTCTTTCGTGTATGCAGCGATGTACAAACACAACATGAACGCGTCATCACTGTAGCAAAAATATGAACAACTGCTATTAACTCTTAAGGTATGCATTTTACAACCCATGTTTAACGGATATTTTTTCTTGTTTTGGTCCATATCACCATCTCTCAGGAAAAAAAAGATAATTTTTTAACATCCTCTACGTGTTTTGGTAGTATTTCTGGTGTAGTTGCTGATTATCAGTTGTTCCCTAGGTTAGTTTTAAGACTTGTGGTAGATTTTGTTGTAATTCTATGAAATATGCGCGTCCTGTAATGGCTGCCGTGGATCAGCTGGCTCCAGTTAGAGCACAGCTGGCTCGTTTTTGTTTGTGAGACTTTTGACAGGGGGAATATTTCAATTTTACAGTTGATAATGACTGATGTAGAACAAGTCATAATTTGGTTCTCAAGAAGATTTTCAAAGACTGCTGGTATTATTTCATTTCAAGTGAGTGTACTGTACGGAAATTTTTGGAGCACTTGTATTTGTTTTGTAACTGGCTGAATACGTACGTATTCCATTCGTTTATTAGTCCATTTCCTCCTTCACCTCCTCCCTCTCCACCTCCTCCTCCTACTCATTCTGTGCATCTGCTCCATTCTCCACTCTCTGTGCATAGTCTCCTTTCCCCTCTCGTTGTCCATCTCCTCCTCTTTCCTTTCTCTACCCATTCCCTCCTCCTGTCTTGTTCATCACTTCCGTCCCCCTCGCTGCCTACACCTACCTCCCCCGTCTCTGTTCAACTCCTGCTCTTTACTTTCTCTGCCTGTCTCATCCTCTACCCTCTCTCCGTCAATTTACTCCTTCCCAATCTCCGTCCATCTCTTCTCTGTGCATATTTCCTCCTCCCCCTCGCTGTCTTCGCATCTATTCCTCCCTCTTGTCTCTCATCGTTATGACGCTCATCCCAATAGGAGTCTAGTGGCTCTTACTGCTGATTGCAACTAATATATGTACCACACGTGACTGAAATCTCTCCAGGGGTTAGGATGAGCTTCTTACCAGTGGCACCGCCTGCATACCTACATGCCATGGCTGGCTGTCCCAGGACTATCAATAATTCTGACGGAATGTCACCTACTCCAGGGGCCTTGTTTCCACTTTGCCCTTTCAATGCTCTGAAAATTCATTTCTGCAGTACAGTATCTCTCATGTGATCTTCATCTACGTTCTCTTCTTCACACATGTATTTAACACATTTCACACGTACCTGTACATAGTTTTCACCTATAAGTCTAGCGAATTTCGCCCTGAAGTTACATTTTCTGGAAGTTCGATGTATACGACGTCGTATCTCCCGAAATATGTCCTGAAAAAATGATGATTTTGTACGTACATCCAGCATTATATATGGCTACTGTCTGTCAAATGTGTTGTAAATAGAATTAGTAGTAAAGAAGTAATACATTAAAACGCCTTGCGTGATGCGACAGTTTTTCACGAATCCAAGTGTTTATGTCATTACATATCCTGAACTATGTAACGTGCAATGTCGTATCTTTCTAGGTACATTCGGCAGCATATGTGGAAACTGTCTGTGAAATATATTGTGCATAGAGTTACCAGAGGTTGTTGAGGGTTTCAGAGAGACCATTAAGCAACGATTGAATAGAACAGAGAAAATGAATATCGTAGAAGACGAATGGTTAGCTTTGAGAGATGGCAGCAGAGGACGAGTTAGGTAAAAAGACAAGGCGTAACAGCAATCCTTAGATAACACAGGAAATATTGAACTTAATTGATAAAAGGAAAAGATATGTAACTGCAACAAGTGAAGCAGGCGAAAGGGGAACAAACGAGAGATGACATAGCGATGACAGCAGAGCACGAGTTAGGTAAAAAGACAAGGCCTAATAGATATCCTTGGATAACGCAGGAGATATTGAACTTAATTGGTGCAAGGAGAAATTATGAAACTGCTGCAAGTGAAGTAGGCGAAAGGGGAACAAACGTCCAAAAATTTAAACTAACAGAAGGTGCAAAATGGCTAAGCAGGAATGACTAGAGGACAAATGTAAGGACATAGAAGCACCTTTCACTAGGGGAAAAATAGATACCGTCTATAGGAAAACTGAAGAAGCCCTTGGTGAAAAGAGAAACAGTTACTTGAACATCAAGAGCTCAGGTGGAAAACCAGCTCTAGGCAAAGAAGGGAAAGCTGAAAGGTGGAAGGACTATAAAGCGGCTCTATACACGGGAGATGAACTTGGAGCAATATTATAGAAAGGGAAGTTGATGAAATGAAGATGAGACGGAAGATATGATACTGAGAGAAAAATTTGACAGAGCTCTGAAGATTTAACTCGAAACAAGCCCCAGGGGTAAGCGACATTCCGTCAGAACTACTTACAGAGCCTTGGGAGAGCTAGCCACGACAAAACTTTTCCATATGGTGTGCAAGATGTGTGAGACTGGGGGTATACACTTCGACTCAAAGAAGAATGAAGTAATTCGAATTCCAAAGTACGCAGGTGCTGACAGGTGTGAATATTACCGAACTATCAGTTTAGTAAGTCGTGGTTTCAAAATGCTAACAGAAATTCTTTATGGAAGAACGGAAAAAAACTAGTAGAAGATCTTGGAAGATCAGTTTGGATTCCAGAGAAATGTAGGATCACGAGAGGCAATATTTAGATTAAGGAAAAGCGAACCTAGGTTTATAGCATTTGTAGACTTAGAGAAGCTTTTAACAATGTTAATTGGAATATTCTCTTTAAAATTTTGAAGACAGCAGAGGTAAGTTACAGGGAGCTAAAGACAAGCTAACTTGTACAGAAACCAGGTGGCAGTAAGAAGAGTCGAGAGACATGAAAGGGAAGCAGTGATTGAGAAGGGAGTGAGACAGATTGTAGCCTCTCGTCGCGTTATTCAGTCTGTACATTGACAAAGCGGTAAAGGAAACCAAGAAAGATTTGGAATTGAGATTAAAGTTCGGGAAGAAAAAATGAAAGCTTTGCTGATGACATTACAGCTCTGTCAAAGTCAGCAAGCGACTTGGAATAGCAGTTGAGTGGAATGGACAGTGTCTTGAAATGAGGGTGTAAGATGAATATCACAAAAAGCAAAACATGGATAATGGAAAGTAGACGAATTAAATCATATGATACTAACGGAATTAGATTAGGGAATGAGACACTTAAGGTAATTTTAATTAATTGCTTCTTTTTGTTATTTGAGCGAAAAATTAACTGCCGATGGCCGAAGTAGACAGGATATAAAATGTAGACTGGCAATGGCAAGAAAAGCATTTCTGAAGAAGACAATTTTGTTAATATGGAATATATATTTCAGTGTTAGGAAGTTTTTTTCAGACAGATTTTACACGGAATATAAGCGTATATGGAAATGAAACAGGGAGGGTGACAGTTTAGACAAGAACTGACTAGAAGGTTTTGAAATGTGGTGCTGCAGAAGAATCCTGCAGATTATATGTGTGAATCACGCATCTAATGAGGAGGTACTGAATATAATTGCGGAGAAAAGAAATCTGTGGGACAACCTGACTTGATGGATGTTGATAGAACACATTCCGACACATCAAAGGAAGTTAGGGGGGGGGGGGGGGGGGGGGGCGCTGGGGTAAATATTGCTAGAGTGACCAAGAGATGGCTACTGTAAGTAATAAGAATGTAAGTTGCAGTAGTTATTAGAGAATGAAGAGGCTTGCGCAGAAAACATTATCACGGAGAGCTGCATCAATTATTCCTACTGAAGACCACAACAACAACAAGTAAAGACGTAATAAATTAAAACATCATTCATGATGCGGCTGTTTTCATGCAGTTCTTTATGTGACATTATGTCTCCTGAGCTATTAGTCGTACAATGATATATTTTTGCAGGAACATTGAAAACGTATTGTATGATGCGGCAGTTTTTTACGCATCTCAGTATTTGACTTCATATGTTGTGAAATATGTGACCCACAATCACATATTTTTGTAGGTACATTCAACGATGATGTAGAAAAGTGTTGCGAACAGAGTTGGTAGTAATGAACTAATAAATTTAAACGTCTTGCATGATACGGTAGTTTTTCACTCATCTCAGTGATTATGGTATCGTATCTCCTGAACTGAGCGTCGTAAAGTTACGTAATATTTCTGATAAATTCAGTGGCATATGTAAATACCGCCCGCAAAATGTTTCACTGTACAATTAGTAGTAAAGAAGTAATAAATTAAAACAGCGTCGTGCTTCATGCAGTACTTTTACTGCACCAATGAGGAAAATTTAGTAAGGGATAAACTTTTTTCCTTTCATTATTTTGTGGGAGTCGTCATAGAACAAAAATTCTATAGGTTTGAAATTGCGTATAAAGTTTGCTGCAAGTCAATAACTGCTCCTGTTCTCAAGTACTGGGTGACTTAAAATAGGTTTTTGCTCTTCATGAGCTACATTGCTTTTTTACCTCCACCCCCACCGCTTTAATAGATGACTAGCTGTTAACGTTACGGCGATTCTTTCTGGACGATAGGTGACCTGCGTACCAAGTTTGGTTAATATCGGTCAAGTGGTTTAGGAGACGTGGAACATACATACCTACCTACATACGTCCACTTTTATAGTTTTTGTAGATTTATATTCCCGTTTTGTTAATCCATAATAGTTCATAAGGAATCCTGCCGATAATTGTATAGTAATAGTTCTTCCTCCTTTATAACTATCTAATCGGGTTTTAGTTTATTTTGGAGTGTATGTTTTCATATTTAATGGGAATATGTTTTTCCCAGGGGAAATATTTCAATGGGGATTCTGTTCTGCTAGTATCTACTCATTCATAAATCCAACCACTTGAAGATACAGGCGCTTCTTTTTCGAACATTCTTAAATGTTTACGTATTCGATCAGCTTGCTAGTTAGTAGCTTGACCATTGTTTCTTCGTATGCTAAACATGAACTACACATTTAATTGTCCCTGCTACGCATCCTACTGTGTTCACTGAAATTAAAACTATAAAGCCACACTCCTTTGAAGAATGGTAAGCAGCACACTTATGTCTGGCCACTTCCCTTACAAACTATCTTAGCAGAAACGGAATGTGATCTTGCTTCATCGACTGCTTAACATTGCCCTTCGGTACCTTTGGTGCATCCTTCGCCTGTCTAAAATAGTATTATTAACTTTTTCCGTAGCTTATGAAGAACATGGGAAGGAATACTCACGACGAGACCAGGTATGCCCGAATTTGGAATGCTTAGAATTTGTCATTGAGTGTCCATGTGAGTTTCTTCTTCAAATGATTCTCCGGCCGGGTTGGCCGAGCGGTTCTCGGCGCTACAGTTTGGAACCACGCGACCGCTACGGTCGCAGGTATGAATCCTGCCTCGGGCGTGGATGTGTGTGATGTCCTTAGGTTGGTTAGGTTTAAGTAGTTCTAAGTTCTAGGGGACTGATGACCTCAGGGCCATTTGAACCATTTTTCAAATGATTCCTCGAGGTCATCCGAGAGAGTGGTCTGTGCCCGCATCTACTGCCACTCGCACAATAGCAGAGTGATAAGCAATGACCCTAGCAGATCGTAGCGCTTCTGATTTGTACGTTAACTGGGAGCCTAGAAACGACGGAGAGGCACCGTCCCCACCGCAGCCGCAGTGGTCTACAACCCCTCGACGACTACCGCAGTCCACTTCACCCCTCCGCCGCCCCACACCGAATCCCTCTCTCAGGGTTATTGTGCGGTTCAGCCCCCGGTGGACCCGCCCCCCCCCCCACTCCACTCCAGGGAACGTCTCACACCAGACAAGTATAATCCCTATGTTTGCGTGGTAGAGTAATGGTCGTGTACGCGTACGTGGAGAAATTGTTTGCGAAGCAATCGCCGACATAGTGTAGCTGAGGCGGAATAAGGGGAACCGGGGAACCAGCCAGCATTCGCCGAGGCAGATGGAAAACCGCCTAAAAACCATCCACAGACTGGCTGGCTCAATGGACCTCGACACAAGTCCGCCAGGCGAGCTCAACTGCATTACTAATTTAGTAACAACATACTTTATTTCGTGGCTATTCGTTTGTTTTCTTAAGTTATCACTGTTTTACGATTTCGCGCTGGTTAATGCTATAAATGTGGTCGTGAAGACCTCAGCTGTCTGCTGTCATAAGCATCTTCTCTCATAACTGAAGAAGTTTTCGCAAATACTAGAAAGCTCCCTCCCAATGAGATAACGCTATAAACTAATTTTCATGCTTATAAAACCAGAATGGGATTAGCAGCTGCGATTTCAAAGCAGTGTTAAACAGTTCTGAAAAGTGAAACCACGCAGAACAAGAAAAACAATTCTATGTGTTATAAGGATCGTCGTTTCATTCAGTGGCGTCAACTTCATACGTTGGGTTGCCTGGGAGTGCAGGCGGCTGTCGCATCCGGTAACGGCACCTAATGGAGCTGCAGCTTTGTCGACAAGCGCCTGATATCACATTACTGCCGCTAATTATCTGCTTACATGCGGCTGATTATGGCGGCTCTTAGCGAAATCGAACAACAGGCACGTGTTTGTCGGGGGGAAGGAACCAGCAGAAAACTTGAGAAGAGGTGCGAGACGTCGCTTGGCGGAAGATTAACGATGGGGCAAGACGTGTCGGGCACGGTCCGACGGGAAGGAAGCTCAGCAAGTGGTGCGCTGCACATCAGATATCGGCGCAAAGTATTTCCTTCCGAGGCACCGAACGCTGCAGGGGCGACCTTGCTGCGTGGTGACTATCCATCACCTGCTCCACTGAAATACTGCATACCGTAGCAGCGTGAGTGAGCATAGGCCACAATTTGTCCAAAACATTGCACTGAGGTATATAATGAAATCTCCTTGAATTCCTATTTACAGTAAAAGTTACAGTGTAGCAGGGGCAACACCATTGTCTCCTAATCAAAAACATCAAGGAGCCATACAATCACAGCTTAAGTTCTGAATAAAAATCAGTAATAATATTGTCCAAAGACTTCCGGCTTATTTATCGGTATGTCCTAGTCGACATTTCCTTTTGTGTTCGGTTAAGTGGGTTTTGACACTTCTTTTTGTTGTTCCAATATAAACGTTGCCACAGCTACACGTAATTTTATTCGCCCCGGGAGTAGCTAACGGGTGGCGTGCGTCTTTACCGACAAATCAGCTGTAGCGGAACATGTTTTAAAGATCGTGATCGTAAAATAAAATTTAGTGAGACCAGTGTTCTGACCCGGACATCGCACTATTATGTACGTACGTACTGCGAAGCTAAAGAGATCCAGAAACATCACGACAATTTTAATAGAAAACAGGAAGACTTAAAGTTAGACAAGATATGCCGGTCGACTTTGCGCCAACGATGTGACAATCGATTACCTTTAATGGAAAATAATGACGTTACTTAGAGATACACTTACAGACGGCCCCACATGACGAAATGTGTTTCCTCTATGGGCTCTGTATAAACGGGACCTCCACGGCCTGGCAGCCAGTCATTGACTCATCTCGGAAGATGTTGACCGCAGTTGACAACGAAAGGTCTGGCAAGTTATGATTAGACGCCTCTACTGGGAGGATATGTCGGTTATGGTACGACGACTGGAGAGTCTACGTAATAAGAAAGGTCAACGACTTTGTACGCTCACTTTTCTGCTACGTTGTCGAGACACCGAGACAATTCCGAAGTTTTTGAAGGTCAGAAGTCTATTTCACAAGCTAATCGTATCTACTCACACATGGAAGTGGCATTGCTACACAGGCGGATTGATCAAACACGTCGAGGACTGGGGGTCACTAGCAGTCAACTTTTTAATCTCCATTTATTTATTAGCAACGCAATGCAGTTTTGTGATTGGAATTAGGTGGACAGGCTAACATTTAGATCTATGGAACTAAGTGCAGAAGTGTCTTCTAATAGGCCGAAGAAGAAATTCGAGATTTTACAGGTGGGGAGACAGGAAACACCATTTACAGAGGATTCTCGTGTGGTTATTAATGTGTCGGGAAGGGAATTATCTAAGGAAAGAATTTCTGTCCTCTCGAAAGGAATAAATTTTGCAATAACTCCGTCAAGGTTCATTCCGAGGATATTACAGCTAATATAGAGGTGGGGATTCGGCAGTTATCACCACATTCTGCTGATGAAAACAGGATGGAAACAGCCAGGATACTACTTAAAGCTATTCCATCTAGCAGTAATTTGTCTCACGGAGAAAGGAAGGCGTTACGGGAGATTAATGCAGACAGTAATAATATTCTACTTACTGCTGATAATGGTAATTCTACCGTTGTGTTGAAGAGTGAGGACTATCATAGGAGCCGGCCGAAGTGGCCGTGCGGTTAAAGGCGCTGCAGTCTGGAACCGCAAGACTGCTACGGTCGCAGGTTCGAATCCTGCCTCGGGCATGGATGTTTGTGATGTCCTTAGGTTAGTTAGGTTTAACTAGTTCTAAGTTCTAGGGGACTAATGACCTCAGCAGTTGAGTCCCATAGTGCTCAGAGCCAGTTGAACCATTTGACTATCATAGGAAGATCAGTGACCTTTTGGATTCTAACACTTATAAAAAGCTTCAAAAGGATCCTAGAACGAAAGTGTTAGAAGCTACCAATCGATTAATAAAAAAGTCTTCCATACCTACAGAGGATAAAAAATATCTATGTAAAACCGAAGCTTGCCCTAGTAGATAATACGTGCTACCGAAGATACATAAGCCTAATGTCCCATTGTATCGCCTACTCAAGAGTGGGTTAGACATCTCACCTGCTTGCTACAACTGCATATTGGTAAAGGTGATTATCACATTAAAAATTAAGTGCACTTTATTGAAAAATTGAAGGAGGTTACTGTCAGCCCAAGTGATATCCTTGTTAGTTTTGATGTGGTATCCCTGTTTACCATGTTTCCTGTTGACGAAGCTCAGTCACACACAGTCGATATGTTTCACACTGATATAGTAGCTCTGTTTCGACATTGTCTATCAAAAACTTATTTCCAGCATGATAGTGAGTTTTACGAACAAACCGAAGGTGTGACCACGAGCAGCCCTCTGGGTCCAGCTCTTGCTAATCTATTCATGGAATTTTTTTAAGGGGAGCTTGCAGGGCCTATGCGGGCAATGTTAAATTAGCCTACTTCATGAATCTTTATCTCTGGAACCAATGAAGATAACACTGTACAATTTTTACAGCTATCTTATCGATGTTATTTATGTCTTCTGAATCAGAATTAAGAAATGAGGTACAAAAGAACTCATTTTTTCAATTGTACTACTTTTATTAGAAATAATTGTACACATAATGCCCTAGACGGCCTTCTATACAAGTTATTGCTATGGTTCTGCTTCAGTAGATACAATATATTTCAATGAAATAGGTGCCAAAGTTTCATATAGCTATCACAAGCAGGTTTTGATATAAAGGTACATAAAGCACAAAAAATTTCATTTAGAGAAAATCACATTTGAAGTATAAAATCGTAAAAATTTACTTGAAATTTTAAATTAAGTCTCAAAAACACCCAGCAGTATAGTCAGCATCACCATATTTGCCAGATTCCTTCTCCAAAACGTCATTCTTCAGATTGATCTTGCTTCTTTGGTGGTGAACTGAGCTACACGCTGGGCCTTGACGAGTCTTATCTTCTCCAATAACTTCAAGCCCTTTACAGTATGGTAGTCTGGAGTGATGCTAAGATGTTTTAGAACTCTTACTCTTCCCATATTTCCAGCATTAGATGTTAATACAGCATCACTAACTCCCCATTTTACTGTATTGAGCCCTACGAAAACATTTTTGGGCACTCTCGTCGAGATAACATTATTGAATGACTCATTAGGATTCTCTGTTCGCCCATGTAGACACTTTCGGAGGAGGTCTGGGTGAGCTAGGTCCCTATAAATTGGTTTTATTGCTTCCACAACAGTTTCAGGAATAGAGTTCTTGTGTTCAAACGACGCTCCTGAAACTTCAGCCTTCCAGAATTTACACGACGATTCAGGTCCAGGTGGGCAGAGTGAATGTGTTGGTTTTCTGTCGGTTGAAAGTTTGTGGAAGTATGTGGCCCAGACTGCTTTCCTCATACTTTCTAAACCATTTTTGTTATTTCTGATGGTCATTCCACAACACTTCTGGAGCTGATCTATTGTTTTGACAGTCAGCTGACCACTAAGTGGCTTTCCATCAGACAGTGTGGTTGTGCGAAAAGATTGTTTTAATTTTCTGAGACGTGTGCCCATCCTCTTTTGCACATGTCCAACACATTCCAATTTCTTTATCACAATATTTTCATATGGATTTGCTTCAACAACGCACTTTTACGCCTTAGAATCTCCATCCCCTAGGAACTGGGTGTATCGTACACCCATTTCCTGCAGTGATCTGCTAATTATTTTCATTGCGGCATCAGCTTCCATTCCTACGCGAGTTCCTTCATAATTTTTCTGGCAGTTTTCATGTTAATTTTTTCATTTTTGTCACAGGAGCTATAGCAATGTTTTGTAAGTGCCTCAAAATCAATTACTCGGCCTGTGTCTACACTTGTGATTGTGGCAACTGAGTTTTTCGACGTGTGACTACGCTTTTGCCATGTCCCATCAAACACAACTGGTATAGGTCTACCAATGAAGCGTTCGTTAACTTCAACGGCGTCCGTCCCCGGCAGCTCAGTGGTCAGCGCGACAGAATGTCAATCCTAAGGGCCCGGGTTCGATTCCTGGCTAGGTCGGAGATTTACTCCGCTCAGGGGCTGGGTGTTATGTTGTGATAATCATCATCATTTCATCCCTACACACGCGCAAGTCGCCGAAGTGGCGTCAAATCGAATGACTTGCACCCGGCGAACGGTCTACCCGACGGGAAGCCTTAGCCACACATTTACATTTACTTCAGCAGCTTCATTTGTTGCAGCCTTCATTGACAGGGAAGCAACAGATTCAACAGCTTCTCCTATAACTTCAGTATACCTCTGAATTTTTGTAGGTGGTGGTGGTAGATTCATAACCGAACAGAAACACTGAGCTGCACTAAGACCTTTTCCAATAGCTGTCACGGCATAGCAAAGATATTTACCTCATACAGATTCTTGCATTTATTTCACGTTACAAATGACTCTTTGTTGTCACAGCCAGTGAAAATAATTACTATGGTTATAGTGAGTCCCATTCTTGCAAAAAAATCTTCTTTAATAATTACTTTTCCACCATAAATATTACAGCACAATGTATCACACAACACCTGAATTAAAATGTTCATATCACACAAAACATAGCCCAGATCAGAAGTACTATTTTCTAAATTATCCTGCAATAATCCTAGAGCCTCGACTTGTTTATGTAATTTAGTTTTCCTTGCATTGGCTGAGGTCGCATCTCCATTATTCTCTGGTGGCACATCAAGGTTATTTGATTTTACACTGCTTGTGGATTCCAACTCTTGAACAACACACGGTTTTACACTTCTAGTGTGTTGGTTTCCACCAAACTTACTTTTCTTGAATAAACTAGCACTTCTAGACATGTTTATATTACGTCAAAATGCACCAGATTACGTCGGACGTCACTGTTTCACTGAAAACAAACAAACAACTGCCAAACGACTGCGAGATAGCAGTGTGACTAACATCAAGGACCATGTGTTTTCTGTCAGAGATGAAAATCACAGCCTTCTATAAAATGTAGTTTCCGAGATATTCACATATAAAAAGATGCACGTCCAATATTTGGTGATCTCGCATATACGCATGTAAGACTTCAAAATTAAAAATAAAATACTTCTATAGGTCACTCATACATAATACGTGCACTATTTTGTGCAGGAAAGAGTACGTAATATTCTAGGTCATGTTTTGTAAAATATGAAAGCTTTACAATTTTTTCCTGCAAACTCTTCTTAACAGCAAGCGCTGCAGTCTGTCAGTAAAAGCCCTCTCAAGTGGTGTTGGTATGTGGATGAAACCTTTGTGGTATGGAATCACGGTGAAGAGGAATTGTATGGTTTCTTGGTGCACCTAAATAGTATTAATCCAATGATAAAATTTATTATGGGGAAAGAGAGCAATGGGCAACTGAATTTTTTGGATGTATCAGTAATCAAACGGGCAGAAGGGAGTCTAGCGCATAAAGTTTATAGAAAATATACACACCATTACCTCCACAAGGATTCAAACCATCATCCCAGGAAGAAGAGAGGTGCCATTAAAACATTGGTGGATAGAGCCAATATATGTGAGCCAGTTTCTTCGCAACATTAACTAAATCATTAGCGAAGGGATTTTAAGAAAAATGGATACGCTGACAACGCGATAGGTCGACCACTTCATCCCAGAAGAAAAGTGTCTCACAACATTCAGAAACAACAACTGTCAGCTGGAAAAGTTTTTCTTCCATTTATTCGCAATATTATGGACCATATTGGGAAAGTTCTGGCCAAGTTTCCTGTTGAAACAATCTTTAGACGCACCAAGAAGGTTAGTGAGTGTTTAATATCGGTGCAAGGCGCACTACAGCCGTTACTAACTCCTAGGGTGTGTAGAAATTGCATGTATCTGTGGGATGGTTTATATTGGAACAACGAAGGGAGTGTCAATACCCGCTTAACTGAGCATAAAAGGAACTGTCAACTAGGACATACCGACAAATCAGCTGTAGCGGAACATTTAAAGATCGTGATCATCGAAAAAAATTTAGTCAGACGAGCGTTCTGGCCAGGACATCACAAGGGAAGTTATAAAGATTCAGAAACACCACAATAATTTTGATAGAAAAGACGAAGGCTTGAAGTTAGACACGGCGGTCGACTTTGCACCAACGATGTAACAATCGATTACATTCAATCGAAAATAGTGACTGACTTACAGTCAGCCCCACGTGACGTATTGTGGTGCCCTCTATGCGCTCTGTATGTACGGGACCTCCACGGCCAGCTCGGAAGATGTTGACCGCAATTGGCAACGAAACGTCAGGAAGAAGTAGTTTTACAGATCGACCATGGCCTCTCAGCCCGGAAGCTTTAACTAACGATTTCTCAATAGTGTTCCTCGAAAAGAACGTCGCCTTCCGTCCAGGGATTCCCATTTGATTTCACGAAACATCTCCGTAACACTTACGTGTTGTTTGAATCTACCAGTAGCAAATATAGCAGCTCGCCTTAGAATTCCAACGATTTCTTCTTTCAGTCGGACCTGATACAGATCCAAAACACTGTAGCAGTACTCACAAGGGAACCTCCCCATCGCACCCCCCTCAGATTTAATTATAAGTTGACACAGTGGATAGGCCTTGAAAAACTGAACACAGATCAATCGAGAAAACAGGAAGAAGTTACGTGGAACTATGAAAAAATAAGCAAAATATACAAACTGAGTAGTCCATGTGCATCATAAGCAACCTGAAGGGTAATGTGAACATAGGTGCGCCGTGGTCCCGTGGTTAGCGTGAGCAGCTGCGGAATGAGAGGTCCTTGATTCAAGTCTTCCCTCCGGAGAAATATTTTATTCTTTATTTTCGCAAAGTTATGATCTGTCCGTTCGTTCATTGACGTCTCTGTTCACTGTAATAAGTTTAGTGCCTGTGTTTTGCGACCGCACCGCAAAACCGTGCGATTAATAGACGAAAGGACGTGCTTCTCCAATGGGAACCGAAAACATTTGATCGCAAGGTCATAGGTCAACCGATTCCTCCACAGGAAAACACTTCTGATATATTCTATACGACACTGGTGACGGCATGTGCGTCAAATGACAGGAGTATGTTGTCGACCACCTAACTTGTACACTTTGCGAATGGGTAAAAAGATTCTTCTACCTTGCCCGATTTAGGTTTTCTTGTGGATGTGATAATCACACCCAAAAAAGTGATGAAAACATAAAAATTTGTCACATAAACTGCAGCAAATGAATGCAACAGTTTCACAGTCGCACAGTTTTCCCTGTGCTCTGTCAATACATATGTTTTTAACGTTTTCAAATTTTTCCGTGTGTAGACCGTCAAATCCTGCATATGTCCAAGCAAATCTGAACATGTCCTGGAATTTTGGGGAGCGAAGTTGATTATGTGTGAGTGCCTGAACTTTGATAATTGACACACGATCTCGTAAACAATACTCCTCTGTGTACCTGTGCAGCTTCGCAAAATCATAGAATCTTTTCACAAAGTATTTCACTTGCCGAAAACCAAACACATCTAACGGTTGCACAAGAGGTGTACAACCTGGAGGAATGGTAATCACGTCTACTCCCACACTAAAATTGAACACTGCTTGATCCTTCTGTCCTGTATAGCTGTCAATGAGTAAGGCAAAATCTTTGTCCGCGTAAGGAGCAATCACACCTTCATTAAAGTCTTTCACTAGTCTTTTCTCCATTTTTCCTGACGCACTGCAATTCACAATGACACTAGGCGTTTGCGTAACTACCCTATTCACCTGTTGCTGAACTTGCGGTCCAAATATACCATTTTTTTCCTGCAAACATAAGTAAAACGTAGGTAAAAGACATCCTGCTTTGTTCAGAGCATATTGTATGATATAACAATGTGAAGTGGCATGCAGCTGGTCTACAGTACATCCCGAGTCGCCTTCTCCAACTAACGATAACGTCCGGGTCGATTTCATTTCATAGTTAAGACCGGACTGATCTGTGTTGATAATATATGCGTCTTCATATTGTTGGAATCTCACGTTAGTTTCTGTAACAAATGTCTTGGAACACTCTAAAAGTTCTTCCAGTTTATTCGCGTAGCTCTTGCTTACATATTTCGTAATTTTCCTGCTCGTAATTTTGTATTTTATTTTGAACGTGACAAGCCAATGAGATGAAGCCTTGAAGTCCAGGCCGATTTGTTTAGCGTAATTCAGTCCCCAAATCTGTAGGTCTGTATCATGAACTGCACTTAATTCATTTCTGGCTTTAATAAATTGTCGGTATACATGGTTTTCTAGTTCACTGAACTTCTGTCTTCGGGTTCCAGCTCGTTCCACGACTTCTTTGCAATATTTAATTGTGTTTTTTCCTCCATCCCTTCAAATTTCTTAAATTTATTTGTTACTTCACTCCATAATCTATATTTGCGTCTTTTAATTGGTTTGGACAGTAACCTGTATTGGAGCATTTCCTTCATGTAACCCTAAGAAATACCATCAGATTGAAGTCGCAGTATGTCCTCTTCGTGTTCTTCGTACGGATCGTCAACAATCTCATCATCTGGTACATACAGCCCCGCAGCAATCAGCAAGGTATCGTCATCACCACACTTACTGTTTATCAACAAATGTAGGAAATAATCATACAAATGTTCGACAATCGTTCGATCCCTCAATGAACTTTCCGATTCCTTACAGTTCGGAAAATATTCAGTGACCTTGTTATTGAAGTCGCGAGCTATATTTGCTGGATTCATATTGCCCACGGAATACAACTCACGTATTTAATGCACTCTCGTCCAAAGTAGCGAACAGTCAACTGCCAGCCAGGGAGCCTCGTTAGCAGCAATACCCTCTCTTCCGTGCGCTGTAGTCGACTGACGTGTGTTTCGATGTTTGTTTAGGTGTAGCGTCCCCATTCTACGGCGCAGTTACCTCGGACAGACGGACAGATAATAATTGCCTGAAAATAAAATATTTAAAATCTTTACTTGAGGTAAGACTCGAACCATGGACCTCTCGCTCCGCAGCTGCTCACGCTAACCACTGGACCACGGCGCTCCTATGTACACATTACCCTTGAGGTTGCCTATGATGCAGATGGACTACTCAGTTTGTATATTTTGCTTATTTTTTCATAGTTCCACATAACTTCTTCCTGTTTTCTCGATTGATCTGTGTTCAGTTTTTCAAGGCCTATCCACTGTGCCAACTTATAACCAAATCTGAGGGGGGTGCGATGGGGAGGTTCCCTTGTCAGGAATAGGTCGCACCAGCGTCTTACATGCGGTCTCCTTTACAGGTGAACCACTCTTTCCTAAAATACTCCCAATAAACCGAAGTCAACCATTCATCTTCCCTACCACAGTCCTGACATGTTGCTTCCATTTCATATCGCTTCAGAACGTTACGCCCAGATATTTAAACGACGTGTCTGTGTCAAGCGGGACACTAGTAATACTGTAACCGAACATTGCAGGTCTGTTACTCATCCGCATTAACTTACATTTTTCCACATTTACAGCTAGCCGCCACTCGTCACAGCAGCTAGAAATTTTGTCTTAATCATAAAAAAATGGTTCAAATGGCTCTGAGCGCTATGGGACTTACCATCTGAGATCATCAGTCCCTTAGAACTACTTAAACCTAACCAGCCTAATGACATCACAAAGATCCATGCCCGAGGCGGGATTCGAACCAGCGACCGTAGCTCGGCCACACCGGCCGGCTCTAAATCATCTTGTATCTTCCTAGTCACTCAACTTCGACGCCTTACCGTACACCACATCATCATGAGCAGACAACCGCATTCTGAGCCAAATCATGAATGTATTTAGAGAGCCACAGCGGTTATATCATACTTCCCTGTTGCAGTCCTGATGGTACCCTAGTCTGTGATGAACGCTCGCCGTCGAGGACAACATACTGGGTTCTATTACTTAAGAATTCCTCGAGCCACTCACATATCTGTGAACTTACTCCATATCCTCGTATCTAACAGCCTGAAATAGAGGACCGTGTCAAATGCTTTCTGGAAATCTAGAAACATACCATTCGCCTGTTGCCCTTCATCCATCATTCGTAGTATATTATGTGAGAGATAGGCAAGCTGAGTTTCGCACCAGCGATGCTTTCTGCAACCATGCTGATTCATGGACGTCTTTAAAAAGTTTGTTATGTCCGAACTAAGAATACGTTCAAGGATTCTGCAGCAAACCGAAGTTACGGCTATTGGTCCGTAATTTTGTGGTTCCGTTCTACCTTTCTTATATACAGGAGGTACTTACGCTTTTTTCCAGTTGGGACTTCGTGCTGGGCCAGAGAATCACGACAAATGCAAGCTAGGTAAGAGACCAATGCCTTAGAACACTCTTTGGAAAACCGAATTAGGATTCCAATGGGATCTGGTGATTTATTTGCTTTCAAATGTTTCAGCTGTTTCTCTACGCCAGGGGTTCTTATTAGAATGTCATCCATACAGGAGTCTGTCAGATGGTCAAATGACGGTATCTTTGTACGATTCTCTTGAGTAAACGATTTCTTCAACGTGAAATTTAGAACTTCAGCTTTCGTTTTTCTATCTGCTACACCACACTGGTCAACAAGCGACTGCATGGAAGCCTTAGACCCGCTTAGTGACTTAACATTCGTGCAGAAGTAGAGTTAGTACTGTATGTGAGCTTTCTCCACCAGAGCAACACATAGTAACCGTTTCTCCCTTCCATTTTAATGTGTCATGATGCCTACAGTTGTGATCCATCCCCATACGATGACCAATTTACGACTGATATATTCAGTTAATAGATCACAATCAAATGCAGCCTCACCAAAGCCTCTCACGCTCCACATGTGAAGGTACCACCCTCTGCTTGTCGTACAGCCATTAAATCAAGCCGTCGTTGTAAATATTCAAGCGTCTTGGAACCTGTAAGAGACGTGTGACGCTCAGTGTCTACAATGCGACGGGTTTGTGACTCTTCTAATGTCTCTGTAGCTCTTAAGGCGACCGACGCTCTGCATCCATATTCCGGCGCACGTGAGATTGTTCTGAGGTTTGATGGATTCGAGTAACTTTCTCGCTTGAGCTATGCTCTAAATAAGACAATTTCGAATATGGTTCTGTGGCTTACCGTCCCATTTTATTGTTGCATCTCCACCAAAACTCTCCAGCCATGCCATGTGGTGTAAGAGCTCATTATCATAAAACACGCACACAGTAACATTGGATTTGCACTATCAATGAATAATCCATGTACACCAAGAGTCGCCGACCATCGTGCCAGCGTCGTCTGCGTGCCACTCACATATAACATATTTAAAAGCGTTAATAACACTCAAAAGATACAATTCTCTAAAGCAGCTTTCGGTCTTCCTTAGCGTTCAAGGCTGTCTCCTTACCAAATACCATTAGAATTCGTTCAGCAATGGGGTCGTGGAAACATAGCACAGTGAATTGCTTTCACAATTAATACTAATGGTATTAGTGTGTTAGTATGGATTAAACATGTCGAGAATTGAATAAGCATTGCGCTGATTACTTTGAATCGTACTACGTGGAACATACTAAACAATAAAAGCATTTTCACGGATACGAAAAGTTCAAAAGTGAGAGAAAAAATAGTTTTTTCAAGGAGTAAAAATTTCTTCTTAATTTGTATAACATTCTTCATATGAATAAGTATCTCATACTACCCACTTTGTAAAGTAGCCTGTCTTCTTCATCAAGATTCAAGCTATCTCACGCCAAATTTCATGGATTCTGGTACAGAGGTTCCGTCACGAAAACGTATCAGAGCTACTTCGTATTTGTAATATTAGTATGGAAGTATTAACTGGCATCGATTAAACACGTTGAGAATAACTGTATAAACATCGTATCCTACCTGTCACCCACAGCTGCGCTCGCGTATGAGTAAAATGAAGTGAAATGTGCGTTGGCTTTATTGGCCATGTTTGGGAGCTAGGTGAAAGTCCTTTTATTTGACGCCACTTTGGTTACTTGCGCGTCGATTGTGATAAAATGATAATAAGGACAACACGCACACCTAGACGTGAGTACAAAGAAAAAAAGTCAATCCAGTGGGAACTGAAACTAATAACCCATATTAGTATGGAACTATGGATTAACCCTTCAGTACTAGAATTGTTTATCTCAGGAAATATAATTTGATTCACATTTAGGACGGGTTACAGAACATTGGGAAAATATTTCAAAAAATCTTCCGCTTACAGTTTTTGAGAAAAGTTGATTTTATGACACTTTACACATACGCAAAGCCGCTCATATATAGTTCAATTAAGTGGTAAATTTTGTTCTTTGACACTTTCCATATAAGGAAAGTAGCGCATTTATACCGAATTAAGTGATAAAATAAACTCAAAAATAAAAAGCTGAAATATTCCAAAACTAAGAATTAACAAATACAGTGAAAAAATTTAATCTCATCTTCTTCAGTGAGAATGTATTTGCGTGCAACTAAGTGACTTTGCATCAGTGAAATGAGGTGAACAGTTATTTCCTTTATTCAAATAAATATTTATTTTATATTTCTCTTATAAATCAAAACGTTGAAACAAAACTATCAAAATTACAACAATAAAGAAAAAACTTATATGCATTGTAATCAAAATATGTATAAGCGATTTCATTGTTTGTGAAATGAGGTGAAACAGTTGTTTGGCTTATTCAAGCACAAATTTACTTTACATTTTTCACATGAAAAAAATGTCTAGCCTTTGCACTCTGGATTTTTGCTCGTTGTTCTTCTCTGATTCTAAATCGGCCAGTGGTTTACTGGATCCTATAGTACATATTTTGGTGGTAGCGTTGATCCCTTGACTTTTATTGTCTTTTTCTGTATTGGGTCCAAGCTGCCTGGTCTTCCAATCTTTCTTGGCTTCTGCTTTACCTGGCGTAGAGTTTGGGCCAACTCAGTCTAAACCTCCTCTGGTTCATGGGCGTGTCTGTTGATCCGGTTTCAAGAAGCATTCTTCGGTGCAGTATCCATGATTTATTATCATTGTATGAAGCAGGTGGAAAATTAGACGAAGTTTCGATCTCTTTGATCTTATCTTGATGTGATGTCTTCCTATATTGCTGTCAAGCAAATCAACATTTCCCATGTGAGAACTGTGTACGGAGAAAATTGCTAGAAAAACGCACTATTACTTGCTCCTTTTTCTTCCTATTAAATCTTCTCACTTCTGATTTTGGAGGTTCTACTACAAAAGTGGAAAGGGAACTAATATTATTGTCGTACTTGTGCAAAACAGCAGGAATGTCAACTGACTCAAAATATGTTGTGAATTCCTCTGAATAACAGTGTGATTCCTTTTTGCGTTAATTTCGTCACTGAATTTGCAGTTAGGAGTTCTATTGCATTGAACTGAGTTCCTTCTTTTTAAATCCAGAGAATTATAATATCTGTCACAATATAACTTGTAATTCTGGTGTCTTGGCACCTCTCTTGACAGCCGAATAACATTTCCACTAGCTCCGATATCAGATTTCTCATCACCCCAAATTTAGGATAACTTTCCTGTCCGCTGTAAATTTCGATTTTGTGAGCAAACCCCAAGTCACTACAAAGCATAAAGAGTTTGTAACCCCATTTGTGTGGTTTAACTTTCGTATACATTTTCATGTGGTGTCTTGCCTTGGTAGCATACATCTGTTCATCCATTGAAAGATGTACCCATGGGTACTGACAGACAGGTTTTGTTCAAGTAGTCTACTACTGGCTTTATTTAGTTTGCATAGTTTGTCATATTCAGGACCTTGGAAGTCTGGCTGCTTCATGTTGTCATTGAAATGCAAAAGTACTATGCAATCTCTCGAAGTATCTCTGGGACATCGTCTGTTTTACCAACTCAACTCCTAATACTTCATTCCATAGATCACGGATGTTGGCTTGTGGAACCAAAGCACTGATGATGCATATCCCAAGAAATTTATAAATGTCATAATTTGTACAGTCAGTTGGCTTCTTGGGATTTTGTTGAATAGCATATAAATTTTTTCCATACACAATTTTTCATATAATTTCACCAGTGAAGAAATATTTAAAAACTTCGTACGGTGTAGACAGCTCTAGAACTAATTGCTGTAATTTTCCTTTCCTGTGAATGGGAACTTGTCAGGAGAGGAAGGAAAACTTTGCCTTTTCCATAAGACCTGATTTTTTTTGTATTTCTCTTATTGGCAACAGAAACTTTAGTTCGAATTTCCGGAAGAGATGGAGAATGTCGTTCAACATTTCCCCTAGCTGTACTGGATATATTTGAAATTGGTTCTGTTTGGATATCAGTTACAGGATCACTAACATCATCTGTAGATTCAAGGTCTTGGACATTTGCTGTTGGATCGTCATCAGAATCGTCGAATTCCAGCCCACCTTCACTCTCTGAAGGGCAAACCATCACCATCAATTCATCTGATGTCAAACCTTACGTTTTCCACTATCCCAGTAGATAATGGAACCCATCACAGTAATGTTTTATCGAAAAGTGTACAGGAAACTGAAACACAAAATATGTAGTTAGAATTCGTATAATTTAAGAGTTGAAAACAACACTACAGCCATATATCATGCACTTCTGCAGATGTGCAAATGGTATAATATTATTTATTACTTACTTGATAATTAGCAGAAATATGCATGAACATGAAGGTACATTCGTCACTGCTATTAAATCACTAATATATACATTATTTTTGTTTTCACTAGGTGTGGCGCTTCATGCCAAACAAGTTTCTGCGGACGCGACAACTGTACGAGAGTAACCCCAAAAGTAAGGTCTCATTTATAAGTACAGAACTCTGTTTGTGTGGCAGTTGGTCACACTGTTATGAAGAGTGCTTCACGCGCTGTATGTAAACATGCGCAAGCCGCTCTGAGGCGCTCAGTCTTGGCTTGGCAGCCGTTGAGAATCGGGCTCCCGTTGGAAGTTACCGCCTAGTACGAATTTCATGCAGTTATTCGGTTTTTGAACGCAAAGGGCACTGCGCCGATTGAAATCCATCGCCAATGGACGGAAGTGTATGGTGAGTCGTGCATGGATGTGAAAATTGTTCGTAAGTGGTATAAAGAGTTTGCAGCTGGTCGGGCCGAAATTCACGACGAACAAAGGAGCGAGAGACCGTGAGGAGACGAAGGTTCAGCAAAGCATGCGTGAAGATCGGCGGATCATCCTGGATGATCTCTGCACGTTGGTTTCTGAGGTTTCCCGAAGCACCGCTCACATAATTTTAACGGAAACATTGAACTACCGGAAGGTGTGTGCAAGATGGGTGCCACGCATGCTGACTGAGGACCACATGCGGCAAGGAGCTGATGCTTCCCGCGCATTTCTTCAGCGCCTTGCAGTCGAACAGGACAACTTTCTGGACTCAATTGTCACGGGTGACGAAACCTGAGCATACCACTTAACACCTGAGACCAAGCAACAATCACGCCAGTTCATAACTTTCTGAACAGCATAGCGGCGAGCTGGTATGACATGGGCATACAAAAACTGCCGGAGCGTCTACAAAAATGCATCGATAGAAATGGTGATTATGTCAAAAAATAGCTAAATGTTCAAGCTGTAAACTGATGTAATCCACTGTAGAAATAAACAGGTCCATGTACTTATAAAAAAATAGGAGACCTTACTTTACGAATTACCCTCGTAAGTCGTGTAAGTCGACCGTGGCGCGGACTAGTGGCAAATTCTTGCACAGTTTCAGATACGCAGCATTGCAGCTGTGTAAAGGGGTCTTAAACTTTAAACTAGCAAAGGCACCTGAGAAAATTTGGTCTGACTCCGCTTTGTAGATCTGCAAAGCTGTGTAGTTAAAGGTTAAACATGTAGAGGATTGTATAAACCTTGTAGCCATTACGTTGAATCGTATTCTTTAGAATATACCAAACAATAAAAGCATTTTCATAAATATGATAAAGTTCAAAGTCAAAGTGTAAGTTCGAAGATTAATTATTATTCTATATTTAGCGTTATATTGTTCAAATGAATAAATATGTTGTACTATGCACATTTTACATTATCCCATCTTCTTCCTCAGCGCCAAGCAAACATTCTACAATGTCCCATGTTCTTCCTCAGAGTCAAACAGTTTCCAAGCTAGATTTTATCAAAATCGGCTCAGCCGTTTAGTTGTGAAAGCGTAACAGACGTAGTTACTTTAGCATTTGCAATATTAGTATGGATGAGAATCTCATATACTTACGTGCTTCTCTTGTCCATGGGAGATGCAAATACCCATAGAGATCTTGATGAATAGATTTATAGTAGCGCCATCCAATAAGAAGAGTCAGGCAGCAGTAGCCGACCGAGACGGACGCACTAACAGGGAAAAACCGCTTTTGTGTCATTTACGAGTTCCTAACCAGGGACAAATTTTATTGTATCATCTGTGTGCTTTAATAGTTTAGTTTCTAGAGTTTCTGGATGTAAATTTAATATCTAATAGCCACAGTTGTAAAGTTTTCGTTTGCGTCGGAAAGTAAACAGGTTGTGTGACATATTAAAAGTCCTTGATCAGGGGCAAATTATTTAGTTTCAACTGAGTGCTTGGGTAGTTATGTTTTTGAATATCTGCGTATTACTGGACACAGTAAGTGCGTTTCCGTCAGGATCTAGAGCAGAGGTGTGCAGCACGTGCCGATAGCCCGTTTATCTGCATAGTTTAGTTTTTCACGGTCTTTAGTATGGACAGGGACTGCGACTGTTGTGTGTGGATGCGAGCCGAGTTGGTGACACTTCGCTCTCAGCTTCAGGCTGCGATGGCTTCGGTCACACAGCTTGAGGCTGCAGTGGATGGGCACCACTGTTGAGGGCCTGCCGTGGAGATCCAACGGACGTCCAGCACATCAGACTCCTCCGATCGGTCCTCACTGGTGGCTCGCACTGAGGCCGACCCCTCACCTGTGGTTGAGTGGGAGGTCGCCCGGGTCGAAGCAGGCGGCGAAAGACTTCCCAGGCGACCGCACGTAAGGCCTCTCCGGTTTATCTGACAAACACTTTCCAAGTGCTGTCTGTGGCTGACACTGTTGCTGAGCCAGATGCTGTCGTCTGTCCTGTTTCAAAGGAAACCACTCAGCCTGCAAGATACGGGCAATTGCAGAGGATGGGATATTGGTAGTTGGGAGCTCCAACGTTATCCGCGTTATGGGGCCCCTTAGGGACTTAGCTAACAAGAAGGGTAAAGAAACCAATGTGCACTCTGTGTGCATACCGGGTGGAGTTATTCCAGATGTGGAAAGGGTCCTCCCGGATGCCATGAAGAGCACAGGGTGCAGCCGACTGCAGGTGGTTGCTCACGTCGGTACGAAAGATGTGTGTCACTTTGGATCAGAAGAGTTTCTCTCTGGTTTCGAGCGGCTAACAGAAGTGGAGGGTCTGAATCAGAGGCTCAGACGGTTCTGCGATCGCGTAGGCTGCAAATTCCTCGACTTGCGCCAAAGGGTGGTTGGGTTTCGGATTCTGCTGAATAGGTCAGGTGTCCATTATACGCAGGAGGCGGCTACGCGGGTAGCAGGGGCTGTGTGGCGTGGACTAGGCGGTGTTTTAGGTTAGAGGGTCTCGGGAAATCACAAGAAGGGCTTCAATCACAAAGGGTGCAGGCTGAACACAGGACGAACGTAGATACAGGAACAATTGGTATAACAGTTCTAAATTGTCGTAGCTGTGTTGGGAAAGTACCAAGCGCTAATAGAAAGCACTGATGCTCAAATCGTTATAGGCACTGAAAGCTGGCTAAAGCCAGATATAAGCTCAGCCGAAATTTTTGCGAAGAACCTAACGATGTTCCGAAAGGATAGGCTAAACATGATTGGTTGTGGCGTGTTTTTTGTTGTCAGAAGTAGTTTATCTTGTCGTGAAACTGAAGTAGATACTTCCTGTGAGTTAGTATGGGCAGAGGTCATTGTTGGCAACCGGAATAAAATAACAATTTGATCCTTTTACCGACCTTCAATTTCAGATGATACAGTTGCTGAAAGGTTCAAAGAAAACTTTAGTTTGATTTCAAACACGTACCCGACTCATTCGATAATAGTTGGTGGTAACTTTAACTTACCCTCGATACGTTGGCAAAAATACGCGTTTAATTCCGGAGGTACGCATAAAATATCACCCGAAATTGTGCTAAACGCATTCTCTGGAAATTATTTCGAGCAGTTAGTTAATGAGCCCACGAGAATAGTAAACAGTTGTGAAAACACACTTGACCTCTTAGCAACAAATAAACCTGAGTTAACAACGAGCATCAAAACCGATTCAGGGATTAGTGAACACAGAGTTGCAGCGAGATTGGATATTGTAATCCCCAAACCCTCGAAAAATAAGCGAAAAATATACTTATTCAAAAAAGCAGATAAAAATTCACTTGACGCCTTCCTGAGAGACAATCTTCACTCATTCCAAATTAATAATAAAAATGTAGACCAGAAGTGGCTTGGATTCAAAGACATAGTATCGGCAGCAATTGAGAGATCTGTACCAAATAAATCAACAAACGACGGAGCTGATCCTCCTTGGTTCACAAAACGGGTTAGAACACTGTTGCAGAAACAACGAAACAAACATGAAAAATTTAAACAGACGAAAAATCCCCAAGATTGGCGATCTTTTACAGAAGCTCGAAATTTAGCGCGGACTTCAATGCGAGATGCCTATAACAGTTTCCACAACGAAACTTTGTTCGAAAGCTGACAGAAAATCCAAAGAGATTCTGGTTGTATGTGAAGTATGTTAAAGGCAAGAAACAATCAATGCCTTCTCTGCGCGATTGCAATGGAGATACTATCGAAGACAGTGCTGCGACACAGCCTTCCGCAATGCCTTCACAAAAGAAGACGAAGTAAATATTGCAGAATTCGAATCGAGAACAGCTGCCAACATGAGTAACGTAGAAGTAAACATCTTCGGAGTAGTGAAGCAACTTAAATCACTTAATAGAAGCAAGTCTTCTGGTCCAGACTGTATACCAATTAGGTTCCTTTCGGAGTATGCTGACGAATTAGCTCCATACTTGTCAACGATATAAAACCGTTTGCTTGACGAAAGATCTGTACCCGAAGACTGGAAAGATGCACGGGTCACACCAATGTTCAGGAAAGGTAGTAGGAGTAATTCACTAAATTACAGGCCCACATCGTTGACGTCGATATGCAGCAGGATTTTAGTACATATACTGTGTTCGAACATTATGAATTATCTCGAAGAAAACGGCCCATTGACACACAGTCAACATGGGTTTAAAACACATCGTTCCTGCGGAACATAACCAGCTCTTTAATCGCATGAAGTGTTGAGTGCTATTGACAAGGGATTTCAGATCGATTCTGGAGTTCCGGAAGGCTTTTGACACTGTACCACACAAGCTGCTCGTAGTGGAATTGAGTGCTTATGGAGTATCGCCTCAGGTATGTGACGAGATTTGTGATTTCCTTTCAGAGAGGTCACAGTTAGTAGTAATTGATCGGAAGTCATCGAGTAAAACAGAAGTGATTTCTGGCGTTCCTCAAGGTAGTGTTGCAGTCCCTTTGCTGTTCCTTATTTATATAAACGATTTGGGAGACAAACTGAGCAGCCGTCTTAGGTTTTTTGCAGATGACGCTGTCGTTTATCGACTAATAAAGTCATCAGAAGACCAAAACAAACTGCAAAACGCTATAGAAAAGATATCTGAATGGTGGAAAAGTGGCAGATGACCCTAAATAACGAAAAGTGTGAGGTCATCCACACGAGTGCTAAAAGGAACTCGTTAAACTTCGGTTACACGATAAATCAGTCTAATCTAAAAGCCGTAAATTCAGCTAAATACCTAGGTATTACAATTACGAACTTAAATCGGAAAGCCGGCCGGAGTGGCCGTGCGGTTCTAGGCGCTACGATCTGGAGCCGAGCGACCGCTACGGTCGCATGTTCGAATCCTGCCTCGGGCGTGGATGTGTGTGATCTCCTTAGGTTAGTTAGGTTTAATTAGTTCTACGTTCTAGGCGACTGATGACCTGAGAAGTTAAGTCGCATGGTGCTCAGAGCCATTTGAACCATTTTAAATCGGAAGTAATACACAAAAAATGTTGTGGGGAAGGCTAACCAAAGACTGCGTTTTATTGGCAGGACACTTAGAAAATGTAACAAACCTACTAAGGATACTGCCTAAAATCGGAAGTAATACCCAAAAAATGTTGAGGGGAAGGCTAACCAAAGACTGCGTTTTATTGGCAGGACACTTAGAAAATGTAACAAACCTACTAAGGACACTGCCTACACTATGATTGTCCGACCTCTTTTAGAATGCTGCTGCACGGTGTGGGATCCTTCCCAGATAGGACTGACAGAGTACATCGAAAAAGTTCAAAGAAAGGAAGCACGTTTTGTATTATCGCGAAATATGTGTGAGAGCGTCACAGAAATGATACAGTATTTGGGCTGGAAATCATTAAAAGAAAGACGTTTTTCGTTGTGACGGAATCTTCTCATGAAATTCCAGTCACCAACTTTCTCCTCCGAATGCGAAAATATTTTGTTGAAACGTAGGGGGGGAACGATCACCACTATAAAATAAGGGAAATCAGTGCTCGTACGGAAAGATATTCATTCTTTCCGCTCGCTATACGAGATTGGAATAATAGAGAATTGGGTAGGTGGTTCGATGAACCCTCTGCCAGGCACTTGAATGTGATTTGCAGAGTATCCATGTAGATGTAGATGTAGAAGAATCCCAGAGTGGAGTCCAGCAGCTCAGCCGACGAAGAAGACGTAAGAAGATGCTAATGCACTGTCATGCTGAGATCTTGACACCTTCATGGGTGACCCTTAAGTATGTACACCCCAACAGTCACTAATGGGTCAGATGCAACAGGCCGAACGACAGCAATGATGTGTGTCTCCTGGCGACCAAGCAAGGGCAATTTCAAGCCTTTTCACTGGGCAACCAGAGCTTAGACCTCCACAGACGAACAGTAAAGAATATTCCTCTCCATAATACTTGTGTTACCCTTCGTCTGCAAAGGCCCCGAGGAAACAGTGTAGTCCTGCGCAACGTGTGCCGTCTCTAGTTCAGTATAGATGAAAAGCTGTTTTGTGAATTAAATTTACAGTTTCATGATGTATGTGGTAATAACAAATTCAGTTGTTTATTTATTTTCTTTCTTTTTCAGCAAGGCTGTTGCTGAACTTTGTAAAGTTTATCATTTATGTCTGTGTCATTTATTTGATTTTACACTACGTAACTCAATTGTTTCTCAGTGTTATCCTATATGATTTACATGTAAATTTATCATTACGTGGTTTTGCAACTATTGTTTATATCAATTATTCAGAAAAAAAATCAGATGTGTGAAATCTTATGGTACTTAACTGCTAAACTTACACACTACTTAACCTAAATTATCCTAAGGACAAACACACATACACCCATGCCCGAGGGAGGACTCGAACCTCCGCCGGGACCAGCCACACAGTCCGTGACTCCAGCGCCCGAGACTACTCGGCTAATCCCGCGCGGCAATTATTCAAAATGACAGTCACAATCGCATTATTTATTTTGCCGCCAACCGGCTTCAACCCGCGATGGGGTGATCTTCAGGGCAATTTACACTGTAAAGTTATAATATTAGTAAGTAACCATGTACGTAATCTACAAGCAATTAGTCAAAGTTAAATAAATAAACAGATTTTTATACCCATCTGGTCGCTCGCTTTAGTCGTCACCCTGCCTGTGCACGGTTGGTAATTATGCATGATTGGTTTTTTTTTCCTGTATTGAATTTCGATTCCCCCCGAAGGGGGCGGGCTGGCAGCAGCTTAGTACGCTGCTCTGCAGCCTACAGACTTTTTAAAACGTAAGAAGAAGAGAAGAAACAATAAAAGCAGGCGATAAAACGGTGACTTAAATTGTAAAACGGCGGAAAACTGCGGAAAGTTAAAACATAAAGCAAAGGATTGGCAATGCTAATAAAATACACAGTAATCAGACAAGTAACATAGTAAACAGACAATTAAAAAACATGGCGACAGTCTGGTTTCTGTTCGGAAGGGATATAAAAATCACACCCAGCGACAGTATGTCTGTTCGCTACACTTGGACTCATAAGAGGGGGGGGGGGGGGGGAATGGGCTGGGCAGACGCGAGAGGGAATGGGAAAAGGCAGAGGGCGGAAATGCAAAAGAACTCGGGGAGAGAAGGGGGGGGGGGGGCAGAGAGAGGGTAGGTGAGGAAAAAAGAGGATGGAGGGAGCCCAGGAAAAGGACAGAGGAAAGGAGGGGGAGTGAGGATCAGAGTTGATAGTAGGGATAAATGGAGGGAGAGAGGGCATCATCTTGGAGTTGATGGAAGCCACCTTGAGAAAGGAGATGAAGGGTGTAGAGATGGAGGGTAGGGGGGACACTACATTGAAGGCATGGCAGGGGGCGGGGATGGGTGAGGAGAGGAGTAACCAGGGGGTGAGGGGGATCAAGGCGGCGGGAGGTGTGGAGTATGTGGATATGTTCGAGGAATAGGAGCAAATGGGGGGAAGGAATGAGGTCATAGAGGATCCGCATCGGGGACAGGAGGCATATACGGAAGGCAAGGTGCAGTGCATGATGCTCAAGGATCTGGATGGACTTATAGAATCTGCGGGGAGGGGGGACTGGCATAACAGAAGATGGGACGGATTAAGGATTTGTAGGTGTGGAGAATGGTAGAGGGGTGCAACCCCGATGTCCGGCCAGAGAGGAGTTTGAAGAGTCGGAGGCAGTTATGGGCTCTGGATTGGATGGAGCAGAGATGACGGATCCAGGTGAGGTGACGATCAATGGTGAGGCCAAGGTAGGTGAGGGTGGGGGAGAGGCGGACAGGACAGGTGCAGATGGTAAGGGAGAAATCCAGGAGACAGAAGCAGCGAGTGGTACAACCTACGGTGATTGGTTGGGCCTTGGAAGGATTGATTTTCAATAGCCACTGGTTACACCATGCGGCAAAAAGGTCAAGGTGATTCTGGAGAAAGCGTTGGGACTGTTGGAGGGTAGGAGCGAGGGCGAGGAATCCAGTGTCATCGGCATACTGCAAGAGGTGTACTGGAGGGGGGGATCAATGTTGGTTGTCTGCATGAGCTTAAATAACGACCAACAAAACGTGGGCAGACAGTAACGCCCTCCACGGTCACCAACAGTAGTTACATGCTTAAGCAAGAAATCGTAAATTTTAAAGTTAGTTCCAGTTGTAATATAAACCATAATAAATAATAATTATAACTAATTAAATCTCGAGAAATTTACAGTTATTTAAAATTCAGGTAACTGTTATCCCATTCATTTTTCACATCATATGGGGATAGAGTAGATCCCTCTATCTTTTGTTGTAGGGACCCCGTTGCCATGCCCGATAGTATGTATCAAGCACCCCCTACCCTGTGTGGTTGGGACGCTGTCGTCATGGTAGCCGCTTCGTATAAGTCTCCTGTTGTAATATCATCTTTGCGCGGCGTTCGTTGTTATGATAACGGCCGGCCGCGGTGGTCTAGCGGTTCTAGGTCCGCAGTCGGGAACCGCGCGGCTGCTACGGTCGCAGGTTCGAATCCTGCCTCGGGCATGGATGTCTGTGATGTCCTTAGGTTAGTTAGGTTTAAGTAGTTCTAAGTTCTAGGGGACTGATGACCACAGATGTTAAGTCCCATAGTGCTCAGAGCCATTTTATGATAACGGCGTACCATAACGATTCTTCCGCCATGTTCTTGTCAGCCCATATGGTCTTCCCCTGCGGCATTATCTTTGCACAGCATGCGTTGTGGTGTGGTCTGGCTGCTATCCATGAAAGCTGTTCCTAGTAATTAGTAAAAAGCTTTAAAATCAGATATTCTCCGTTATAAAATTAACATATTAGAAAAAAGGAAGTATATCAAGTACCCCTTAGCCTATTTGGCTAGGATTCCGTCGTCATAGTAGCCTCCTCGTACGTTTTGTCTGCTGTAGCACGGCATTCGATATCGTAGCATTGGTGTACCACAATCCTCCCTTCATCATTTTGCCGTCGATTCACATAAGTCGTTTCTGAATTATATATTAATATTCCAGGACTAAGGTCATCTTTTAACTTTGTAGGTCTTCATTACAAAATTAAAACACTGTAATAAAATTAGTATCAATATACATCGTCATCCAATATTAATATAGCTGAGGAGGAGAAGCAGTATCGTCATGAACTAATAATATTTGCGAAGATTTCCGAATAATTATTATCCCAGTTTATTATTTGCTCATTAAGAATTGCCGTTGGATCCTGTTTATTGTGCAGGAAGATCTCTAAATTTTCCAAAATGTCCATCATGTGTTCCTTCTGGGCTACATGCAACACCCTTAGATTTTCTTCTACATTAATTTCTGGGTGTTTCTCGGCATCTAGGTGTTGTCCAAATAGCGATTTGTTGCGTGCTATTCCCGTGGTATGTTCTTTGAACCTAGTTTTAAAATTTCTTTCTGTCTGTCCAATGTATGGCCGTCCTATCACCCTCACCCTCGAGTACCTTGGCGTCACCCTTGACCGTCGTCTCTCCCAGACCCCCCACTCCGGACAATTCAAGCCAAGGCACACTTCCGACTCCGTCTCCTCAAGCTCCTGTCTGGCCGCACATGGCGTCTGGACCTGTCCACCATCCTCCACACTTATAAATCCCTCATCCGCCCTATCCTCTGTTACGCCCACCCCACCTGGGTCTCCACCCCTCCTACCCTTTACAAATCCCTTCAAATCCTCGAATGCCATGTGCTCCACCTTGCCTATCGCATGCACCTCCCCTCCCCCATGTGGATCCTATATGACCCGATTCTGTTCCCACACTTCCTCCTTTTCATCGAACAGATATGGATCCTCCACACCTCCCGTAAACTTGATCCCCCTCATCCGCTTCTCTCACCCATCCTCTCCCACCCCTATCTGCTGCTGCATTCCCAAGTCCCACCTGCTCTCCATCTCTCCACACTCCATACCCTCGCCCAAGGTGGCTTCCACCAACTCCCCCTCCCTGATGATGCCCTCATCTCCTCCATCTACCCCTCCTACCAACTTTGATCCTCTCCTTCCACCCCCTGTGTTTTTCCCATGGGCACCCTCTCTCCCTTCTCTCCCTCCTCCCTTCCTCCCTCCCCTCCTCCCCCAGGCTTCCCCTACCCCCTACCTTTTTTCCTCCTTCTCTCATCTCCTCTGCCATTGGCATCTACACCCTCCCCTCTTCCTCCTCCCTCACCTTTCCCCCTTTTGGCGGGACCCCGGACTCGTACATGTACAAGGAACATTCGCGCGCCAGAGATTGTCGCCAGTGTTTGTGTGTGCCATCATGTTAGTGATTCAGTGTTTCGTCGTTTGTGCTCCTTCGTTCACGTGTGTGATTTCTGTCGTCTTTGTTAGTGTCCGAGTGTGTCTACTGTTGTTTATCCACCGTGTTGTTTCGTTTTTCCGATGTCTCCTCTTGTACTGAATGTATTATCTGTGGCCGAAGAGTGGCGTAGTTTTGCCCCTGCCGGCCTCCCTTGTCTGAGGTTTGAAAATGACAATAAAGGAAAAAAAAGTACCATGCATAGTTACCAACCGTGCACAGGCACGGTTGAGCGACCAAATGGGTATAAAAATCTGTTTATTTATGTAACTTTGACTAATTGTTTATAGATTACGAGCATGATTACTTACAAATAATATAACTTCACAGTGTAAATTGCCCTGAAGGTGACCCCACCGCGGGTTGAAACCGGTTGGTCGCAAAATAAATAATGCTATTGTGACTGTCATTTTGAAAAATTGATTATAAGTAAATTAATCGCTGTTATCTCCACACAACTATGTTGTTTAAAAATAAATGTTGTTTATATGTTTGAATCGTTATAGCAATGGCAATCTCAACCTATTAGTTTTTGTATCTCTTTGTAAATCAGTTGTGATTTTACCTTTTAAAAAATTGATTTTGTGACATTGTGTTTTTGTGATTATTCATTGTGTGTGTGTGTGTGTGTGTGTGTGTGTGTGTGTGTGTAAGTGCGTGGATCTTATGTCAAATATTTCTTGATTTGTAAACTAACGTTAAAAGGGTATCACCACGTTGAGAGGAAGAGTGAGCAGTTGATGTCGTTACTGAATATACTCAGTCCCGAATTAAGTGTGACTGTTTCTCATTAAAAGAGTTGTACCGATTATCTTTTTCTGATTATTCAGATTCTTGTAGTTATAACCACGCATAAGCTGCACTGTATGCTCCATGATACATACACACAAGTAACTTCTGCACACTGGGCAGCAAGAAAGTTTGAATGAGGGTGGTTACCATGAGTATGAGTGTGATACAAAATATTATGCATTCATTTGTAGGCTGACAATGCATCCCTTCCGAATACAACTAAGCATTTTTCCTCGCAGACACCCAATGGACAGTGAGACTCAAAGTTTCTTTCAGTCTATAACACAATGACGTCCATCACGGACTTTACAAAAATAGATATCGAAGAGGGAAACAGTAAACGACGTCGAAACCGACGGTTTCATCGATTTTCATGTTATCCACATATAATATGTAAATTATATACCGAAGTTAGAAAATCCAATTAATTTGATTTTCAAATGACATATTCCATTACTTTATTAAAGATTACCCACGTATTTGCTTCAGTTGTCTTGATGACAGTAAGTACAAAAAGTACGTCAAGTACTTGTAGCAGTTTTACTTTTTTAGAATTGTGTTTAGCTGGGCTGAAAATTCCACAGACAGGGAGCAGAGTGAAGCGGATGGAAGGGCACCATTAACACAGGTTGTAAAAAAGGTGATTCCAGGTGGCACAGCATTCGCCTAAGGCTGTTGTGTGCAGTGAAGGGGCTAGGTGGACGCGTGTGGAGAGCCGAGACAATAGGCGGCCGCCTGTAACGCAGCTTCGCTGTGGCTGAGGGAAGCCCTCAGGACGGCCCACCAGGAGATGAGATGGAGGTATTCTACTCGGCGTGACGGCCGTTAACAGTTCCAATGGTTTTTTTTGCATGTCTCGGCTAGTGAGTAGCAATGCAGAAGAGGCACGGCGCCAGTCTGTCGATAGGGATGCACAACGGGGCAGCATGTCTTCTATGAAAGCGAAAGGCAAGCCTCTGGGCACGAAAATACGAAATCTCCATTGGCACGCTGCTCTGACGTGGTACTATTTGGAAAACTATAGAGAAGTGGGAGACGCTCTCCATCTAGATTTTTGGCTAGTTTTTAATCTTAAAGTGTGAGTGGACGCTCCCGGAATCTTAATCCTTCTTATTGGATAACTGCTTGTAAGATTCTTTATTGATACGTTCACCAAAAAGAGGCGAAAGACAGGAAGCACAAGAGACGCGCTTCCGCCTCTGTTTGTGGAAGAAAACTTCTAATTCTCCTCGCATACTTAGGTGGAAATAGTAGTTGATACTTGGTACTTACTGGAATTAAGGAAAACGTGGAAGGGAGGACCGTGCAATATAACTTTCTTTTCACACAATCTGTTTATTTAACAATATATAACCATAAAAGTTTCTTTAACAAAATGAAAAAAATTTGCAAAATTCTTTTGACCTTAAACATTAAGATGAATAAGAAACTTCCTGGCAGATTAAAACTGTGTGCCCGACCGAGACTCGAACTCGGGACCTTTGCCTTGTGCGGGCAAGTGCTTTACCATCTGAGCTATCGAAAGCACAGATGAATAAGCTTTTCCAAAAGAAATCAAAACAGGAAACAGTATGACAACGATTTCAAGACGGCTCGACCTGCAGCCCGACTATATAAGCACCAGTGATGACAAGAGTGATTCAATTACTCAAAACAGGTGACGTAACTTTTAATTTGAAAGCTGTATGTCGAAAGGTTCGGGGTTACAATGCGCACCTGTACTTGAAGGTTACACAGATTAGCAAAAGATATGACGACTATAAGGCTTACTTCAAAGCAACCAACCTCTTAATTTCAATCAGCATCCAATGTGGGACTGGATCCCAACCCGTCCCTTCTGACAATTTTATTTTCTCTAAAGCGCTGGTGACAGTTGGCTGTTAGTATTTTCAAAGTTAACATGATTATCAGTTATTAAGACCGGTCCGAATTAACGTCTAATTACAAGAGAACTCACTTAGCGGAACCACAAGATCCATCTAAAATACATCAATAATGTCCCGGTCTTTCAAACACAGCAACGGTTTAGTACAGCAGGTTGTTCAGATTAGAACTAGTGACTGAGAAATGCAATTACAATCAAAGAACAGAACCGGTTAACATCTAAATCTAACCACAAGGTCCCTCTTTTGTTTAACGGCAACCTGAGCCTTAGTACAATTGTTCCGGGTGTATTTACGACCAAGAGCTGATTCATTAGAACATTAATGATCGGGTAGAAACCAGAAAGGAAAGGCAACATAATAGCAGGACAAATTTTCAAAGGACAGCTGGTATGTTAGTGCAATACTACGGCTTATATTTGCGACCAAAGAGCCGACCGAATAAAGCTCTGAGGGTCGGGTACAAACTACAAAATAATAAGAAGGGCAGGTGGACAATGACACAAATCACCACGAGGATTACATAATGCTACTCTCCTCTATCAGCAAGTAGTTCCATGGATCCACGGTGCGTGGCAGCGGTTACTGAGTGGTGCCGATGAAAACCAGGTAGAAGGAGGCAGCCAGGCCACGTGCGGTCGTCCGACACGAATGTTGCCAACCAACGGACGGGATGTCGACCTGCTGCTTTAGTCGACGCTGACCGCCGTGAAGTACTCCGGTATCTGCGCAGCTCGTGACTTCGGCCGCTCGGTTTTGTGACCACCTCATGTCGCGACGCTACTGCCAATTCCCAAACTTCGTGCCTCCATGTCGGACCAGTGAAGCCCGTATATGTATCGGCAAACAAAGACCTTCTAAGGACACAACTCACAGATACCATCTCTTCCTCACAGATATTGGTAATGGGGCCGCAAGAGGGATAGTCGACACTACACCTGAGCCAGTGGCTCCAGACAGAACAGTCTACAAAAACAATGGTCCCATGGCTCAGTAGTTACTTCCTTTTGCAGCTCCAGCTGGAATAAGATGTAAAGTTTGCGCTAGTTAGCTTTCACAGACATAGTATTCGACAGAATCACCGCCTAGAGCAGATCTCCAACGATGAAGTGGTTGCGCCAATGCCAGCGCACCAAACGAGTCGTCAGTAGTGCTGGTGGTCAACAGAGCGACGCATATAAAAAGATCTGCAATTACTTTTGGTGGGTATAGGTCAAAATATGCTTAGTGAACACTGGAATTTCATGAGTAGGAGGAAGACTCCCTTCTGGCAGTCATAAGTTCAGAAACGCAAGTTTTTGGCAGTCACTGTCACTGGACCGTGGAAACGAATCAGACTTGGTAGAAATGTAGTAACTTTACATATCTTGAATCTCCACCAACCACAGTTCCTTGTACTCATTTCACATACTTGTGAAAGTCTTTGTCAATGAAGGTTGTCCCGGCGTAAAGAAAGCACCGGCAGGAGGGTGAATAACGAACGCAAGAGCAGAGACGGCTGTGAGACGACGCCAGCCAATAGTACGCTGACTAGGACCGCACCACGACGAGAGCGGCCTCTACAAGAAGAGAATGTAAGCGCCGCTCCTGCCAGCCTCGGCCGGGCAGTAGAAGACGGACACTAGTGGAGCAGTTATGAGTGATCCATATCTATTGCTTACTTGGGCATTGTATATAGTGAAGGACATTGACTGCATATCGCCCATCGCTTGCGACAACTTGTTGTAAATGCAAATCTTCTTTATTGTAATAAAAACCATCAACGCGATTTGCTTGAATTGTTGTATAGCTATCTGAGAAGGCAGCTTCCTTTAGGCACCCTGTAAGAGGTGAGTGGGCAGGTCTCCACATTTGGTGACGAGTTCTACAACGACGAAACCAGCGCCTAACGGCCACGGAATTTTATCTGCTGGCGCCTTGATCCCGTCTTGTCTTTACTTTGCAGGGGCGTTTATTTGCTTTAACAGTTTCTTGTCGTTTTTGCTAATCAGTATTTTCAGGTGAGCATTGCAGAAATTTTCTTTGTTTTTATCCTAATTTTGCCTGCTTGCCTTGTCTGTTTGTTGCATTTGTCTCTTCCAACATGCCCACCCCGCCTATCCCGCCCCGTGCTCAGGCGCCACAGTCGGAAGAGGTAGATGCCAGAGAGCTAATGCAGATCTCAGAACCTTCAAGCAGCAGATGGTCAAACTTCTCTTCACACACACCAGGAAGGAAGCATTGTAACTGTTTCTCACCTCCTACCGTTCGCACCCACGAGATGGACCATGGCTGGCGGAATTGCTTCACGGCCTCCTCCATCGGACACTGCTCCAACTGCTCCACCCTCCTCAGCATCCGGTGCCGTAGTAAGGCCGCGAGTATCGCTTCGCGCCGCATAATAATGTCTTTTGCAGGAATTTTAGCGGCAGCAGATAGAGGCACTAGGCGAGATCATCCGTCGACTTGGCGCTTGCATGTATCTTATTTCAGGTCCACATGGTTTGCATCACCACCATCAAAATCCACCCCTGTCATGTACACTATGATGTTTCAGTTTTTCTTCCCCCAGATTCACGGATCCAGAGGACAGCGCGGCCACAGCAGCTGCCAGAGGATGTCATCACGACACCGCTTGACGGTCCTATGGAGACGGAGCTTTTGCATCCCCCGCCTCCTCTCGTCTTACCGATGAAGCTGGACCCACCCACAGCGCAGCAGTCGCCACCTTCTTCATCTGGTTCCTGTCAGGAAGGGGCGGATGCATACTATTCTGGTCGTTTTACGGGCAACGTTTTTGCCAGAGCGCAGGCCGGAAGGTGGGGTACGACCGGAAGCTTAATGTTCTCTGTAGCCACAGCTTCCGGTCCCACAATGCGTCCGCCCTCCTCTCCCCCGCCGTGATCGCACTCCCTACACGACGACGGTCAATCGCTTTAGGGGGAAGGAATGTTCCGGTGTAACGTGAACGCCGTCATGAAGATGAAGAACGCAAGAGCAGAGGAGGGTGTGAGACGACAGCAGACAATAGTACGCTGACTAGGACCGCACCACAACAGGAGCGGCGTCTACAAGAAGAAAACGTAAGCGCCGCTCCTGCCAGCCTCGGTCGGGCTGTAAAGACAGTCGAAGCCTGACACCAGTGGAGTAGTTACGAGTGATCCATTCCCATTGCTTACATGGACATTGTATATAGTGAAGGACACTGTTTGCATGTTGCCTATCGCTTGCGACAGCTTGTAAATCCAAAGTTAAGTATTGTCGATCTTTTTTATTGTAATAAAAACTATTGAGGCGTGGTAAAAATTGCTGTTTTGAAGAGCGCACCGCAGCGCGTAGTGTGAAGCAGTCGCCCTCCGTTTCTGGCGGTGGCGCCGCTGAGGCAGTCGCAGCTTTGGTGTCTCCCTCTGGTGGGAAAGGGTAAAGGTTGCCTGTTCACCCTGTTCACGTGAATTTAGTGGGCGCGATGAGCTCGCGAGGCGTCAGTCTGGGTGAGTCTGGAGTCAGTCTGTCGTCAGTCTCTCGTCCCCAGCTTGCTAGTCTGTCTCTCGTCCGAATTTGTGGAACGGTGAGAGAACTCAACGAGTGGTCGCCCGGTCGCGGGGCTTAGTTCCTGCATCTGAGTCTGCGCGTTAGGCCGCCAGTCTGCTCGAGTTGCTTAGGAAACGGTCATTGGCTGTTGGATCGATCGGTTGGTTGGTCGTGCACTCAGACACAAGATGAATTGTAAGCGTTGAGCGTCGGCGCATGTGAGGTCGCCACTTTAAGTCCAGTGGGACGCGGCCGACACGAGAGCAACAGGAGTCAACCCACGACATCAGTCTGGCCGGTGCGAGCTGCGACGCCGTGAGACGGGAGATCGGCGCGCCTTCCTGCGTCCGTTGAAGCGGCTGGCAGCGGACGGTTCAGGAGAGCGATTTGGGGGGTGCTGCGCCAGGTCTTCGCCAGAAATCGCAGTGTATTAGAAGTTAAGTGATCGGTGACATGTTGTTTCATTTACTTGTTAAATTCTGTTTGTTTTCTTGGTTAGGTCACCAGCCGCTTTGTTTTGGGGCCGTCCCACAATTCTTCTCCGTTTGTCCACCCGCGGGATGGTGGTTATTTATGAATTGGGTGGTCCGTTTTTCCCTTGTGGAGTAGGAGCGGGTTAGAGCAACCTGCGGTTCGGGTTGTTCGGTAATCTCCCTATCAATCTGCCATACGTTAATAGCTGCCTCTGTCATGGTTGTCGGATTCGGTGGGGTAACGAATTTATTGCTTGAAGTGTACCGGCCTAATTCCTGAAATAAGTTTTTGTCTTGCCTATCATCTTGAGAGGCGGTATATGTGTACTGTAGAGCATGTTTGGCCAACCTTGTATAATTTCAGGTAAGATTGCGTTTCATGGGCTTTTATTTAAATGGTCATTTTAGCATATAAAGTTGCCCCTCTTCCACCGTAAGACTGTTCTTAGAAGTTAAAAACAAGTTGCACCTTCAGTGGCAAGTTAATCTTATAATTTTAGTGTTTTGTACCATATCCATCCCTCCTACGGGCTGCATAGTTTTTGTGCTTGTGTGAATTGTTAAAACTTTTGCTTTAAGGTAATCTGGTGTGTTGTAGAATTGCACCTGTGTAGTCTTTCAGAGGTTCTTGTGAGCGGTCATGACTACGGCCGTGTCAAAAGGGAGCGGCAAGATTCTCAGCCCGAAAGCTCACACACTCAAAAATTTGTTTCTTTCCACCTCTGAATAAATTGTAACTTGATACTTAAAGGGTGCTTTCTGCTTATGATTTTAAATCTGTTTCTTAAAAAAAAAGTTTTTAGGAATAAAATTCCCATTTGTTAAAAGCAATTTCATTTTGATTTCACCAGTTACTCCCTGGCAGCTACTTCCACGGTCACATAGTGTGATTAAATGTGTTAATGTTTGAATCGCTAGTAAATAAAGTAAATTCTTACGAAAAAGTTTTGAAAGTAAATTCACGGTTCAACTATTAACGTGATTTGCTTGAATTCTTGTGTAGCTATTCCTGAAGAAGGCAGCGTCCTTTAAGTACCCTGTAGGAGACGTGTGGGCAAAGATGATAATTAGTCATGTTTGTATTGTTCTGCAGTGCAGCTACTGCACACGTTTTATAATAAACAACAGAATTAGTAATTTTGACTCTCATTACATAAATATCTTACCTGGCCACAAATGTAATTGTAGTCTCACTACTCCGCCAATCTTTTGAAATCAGTAGGGCCATAATTTAGCGTTAATTACAATATCATTGCGTAAGAACTAATAATTTACAGTCTTCATTGGGTATCTACGTACATACACAGATTAAATATAGACATGTGTAAGTGTTGAGCTGGTACACCACGTTTACCGAGGTAAGGTACCGTCGTTTCATCAATGCTATGTTTTTCTTCATGGAATGCATTTTCCCAGAATCATGGGTTGAGCATGTCAAATAACTGATTCACCTTAGCTTACCTGTCTGACATTTTTATGTTGTCATTGTCATGTAAGTGTAAGCAGGACAGAATGAATCTGAACGTACTGTGAAAAAGTGCCCTAGCAACATGTTTATTATGCAACTCTCGTCTTGTTTCCCATTACATGTTCTGCCTCGGTACTTCAGTATCACCCCTGAGTAAAAGTATTGACTGAAGTCAGATCACTCAGTCCATTACGTCTGCAGCATATTGGTTTGTGAATGTAATGATGATGTCGATAACATCATCATGAAAAATGACCAAAAGTTTTCGACTGTTGAGGCCATTCATTATTGCGTTGTGTAAGATCATTTCTCCCTCTAACAGTTATTGTTCCTCTTTGTATCACCATTTTCCTCCTGTCTGACTTCCCTGGACCCTTCCATTTTCCTCTTCCTCCCACCCTTCCAGTATATTAACTTTCAATAACTAGTTATACTTTTGTTTCAGTTCTTCATTGACTTCCAGGTAAAATGCCTAAATCTGCAATATTTTCATTGCCTGAATTCTCATCAGTCTCTTCATCACATGCAGTAGTGTGGGAAAGGGCGGTAAGTGAAATCTGACTGCGTACATCCAGGATGTCGTCATTGTATTCATCGGTTTCAAGTATCCTCAGAGATCGATTGAGTCTGAAACCCCAGTATAAAAGAAATACTATTAAATTATAGTTTGGTGTAAATGAACCCCCTATCTGAACATAACAATGTATATCATTGTTGACATTATACTTCTTTTACACTATAATATAATAAACCACCGTGTTTTTATTGTGTTGTATAATGGATATTACACAAACATGCATATTACACAAACCTCACTCACAAAATGCGATAAGATTCTCCGATTTTTCAATGCGCAGGAAATTAACGCAGTTTTCCAATCACAAATAAAAGTCAGAACTGCAAGATTCTGATTTTTGACTCCAGTTAAAACTTGTAATAATGGCTTACACTAGGTACCACCTGTTGGTCGCATAATCGTATCAGACAGTACGGTTGTGTGCAAATCGTCATGTGGCAGCTTTCATAAGTCTCAAACAGCAGTCAGTAATTAGTGGTACCATCTACGTGCCACGCCAAAACCTTAAAACAGCACAGTCTCCTTGCAAGTCTGCTTCCAGTCGTCTATAGACCTGTAACAGCAAAATTCTGCTACAATGGAGAAGGCGTCTATTCAGCATCAGGTTTTCAGAAAGGCCGATGGCACCGATGTTTTTCTACAACTCAACAACTCGTCGACATATGTAGTTTTTCGAAAACATAAATGACAGTTCATTGTGACGAGGTTATTTATGACGCCTGTTTTCTGTTTCGCGTACTAACGTACATGTACCGCTGTCTTCTATTAAGACATAGTTCCCTGTATTGTAGATCTAAAAATCAGATGATATGTTTAACTAAATTGCTCGGTAAAATTTCAGTAAATAAGATTAATAAATTTTACGTTTACGTGGGGAGTGTATGCGTAAGATAGCAGTACTACGGCTGTCAAGTAGAGACAAATAAATTCGAACGGGAACCTCACCACCAGTCGCGTTACGACCGCAATCGGCTGGAACGATGAAGGGACGTACGTGCTGGCTCTGGTTTATCACCTGTCGCACAGGCGGCTGCATCTCCGCCGCACAACGTCAGGGCATCATTAGCTTGGTCGCCGGCCGGATATTGTGACGTGTCCGCTGCACACGGCCCGCCAGCGTCCACCAGCGCGCAGCGGCGCTTTCGATACTGGCCTGTCACTCTCACGGTGCGTGAAATTCCGTGTAAAATGAAGCGACACCAGACAGTTTTGGATGTTCTGCAAATGTATTTCATTTATATAAATCGTGAGGGTTGTTTCATTGTTAGCTGTTGGTTACGAGTTATCACAACACCATTTAAAATTCATAAGCAACTGACTGTGAACTGTGTGTCTTGTCAATTTGTCAGTGTCACGCGTATGCAAACCACATTTTAGCGTATCAGAACGCATTACGATTTAGTACGGGTCACGTATGTTTTTTAAATAGTATGTTTGTGAAACACATTGCGCATCTACTTGTACTAAGCGCCAGCAGCCAAAGGTTTAGCCTAAGTCCGACTAAGACTGCGGTCACTGTGGCTCCGATATTGGTGAATTCTGCTGACGACAGACATCGGCCGAAGATGGTTGATGTTTTCAAATAGCAGCACAACAGGTCGACTCTCCAGACAGGCGTGCAAACTGAGAGTCAAATAATGTGTAGGATAACTACGAGAGTTCTCTTGCTGTCATATGAAATCGCATCCCAGGCCATAACTCCAAAAGTACTTCCAGTGTGTTTAGCACGCAAATAGGCTGGTTGCACGCCCTCAACTGACCTTCTTATTACTACTCTAGGTCATCGCTGGCACCGAGGCACAACCAGCTTTCGTTAGCAAACACAAAAGACCTTTACCCTGCCGTCCGATAAGCTCTCTCTTGACACCACCGAATTCGCAAATGGCCGTGATTTAGGGTCAGCGGAATATACGCCACAGACCGTCTGGTTCTGAGCTATCCTTCAAGTAACCGATTTGTAACAGTTCTTTGTGTCACTGTGATGCCAACAGCTGCTCAAATTGCTGCTGCAGCTGCAGTACGATGCGCCAGAACCATATACCGTGCACGAGGGTCTTCCCTCTCGTTAGTGTCACGGGCCGTCTGGAGTCCGGTCTTCATGCGACTGTACATTTCTCGGGACCACCATTGCAACCAATCATGTACGGCCTCTAGATTCTCGTCAAGTTTTTCCGCAGTATCGCAGAAGGAACATCCAGCTTCTCGCCGCCTCATTACACGACCGCGTTCAAACTCAGTGAGGTACCAATAATGGCGTCTTTGTGTTAAAACCATTCTCGACGAACATAACTCACCGTGTCCAATCTCAGAGGTAAGTAATGGTCATGGCCGTTACTGCGAGTGTTTAAAGTAAACCTGATTTTTATTCTGGCAGTGACGATACTAGCGCCACTCTTACCCATCTGACGCGGAACTTGAACAGACATCACCTTTCAGACGTAGAAACACGTGTGCCATCTTTCATTTAGGTCGAACTGCTCCTGATTGCTGTTGCGACTTTTGTTCGTCAGTGTAGATGCAAGGATTCCCGTGGAAGGGAGGTCCGAGGTATTGAAAGGACTGTGGCCGTCTTCCAGAAGCACATCATTCGGTACGAGTTGATGGCAGCAACATCTGTGTCGTTCTGAGCGGTGATCCAGCCGTGCATCTTTTAGGTGAAAGATACGTTTTTGTGTCATCAGTTGCCACACTTAGAAATAGCCTGCATAAGATACGGTACCATTCAGTCCGCTCTCCAGTCCCTGTCTCAAACCATGTTCTCCATTTGTGTGAAAAAGTTTTCCTCTCTACGAAATTTTCTTTTGAATTGATCCTTGTTAAACGACTATACCAATGAAATGACATAGTTTCGAAATAGGGAAACTGTATTATATTTATGAAAAAGGAAAGAAGGCGAACTGCATTATACCTTTACGAAGATATGAGACAAGAGAATTATGTGGCCAGTGGTCTATTTAAACAGCACATGGTTTCATATACACCACTTTGTGAAAAAATGATGTTCGAGGAGTATTGTCAACTAAAAATGCTCATGTACTTTGGAATGATTAACATCCTGAAATACCTGTCTACATTTGTAAAGATACATGTGTGTACACCATTACTACCTTTTTCTCGAGCGTAAACACGTCTACGCTGCTACCTCTAGGCTGCTACCCTTCAAGTTCACTTTTCTCCTTGTCGGGTAATAGTTAGGGCTCCGTCTAGCTCTGATTTAGCAACGATGAGACGCACCCGTGTTTCTCAACCTTTCCTGCTTTGACGCACATCAAAGTATGTAACAAACATTTGTAACATCCCTACATGTGATTTCCTAAATGCAAAAAGGCAAACGCGTAAAGAACAAACAACTCATTTTCTTTTTTTACCATGGAATCGCTGTAAGACATAAATTTAGAAATTTACTAGTTAAATAACCGATTTGGCAACACAATTTTTTATGTTACAGTTATTTTATCCGTGGGACCGTAGAAGACATTACAGATCTCGAGACACACCTGACAAGTATTCGGGACACGAAAAAATGACGCAACACGGCGGTTCAGAAATTCCGTAGATGGACCAACCCGTTGTACGAATCAAGAATGCTGTCTTGAGTCGTTTCTAATATTCGCCTTCCGAGACGAGTTGTGGTTATCCACACTGAAACTAAAGCAAAAACCACCCAGCCATGAATTTCTTTGTCCTACTCTGTAGCTCCCTCCATCAGGCTGCGAATGCTGCAGAATAGTGAAAGTCAAAGGTCAACAGGAAAGGACAGAGGACGCTACAGCGCACCACTACCTGAACATGTACATTCCCGGATCTCCGGCCTGTTGCAACTATTTTTCTTTTTTGCTTTGTTTCAACGAGTTACGCCCTTGTGACGCTAAACTGACGCTCCTTTGATATTTAACATTTGCTTTACCGAAAGAGGAATTGCAATTGGAACAGCAATAGACGCCCATTCTGAGGAAACATGATTCAAATCGCAATCAGGAAATTGTCGCTTAGGTTTTCTGTACGAATTCCACTGCGGTTACTTCAGCAAAGGCACGGCAGCTTTCCCTGTCCATCTTCCTCCTTCTTAGCTAGCGCTTCAACTCTGCTACCTCACAGTCATTCCTTCCTTTTCGATTTCGTTCCAGTAACGATTCTACATAGTGAGGCTTGCACGCGTGATTGTCAGCAAAAACAGTCTTGTGACTATATATGTCTATATGTTCATCTTCCCATTGTTTCGTTGACAAACGTATCTATCACTTTCTTTCTTTGACATTTACTGACGTGTTTTTAGGTACTTGATTACACAATGTACCGTCGAGTAATACCTATAAAAGAGCGGCACTCCACTTCTGATTCAAACGTTCCTAGATCAGCACCCTAGAGTTTTACTTTGTTCTACCACAACTTGATGTTCTTAACAGAACGTACCAAGTCGCCTGTGGCCCATCCTTGCAAAGGCACTTTCAGTGGCAATTACGAAAACTACGTTCGCAGACGATAATACCAAGCAGACTTGTTTCTTCGTGCGGAGTAGGTTATATGTGTAAGTAACCACATTCACGTCTAGAAAAAGGAAAACAGAGTTAAAGAATTTGAGTATACGGTCTCAAATTTGTATATCTCTTGTACAAATGTGTATATCCGTCGAGGAGCAGTGACCCTTATCCCACTCCTCTGCCCATAGTCCATTTCCGCAAACAGAGATCATGTGAAACTCAGCTCGCCCTATTTGCCCAAGAAATTCACAGTGCCGTAGACACTGGCGAGCAGATTGATGCCGTATTCCTGGACTTCAGGAAGGCATTTGATACGGTTCCGCACTTACGTTTAGTGAAAAAAATACGAGCTTACGGAATATCGGACCAGGTTTGTGATTGGATTCAGGATTTCCTAGAAGAAAGAACACAACATGTCATTCTTAACGGTTCAAAATCTGCAGATGTAGAGGTAATTTCGGGAGTACCGCAGGGAAGCGTGGTAGGACCTTTATTGTTTACAATATACATAAATGACTTAGTTGACAACATCGGTAGCTCCGTGAGGCTATTTGCAGATGACACGGTTGTCTACAAGAAAGTAGCAACATCAGAAGACTCGTACGTACTCCAGGAGTACCTGCAGAGGATTAATGCATGGTGCGACAGCTGGCAGCTTTCCCTAAACGTAGATAAATGTAATATAATGCGCATACATAGGGGCAGAAATCCATTCCAGTACGATTATGCCATAGGTGGTAAATCATTGGAAGCGGTAACGACCGTAAAATACTTAGGAGTTACTATCCGGAGCGATCTGAAGTGGAATGATCACATAAAACAAATAGTGGGAAAAGCAGGCGCCAGGTTGAGATTCATAGGAAGAATTCTAAGAAAATGTGACTCATCGACGAAAGAAGTAGCTTACAAAACGCTTGTTCGTCCGATTCTTGAGTATTGCTCATCAGTATGGGACCCTTACCAGGTTGGATTAATAGAAGAGATAGACATGATCCAGCGAAAAGCAGCGCGATTCGTCATGGGGACATTTAGTCAGCGCGAGAGCGTTACGGAGATGCTGAACAAGCTCCAGTGGCGGACACTTCAAGAAAGGCGTTACGCAATACGGAGAGGTTTATTATCGAAATTACGAGAGAGCACATTCCGGGAAGAGATGGGAAACATATTACTACCGCCCACATATATCTCGCGTAATGATCACAACGGAAAGATCCGAGAAATTAGAGCAAATACGGAGACTTACAAGCAGTCGTTCTTCCCACGCACAATTCGTGAATGGAACAGGGAAGGGGGGATCAGATAGTGGTACAATAAGTACCCTCCGCCACACACCGTAAGGTGGCTCGCGGAGTATAGATGTAGATGTAGATGTAAGAAGAAAACATCCATCAGGTTGGCACTTTAGTATCAAGACCAGTATTTTATGAAAGCTGTTATCAAGAATGAGGACAAGAAAACCAGATTTTAATTTATATTTCTGAACAGTGCGTTCCTATGAAGTGGATGCAAGAATTCCTTTCATTGGAGCGAGGGAGGATGTGATGCAGAGATAACTGTGGAGCTACACTAGTGGAGCGTTCTCGAAGTTTTGTCAAGGTTACAAAAGGAATAAGGAAACTCTTGAAGCTTTTTAAATAAAAAAACTTTATTAACATTCTAAATCTCTAGGCTTCATGTCTACAAATATATTTCTCAACATAGTCACCATGGCGATGGACACATTTCTACAGACGAGAATCTAGTTTGTTGATACCGTCACTGTAGATAGTTTGACTTCGTTGACGGAACCACAACCTCATACATGCGTGCAAGGCTTCATCTCTATCAAAGTGAAGTCCTCGAACGTGTTCCTTACGTTTTGGAAACAGATTAAATTCGGATGGGGCCAAGTCGGGATGATCGATGACAGTGATTCTAATTGTACCGTCGGGTTACAGCAGATTTTTCAGTGCCCGTAGACGAACTCTTCGGAAATTGTGCTTTCAGTTTTCCGAGCGCTTCCCACTCGCCGATGTAGAGCCATTACGCAACACCATGCTACGCTCCACAATTCGGAGCCCACTAGCGACAGAAGGTTGCAACTTGCGTCAAGGAAGCGATAATGTCAACCGAGTAATATTCATGACACGTAATACCTGAACTGAAGTTGAGAACTGAATAAAAAAAACGAAGGCATTAATTTTTAGCAAAGTGAGAAGTAGCGGTTCCAAGATCTAGAGGGTCGACAAAGGCCGGGAGAGCAGTGTCGCGATGTACTCACATTACGTCTCTCAATACCTCATCCAAATGACGTCATAGACTGACACAGCCGTCAGTCCTTCTTTTTCCGTCTGGATCTGAACGTAGAGCTTTGCTTTCACTTTGTGTGTGTGTGTGTGTGTGTGTGTGTGTGTGTGTGTGTGTGTGTGTGTGTGTGAGGGGGGGGGGGGAAGGGGGGCGCGCGTGTAACGGAAATTTAGTCTAGTTTTTTTAGACGTGACAACCTTCCACCCTGCAGAGATGTTAGTAAATGTTGGACTGCAATTGAATCTGATGGCGTCGAGCACCGGTTACCTAGACCTACTACCTGTCGCTGCCATTGGTTAATGGGAAATTACAAGCGAGCCATCGTTCCGACAGAGGTCTTCCCCTATCGTCTCTCTCCCGTTGGGACTTTGCACCGAGCACCTCAGTCTCCCTGTAGAAGGAGCGCCATTCCCCGTCTGCCAAATTTAGGGACGCCGAGTGGCAGTCTCGCCCTCAGTGTGTTCTCTGTTGAGCAGCGTGGAGCCTTAGTGCTGCAGCTGACCAGTGAATTCGGTCGCACGACCAGATGCTGCGGTGCGCCACGGTGTTCACACTGGTCCGCTGGAGGAAACGCATTCACTTTACTGCGCTTGAGGAGACTTTAGCTGTATATGGCATAGTTTGAAGAGCCGGGCTAGAACTGAGGCCATCTGCGCCTAAGGGAATAACTGTTGGTGACTCCGTTCACTACATTGCCAGCGGAACACCGAAGACAATTCTTGTGAGAGGCCTGTTAAAACACACGCTTTTAGTTGTCTTGTGTTCCACGCAGATTCACTTGGGTTTTCCTTATCACGAATCTTAGCTAACTTTATTTAACTTGCTAGGATTCATTGGCTTCTTCTGTGTCCTGGCGTTGGTGTCTAACCTCCGTCGTGTGTCTACTATAATTTGTATGGTTGTAAATCAGTGTCACTGGGCTTAAGAAGTGTTTCATGTATAGATTGTCTCTCCTAAGAGTCGTCAGGCACATTTTCTCTATTTTTCGGCGCATTTGTGCAATTTCGTTTATGCACAGTGTAGCTGGAGCCAGCCCAAACAAACAACGTTTATCACCTTTTCAAGCTACACCCACTATCGACGTAAAAGCATCGGTTTGCATCACGTTGTAAAGAAAATGATTTTTAAAGCGAAATTTTAAGTGTCGCCCTTCGATAGAGCGGTCCCAGATTAGTCTAGTATGATGTTCAAAATGGTTCAAATGGCTTTAAGCACTATGGGACTTAACATCTGAGGTCATCAGTCCCCTAGACTTAGAGCTACTTAAACCTAACCAACCTAACCAACCTCCGACCGCAGCAGCAGCGCGGTTCCGGACAGAACCGCCTAGAACCGCTCGTCCACAGCGGCCGGCAGTCCGATCTTCGTTTTATCAATATGTATGTATAAGGACACTAAAATGCGAAGAATAACCCTTACTCCAGCATCGACAGTGCTGTCCCTGTATGCGCTGACTGCCACCGCCCAGCATACGGCGCTGCTGGATCGCTGCTGGACTGCTGTTTCTTCTTCATGTTTTACTGTGCCTGTGAATACCTACTGATAAAACGAATATCAGAGTAGGCTACTATGGGAGGGAATGGGCACGTAATATTCCGATTAAAAATAATTTTACTTGTAATTGGAAATAAACCGACGCTTTCGATCGACGCTGGGTGTCGCATTAAAGGCGTGCCGATCGGCAATTGTTTAACTAACTGCACCTACACAATGTGAGAACGAAACTCCAAATATCTGCCGAAACACCATAGAAAATGCGCCTGACAACTCTTAGGAGAGACGCCCAGCATGTATGAGGGTTGTTCAATAAGTAACGCCCCACATTTTTTTTTCTGAGAACGTGTTTATTGTTAGGAGCCAGAATGTGGTGACAATGTACATCAACATGTCTTGTCCATGTCTAATTTTTATACGGAGCCTCCATCACTTTCTATAGCCATACGCCAACGTTGTGGAGGAGTATGTATGTCCTGTTGGTAAAAGCTCTTGCTGTGTAGGCGTAGACATGTTTTCACTGCATGACTGATACTGTCGTCATCTTAAAAGTGTGTTCACCGTAGAGAAACTTTAAGTGGCCCAAAGATATGGAAGTCCGAGAGTGCCAGGTCTGGACTGTAAGTTGGACGAGGCAATGATGTCCAACCTAATTTGGCGATGTGTTCCCGGATTCTCAGACTTGGGTGTGGCGGTGCATTATCGTGTTGGAGCTAGATTTATGCTGGATTCTAGCTTGATTGAATTCGCCGGAAACGGTTCTTGAATACAAATTCAGTAGTTTATTCATTACCACAGTTAAGGAGTCAAACTGCATAAACGCAGGTGCTAGTTGTTTTCTGCCATGCAGAGTGACAGCATTAGCGGAAGATGTACAACATATGTAATCAACTAATTCCAGGGCGACTGATCAGTACCAGCTGTGCCGGGTACTACATGTGTGGAGTGGTGCATACACTGGGGTTTGCAAGAGCCTCCATTCCAACGCTTCGCAACAAAAATGTCGATTCATGCAGAACTACTGCTGCCAGTGCCACATGTCATCTTCAAAAGTGAGCACCTTTCTATAGGTAAGTTTTAGTCTGCTATTTCACAGCGATCCCAGCCATAAAATGTTTCTAAGCGGAACAAAAATTGCTATCTCCAATTTCTGAGATGCATATTCTAATTCTAGGAGTACAGATGTTTTCATTTAATAAACTGTTACACTAAAAAGGAACAACGTCAACCGAGTGTGAAAAGTAAAGGCTGCTGACAGTCTTCGAGATTTATTGAGGTGCGGAAGAGCCATTAATGTCACCTTAATGTCATGTGCCGGATTATCACCTTGACATTTAGATAACGTAATGGAATTCCAGCAGGACATCTAGAAAATGGTCTACTGATAAGGTCTTAATGCATATGTAATGACGTTAACCGTAACATAGTGGAACTGATGCAAAGATGAGGCAAACATTACACGTGAACTTCTTCAGACAGAAGAGTATAATCAATTTTAAAATATATGACGCCTCCTCTGGCGATGACGATGGAAACTATAGTCTGTGGTAGCAACTCTTCGACAGTCATCATATCCATCATCAGTTTGTCCCATTTGTATATCGGAGAGAAAGATGTCTCATTGGAGTCGGACGAATTCCGCATGTGTTCGAGTCGCAGATATGTATTTTGACGTAAATGTGAAAGTCTGGAAAAATGTTGCTACTGCGGAGATTAAGACACCTGAGTGATAGCTGTTATACAATAAGTGTTATTCAGGTGGAAGAATTATTCAAATTTACCCGGCTACTTAGATTTAGTTGAACTAATTTTGCTAGCAAACTCAATGCCTCGTATCCATTTGAGGAGAACTTTTGCTCATGGCTTAAATTCCTAAAAGTATTAGACTTCCAGCTTTGAGAATCACTTAAATACTAGGAATTCTAAGAATTTACACTGGTAACAGTATGATACTATCTGTTGAGGGGAATATGTGTGATTATGATGGCAATAGTGTAGTTCCGTTCATTTAAAACTAAACAAGTGGCTTCATGAGGAAGTTTATGCTTGAAACATGTGTCTGTAGCCGAAGTGGATAGACTATGATGTACTGACATAGCAGCGTACTTATCGATGGTTCAGAATATCGATTCCATTGTTACATGATTGGTAACCCCAAAAATCTGGATTTAATTTTGTAATGGGTTTTCTCTGTTGGTGTTCAATGAACGATCACCGAACGTAGCTCTTCGTGGTCTTGAAAGGTGGAAAAAGCAGGTACAAGAATTTCTTGTAGCAAAATTAAACTTAGACTAAATATATATTGTCGCTTAAGAGGCTGAGACCGAGCGAGGTGACGCATTGGTCAACACAGTGGACCTGCATTTTGGAGAGCGGCGGTTCAAATTCCCATCTGCCCATTCAGACTAAGGTTTTCCGTGATGTCATTAAATTTCTTAAGGTTCCTTTAAAACAGCGCAGCCGATTTTCTTTCCCTTACCTTTCCCAATCTTAGCTTTTGCTCAGACTCTAATGACCACGTTGTCACCGGGACGTTAGGTCCTAATGTAACTTTTGCGTCTTTCGTAATGCCTGTAAGTATAAAACTAGAATTATGATGAAACAGAATTTAATTACATCGTTTTTATGGTTTATTTATATCACATGTGATTACATTTTCCCTACGCATAGTATTACTGAACATACTGCAGAATAAGATGATTGCACATGAAAAATGCAAACGGCATGTAAAGCAACGTAATAACCCTATTTCAAGAACTTTGACACTGCTATCAAACCATGATTTCACACCTACTTGTGACAGCACCTTGGTAGTCTATCCTGGATGCGACGTTTGTGACTGGAGTTATTGTCACAGAGGTCGAACGTTTCACAAGCTGTCTATCTGTTTTTGTGTACCACTAACTTTAGTGTGCATGTAGCCCTTCACTGCATCCTCTCCGAAAATCATGTGTACACCAAGCCAGCTAACGCAGCTTCTTTTCCTGCCTAAAAGCTTCAATTGCAGTCCCAGTCAAAACACACATGTGACTGTTTTGTAAAGATGCCACTGCCAGACTGAATTGTCGTTCATTTCTTCGCATGTGATGCTTGGTGAAGGACTAATATGGATACAACACAAAAAACTTTCATAGTTAACTGGTTCATGTTTGCCCTTGCTCGTATTCGTACTTTTCCCCAGTTTATGGAGTCTAGTACGGATTTTGGGATCCTCCATCGTAGAGGTCATCCTGACAATAGACTTTCAACGTGCCACGCTGTCAAGAGGAAACTGTCAGTTCGCATTCCAGATTAACCTGAGCGCTCAATATGAATCATGTCTAAGACCAAAAGCGTTGAGCACCAATGTACAAAGTTCAAGAGTACTGTAAAATCCGACGTGAAAAGTCGTAAGGAATGGAAAATATCCTCGGTGGTTCGATAGCTGTATTACAAAGCTGTTACGAATGCGAAGCGTTTCACTGCAAATTTAAAAGTAGCTAAAGCCTCTCAGATAAACAAAGAAATTACGAAATTAAAAGTAGCGTACGGACAGCTATGCGTGAAGCGTTCAACGAATTAGAAAGTAAAATATTTGGTCTTAGGTGAAATCAGCAAACAGATCAGAGCATTAAGTCCAACACTCTCTGGCCGTGACTGCTTCGAAACGGTAACAGCGAGACGGCCGAAATTCTAAACACCTTTTTGCAAAACAGCTCCACTTAGAGACATCGTACTGCGGTTCCTCCCTTAAATCACTGCACAGCGTTGGAATGACAGATGTCCAAATAAATTCTATGGGATAGATAACCACCTGGAGTCGTTAAACAGAGATAATACCACTGGACCTGACGGAATACCAGCTCGATTCTACACAGAGTATGCGAGAGGACGTGTCCCCTCCCAGTAGCTGTGTACCGTAAGTCACTGGAGGAGAAAAACGTTCCTAGTGATTGTGAAAAAGCGCAGGAACAGTTTTTATGAAGAGTCGTTGAATAGAAACACAAACCTATAGGCCTATATCTCTAACGTCGGTTCTCCTGGAATTTTGAATATGTTTCATCTCGGGCATTACGAAATTTCTGGATATCTAAAATTTCCCCCATACAAATGAAAATGGGGTACGAAAATAACGATCGTGTTAAATACAGCTCATAATGTTAGTCTACGAGGTCCGGAAGGCAGTGCATGTAGTATGTCGTGTTCCTTGACGCCTGGGAAGCAGTATAACCTAACGAATATAATAAGAGAGCACGGAATAACAGTCCAGCTTGGTGATTTGATTGAAGATTTTCTAGCAAACAGAGCACAGCATGTTAATTTCAACAGAGGCCAATCTTCAGACATAAAAGTAACTTCGGACATACCATGTGGGAGTATTATAGGATCATTACTGTCACAGTATACAGAATGCTAGGGCTATAAGTGCAGATATTGTGATCATTGGTATATTAATACGTACCCACTTTAATTCGTTAGTTGCTTTTTCTCTGTGTCTAACAGTCTTCAGGCAAACAGGTCACTGACGTTTTTTACAGGATCGTAACGGCACCAATAAGTAGGCTACCCATGTCAGTATAGACTAACCATTTTGCGTCCACGCATCCACACTTCAAACCCTGACCTGCTTCCAAGCGCAAAATGAGCATTAGTGGCTTGCTGTCAACATGTGTGCTTGGAGTTTCTAATCAACTTAAAACACACTACTAGCAGTAGCTGTAATTATTAGTGTGCAAATAAAGTAAATAGTTATGTAATACCGTTCAGTACACTGTCTTCAGTCACGAATAAAATTATCCACATTTGTGCCCCGACACCCTGTATGTAAGTTACCTAGCGGATAACGCTGGAAGCACTATGAGGCTTTCCGCAGATGACGCTGTTGGGTACAGACTGGATCGCTGCTTGATACTGGTACTGACAGTGGGTTCTCAGTATGAATAAATGTAAAGTACTGCACATAAATAGGCAAAAAGATCCATATATTGTATGACTACAGAAATAAAGATCAATCATTGGAAGCATTCATATCCATAAAATATGCGTGTCGAATGATTAAACATGTAACGACCCCATAAAACTAAAAGCAGGCGAAGAGATGTCAGACCGATAGTCATCAGAAGACCTCCCGAAGCAAATGTCGTCTGCCCACAAAGAGGATGATTTATAAAACCCTAGTTCAACCGATATTTGAATATCGCCCTCAGCTCGAGATCCGTACCGAATACGACTGACAGAGGGGATCCAAAGAACAGCTTCGCACTTCGTTAGAGGTTCATTTAATTAGTGTGAAAGTGTCACTGACAAGGGGCCCCTTGTGGGTGAGGTAGTAATTCAGTCTTCAGTAAGCCTCATTGAAAAGTGTTCCGTTAATAAATACGACACGATCAAACATTAGCTGCTAATGACTCACCAACTGTATCAGGAGGGCGATCGAAAATTACAGTCCGGAAGGTGTATAGATCAACCTTCTATGGGACGGATGCATTACACTTCAAAAATAGACATCGTCGACAGTCAAGCAATGTTCAAAACAAGCCATTAACTTGCACCATGAACACCGAATGGAAAATGACGCGCCACAGTAAAAATAAATGTTCGTACCATTAGGATAGAAGGCGATCTCCTTGAGAGTTACAAACTATGCAGACGTTCAGCTTGGTATTCATTCTCAAAGAATGCATATACAGTCATATTGGTGCGACTTGTAACACCATAGTTTTTGTGGTGTCATCGCCAGACACCACACTTGCTAGGTGGTAGTTTTAAATCGGCCGCGGTCCATTAGTACATGTCGGACCCGCGTGTCACCACTGTCAGTGATCGCACACCGAGCGCCACCACACGGCAGGTCTCGAGAGACTTACTAGCACTCGCCCCAGTTGTACGGACGACTTAGCTAGCGATGCAACACTGACGAAGCCTCGTTTATTTGCAGAGAAGATAGTTAGAATAGCCTTCAGCTAAGTCAATGGCTACGACCTAGCAAGGCGCCATAGCAATTGATAGTTATCGTATGAAGCATGTCTCATCAAGAACGATGTATACAAATGAAGGATTTAAGTTAAGTATTCCAGCAGCTACGTACTTTTCTTTATAGCATTCATTCCGTATCCTGTTTCAGACCTCACGCCAGCCTGCTTGATTTTAACGCGTGCATTTCGGCCTTCTCTGGCTATACAACAGTTTTAATACTCTACTGATTTATTTTGGTTTTGTTTCATTTAATGTTACATCGTTGAGCATCTGTAAATGTGTTTGATTGAATAGATAACGTAAAATTGTATACTCCTTTCTTTGTTAAAACATTGATGTCATGATTTTATTCTATGCAATGTAGTGTATCTGTCATTTAAATTTTTTGTCTTATTTCGAGGGAGACAAAACTTACTGTATATAATTGTAATTTTGTTTAAATAATTTTTTACAGAAATGTTAATATGTGCAAATGTTCTGTTTTATTTAAAATGTTTGTTTACTGTTACGTAAATTGCTGATCCTCACTTATGGTTCTTAGTTATGTTATATGTAAAAGGTGTTGTCGTTCCCCTCGGGAAAGGAACTATGTAGCGCGCGCAAATTGTGATTGGCCTAGGTAGAAAATGTGGAACAAGAGTCAGTCGGGGACGAGCTACCAAACTGTACACTGCCCATATAAAAGTTGTATATTGTGTTGGTTCTTAGAGAGGCTGTTCCTGCTGCTTATCAATGCCTCAGATGGATGGATAAGTAGCTGGAACTATTCTGGAATTGGTATCTATCATCGCCACCAAGAAGGGACAGAGTCCAGCAATTCTGCCTGCAAATCCACCTACCAACATGCAATTGCCACCACATTGTGCAATCACTGTAACGGAATACTATAATTATGTACAGTGAAGGATCAGCTTATTGGATGTTTTAGTGTGCACAAATATAAGGTAACTTATAAATGAATTTGTGTAGAACAGAAGCAAGCTGGTGCTTTTCATTTATTATTATGTACCTACCTTGATTTTTTCCCTATCACAACACCTCTCAGGTTCCTCTCCATTTGAACTATGATTACCGAGTGTCCTAGTTTGTTGAAAAATGAAAGCCTCAAAGCCAAATAGTTAATTAAATAATGTTGTTTGATCTTTGGTAAGAAGGGAATATTCATATTTACTGTGGACTTAGTGAAATTGTGGGAGGTAGTAAATGCAGTTTTGTAAAGTTTCAAAGTCACCTATTTAATCATTTAGTTGAAAGTAGAAGACTGTGGTAATAAAGACAATTTGCTGTTTCTTTTAAATATTAAAAGTTCTTAAAACTGAGGCTTCTAAAGTTTTGCTTAGTTAATGATCATAGTGCTGTCTGTAGTAAATTTTAAAAGGTGAGTCAGTTTCTTGCAAATTTGTCAACATTGTGTTTCACTGTAGTAAAAGTGGAAAACTGCAATAGTGGAGAGTTATGTATTCATATTTGCTAAATGTTTGTCTCTCTTGTGCATTGGAAGTTCATATTAATAGTATAACAGGATCCACAGTTTGTCTATTGTGCTAATGCTAGGTAACAAGCAACGGGAAGACCACTACTTATGAAAACAATAGTCTCTTTATCAAAAGACAGTGAGAAATAACCTGTTAGTGAATTCCAATTAACTTTCATTTTAAATAGTAAATTATTTAACTGAGAGAGACTTAACCTGTGACCAGCTCATAATTTAGCAGTGAACTACATTTATAAACTTATGTCAATTAGGAAAGTGTTTGAAAAATAATACTTAACCTATGTCCAATTTATGATTCTGCAGTGAATCTTAATAGTAATATTACAAAACTTATTCGGTTTGAATAATCCCTGAAAGTAATAGTGTTTCGCCATCTGTTATATTTACGCAAATAATCTGACCTGCTCTGTCAGCTTCCAATCCTAATCGTGAACATATGGAGGTGTCAGAGTTCATTGCACTCGCGTGTGGCAAAATATAGGTTGTGTTTGTCCGTTCGAGTTACTCATACCTACTTTCTTAAACAAGAACGTTAATCTTTCTCTTGCCTAATTAGGCTGGCGACCGTCTTCCTTATTCTTTAAAGAGTGTAGCTAGGTAAAATATTGTTTGTTACTGTTTGAATATTTACGTAATTCTTTCACTTCCGATAAGCCACCTCCGTTAAGTACAACGCGGTCAATATAACAAAATTCCTCTCAGAGGGTAACACTGCTCTGTTGCTTTATACCATAATTGCTTGGGCAAGAATATTTTCATCATACGAACTGCCTTCAGATTTGAGGTTATGGTTTAGTGGTAGCGGACGGTAGTGTTATAGACTGAGTGATGAGAACTGACTATGGCATGCAAACGAATGCGAAACAGCTAATCGTGAATATCTTTTAAAGCGTAGCTGCAGATAGTGAGATAGGCAGAGAAAAAACAAACATCTAGAGACTGAATTTGTCCAATAATTCCAGGTGGTATGAATAGCAATGTCACACATATTACAGGAATCATAGTTTCTCTAAAGGAGTGTTATTTTTATACACAGACCAGGAATCAAGTGCCAGCAAGCTAATTTCACCAGCTATTTGCCTAAAGCAATGCTCATATACTCCCATTTTACCACTTCTGCTTGCTGTGACGTAAATATTCCCTATCGCTCTTGCAAGACCACGTACAAGTGAAAGAATCGTAGGGGGCAGAGCACCTCCAATTACTTGCAGCACAATAAGTAACTTTCCGGCCAATTTACCAACCAGATTAACAGTCGGCATAATAGTATCAGAATGCATTAAGGTATTGATGTTATGTTATGTTATGTTAACTGGGGACCTAGAAACGACGGAGAGGCTCCGACCCCGCCGCAGCCGCAGTGGTCTGCAACCCCACGATGACTACCGCAGTCCACTTCAATCCTCCGCCGACCCACACCTAACCCAGAGTTATTGTGCGGTTCGGCCCCCGGTGGACCCTCCAGGGAACGTCTCACACCAGACGAGTGTAACCCCTATGTTTGCGTGGTAGAGTAATGGTGGTGTACGTGTACGAGGAAAATTTGTTTGCGTAGCAATCGCTGACATAGTGAAACTGAGGCGGAATAAGGGGAACCAGCCCGCATTCGCCGAGGCAGATGGAAAACAGCCTAAAAACCATCCACAGACTGGCCAGCTCACCGGACCTTGACACAAATCCGCCGGGCGGACTCGTGCCGGGGACCAGGCGCTCCTTCCCGCCCGGAAAGCCGTGCGTTAGATCGCACGGCCAACCGGGCGGGTCAGGCATTGATGTTAGTTGTTCTGAATGTAACATTTTCATTACCTCTAATTACCGCGGTTCCTTTCTTATGCATTTCCACTTAAAATCCCGATTAATCGAAGTTGAAAACAAATTCCTTACTAAAGGATGGGATAAGTTCATCATCCACAGATTTTCGGGTCGACTCCGCAGTTTACTGTGGATATTCAAGTTTACGCTTTGTTTGAAATTTCATTATCTTACATCTTCCAATTCTGTAGCACCGCTTGAAGTTATGAAACCATCCACTGCTTCCCTTGAATTCACTGTAATCTCTGTCAAGTGCAGTTTAATGTGCATGAAGTAGTAGGCTACTGTAATGCACATCTGTAAATTGTATGGAGCACCCTTCAAACGCTGAAACACTAAATTTTGTAACAAGTGTGCCTTTGGCTCCCATGAACATGCGTAGTTTTTCTTATGCATTATATTGTCATATTGCTGCGCGCTTATTCGAAATCTGATCGTACCTGTTCTGTTATTACGCTGCGGACGATCTTCCAAGTAGGCTACGTAGTTTTGTTTAGTTCCCGCTTCTTGGACAATGATTGTCCTTTAATACGTTTCACAGGACGCGGGATTTGTGTCTCCCTGTCCGACAACTGTTCAGTAAAACTTTAACTAGTTTGACACGTATCATCATCATTGTACTCCTCGTGTACATTGTCCGCACAGTCGAGCGCATACGACATCAGAGATTCCACTGACTCATCTTGAACAAACACTAATGTTTCATCTTCCATTTCTTTCTGACTTTGCAAAATTCCTTGGGTTCCTTTCTGACGATATGTCAACTTCGGAAACTGTCATTGTAGACATAATGCAGTGTTTGCCTTGTTTGTCGTTGCCTTTGTTCTGCTTTGTATCAGCGTTACTAGCATTGTAGCACTGTTGTGAGTTAATCGTCGACTAAGCAGTTCAGCTATGCTACGTAGCCTCATACTGTGCTTACCATTGGATACCTCCAATCTCGCCCTCAGTTGCCATTAGCAGGCAGTACTGTGGTTGCATGCTAGACAATATGTGGGATGTCGAATGCCGTAATGTCATTGGCCTTTTGCGATCTTGCGTTGTAGGGGTTCTTTGAAAGATGCTCAGCTAACTTCAGTGGCAAAGGCTGCAAAGGAGGCGTTCAGCATCATGGTGTTACTTACTATTAAAATTTCGAGAAAGTGCCTTCCTAGAAGAGTCCACTAATGTATTTCTTTCTCCCACGTATAACTCGCGAAATGACCACGAAGGTAAAGTTAGTGAGATTCAATCTCAAAGGAACACTTACAAACAATTATTGTTCGCGCGAACCAGTTGCGACGGGAATAGTAATTGGGAAATGTGACACTGATACACAAAGTATCGTCCGCTGCACACTGTAAGCAGGTTTGCGTAGTATAGATGTAGAAATACGGAGATTCGTGTAAAACTGCCTCATCTGGAGTTAACGTCCGAAAGCAACAACTGGATTCGTCATCGACAGTCAGATTGCAACACCAGATAGCGCAACATATCATTTACAGTCTTGATTCTGGACAACTACAACAGCTGGAGAGTAACGACACCATCCACAATCATCGTCTCTCTGTCCGGTACGGCGGCAAGCACGCCACACATGTACCTTCTCATCACTGGAATGCCTAGGACAAGAAAACTATGTATGGTGGCGCCAGCATCACAATTGGGCACGTCAACCATGAACAGAACCTCCTGGACTGATGTTTCATGGTACACACTGGTAAGGTATAACGTATGAAGCCCCCAGAGGTACGGAAATGCTGGAGTGTAGGCTGTGCGGCGGGCTACAGGGCAGAGAGACGATGCAGCAATCTGTAAATATTTCATTTTCCTTTACCTCGGGCGGTAAAGGTGCCCGACGCCACGCTGACGACTTGTCTCGCTCACTGGGAGGTTTAGTCGCTCTGCTTTTCTGAGGACGAGCCCCGTTGCCCGTGGCCCGGTTGTGACAGCCACGGTGAGGCCAGCAGCGACGGCCTCGCGCCAGCCTCTAGTGACAAGTGGCACTCGCGCCGTGACGATCCGCTCCCTGCGACGGGGGAAGTTGAATCCCGGTGCCTGGGTGTCATCAGCAGCAGCCAGGATGCGACTGCTCTACCTCCGGGAAGGAGTCGATCGTGTTGCTGGACGATCCGGTCTGAGCCGCTGCTGGCTGGCTCCGAGTCCCCTGAGAAATCGGAGAGTCGAACCGTGGCCCCACCACAGACTGGAACGTTGGTCCTCCGTCGGAAGCTGCATGTGGTCGCCCATGTAGCACACCACCGTCGCCCAAGAAAGCTGTGTCTCTAAAAACACAGCTATTACTTGACTGCCCCCTACTTATACTTGACCATGCACATATGTTAAGCGAATAGTTTCGATGGTGGTTTGCGGCAAGAGCTACTCGCAGTTCCACTGATCATGCCGTTTGGGCAACACTTGGGGCCCTGTCGTTCCGACATACTTTTCTACTTCATACTGCAAGGAGTTATTATCAGCAAGCCCCCGCCTGATTTACGGGTACGGCTCAAGCCATTGTAGCAAATTCCCACTAAAACTACCTGATGCGGTGACCCCCCTCCGCGTGTGACAGAAACCACGCGTAGTGATGCATTCCGTTTCTGGCAGGACATCTTTCAAGAAGCCAATGAAGGAATTCCAGTGTGGATGATGTTTACATGTGATGTAGTGGAGCCTGTTACAATGCCTACCACCTTTTCTCCTCGCCGAAAGAGACAGGAATCTATTATACGGCGTTGTGGATGCACCTGTTCGCCGATAACAGACCTGTAACTTCAGCAACACTTTACACGACTTCAAGGCAAACCGATTGGGGTGTGAATCTCTTGAGGAAGACTCCACGGAGTATGCGTGGGTGGCTCTTCAAGCACACGACATAAATCAAGCTGTGTCAGTATATCTGGGAAACAATAGAGCAAAAAATGTGAGCTACATGGAATCATTTAGACCTAATTTCTATGTTTTTACGGGCGACTTCTGGGGTATCTTGGTTCTCGACGCCTTCCATAGACAAGTGCTTTCGTTGGCTAAAAGGTTATTTCTACGACACCTCCTAACTGCCATTATATTGAAAGGGGTTCCTACACTTTACTAGGCTGTTGAATCTATCTTATTTATCTATAATTTACTGTCTGTTTATTGCTTACTGGAAGATCTCCAGACTTAACTGTTTCCCTGAAGTTGCAGTTAGTCTACGAGATCTCATGGAGGGAACAACAACTGGTGGGGGAACTGAAGTGTTCGGCGCAAATAGGAGTTAATATACGAGACGTCTCCCAAAACAAAGGTCCGTTTGGTCATAAGAAAAACAAGCTCACGAAAAGAGGTTTTTATTGGCAGTAATATTTTACAACATACCTACTTTACTTTTCCGAATAATCGCCGTTCATATCTACACACTTTCTGTAACGCTTCATAAGTTTCTTTGATCCCTCAGCATAGAAGTCTGCCACCTGGTAGTTGAAACAGTTGGTAACACCGGGCTTAAGTTCACCGTCGTTTTGATATCAGTATCACCCAGCCACTTTTCCAAATGCAAGAAGAGGAAATAGCCGCTTGGTGCAAGGTCGGGACTCTACGTAGGATGATCAAAAGGAACCCAATGAAAATCTTGAATCTTCTCTTGGTTTTGGCAGCAGTGTGAGGCTGTGGGTTGACGTGAAGGAGAATTATGCCAGGCAACGGTTCCAAGCCGTGTCGATTTTGGAATGCACGTTTCAGGTTGGTTAGCGTTTCACAGCATATATCAGGTATAAATGTTGACTCACAGTCCATGATATCAATCAGAAGGACGCCTTTTTCGTCCCAATAAACGGTAGCCACCATTTTTCGATTAGAGAACGGAGACTGCCTGAACATTTTTGGTGTGGGTGATCTTGAATGAAGTCACTGCATAAACGTTGTTTCGATTCAGCATAAGTGTACGATATCCACGTCTCGTTACACGTATGAGTATGGGGAAATAAATCATTTACATTTTGTCTATAGCGCTCCAAAAACTGTCACGCACTACGTATTCTTTGGTCTTTGTACTGGTCAGCGAGCATTTTCGAACACGCCACCCACACAGTTTGTGATATCCAATCGATGCAGTGACAGACCTCTAACTTGAAATTCAAGCAACATTTTGGAATTCATTAACCAGACCACTAATCGTCAATCGCCGATCACTTCAGAGCTTTTGGTTCATTTGATGAACGACGTCGTCGGTCCGAATATTGGGCCCGCCACTCCGTTGTTCACCGTGAACGGTTTTGCAGTCATTTTGAATTTCTCGACACCATTTTCGAACTTGTTTGTCATTAATTACCTCTGATTCATACAATAGGAATGACTCACGATGGATTTCAGTAGCTAGAGATACTTTTTCTAGGAATAATCTACTCATAAGACACACTTTAGAACTGGTGGGTTCTACGTTTGTCTCGGCCATTGCGGTGTGCTCTCGCCGACTGGCAAACGTCTACTGACTCAAACTAAAACAGCGGTAGTTCACTAAAGAGTCAGCAGATAGCTCTGTATGTGTGAAACCTCATTCAGACCTCCGAAAAGTTGAATTTTGTTCATCGGACTCTAGTTTTGTAATACGACTCGTGTTCACATCTACATATGTATGGCATTTCTGCAGTTTGCGTTTAACTGCTTGGAAGAGGCTTCTCCTAACAAATTTCAGACTATTACTCTGCCGTTCCAATACCAAACAGCAACGGGAAAAAGGAACACTTAAATCTTTCTGTGTGAGCTGTCGTTTCCCTTGTTTTATTACGATTACCAAAGATCCATATGTAGTTTAGAGTCGACAAAATGTTTTCACATTTGTAGGAGAAAGTTTGTGACCAAAATTTCATGAAAATATCTCTCCACGATGAAAATCGCTTTTGCTTTAATGACTGCTACCCTAATTCGCGTATCATATCCATGACACCTCTCACTTTTTGCCTTGCCTCTTTTCATAAACTCAAGATTTAGTAATCATAAACGTCAATCACAAATATTTAGTTGTAAAATCTCTTATCACCACAGCATTTTTGCTGAACCAGGTATCTTACGGAATAGTACAGCAGACTGAGAGGAAACGTGTCACAAAAGCACATGGGTTTTCTAAGTTATTACAATGACATGATGGTCCCCAGAGTAAATTGTCTGGTAATGGTGTCTGTTAAGATGGGCGTCCGCAGAAATTTTACCAAGAGGGACCGAGATTCAAAGCTTTCCAGCCATGATAACAATGTTTCTGTGATTTCAAAAATTTGGCGTGCCCCGAGAACTAAGCCTGACAAGAAGTACAGAAAAAAATTGTATGTAAAAATGTTGACAGTTATCTGCTAAGCAATTTTCAGGTAGATTACTTTGGTAGAAAATAGTAAGCATATTTAAGTAGTACATGCAAAGTACATATTTTTATCTTGTTAATATGAACATGGATGCCACTTTCTTGGTTCAACGATCTGAAATTACTTCCTCACACGATTGTATCCAGGATATTCAACATGTTATAAAAAAAATCTAAAAATTATTCGCAAAAATAATTTATTCATAATCCTATAATTTTAGGACGAAAATGAAAACTAAAAGTCTGAAACAGAAAAAGAAAGTCAAAGTGTTTGAGAAATCAAACCGGATATCGAAAGAAATGCAACATTAATACCTCTCGCAGTGAAGAAACAGGGAATAAACTTTTAATGGTTTATTCAACTTTTATGCTACCTATAATAACTGGTTTGATTTTAAAACGTGTTGACTGGAATAATTGAAGGTGAACACACTTGTTTAGAAAGCTATATTTTGTTGGGTTGGTTATGGAAAGTGCAGGAGAGGATCAGTATAAATAAGACGATATTGCAGAACCTCCCAAACCGAAACTCGAATGAACCGAAGAATCAACATTTACCAGCGTAGAAATATACAAAGTTAATCCTCACTTCTCCAACCTGTCATCTTACTGTGCAGCATGTCAATCATATTACCGTGCAGCATGTCAATTGGAATCCATAATTTGCATCTCTATGACTGTACGTGGCGTTGCGTTCCATCGAAGTGTTTTGAGAAGATCGTAGCCTTGGAGAGCACAATTTTTCGATCTTGAAATTTTCGACTTTTTCCCCTGTCTTCTAACGCTTTTTGACTGATGTGTTTGGGATAAGTATAGATGTACACAGCTACAACGTAGCATGGCTGTGTTCTTTCGAATGTACCACAGCTCTGTCGTGTAAACCTGAATGCGGAATCTGCAAGCCATCACCAGCTCTCTTTTTTCGCCGACGAATGGTAAATTACTGTTCTGATTGCAACGTGCGTCAAGGGGAGGGGCGTTCTTGTGGGAATTGGTGACGGATGCCTGGTACGCATACTACTGCTATGATGGTGTGATGGTAATCGGAAACGGAACCCATGTACGAGGGCGTCATGCCGGATCCCTTAAGAAGGAACCGACAGATTGAAAGCATTATCTCAGCAAGGTTCTGTAAGGGTTCGTATCCATTGTGACTGCAAATTAGTGACTAAACCGCAGCTGCACCAACAAATCGACATAGTTTTCCGTGAAAAGAGTGACAACTAGGTAAATCCCAAGATAAGTAGTTATTGCTAAAGCTGCAGAATTTTTCATCGCCGATGGCAGTTTTAAATCAACATTTCAGTGAAGTCTCAGCCAATCATTGATAGAAATCGCGAGAATTCTGTAATGAATAGCAACTCTGCATCAGATTGCAGGAGTGGACAAGTGGGCAAGTACCCCTTTCACTCCTCCCCCCTTCGTCCCCACCACCCTTGCCGCCGCCTATGTCTACAAATAGTTCGATGCCAAATCAACACGATACCAGGTAACAGGTCAAAAGTCTCTCTGAGGCAAAGAACGGTGTATAAAAAAGTTGTCAAACAATCGGGCAATTTAGGAGGTCGATATGCCTTTTAACAGCAATCAACACATTCCTAAAACACTGCATAGAAGAACTTAAGAATCACTTTCTCGATAAGCCCAAAATTCTCACCCAGTGCAACGCATAAGTTTGAAGTGTGGCTCAAACGTGGCTACAATCTACCCTCGTAATTGTACACAAGTGTGGCGCTCCGTGCGAGCTAACATCCCAAAGATGTTCGGGCTCACATGTGGTACCCCTTCGTCAAAATGTTTGGCTCAAATTCGTCTAGGTGTTGAACAGCACGTGACACATTAAACGCCCTAAGTTAGACACTTGTGACCCTTTGCTTGAATTGTCTGGCTGACGGCAAGTTTGCGATATTGTATGAAACATACAAAGTTAATACAACATATAATAATAGTAATAATTATATCTGGAGCTAAATTAACGACCCATAATGATGTAAGCCACATTATTGCGATTTGGTGTGAATAATGTTTGTTGAGAAAGCAAACTAATAGCGAAAGTGGTCGTGTTTAAAGCTACTGTTACGCTCGAGCGCATATCCATTTGACACAGTTCGATGATTCACAATCTCATCGCGAAATACAAGTCCAATGCTCCACCTCGTTATCTACACAAAAAGTTAGAGTTCACACCAGGCGTGTGGCTGCTCACCACTCAGAGACTACGTCCAGTGATACCACACAACACAAGGTTTTCTACGTCGTTTCACTTCCTAGATACCTAAAGAGCGACTGTCCGCTTTCGCTTCTCAGTCCTAACTGAACCCTTTGGTGTCTGGACCAGAACTGTCCACTTTGATGTCTCCAGCCGAACTGTCCAGCCCGTCTCCGGCCACGTCTCCCATGTGCCGAACATCGTCGCTCAACTGACTAGTGCACTTCCCTTCCCTGAAGCCGTCCATCTGATTGGCTACAGATTCTTCTACATTATTTTACATTTTAACATATTTAAGTAATCAGAGCTTGACGGCTTTCACATTCTAAGTAAAGTAACAATTATACCCACTACATAATAAACGTTAAAGACTTTTACATGAAACCAATACAATTTCCTTCTTAACTTTTAATATCACGTTCAGTAGCCTTACACCAATGTGCTTTCTGATAAATAAATAAAGAACAAAAGTAACTACTATGCACAAAGCGTTACAACAAATATCCTATTAGCTAATGATTCAATAATAGTCATGCTGTCATCGTTCAATGTGTATTGTGTGGAGGAAATGATGATCTGATGTTTAATTGAAAGTACTGATAATTTGAATTTACTATATCTTTTAAATACATGAAGGTACATAGTTGACATTTACAACATTTGTCATTTTAACGATGCACTTTTATATGAAACGTCGGTCGTTAAGATCGACGAAAGCGTTCAGATTTTATATCTTTTAAATACATGAAGGTACATAGTTGATATTTACAACATTTGTCATTTTAATGATGCGCTTTTATATGAAACGTCGATCGTTAAGATCGACGAAAGCGTTCAGATTTTAGCATTCAGGTCTTAGTTACAAAACTTGTTTATTTCACTTTAACAGTAAATCCTAAACTATTATTGATATGTTCAATATTCGAGTTTTATTTGGATCAACATGAAAATTTAAGAGAGATGGTAGATTAAAATTACTGTTGCTTCATTTCCTGAGTTACTACAGAATTAAATACACTCCTGGAAATGGAAAAAAGAACACATTGACACCGGTGTGTCAGACCCACCATACTTGCTCCGGACACTGCGAGAGGGCTGTACAAGCAATGATCACACGCACGGCACAGCGGACACACCATGAACCGCGGTGTTGGCCGTCGAATGGCGCTAGCTGCGCAGCATTTGTGCACCGCCGCTTTCAGTGTCAGCCAGTTTGCCGTGGCATACGGAGCTCCATCGCAGTCTTTAACACTGGTAGCATGCCGCGACAGCGTGGACGTGAACCGTATGTGCAGTTGACGGACTTCGAGCGAGGGCGTATAGTGGGCATGCGGGAGGCCGGGTGGACGTACCGCCGAATTGCTCAACACGTGGGGCGTGAGGTCTCCACAGTACATCGATGTTGTCGCCAGTGGTCGGCGGAAGGTGCACGTGCCCGTCGACCTGGGACCGGACCGCAGCGACGCACGGATGCACGCCAAGACCGTAGGATCCTACGCAGTGCCGTAGGGGACCGCACCGCCACTTCCCAGCAAATTAGGGACACTGTTGCTCCTGGGGTATCGGCGAGGACCATTCGCAACCGTCTCCATGAAGCTGGGCTACGGTCCCGCACACCGTTAGGCCGTCTTCCGCTCACGCCCCAACATCGTGCAGCCCGCCTCCAGTGGTGTCGCGACAGGCGTGAATGGAGGGACGAATGGAGACGTGTCGTCTTCAGCGATGAGAGTCGCTTCTGCCTTGGTGCCAATGATGGTCGTATGCGTGTTTGGCGCCGTGCAGGTGAGCGCCACAATCAGGACTGCATACGACCGAGGCACACAGGGCCAACACCCGGCATCATGGTGTAGGGAGCGATCTCCTACACTGGCCGTACACCACTGGTGATCGTCGAGGGGACACTGAATAGTGCACGGTACATCCAAACCGTCATCGAACCCATCATTCTACCATTCCTAGACCGGCAAGAGAACTTGATGTTCCAACAGGACAATGCACGTCCGCATGTATCCCGTGCCACCCAACGTGCTCTAGAAGGTGTAAGTCAACTACCCTGGCCAGCAAGATCTCCGGATCTGTCCCCCATTGAGCATGTTTGGGACTGGATGAAGCGTCGTCTCACGCGGTCTGGACGTCCAGCACGAACGCTGGTCCAACTGAGGCGCCAGGTGGAAATGGCATGGCATGCCGTTCCACAGGACTACATCCAGCATCTCTACGATCGTCTCCATGGGAGAATAGCAGCCTGCATTGCTGCGAAAGGTGGATATACACTGTACTAGTGCCGACATTGTGCATGCTCTGTTGCCTGTGTCTATGTGCCTGTGGTTCTGTCAGTGTGATCATGTGATGTATCTGACCCCAGGAATGTGTCAATAAAGTTTCCCTGGGACAATGAATTCACGGTGTTCTTATTTCAATTTCCAGGAGTGTAGTTTTTATAAATGTTTCCCTTTATGGCCGATCTTAGGTCGGCCATATTTAACACTGCTACGCCTTACTGGGCACAAACAGCTCCTGAGGGGTATTCCTACGACGTAGGTTCTCGTCTGCCTCACTTGCTCACTTCAGCGCTTAGGCTTGATAAGCCTGGTCTCATTCAGCACAACAGACGCCTGAGAATTTCCCCATTTCCTGGTGAATCTGCGTTCTTTGCGGCACACGGTCCTGGACTACAGGTTTCGTTTCAAAATTCCGGTAAGGCGCTCTCTTTCGGCCATATACTTAAATGAGAGCGAAATGCTCGGTTACTCTCACCCGTGCCGACACTTCCACTGGACGACATTTCAAACAGCATGGGGTCGACACATGCGAAAGAAGGTCATATCTCAGAAGTTCACGTAAGATGTAAGACGCATTAGTGACCATTAACGCACATTGGCACCACACTCCACCAAAATTCTGGCCAACATCACCATGGACATGTCACACATTTTATCCCTTCCTTTGACGCCTCTGCGATGGAGGTTAGAACCGCAACGCTCAGCGTTGAAATCACGCGGTTTCCTTATGAGTGGGCGAGGAAAACGTACCAGACACACCCCCGCTCATACTCAGCACTGAAGGTATCAGCGTCAGTAAAACCATCCCTTTCCCTGGGTTGTTGATTCACACGTATTTCGCTGTGGAAAATGAGTTTGCAGCACGACAGAAAACCATCCTAAGCAACCTTTGCACTGCCGACACTCTCAGACGTTTCAAGCCTTCTCCGAGAACATTGTGGGGCTTTGTCTCCATTAAACGTGATACGACCCCTCTAGAGGCCAACGCGACCGCGATTTTTGCTCTGGTGTATAGGTTGGAACCACTGAGAAACGTTCAAAAACATTCGAACAAATCTGAGCGTGATCCATAGCAGGATAGGGTATTTAATGCATTTTAGCGCCTCCTTTTTCAAGTTTTCCTATTACGTGGTCACGAAGGGTACAACATTCAGATGTACTTCAATAAAAGAGAGACCATCTCGTTCGGCAAGACCCTGGGTACCATCTGCATGCCCTAACTGAGCACTTTGCAAATGTACGTGGCTCTAACTGCGACAGACATTTACCCTTGTAGTGCCTCTAGCACCTGTGTGTTAGGCAACCCCTCCGACACCTCTCAGCTGATGTTTTAGGCACTAGAGCAGCCACGAGGCTTCAAGGGTGTCTAAGGTTTTAGACACGTACATTTGTAACATGCTCAGCTACGATGCATGGCTAGTATCCAGTGTATTGCCGAACGGGAGAGTCTCAGAGGGAGGTTTTGCCGTTTTATTCACACACATCGTATGCTACCAAACGCTTCACCACTCCATAGGCGACCACGAAAAAAGAGGGACGGAAATGCGTACGTACCCTTTCCTGCCACGGATCACGTCCATATTTCGTCGAATGATTTTGAACGGTATCTATCGGTTCGAAGCTCATCACGGGAGAAGAACGGCGGTCGTGTTGCTCTTAAAAGGGGTCAGATCACTGTGGATGCAGCCCCACAATGTCCTTAGAGAACGGCTGAAACGTCCGAGAGTGTCAGTAGTGTCAAAGTTTGTCAAGAACGTCTTCCTGTTGCTCGTTTGCTCAGCGGACTGTTGTTTTCCACCTCCCAGGGAAACGGATGCTTTCACTGACGCACTTTATGCCAGTCCCTGAGGTCTTTTGGTGTCGATGTGCCTGCAATGCCTTCCTCGGCCATTCGTAATAAAACCACGTGATTTCAGCGCTGGGCATTGCGGTTCTGGCCTCCATCGCAGAGGTGTCAAAAGAAGAGATAACTCGTCGATGATGGCACTTGGCGAGTTGTGGTGAAGTTTGGTGCCCGTGTGACGTCATCAACGCACACTGCGCTTCACATGAACTTCTTCACTGTGGCCTTTTTAGCAAGGGTTCGCAATTCGCTGCTTAGAGCGTCGTCCAGCCGGAGGTTATAAATTATAGCATTCAAAGAGTGAGGAATCACATTCAGTCTTTAGCAGTAGCACAACTTAGCACATTCACTGTCACCTTCAATCGGTGGCAGTTCAGCGTGCACATTTCCTTCTTCTGCAGCCTGAGGTTCCTCATCATCATTTCCCAGACCCAAATTAAACATCTTTGATGTGCGTTCCTTCCAGGGCAAATTACGTGGACAGAAGAGCAGTCCCGAACAGCGACATTGCAAAATCCTTCACTGCCTTGTTATTTTTGTCAGTTCCAGCCTTCTAAACGCATCCTTAGGGAGTTCAAGATCTTCCTTTATATCAGACACCAGATGTTTGCCGTCATTTTCTTGTATCTGATGTACTACTGATTTATTTTTCATGTGTGACTTGCAGGTGAGGTTAGGGTCGGGAACGTGACCCAACCCATTCCCTCTCTACGAGGAATCCAGTTCCTAATCTATACCCATTCTGTTGAAGACAATTCGTAGCATGTTACCATATTTCTTATTGTGATTCTGATATTTAAGTATTTTCTCGAATTCATTTTCCATATACATGCTTTCGCACGTCGAGGAAGGTTGTAGGCACCTTTGAGCCAAATCTCAAACTCATGTGTCGCAAAGGGTGGGAACTGTTGGATTTCGAAAATGTGATCCTGCAGTTGTGTTGCGCAGTGTAGTATCTGTACAAGTCTTTGAAGGTAAAGTTTTTCAAGAAATCTGCAGGCATTCATATTTTACTGTTTGAAAACAAAATTCCCAAAACTTTCTGTACATAGCATTAACATATATCAACCCAGAAACAAACGGGTAGCAGTAAATTCCCTTAAGAGCAGAAACAGTAAGCACGCGAAAATGGCACCGCAGTTGTGCTGCTGAGGCCTCGTCTCGCCATCAGATTTTTCTCTTTTCCCCTCTTCCTGCAGTTACAAACAAAATCTCCGAGCGAGTCAGCACGGAATCCAAATGCGCAAACAAGGCTGGACGCGAGCAACGAAGCGCTCTGTAATGACAGCGGCGGCGGCGGCGGCGGCGGCGGCAGCAGCGACAAAAGCTTTTGTTGCTTCTGAGCCGACACGAGGCGACTGCCCGCCGCCGCCGCCGCCACCAGCACGTTCCGCTGGACGCCTGTAATTAGCGCTGCTGAGCCAGACAAACAGCGCGCACAGGGCAGCCACGCCGAGTTTCGTCCGCTTCGCGCATTTTGGGCGCAAAGACGCGCTGCCGGTAGACGGTCCAATCCCACCACACAGGGGAAGGGGCTCTGGTGTGACCTGCATTTCCTGTTGCTACAGCCACATGTCCGCGGTTGTGGTGTGTTCTGCATTTTCGGTAGCTGCAGCCACGTGTCAATAAGTATTCCGCCATCGCAAATTATTGAGAACTCATAAAACCACATTTTCGATAATCCTCATCACCGTCTTTTATAGATTCCTGCCATTGGTAGCGTCTGTTAGTAACTAGGGCGTCAAGAATTCAGCTCACTTGCCATAGTGCTCTGCCTGACTACACACTTTCCCCAGACACACTTCACACCGTTCAAGTTGTAGGAGGGGGGAAACTAAGAAGTCGCCATATCTGGTTGGCAACCCATTTGCTCTGCAAGTGACTTGGTTTCACGTTTCCTGTTTCTCAACAACTTAGATCAAAAACTAAACAAATTTTATTAAATTATTTATGGCACACTGAAGACATAATGTAACTTTCGTCTGCTACAACCTGACGGCATATGGAGAGAAAGACAATTTCACGGGTTTCTCAACTCAGTTGTGACTTACTTAGTTCCATAATCGAAAACAGGTCTTTCAGACACTTTCGTTGATCGAAATATTGTAGCACTTTTGTAACCTCGTCACAGAGACGTTCAAATGGTTCAAATGGCTCTGAGCACTATGGGACTCAACTGCTGTGGTCATAAGTCCCCTAGAACTTAGAACTACTTAAACCTAACTAACCTAAGGACATCATACACATCCATGCCCGAGGCAGGATTCGAACCTGCAACCGTAGCGGTCGTGCGGTTCCAGACTGAAGCGCCTTTAACCGCGCGGCCACTCCGGCCGGCCACAGAGACGTGGAAACTCAACCTGAGGAAAGCAGTCTTAATACAAAACCGTTTGTCTTTCAAATGTCAATTGCATTGTCGATCAATGAGTTGAAGATTGCGAGATGTAGCCTCTAATTTATCTGTCTGAGATGGTGGAAAGAAGATTGAGAATGTAAACAATATAGTCGGAGTCACCTACCTAACACTACGCAGCAGGAAGTCTACATCTACATCTACATCCCTACTCTGCAAGCCACCTGACGGTGTGTGGCGGAGGGTACCTTATCGGTTCTCCCTTCTATTTCAGTCTCGTATTGTTCGTAAGAAGAAATATTGTCGGTATGCCTCTGTGCAGGCTCTAATCTCTCTGATTTTATCCTCATGGTCTCTTCGCGAGATATACGTAGGAGGGAGTAATATACTGCTTGACTCCTCGGTGAAGGTATGTTCTCGAAACTTCAACGAAAGCCCGTACCGAACTACTGAGCGTCTCTCTTGCAGTGTCTTCCAGTGGAGTTTATCTGTCATCTCCGTAACGCTTTCGCGGTTACTAAATGCTCCTGTAACGAAGCGCGCCGCTCTCCGTTGGATCTTCTCTATCTCTTCTAACAACCCTATCTGGTACGGATCCTACACTGGTAAGTAGTATTCAAGCAGTGGGCGAACAAGTGTACTGTAACCTACTTCCTTTGTTTTCGGATTGCATTTCCTTAGGTTTCTTCCAATGAATCTCAGTCTGGCATCTGCTTTACCGACGATTAATTTTATGTGGCCATTCCATTTTAAACCACTCCTAATGCCCACTCCCAGATATTTATGGAATTAACTGCTTCCAATTGCTGACCATCTATATTGTATTTCAATGGTAAAGGATCTTTCTTTCTGTGTATGAGCAGCACATAGCCGGCCGAAGTGGCCGTGCGGTTATAGGCGCTGCAGTCTAGAACCGCAAGACCGCTACGGTCGCAGGTTCGAATCCTGCCTCGGGCGTGGTTGTTTGTGATGTCCTTAGGTTAGTTAGGTTTAACTAGTTCTAAGTTCTAGGGGACTAATGACCTCAGCAGTTGAGTCCCATAGTGCTCAGAGCCATTTGAACCATTTTTTTGCGCAGCACATAACACTTGTCTACACTGAGATTCAATTGCCATTCCCTGCACCATGCGTCAATTCGTTGCAGATCCTCCTGCATTTCAGGTCAATTTTCCACTGTTACAACCCCTCGATATACTACAGCATCATCCGCAAAAAGCCTCAGTGTACTTCCGATGTTATCATGAAGCTCATTTATATACAGGGTGTTACAAAAAGGTACAGACAAACTTTCAGGAAACATTCCTCACATACAAAGAAAGAAAATATGCTATGTGGACATGTGTCTGGAAACGCTTACTTCCCATGTTAGGGCTCATTTTATTACTTCTCTTCAAATCACATTAATCATGGAATGGAAACACACAGTAACAGAACGTACGAGCCTGACTTCAAACGCTTTGTTACAGGAAATGTTCGAAATGTCCTCCGTTAGTGAGGATATATGCATCCACCCTCCGTCGCATGGAATCCCTGATGCGCTGATGCAGCCCTGGAGAATGGCGTTTTGTATCACAGCCGTCCACAATACGAGCACGAAGAGTCTCTACATTTGGTACCGGGGTTGCGTAGACAAGAGCTTTCAAATGCCACCATAAATGAAAGTCAAGAGGGTTGAGGTCAGGAGAGCGTGGAGGCCAGGGAATTGGTCCGCCTCTACGAATCCATAGGTCACCGAATCTGTTGTTGAGAAGCGTACGAACACTTCGACTGGAATGTGCAGGAGCTCCATCGTGCATGAACTACATGTTGTGTCGTACTTGTAAAGGCACATGTTCTAGCAGCACAGGTGGAGTATTCCGTATGAAATCATGATAACGTGCTCCATTGAGCGTAGGTGGAAGAACATGGGGTCCAATCAAGACAGCACCAACAATGCCTGCCCAAACGTTCACAGAAAATCTGTGTTGATGACGTGATTGCACAATTGCGTGCGGATCCTCGTCAGCCCACACATGTTGATTGTGAAAATTTACAATCTGATCACGTTGGAATGAAGCCTCATCCGTAAAGAGAACATTTGCATTGAAAAGAGGATTGACACATTGTTGGATGAACCATTCGCAGAAGCGTACCCGTGGAGGCCAATCAGCTGCTGATAGTGCCTGCACACGGTGTACATGGTACGGAAACAACTGGTTTTCGCGTAGCACTCACCGTACAGTGATGTGGTCAACGTTACCTTGTACAGCTGCAACTTCACTGACGCTGACATTAGGGTTATCGTTAACTGCACGAAGAATTGCCTCCTCCATTGCAGGTGTCCTCGTCATTCTAGGTCTTCCCCAGTCGCGAGTCATAGGCTGGAATGTTCCGTGCTCCCTAAGACGCCGATCAATTGCTTCGAACGTCTTCCTGTCGGGACACCTTCGTTCTGGAAATCTGTCTCGATACAAACGTACCGGGCCACGGCTATTGTCCCATGCTAATCCATACATCAAATGGGCATCTGCCAACTCCGCATTTGTAAACATTGCACTGACTGCAAAACCACGTTCATGATGAACACTAACCTGTTGATGCTACGTACTGATGTGCTTGATGCTAGTACTGTAGAGCAATGAGTCGCATGCCAACAAAAGCACCGAAGTCAACATTACCTTCATTCAATTGGGCCAACTGGCGGTGAATCGAGGAAGTACAGTACATACTGACGAAACTAAAATGAGCTCTAACATGGAAATTAAGCGTTTCCGGACATATGTCCACATAACATCTTTTCTTTATTTGTGTGTGAGGAATGTTTCCGTAAAGTTTGGGCGTACCTTTTTGTAACACCCTGTATATTGTGAATAGCAACGGTCCTACGACACTTCACTGCGGCACAACTGAAATCACTCTAAATTCGGATGACTTCTCTCCATTGAGAATGACATGATGCGTTCTGTTATCTAGGAACTCTTTAATCCAATCACTCAATTGGTCTGATAGTCCATTTCTCTTGCTTCGTTCATTAAACGATTGTGGAGAACTGTATCAAATGCCTTGCGGAAGTCAAGAAACGTAACCAGTGTCTATGGCCCTCTGAGTCTCGTGGACGAATATTGTGAGCTGGGTTTCACGTGATAGTCTTTTTCGAAACCAAAGCTGATTACTACAGAGTAGATTTCTAGTCTCCAGGAAAGTCATTATACTCGAACATAATACGTGTTTCAAAATTCTACAACTGATCGACGTTAGAGATATAGGTCTATAGCTCTGCAGCTCTGTTCGACGTCCCTTCTCAAAAACAGGGATGACCTGTGCCCTTTTCCAATATTTTGGAACGCTACGCTCTTCTAGAGACCTACGATACACCGCTGTAAGAAGGGGGCAAGTTCTTTCGTCTGTGTAAAACTGAACTGGTATCCCTTTCCTCTTTTGAGCGATTTTAGTTGTTTTTTATCCCTCTGTCATCTATTTCGATATCTACCATTTTGGCATCTGTGCGACAATCTAAAGAAGGAACTACAGTGCAGTCTTCTTCTGTGAAACAGCTTTGCAAAAAGACATTTAGTACTTCGGCCTTTAATCTGTCATCCTCTGTTTCAGTACATTTTGGTCACAGAGTGTCTGGACATTTTGTTTTGATCCACTTACCGCTTTGACATAAGACCAAAATTTCTTGGGACTTTCCGCCAAGTCAGGACATAGGACTTTACTTTCGAATTCAATGAACGCTTCTCCCATAGACCTCCTCACACTACATTTCGCTTCGTGTAGTTTTTATTTGTCTGCAAGGCTTTGGCTATGTTTATGTTTGCTGAGAAGTTCCCTTTCCTTCCGTAGCAGTTTTCTAACTCGGTTGTTGTACCACAGTGGTTCTTTTCCATCTCTTACGATCTTGCTTGGCACATACCCATCTAATGCATATTGTACGATGGTTTTGAACTTTGTCCACTGATCCTCGCACTAACTGTACTTGAGACAAAACTTTTGTGTTGAGCAGTCAAGTACTCTGAAATCTGCTTTTTGTCACTTTTGCTAAACAGAAAAATCTTCCTACCTTTTTTTAATATTTCTATTTACGACTGAAATAATCGATGCAGTAGCCGCTTTATGATCGCTGATTCCCTGTTCTGCGTTAACTGTTTCAAATAGTTCGGGTCTGTTTGTCACCAGAAGGTCTAATATGTTATCGCCACGAGTCTGTTTTCTGTTTAAGTGCTCAGGAATATCTTTCAAATAATGCACTTTAAAAAAAATTCCCTGTATTCTTTGTCCCTGCCACCCGTTATAAACGTTTGAGTCTCCCGGTCTATATCCGGTAAATTAAAACCTCCACCCAGAACTATAACATAATCGGGAAATCTACTCGAAATATAGCCGGCCGCGGTGGTCTCGCGGTTCTAGGCGCTCAGTCCGGAGCCGCGCCACTGCTACGGCCGCAGGTTCGAATCCTGCCTCGGGCATGGATGTGTGTGATGTCCTTAGGTTAGTTAGGTTTAAGTAGTTCTAAGTTCTAGGGGACTGATGACCACAGATGTTAAGTCCCATAGTGCTCAGAACCATTTGATTTTCTACTCGAAATATTTTCCAAATTTTCCGTCAGGTGCTCGGCCACAACAGCCGCTGAGCCAGGGGGCCTATAGAGACGTACAGTTACCATGTTTGAGCCTGCTTTAACCGTGACGTTCACCCAAATTATTTCACATTTCGGATCTTCGTCAGTTTCCTTCGATACTATTGCACTTTTTATCGCTATCAACAATCCCCCTCTTTCACTGACTAGCCTGTCTCTGCGGTATACATTCCAATCTGAGTTTAGAATTTCATTACTGTTTACATCTGGTTTCAGCCGGTTTTCCGTCCCTAGTACTACGTGGGCATTGTGACCGTTTATTCATGAGAGCAGTTCTGGGACCTTTCTATAGACGCTCCTGCAGTTTACTATTACCACATTAATATTGTTATTCCCTGTTGCGTTTTGCCTACTGCTACCTTGTCGCGTCTCAGGAGGCGTCTTGTCGGGCCTAGGGAGGGAATTCTCTAACCTAAAAAACCCACATGTGCACATCACACGTACTCCGCTACACTTATAGCCACTTCCTGCGTGTAGTGCACGCCTGACCTAACAAGAGGGACGGTACATTTCTCCACCCGACAGCGGAGGTCGAGAAATTTGCACCCCAGATCTCCGCAGAATCGTCTGAGCCTCTGGTTTAATCCTTCCACTAGGTTCCAAACCAGAGGACCGCGATCGGTTCTGGGAACGATACTACAAATAGCTCAGATTCCACCCCGCGAGCGAGGCTTTCCGCCTTCACCAACTCCACCAGCCGCCTGTATGAACTGAGGATGACCTCTGAAACCCAGACGGCAGGAGTCAGTGGTGCCAACATGAGCAACAACTTGCAGTCGGGTGCACCCAGTGCTATCTATCGCCGCCGACAGGGTCTCCTCTACATCTCGGATGAGACCCACCGGCAAGCAGACAGAGTGAACACTGGCCTTCTTCCCCGACCTTTCCGCTATTTCCCTAAGGGGCTCCATCACCCGCCTAACATTGGAATTCCTAATCACTAATAAACACCTCCCCCTGTGTGCCTGCTCGGACCTTGCAGAAGGAGCGGCCACATGTCCACTCAGAGGCAGAGCGGGCGATGCCACACGGCCAGCCTCCACATTGACCCTCCGTCTCCTGCGACGCGAACACCGCTAAACCCGCCTCTCCCCTTGGGGAGAGGATGGCCCAACCGCGCCCGGAACCGACGAAGATGTCCCTACAGCAGGGACCGTTGGTGAAGCATGTAACACCTGGGGTGTACCATGCGACCCACCAGACTCCCCACTGCCGCTACACTCCGAGGCAGCAGCCTGAAGACGGCTGACCGCAGCCATCAGAATGTTCAGCCGTTCGCGAACAGTGGTCAGGTCCTCCTGCGTCCGTACACAGCAGTCACACATCCTATCCATCCTAATAAATGAACAATTTACTGTAGAGAGTTAATCAACTTTTAACTAGACTGCTAATTCACTAGAGGCGGCTGATAGCTGACTAAACTGTGGTTACTTGACACTTCTTGTTGGAAACAATGAAAATAAGCACTAACTGTCTCTGTACTGTATTAAAAAAAACACGAAATATATGGAACACTATTACTAGTACCCAAGGTGTCACTAGTACTCGAAAATTAAAGCTTCCTAAAAGCAAAACACACGGAAAAAGAAGTGACAAGTAAGAAAAACCCAGTTAATACTTAAATTTACGTAGCTTGCTGCACAGCTGATGTGAAGCAGACGGCAGTTACGACGACACCTAAATCAACTGAGTTAACCGAACTCAGTTAACCGAAATTAGCCGAGCGGTGCTTCTTAATTCCTGTTACAACTTTGTTTAGTACTCCAGACTGGGTGCTGGAGAGAAATGCAAACTTATAGACATTGCCCAACATAATTTTGAAAAGTCAAGTGCATAACGTTACGTTGTGTGGTTCATTGAGTGTCGGATTTCATTTCTGTGAGACTGCAGATGCATTGGTACACGGTAAATCATATGAGAATACGTCACTCAGTTTTTGCATCACGCCAATGGCGGACAGGCTCCACGTCAGCAGTCTCGCACTTCTTTCAGAAATTGCTGCAACCAAATCTGATAACTACAAAAAACTAATACAAAGGGAAGGGTTTGCAGTATGAAATAAATAAATATGAAAGATATTAATTAAATAAAAGCAAAGATATTCATTGTCCTTAGGAGTTAACAAGATAAATGCTTACATGACGAAAGCTGAAGCATAAAAGACGGTGCTAAACAGCAAGTCATCTCCTTGCTTGCCATAGAAAAAAGTGTGAAGGCAACGCCTTACTGATCATATAATGTGTCACATGTACTTATTAACATCTATGGACTCTCTGGTACATGCATTTCTTACTACATAAACATAAAGGAGAATTTGTTGGGGTTTTGACAAGCTGTACATGAACAGGGGTGCTTTCAACTGAAACGGAAAATGGTATTGAAAACGGCTATAAGACAGAAGTGAGTCTGTCAATGCCCTCAGAAGCTTAGAAAACTATCCTTCTACACTGAAGAGCCAAACAAACTGATACACTTGCCTAATATCGTGTAGGGACCCCGCGATTGATTATTCTATTGAGATTATTTTAAGAGAGCTTCAATTTAAATGAAATAAGTCATACCATACTAGCGCCGCAATACGACGTGGCATGGAGTCGACTAACGTCTGGAGTAGTGCCGGAGGGGACTAAGACCATGAATTCTGCAAGGCTGTCCATAAATCATCAGAATACGATAGGGAGCAGATCTCTTCTGAAAAGCACGTTGCAAGGCATCTCAGATACGGTCAATAATGTTCACGTCTGGGGAACTTGTGAGCCAGAAAAAGTGTTTAAACTCAGAAGAGTGTTCCCGGAGCCACTCTGTAGCATTTCTGTATGTGAGGGGCGTCGCATTGTCCTTCTGGAATTGCGCAAATCCAAAGGAACGCGCGGTGGACATGAATGGATGTAGGTGATCAGATAAGATGTTTACGTGCGTGTCAGCTGTCAGAGTCGTATCTAGAATTATCAGGGGTGCCAAATAATTTCAGCTGCATACGTCACACACCATTACAGAGTCTCTACAAGCTTCAACATTCCCCTGTTGACATGCAGGGACTACGGAGTCATGAGGTTGTTTCCATACCCGTACACGTCCAAGCGCTCATACAATTTGAAACGATACCCGCCCGACCAGGGAACATGCTTCCAGTCATCAACAGTCTAATGTCGGTGTAGACGGGCCCAGGCAAGGCGGAAAGCTTTCGGTCGTGCAGCCATCAAAGGTACACGAGTGGGCCTTCGGCTCCTATGATGTTTCACTGAATTGTTGGCAATCTGACACTTGTTGATGGCCCAGCACTGACATCTGCAGCAATTTGGGAAGGGTTGCACTTCTATCAATTTGAACGATTCTCTTCTGTCGTCGTTGGTCCCGTTCTTCCAGGGTTTTCTTTTTCAGACGCAGAGATATCGGAGATTTGATGTTTAGCCGGATCCCTGATATTCACGCTACACTCGTGAAATGATCGTACGGGAAAATAACCACTTCATCGCTATTTCGGAGATGCTGTGTACCATTGCTCGTGCACCGACTATAACACCACGTTCAAATTCACTGAAGTCTTGATAACCAGCATTTTTAGCACCAGTTATCGATCTAACAACTGCGCCAGATACTTGTCATTCGCAGCGCCGTATCCCGCGTGTTTATATATCTGAATTTGAATACGCATGCTTATACCAGTTTCTTTGGCGCTTTAGTGTAATTCTTTTAGTGGCACAATGAATTCTTCAAACCTCGAATTTTCCTAAATGGCTCAAATGGCTCTGAGTACTATGGGACTTAACATCTGAGGTCATCAGTCTGCTAGAACTTAGAACTACTTAAACCTAACTAACATAAGGACATGACACACATCCATGCCTCAGGCAGGATTCTAACCTGCGCCTGAAGCGCCTAGAACCCCTCGGGCGCACCGGCCGGCGCATTTTCTTAACGCCAATGAGGTTATGAAGTTAGATTGTGTTTGTCGGAATTTGTCCCTTACACAATGCGATTTCTCTTTAAATGCAATCCCATCGACTCATAAATAAATTGTTTCTCATCTTGCAGTATCTTGCAGTGGGTAGCGTGCAGTGAAGTCCACTTAAAATACGAGGTCTCTATTCAATGCCAGATATTTTTTTTAGTTCCTGCACTACTTTTTACCTAAAACATTCAACAATACCGGATTTTAAATCAAAAAAACATTTCAGGGTGTCCCTTTACTTAACTAGATACTATGCAGTAACATTTAAGTCTCCTTACTCTCTCTTGAGCTCTATCGAAAACTTGCAACTGACAGTAGAGTGATGTACAGAACAATGAATGCCATCTGTTGATCGTTTAATTTTTGGCTCCATCATTTGCAACTAAATCTTTAAAATACTTTTCTGCATCGCACTGTAATGTCGTTTCACAGCAAATTTTGAGGGTTTTTTTTTTTTTTTTTTTTTTTTTTTTTTTTTTTTTTTTTTTTCGTATGTCTGCTGACTGGTTTGATGCGTCCCGCCACGAATTCCTTTCCTGTGCTAACCTCTTCATCTCAGAGTAGCACTTGCAACCTACGTCCTCAATTATTTGCTTGACGTATTCCAATCTCTGTCTTCCTCTACAGTTTTTGCCCTCTACAGCACCCTCTAGTACCGTGGAAGTCATTCCCTCATGTCTTAGCAGATGTCCTATCATCCTGTCCCTTCTCCTTATCAGTGTTTTCCACATATTCCTTTCCTCTCCGATTCTGCGCAGAACCTCCTCATTCCTTATCTTATCAGTCCACCTCATTTTCAACATTCGTCTATAGCACCACATCTCAAATGCTTCGATTCTCTTCTGTTCCGGTTTTCCCACAGTCCATGTTTCACTACCATACAATGCTGTACTCCAGACGTACATCCTCAGAAATTTCTTCCTCAAATTAAGGCCGGTATTTGATATTAGTAGACTTCTCTCGGCCAGAAATGCCTTTTTGCCATAGCGAGTCTTCTTTTGATGTCCTCGTTGCTCCGTCCGTCATTGGTTATTTTACTGCCTAAGTAGCAGAATTCCTTAACTTCATTGACTTCGTGACCATCAATCCTGATGTTAAGTTTCTCGCTGCTATTTCTACTACTTCTCATTACCTTCGTCTTTCTCCGATTTACTCTCAAACCATACTGTGTTCTCATTAGACTGTTCATTCCGTTCAGCAGATCATTTAATTCTTCTTCACTTTCACTCAGGATAGCAATGTCATCAGCGAATTGTATCATTGATATCCTTTCACCTTGTATATTAATTCCACTCCTGAACCTTTCTTTTATTTCCATCATTGCTTCCTCGATGTACAGATTGAAGAGTAGGGGCGAAAGGCTACAGCCTTGTCTTACATCCTTTTTAATACGAGCACTTCGTTCTTGATCGTCCACTCTTATTATTCCCTCTTGGTTGTTGTACATATTGTATATGACCCGTCTCTCCCTATAGCTTACCCCTACTTTTTTCAGAATCTCGAACAGCTTGCACCATTTTATACTGTCGAACGCTTTTTCCAGGTCGACAAATCCTATGAAAGTGTCTTGATTTTTCTTTAGCCTTGCTTCCATTATTAGCCGTAACGTCAGAATTGCCTCTCTCGTCCCTTTACTTTTCCTAAAGCCAAACTAATCGTCACCTAGGGCATTCTCAATTTTCTTTTCCATTCTTCTGTATATTATTCTTGTAAGCAGCTTCGATGCATGAGCTGTTAAGCTGATTGTGCGATAGTTCTCGCACTTGTCAGCTCTTGCCGTCTTCGGGATTGTGTGGATAATGCTTTTCCGAAAGTCAGATGGTATATCGCCAGACTCATATATTCTACACACCAACATGAATAGTAATTTTGTTGCCACTTTTCCCAATGATTTTAGAAATTCTGATGGAATGTTATCTATCCCTTCTGCCTTATTTGACCGTAAGTATTCCAAACCTCTTTTAAATTCCGATTCTAATACTGGATCCCCTATCTCTTCTAGCCGGCCGAAGTGGCCGTGCGGTTAAAGGCGCTGCAGTCTGGAAACGCATGACCGCTACGGTCGCAGGTTCGAATCCTGTCTCGGGCATGGATGTTTGTGATGTCCTTAGGTTAGTTAGGTTCAACTAGTTCTAAGTTCTAGGGGACTAATAACCTCAGCAGTTGAGTCCCATAGTGCTCAGAGCCATTTGAACCATTTTTTTTATCTCTTCTAAATCGGTTCCTGTTTCTTCTTCCATCACATCAGACAAATTTCCACCCTCATAGAGGCTTTCAATGTATTCTTTCCACCTATCTGTTCTGTCATCTGCATTTAACAGTGGAATTCCCGTTGCACACTTAATGTTACCACCGTTGCTTTTAATGTCACGAAAGGTTGTTTTGACTTTCCTGTATGCTGAGTCTGTCCTTCCGACATTCATATCTTTTTCGATGTCTTCACATTTTTCCTGCAGCCATTTCGTCTTAGCTTCCCTGCACTTCCTATTTATTTCATTCCTCAGCGACTTGTATTTCTGTATTCCTGATTTTCCCGGAACATGTTTGTACTTCCTCCTTTCATCAATCAACTGAAGTATTTCTTCTGTTACCCATGGTTTCTTCGCAGCTACCTTCTTTGTACCTATGTTTTCCTTCCCAACTTCTGTGATGGCCCTTTTTAGAGATGTCCATTCCTCTTCAACTGTACTGTCTACTGCGCTATTCCTTGTTGCTGTATCTATAGCGTTAGAGAACTTCAAACGTATCTCGTCATTCCTTAGTACTTCCGTATCCCATTTCTTTGCGTATTGATTCTTCCTGACTAATGTCTTGAACTTCAGGATACTCTTCATCACTACTATATTGTGATCTGAGTCTATATCTGCTCCTGGGTACGTCTTACAGTCCAGTATCTGATTTCGGAATCTCTGTCTGACCATGATGTAATCTATCTGAAATCTTCCCGTATCTCCCGGCCTTTTCCAAGTATACCTCCTCCTCTTGTGATTCTTGAACATGGTATTCGCTATTACTAGCTGAAACGTGTTACATAACTCAATTAGTCTTTCTCCTCGCCCGCATCTCGTGGTCGTGCGGTAGCGTTCTCGCTTCACACGCCCGGGTTCCCGGGTTCGATTCCCGGCGGGGTCAGGGATTTTCTCTGCCTCGTGATGGCTGGGTGTTATGTGCTGTCCTTAGGTTAGTTAGGTTTAAGTAGTTCTATGTTCTAGGGGACCGATGACCATCGATGTTAAGTCCCATAGTGCTCAGAGCCATTTGAACCATTTTCTTTCTCCTCTTTCATTCCTTGTCCCAAGCCCATATTCTCCTGTAACCCCTTCTTCTACTCCTTCCCCTACCACTGCATTCCAGTCGCCCATGACTATTAGATTTTAGCCCCCCTTTACATACTGCATTACCCTTTCAATATCCTCATACACTTTCTCTATCTGTTCATCTTCAGCTTGCAACGTCGGCATGTATACCTGAACTATCGTTGTCGGTGTTGGTCTGCTGGAGATTCTGATTAGAACAACCCGGTCACTAAACTGTTCACAGTAACACACCCTCTGCCCTACCTTCCTATTCATATCGAATCCTACACCTGTTATACCATTTTCTGCTGCTGTTGATATTACCCAATACTCATCTGACCAGAAATCCTTGTCTTCCGTCCGCTTCACTTCACTGACCCCTACTATATCTAGATTGAGCTTTTGCATTTCCCTTTTCAGATTTTCTAGTTTCCCTACCACGTTCAGGCTTCTGCCATTCCACGGCCCGACTCGTAGAACGTTATCCTTTCGTTAATTATTCAATCTTTTTCTCATGGTAACCTCTCCCTTGGCAGTCCCCTCCCGGAGATCCGAATGGGGGACTATTCCGGAATCTTTTGCCAATGGAGAGATCATCATGACACTTCTTCAATTACAGGCCACATGTCCTGTGGATATACGTTACGTGTCTTTAATGCAGTGGTTTCCATTGCCTTCTGCATCCTCATGTCGTTGTTCATTGCTGATTCTTCCGCCTTTAGGGGCAATTTCCCACCCCTAGGACAAGAGAGTGCCCTGAACCTCTATCCGCTCCTCCGCCCACTTTGACAAGGCCGTTGGCTGAGTGAGGCTGACTTCTTATGCCGGAAGTCTTCGGCCGCCAATGCTGATTATTTATCAAAATTTAAGCAGTGGCGGGGATCGAACCCGGAACCGAAGACATTTTGATCAAAAATCAAAGACGCCACCCCTAGACCACGGGTACCAGTCGAATATGGGACTGCGTTACACATACTGAGAATTCTCAGCCATCTCTTCAGTCATTTCCATTCATTTTCAAAGGTTTGCGACGATGAATCGCTATACTCCCTCTCTGTGTGCCAACAGACACTGGACCTGTGTACGTCCAACATACCATAAAGCGGAAACAGCTATAACACAACGTTCTGTCGAACTCAGTTATACCAACAGAAAAATGCCACACCGCAATACTATAAATGAATGACATGTGGCGCTGTACCGGGTACTTCCGAAAGAGAGTGAACAAAACCGAGAAAGGCCAAGTGTCGACCTACATACTACCTGTACATCCAGCTAGTGTGCAGTTTCGCACTCCATGGCTGGCCCTGCCTTTGAACATAGGTATCTCCATACTCTTCAGTTGCCCCACCACTACTCTGACCCAGGTTTGTTCTCACTGAGTTGTTTCTTCCACTTCCTTTAGCAACTTTTCCTTTAAACTTCTTTGTACCTTGTCCTCTACCTTAATAACGGGCATCTTCCTAGGCATCCTAATTTATTGGTTCTTTTCAAGTGCCCATGATTCTTTTTCCCTCTAGATCATCTTGTACTGGTTCTTCGTGTATTGTCCTATGAAAACAGTCATGGCCGATCCTTTTCATTTTCGTCACTCCTACCCGATTCCTCAAAACTCCTTTTCACTTATTCTCACCGTCCTCTTTTTCCTTTCCTTCACGAATCAGGTTCTTGAAGTGCGCAAGAAATAGATATCTAATACGTTAGGCATATTCCTGTGGGGCATCTTTGTTCCATATCGTTCCTCTTACACATCTCATAAAGCTATAAGCTTGCCTTACCCCTTCATTTTTCCTTCCATTATTCTGTATTGTATTTCCCAGGCATGTGAAGATTCCACCGCTATCAGCAGCTCGCTATCTATTATCATGTTTGCGACAGCTTCGTTCTTTTTACTCGCTGATAACCTTGGCGTTGAGCGCTCGTAAGCACCAACGCCAAAGCGTTGTTCCTGTAGCAGAATATCGTAATGCCGTTGACTTTCAAAAATCTGGTCACAAATTTTTCATTCCATTCTTAAATAAAACACAAATAAATTTTACGAAAGATAGAATACCCCTTTCAGAAAAGGCTCAAATATAATGCAATGCCAAATGTTACAGACCCACATGTACTATAAAATGTTGTATTGTGTTGTATGGTATTGAACAGGGGACCTAGAAACGACGTAGCCCGCAGTGGTACACAACCCCACATTGGGCTGCAGCAGTCCGCTCACCCCATCGCCGCCCACACCGAACCCAGGGTTATTGTGCGGTTCGGCCCACAGTAGACAACCATGGGAACGTCTCACACCAGACGAGTGTAACCACAATGTTTGCGTGGTAGAGTGATTATGGTGAAGGCGTACATACAGACAGTGTTTGCGCAGCAATCGCCGACATAATATAACTGAGGCGGAATAAGGGGAAATAACCCGCATTCGGCGAGGCACATCGAAAACCGCCTTAAAAACCACCCACAGACCAGACCTCGACACTAATCCGCTAGGCGTTTTCGTGCTGGGGATAGCCACGCCTTCCCGCCTGGAAAGCAGTACGTTACACCGCACGGCTAACTGGGCGGACACTATAAAATGTTACTGTGCATCTTAGTGTTGCTCTCTATAGCGCAAAAATGGGAAATTCCCATTAGGTTAGAATAACCGATAATTTTTGTAATAGTCTTCGTAAAAATGAATGTAACGGTCAGTTTTCATGAAGTAAAGATTTAAAACTAATTAAAGATTTTAACGTCAAACTTAAGCAAAATGAAGTCTTAATAACAAAATCCCTTAAAGCTAAAGATTTAGTTATTGCCAGTAGAGGTTAACATGTCTCCAGAGCTTTAAATTCTCGGAATACATTGTTTCTGAATTGGAGGAAGATCCAACTTCCACCTTACATGAAGAAATTAGGTGTGTTTTAGGTGATACGAAACATCTGTAAAATCAGTTTCGAAGGAAACAATTGATTAAAATGAATCCACAGGATCGTAACCTACGTTCTCAGTTCAAGGTCCATAAAATAAAGCATCTTATTCGTAAAATCATGAACAGTATCAGCAGTGGGTATCATCAATTAGCCATATTTCTGAATCGAAAGATTAAACTAATCGTATGTTTTTCTAAATCATCATTCAGTAGCTGATAGCCAAATCTTGGTAAATACAATAAAAAATTTGGAACGCAACCAAGGGACAAATTTAATATATTTCGCTATTACTAAAACATGAACATATGTAGCAGTTGAAACAATGGTGGAAATTGTGGGAAAAAACCCGCATTTTTATAAACATGATATAAAATATTAACAAATTACAGATCTGATACAGTTACTAAAAGTGGTAGTTAAATACAATTACTTAGAATTAAATGGAAAACCGTTTCAGCGAGCAGATGGTCTTGCAGTGGGTAGTGTGTTAGAGGGTATTCTGGTAGAAATTTCTTGTAAATTCACTAGAAGAAAATTTTTTTGGAAGATTCTACAGAATTAAGCATTTAGTTCTAGTCGACTAATAAACACATGCAATGGAACTAATGTTGAAGTGGACCTACTCTTTGAAACATTTAGTAATCGTTATGAGAAAATTAGTTTCAATGGAGAGCTGTAAAATGAAAATGGTGACATAAATTTTGTGGGTCTCAGTTTGACCATGATGGACGATATAATAACTTCTGATATTTTTCTTAAAACAAGAAGCACTTCCAGATTGTACCTTCTGATTCAACACATTATGAGTCCCAAAAGGTACGTCTCTTTCGCTCAGTTATTTATCGCCCTTCAACCACATCTTTATCACCAGGTAAATTAAAGAAACAAATTAATTTAACTAAAATATTAACCTGTGATAATGCTTAAGATCCTTGATTAGTGACAAATTTTTTCGATGCTAGAACCGATGAAAGAGTCACCAGTCTAGGTAACTGCATTAGTTAGGTAAAGAATCATATAAGATTCACCGTCTGTTTAAAAAATAAGGATGAAAGCTGCTTTCTCCACATATAACAGTTAACAAAAAAGTTCGTAATTTAAAAACTTCAAAAGAACTTTCATAAAATTCAGCGGTTTACAAAGTTGCTTGGGGTATGAATTCGGCGTTTTATATTGGGCAGACTGGTAGGGCCTTTTACAAAAGCTACAAGGAAAACCTTTTAGCAAAGAGGAGTGCCAATGTTCATAACTGAAGGGCTAGGGAAAAGACACATCAACCCACACAAATCAAGTTGCAGGAAAACTAAGCTTTTCTTGTCCTGAAATGACCATTACATTTCATCAGCAGGAAAATTCCTAGAGATCATAATTTAACGTATAGAAGCATTTTATCAAATCAGAATAATCTTTTTAGCGTTTTTTAACCTTTCTGTATGGCATGCCATGTTTTCTGCGGAAAATTCATCTGGTACGATGTTTATCAAGCCTTTTTTAACACAAAGAACTATGTTATTTCAGTATAAAGGCTCAATTATATTTATTATGTAACTTCTGGGAAAAAGTACTCTAATATACTGTGTAACACAACTATCTTATTAAAAGAGACTAACAGAAATAATCTTTTTAACGTGAAAAGTTATTTCTAATAATACAGAGCCTTTTGATCATTGCTCAATAAACATCAACTGAAAACAAATTTATGTAATAAAAACAGAGACAATTATGAAAATAATCTAATTACAGTAAATTGCATAATATCACATAGATCTTAAGGAATAGGTTTACATAACGTCTGTCGAAAACATTATACCACAACACAAACAATATGCTTATGACGATATTTTAACACTGGTATAAAACATATACTGCTTATTCACGAGTGTATGTATATTTCTCTTCTAAGAACTTATTGATATGAGGTACAAACACTAGTTAATAGTAAGAAACGTATTTGGGCTGTATAATGTTTCATGAATTTGAGTTCCATAGCACACTCTGACCGTTTTTTCACACTCATTTAAATTGAGAGGTAGGAAAAATATAGTGAACATTGTTGCCAAAGTAGGTAGGGATATACTGTATTTATATATCTTCAGTTATCATTGTAGAACAGTTCTCTTCATCTAACTCTCTTTCTGGTCTGTGATCTATTTTCACTTTATTGTGATATTGTCTTACAAGGATGTTTGGAATGTAGTATTTCAGGGACAAAATGTCTGCCCTTTTAATGGATCTTTTCTTATTGGCCCACTGTACTTTAAGAAAAAAACTGCCTTTGCTGGTGATCCAACTTCATCTCTCAGATCAAGATATACTGTTTTGTCTACATCATTGCATTGGTAATTAATATTTAATTTCATTGGGTTATCCATTGATCACTGGAAGGTAACTTCAACTTTGAATTGAATAGGTTCCTTTTGGCCAGTCTTTGCACTGAAGGTAAAATATTTGCTGAAGTTCTCTAGACTTAGGAAATTCTTCTGCATCTTTCTTATTACTATGAACTTCTTTCATTGAAAAGAATATATACCCATTGTTGTACAACATTCACAGCCTGAATGTGCCTTCTTAAATACCTTTCTACATGGCCAAAATCGTCGTTTGAAGGGAGCATCATACAGCCTGAGATAAGGACATGATGTACTACGTGTTGGAAGCGACCAGAAGCAATGACGTGTGATAAAATGCCACACAGATCAATTTTTGTTTTAGCCTCCACAATTATCACTTATCAGAACAAGTTTCTCTCCTCTCAGATTAAAGTTCTCGATATGCTTCTTTAAATAGCTTATGATTTCGTCTGATCTACGGCCAGCAGTTGGTTCATCCCACGTATAGAAGTAACCTAATCAAAACTTGCAGTCATGTACACTAAAATTGTGCCTCATTTTCCTGGAATAAAACGCTGGGCCGTTACTCAGTATAGGAAGAGACTGTGCTTGTTGTAGGTCCAATGTGTTCAAATGAGAATCTTCTTTAGCTTTGGCTATATCTATATTTCCTTTTATTTTCGTATCTCCAGATTGTGCTCTTCTACGGCGCAGTTCTTGGTGAACTTCTAACACTTGGAGTTCCTTGGTATCATTTTTTAATTTACAGTCTTTAATTTTCAAGGGAAATATGTCATATGTTTTACATGTGCCACTGTTTGGATGCTTGAAATACATATACAATGTTCTGAAGTTTTTCCTTCACTTGACGAAGGAAACTGGCTTTAGAGCACTTTCTCTGCAGAAATTACTGACATTATCTTCGAAATACTTCCAATTGAGTGTTTGTCTCAAATGTAAACCGTGTCTGTGCTACATTTTCAGCTGCAATGACTTCTGAATTTTGTTTATGTGATCGGTTACATACTTTCTCTGATAGCTGCTAAAAGCATTATTTTTAGTTCCATTAACGCCAGAGGAGGCGTGTTCTGACCGAGAGCTAGGTTTTAACCATAATCACAACATAATCCATCGATTTTTCAAATCCGTGATAGAAACGAGTTGTAGTTCATCATAGTTTTTCATGCCTCAGTATTCTGAAAATATTTTTCCCTAAGTTATTGTGAAATCGTTACGAATCACTGTTTCTTGCACTCGCAGTCATGATCTATTTCCCGTTTTCCGAGATGTAACAGGGCTGGGAATTGTTTAGAGCACCAGTCCATATTTTTCCGCCCTATGAACTTTCCTGTTGTCTTTATGTGCTGTTTGAGCAATGGTCTCCAGCGATTTGATCGACTCCACTGTTCACAGCATGCAGTTCCTGTCGATGTGTTTTCTCACTAACAGGTTACGATGGACCGCTTTTCACTGTTTGCAACATTTTTTGACGGGCCTTGAAGCCAATTTGATTCACAGGCAGTGAAACGCGTCTCCGTTCCCTCGCAGGATCTTTTTCAGACCATAATTCTGAAGTCTTATTTCGTGACCACGTGCGTTACGCCACTACTTGTGGACACGCCGAAGAGTCCTCCACGATGCAACAAATCCAGCAACTTCACACACCTTATGGCCATGGGCACTGCCACACACGATTGTGTCTTTTTTCCACTCTGTCATATCCTCACATTTATCCATGTTTACGTACAACATGCGCTTGAAACATAAACGTTTCACTGATTTCCAATGCCTAATGATCACGTAAGACCAGTGCTCACGCGGCTGAGCACGCGTCTCGGTAGCAGCGCTAGCTGTAAAGGCGTGACGATTCATGTGTGCGTGCGTACTGGGGTAACATTTTATCAGGTGAGTTTACATACAAGCATACACAAAACACTTTTATAATATGTATGGATCATACCTCTGAACGAGTAGATTATGACAACATTTTAATTTTTTTTAAATTCAGTCAATAGTTGTATGAAAATCAAATTTTTGTTGCCTCTGGAAGCCGTAAGCTAGGCAATAGGCCACAAGGATTTGCACCGTGTATGTTTTAAGCTTTTAGTAATACTGATTTTACTGAGGACATAAACGAACTTTAGATCTATGCAGGCTATAGTCGGGCAGTGTCCTCCACTGTTGGCTTGACTGTGTGAAGTGCGACTCCGGCACCCTCGTGTGGCTCCCTCTGGGTGGCGAGCCTGGCGCTGCCCGGCCCCCCTTTCCGCCCTTCACGGGGATGGGCTGGCGTTGCGAAATTTAACTGTAGAGCCAGGCCCGCCGTAATTCGTGCAGTCCAGTTCCCTGGCGACTCGTTACGCTAACGGCAGCTGCTTCAGGGCCTTACTTTCGCTTCCGGCTGCTCAACTGGAGGACTGCCGGAGAAAGGGCGCGGTGCTCCAGCCAAATGAAGTTGTGTCTGCTCGAAAGAACCGGCTCCATCCTGCGCTCTACAGCGTAGCCGCTTTGTTACCACTGCACTCGGACGAAGGAAGGAGTGAAGGCACTCACACTTCAGCGTTGTGTAACCGTTGCAGGAGATCGTCAACTCGGCCTTGGAAATAATTAACTCAGATACGCACAAAACAGGTAATTTCATAGACAGTATCTCTTTCCAAAAACTGAACTTGGCTTTTCAGTACTTCATTTGTAGAGATTCTAGCTTGCGAGACCGTAAAAGTTCTTCTGTGTGCCTATGTACTTCGTTTTAAAGCTACCTCCCATTTTATTTTGAAACGATACATTGTGTTGCAGATACTACTTTCCCATTTTCCACTGACAAAACGTCATCGTATCCTTCTGGAAGCCCCATTGTGTAAAGAATTTTCAGTATTTCCTTCAGCACTGAATATTCAGCTCTCGCAGATTCAAGCGTTTCTCTTTGGAGGTTTCCTCGAGGAAGGAAGATTAATGTTTAAACTACAGTCGACGAGGACGTCGTTAGAGACGGGTATTTCTGTTTTGAGGATCATTCTAATGTAGAGCAGTCTACTGCTATAATATCAAGTGAACGTAGCCCTTGTTGGCTCTCGTTGTTCAGCTGAGGCAAATTGGAATGGTGAGTTAGTAGCACATACAAAATTTCTCAAAGATGGAAAGTTATGTCCTCTCCAGCAACATTTTACTGGCGACCCTTCCATCAATACAGTATTATTGGTTCAGTAAAATCACTCATCCACAAACGATAAGCAGGCTAATAAAGTGTGTGGTTCTCAGCTACACTCTAATGTCGCTATTCTAAAACAGTTTCAAATTAGAAACGTCAGGAGCCACGTTTGGAAAGTGGGTCTAGCGTACCAGGAATGGTTTTGAAGAACGTGGCAATTGTACTTTCGCCTTTAGCACTAGGTTTAAGCATAATTAGTTATAGTTCAGCTTTAAATAAATTATATTACAGATAACCGATACCTGGAAGGAGTTAAACGCACTGTGACGTTTCCCATGCTACACTGGGAATAATGACGGCCATCCTCGTTCCTAGCCTTACGTTAGTAAAATTTTATGTTGTTTTAAAATTCCGAACAATCATAATATCTTCCTAATGGAGAGAATATATTTGGAAGTAATGTTGCTGTGACTCCTTTCTCAAACATTTACTCAGTGCTGGACGATGCATATCATCTATAATTCTTGCGACATGCTTTGAATAATGAGAATTTTATATGTGTATGTAAGATTATCCTAGAGTGTTACTACCTATATGTAAATCAATGTAAGTATGCACAATAAATTCACTTTGTATCATTTTGAAAACCAAATTCAGTATCACTCACAATGCAGTGATGTGAAGAAGAGGGTGTATAATATGAAATTAACCCATTTTGTCCGTCCCCAACCTCCTATTACCCAAAGGTGAATATTGATGTTAGGAATTTGCTAGTAACTTGGGCGGTTGATCACATTTGCATAGCACTTGCCATGCTGGGATAGTGACACACAGTAGCGGGTTACATGGACCCCCCCCAAAAATTTTCAAAGCATATAATTTGAGGAGAATTTGGATACAACACAATAAAATTGGTTATACCAACACGTTTTGGAGTATAAAAAATCAATATTCAACAGTTCTTTGTTACATGATATACAACATTTTGACTCCCTCAGCATCACCACTTCATTCAGTTTCATGAACAAAATTTTGCTTTACTAAATTCTTTTCTCACAAACTTTCAAGAACAATTTGAAAGTCTGAACTGTTACCTATCCTATAGCTCTCAAATTACTACCAAATATCATATAATATATATATGGGATAAGCAAAAGGATGGTACTTATAATAGTAATTATATCATATTAGCATAACAGTAGAACTTATGTTCAATGAAAATGTATGTATACCAGTATTTATAAATCTGTCTTTAATATGTGAAATTTCATTGAGTGGTAATGCTCTGTGATCAAAAGAAAACATCTCAGTCCCTATAAATTGAATGTTTGTCTCCGAAAAAAATTGGAAAATACTTAAGATCACAGGAGAAAGTTAATTTAATTAGTTAGGAACTAACTCGTTTTTCTCATAACACTAATTAAATATTTTATAGCAAAATTTTATAATGTCTTACTTCTAAATTTACCTTCCACACAAAACACTGAACCCCCAGCAAATAAAAAGATGCTATAACAAATATTATTTCTAACTCTATTTTGATAGAACAATTTATTTATTTGTTTATTTGTACAATGTGGCAGATGCTAAAAGGGTAGTACTGTCAAATGGGATCATCAACAGAAGTTTTGGTGACATAAATAGGATAGACACCAGATAGAAAAGAGTAAAAAATGTGAAGAACACTTTGGGAACAAAACCCAGATAGGAAAGAGCTAGACAAATTTGCAGCACAAATTAGAAATTAGGAATGAATACATCCAGCTATGGAAGACATCACTCCCCATATGGTGTGCGTACCAAAGTCAGCAGACCCCCAGAATATTCCTTGTGCCAAATTATCAATTTTTATCGCTTATTTTGTTCTCTAGTCTCTGATTGTCACAAACATTTTCCATTCACTAGTTTTGGTATCACATAATAGATTCTACAATAACATATGAATAATTGCTTTCCAAGAGTTTCAAATTATGTTGCAGTATGAGACAGCTAGCTCATTCTTATATGTTGTCTGGGAAACTGCGATATATTGTTCCTCATGTAAAGAATATTGTTCATAAATTATGCCAAAAACTCAAGAAAACTCAACAACACTGAAATCTGTCTTAAGGTGCTCGTCATTAACTGTTTGTCTCTGCTACATTTCAAATTTATCTCTGACATCTACATAAAATACACTGATTCAATGGGGCAATATGAAAGTTCAAAATGTATGCAAAATAATGTTAAACACTTAAAAAATATTTATCATAGTAAACACAAATAAACTGTATACAGTACAGGGAATTCCAGTCATTTTGTGAGAAATGGTGCGCTGCCTTACAAACAAATTCCGAAAATTAGTATACAAGAATTTCAAAGTTTCATTTGTTGACCAATAGTTCTGGGCAGCCAAACGATATGCTATATTGGCCCTATTTTAGCTTTCAGAGCCTTTTTTCCCAGAAATATCAGGATCAAAATTAAAATGTTATAACAAAAGTATTGATCCATTATAAAACACAAACGAATTTATATTTATAAATACTCAGGAACTGACTAAGATTTGCTCTTAAAGATTACTCTAAACATTGTAAAATAGCTCGGTAAAAATATAAACAAATTATTTTCATATCGAAGGAACACAATAAAATACAAATTACTACTTATTTGCAACTGGCAGAAAATAATTCAGCATAAGCTAAAGTAATGTTTCCATATCTAAATTGTTTTACACAAAATTATATGGGAACTATAACTACATAGTTCTTTACATATGGTAGAAAACATTTTGTATTTATAACATTACTTTGTTTTGTTTTGTGGAAGTGATGCATATAACATTTTTCTTTTCTTTCTCTTTTTGCTACAGCTGTGTTTCTTCCCAAAATGGAGACTGTTTCCTTCTGATGATAATTTTTAGCACTGTGATTACTATGTTCCCCTCTCTTGTGATTCGTTCTGTGCCAGTTATGATTACTACCACTTTTCAAATGTGTGTGTTTATTATGGTTATATTTTGCTGTTTTATTCAAAGTGACGAAAATCTATCTAAAAATCCTTTCTCAAAGTCTACATAGGCTGTGTCATCATTAGTATACTGATAAGCCCAACTTAATGCTTCACCTTCCAGAAACTTCTCAACAAACTTTATTTTCATAATATCAGTCATATTAGACAGATATTATCTATGCAGAGCTGCAGAAAATCTACGGAATGTGAACTATCTTCATCTTAAAAGTCTTTTACTTGAATGTTGCAAAACATTGTACCAGCATTGTTGATAAGATTTCGGTTAATTGCATCATCAGAAAATTCTTCACTTTTTTTACGCACTACAGAAACAGTACTTTCTGAGGTGTTGGTGTTTCTGTCGCATAATTTTACCTTTTCTACGAATTTGATGTCTACTGTCTTCACCTCTTCAACAAAACTGCTTTCAGCAAGGGCTAATTTGTTGTCAACATTAGTTTCCAAAGTCGAAATACGACAGTTTTGTTCAGAGTACTTATTTCCTCATGCTCATTTCCAAAACCAATTTTGTTTTTCTCTATATCTTCAGTGATCTCATGTGACATTTTTGACTTCAGTGTTAAAGTTAAAATTTCATTCATTTTAGACTCAACAGATTCAAACTGAACATCTAAACCATCAATTATTTGATTAATATCGTTTATTTGAGATGTATTTTTACTGACACTATCAAACAACGTTCCTATTGACTGACCGAGTGTGAACTGGTCCTTATTTTCTTGTTTATGATTTTCGAGTTGTCATTTATTTTTGCAGACTGCTCATTACTCATTTTGATTAATTGATTCTCATTATCATTGCTCATTTTTATTAAGAGTGACAGCATGGTACCTATACCATTATTATTATCTAGTTTTAATTCTGCTGTTAATGTATTCTGTTTCACTATTTCATCACTAACTTTTTCCTGTTCTTGATCCACTACAATGCTTAAGTCTCTGACGTCTGTATCATTCCCTATTGTTCCAGATTCTTCAGTGACTGTATTTATTAATAATTATACAATGAAACAATGCAAAAAAGAAAGAAAAATTAATAAAATATTTCCTGAACTTAACTTTATTTCTGGATGTCAACGTTGTTAACTGTTCACTTATTGTTTTTTACATCCTTTTCTTCTTCTTGTTTCTGAACTCTTTTTTTGATGTTGTTGTTCCTATTTTGTAGTTGTGGATCATACCTGGCCGATGGATCCCACGAAATTTTCACAATATGTTTTAATCTGCAACAAGAAAAAGAGTCCAACACTGTATTCACATTTCAGTTTCAGAAAACCCCTGTCCCCACCCTCTTATGGTCCAAAGTTCGTTTATTAATGTAACTTATCAAAATGGGTGAACGTTTTCATAGCACTTGACACAATGAGATAGTGCCACACTGCAGTGAGTGACATGGACTGTCGAATTCAGATAGCCAGTTCAGTTAATAATAAAAATGGTCCTCATTTTTGTTGCTGTTCTTTGTTGTGTATGATAGCCATTTTGTATTTCCTTTCTGTGGTTTGTCTTTCTATAATAGTTTAGAGGATGATTGGGCTGATGTCTGAATAATAATATGAATTCTGGTTGACTTTGTACAGAAGTACACATATATTTTCCGTCATTTCACTTTACAATACAAATCAATAAAAGAAACATAGCTTATTCTCTGTCCTCGTGCTTGAAACTCGTGCAACCAACGGCACAAAGGAATAAGCATTTACCTATGACCACATGTAGCAAAAAAGCTACTATTATACATAGATCTATTTATGCAAAGCCATCTTAGGAACATACATTTCATAAATAAAATGCAATTAATCGGCTATATTTTTTGAGAAGTCCATAATTATAGTTGTAATTACATAAAATGTTTATAAGCTTTGTTAGTTAAACATTTTTGTGTATCTATGTAGTAGTGGATTTTTTATTTTTATGCATTCGGTGCAGTATCGTTCATTTCATACGATCCAGAATCGGTTATGACATTTATCTCGCCATAATCAGTTTTATTACACTATTAATACTGATTATTTGTCAATATATATAAAAATAATTTTCTTCAACGAATTTGTTTCTAAAGTAATCATTGCATTACTTATTGTTTTATTGTTTGCATGAGGCGTTTCGGCAAATGCTTCGCATTTGGGGATGTTTTTGGTGTCTCAGCTACTGCATTATTATGTTGGTTTCACTGTAATATTTAAAAACGCACAGTTTTATAGTTAATCATGGATATTAATATATCATTAATTGCCAGCCTGGAAAAAATACATTACCTGAAGTTTTCTTGCAGTTTGCGTATGTATGAACTCACACATATATTAAAAATCACTCACATCATTCACAAGGCACTGTACACGCTGAATAAAGATACCTTCCCAATTCAGTACCAAACTGACAAAAAAAAATTTATATGTGGTTAACAGAGATAACCAACTTATGCTAAACATTTTATTTACACCATTGTTTAGTACAGAGTGAAACACCCCCGACAACTTTTGCTATATTTGGTGATCGAACAATGCAGCAGCCTAATGAATTATTTTAATGACTGTGCCCTAATGGACAATCGCGGATCGATTTTAAGTGCTACAGGAGTAAATAATACTGTAATCAAGGAAGGGAGGTTTCCCAATCATTAGATTTGCACGAAGTAGAGCGATAAATTCTTATTAAACACAATAGGAGGTAATCACAACCTTTATCACACACACAGGTTCTTTCCGTAAGAGCGTGCAAAAATTTGACACGAAGTAGAGAATGCTCCACTGAACAATTTGAGGTAGGGAACCTGGGGGCGAAGAAGCCAGCTTAAAGAGTTATGGACGTAAACTTGTCTACCGCTTTGTTTAGCTTATTTACAGCTACCATGTGTACAAGTTTACACGTCCTGTGCTCTTTATTTATAATTACATTCCTTATTTCGTACTAGAAAACAAGGAGGATGAGCCTCATTACTTGAAACTCATGATACCGGTTTGTTTACCTTACTGTTCCGTAAGGTGGCTCTGTTGTATCGTACTTACATTGCCCCTTGACAGAACGTGCTATGAATCAACGACAGGCTCATTCATTACTCAGTGCCATTCAGAGATGTTCAGTGCAACACGATGGAGAAGTACCCGTACAGTTTCGCAGAACTCACTAACTTGCCCCTTGTGTTTGGGGGAGAACGTTACATTGCTCTCCCTGCTGAAAGAATACAGAGAACAGTTTCCTAACAGGCATCACCAGTCACGACGAGTGTCTATTTTTTTCAATCGACTAATGCGGGAGAATGGTTCATTGGAAAGAAGAAACGAGGGACCTGGCAACATGAGAACCACATGACCAAAATATCCTTGGTTATTTTCAATGAGGACATCTAAAGTCACTTGTGTGTGAGACCTCAGTGGATACGGAGAGGGATTTTGTTGCCAGAACTGTATCTGCCTCTGATGTGATTCGAAACACATCAGGGATATTTGCCATTGAGCGTCAGACTCTTGTTATCCGATGTCATGCTTGCATAGAGGTTGATGGCCATCAGTTTCAGCACATTTCGTAAGATACAGTAAGATCATTCTGTCAATTATACTATTTGCAGTTAACTGTAACTAACGTAAATAGAAAAGTACACAGTAACGTGATTTTATTCCTGTTATGTCCTTAAGCTGGCTTCTTTGGCCCCAAGTTCCCTGCTCAAACTGTTCAGTGGAGCATTCTCTATGCCCTATTAAGTTTTTGCACGCTCTTAGGGAAGCGCCCTTTATATTTACTCCAAGCTCAACACAGGTCAGATATATCGAAATAGCGTCACACCCTGCTATAATAATCTGCACAGCACAATTAATCCACTCTGCAACCCATTGGCTGACACGATAGACGGTAACATGTAACGCCAACTCACCGTAAGTTTATGATGTTTTTTTTGTTGTTGTTGGTATAACCGATATTTTGACAACAGACAGCAACTGGGTACACACACACTACCGCAACGATGTGCCTCTTCTGGCGGCGCCAAACAATTACCACATTACTCACTGAACTCCTTTTACACTATTATCACTCCCTCAGCGTTTTCAGTCGATTCCTCCTACTCTCAGCCGGTCCGAATAAAATATGGTTGTCTCTGACTTAGGAACCATGGATCCCTTACAAGATAGTATTATTCGTCTGTAATTTGAATAATTATATCTTTTAATTATAGCAGTTACAGATGTGCTTACTTCTATGTGTCATTATTGTATTTGGTTGTTTAAGGTCACTATTGACGCTTCTCAGAAACTCAGTATTACTTTCCAGTTATTCAATCAATATTTTGTCTTTTCTATGATGTGACTATATCCTCACTTCCTCCAGATGATTTAATTTATGACATTTATTTAGTCAACAGATTACTTCGACCTTTCACTCCACTATTCCAAATGAGTGTCCTGTTTTGTGTATGTGTGTGGCTATTATTGACGTTCGGTGTGAACTGAGTGTGTAGGCTGTAACGTTCTCTAAATAACTGGCATAGAAATCTGTTTCCCTAGGTGGAACGTTGAATATGCCTGACAAATTATTTTAGAGCTTTCAGAATTGAATATGGATCATGTTTGCATTTTGTATTATGTACTTGTTTCTGTACATTGATGTAGAGAATCCAGTTTTTACTTTTTGTGTTTCGAAGATTTTTTGCTGTCTTTTGTGACGTATTATCAATATATTGCACAGAAACTAAATAAAAACCTCATTAAAAGTAACACACATGATACAACATATTTCACAAAAACCAGTAAGAGATGAGCTGAAGACATAAGAGCCACGAAACTCCTCTTAGATATTCAGTTCCTATCACTGCATATTGCCAGCCTTCATTCAAACATACCTGTGCAGGAGACTGGAGCAGTTATTCGAAAAACCTACTCAGACATAAGACAGTTGCATACACAAAGACTGCTGAATTCATTGAACTTCTCCAGCTAACCCTAAGTTCCAACTATTGAGCGTTTAATGGCAACATTTGTAAGGAGCCATATGGTTCAGCAGTGGAACGATGTATATTTGGTACCAAGTTGCCGAATATATAAATCTCCATGGTAGGGGCACATAGTCATTTACAAAGAAACAAACACATTTGTGCGTCAAACAGGTCCATGGTAAGCAGAATCGACTGCCAAGTGTTACGGGCGCAATGCGAGTGAATGTGTGTGTAGTCTGGGTGAAGCCAACAGCCAATGAACTGTTCGTGATGTAGTATTGGCTGAGAGGGTCCCTCTGGCACAGGCTGACTCTCAGCAAAACATACCCAATCATGACAAGTGATATTACTAACAAGTGATTAGAAATTTTATGGAGTACCAAAAATCTGTGTTCACATAACCACGTCAATTGCAATGTGGTTTTGTGTGCTGATTATTGTCACAATAAGTGACTAAATACCAAAGTAATGGCCATTTTTGAGAGTAACCGTTATTAAAAGTGTAAGACAAAAGCAGTGTCTGCCGCACACTGTGTCTAACCGGAATATATAGTGCGAGCTGTATAAAATATCTTAACACTGATTATTGCAAAAACTGCTCTCATTGTATTTAATTTTGTTGAGAAGCAGCATTATCATTAGAAACGACTCCCAAAACAGTTAAACCCATTACCACTTACCTATTAAGTCACTGTCATACAAAATTAGATCTCAGGCCACTATGGGATGACATGTGGAACGACAGCTGCCCTTTGTTGAACCAGTAATGCAGATCGGTAACGTTTTATCTTGGTTACTGAACCTAGCAGCTATTCTCTGGATCGAACTATTATCAATACTATACTGTGCTGAGTGTGATAAATTGTAATGTTGAAATGCTAAAATAGTGGGATGCAACGATATAATTTTGACAATACAGTGCAATAATACCTTGTATATCATTTTAAAAAACTTGTTTCACAATACTAAAGAGTATAAACAGTGTCTGACATACTGAGCGTTAAAAGCCCGTGTGAAAATAAATGTGAAATTAAAAATGTTAAAGAAAAAAGATGTGTGGACAATGTTGGGTCTAAATAGGCTGGTTAACAGAGGAGTTATATCTAGTGATTTTATTCCCAAAATCGCATTTTGAACCCTTAAAATTGGATGATTCACATGGATCCATGAACTGTACTGTGTACGTGAGTTCCAACAGTGGCGCGATTGTTGAGTGACCACAGATGGGGACACCAAGCACGAAGATGGAACAGCCGAGTACAAAAGTAGCTGGTAGCTAGGTGATTCCACATGGCCCTACAGAGAAACGCGCAAGGAATTTAGGCATTGCCGAACCACACTAGAAAGTGATTACAACATCAAGAAGCAAGATAGGGACGAGGGATGTAATGAGCTCAACATCCAGTGGCGGAGCTCGAACTCCATACAGTAATGCCACCTACCGACAGACCAGCGGACCACAATGACCACAGCTCTACTTTGCAATCGACCATCGAACTGCGAGAAATGCAGCAATCAACGGCCACAGTTTCGGACAACGCACAGGGCCCACGGTGCAGTTTCTTATCGTCGCGACCGCTGAACTGTAAGCAAAGGAGATGCATCGGCAACACAGGTAACTGCAAACAGTATTTTCTATATTTTTAACAATTTTGCTCTGAAGTATAGTGTGTTTGACGTGTGCTTGTTACCTACATCTACATCTACATCTACATTGATACTCCGCAAGCCACCCAACGGTGTGTGGCGGAGGGCACTTTACGTGCCACTGTCATTACCTCCCTTTCCTGTTCCAGTCACGTATGGTTCGCGGGAAGAACGACTGTCTGAAAGCCTCCGTGCGCGCTCTAATCTCTCTAATTTTACATTCGTGATCTCCTCGGGAAGTATAAGTAGGGGGAAGCAATATATTCGATACCTCATCCAGAAACGCACCCTCTCGAAACCTGGCGAGCAAGCTACACCGCGATGCAGAGCGCCTCTCTTGCAGAGTCTGCCACTTGAGTTTATTAAACATCTCCGTAACGCTATCACGGTTACCAAATAACCCAGTGACGAAACGCGCCGCTCTTCTTTGGATCTTCTCTATCTCCTCCGTCAACCCGACCTGGTACGGATCCCACACTGATGAGCAATACTCAAGTATAGGTCGAACTAGTGTTTTGTAAGCCACCTCCTTTGTTGATGGACTACATTTTCTAAGCACTCTCCCAATGAATCTCAACCTGGTACCCGCCTTACCAACAATTAGTTTTATATGATCATTCCACTTCAAATCGTTCCGTACGCATACTCCCAGATATTTTACAGAAGTAACTGCTACCAGTGTTTGTTCCGCTATCATATAATCATACAATAAAGGATCCTTCTTTCTATGTATTCGCAATACATTACATTTGTCTATGTTAAGGGTCAGTTGCCACTCCCTGCACCAAGTGCCTATCCGCTGCAGATCTTCCTGTATTTCGCTACAATTTTCTAATGCAGCAACTTCTCTGTATACTACAGCATCATCCACGAAAAGCCGCATGGAACTTCCGACACTATCTACTAAGTCATTTATATATATTGTGAAAAGCAATGGTCCCATAACACTCCCCTGTGGCACGCCAGAGGTTGCTTTAACGTCTGTAGACGTCTCTCCATTGATAACAACATGCTGTGTTCTGTTTGCCAAAAACTCCTCAATCCAGCCACACAGCTGGTCTGATATTCCGTAGGCTCTTACTTTGCTTATCAGGCGACAGTGCGGAACTGTATCGAACGCCTTCCGGAAGTCAAGAAAAATAGCATCTACCTGGGAGCCTGTATCTAATATTTTCTGGGTCTCAGGACGATAGCGAGCAGCTGCAGCTTAGATAAACCACAACAATAGTTGTAAATTACATGTTTATTTATTTATTAATTAATGATATATGTCTTATTTCAACGATTTATGTAAAATTCTGAATGTAGAGGTTGGTCTTTGGTTTTGGTAGGCCTGTGAGGATTATCACACTCAGCAGTGATAGTTGTTTTGTTAAGCTTTGTTGACTGAGGTGCTACAGTCAGTGCTTCTTCAAATTTGTTTTTGACTAGGAGTGTTTGAGGTAGCAAGGTTTCATTAATAGTACCTGCCAATATATTACAAAGAAGCTGGACGTCTTCGAAGTCAGAGCAAGAGGAAGAATATATGCTAACTAGGAAAAAAGAAGTAGTACAGGAAAATAAAAACTACTTGGGAAGCAATGGTTGTGGATTGTCGGTTGATGGTCCATTAGATCATTCTAAAAGGTGTCCCGAAGCACCAATGAAACCAGCGAGAGAGGAGCCAAATATTAATAGAGAGTGGTTAAAACTGTTACTGGAACAAATGGAAAAATTGTCAAGGGAAACCAACACGACTTAGATATAATGAACCAGAAGAATAAAGAAATATTGAAAATAAACAAAGAAAACATGGAAAAGAAATTGCAAGGAAATTCTAAGTGATCGCAAGGAAAAGAAGAGAATAGAACATGAGAAAACGAAGAAAGCAACAGGAAAAGATTCCAAGAAAACTTTTCGAAATCATCCAAATAAAATACAGAAATCTTGAACACAGGTTTGTGGCAGTTCCAGTAACGAATGAAGAGATTGATAAGGCAGATAGTAAACTGCAGCAGGATATGGAACAACTCTGTGAATATATGGGCAAAATGAGGAAGGAGATAGAAAGAATAGTGCAGGAGAACATTAAGAAAGTCAAAACTAAATTAGAGGAGAAGATTCTAGACGTTGTGATACATCATGACAAAGAGGTAAAGATACGACAGAGATGAAACAAAAAAGCAATGTTGCTATTGAAGGACTAGAAACTGCGGCAACTGAACTAGCTGTGTGAACTTGAAGGATCAAATATCAACACAAAGGCAGGATGATGATCAGCTAACCAACAAAGGGATCAAGCATTTATGAGAATGTGTAGAAGAACAGGAGCATAGAACTGAAGAAACTTATGGGAAGATTAATAGTTCAACTTCAAGGGCGATGGTGTGAAAGGATAATGACATTACAGTAACAAATAGTGGTAATGACTACATTCGCTCTAATACAGAGCAGAAGTATAAACCCAAAGAGGTATTACATCCAATGGTACTTACCAAATGGTTAAAATAAAATTTTACCATGCTCTTTAACAATGCACATGAAGCCCAGTATGCAATGTACAAAGTCGAAGTCGAAGTTCCTCACCCATGAAATTAAGAAGGTACAAGAGGTTATTGGCTGGGATAAATTCGGAGTTAAACTGCTGTATAAAAGCTAGTCAAATAATTATCAAGACACAATAATAAAAGATGTACTACATCGCAGATTTCGCAATATACACTCCTGGAAATGGAAAAAAGAACACATTGACACCGGTGTGTCAGACCCACCATACTTGCTCCGGACACTGCGAGAGGGCTGTACAAGCAATGATCACACGCACGGCACAGCGGACACACCAGGAACCGCGGTGTTGGCCGTCGAATGGCGCTAGCTGCGCAGCATTTGTGCACCGCCGCCGTCGGTGTCAGCCAGTTTGCCGTGGGATACGGAGCTCCATCGCAGTCTTTAACACTGGTAGCATGCCGCGACAGCGTGGACGTGAACCGTATGTGCAGTTGACGGACTTCGAGCGAGGGCGTATAGTGGGCATGCGGGAGGCCGGGTGGACGTACCGCCGAATTGCTCAACACATGGGGCGTGAGGTCTCCACAGTACATCGATGTTGTCGCCAGTGGCCGGCGGAAGGTGCACGTGCCCGTCGACCAGGGACCGGACCGCAGCGACGCACGGATGCACGCCAAGACCGTAGGATCCTACGCAGTGCCGTAGGGGACCGCACCGCCACTTCCCAGCAAATTAGGGACACTGTTGCTCCTGGGTATCGGCGAGGACCATTCGCAACCGTCTCCATGAAGCTGGGCTACGGTCCCGCACACCGTTAGGCCGTCTTCCGCTCACGCCCCAACATCGTGCAGCTCGCCTCCAGTGGTGTCGCGACAGGTGTGAATGGAGGGACGAATGGAGACGTGTCGTCTTCAGCGATGAGAGTCGCTTCTGCCTTGGTGCCAATGATGGTCGTATGCGTGTTTGGTGCCGTGCAGATGAGCGCCACAATCAGGACTGCATACGACCGAGGCACACAGGGCCAACACCCGGCATCATGGTGTGGGGAGCGATCTCCTACCCTGGCCGTACACCACTGGTGATCGTCGAGGGGACACTGAATAGTGCACGGTACATCCAAACCGTCATCGAACCCATCGTTCTACCATTCCTAGACCGGCAAGGGAACTTGCTGTTCCAACAAGACAATGCACGTCCGCATGTATCCCGTGCCACCCAACGTGCTCCAGAAGGTGTAAGTCAACTACCCTGGCCAGCAACATCTCCGGATCTGTCCCCCATTGAGCATGTTTGGGACTGGATGAAGCGTCGTCTCACGCGGTCTGCACGTCCAGCACAAACGCTGGTCCAACTGAGGCGCCAGGTGGAAATGGCATGGCAAGCCGTTCCACAGGACTACATCCAGCATCTCTACGATCGTCTCCATGGGAGAATAGCAGCCTGCATTGCTGCAAAAGGTGGATATACACTGTACTAGTGCCGACATTGTGCATGCTCTGTTGCCTGTGTCTATGTGCCTGTGGTTCTGTCAGTGTGACCATGTGATGTATCTGACCCCAGGAATGTGTCAATAAAGTTTCCCCTTCCTGGGACAATGAATTCACGGTGTTCTTATTTCAATTTCCAGGAGTGTATATTAGACTGACCCAGACAACAGAATAAGCATAGGGAACCAACAACTCTTTTTCTGGTATACCACTTGGTGCCTAGTATACTCGTAGCTGGATGGAACTTTATTTCTGGCCTCAAGTATCACTCCTCTTCCATTTCTCCTGATCCTAGACTGAGTAAATGGTATAAATGATTAAGTAGACTAAGCAATGATTGTCCAGGTATTCAAAGTTTGAACAATTCAGTAAAACTTGTGCTGTGTTCATCATACTATTATGAAGTAAGTGTTCAAGTAGTAATTGAGATATTAAATAATCCAGAATTTGTGGTATTGTTGAAAGTCAAATCTATAAAAGAAGAAATACCAAAAGAATACAACGAGTGCCAGACCTAAAGGAAACATCTATCTAAATTTTGAGTGAAGCCAATCTGTGTGGTAGAGAATTCTACATAATCTTATAGTTTTGTTTCATGAGACATGAAAGGGCAGTGAAACTGCAATAAATTGGAATAAGGCAACGGGTGATGGTTGTTATGAATAGGGAATAAGTAAAGATGACAAATAGATAGGTAGTTACTTGTTTTGGATGAAGCACAAGGCTAGTTAATATAGTGAGGTGTGCATGGATGAGTTTTTCAGTATTCATTGACGTGAGTAGGGAGAATTAATACAGCTTGGAGAAATATATATTTGAAGGGAGGATGGTATTGAGTCAAGAGAGATATGTGTAATGGAGATTGAAGTGAAGTAAAAGGAATCTGGAATAAGAATAATATTTATTTTCAGACAGGTTAACCTATTCATACCCGTATGCATCTTTATGTATACATGATGGTGAGAAATATATGGTGATGGTGAATAAAGGGATACTCACGAAGGACAAAGGAACCTGATGATCCATTTAGCAGTCGAGATGGGTAATTCACACTTTTGAATCGAGTTAAGGAAAAGGAATAGAACGCCAGCACAATTTAATGAATAAAGTGTAGTGATATTTTACATTTTGAACAATATGTTAGTATAATAAAAGGTATTTGCTACCCTATGTTCAATATTAATAACATCTTTTGAAATATATCAACTTATTTATGGATAACTATGTTAGTTAGAGATTTGTATCTGAGTGATCTAATAGGAAGCAAAGTTGTATCAATTATTTACATAATTTGTTGCATTGAAATTGTTTTACCTAATATGTTTAGTTTATAGATAATAATTGAATACCCATTTATCTGCGGGTTTTTCTCTCTACCTTGCATGAGTGATGCTGGAGATGAGGTGAAACGATGAGGACAGTATGGATGGCAAAATACCTACTGAAAGGATGGCATACCAAAGTGGTAGCTGAAATGGGCTAAATAAGAGGGTTTTGTGCTGCGCTATTGAAAAGGTGCGTTGAAAATTTCGTCTTTCTTGGGCCTATACAAACCACTGCAGGGAGCAATTGTTTGTCATTAAATGTAAAGCAAACTTGTGTGAAATATTTACTGTTGTTCACAGTGATATGTTACATTTTTGTATAACATATTTTGTAGAGGCAGTTCACTACCAAAGTCAAGGGAATTCAAGTATGTTACTTTGTACCATCAATTGCTGCATATAAAAACAATGTTCTTCATTCTCTTTTGTAACCTGTAACAACATTTTCCTTCTCTCTTACAGCTACAGAGAAGTCCTTCAGGGTGGAAATGTAAGAGGTCCACGTTCCCTTACTCAGAGATGAACACATCATGATCACACTGGTTGATGGTAGGTAGAATCGATTGTTAACTGTCTCAAGAGCTAAGTGAGTGAAATGAGTCAGTAGTCTGAGCTGAACCATCAGGCAGTGAGCTATTCGTGGCGTAATACTGGTAGACACTAAGTAAAATGTTATTCTGAATCGTGACAAGTGATATTAGTGACAAGTCTTCAGAATGTTTATGAAGTGCCAAAAACCTGGGTTCAGATTATTGTTAATGTGGGTGACGAAATAACCGTAATTAGAAGTGTAAGACGACATTGTGCCTCACCAGAGCATACTGCTCAAATAGTGTAAATATCTTGACCCTGATTACTGCAAAAACCTCATTTCATTGTGTTTAATATTGTTGAGCAGCAGCACTCTGATTACAAGCGACTCCCAAAACAACTAAACCCGTTTAACACTTATGTATCAGGTCATGGTCTCATCAAAATTATAACTCAGGCAGCTATTCAGTTATTAATGATCGACGGAATTTAATCAAGGGTGGAACAAAAAAATGTTTAACAGCCAAGATCCTCTCCTAAAGAAAATTGTATGTAATAGGAGATATTTATGTGACACATTACTGCTATGAAAGACATAGTGGACGTTCTAAGCTGTTTCAGTATTTTACTCCAAAAACTACATTTAGAGTGGAACATGAACAAGATGAGAGTGTCAAACACTTGGACCTAAATATTGCAACTCACAAGAATACACAAACATTGAAAATTTACAGGAAAGATACAATAGCCATCATCACAATCTGTGCTACTTCGTGTCACCCAAACATTCCAAAATAAACAACAGGTCCTAGAAAATGGCCTCACGGTCAGTGAGGTCTCCTTATCAGGGTGATTATATCAAGCAATTAAGTTATTATTATGGTTTTATGCTGTTCGGGTGGTTAGCTGCGTTTAGGAGTGGGGATGGCGGGTGGGTTTTGTTTTTACGTGGCGCATCTTAATGCGGCTGACCTTGAACGGGACTTAGTCGCTGGCGAGGCTGCTGCAACGACGCGGGCCCTAGTTTTACTAGGTCCGCATTGCAGATTCTGCGGTTTTGCTTCCGGTGATAAGGGACTGTAAATGCTTTGCACCAAGAGCACGTGCGACAGGAAATAAATACAGCGCAACAGATTATAGCCGCCATAACTAGACTACTTTAAAGGTTGACTCAATAATGGAAAAATAAAGAAAAGTCCAGATAAAAGCCACACAACATAACAAGTTAATAAAAACAAATGCATGTCCAGCAAGACATTCATCAATAATATATCACCAAAGATTGCAAATATCTCCAAAAGGCACAAGGTAAGAATAAGAATCTCTAACATCTAGTAAAGTACAACGGAAGCTAATAAACAATATATATAAAGCGAAATTATTACCCCTATTTAGTTCCTGGACTGAAGAAAATAACATGTCTAAAATACACCATGTTGAACCAAGGACAACCAAGATTTCTACGCCATCTATACAGAGCACTTTAAAGCCTAAACACACAACAGACACGCAACACCAGCAGTAACCACACGTAGGCATAATACAAGACACCAAATTGAACACGCAGAGAAAAACAGCTCAATAGAGGTTATAGAAAGGACCTGTTTGGCAGAACTCAAGCTACTTTTCCGTCACAAAAAGTATGGTGCCGAAGTATCAAATGAATAACTGAAATCTGATTGAGTGAATTCCTTCAGTGCTTCGATAGTATCCTTAAATAAGCAAATAAAGTAGTGTTACCGAGGTGAACGAGTCTGGAGCATTGAACTACCTTACGCCCATGCAGCAAAATGGCGTCATAGGGAGAGCGAACTATATTCAGAGAACAAGTGTACTTATTCAGTATGTCGACTTTATAAAATATTCTCGCTTCACTTCTGAAAAGAGAAGGCACCTTCTTGCTACAAAAGATGACCACAGAAAAAAAGCAGGTCAAGTTACTCTAACTGCACACTGGCGGGTTTATGCTCTAACCTTGTTAGCCTTCCAGGCTAAGGCACAAGCGAAAGGGAAACACTGCCTGATTTGTTTTGCATAAGTATTCATTGATTAAAACCTCTCTGTCAAGGGGCTCAGATGATCTCAGATAACATCCAGGTGTTCACGTGGAGCCAAGGAATGCAGCCAGTGCTATCCTCTAACTTCGAGACGAAGACCATTCACGGTACACTGTGATACAACCAATCACCTGCTCTGGACTTAGCCTCTTGCAGAACACTGTATGTGGACTACCTGAGTCACCCATGGCTAACTCATGGGTGACCTACTAAAGGTATCCACAATCCTGATCGGATATGTGAATGCAGACCGACCACTGCCTGGCAGCCCTGTCACTGATCTTCAATCCTTGTGACCACCTTGCTGCACGCCACTGACCAGGGTGAGCACATACCTTAATAGTGTAGCTAAGACAGTTCAAGCATCATGTGCTTCGTTACCGGATTCCCCTCTTCGTCACTCCTCCCTCTCCTTCCTGAGACCATAAGATGTCCCCAGATTTCCCACCTCCCCTGTGATATAACGCAAACTCCTATGTATAAGATGCCAGGAAATTAAAAAAAAAAGGTGGGAAATTCAAAACAGTGAGAATACAGTGAGGCTTTCCACACTCCTGTGACGTCAGTGTGGAAGTATAGTAGTTGTCCTAAGTGTAAAGGGGGGAATTTCAAAAAAATAAAGTTTAAAAATCTCACATGGTGATCTACGATGATGACCTGGAAACATGAGGACAGACTCTGTGGTGTCAGAATCCAAGTTGTGTGTTTTGGAGATACAAAGACATTCCATATGATATGACAATCCAAGATAGCTATCATAGATGTCATCGTGGAGATTCACAGACAGTCTCAACGACGGCACAGTCCATGCTCGTGATCACACAAGGTGGCCTAAGGATACAAGGGCCGGCTCTCTGGGTCAGAATACAAGGTGGCCAACCCATAGATACAAGGACAGTCCCCAGTTGATGGTGGAGGAGGACAGTCTACATGCTTGCAGGTCGCTTAAAACCAATGTGGTAGTACTAGAGAAATGAAGACAATCTGCAGGTTGTCAGATGTTACATACACTAAGTTCAAAAACATTGCTGTCTGTATGTTTAAACATATCACAGTCCCCTCCCCAAAGTCCCATTTTAACAATTTACCCTCATCCCACTTGTGGTATGCTTAAACATCTGCCACCACTGCTAAGATAGTATGTGAACAATTGTGCATTTGTCAAAATAACCACCGCGCTGTGGAGTGCACTCACGTATTGCATTACGTCAATAGCAGTTGAATCACCCACTCTACAGCTGCCACCAGCACCGGAGGGTCACAGTGTTGTAATTCCTCCTCCTCCTCCTCTTCCGCCGCCACCACCGCCACTGCCGAGAGAACTGCATATAGATGTTGTAGGACAGTAGTTCCGACTTCTACCACTAGTATGCCTTATGTTGTGGCACTGCAGGCACCACCACAGCCCCTCTGACATCACAGCATAAGTGAATCAAATTATAATGGCAGTGAAATTTGAGGAATGCAAGAAGCACACCTCCGCTTTATACTATAAATGCAGAATATTCTAATTGGTTAATAGTCGACATAGACATTCGAAATTCAGGTGTACTTATTCTCCAGGGGACATACTTATGCAGTTTCTCAAAAGTAGAAAATAGGAAAAACAGAAAAATTTAAAATTAACCGAAAAGAAAAGTGGTGTGTTATGACTGTTTAACAAACAGTAAACGGCGCTATTCGTGGCAGACTACCAGCTGAGTTTCAATGCTTCAAGTTGTATACATCAACCGTGTATCAAACGTATAAACAACAAATTTCTATGGAGTGATAGATCAGTATGTGACTTTCAAGAACGGAAAAATCCAGAAGTCCAAAAGACTGATGTTTACAAGTACATAATCTACTCGTATTTGCACGAGGCATTTCATGACAGAAACACCCGTACCAGCTTCAGGAGAGTGCAGCGCGGTCCGATGGACGGGAGACGAAAACAGTGGTCCAGAAAGCTATCTGCCCCACAGTAGTGTGCGCCAATCGATAAAATAATTCTGAAGATGTGACTTATGAGGTCCAGTCGAGTGCACTTAACTGTGAACCAGTGATGGTTGGTGGCACGCTCAACAGTAGGCTGACAGCACCATGTGAACGGTCGCTTTTGGTGCACCTTAGAGTATCAAGGAGAGGCGAGTCATCAGTCCGTATCACCTTTGGGTGGTCATCGATGCGTTTCGGAGTTGTGCACGGGTTTTTCAGAGAAACAGTATTGACAAAGGTTGGAGATCACATATTTATGACAGACTGTAAAACGATTTATAGGTACGAACGTACATCTCACGTAAGGAGCTCGAAGACAGGAGAAAACAGAACTTGTGTAGAACACATACATTTTCTCTCACTTAAGTGTCGTTACTTGAAGGTTGATACGTTTTACTCCAAGTCTGATGTAAAAATAACACGTATGTCGACTTCGGTGATATAGATCTGTAGTAGTGTGCATTAATTGATTAAAGTTCTCGAAAATGGGATTGCCTACTTAATAGCGTGTTCTTTCGTCTGTTGTGACCTTAAACAGCATTGAGATTCCATATTACATCGATTCGTCAGGCCCTTGATAGATTGGAAATGGACTAAAAAAGAATAATTGTTAAAATGGTAGATCATTTTTCATTTGTCTTCAGTGAAATACATCCAGACGAAAATGCTTCCTGTTGAAATCGACATATGCACGCAAGAGGTGAACGCCATCCATTAAAGTAAAATCAAAAGAGCAGTACTGCACTGGCCCGCTGGAGACGAACTTACAAGTGCTGTATAGGTATGAGACAATTATCTTCATAACAAAGATGAAGCTACTTGACAGATTAGTATTTCTCACATTGCTCCATTTTCGAGTGAGCGATACGAGGCAGCCTCCACTAGGCACCGTATGAAGACTTGTAGAGTATGATTTTGAGATGTGAACCATCTCAGAGCACAGGTCACAGCACATTAAGAATATCGCCAGCAGAGCGGAACAGTTAGTATATAAATCCGAAAACATATTATCAGTCTGCCCCACCGAGAAAAGTTGGAGATGGTGTCGTTCAAGTATTCATCACGAACACAAGAGCGAAATAGGAAAATGGTTGTGAAACAGTATAAGAGAAGGAGTGAAAGACCTAAATATTTAGCGTAGCAGTTGAGAATAATACGAAAATTTCACATGTTTTGCGGTGCTTCATCCCAGCTATTCCGAATTTACATATTTCGTTGGTGATGTACCTTCCAAAGCCCTGGAAATCTCCAGGATCGTACTTCATCTCAGCGACACTGGTTTTACGAATTTCAAACGCGCTTTTGCTTTTAACCATATCCACGGTGACATGTCAACTTTTCGCATATATCTGCTATACTTGTAGGTAGGCTGTTTAGGTTTTTATGTTGGTAACGCCACGTAGCGCTCTGTATGAAAATCACTGACTGTGCTGTGTGCAGTCTGTGGCTGGTTTGCATTGCTGGAATATTTGCTATCGTAGTGTTGAGCAGTTGGATGTGAACAGCGCGTAGCGTTGCGCAGTTGGAGGTGAGCCACCAGCAGTGGATGATGTGGGGAGAGAGACGGCAGAGTTTTGAGAGTAGACGATCTGGACGTGAGTCCGTCAGAAAAAGGAAATTTGTAAGAGTGGATGTCATCAACTGATAAAATGTCTGAGTAATTTCAGTTTTGCTCAGCTGTTAGAAAATTAAATAACGTAGAAGTTTTCCAGCACTGTCACTTATAATTTTTTTTTAATGGGACGTTTAATACTTACAAAAACCCGACTACGTATCACTGGGCTACGCAAGAAAACTTGCGGAAACAGGGAAATACGGACATCAGTGTTTTAGGTACGAACTCAATACTGTACTGCTGATGTTGTACTACAGTCGCGAACAAAAAGAAAACAAAATGTTAAATCACCTCAGTCTCTCACAATAACTATCAATAAAGAGCTAGGGAAATGTAGGCATAGCGCTGATAGATTCACACCAATCTTTGTTCCTGACGCTACAGCTATGAAAGTGGACGACTCGGTTTATGTCAAAGCTGTTTGCAAGGTACTAGATGTGACGGAGAAGATTATTTTAGGTGTTGGATACAGTTTTCCACAGTAGGGCAGTCTCTGAAATTCATTTACACATACAGTATGTGATCTAAAGTATCAGGACACCAGGCTGAAAATGACTGGTAAGTTCGTGGCGCCCTCCAACGGTAATTCCGGAATTCAATATGGTGTAGGCCCACCATCAGCCTTGATGACAGCTTCCACTCTCGCAGGCACACGTTCAATCTGGTGCTGGAAGGTTTCTTGGGGAATGGAAGCCCATTCTTCACGTAGTGCTGCACTGAGGAGAGGTATCGATGTCGGTCGGTGAGGCCTGGCACGAAGTCAACGTTCCAAAACATTCCAAAGGTGTTCTACACGATTCAGGTCAGGACTCTGTGCAGGCCAGTCCATTACAAGGGTGTCATTGTCGTGTAACCTCTCCGATACAGGCCGGGCATTATGAACAGGTAGGTGGTCGATCGTGTTGAATCGCGAGCAGGACGAATATGTGAGCCGCAGCACCTCAGAAGCGAAATGCAGCACCTGGAAAAGGTTCTGAGGAGCAATGGGTACTCCACAAATTATATTAGAAGTGTAACAGAGCCAAACACTCGGCGAAGTAAGGAATCAGAAAAAGAAATGTCGGGTACACCCTTTCTGCCATATATTCCCAGACTGACGGACAGAATCGGCCGTATATTGCGCAAACACGGCGTAAAGACGCTTTTCAACCCGACAAGGAAGATCAAGAGTGTCTTAGATCGACAAAGGAGAAAAGGGACCCAGGAAATGTACGGTATACCATGAACATGCGGAAAAGTTTATGTCGGAATGACTGCACGATAAATCAACACCTGGATCTAAGGACATAAGCGACATTGCAGGTTGGGACAGGGAGAAATCGGCCGTGCCTGAGCACGCACTGAGTGACACCGACCACGTAATAAAATTCGCCTACACGGAACCTCTGGCTGTAGAGAGGCACTATCACACCAGCTTGTTCAGAGAAGCTGTAGAAATACAAAACTACACGAACAGATTCAACAAGAAAAAGGAAAGCCTTAAGGTAAACGGATCCTGGATTCCCGTACTGCAGCGAACGATCGTCGCAGGTAGCAAGAAGAGAACCGCACCGGAAATGACCGCGGAGAAGTCCTCGAACGTTCTCGCGCCAGGTACAGTCATGCTCACAAGTATCCGAACGATCTGAATTGCATTTCGCCTGATTCTCATGCAACCCACATTACGCAGCTGTCTAGCAGGTCCTCTAATCTCTCATTGCTACTGTCGTTTGACTATAGAAAATGGTTCCAACAAGTCACCGCTAGAAAACACTGCTCGGTATCGCGATAACTCTAGATGAAAAGTAATACCACGATACTAGAAATATCAGGGAACACCTTATCACAGATGAGACTGTCCTTACGGCTTATAAGCTCACATTCATTGCAATAATGACATACCTGAAATGTTACCACTTTCATTATTACGTCATACAGGTAATGCACGTAGTAAATTCGTCGTATTCATGATTTCCTCTTCAAAGTAACATACCGTACTTGTTATTTAACACAAAATGACATTAAAAATTTAAGTTATTCACGAGCAACTAGTTGAGAATATGTATGAATTTCAAATGACACGACGAACCGTCTCGTTCTACATATGGATTCAAACCCAGGTCATGCAGACTAAGATTTCGTGACTGACGGAAACTAACAGTCATACCTGACTAGGCATACACAGAGTGGTATACCTCGATTTAAGACAGTATCAGTTAACAAATATCAACTATAAATTACATAACGTAAACATTTTTAACGGACGCGAATTCCTACCCAGCATCTATTGTCCGTGTTAACGAACTACAAGAGATGTTAATATTGTTTCTTCACAAGTAATTTACTTGAAATGCCGTGAGGTAAAGTTTTGTGTTCGATAGAGATTCGTACCCAGAACCTAATCGGGTTGTTATCGAAGCACAATCAACTATGACATATCAGATTTTCTCGGCAGTAGCTAGATGTTTTAACTGAAGTGACGAGACGAAACACCAATTTCTAACCTTCCCAGGACTCCAACCCGGCACCTACCGCTGTTATATTGTAGAGAAAACTAACGTTAAATGTGGATTGTTACACCAGCAGCGACATGTGAGCATATTTGAACTAGAAATAATATGACGAAGAGTTCAGTGAGGACTGGGAATCGAACACCACACACATAGTTTATACACGCAAACAGACGTCAGCTACCGAATTTTACTCCACCAGCAGCTCGGAATAACATCCTTGAACTTACAGTGATCTTACAAATAATTATATCATTCACAGGGAGTCAAAACCGTCAGATATCGTTAGTGTTGACAACGAATGAAAATGCATTAAAAATCAAAATTATTATCCACCAGCAGTTAGGTGATTTCATGCTAGAGTTTGATAATTCATAATGAAAACCTTAGTGCCGGGCCAGCATTCGAACCCATTCACGCGCAATATGTGGAGATGTTGAGGAATCTGTAGTTTTGAACAAACAACAAATTGTAATCGGGCTGTATTGTCACGAAGTGATCAAATTTCGCGTTAAGGGCGGTCTGAGTTGCATTCCCAGTTCAGAACCAATTATATCGGCACACAGAAGCTTAAATAAAAGATGTAATAAGTGTCCTGTGACCCTAGATACCGTTTGTTTCGTCACTAGAAATAAATAACTATTATAAGGAAGGATACTGGCAATAGAGTTTCTACATGCCGCCACTCGTGACTTTATTGTGGTACGACCTAACGTCTACTTGGTAGAGAAGGAATATCATGTTTAACGTGAATTTCAGACCACAGTGCTACTATAACTTCTTCACTTGGCGTAGCCAGAAGCGAAGAGAATCCGTCCCTCCCTATCAAAAAGCATCAGCAAAGTTGGAATCGAAACTAGAACGTCACTATATGAACCTATCATGAATCCACCAGACCACCTAATCCTCTTCCCCGTGTTTTATTTATCTATCATAATACCGACGCGGCACACTCGATGAGAATGCTGACACACAGACTCCCCATAGTGGTTTGCAGCATGTTCAGTACATTCATTTACTTGGTTCACCCAGTCTCCATGAAGTAGCTGCCTCGGCTATCTAGTGCATACATTCGACTCTATTTTGTAATCACCGAAATACAACAATATAACTGCCACCTGCACAGAACTGCCAACAGTGTAGTATGCAGAAATTTAAATAGGAAGTGTTCCTTTCCAGTTGAGCTATTCTACTGCCCTATCTGTTTGTTCAAAACGCGTGCAGAGGAAAAAAAAAACTTTTACTGTCTGTCTCTCAGAAGTCTAGGTCCGGCCATATGTAGTATCTCACAGCACTGTGGAATGCGGAAGTTCTGGAGAAACTGTTATTGACGTCTGGAGCAACTCAGCTATGTGACAGCTAGGAGCGTAACGGTAAACGTGTTGCGCATTGCGGATAAGACGCCTCAAGTTCGAGTACTTTCGTTGCTTCATTTTTAAAACACAGTTCTGCTGTCTGCTGAAGTTATCAATTTAATGGAACCTTGAACTTAATTCCCTTCACTTCTCAACCTAAAATAGACGCATGTGGAAAAAGGGGTTAACTTCTGCGACATTTTGTTCTTTACTGATTTAGTAGACGGGCAGGCAGCAGATGCATCTCAAAGCTTTTGTATCACGTATGGGGAGAGCGCATCATGCCAAAATAGTCAGAAGAGTATTTTCTACATTAGCTGTCGTCTGGTAGTGGCATTTTATTCTTCTTCAAACCTTGTTTGACAGCTTTAACTCAGAACAAGTATTCTGCATGCATGTAATCAATAAACTGCATATGCATTGTGAAACTGTTATAGATAACATCAGAGAATTCGCATATATCATTGATGATTAATTTCTCTCTCATGTTTAGTACTGTTCTACCAACACTAAAAGAAACCTTACGAAAATTGTGCACTGTATTATAAGAAATGAAATTAAACTACCCATGATAATCTTACGACGAAAGTCTGTTTCAATAAAACTGAGTACCTGTATACAAACGTGCCTCTTTTGGCACGAATTTGTAAAATTCTACTCACTTAGATTTCGATTGGATCTGTGTTTAATTGGTATGCTGTGTCATACTCAACAGGTATGCAAATGTGGCATTTCATAAATAAAGTTGTGTGTTCCTAGAAACTCAAAATTTGCTTGTCAGCAGCGGAAGGAGGCGTTGTGCAGCATTGTACGTTTTTCACCATTGCACTATGAGCTGAAAGTATTTTCTTGCGACTTGCTTATCGATGTTTGATCTGACTGCTTGTTGCTCTTTCACAGAAGGGATAAAAACGTTACAGCAAGCGAGACTGGAACCGGGTACCATAATAGAAGTTTTTTATAGGTCAGCACATCACTACAGAGCTAGCGAAGAGGTATGTGTCGTGCCTTCCTCTTATAAGTGGATAGAACTCGTAAGTCGCTATTTAAAACTGGGCAGAAAACCGTAAATTTACAATCTTCTGTTACACCTCAAGCGATAATAACTCAGAATGGAAATGACAGCAAAAATTAAGTGAACTTTGAGGCGTAATTCCGTGGACATCAGGAAGTAACTCATCGATCACAGAGTTGCCAAACATACGTTGCTTTGTTGGCAAATCTCAGTTACAGTACCAGCAGGAAGAAGACGAACCGATGTGATCCTACAGCGAGTTGGGAAGTGACCATAGCTGGCGTCTCAAAGACTCTGCTGCTACGGCTTGGAATACGTAATGCGTCTGCTTCGCATTTCTGTTTAGGTTTAGGGACTGGAGCGTAGTTACTAATAATACTTAAAACTGACTGCTAACTATGCATCATAAATCAGTAACTCTCATAGTTGTTTTTATATTTCTTTCGTAACTGTACTCAAAACTAAGAAACTCGTACACGGACGTTTTCGTGCCTCGCCGATAGTCGAGCACAACATAGAAATAAAAATAAAAAGAGAATGTGTATGTGTGTGTGTGTGTGTGTGTGTGTGTGAGAGAGAGAGAGAGAGAGAGAGAGAGAGAGAGAGAGAGAGAGAGAGAGAGAGAGATAGAAGAGAGCGAGAGAGCGAGAGAGAGAGAGAGAGAGAGAGATAGAGAGACAGAGAGACAGAGATATAAAAGTAATGAGAGAGAGGGTAAAAAAATTGTTGTAAAGAAATTGAATGCTGGTATGTAAAGAAATCTTTCATTAAAATGACACATTCCACAGCATTACGAAATGTCGTAGTCATTATCTATGGAACAAGTATTAATTTAATCCAATCTAATCATATCATATTGCTGACTAGTCATGAAGAGTCATGAATTACAGAAATTTTAGCCAATATCAGTGACCAAATCTAAACTTGAAAATAAAAGACGACAGTTTTTGTAATAAACCGTGACTCCTACCAAGAGCCTTTCATCCCTGTCAACTAACCACGAAAGATGTCTGATATACGTCAATTCAGAAGTAACCAAGTGTCTATCCGTTTAAAGATGGAGCAATATGTGAAGTTCTGTGATGGAGATACGAACCCAACACGTAATCGGATTGTTAACTAAGTAAAATCAAATGTTACGTATCGGTTTTTCTTACCAGCTGCTAGGTGTTCGAATCTAAAATTAGGATACAAATTTTTGTGCCTGAGCGACAATCGAATCGCACTCCTATCGTTCTTATTTATCGTCCACGAATATAGCTTAAGTATCAATTGCTTACTCACCAACAGTAATACGTGTGCGTGTTTGACCAGAAATTGTTGGCAACACATGAACATACATTAGAAATGCACGTTAATTTTCACCAGCAGTCCGGTGTGCACGTGACAGGGCTTTAAATGAAATTAGGAATATTTTTGTACTGGGTCAGGATTCAGACCCACATACTTACCTTTGGGAGAGATCTAGAGAAGACTGCAGTGTTGGGAAAAGGAACGAAATGATTGAACTATACTGTTCCGAGAGATTCAGATCCTCGAAAGAGAAGACACGAATTCGAATCACAGTCCAGCACCAAATTTTTCAGCGTCTGTAGTTCAATCAAGTACAAGTAAAATAAGAGCCCTGTTCTTTCAAATGGCTATCGGTTCATCAGATAAAATAAAAATTTTATAATGTAAGTAAGATTACTGGCGACAGTATTTCTGTTTACCATGACCTCCACCTATGTCATTTCCCAACGTAAGCCGGCTCTGCCCAGTTGGGAATGAAGGAACGTGATGTTTAATGCGGATTCTGGATTATAACATCTTTCTCTTGAGGTTACCAGAGGTAAAGTGAATCTGTTTGTGCCTTTTAAAAGTAAATGCTGAGCCGACGCATTGCACTTGTGACAGTTCGTTCCACCAGACCATTGTGGCCACATTTCCCAGCCCCAGGAGTATGCTGTAACGGATGATGTGCTTAGCTTATAAAATTAGTAACGGTGGAAAAAATGACAATCTATTAAATGATTACGTAGAAGCAAGTCTTCTGACGTGGAGATTATGCTAGTCTCATGTCAGCAGAATGTAAAGACTCTTCTAGGCATCACAGCCTCGACGTGTAGCCATTTGGAAATGTTCACTAATTCAGGAAATTTCTTAGTTCGAGAAAATCCACTGTGAGGTGTAAAGTTACCCAATAATTCGATTATTACCCTCATTATTACTATCATTTTCTTCATACCGCTGCTGGAACACATGTGCCTGAAGATCATTAAAGCCTTTTGGTCATTATAGAAGTAGTTGCCCAAGAACAGGTTCTTTTCCTATCTATCCTTTTCATGTTAATATCAAAGATCAGCAATGACTTGTAGATCACATTAAAACTAAAGTAATTGGTGAAGACGTTACCTGATAACAAAAACGAGCTGCCTTTCTTTAGTTACTTGCGCCTAGAAATGGCTGTCGAATACTGCCAAACCAAAAGCTAAGGGATCTTACTGCCTTCCGATATACGTCGTTGTCAGTTCTTCCATATGATTTGGTCGACGTGACCTGTGTCAAGTTGTGTATGACAGAGAATGTTTTAGAAAATCAATTGTTTTCCTTTGCAATAAACAGAAAAATTTTCATTCTAAGCTATCCAAGTCCATAATTTTCGCAATATTAGTTCAAATTTAATATTCGCTTCTATAATGTAAGAAAGCATTTCACAGTTGCAAAACCCGCATCCGACTCATTGTCCTTACACTTAGCCGCTGACAATAAATTCTAGCTCAGAGTGACACCAGTTTAAGTAACCTAATGTAGCGAAGACTGTTTGACAGTGCCCTTTACCATTGCTGACAACCTCACTGTTCGTTTTACCTGATTTTTGTAATCATTTAAATAAAACAACATGACCTTCCAGTGGGAGACATTTCGTCCCCCTTTTCCTTCTGTGAAATTTGTCAGTAACCTTTTTGCCTTCCAACAAGCGAAACACGGCAAAGTATGGCCGGTAAAAGATTCACAAACCACGATTTAGTGCCGTTAAGACGATTTCTTTAGTCATTGGCGTAGCTGAAGCAATTTAGTTTCTTCTTAAATCGTCTTATGCAGCAACGTTCACAGATATCTCAAATAGGAAAAGCTCTTTATCCAAGTACGAAGGTTGTAAAACAAACTTCCCACAGTTTGTGTCAGGTTCATCTTTTCGTCTGATAGCACTGCGTAAGTATTTTGTCTAAGAGGTTGTAAGGTGTCAGGCAAGTCCAACACTTCCATGAAAACCCTGACATGATAAGCAAATCCAGTAGTATGTCACATAGCTCCGAATAAATCGTGACATTAAATTAACCAAAGTAATACGAGTAACGAGTGAGCAAATGGAATATCACAGACTAACACAAGGATGCCTAAATGCATGTCATACCTTCCCACCGTGAGACAGACGCAGATCCGAGGGGAGAAACGAGAACAGAAGCCGAGAGCAGAACCGTGTTAAGCTAGAAGGCCCTACGATAAGAGATGGACGCCCGCGTCTCCAGCTAACCACCAGGACCACCCCCCAGCCAATGTTAAAAGCTAGAGCCCTCCAGAAGAACAGTATAGATCATACGATAACACTAAAAGGGCCACACCAGCCGCAAGTTTTAGCTTGGGACTTTTTCCGTCTCTGTTACGTTGCAAACGTTAAAAACATTGCCCCACCACGAAAAGTAACCGGCAGGACTACCCCCCCCCCCCCCCAGGGCATGTTAAAAGATAGAGCCCTCCAGAAGAACAGTATAGATCTTACGATAACACTAAAAGGGCCACACCAGCTGCAAGTTTTAGCGTGAGACTTTTTCGCGTCTCTTTTACGTTGCAAACTTTAAAGACATTGCCCCTCCACGAAAAGTATAACGTTACTCATTGGATAGACAGAATTTTTGTAGGTGGAGCTTAAGGTTAACATTGAGACCCTGATTGGTCAGATGAAAACACAGCCAGATAGTTTTTTTTTAAACCAACTTCGGTAAATTGTAGTAAGGAGAAGTGAGAAAAGAGTTGCTTCCAAGACGGCGAGCTGGATGGAGATGCGCCAACCGCCACCCCCTGACGAACACCGACAAGGTAATGAACGCACACGATGCCGCATTTTTGAGCGCATAAGGCTTCACTCAGGACTGCAGAAGTCTCAACTGTTACATCCCCTTTTTACGTAATACTAGTGTCGATCGTCAATTGAAGCTCATGGTATTCACATTTGCTACATAAGTTAAAATCTGAAACCGCAATGATTTTTATGTTATATAATTATTGAGAAGCCACATCAGCCACTGTAATTTACGACAAGTTACATAAGTAATTAAAGATAATTGAGAGTCACTGTAGACCATTTTGATAGTTTTCTCTTTTGTGAAACTTAATTTAAACCTAGATTATAGATGTGATATGGCATAGGTCATCCTTCAATCCATTGTAGAACTTGGAAACCCACTCAGGGAATATTCGTTCACATTTATGTTGAATGCAGTTGGTTTTTATCATCCTGTATTAAAATGTTTCCTTTTATCAATAGTGAAATTTATAAACAATGTTTTGTGAGTAGAATAAAATTTCCAATGGTAAATTTAACTGCTTTTTCGACGTTATTTTACCAGATAACTAAAAATAGGAAAGCCTTGAACCCCCTTCCACTAAATTTAGTTAGTATTAAGATTCTTTTACAGGGAGTGCAGTGGAGCTGACGCTGAAATCATTAAGTATTTGGTTATATCATCGCTAGTCTCACTGAACTCTTCTGAACTCTACATGTCATGTGTGGTCTGGCGTCTCCTTACCAGCAACAGGTCCCAGGTTCAAATTAGTCAATTCCCTAAAAAACACGCTCAGAGCGTCGTTGCGCGAAAGTGGTAGGGAGACACGACTTAGAACAAACAGACACCACGCAGAGTGTTAGAAGGTATCACAAGTAGTTTTCGTGTAGCTGTGGAAATCATTGGTTGAAACGAGTTTCACACCAATGGATACATTACCGCTAAATATTCAAAATGATTACCAAACTATGTCTGCATTCATCCAAAAAATGAGGCTTATTTGTAATATTGAAGCCAAACTGTGTATCCTTGTCTTCCTTGAGTGGGCATTGGAAGGCATTTACACACACGTGTACGAGGGTAATCCCAAAGGTAATGTCACCTAAGGGACACCCAAGTGCCAACGCAGGCACAAACGAGAGATCCTAATTTTAATGCCAAGCAGAAACCACAGTGTTGCCTGCATGGTGGCAAGGTGATAAAGAGCAAGACTACGGATATGAAGGTCTCGGGTTCGATCCCTCAACAGTCTCACGATTTTTATGTGCCATTTTACACTCATTTCCCCTCGGGCAGCGTTTTTTGATGTGAAAAATGCCGAGTTGTACTTTGGTCCGGAAGCCACGTTAAACTGTAGGTTCCCCTATTAACTGGTTAGGCAAGTCAACTCAAAGGTCGGAGGAAAGCAACGGCGTACCACCTACAACAAGACCGTGCCTATTAAAGCACAGTGGTGTTCAAACCACTCTTCCGGCTGATGACTGCTTGACTTTCTATGGGTTCCAAAATTGATGATCATCGGGTTATTAACATTTTTGTGTTTTCATGCTGTAGCTCTGATAGCAGTAAACGTAAGTATCCGGCCGAGCACTGTCACCGTTCGAGTTGTCAAGGTGGCAGACGACGATGCTGCCGACCCCAGTTACAATCTTGGTCACGGCTATGTTTCAGTCGAATACCTCTGCGTATTTCAAGATATGCTTTAAAACACTTCGTACGCATCCAAATTGATATCTGATAGAGCTGTATTTAGCAACATGAATCAGATACGTTTTCCGTGCAATATATCGGACAACACGTCAGTGCAGCGATATTTCATTTGTGTGTTGCACATGGTGCAAGAAATATTTGGGGTTTGCATGCTTTTGTGATAGGTTTCACCCCACTGAATGCCAGCAAGCTCACGAATAGACTAACTGGAATTACGCAATAATACACTTAAAAGTTGTATTTTAGCATTACGTATCCTAATGAAAATAACTGTAAACAGGTTACATACCAACTTGCTTATTATTCGCGCTTCTCGATGCTTTCCTCAAAAAATAAAAATAAAAATAAAGGGAGAGAGAGAGAAAACAGAAATGTATTTCAATATCAGCTCGGTGACGCCATGTTAATCTTGTGATGTAAAGCAAGGATAGTTGACAGGTAATATCTCGTTGTACTAGCGATATGTATGGCTACAGGGTTCCTTCTTTTCTCTCTGCAAACAACCAGAACAGAATTCAGTAACAAAGTGGTAAGAACACCTACGCAGTACGACAATTAAACACTCAGCCTTACTTGGTTATTTTGTTAATCGTCTGTAATGTAGTCAACATCCTTGATTATTGATTTGTTATTACTACCATTTTTATTGTTATTCGTCACATCCTATAACTCTTTCCTGCCGATGCGCATAACGAATGTATCAGGATGAATGGAATGTGGGATGTTTCGTCACGGAGAATGTACGTACACATTTATCTCGGATTCTTGTGTTCAGGGTAATATGAAAATCTAATAAGAGAAGACGACAATGGGATGCCGGTGATGCAGACAATAACACCCAACTATTTCTGTTGACTTAACACCATAATGACAGACAAATTGGCGTCTCACTGTATTTTCATTATAATTCGTTAGCCTTCTAGCGACCTTTTTTAATACTTCGTGGGAGCAGGCATAATATTTTGCTTTTTGAACACGGAACAATAACATACAAAGATAGTAGATGGAAGTATACAAAGAAAAAATCAAACTCATAGGTGTGGATGCAGTTCATCATTAGAAGACTAAACAAGAGGGAAACATTACGAAAGCAATGAGTACGCTCGTTAGTATACATTATTTGTATAGATCTGAAGATGAAAAAGAGCAGATCTGCACAGTGCCCACATCTGCACTTTAGTTTCTGTCTTAATGGGCATAATTTTTAGTTTCTTCTCTTCTGAATTTTCGACTGAACTGATTATTACGTGGTACAGAATAATTAGTTAACTGTGCTTCTTACAGCTTCTATTCGCACCAAAGTTTTCTATATTCTCATGCAGTTCATGAAATTCTACTTGTATGATCACAAGACTGCACATAGATGCAATCGATTTTGAGGTGCAAAGTGTTTCTTATCTTACTTTTCGTGACAGGTGGGCAAAGTTTATTTCCAAAGACTATTTACTGTAGTGAAATAATCTTTTGTCACAAAGTAACAAATTAAGTGTTTTATTCGTATATATTTTGTGGGAAACTGTAATCGTGATGGAAGATTACACACCTGAATGTTTGACACAACTGATAGGAGAAAACGCTGCATATTAACCAAACCCCGCGCCTCCTGTCCGTATCCTCCTATGACACGAGCACGGGATTCTCCTCCTATAACGCTACAGAGCTGTTCCTAGCACAGCTGTGAATTGGCAGCATCGTCACAAATATCTGGCAACACTGTGACAGTGCAATCACTTCCGCGTGTGGTACTGAATTGACTCGCTAAATTCAGTTGATATTCCCATTCCATTTGAATGACTCGTGCTATATAATCCTCATGTAAACTAAGACACTGCGACAGAAAATACAATTTTTGGCTACAGAAATGCTATTCTTCACATAAGTGACAACTACTATTCTCTTTCACGATGCGATATGGGGCTGAGCGGCCAATACCATGATGAGAGTCTCACGCTTGCAACAGTGTGTTAGTAGCCCCATGGTACCGCACGTGTCTCGTGTTGCAACGGTTCAAAGAGTCGTCAGTTCTAGCCGTGGTAGGGGCCAGCGTCTGCGAGCTTTTCTTTTCTGTTTGCAGTTTATTTTATGGAGCCGCGAATTTCCAGAAAAAATTCAGTAACGAAATCAGTAGAAAACCTTCACACATCAAATCCTCTTGCCAGCTCGACTCAGAAAGTTGTGTTAATGGTCATAGATCTCGGCTTTCTGACTGCCAAGATGCTTCACAATACAAGCGTGTCTGAAGAAATTCGAATCGACCGTCAACGATACGAAATTTAATATTGTTCTTCACTTTAGACTCACAGGCCATGGTGATAAGTATGAAGGAAATGAACTGATAAGCAAATGGTAAGAAAATACTTTCAGGTCATAGTGCAAACAGACATTCGTCGTAAGGTTATCATTGGTAGGTTAATTGCATTTCTTTTAATAAAGCGCACATTTCCGTAAGGTTTCTTTTAGTGTTGTTAAAACAATACTAAACATGAGAGTCAAATTAATCATCAATGATATATGCGAATTCTCTCATGTTATCTATAACAGTCTGACAATGTAAATGCAGTTTATTGATTACATGCATGTAGAATACTTGTTCTGAGTTAAAGCTGTCAAACAAGGTTTGAAGAAGATTAAACTGCCACTACCAGACGACGGCTAACGTAGAAAATACTTTTCTGACTATTTTGGCTCGATGCGGTCTCCCATACATAATATAAAAGCTTCTTCTGCTGCCTGCCCGTCTATTAACCAGTAAAGAACAAAATGTCGCAGAAGTTAGCCCTTTTTCCACTGGTTGGAGAAGTCAAGGGAATTATGTTCAAAGTTCCATAATATTGATAACTTCAGCAGACAGCAGAATTGCGTTTTAAAAAATGAAGCAGAGAATGTATTGGAACTCACGACATCTTATCTACAGTGCGCAACTCTTCCCATCACGCTACCAGCTGATGCATAATTACTGCACCTCCAGAAGTCAACAACAATTCATCAAGAACATCCGCATTCCACAGGGCTGTGAGATATTGCATAAGGCCCGACCTAGACTTCTGAGAGACAGAAAGTTACAGCATTTTTCTTGCTTTACATGACTTTTCAATAACCAGATAAGGCAATAGAATAGATCAAGTGGAAAGGAACACTTCCTATTTAAATTTCTGCATTCTACACTGTTGGCAGTTCTGTGTAGGTGGCAGTTATTTTATTTCGGTGATTACAAAACAGAGTCGAATGTATGCACTGGTTAGCCGAGGCAGCTAGTTCATGGCGATTCGGTCAACCAAGTAAATGAATGTACTGAACATGCTGCAAACCGCTATGGGGAGCCTAAGTGTCAGAATTCTCATCGAGTGTGCCGCATCGGTATTATGATAGATAAATAAGTCACAGGGAAGAGGATTTGGTGGTCTGGTGGATTTATGATAGGTTCATATACTGACGCTCTAGTTTTGATTCCAACTTTGCTAATGCTTTTTGATAGGGAGGGACGGATTCTATTCGTTTCTGGCAACGCCAAGTGAAGAAGTTATAGTAGCACTGTGGTCTGAAATTCACGTTAAACATGATATTCCTTCTCTACCAAGTAGACGTTAGGTCGTACCACAATAAAGTCACGAGTTGCGACATGTGGAAACTCTATTACCAGTATCCTTTCTTATAATAGTTATTTATTTCTAGTGACGAAAAAAACGCTATGTAGGGTCACAGGACACTTATTACATCTTTTATTTAAGCTTCTGTATGCCGATATAATTGGTTCTGAACTGGGAATGCTACTCAGACCGCCCTTAACGCGAAATTTGATCACTTCGTGACAATACAGCTCGATTACAATTTGCTGTTTGTTCAAAACTGCAGATTCCTCAAAATCTCCACATATTGCGCGTGAATGGGTTCGAATGCTGGCCCGGCACTAAGGTTTTCATTATGAATTATCAAAGTCTGGCATGAGAACACCTAACTGCTGGTGGACAATAATTTTGATTTTTAATGCATTTTCATTCGTTGTCAACACTAACGATATCTGACGGTTTTGACTCCCTGTGAGTCATATAACTATTTGCGAGATCACTGTAAGTTCAAGGAAGTTATTCCGAGCTGCTGGTGGAGTAAAATTCGGTAGCTGACGTCTGTTTGTGTGTAGAAACTATGTGTGTGGTGTTCGATTCCCAGTCCTCACTGAACTCTTCGTCATATTATTTCTAGTTCAAATATGCTGACATGTCGCTGCTGGTGTAACAATCCACATTTAACGTTAGTTTTCTCTACAATATAACAGCGGTAGGTGCCGGTTGCCGTCCTGGGTAGGATAAAAATTGATGTTTCGTCTCGTCATTTCAGTTAAAACATCTAGCTACTGCCGAGAAAATCCAATATGCAATAATTGATTGTGCTCGATAACAATCCGATTAGGTTCTGGGTTCGAATCTCTGTCCAACACAAAGCCTTACCTCACGGCATTTCAAGTAAGTTACTTGTGAAGAAGCAGTATTTAACATCTCTTGTAGTTCGTTAACACGGACAATAGATGCTGGGTAGGAATTCGCGTCCGTTAAAAATGTTTACGTTATGTAATTTAAAGTTGATATTTGCTAACTGATACTGTCTTGAATCGTGGTATACCACTCTGTGTATGCCTAGTCATGTATGACTGTTAGTTTTCGTCAGTCACGAAATCTTAGTCTGCATGACATGGGTTTGAATCCATACGCAGAACGAGACGGTTCGTCGTGTCAATTGACGTTCATACATATTCTCAACTAGTTGCTCGTGAATAACTTAAATTTTTAATGTCATTTTGTGTTAAATAACAAGTACGGTATGTTACTTTGAAGAGGAAATCATGAATACGACGAACTTACTACGTGCATTACCTGTATGACGTAATAATGAGAGTGGTAACATTTCAGGTATGTCATTTATTGCAATGAATGTGAGCTTACAAGCCGTAAGGACAATCTTATCTGTGATAAGGTGTTCCCTGATATTTCTAGTATCGTGGTATTACTTTTCATCTAGAGTTATCGCAATACCGAGCAGTGTATTCTAGTGGTGACTTGTTGGAACCATTTTCAATAGGCAAACGACTGTATGAAGGAGAGATTAGAAGACCTGCTACACAGCTGCGTTAGGCTGGTTGCATGCGAATCAGGCGAAATGCAATTCAGGTCGTTCGGATATTTTGTAGCACAACTGTGCATATAGCCTGAGGCCGCGCCCTCGGCTCCTGTTCACCACCGGCACTGGAGGGTGGAGCTTTGACAATGCCAACCACTCGTGCTGGCGAAACGTCAGTAAGTCATCAAATGAACATCGGCCAAAGAACCCGAGACGGAAGCCAATATGCAGTTTGTCAACAAGTGGCCACGAAAGCCTTAACAACTTTGTATGTTGTATTCAACCTGAAGTAATGACATACCTTATAGTCGTTTATCTAAGATCAAAGTTTGTAACTAAGCAGAACTAGAGTAGATGTTTCGCACTTATGAGAGTTTCAAATAGTTCTAGATGTGGAAAGTAGCCTTTTTGATCTGTGAAGTACTTCTTTACATGTTTAAACATGCAGACTCTACTGTTTTTGAAGTTGAAACACATTAAATTTAACGACCATGCACTTTAACTGCATTTACCTAGCCCCATGATCTTCGATTTATGTCACCTGGCAACCATGTGACTGTTCTCACCATATCCAGTTGCCATTTTGTATCACCATCTTGGGCAGGAATGACGTGAAGAGTGTCTTCATATCTCCTGATCGCATGGTGGATTTTCACATTATAAAAACTGTCGTCCAATTTTCCAGTCGCCATTTTTGGTCACCATCTTGTACTGTCACACCATAGAGACAGATCATGTAACTCCAGGACTGCCATATTGGATTCTGACACCACAGAGACTGTCCTCATACCTCCATGGTGACATAATTTTCACACTTCTCAGTTCTTGAAGTCTTCGGAATTGTGTGAATTATATTTTTCCGAAAGTCAGATGGTATGTTGCCACAGACTCATACCAACGTGTATAGTCGTTTTGTTGCCTCTTCCACCAACGATTTTTACATTTACATCTACGTTATTACTTCGCTATTCACAATAAAGCGCCTGGCAGAGGCAGTTGAATTTTAGAATCTCTGATGGAATGTTATCAGTCCCTTCGGCCTTATTTTATCTTAAGTCCTCCAAACCTCTCTTATATTCTGTTTCTAATACTGGATATCCCATCTCTTCCAAATTGACCCCTGTTTCTTCTTCTATCACATCATCTTCCCCCTCATAGAGGCATTCAATGTACTCTTCCCACTTGTCCACTCTCTCCTCTGCGCTAAACAGTTGAATTTCCGTTACACTCTTAATGTTACTACTCTTACTTTTAATTTCACCAAACTTTCCTATATGCTGAGTCAGTCCTTCCAACGATCATTTCTTTTTCGATTTCTTCACACTTTTAAAGCAGTCACTTCGTCTCAACTTATTTCAGTTTCCAGTGAGTTGTGTTGTATTCCTGAATTTTCCTGAACATTTTTGTACTTCCTTCTTTCATGTGTTACCCTCGGTTTCTCTGCAGTTACCTTCTTTGTACCTATGGTTTTCTTTCCAACTTCTGTGATTACCCTTTTTAGAAATGTCCATTCCTCTTCAACTACACTTCTCAGTTCTTGAAGTCTTCGGAATTGTGTGAATTATATTTTTCCGAAAGTCAGATGGTATGTTGCCACAGACTCATACCAACGTGAATAGTCGTTTTGTTGCCTCTTCCACCAACGATTTTTACATTTACATCTACGTTATTACTTCGCTATTCACAATAAAGCGCCTGGCAGAGGCAGTTGAATTTTGGAATCTCTGATGTATGTATAATCATAGAGAACTTCAAGAGTATCTCGTCGTTCCTTAGTACTTCTGTATCCAATTTTTTTGCGTACTGAGTCTTCCTGACTAATCTTTTAAACTTAGGTCTACTCTTCATCATGTTGTGATGTGAGTCTATATCTGCACCTGGGTAGGCCTTACAATCCAGTATCTGATTTCAACAGAATTTCTATTTGACCGTGATTTAATCTAATTGAAATCATCCCGTATCACCCGGCCTTTTCCAGGTATACATTCCCCTTATTCACTATTATTAGCTGAAATTTATTACAGTACCTAATTAGTCTTTCTCCCTTCTCATTCCTTGTCCTGAGCGCATATTTTCCTGTAACCATTTCCTCTGTTCCTTCCCCTACAATTGCATTCTAGTCCTCCATGACTGTGAGATTTTCATCTCCTTTTACATACTGTATTACCCTTTCAATATCCTTGTACACTTTCTCTGCCTCTGCATCTTCAGCCCCCGACGTCGGCATGTTTACCTGAGTATCGTTGTTGGTTTCCTGTCGATTCTGATAAGAACAACCCTATCACTGAACTGCTCACAGTAACACACTATTTGCCCTACCTTCCTGTTCGTAACGAACCCTACTCCCATTATACCATTGTCTATTACTGCTGATATTACTCTGTTTCATCTGACCAGTAATCCTTATCTTCTTTTCATTTCGTTTTACTGACTCCTACTATATCAATACTGAGTCTTTCAAACTTCTGAAATACCACGCCCAGTCTCGTTGAACGTTATCCTTTCGTTGGTTATTCAATCTTTCTCTCTCCCTTGGCAGTCCTCTCACGGAGATCCAAAAGGGGGACGACTATTATTGAACCTTTTCCTAATGGAGAAATCATGACACTTTTTCAGTTATAAGCCACACGTCCTGTGGATAACCATTATGTGCTTTTAATACAGTAGTTTCCATTGACTTCTGCGTGTTCATGCCGTTGATCATTGTCGATTCTTCCCTACAACCTTTAGGGCCGTTTCCCACCCCAAGGACAAGAGAGTGCCCTTCACTTCCGTCCACTTCTCCGCCATCTTCGACAAGGCCGCTGGCAGATTGAGGGTGAGTTCTTGTGTCGGAAGTCTTCGGCCGTCAATGTTGGTTATTAGTAAAAATGTAAGCAATGGCGGGCTTCGAACCTAGGACCAATGACGTTATGACTGCCAATCAAAGACGCCACCCCCTCTTTCTTTCTTTTTACACTGATTTCAGTGATTGCTCGTCTGTTAGCAATGACAACTCTGCGCTAACACTGCTGCTGTCAATCATTAAGTGAAGACTGTCGGCCACTGCAAAGTCCATGGTGATAGGTAACGCCTGAAATCTGGTATTCTCAGCACACACCTTATACACTATTGGCTATTAAAATTGCTACACCACGAAGATGACGTGCTACAGACGCGAAATTTAACTGTCAGGAAGAAGATGCTGTGATATGCAAATGATTAGCTTCTCAGAGCATTCACACAAGGTCGGCGCCGGTGGCGACACCTACATCGTGCTGCCATGAGGAAAGTTTCCAACCGATTTCTCATACACAAACAGCAGTTGACCGGCGTTGCCTGGTGAAACGTTGTTATGATGCCTCGTGTAAGGAGGAGAAATGCGTACCGTCACGTTTCCGACTTTGATAAAGGTCGGATTTTAGCCTATCCGGTTTTTCGTATCGAGACATTGCTGCTCGCGTTGGTCGAGATCCAATGAGTGTTAGCAGAAAATGGATTCGGTGGATTCATCAGGGTAATACGGAACGCCGTGCTGGATCCCAACGGCCTCGTATCACTAGCAGTCGAGATGAGAGGCATCTTATCTACATGGCTGTAACGGATCGTGCAGCCACGTCTCGATCCCTGAGTCAAAAGAGGGGGACGATTGCAAGAAAACAACCATCTGCACGAACAGTTCGACGACGTTTGCAGCAGTATGGACTATCAGCTTGGAGACCATGTCTGTGGTTACCCTTGAAGGTTGAAAGGCATGTGCTGAGATTCGATCAGGATAGAGCCAGTGAAAAATGTCGATAGTTCCCAACCGCAAGGTTGGACGAGTAGTACATCTTCGAGTAGTAAGATCTTTGACAGCTAACAGAGCTAGGTGCACGCCGTAAAAGTTTAAGTAGTGGTGAGGAGATGCGCAGAGACAGCTGACGTGTTTCGAGTCGGAGCTAGATGCCTGCAGGAGGCAGCCGGGTCGTGACAGCATCAAAGTAAGAATTGGCGCTACGCACGTAATAAGCTATTAAGCTATATATTGAGCGAAACTCGGCACATACCTGGGGAAACTAGAAAGAATAATTAATGAAATAAGTTTTCTTCGGTTAAATAATGTCTAAAAGCTAGATCGAAATCCCATTGCTGATGCAATAAGCGCTTTGTGAAATTTTCTCGTAAATCCATGCTATAGAAGTTTTTTTTAGTTTTTCACATGTGCCTTAAAAGTTTGAACAATAAACATTTTTTAGATAAAATTAGAGTTTCATCTCACACCTTATGTCGTTCTCCGCATCCTGTGCTTGCATTGAACCAAAAGGTACATTAAAGTAAAGTTCCCATGAGTAAAGCTAATAATTTCATTTATCAGAGTAAAATAATCTATATGCTAATGCACAGTGGGCAAATTATTCAGATCAGGACAGAATATTTATTAAGTAACAAATAGGGCCAAAATGAGTAAAGTTATCTAGAATGACAATATTATGCCATTGCACTACGGCTGAGTTGAATATATGTTTTATTATCGGCTAAACGGGAAGGAGTGCACGAACTAAGTCCACAGATGCAGGTTGGTTACTTTCATTTATTTTTACCCCTAAACTTTCATGCCGTCAGATGTGTATTTTGAGTATTAATTTTCCAACAATATTTTCATGCAGTCAGATAAAGTTCAGTTCAGTTAATTACTTAGTCAGATGCAAGTTTTATTAAAGACTAAAGCAATCAAATGCAGTTCAGTATAGTTTAAATAAAGAATTTTTATTAACAACACTTTCCCGCTGCATCGCAGACGGAGCGCCTGCGATGGTGTACTCAACGACGAACCTGGGTGCACGAATGGCAAAACGTCATTTTTTCGGATGAATTCTGGTTCTCTTTACAGCGTCATGATGGTCGTATCCGTGTTTGGCGACATCGCGGTGAACGCACGTTAGAAGCGTGGATTCGTCATCGCCACAATGGCATATCACCCGGCGTGATGGTATGGGGTGCCATTGGTTACAAGTCTCGGTCACCTCTTGTTCGCACTGACGGCACTTTGAACAGTGGATATTACATTTCAGATGTGTTACGACCCGTGGCTCTACCATTTATTCGATCCCTGCGAAAGCCTACATTTCAGCAGGATAATGCACGACCGCATGTTGCAGGTCCTGTACGGGCCTTTGTGGATACAGAAAATGTTCGACTGCTGCCCTGGCCTGCACATTCTCCAGATCTCTCAGCAATTGAAAACGTCTGGTCAATGGTGGCCGAGCAACTGGCTCGTCACAATACGCCAGTCACTACTCATGTGAACTGTGGTATCGTGTTGAAGCTGCATGGGCAGCTGTACCTGTACACGCCATCCAAGCTCTGTTTGACTCAATGCCCAGGCGTATCAAGACCGTTATTACGGCCAGAGGTGGTTGTTCTGGGTACTGATTTCTCAGGATCTATGCACCCAAATTGCGTGAAAATGTAATCACATGCCAGTTGTAGTATAATATATTTGTCCAATGAATACCCGTTTATCAACTGACTTTCTTCTTGTTGTAGCAATTTTAATGTCCAGTAGTGTACATTGGATCTCGAAATACTGAATTCGTTACGATATCCGAAATGGAATGTCCCATGCGTCTAGTTCCAACTGCAATTCCGTGTTGGAACTTTGTTCTTCATTCCCGTCGTGCGGTTACAATCATGCCGTACACCTTTTCACATGGATCACCAGAGTACAAATAGCAGCCCCGCCAATGGAGTGCCCTTTAATACCTTGTGTACGCGACTCATACGGAAGTATTGAGGAATGACGAGATACGTTTGAAGTTCTCTAACGCCATAGATACAGGAATAAGGAATAGCGCAGTAGGCGGTACAGTTGAAGAGGAATCGACATTTCTAAAAAGGGCCATCACAGAAGTTGGGAAGGAAAACATAGGTACAAAGAAGGTAGCTGCGAAGAAACCATGGGTAAAAGAAGAAATACTTCAGTTGATTGATCAAAGGAGGAAGTACAAACATGTTCCGGGAAAATCAGGAATACAGAAATACAAGTCGCTGAGGAATGAAATAAATAGGAAGTGCAGGGAAGCTAAGACGAAATGGCTGCAGGAAAAATGTGAAGACATCGAAAAAGATATGAATGTCGGAAGGACAGACTCAGCATACAGGAAAGTCAAAACAACCTTTCGTGACATTAAAAGCAACGGTGGTAACATTAAGTGTGCAACGGGAATTCCACTGTTAAATGCAGAGGACAGAACAGATAGGTGGAAAGAATACATTGAAAGCCTCTATGAGGGTGAAAATTTGTCTGATGTGATGGAAGAAGAAGCAGGAGTCGATTTAGAAGAGATCGGGGATCCAGTATTAGAATCGGAATTTGAAAGAGCTTTGGAGGACTTACGGTCAAATAAGGCAGAAGGGATGGATAACATTCCATCAGAATTTCTAAAATCATTGGGGAAGTGGCAACAAAACGACTATTCACGTTGGTGTGTAGAATATATGAGTCTGGCGATATACCATCTGACTTTCGGAAAAGCATCATCCACACAATTCCGAAGACGGCAAGAGCTGTCAAGTGCGATAATTATCGCACAATCAGCTTAACAGCTCATGCATCGAAGCTACTTATAAGAATAATATACAGAAGAATGGAAAGGAAAATTGAGAATGCGCTAGGTGACGATCAGTTTGGCTTTAGGAAAAGTAAAGGGGCGAGAGAGGCAATTCTGACGTTACCGCTAATAATGGAAGCAAGGCTAAAGAAAAATCAAGACACTTTCATAGGATCTGTCGACCTGGAAAAAGCGTTCGACAATATAAAATGGTGCAAGCTGTTCGAGATTCTGAAAAAAGTAGGGGTAAGCTATAGGGAGAGACGGGTCATATACAATATGTACAACAACCAAGAGGGAATAATAAGAGTGGACGATCAAGAACGAAGTGCTCGTATTAAGAAGAGTGTAAGACAGGGGCTGTAGCCTTTCGCCCCTACTTTTCAATATGTACATCGAGGAAGCAATGATGGAAACAAAAGAAAGGTTCAGGAGTGGAATTAAAATACAAGGTGAAAGGATATCAATGATACGATTCGCTGATGACATTGCTATCCTGAGTGAAAGTGAAGAAGAATTAAATGATCTGCTGAACGGAATGAACAGTCTAATGAGTACACAGTGTGGTTTGAGAGTAAATCGGAGAAAGACGAAGGTAATGAGAAGTAGTAGAAATGAGAACAGCGAGAAACTTGACATCAGGATTGATGGTCGCGAAGTCAATGAAGTTAAGGAATTCTGCTACCTAGGCAGTAAAATAACCAATGACGCACGGAGCAAAGAGGACATCAAAAGCAGACTCGCTATGGCAAAAAAGGCATTTCTGGCCAAGAGAAGTCTACTAATATCAAATACCGGCCTTAATTTGAGGAAGAAATTTCTGAGGATGTACGTCTGGAGTACAGCATTGTATGTCAGTGAAACATGTACTGTGGGAAAACCGAAACTGAAGAGAATCGAAGCATTTGAGATGTGGTGCTATAGACGAATGTTGAAAATTAGGTGGACTGATAAGGTAAGGAATGAGGAGGTTCTACGCAAAATCGGAGAGGAAAGGAATATGTGGAAAACACTGATAAGGAGAAGGGACAGGATGATAGGACATCTGCTAAGACATGAGGGAATGACTTCCATGGTACTAGAGGGAGCTGTAGAGGGCAAAAACTGTAGAGGAAGACAGAGATTGGAATACGTCAAGCAAATAATTGAGGATGTAAGTTGCAAGTGCGACTCTGAGATGAAGAGGTTAGCACAGGAAAGGAATTCGTGGCGGGCCGCATCAAACCAGTCAGTAGACTGATGACCAAAAAAAAAAAAAAAAAAACTCGACGCTGTTGTCATTTGTATATGAGCATATCGGTATCCCATAACTTGTGTCAGCTCAGTGTAACGTCGTGTTGAGGAAGAGATCGTTGCAGTAATTCCTGTATCACGATTTCCCAAATGCGAGAGAAATCACTTTGTTAGCCTAGAGCTTGAGTCACTGCTCGGCTGTGTGCGTGACTGACAAGAGCGGCGGCCGGCAGCGTGGGTGTCGCCGCCGCGGTCGCAGCAGGAGGCGCGGCGCCGCGGCCGGGCCGGGCCGGCAAGTGGCGGTGCCGTTAAGTAGGCGCCTATCGATCGCAGCGCCACTGCCACCGGGACGGCGGCCGCGGCACACAATGGCAGCCCAGCCGGGCTGAGCCGTCAGCCGTGCCTGCGCCGCCCCGATAGCTGCCATCAATCTGCCGGCCGCCGCCCTCGCAAGAACTAATTACCTCGCGCTGTACCCCATAACGAATCTCGCCGGTTTTAATTGCCTCTGTCCTCAGCTCTCTATCACCCGGATACATGTCTAGCGTGCGGCGCACGTTTCCACCAAAAGCAAAGGCCTTCCTTTTGAAGAAATAAGTTGGCATGCAAAAATATTAGTGGCCCTGTTTTTAAGATAGCACATCGGAATCTTTCGAACACCGTAGGTGGATAGTTTGGATTCTGCAGAAATGTAGGATCATGCGAGGTAATATTCACCTTACTTCTTAGGTTAAAGGGGGTGGGATGGGGGGGGGGGGGTGGGGTTTGGACGTCAAACGGGCCATCTTGGAGCAGGAGAGACACCACAGGACTTTTTAATTCCCACTGTCTATACTTTTACGAATCTATCTATCTATATCCGAATCCCGCTCCAGCTACTGCCGGGTCTGGGTGCTGACGAGTCCTCACCATTTGGCTCGGTCCTCCCACCACTTTTCTTCCTCCACTTGCTACCAGATCACACCTCTCCTTTCAACAGACATTCTCACTCCCATTTTCCACCGTGTTCTTGGGCGCCCTCTAGGTCTTTTCCCATTCATCTTTAGTTCTTCCATAATTTTGGGGAGTCTCTGCCCATGCATCCTCTTAACATGCCCGTACCATCTTAATCTCTTTCTTTCAATTTCTTCTCTCATACTTTTTCGTTTGAGGTCCTTTCTAATCTCTACATTCCTTACTCTGTCCATTCTTGTTTTTCCCTTAACTGCTCTGACAAATTTTATTTCCCCTGCTTGCAGTCTGCTCCAGTCCCTTTCTGTCATTGTCCATGTTTCTCCACCATAGGTGACAATAGGGATGTAATAATTCTTATACATAAGGAGTTTTTCTCTTTCTGAAACTTCATTATTCCAAATCAGATGTTTTATTGTTTGGTAGAAATTGCCTCCCTTCTGTAACCTCCTATTAATGTCGTTAGTTATTCTTCCATACCTAGATATTTCACTTCCTAAATAAGTGAAACTTTCTACCACTTTGAGGGGTTCTCCATTCAAGGTAATATTTCTGTTGATTCCTTTCTCCCTTCCAAATACCATTACTTCACTCTTATCTTTATTTATTTTTAATCCATACCTTTTCATTATTTCCTTCCACGCATCAAGCTGTAACTGTACATCTACCTCTTTATCATCCCATATTACCATATCATCTGCAAAAATCATCTTTTTGTCTTTTTCTTTTACTATCTCTTTAACTGCCCTATTCATTCCCTCCATCACAACATTAAAAGGCGCAGGAGATAGAATACTTCCTTGCTTAAGTCCTTGTCTTATTTCGAAGTATTCAGAGTTCCCCAATGGTGTTCTAATTCTACAATTGTGGTCTCTGTACTTTGTTTTTATAACATTAATGTATCCATCTTCGTCCCAGAGTCTTTCCCTGTTAACTGAGTCATATGCCTTTTCTATGTCTATAAAGACCATTATCACCCTCTTGTTATACTCCCAACTTTTTTCCATCAGTTGACGGATAGAAAATATCAGGTCGATCGTGCTCCTTCCTTTCCTAAACCAATGCTATTCTTCACTCAGCTCCTTTTCTATCTTTTCACTTATTCGATTTAGTAAAATTCTTTCAAAAATCTTGGCTGTATGGCTCATGAGGGTTATTCCTCTGTATTTTTTACAAAGTCTTTTATTGCCATTCTTGAAGATGGGAACAATGTCTCCTGTTCTCCAGTCGTCAGGTATTTTACTATTTCTCCACACGCTTGATAGTACTCTCTACAGCCACTGCATTCCCACTGGACCTGCTGCTCTTATCATGTCCACTGATACTTCATCAGGTCCTGGGGCTTTCCCCCCATTCATCTTCTTCACAGCCTTTTTCCATTTTTTCCCGTGTAATTTGTCCTAATTCTGCTTCCCAACTTCTCTCAATTTCTTCATTATTTGTTGTTTCCTGATGTACCTGCTCCTCAGCGTTTAACAGCTTCTTAAAATGTTCTTTCCAGAGATCTTTTATACTCCCTGGATCTTCAATGATGGTACCGTCCTCTGTTTCCATCTTTACTAGTACTTCAGAAGCCTTCCTTTTATTTTTCATCATTTTATAGAACATTTTCTTATTGCTCTTCACATCTTCTTCAAGTTTTTTTGTTAACTCTTCCCATGCCTTTTTCTTTGCTGTTTCCACTATTTCTTTGCACTTCTTCTTTTCCTCTATATATCTTTTATGGTCTTCGTCATTTTTAGTTTTCCACCATTTTCTCCATACTCCATTTTTTCTTCTAACTGCTTGGATTGTGGTATCATCCCACCAACTTGTCTGTCTTATTTTCTCCTTTCCAGATGTTCTGCCACATACTTTTTGTGCTGCTTCGACTAAAGTGTCTTTGAATAAACTCCATTCTTTTTCTACATCGCAGAAAACTTATTTCGGAAAATTTTGTGTTATTAATTCTGTGTACTTCTCAGCACATTCACTCTCCTTCAATTTTCAATCCCGTACCATCATCACTTTCTTCTGTTTTCTATTTTTCACACACTGATGCATTTTCCATTGTCCCACCAGTAATCTATGGTCTCCATCTGCACTCACACTTGGAATTACCTTCACATTTGTTACATTCTCTCCCCATTCCCTATCTACTAGAATATAATAAATTACACTCTTCGTTCTTCCATCCCAACTGTATCTGGTGATAACATGACTTTCTCTCTTCATAAACCAGCTGTTTGCTATTTTCATTCCATTCCTCTGGCACAAATCCAGGAGTCTTTCCCCTTCTTCATTTCTGCCTCCATATCCAAAACATCCCAATACTTTCTCAAATCCCTTTCTGTCTTTGCCTACCTGTGCATTAAAATCTCCCATCACTATATTAGCACTCTCTATGTGGTTTTCTAACACATTTTCAAAGTACATCCCACTTGAGGTGCATAAATCTGGATTACTTTTAGTGTTTCTTTTTGGACTCTCAGGTGTAAGATTATGATCTTGTCTGATATATATCTCACATTTTCAATACAGCTTTGTACATTCTTATTCACCATCACTGCCACACCATTTCTTCCAAAGCTGTTATTCCCACTCCAGTACAGTTTTCCTCCTCCTCTCAAATTCTTCTCACCTTTTCCCTTCCACTTTGTTTCGCTTAATCTCATTATATCCAACATCCTCTCTGTTAACACATCTGTCATTTCTTCCATTTTTCGATTGAGGGTTAATATATTAAGGGTGCCAATATTTAGGTTATTTTTTAGTCCAGTTGGTTTCATCTTCTTGTACTGATGAATATCATCAGGTCTCCCATAATTTGCACCAGTACTTGAAGAAGCAGTGGGGTCAAATCCTGAGTGGTTTGTTCCGAGGCTCGTCTGTGTTTTGAAAGCAGTATATGAAGACTTTCCTACTGGCTTGCTAGGCCTAACGCAAGGAAGGATTTTCTGTTGGGGTTGTCTCCCTTAGCCTTTGGAGTTTCTCCTCCACCACAAGGCAGTGGTTCCCTTCTCATTTAATCCCCAGAAAGGAGGGTTGCCTCATCTGCCAGCTACGCCGTTCCGAAGTCTTCCTTCTCCGCCGTGGCTGCCATTAAGGTCTTCACCCGTAACCCTGGGCGTGGGTTCCGTGTTATACCCCACGGGATTGGATCCCTGCCTGAACTCAGCCATCCTAGCACTCCGGCCTACTGAAGTGTAGGATGGCCAACCCCGCGACGTAGACGCGCCAGGCAGGAATTACCCCAGTGGAGGAATAGGGAAGGACACCCTACCTCCCTGGAGCCAGGTTAATGATTGTGTATGGTGCCACAATCAGAGGGCACTTTTACGAATAAATTCATAAAACTTTGTCAGCATAACCAGGAAGGATTCAGGATTCACACTCATAGCAGTGGAAGATCAAAAACATAACAAAATTAATTTTGTTTTACATGCGAAAGTTCATCATTTTTTCACTTACTATTGGCTGCGTTTGTTGCTGTAGGTACACGTTTCTTCATAAGTAAGAGAGATTCTTCAATGAATTTTGCACAGTATACAAACCATACTTGCAGGTGTATGAAAATCTAGAAATTATTTAATTTATGAAAAAATGAACGTACTATTACATTTTCGACTTCATGTTTAGAAAAAACTCAAATTTTATCATTAATTATCTCAATTTTTACCACAATTTGAATAGATTTCGAAAATTCGAGAGTTTCATACTCCTGTAATTATGGTTTGTGTGCTGTGCAAAATCCATCGAAGAATCTGCCTTACTTATGAAGAAAAGTGTACCTATTGCAACAAATGCAGCCAATGGCAAGTGAAAAAAAGTCAAATTTCAAATGTAAAAAAAATTATTTTCTTATATTTTTGAACTTCCTCCACTATGAGTGTAAATCCTGAATCCTTTCTGGCCGTTTTGACAAAGTTGTATGAATTTATTCGTAAAAGTATAGACAGTGGAAATTAAAATGTCCTCTGATGCCTCTCCTGCTCCAAGTCGTCCCGTTTGACGTCCTACCCCCCTTAAGGAAAGGCAAACCAACGTTTATAGCATTTGTAGACTTAAAGAAAGCTTGACTGCTTTACTCTCTTTGAAATTCTTAAGGCAGCATGAGTAAAACACAAGGAACGAAAGGCTACGTACAATATGTATGGAAAGCAAACGACAACAGTCAAGGGCAATGAAACAGTACTTGAGAAGGAAGAAAAACAAGGTTGTAGCTATCCCTGACGTTATTCAGTCTGTACATTGAGCCAATAGTAAAGGAACCCAAAGAAAAATTTTGAGTAGAAATGATGTTAAGCGAGAAGAAATAAAAACTTTGTGGTTTGACGATGACATTGTAGTTCCCTCACAGACAGCAAAGGATTTGGAAGAGCAGTTTCATGGAATGGACAGCGTCTTGAAAGGAGGATATGAGGAGAACATCAACAGAAGCAAAACACGTTTAATGGAATGTTGTCGATTTAAATCACGAGATACTGTGGGAAGTAGATTAGCAATCGAAGTACTAAAGGTAGCAGATGATTTTCACTGTTTGGGTAACTAGATAACTGATGACGGCCAAAGTTTAGGGGGTATGAAATGTAGACCGCCAACAAAAAGATAAGTGTTTCTGAAGAAGAGAAACTTGTTAACGTCGAATATAAACTTCACTATTACAAAGTCTTAGCCATGAGTGGGAGTGAAACTTGAACGATAAACAGTCTGACAATAAGAGAACAGAGGCTTTTCTCTTGAGAAGACTGGTGAAGCTTAGATGGGTAGATCGTGTAACTAATGAGGAAATACCGAATAGAATTAGGGAGACAAAATGTTTCTGTCACAATTTGGCTAAAAGATACAGCACAATCCGACTGAGCCGTGGCGCCTGGCGCTAGAGTGTTCGACTTGCATCGCTGATATCGATATTCGGCCGTCCTGCTATCTTTGACTGCTCCCCCTGCGGGTTTTCTGGGTAAATGTGTGACGAGTGAGTCTCCGGTCGGCGTTCAACGAGCCAACTTGTGTTGAAAACAAGCCCACGGCCCTAACCGTGGTGCATGGGCCTCGCCAACTTGTGTTGAAATCAAGCCCACGGCCCTAACCGTGGGGCACGGGCCTCGCCAACTTGTGTTGAAATCAAGCCCACGGCCCTAACCGTGGTGCATGGGCCTCGCCAACTTGTGTTGAAATCAAGCCCACGGCCCTAACCGTGGTGCATGGGCCTCGCCAACTTGTGTTGAAAACAAGCCCACGGCCCTAGCCGTGGCGCACGGGCCTCGCCGTGCTCTCTGTCCCTTGTCTTTTGGCGCGTGCCGGATGTACGGTGCCGATCATTGGGCGCCTTGACGTGCAAAACTGTGGTGGGGGTTCGTCGTATCACGCTGAACAGCTTCCCAGCTCCTAATTTGCAACCTCCAACTTTTATGACTTTTACTTTGAGTTTAACTAAGAAGATTGTTGCAACTTATTGTAGCCTGGGTAGCTGCCGCAGAGTGGTTTTCAAGCAAATTTTAACTTGTTTTAGGACATATTGTCCGCTTTGGGACTGGCTGCGTTTGTGTATGTGCCTGGCAGCCGTAGAGTTAATGGTGTAATCATTTGTCACGGCAGCGTTTGGTATGTTTATTTAATGTTGAAAGTGCCTTAAGGCAACTGGAAGTGATCTCTGTGTTTCCTGCTAATTTACTGGGAGACGGGTATTGTTAGAGTATCGCTCCCTAAGAATTTGGGGAGGATGCTTATTATATATTCCAGTGTGACTGTGGTTTGTCCTTGTTTTCATTGAAATCTATTTGTGCTGCAGGATATTTGTTAAGACTGCTCGTTCCCTGGCGTCGGCACGGTTATGGATTCTTGTCAGGACCGCTCATTGCGGTGCCTGCCGGATTATATATAGATATATACCACCTGCTATGTCACCGTGTGCACAAGCCGTGGGGAGCAAACGCTCGTATTGGCTGCCGGCCGTAGCGTTATTGCTCCGAAACACTGTTATGGGCCTTAATGCTGTTCTCTAAAGTTAAGTGCAATTTTGGAATGATTTTGAGTCATTATGTCCGTTAATTAAGTGAGGCCACCTTGTTAATACTGGCGTTCTTGTAAGTAATTTTATTGGCTGAGTTATTACTAACCCTTCTTGTTTAAGACTTAAATTAATCATTTGTGTATCTTTAATGAACGTGCAACTTGTTATTATTCCAGTGTGGAAGTTTTGCGACCTTGGTTGGGCCACCTTGTATTTTTAATATAAGCATGTTTCACTGTGGATCTTCATGTGAGCAGTTCAGATTTATTAAGCTTGAAGACCTCTATTCTTTATGAAGTTGTGGTATTATGTGGCTGTGTCACTTTGGATGAAACTGGTTAATGTTATTAGTCTCTCGAGACATGGTGAAACAAGAACGATTGTTCGTGATTGATTATTCAGCGTGCCTACTATCAATGATTTTCGTTGCGGACGCAAAATAACGTTTCTCATTCGTGTTTATGTAATTCAATCTAAGTGAATATTTGCATATTGCATCTGTAAGAGGGAAATGTCCGATCTGAAGTTTATAATACAGTCTGTTATGAGTCAGATTAAAATTGTTAAACAATCACAAACTTGTCCATCACCAGTGATCCTATGTCCTTTAAATAACTTTGGTGATATGGTAAATTTGATTTTATAAAAAACTGGGTAGTACCACGGTTCAGCGACACATTAAGGGATGGTCCAGGTTAGTACTGTATGGAAGCGTGGGTACTAAAAATCGGAGAGGCAGGCCAAGAATTGAATACAGTAAGGAGACTGAGATTGATGCAGGTTGCAGTAGTTATTCGGTGATGAAGAGGCTTGCACAGATCGGAGTAGCGCGGAGAGTTGCATTAAGGCAGTCTTCAGACTGAAGACCACAACACAGAATGTGGCGCAGAAATGGTACCAGGCGGTCAGCGCTACATATGTGTATGTCAGTTGTTTCGAATCTGTACAGTAAGCTCGGTCGACGTGGAGAGCAACAGAATCGCAGAAAGGGGCTGTTGTGTTTCAATGTGCCCACGGCCACACCGTGCATGAAGCTGCCAGAATTTGTGGTGTATCGATGAAGATTATTCAGCATTTACACAAAAAGGAAGGTATGAGTTTAACGTCCCGTCGACAACGCGGTCATTAGGGAGTGGCTACAAGTTAGGATTACGAGAGGATCGTGGAGGAAACCAGCCGTACCCCCTGCTATATGCCTGGAGCGATTTAGGGAAATCACGAAAATCTAAATCCTGAAGATCGGACACGGATTTGAATTGTCGTCCTCCAGAGTGTGAGTCCAATGTGCTAATCACTGCGCCACCTCACTCGGTAACAGTGACGCAATTAACGGTGTACCACTCACACCCCACCATTGCTGTGTAACAACAGATGTCGCGAAAAGAACCTAGCCTACAGGGACTGCAGACAGGTGTCAAGCCTTATCATTGGCAGACGGTTTCACGCCAGGCAGAAATTGCTGTTGTTGGTGAATGCAGATCTATCTCAATCACTATCTGAGTGAATATTGCTAAGATAATTCCATACAATGAAAATTTGGAGTCCATTACCCTGCACATGGCCATTTCTCACAGTGGTACGTGAAGCAATACGTCATCAAGATGGTAAACAACACGGAAACTGAAATGCGTATGACTAGGGGCGTTAGGTGTTGTCTGACAAGTCGAGACTTTGGCCCTTTCCAAATGATGCAGAGCATCGACTGCAGTTTTGGCCCAACGACCGTACCACACACTCTGCGGGTGGCGTAGTTCTGGCTATAGGGTGTTTTAGTGGCGTCTTCTGTTTGCTGCGCGCGTTCTCGATACTCTTGGCCCAGAGTACCATGTTACCTTGCCCGCATAACATTCCCCTTCCGTCACACCGCGCCTGCCTAAGCACATGCATGTGGTACATTCAAAATCTCCGTCATCCCCCCATTCTTCTCTGGACCAATAAAAACTAAGGTCCCTATCTCCCCTGCTCCTTTTAACACCACAGCTACTATGTGGAATGATTCATTCGAGGTCTGTGCATTGTAGTGGAAGAACTGTTATGAAGCACCAGCACAGTCCAGCCACCGTTCCCCAAGCAGAATAGTAAAACACATAACTGCAATTAATCGCTTCCTCTCATATTTAATTGCTATTTACAATCTTCACGTAATTTGCTGCAATTTCATTGATTTTCCACACCGGTTCCCCTTAGATCGCCGAAGTTAAACACTGTCGGACTTGGCCGGCACTTGGGTCGGTGACCATCCGGGCCGCCATGCGCTGTTGCCATTTTTCGGGGTGCACTCAGCCTCGTGATGCCAACTGAGGAGCTACTCGACCGAACAGTAGCGGCTCCGATCATAGTAAAACATCATAACGACCAGGAGAGCTGTGTGCTGACCACATGTCCCTCCTATGCCCATCCTCAGCTGAGGATGACACGGCGGTCGGATGGTCCCGATGGGCCACTTGCGGCCTGAAGACGGACTGCTGCTTTCAATATTAATAGCCAATATGCTACTGCTAAGACTTCGAAGACTTAAACAAATAACACAATACAATATTTAAACAAATGGACTCTTGCTAAATACCAAATCTCCCTTACCACAACATTATTAGTGTGTGTGATGTCATATAGTATACGATGAAACTAACACTTTGCTGTATTAGAAGAAATACACTCCATCTATATACAGGGTGTTACAAAAAGGTACGGCCAAACTTTCAGGAAACATTCCTCACACACAAATAAAGAAAAGATGTTATGTGGACATGTGTCCGGAAACGCTTAATTTCTATGTTAGAGCTCATTTTAGTTTCGTCAGTATGTACTGTACTTCCTCGATTCACCGCCAGTTAGCCCAGTTGAAGGAAGGTAATGTTGACTTCGGTGCTTGTGTTGACATGCGACTCATTGCTCTACAGTACTAGCATCAAGCACATCAGTACGTAGCATCAACAGGTTAGTGTTCATCACGAACGTGGTTTTGCAGTCAGTGCAATGTTTACAAATGCAGAGTTGGCAGATGCCCATTTGATGTATGGATTAGCACGGGACAATAGCCGTGGCGCGGTACGTTTGTATCGAGACAGATTTCCAGAACGAAGGTGTCCCGACAGGAAGACGTTCGAAGTAATTGATCGGCGTCTTAGGGAACACGGAACATTGCAGCCTATGACTCGCGACTGGGGAAGACCTAGAACGACGAGGACACCTGCAATGGACGAGGCAATTCTTCGTGCAGTTGACGATAACCCTAATGTCAGCGTCAGAGAAGTTGCTGCTGTACAAGGTAACATTGGCCACGTCACTGTATGGAGAGTGCTACGGGAGAACCAGTTGTTTCTGTACCACGTACAGCGTGTGCGGGCACTATCAGCAGCTGATTGGCCACCACGGGTACACTTCTGCGAATGGTTCATCCAACAATGTGTCAATCCCCATTTCAGTGCAAATGTTCTCTTTACGGATGAGGCTTCATTCCAACGTGATCAAATTGTAAATTTTCACAATCAACGTGTGTGGGCTGACGAGAATCCGCACGCAATTGTGCAATCACGTCATCAACACAGATTTTCTGTGAACATTTGGGCAGGCATTGTTGGTGATGTCTTGATTGGACCCCATGTTCTTCCACCTACGCTCAATGGAGCACGTTATCATGATTTCATACGGGATACTCTGCCTGTGCTGCTAGAGCATGTGCCTTTACAAGTACGACACAACATGTGGTTCATGCACGATGGAGCTCCTGCACATTTCAGTCGAAGTGTTCGTACGCTTCTCAACAACAGATTCGGTGACCGATGGATTGGTAGAGACGGACCAATTCCATGACCTCCACGCTCTCCTGACCTCAACCCTCTTGACTTTCATTTATGGGGGCATTTGAAAGCTCTTGTCTACGCAACCCCGGTACCAAATGTAGAGACTCTTCGTGCTCGTATTGTGGACGGCTGTGATATAATACGCCATTCTCCAGGGCTGCATCAGCGCATCAGTGATTCCATGCGACGGAGGGTGGATGCATGTATCCTCGCTAACGGAGGACATTTTGAACATTTCCTGTAACAAAGTGTTTGAAGTCACGCTGGTACGTTCTGTTGCTGTGTGTTTCCATTCCATGATTAATGTTATTTGAAGAGAAGTAATAAAATGAGCTCTAATATGGAAAGTAAGCGTTTCCGGACACAAGTCCACATAACATATTTTCTTTCTTTGTGTGTGAGGAATGTTTCCTGAAAGCTTGGCCGTACCTTTTTGTAACACCCTGTATATCTTATGCAGAAGTAACCTTTAGTGAGGAGAAGAGTTAATAACTTATAGAAATATTGGATACAGCACTGAATGTAGTATATCGTCAAGGTTTACTCCCACCGGGCACTCTTGGTTTCCAAAGTTACCGGTAGGTGACATGCCTGAATGAGCCGTTCCAACAGTTACGGAGTTGAATAATAGTGCAGATTTTGTGCTGTTTTGTTTATAGTTTCATGAATCGAAGTCAAGCAATGTATATCACAGACGATCCAGGACAAAATGCCTCCTCGAAGACGAACTGCTATTAATTGGTACAATCGTGTCATCGAAGGAGGCCGTGTATCGCATAGGACGCTGGGTCAATGTCGGCGAGCAGTCTCTGATGCACTAGTTCAACAAGTTCAGCCGTCTCAGAATCACAGTCTGCGTAAATCAACGAGATGTGCTTAGAACTGAACAACCTAGAGTTACAGCGTGAAAACGCCTGTCTTCAAACCCTACAAACTGGAACTGTTGTATGCTTTAAGAGAAAGTGACAAAGAAAAATTAATTGAGTTTTATGTAGAAATGTTGAACAAAATGCAGACTGAAGATGACTGTTATAATAACCGAAATCGGCCACAACCAGAAGACACTGGTCAACCGGCTGAGGAAGTCGATCGTGAGTTGCCAAAAATCATGGAATGACAACAGCAGTGATGAACAAACAACGAAGACAAAGGAACAGAATGACAAGTCCGGAGGTTGGACCGAAACAAGAACCTACATGTGGCAGTAACAAGAACCAAGCAACGCTGAGTGCAATGAACAATACGAGAACACAGTCAGAACACAACTGAAGTCCGACCCCTGCACTGCTAGCTTCATAGCGTGTCCCTGCGCGCTAACAAGCTTGCGCGTGGAGCGCGGCCCATACCTATCACTGAGGCGACGACGCCAGCGCTCACAAGTAGGGGAAGGCGGGGCAAGATGGGGAAGCTAACTTTAAACCCTTGCAAAAGGGACGAAAACAAACAAATTCAAGTAGGTTTGACTATCATTTGTTTACTTAACCATTGTTTACTATAGCATGCAAAGAAACCTGCAAACTTGTTACATTTAAATAGAAATATGTCGATTTGAAACATAAACCACCAATTCCCCGTCTTGCCCCATATGCGGGGTATGATGGGGAACTAGCATGAATTCATCTCTAAAGCTTAAATAAGGACTAGAATAACGAAATCATGTGACGATAAGGTTTCGAAACATGGTTCTGCGAATTGTAGAATCAGGTATTACGTTTCATTTAGGCCTCTTACTTTCACATAGTACACAAGTGTGGACAGCTTCGTCATCATCACTTTCTATCCCTGCACAAGTGTCGTGGGCCCAGTGTCCGCAGCTAATATACCGTATCCAGCCTCCTTCAGAGAAGTCATAGAAGTATAAACTTCCTTCACTCTCTTTCTCGTTGTCAGTTTATTGTCCCTTGAGCATGAAGGGGTGGTTAAGACGTCAGTAACGTTCGTCACTTTTTCGTTGTCGTTATATCCCTTTGGTGGTATCCCAGGTTTATTAAACGTATTTGAGAAGAGTTTTCGTTTACATGCAGCAGGTTTGGGGACTCCTTTTCGTTTAATTTCTTCAGATAGTTCACTCGTATAAGGAGATTCGGTTAAAACTACGGGTTTGCCGCACCTGTTAGATGGTTCCCTTTTTTTTCTTTTATCCATCTTTGGAATAACTAACACCATTTCAGGGCTGGTAACCTGAAAGTTAGACGAAACACAGGCTTGATCGTCAGTTGTTAATTGTTCAGTTGTTTTACGTCTTGGCAACATCTTTGTTATTTGGTCTACCGTTTCTGTAACTTCAAATGTGTGAGCTTAATGAATGTCTGTAGTTGAACAGGGAAGGTAATCACTTTCTTGAAACACATTTCTGTTTACAGGCCAAATACCTGTTTTTCGAAACCCGCTCACTGTTGTGGACATTGTAGCTGAATGAATGAAGACTTTGCCGAATAAACTTGCGATCTGATGCAGCGTAACAACTTTTCCAGGATGGGCGCGAAGCCACGATCTCACTTCATCTTCGTAAAATGTATTGAGAGGTTTCATAAATGCCACGTCCAATGGTTGAAGACGGTGTGAGCAGTGTGGTGGCAAACACAGCAAGACAACCCCATTTTCACGGGTCACATCTATCAGTTCTAAATTCTTGGTGTTCGTTTTCTGGCCGTCCAATATGAGAAGTATTAGTCTTTCCTTTGACGCTCCAGTAAATGCAATAAACTTCTTAAACCAAGTCAAAAATAGTTCTTACGTCATCCAACCAGTTTCTTGGACTTCTGCCCGGGCACCAGGGGGCAGGCCAGTCTCAAACGCTTGTTGCATTCGTTTTTGAGGATAAATTAACATAGGTAGTACGTAGCACCGCGACGCTGAAACACAGATTTCTGCAGTCGCAGTCTGGCCTCATTCTGCTGAAGTAACTGCTCCCACCTGTCTGCGCCCTTTCAAAGCAATCACCTTTGTGCGACCTTTAGGAATGACTGTTAAACCAGTTTCATCGCAATTGAAAATTCTGTCTCCCGTAAACTTGAATGTGTCTAATTGAATTTCTAACCGATCGAAAAACCGATCTACAGCAACTCGATTAAACTCCATTGCTCGTGCGATTTATGTGGCCTCTGGTTTTCGTATTGTTAAGGTAGGATTTCGTGCAAGAAACCCATTTAACCAATCTCTTCCAGCAGATTTGGCTGCAGTATTAAATGGATGTTTGATGTTGTTTCGTTCAGCTAGCTCAAAAGCAAGTTCACAAAGTTCTTTAAGTGTTAGTCCAAAATACAGTCCTTCCATCTGTGTTAAGGAGTTCTTCCTCTTGTTCTGGGGTAAACACACCACTGATTGGTCCTAACCTTTTCACAACTGTATTGCCAGGATTAGCACGATTCTTTGCCACATGTCGTTCAATCGTTGTCTGTGGCACGTTCAACTGCCGAGCAGCCCTGAAAGAACCCATATGACCTTCTGCAACAGCATTTACAGTGCCTTCCATTGACTCCAGTGACAAATCTTGCCTAGACGTTTGTCGCCGATACTTGCGAACCATCTGAAATAAAACACGTGGAACGTACTATAGAGTCAGATCATTCCTGGTAATCTATATTATGTAGTAAATACCATATTTCCAATAGTCTGTCGTTAAAGCATAGCAAGAATACTTACTTTGCACGTTTTGTGTATTTGCATTCACCATATAGCCAAGGCATGCTTTGTAATTAATTAGGAAACGTTGGAATAACGAATACCATTCTATTTACAATTGTATTCAACGTATAATGTACTTGTTCAAAACCTGCAGCGAAGTAAACACATGAGACGATAAGAACGTAATTCTTGGACAAATAGTAGGGGCAAGACGGGGAACCTCCCCATCTTGCCCCACCCCGTCTTGCCCCCTACCATGCTGTCAGGTTATGTTACGCCAACACGAACACTATTTAGTGAACATTGACTACTGACACAGCAGTTTACTGTTAATAAGACGTACTATTCAGTGCTGTATATACAGTCTGGACAAATGTTCACATGTTTTAGGACCTCGAAAGGTGTAAAACATTGCAAATCAGTACAGCAATTGTACATACCTTGCAAAGCTCACAGAAACCGCCGCGAAACGAAGGTTCAGCAATGTCAACACACTGGGACCTTTGTATTGATGATGTTGACGTAGCTATCCACAGATCTCAGCACTTTAACTGTAGCTTATAGCCCTTCCCCGTCTTACCCCACCTCCCCGTCTTGCCCCGCCTTCCCCTATTAAGAGTGCTGTCATCTGAGTCCGTGTGTTCCGGCAGGCTTTCGAACTCGTCGCGTCGAGATACCAGGATTCTCTTTCTAAAACTGTGCTCAGTGATGAAGCTACCTTCCACACTAACTGTAAAGTGAATATGCAGAATATTCGGATACGGGGTGAGCAGAAACCACGTTTAGCAATCGAATATTTATTGGACTCAGTTAAGGTCAATGTTTTTTGAGCTTCCAGTCATAACAAGATTTACCGTCCTTTCTTTTTTGTCAAGTCAGCTATAACTGGCATATCGTAGCTGAACGTGCTTGAACATTACCTGACGCCTCAATTTCGACAGCATATGGACACAGAATTTATTTTCCAGCAAGATGGGGCGCCCCCATATTGGCATCGTGAACTTGTCGCGTATCCCCATAGGAATGTGCCGATTCCGATGGGCTTGGTGAAACAATATCCTAACCATCACGGTGACCTGATTTAACCCCAGTGTACTTCTGTGTTTTAGGTTACATTAGAGACAGAATGTTTGTTCCTCCACTTCCCGGAAACGTCGACGAGTTGCAGCAATGGGTAACATAAGTATCTGCTGCCATGCATCTATACTTGCGTCATGGGATCTGGCAGGAAACTGATTACAGATGGAACATCTGTCACGTTCATAACGTAGCCACATTGAAAATTTTTAAATAAAATTGTAAGGTATATTGTATTTGGTGCTGTATTGAACATTTCTGTAAGTTATTTACCTTTTCACAATTAAAGGTACTTTTCTATAACTAATTTATAAACACACTGTACAGCAATATAAAGACATCAAAGTATATCCTGCAAAATCTCGGTAAATATTGAAAAACTAGTAGCTTAAGACAGTGTGTACTTGAGCTACTGTAATTAATGCGAACATAGCAAATTCTGTAATCATTCTGACCACCAAGCGCTAGGCAGAGATTCTTAATAATTTTTGGCGGTTTTACCGATTTCCTTCCACTTTCCCAGACTGGTAGCCAAAGACCCATAAATAAGATGTACGTATTAGCACAGTGCCATATGTTAACAAATACAACAGTGCTACAAATGCCTACATCATCTACATCTACATGGCACTCTGTCTTCAGGCCACAAATGGCCCATCGGAGCCATAAAAGGGTCCAGATGTGTGTGAAATCTTATGGGACTTAACTGCTAAGGTCATCAGTCCCTAAGCTTACACACTACTTAACCTAAATTGTCCTAAGGACAAACACAAACACCCATGCCCGAGGGAGTACTCGAACCTCCTCCGGGACCAGCCGCACAGTCCATGACTGCACCGCGATAAACCGCTCGGCTAACCCCGCGCGGCCTATCGGGACCATCCGACCGCCGTGTCATCCTCAGCTGAGGATGCAGATAGGTGGGGCGTGTGGTCAGCACAGCGCTCTCCCCGTCGTTATAATGGTTTTCTTTGAATGGAGCCGCTACTATTCGGTCGAGTAGCTCCTCAATTGGTATCACGCGGATGAGTGCACGCCTAAAAATGGCAACAGCACATAGCAGCCTGGACGGTCGCCCATCCAAGAGCCGGCCACGCCCAACAGCGCTGAACTTCGTCGATCTGACGGGAACCGGTGTATCAACTGCGGCAACGCCGTTGCCACATTTACGTGGATACTCTGCAAATCACACTTATTTTATAATGATCGTTTCCCCGTATGAAAGTCGCCGTCAACTAAATATTTTCGCATTTGGGGGACAAGGTTGGCGATCGACATTTCGTGACGAAAACGTCATTGTTTTAATGATTTCCACCACAAATCCTGCATCATGTACGTGACATTCTCTCCCCTGTTTCTCAGTAACCTAAAATGTGCTACTCTTCTTTGAAATTTCCCCATGTACTCTGTTAGAAAAAAAGAGGACTTGACCCTGCATTATTAGTGTAAGACATCAGTATAGTATTGACTTAGGGATGGGGGGAAATTTCGGTAGGACTAAGGTCGACTTGTAAAATAATGACAGAACATATCCAAGTATGTACATGCATTGCTAAGTTTTTACTCTAAACAGTTACCGCCACCACCAATGGAAAACAAAATTAAGAAAAATGTGGTGGACTATGCCAGTGCTCACGTGCAACCCTGCAGATGACCAGCACTACCAGAGGCGAGCACCATCATCGATGGTAGCCGACCCAGCAAACACTACTGCTGCGAGCTGAACGCAGATAATGTGTCTGTGGTGCAGGAAATACTCTGCAATGCCACTGCTGTCGCCGACTGCTGGGCCTTGAGCGACAGACCTCCACCTGTTTTCCCAACACTACGCCGGCCTCCTGTCCATATCTTCGTAATATGATGTGAGTGCTAGAGAAATACTCTTTATTTATTTAACGATAAATACACTTCTGCTTCTACCTTCTGGCAGCCCACTGATGAATGATCACATCTCTCTGTTACTGTTGACTGGTATCAGGGATGGTTGGCGAGAGACTGCCACTCTGGGAGGTCTATACCGCCTACAAGAATCCTCTCCTCCCAGCCTGTCTCTCTGGATCAATGTTAATCAAGCTCCCCTTCACACTCCAACATTTTTCACAACAGTAAATTTATAGAGTTGAGAGAAGTGACAAATACAAATACCTTCCAAGAATATCCTAGAAGAAAAGGAACATGAAAATGGTCAAAAATCTGCAACACACAACCATTTAGAAATCAAAACTGTATTCATTCTCAAGAGGAGATGCGATGGATTTGATTATTCTCATCATACGGTAGAAAAACTCATATGTAGGAAGTAGTTCAAGAAGAAGTTTTAGGGCAGAATGTAAATGAATTTGTGTATTATAATAATAAACTGGTCCTGTGATGAGGCTTTACTTCAGGTTATGACCCCTAAAATTAACATAGATACTGACAATAGTGGTGGAAAAGTCGCATTACGTGACTGGTTGGTTTGTGGTTTTTTCGCTGGTTGTGTTAGGTACTGCTAGCCTACTGCTCTATCCGTACAACAGGCAACAGTAACCCATGTTACACACTCATATGGGGTGTAGTAACAAGAAACAGAAAAGTTCCCTTTCGTAGGAGAGGCGCGTTCCCCTTTTATACCCTCCAAAAGTCAATCTGAAACATATTTTAAATTTATAAGCAAAAAGGCTCATTTTTCGAATAGAGTTCTTATTAATAAATATATTCCTCGCAAAATTGTACACGAAAAAGATCTCGTACATCTTTTCGTTTATACGAATGGTACTTGAGGTATAAGAATTGGAATATAATTCTGATGACGAAATAGTTTGGGGTTTTTGTTACTTAGCATAGTATTTAAATGGAAAGCGTAATTAAATGTATGGAAATATTAAATAGCCTAAATGTTGTACTTGATGACATTTCTTTTGCAATCAGTGTTGTTGAAATCAGGAGTACATGCCATCAATGAAAGCGTCAAGTTCCCCTTCCAATTCACTCATTGTTGCGAACTGTCGAAGTAGTGCCATAGCGTTCTCTTTTTGTGACAGCTTTTATCAGTTTGTAGTATTGTGAAATGCTTCTTCTTAGCCTCATTACTTTGGTCTGGACTTAGAAAACAATAATGCTGGAGTATACTACCTGTTTTATTTGTGGTAAATCTGCTTCGGAAGGAGAGACACAAGCAGTGACGAAGGGCTTGGAAACTGATACGCATCAGCAAGGAATGGAAGGACGGGGCTCATAATCTTCTACAAGACACTGGACTGATTGAACTGCGTAAGATATGTCGACGTGAATATATTAAGGAACGTAATATAAGGAAAGTAATTAATCAGAATGTTGCACAAACAGATGATAAAGTTCGAGATCCTCTTCCCCTTATCCATTCAGTTTCAAAAAAGACTGTTTCCTTTGTGCTGAAAAGTGTGACATAGAGGCGGAAACAAAAGAACCACTCTACAAACACAGTGGACTGTTTGAAGTTTGCTCTTTAACAGTGAAACATACGCTGCTTGAGAAAGTAGAGAAACGCGATGTTGATTTCTGTAGAAAGGTTGCTGAACGTATCAACAGTGTTTTGTGTTTAGTAGCTGCAGAAGCCCATTATCATCAAGACTGATATGCTAAATTATTGTCCAACTCCTCCTCTGTTCCAGAAAGATACCAACATTGATGCCGCTTTTCAAGAATTATGCAAATTTATAGGTAGTTCAGAGGAATGTCAATGTACAGCGCTCGATTTGTAGCAGAAAGATAATGAATGTAATGAATTTTATCCATAGTGGATGCTGACGAGCTCCGTGACTGTTAGGGCATAGAAAAATATCCGATACCAGTCACAATGCTATTGTGGCTGGTAGAGGATATTTTTCTATACCCTGTTAATGAATGTCTCCCAGAAGGAGAGACAAGGACTTAAAAATTCTGAAAAACGAATTAACTGAACACTCCGGCGATGGGGTCTTGATTACCACAACGCTAAAATATCCCCCAGTTGTATATTTTCGTGGCAGTGGCCACAGACTTTTGACTCAGTGGTACAATAAACGAGTTGTTAATGAAAAAGGTGAGAGAAAGAGAATAACAGAAGTAGCAGCAGCTATCGTCCGTGAAGATATAAGAATGACTCCTCACAGTATTGCCGATTATCCAGACATCAATCACTTGATAGAGAATGCTCAAGTTATGGTTCCTGACACTTAACACGAATTTTTGAAGCGTGTGGTTTTGTCAAAAAAGAAATGTAGTGGACAGTTCCCTTTTAAAAAATGTACAGCAATAACCCATACAATTGTGTCAGCTGCCAGGCCTCGTTCATTTATCTCCCCATTGAAAAAAAAAAAAAAAAAAAAAAAAAAAAAAAAATCTGAGCACTATGGGACATCGGAGGTCATCAGTCCCTTAGAACTTACAACTACTTAAACCTAACTAACCTAAGGGCATCACACACATCCATGCCCGAGGCAGGATTCGAACCTGCGACCGTTCCCCATTGCAGCTTGGTCGTATAGCATACTCGTTTCGTAAAATGGGATCAAAAAACATTATTGAAATTGTCTCGAATATGGGTTTCTATTCTTCATATAGCACTGTGGGTTTATTTGAAGCTTCTGTCGTTCAGTTCTGGAAACCAAATATTTCAAATAATTCGTTCTGAGAGTTCGTTTCCGATTATACTGGCTTCAATATTGCAACAATGACGGGCGAAGGTACATTCCATGCTATGGGTGGAAGCAGCTGTGTGACTCACAGGAGAGCGATAGAACATCAGAAAGTATTGAAACTCTCCGTCATGCCGAGCTCTACTGAAACAGAAAGTGCTCAAAAAATTAGTCTGCCAACATTCCGAAGGCAGAATAGAGTTGGAACTGAAGAAATTGTTCTACAAAATGTCTGCTCAGAACAATCATTCACTAAAGCAACAGTGCCTATCAGTCGCGACTTTACTTGGATGATGGGAAAGTTAATACAGCATTCTTTTCCTGCATGGCAAAGATTTATGGAGAAAATCGCAACTGGAGAACCTCATGCGCAATCAAATGTATTAGCGCTTCCATTCATCAACAACCTGCCCACATATTATAGTACTGTTTTAACAGCTTTAGCTTATGCCATTACGGAGAGTAAGAAGACCACACTGCAAACATGTATCGTGACGTTTGATCAACCAATCTACGTGAAAGCTAAAGATATAGTTGCAGTGGAGTCTAATGGAGATAATAAGCTTTTCACTACTGTAGTTATTCGATTAAGAGGCTTTCATTTGATAGTGTCTTTTCTAAGAGCAATAGGATTCTTAAAAAGAGACAGTGGACTCTCTCAACTTTTGGAGACTGTATATGAGGTAACTTACGTTCCTCATAAACTTTCTGGAAGTGGATACACGAGGGCACTTCAGGTTCATTCTGCGGTCATGTGCGCTTTTTTCATCATAATACTGGAGGAAATGGCAGTCATTGAAGAGGAGAAGCAACGTATTAAAGACTGTATTTCTGGTCTGAGTGGAAACGGTGCGTCTTTCAGCGATTTCGAAAAAGATCAAGTGATTGAAAAGCTGAAAGATAAATTTGTCAACACAGTGGATGACATTAAGCAAAGAGGAAAAAGCTCGCAGTTATGGATACAATACATTCAGCTTGTCATCTTGGCATAGCATTTCACCCATGCAGAGCGTAATGGGAATTGAGGGCTCCACATAGAATGTGTGAGAGCTATGCTCCCAATATTCCACCCAACTGAACACTTACCCTATGCTAAGGCATGTCATTTGTACCTCCACGACATGCAAAAACTGAAAGAAACCATGAAACCCGCGGAGTTCGATAAAGTCACCAAGGACAACTTCATCACGGTTCGACGTGTGATAAGTATTGGTGCCGAGTATGGACCAACATGATGATACAACAAACGCTTATGAAGAACCTGAAGAGTGTTGGAGATGTTTCACACGGAACAGGTTTCACTGACAGCTTGTTGAACCGAAGGATTTGCGGTATTCCAATAGCTCATCATACATGTGAAGCTACGCAAACGTTCTGCAATTTACAATCGGTTTCGAGTGTTCAACATGTTTAACTGAGGAGTAAGAGGATAGAAATTGACGAGAAAATAAGCAGCACATTCCAGCTATGGTTGCAACAACACACTACATTTGTTTAAAAGGAGCAATTTTATTCATTAGGATCCGGATTAGCAGTGTAAGAAGGCTGTTTAGGTTTTTATGTTGGTAACGCCATGCAGCGCTCTATATGAAAATCACTGACTGTGCTGTGTGAAGGCTGTTGTTCGTTTTTATTGTTGGAGTATGTGCTATTGTAGTGTCGGGCAGTTGGCTGTTAACAGCGCGTAGCGTTGCGCAGTTCGAGGTGAGCCGCCAGCAGGGGTGGATGTGGGGAGAGAGATGGCGGAGTTTTGAGAGTGGATGATCTGGACGTGTGTCCATCAGTAAATTTGTAAGACTGGATGTCATGAACTGCTACATATACTATGGCTTTTGAACACTATTAAGGTAAATACATTGTTCGTTCTCTATCAGATCTTTCATTTGCCAACTATGCCTATCAGCAGTTAGTGCCTTCAGTAGTTGGAATCTTTTATTTAGCTGGCAGTAGTGGCGCTCGCTGTATTGCAGTAGTTCGAGTAACGAAGATTTTTGTGAGGTAAGTGATTGATGAAGCCAGGGCCATTCTTTTGTAGGGAGTTTTGAAAGTCAGATTGCGTTGCGCTGAAAATATTGTGTGTCGGTTTAGAGTTGATTAGAATAGGTAAAGAGCGCAATGTCTGAGTACGTTCAGTTCTGCTCAGCTGTTTGAAAATCAAACAATATAAGAGGTCTATCAGCACAGTAATTCATTAATTTATTCAATGGGGACGTTTCATATGTAGACCCTTAGCCGAGGATACCTCACTGGAATCTTCTGATTTTCTCTTGTAGTTTCCGTAATTAGTGTAGCTATTGTTTATTGCTAGAGCCTAATTATAGAGAGAATTTCCTTTGTAGTTATAGTTTTTCATTGTTGTACAGTAAAACAGTTGTGGCATGTATGTAGATTTGCACCAAGTATTTCGCAGCTGGTCTTGCAATTAACTAGGTATTATTTTCAATGCCATGTTAATGTGTTTTCTTATTTTGCTCTTCAAATTGTGCTTTTCTGTGCTGCTGTGTGAAATATTGTGACAATAATGGCGTGTGAAAAACGTAATACCAGGCTCCAAAGTAAACTGAGAAATGACAGTGAAGACGAGAGTAGTGTGTTAGCCCCACCGTGTAATGAATTAACTAATGTTCAAACTAGTAATTTGTTAATTGTGCATAGGGAAATGGAGCGGGCTGCAAATAATGGTGTAGACAGTGAAACAATTAGCGAACAGGGAAGCATTATCGATCGATCGGTCGGCAACAGCTCGCCTCAGGAATCCGAAATGACAGGACACAATCTCGCAATTACTGTAGATTCAGATTTTGGGTCCTCACCGTTTTCTCAAATAAGTCAAGACACATTTTCTGCTTGTCAAAATGTGAATGTTGCCGGTGCAAATTCACTGTCGAAAAGCACTGAGGAACATGTTTCAGACACCAGTGCATTGTTATTACAATTAATACACAAATGGGACAAAAACTTCAAAAGTTAGATACGATGGAACAAAATCAAATACAGCAAAACTTCAAAAGTTATACACAATGAAACAAAATCTTCAAAAGTTAGACACCACGCTTGAACAAACACGTGAAGATTTAACTACTGAGTTACATAAAATCGAATCGAATGTCAAAAAGACTGTAATGACCTAAAAACACAAATTTGTGAGCATTTTCAACCTATTTTTTTCGCGGCATGAAAATGCATTGCAGAATCATGAAGCAGCCATCAAAGAACTGCAAACTATTGTTCATGAAAATCACGAGACCTTGCGGGCTAAAATTGACTAAGTTGCATCTACTGATAGTGTCGGAAGTTCCATGCGGCTTTTCGCGGATGATGCTGTAGTATACAGAGAAGTTGCAGCATTAGAAAATTGTAGCGAAATGCAGGAAGATCTACAGCGGATAGGCACTTGGTGCAGGGAGTGGCAACTGTCCCTTAACATAGACAAATGTAATGTATTGCGAATACATAGAAAGAAGGATCCTTTATTGTATGATTATATGATAGCGGAACAAACACTGGTAGCAGTTACTTCTGTAAAATATCTGGGAGTATGCGTGCGGAACGATTTGAAGTGGAATGATCATATAAAATTAATTGTTGGTAAGGCGGGTACCAGGTTGAGATTCATTGGGAGAGTGCTTAGAAAATGTAATCCATCAACAAAGGAGGTGGCTTACAAAACACTCGTTCGACCTATACTTGAGTATTGCTCATCAGTGTGGGATCCGTACCAGATCGGTTTGACGGAGGAGACAGAGAAGATCCAAAGAAGAGCGGCACGTTTCGTCACAGGGTTATTTGGTAACCGTGATAGCGTTACGGATATGTTTAATATACTCAAGTGGGAGACTCTGCAAGAGAGGCGCTCTGCATCACGGTGTAGATTGCTCGCCAGGTTTCGAGAGGGTGCGTTTCTGGATGAGGTATCGAATATATTGCTTCCCCCTACTTATACCTCCCGAGGAGATCACGAATGTAAAATTAGAGAGATTAGAGCATGCACGGAGGCTTTCAGACAGTCGTTCTTCCCGCGAACCGTACGCGACTGGAACAGGAAAGGGAGGTAATGATAGTGGCACATAAAGTGCCCTCCGCCACACACCGTTTGGTGGCTTGCGGAGTATAAATGTAGATGTAGATGTAGATGCGGTTACGCAACTTGCAAAATCTCAGGAAAACTTAAAGGACACAGTAGATACGATTTCAACACAAATAGATACTCTGAAAATTGTTTCAGAAAGACACATGGAGGAAACTAGTTCATTATGAGAGAAAGAAGTCGAACTTTCGGATCAGCTAAATAATTTATCTACGAAGGTAGATGATAATCTGAATGACAAAGGATCGGTTGTCTTAATGATACACAAGAGTACGAACAAATTAGGAAATTCAAACAAACCAGAATCAAATAAATACGCAACACAAAAGAGAAATCCGGGAAGTACAAGATCAGTTGCCACAAATAATACAAGAATTACATATTTCAGAGGAGACCCGCGCTCCAACACGGGACGAGGGACATAGAAATACGGAACAGCGACAAAATAATAACACAGGGCACTTCGGAAATTATGAAATAAATTGGCAAGGTACACCGAATTTTGAGATGGAACCGCCGAAACGAAGTAACAATGATCGATATGCGACTCGCCGACATGATGATTTTGACTATAAGCTGTTCATTACTGCACGTAAATTCAAAACATTTAAGAATTCTCGCAACGACATTCATCCACAAGCATGGCTTCATCAATTCTCTCATTGGTTTCCTCCCAACTGGTCATTGGAGCACAGGTTAGAATTTATGTGTGGCTACTTAGAGAATGAACCAGCTATAAGAATGCGATCGGTCATTCACGAATGTCACAGTGAAGAAGAATTTTGTCATGCCTTCCTCTCAGCATATTGGTCTCAAGCTACACAAGACCGAGTAAAACATAGCATAATAATGATGAAACATTTCGAACAATCTGAATTTTCCAGTCTTGTCAAATATTTCGAAGACAGGTTACATAAGAATCAGTATCTTTCAAACCCATATAGCCCCTCAGAACTCATCCGCATTTGCTTAATCAAATTGCCTGAACATTTATGACATTTTATTTTGGCAGGGCGTTGTGAAGACAACATTGAAGCTTTTCAGGGACTGTTACAAGAATTGTAAATTGACACTAACAATAGCGGAACGCGAAAACACGAACACAACAATTACAGGTCGCATCCATCACAATTCCGCGATGACAGAAATAATAACTGGACACGACAAGACTATTCTTACAACGCAAAACGTGACCAAAACAGACACCAACCGTATGACAACCGTTGGCAAAGTAGCAATAGTTACAGAGGAAGATCGCATTTCCATAGTAATGAATATGACAGAGACAATCAGAGAAACAGACAATATGGGAACCAAAATCATTATTATCAAAGGACTCAGAATAACTTCAGATGCAACGGTCCATCGGGCAGTTACGACTCATGGAGAAATTCTCCACCACGTGACCCACAAGAAAAAAAATTACAGCAACTACCGACAAAACGACAGACCTGAATTTCATGAGAACTGGCGGGATTCAAACAGTGCAGGGCCCTCTCGACAAAGTGAATTTGTAGAAGTTAGATCTCCAAGTCCCAATAACGACGCGCGCCAACAGAGAGACAGACAATGACTCGCATCGCAGGCAGCCACATGCGCCGGCTGGCTCAGAGAAAAATAACGTAGACGCTAACCTTGAGAAAAATTCCGGTATTCTTTCCCGACGTATACTGCATGATAATTTCGTTCAAGTTGAAACTCTGCGTACTAGAAAGGGTAAAAGATTGCACCACATTTCACTTGTAAAACCGTTTATTGAGAGATTAATCTGTTTTTTAATTTAGTCTTTGCTACAAAATTTTTCACTTCACATTACTAGTACTGCTTGTCACACTTAGAAACTGTTAACATGCAACTATATTCTAAAGTTAACTATCCAGTCAAGAACCTAGGGAACTTATTTAGACAAGTAATTATAAATGCATTGTTATAGTGAACAGAGGACACAGTGTTACTGTGTGTGTACATTCTTGCTTGTTAGTTGCACGATTACGTAACGACTATAAGGCTTACATACTTAGAACATCTACTGCTAATGAGATTTTAATGCAACATTTTGGTTTACTTGAAAATACATTATGGATTTAAAGTGCTTTCTGAGAGATACCAGATGACACAGTGGTTAGTTTATTTGACATCTACACGATTACATCATGACGCTACTAATGAGTGACACAATTTATATTATTGCTTGTGCGCTGTATCTGTTTCATACCTGCACAATTTTTTCTGAATTCTTCTGGAAAGTAAAACATGTTTTAGTAGTAACTTTTGTGGTATAGCTACAATGACACAGCCTTTTCCATGGCATAGCAATACTTTACAGTATAGCACTTTCTTGATCACACCAATGTACGCAATAACTACGACATCTATACGCATAGCATTTCACTTTTATTTACTACGAGGTAAGTACGTTGACATCTACAGAACGTTTCTTACAGACGACGATAATTACGACACTTGGCACGTTTTTTACCCTTAAGTAATGACAGAGATTATGTTACAACAAGACGCACAGTTTAGCGCTGCAGTGCACATACTCGTATTTGAGTGATTAATTTTGTACTTAAAACATTTATTTTTAAAGATTTTTGAATTACAAAGACACAAAGGTTTTCCGTGATACATTTCATTCCATAGCTGTAATCTGTGACACCTGAGGGTATAATTACTTTAATCCTCAGGGGTTACACGCCTACTTTGTGTGCTAAGCGTGTAGCGAGCGCTAGGAGCCCTAGCTAATATGGTATCTGCTTATACAACTTTACACATCGGTATCATATTTCTCTAATACAGTATTACACAGCTATCTGATTATTTAACAGAGAAACAATCATTTTTTTCTATGTCAGTGACACATGTTTACGCAATTGCACAGTTGGATAACTTCATACTTACAAAATTGTATTTCGTCTGTACTTTGTGAACTGTTCATATTTTTTCGGAACCATTATGATACTATGAGAGCTTTGAATGATGTATTTGGTATGGGATCCTGATTTTTAAAGTACGTTTGAGGTAGGTGACATTATTGAAATAAGCAGAGAATATTTTTTTAGGTTATGAAATTATTGCAGAAAGCTACGACGTTTTTGAGATTTGACTGAGGTGTTATGATGTTATTATTACGACGATGATGTGTATTATGCTTTTGAGGTATATTTATGATCAATGAGCTGATGCTATACGAGGAATTTGATTATGCTACATATTTATTATGATGAAATATTGAAGAAGTGTCGACGAATATGTATATGTGTAATAAATTAAGGAATAATGAGTAGTGGTTAGCGACTCTGATTTGTGAAAAAGGATGTTGGAAACCAAGAATCGTACTTTAAGAGTTATGAAATGTGTGTATATGCGTGAATGTATCACAATTCTGGCGATAATTTTTTGGACAGTTATATGTATAGGATTTTGTTTCTACACATTTGTAACGCAAATTCTCAATCTGTGAAATTTTTTTATATGAGACTGTCACTGTAGCACAAACTGCTGTCGTAAATATTTCGGTAAGAAAGCTAAGTGACCTTGACGTAATTCACTGTAGGTGCCAAGCTATGCGCCAGACACCTGGAAAAAAAAGCCGTGCCTTTCAGAGGCACAAAAAAAAAAAAAGAGAGGCCATTAACCTCGCTATTGACATTCCTTTGTAGAAATATGACACACTCAAACTTGAAAACATATGATTACACTGTGGAGCTCGTAATTTATGATATTTACTAAAATGTCTAATGAAATGATGAGAAACGTTTTACATCTATTGTCTTTCTAGTTGAGATATTCTTTTACTGCCTTTGGAGACGCCATTTGCCTAGTGAATGACATTTCATACCTTGCTTTATATATATATATATATATATATATATATATATATATATATATATATATATATATATATATATATACTCATTTTGTTTAATATCTACTTTCTAGTTGCACTGCAGCTTTGGTTAAAATTAAATTTAATAGATTTAATAATATCACTATTTTCTGTCTACAGACCCAGTAAATAATAATTTTATGATGTACTTTCTTAGAAAAGAGAGCACAAATAGTTATTTCCCTTCACGGGAATTACATACATAATTTTTGTCAATGACTGGGCAACTTGTTTCATAGTGTAACTCAAGGTGATGCATCACTCTAGTGTTAAAATGTGACGTAGTTATTAGACATTTCCTATCCTTACTGTAATATTTTTTCTGCTTGAGCTTTATCATGTATAGATATAAGTTATTGCATTTGTTGCTGTTGTTTGCCAGGCATAGTTCTACTGAATTTTACATTGTATTACCCCAGTTTTACTACTGATTTATTTTTGCTTTTGCTACACATTGGCTCATATTACTGGTAATATTGTATTTGCTTTGCTAATTTGGATATACTGCTGCTTGCTTTGCCAATTTGCATTTTTTTTGTCATTGCTGTTTGTGTTAATTTGTTTTGTGCTGCTGCATTGCCTCGTCCCTTAGTTTATGCATCTGAGCTCAGTAGATTTAAGTTAGCTTAAGAGGGGGTAGGATATATAAGAGAATGAGTTGCAATGAATTGGAAGAAATGCATTGAGAAGTTATATGAAAAAGTACAGAAAGAAGGTATTGATAGGCCTTTTGGGAATAATGATGAACGAAGGGAGATCTCCAAGAAGAAAGTTTTGTTTGCAAAAACCTGCAGTGAAACAAACCCTGTCCTTTCCTTTTGTGTTATTCCGCTAGGTCTTTGTGTACCCTTATGTATTTGTGTTCTTCCTGTCTTTATATGTTTATCTGACAAGTTATGTTGTAGAATTTTTCTAATAATGTGTTATTTATTTTGTAAAGATGTTTAGACATTATTTATTCTGTTCTGTTTTAATGCTCATTTGTGAAATTAATGTTTCGAAAACTATTCTCATTATTTTATTTATTTACTTATGTCATAACTCCTGTTTTACGTTTATTTCTATTCTTTTGTAAAGCCTGTATTACTACAAATGTCATCTGTATTATTCTGATTTTTAATTATTTTTTCTGTATCTTTGTGATTGTATTCTCATGTTATAAAATTTTAATGGACACCAGTAGATCAAATTAAGTAACTTGTAAGCATACATTTCACTGCACACGTTTCTGTTGGTCATAGTATATGCACAATATTTGAGAATTTGGGACTGTTAGTGTTTGCACGTGTGTTAATAATTCAGCAAGGGACTGGTTAACAGCATTGCTGGATCTAAGGACAATTCCGAAAAACTTTGTGAGGGCACAAGTGGTGGTTTATGGCCTTACGATACTGTCTGCAAGACTCTTCGATGGTAATTGTGCACGTGCACAGTCGCAACAGATGGCTGCTGGCCTTCTCTACAAGGACTGAAGTGGGTCTGCACCTTTGATGATCCACCAGTACCAATATTTCTACAAGTACTGCAGTGGGTCTGCACTTCTGGTGGCCCAACAATGCATAATCTCTACCAAGACTACAGTGGGTCTGCTCTGTGATGACCTACCTACCAATATTCTTCAAAACTTCGACTGACACTGCTGTGGGTTTGCTCTGTTGTGGACCATTACCTATCTGCATGTCAAGAGTGAGCACTGTCTTTCTGTTGGAAGGACAACACTACTTCTTCAAGACAGGATGGAAATCCACTACTTCTGTGTGCATTTTCTTTTACTGATAAGACTTTGTGCAATGAAATTATACTGTGATGAATGATCAGGACTGTCTTTATGAGAACAATTTTTGCTTCTGACGAACAGTTTATCAATAAGTGTGTGCATTTGATTCCTTGATTATTGCAATTATGAAAAATTTTTTCAAATCTGTATTGGCCACTGCCCAAAACAATATGTAAAATTTTTTTTGGACAGCATGGGGGCTATGCAAGTAGGCTGTTTAGGTTTTTATGTTGGTAACGCCATGCAGCGCTCTATATGAAAATCACTGACTGTGCTGTGTGAAGGCTGTCGTTCGTTTTTATTGTTGGAGTATATGCTATTGTAGTGTCGGGCAGTTGGCTGTTAACAGCGCGTAGCGTTGCGCAGTTGGAGGTGAGCCGCCAGCAGTGGTGGATGTGGGGAGAGAGATGGCGGAGTTTTGAGAGTGGATGATCTGGACGTGTGTCCATCAGTAAATTTGTAAGACTGGATGTCATGAACTGCTACATATACTATGGCTTTTGAACACTATTAAGGTAAATACATTGTTCGTTCTCTATCAGATCTTTCATTTGCCAACTATGCCTATCAGTAGTTAGTGCCTTCAGTAGTTGGAATCTTTTATTTAGCTGGCAGTAGTGGCGCTCGCTGTATTGCAGTAGTTCGAGCAACGAAGATTTTTGTGAGGTAAGTGATTGATGAAGCCAGGGCCATTCTTTTGTAGGGATTTTTGAAAGTCAGATTGCGTTGCACTGAAAATATTGTGCTTCAGTTTAGTGTTGATCAGAACAGGTAAAGAGCGAAATGTCTGAGTACGTTCAGTTCTGCTCAGCTGTTTGAAAATCAAATAATGTAAGAGGTTTATCAGCACAGTAATTCATTAATTCATTCGAAGGGGACGTTTCAGTAGCTTCTATGGAAGTAAACTGCTACAAACGTATGTGTGTTGGTAAAGAAGGTTTTCGAACAATAGTTACTGTCTTGCCAAAATTTGGTTCTCTGAAGCTTAAGCGATCCACCACGGTTAGGACAATGAGCTTGTCAACTGTTAGGCTTGAAAAAAGTGTAACTGAAGTAGATACAACGCAGTTATTTCAGACAATACTGTTCAGGTTTCATTCACCTGTTGATTTAAGGGATTGCTTCACCTACAAATTATCGAGTGTACCAACGTCTCTGTTTGACAGCAGTGGAATGATGAGGAAAACAAAAATGTTTTCAATCAGGTACTTGAAAGGAATGTTGAAAATAATGATGCAAATTTCTTTGTCATAGATGACCATGTCGTGTGGATCAAGAATGGAACGTTTGGTGACATTAATAGCCTATATTCAGAGGCATTATAAAAATGATGTTGCTGTTGTATCTGACTGATATTCAGAAAGTTCTCTGAACATTAGACGCTAAAAGCGAACGCTGAAGCGGACCTCATGAGAAATTTTCTTTAATGACGATACGTTATGTGTTGAATCACAGTCCGCCTTTTTTAGTAACTTCAGCAATAATGAAAAGTGTATTACACAGCTTGTGCAAAAACTAGACAGTTTTGGTATTGAAACCAGGATTGGAGATGACAATGTAGAATTTGAAATTCTAGCAAAAGCAATAAATGTCTCAAAATTTTACCAGCAAGTGATTCTAGTGGGTGAAGGTGTAGATCTTCTTGTGATTCTTATCGATCTTGCTCCAGACGACAAGCGACAGGTAGGCAGCGAAAGACGTCCCCAGAGGCTGATCAGAAAGCCTCCCCGGTGCGTCTGACAAACAGGTTTCAGGTACTGTCTCTGGCTGAGCCAGATGCAGCTGCCTGCCCTGTTTCAGAGGATGATTATCAGCCTTTAAGGTCCGGGCAATCGCAGAGAGTGGGCTTATTGGTAGTTGGGAGCACCAATGTTAGGCGCGTAATGGGGCCCCTTAGAGATATGGCAGCTAAGGAGGGGAAGAAATCCAGTATGCACTCCGTGTGCATTCCGGGTGGAGACATTCCTGATGTGGAAAGGGTTCTTCCGGATGCCATGAAGAGCACAGGGTGCAGCCAGCTGCAGGTGGAGGCACATATCGGCACTAATGACGTGTGTCGCTTTGGATCTGAGGAAATTCTCTCTGGATTCCAGCGGCTATCTGATTTGGTGAAGGCTGCCGGTCTTGCTTACGAGATGAAGGCAGAGCTCACCATCTGCAGCATCGTTGACAGAACCGACTGCGGACTTTTGGTGGAGAGCCGGGTGGAGGGTCTGAATCAAAGGCTCAGACGGTTTTGCGACCGTGTTGGCTGCAGATTCCTTGACTTCCGCCATAGGGTGGTGGTGTTTCGGGTTCCGCTGAATAGGTCAGGAGTTCACTACACTCAGCTAGCGGCTACACGGGTAGCGGAGGCTGGTTGGCGCGGACTGGGTGGTTTTTTAGGTTAGGAGGCCTCGGGAAAGTACGAGGTTGGCTGCAATCTCAAAGGGCGCATGGCAAATACAGGACTTGCTTGGATCAAGGAACAGATGTAAATGGTTGTAGTTGTGCTGGGAAAGTCCCTGAGCTTCAAGCGCTAATAGAAATCACAGAATCTGAAATCGTTATAGGTACAGAAAGCTGGCTAAAGCCTGAAATAAGTTCTGCAGAAATTTTTACGAAGTCTCAGACGGGGTTCAAGAAAGGTAGATCAGGCAGAATTGGTGGTGGAGTGTTTGTGTCTGTCAGTAGTGGTTTATCTTGTAGTGAAGTCGAAGTAGATGCTCCGTGCGAATTGGTATGAGTGGAGGTTATACTTAATAGCCGAACTAAGTTAATAATTGGCTCCTTCTACCGACCCCCAGACTCCGATGATATTGTTGCTGAAGAGTTCAGAGAAAATTTGAGTCTCGTAACAATTAAATACCCCACTCATACGGTTATAGTTGGTGGGGACTTCAACCTTCCCTTGATATGTTGGCAAAAATACTTGTTCAAAACCGGTGGTAGGCTGAAAACGAGATTGTCCTAAATGCTTTCTCCGAAAATTATTTCGAGCAGTTAGTTACCTACAGATTGGAAAATTGCGCAGGTCGCACCAGTGTTTAAGAACGGTAGTAGGAGTAATCAATCGAACTACAGACCTATATCATTGACGTCGGTTTGCGGTAGGGTTTTGGAGCATATACTGTATTCAAACATTATGAATCACCTCGAAGGGAACGATCTATTGATGCGTAATCAGCATGGTTTCAGAATACATCGTTCTTGTGCAACGCAGCTAGCTCTTTATTCACACGAAGTAATGGCCGCTATCGACAGGGGATCATAGGTTGATTCCGTATTTCTGGATTTCCGGAAAGCTTTTGACACCGTTCCTCACAAGCAACTTCTAATCAAAGTGCGGGCCTATGGGGTATCGACTCAGTTGTGCGACTGGATTCGTGATTTCCTGTCAGGAAGGTCGCAGTTCGTAGTAATAGACGGCAAACCATCGAGTCAAACTGAAGTGATATCAGGTGTTCCCCAGGGAAGCGTCCTGGGACCTCTGCTGTTCCTGATCTATATAAATGACTTGCGTGACAATCTGAGCAGTTCTCTTAGGTTGTTCGCAGATGATGCTGTAATTTACCGTCTAGTAAAGTCATCCGAAGACCAGTATCAGTTGCAAAGCGATTTAGAGAAGTTTGCTGTATGGTGTGGCAGGTGGCAGTTGACGCTAAATAACGAAAAGTGTTAGGTGATTCACATGAGTTCCAAAAGAAATCCGTTGGAATTCGATGACTCAATAAATAGTACAATTCTCAAGGCTGTCAATTCAACTAAGTACCTGGGTGTAAAAATTACGAACAACTTCAGTTGGAAAGACCACATAGGTAATATTGTGGGGAAGGCGAGCCAAAGGTTGCGTTTCATTGGCAGGACACTTAGAAGATGCAACAAGTCCACTAAAGAGACAGCTTACACTACACTCGTTCGTCCTCTGTTAGAATACTGCTGCGCGGTGTGGGATCCTTACCAGGTAGGATTGTCGGAGGTCATCGAAAGGGTGCAAAAAAGGGCAGTTCGTTTTGTATTATCACGTAATTGGGGAGTGAGTGTAGCAGATATGATAAGCGAGTTGGGATGGAAGTCATTAAAGCAAAGACGTTTTTCGTCGCGGCGAGATCTATTTACGAAAATTCAGTCACCAACTTTCTCTTCCGAATGCGAAAATATTTTGTTGAGCCTAACCTACATAGGTAGGAATGATCATCAAAATAAAATAAGAGAAATCAGAGCTCGAACAGAAAGGTTTAGGTGTTCATTTTTCCCACGCGCTGTTCGGGAGTGGGATGGTAGGGAGACAGTATGATTGTGGTTCGATGAACCCTCTGCCAACCACTTAAATGTTAATTGTAGAGTAATCATGTAGATATAGATGCAGATGTAGAGGTAGACACAATCCTGTGAAGGAAGGTAAAGGTAGTATCGGTACGAGGTGTTACAGCTCTAAAGATATGCGTAACTCTTCACTCATTCATGAATGCTATTGCTGCATCCAGTAGGTGGTAGCGACAGCACTTCAACCTTGTTCGGGAAGGGAAAGCAGAAAGCTTTCCAACTATTCCCAGCTTCATAATATTCCTCGGATATTCAACGATCCTGCTTCCTCTCCTAATACCATCGCAAAGCAGGAGTGAGTTACACGAAAACAGCAGAAGACCTGATGATGACAACTTAAATGTGATTCGATTTAAATGTCTTAATGTACTTGTGGGTCACGAAAATAATGCTGTCATAGTCTTTCGATTGCCACCCACACTACAGATGCAGGGCGTCTCCACTCTTACCGAGTTTACCTACATGTCGAGCTATGGTTGGGGAACAACTTGGAGCCCAGAAACGAGTCTTGGAGGGAATCAAACTCATCCCTCTCCCAGATTCACATGAAACGACCACCGGCTCCCGAGAAAACACTGCTACTGATTTCATGCGGCTGTGCTCAAGGTCGTGGAAGAAAGTGCGGATGTGTGAAGGCTGACCTCCATTGCACAACAATGTGCAAAAACTGTCGTGGACAAAGCTACACAATGTACCTCGCAGTGATTATACAAAAAATCAGAATGATGGTTTTATGTAAGAAGAGATATTTACAAGAATTTACTTGCTTGATATATATTGTGATATTTTCATTGTCTACATGCTGTACATATGATTGTAAATGTACGAGGTCTGTCCAAAAAGCATCCGACCTTTGATTTTCCGTTCAAAATTGAGATGATAGCTGTACACAGTAAAGGATGAGACCATTGTGCGCATTCGTGAATTTTGTCCCCGTCTTCCAGCGCGTCAGTCTCTCCTGTCGGTTGCTGAGTGAGGTGCTACAAAACGTGTTCGTCGGATTACCGATTCTCTCAAGATGACTGAACGTGTCGAGCAAAGACACTGCATCAAATTTTGTCAAAAGCTTGGTGATTCTCAAAGCGAAACAATTCGTAACATTCAGCAGGTGTATGGAGAAGATTTGATGGGTGTAATGCAAATTAAAGAGAGGTGCAACCGCTTCAAAAATGGTCGCACATCAGCGGAGAGTGACCAGTGTTCTGGCAGGTCACAAACTGCTCGGAATGCAGCTGTTATTGAGAGGGTGCAAACTCCCAAAAGAAGACTTCCAGCTGTAGAAGGATCGGTGGGCTAAGTGTGTGCAAGCACAAGGGGCCTACTTTGAAGTGGGTTAGGGTCCCAGCGCCGTCAGGTATTCGAAATATTTTTTCTGGTCAAAGGTCGAATACTTTTTAGACCGGCCTCGTATTACACAAAGGGTTGTTGATTAGTTTTACAGTAATTCTCAATTTTCATTAAAAATTATTTTCATTCCAATAACTTAAGTTGCATAAATCTAAAGTAAAAGACTGTTGTGGTCTTCTGTCCAAAGACAGGTTTGATGCAGCTCTCCATGCTACTCTATCCTGTCGAGGCTACAATGTATATCCTTTTGAATCTGCTTAGTGTATTCATCTCTTAGTCTGCCTCTACGGTTTTTACCCTCCATGCTGCTTTCCAATACTAAATTGGTGATCCCTTGATAACTCAGAACATGTCCTCCTAACCGATCCTTTTTTCTAGCCAATTTGTGCCTCAAATTCCTCTTCTCCCCCAAATAGCAAAACTCATCTACTACTTTAGATGTCTCAATTCCTAACCTAGTTACCTCAGCATCACCTGATTTAATTCGACTACATTCTATTATCCTCGTTTTGGTTCTGTTGATGTTCATTTTATATCTTCCTTTCAAGACACTTCCAGCTCCTTTGCTGTCTGTGACAGAATTACAATGCCATTGGCAAACCTCAAAGTTTTTATTTCTTCTCTATGGTTTTTAAATCCTACTCCGAATTTTTCTTTTGTCTCCTTTACTGCTTGCTCAATACATAGATTGAATAACATCGGGGATAGGCTACAACACTGTCTCACTCCCTTCCTAACCACTGCTTCACTTTCATGCCCCTCGACTCTTATAATTGTCACCTGGCTTCTGTAAAAATTGTAAATAGTCTTTAGCTCCCTGTATTTGACACCTGTCAACTTCAGAATTTGAAAGAGAGTATTCCCGTCAACAATGTCAAAATCTTTCTCTAAGTTTACAAATGCTAGAAACGTAGGTTTGCCTTTCCTTAATCTATCTTCTAGGATAAGTCGTAGGGTCAGTATTGCCTCACGTGTTCCAACATTTCTATGGAATCCTAACTAATCTTTCCGAGGTCGGCTCTACCAGTTTTTCCATTCGTCTGTAAAGAATTCGCGTTAGTATTTTGCAGCCTTCAATTATTAAACTGACAGTTCGGTAATTTTCACATCTGTCAAAACCTGCTTGCTCACCAGATGGTAGAGTTATGTCATGGCTGGCTCTTCCAAGGATATCAGTAGTTCTAGTGCAATGTTGTCTACTCCCAGGGCGTGGTTTCGACTCAGGTCTTTGAGTGCTCTGCCAAACTATTCACGCAGTATCATATCTCACATTTCATCTACATGTACGTGCTTTCCCATCTTCATAACATCGCCCTCAACTACATTGCCCTTGTATAAACCTATATACTGCTTCCACCTTTCTGATTTCCCTTCATTGTTTAGAACTGTTTCTCCACCTGAGTTACTGATATTCATAGAAGTCGTTCTCTTTTCTCCAAAGGTCTCTTTGACTTTCCTGCAGGCAGTACTATCTTACCCCTAATGATATATGCCTCTACATCCTTACATTTATCCTCTAGGCATCCCTGCTTAGCCATTTTGTACTTCCTGTTGATGTCATTTTTGAAACATTTGTATTCCTTTTTGCCTGCATTTTTATACTTTCTCTTTTCATCAGTTAAATTCAATATTTCTTCTGTTACCCAAGGATTTCTACTAGCCCTCGTCTTTTTACCTACTTGGCCCTCTGCTGCTCTCACTATTTCATTTCTCAAAGTTACCCATTCTTCTTCTACTGTATTTCTTTCCCCTGTTCTTGACAATCGTTACGAAATGCTCTATCTGAAATTCTCTACAAACTCTGGTTCTTTCAGTTTATCCAAGTCCCATTGTCGCTTTCTTGCAGTTTCGTCAGTTTTAATCTACAGTTCACAACTGATAGATTATGGTCAGAGTCCACATCTGCCCCTGAAAAAGTCTTACAATTTAAAACCTAGTTTCTAAATTTCTGTCTTGCCATTATATAATCTATCTGAAACCTTCCAGTGTCTCCAGCCTTCTTCCACGTATGCAACCTTCTTTCTTGATTCCTAAACCAAGTGTTAGCTATGATTAAGTTATGCTCTGTGCAAAATTCTAGCAGGTGCCTTTCTCTTTCATTCTTTACCTTCTTACCACATTCACCAACTACTTTTCCTGCTCTTCCTTTTCCTACTAACGAATTCGAATCCCCCATGACTATTAAATTTTCTTCTCCCTTCACTATCTGAATAATTTCTTTTATCTCATCATAGATTTCTTCAATCTCTTCGTAGTCTGCAGAGCCAGTTGGGATATAGACTTGTACTACACTGTTGGGCGTGGGCTTTGTTCTATCTTTGCTACAATAATGCGTTCACTATGCAGTTCGTAGTAGCTTACCTGCCCTCCTATTTTTTATTCATTATTAAACCTACTGCTGCATTACTCCTATTTTATTTTGTATTTATAACCTTGTATTCCCCTGACCAGAAGTCTTGTTCCTCCTGCCACCGAACTTCACTAATTCCTAGTACAGCTAGCTTTAACATATCCATTTCCTTTTTTTAAATTTTCTAACCTACCTTGCAGATTAAGCGATCTGACGTTCCATGCTCCTATCCTTAGAACGCCAATTCTCTTTCGCCTGATAATGACGTCCTCGTGAGAGTTCCCGCCCAGATATCCGAATGGGGGACTATTTTACAAATGGTTCAAATGGCTCTGAGCACTATGGGACTCAACTGCTGAGGTCATTAGTCCCCTAGAACCTAGAACTAGTTAAACCTAACTAACCTAAGGACATCACACACATCCATGCCCGAGGCAGGATTCGAACCTGCGACCGTAGCGGTCTTGCGGTTCCAGACTGCAGCGCCTTTAACCGCACGGCCACTTCGGCCGGCGACTATTTTACTTCCGGAATATTTTACCCAAGAGGACGCCATCATCATTTAACCATACAGTAAAGCTGCGTGCCGCCAGGAAAAATTACAGCTGTAGTTTACCCTCGCTTTCAGCCGTTCGCAATACCAGAACAGCAAAACTGTTTTGGTTAATATTACAAGGCCAGATCAGTCAATCATCCAGACTGTTACCCCTGCAACTACTGAAAAGGCTGCTGCCCCTCACAGCAAAATTGCTCTGTGTAAATAAAAGTCTGTTTTAAAATAAATTTCAGCTTTTTTCCTTCAAATTTTAGCACTCATTAACTAGTTACCTTGCTTAAAGATGCATTTTACCTTCTCTGAGTAAAATTTCACCAGAAATATTTTCTGTCATATGGATTGCATCGTTAAATGGCCCATTTTTCTTAAAGTTTGAAAAAAGGAAATTAAACTACATTAAGGGGTGGGGGAGAGGGAAGCTGCCCCGACAGCAGAGGGAACTTCTCTGTTTTTTTGCTTCTACATCCCTTACGACTGCTTTCCCAAAGTTTTAGAACTTTACAAGTTTTCCCCCATTTTTGCTAATTTGCCTTTATATGTGGACTCATGTTACGGTTCAGCAACACTGCGCTAATGTCAATATGCTGTTACAATAACATCTACAATTACCTGTCATCAGCGATCTAATCTATGATTATTTATCATCTGCATAACACGTTTAGGAAAATCGTTCAGATTTTCAGGTATTTTCGTGGTGTGTTACTTAAAATGCTTTAGTTTATGATAACTGTTCAGAAATCAGAGACCTTAAAAAGGTCTGATTAATAGATGTGGGGTATAATTATAGCACAGCCTAACTCCAACGTATATTCCCTGAAGCTTACGCAGCAGGGTACAAACTCCAAAGCCTAGTTTACACGACTACACTAGGTTGCAGGCAACTGTGCTACCGGCCACTGCGCATGCGCGCCGCGCGTTTGCCAACTCGTTGGTGAAACTTTAACACTTTCGGCGTGTTTCAACTTTGGCGACACTAGTTGCATGAGTTTTGAGGTTATATGTGTTCGCAGAGTGTAGACCAATTGAAATACGAAGTGGGGAACGGAGAATAATGCAAACCATTCTCTGAGTAATGCGGGAAGCTTCGAATAATTATTGTTGCTAATGTTAATTATTACTGTTAATGTTGATAATTATTGGTGTTGATGAAATAGCGTCATCACCAACTTAAACCGTACCTTATAGCATGCCGAGTGTTCTCGATTGTAAGGCACGCAATATGATACGTAATTTCAGTTCTGGCGACAGTGCTTCAGGCATTACAGTATTTTTATTCCTTATCGCATAATTAACTCTATTTAGAAGAAACTCGAACAGTTCTGGTGACATTCAAAGATAGAAGAACTTCTTGGGTTTTCCGTTATAAATTATTTCAGCAAGGATGCTGAACAAACGAATAGACGTCTTTTCTTCATCCAGTCACGAATCGAAACACGTTTCTTATTTTATTCTTATACAGCGATTCCACGCAACAAGCTTTAACTCCATCACAACTCGTGCGACGTGCAGCTGCCAAAACTTACATTTCAGACACGACTCAGGAACCCACAAAACGACGAAATTGAAATGTATACTGGTGTAGCCATATCTACAGTTCATATTTGAAACCACTTTCGTGCAACTCATTCCACGCAACGAGTGGCGCAACCTAGTGTCGTCGTGTAAACTAGGCTTCAGAAGAAATCATCACATGCTAGGATTGCGAGCATCTAGAGGATGAGAAGTGAAAGCCACTGAAAACTTATTTAGATAAAACCATCGATAAAGTCAGGCATCAGTACCTAATAAATGTGTTATAGAAATGTATTTTGTACCGCAAGCTTTAGGATAATGATGGAGTGTGTCAGGCAGGCTCAGGTAGATCCGCATGATCCGGATATTAGCCAGTTTGTGCTTCCTCTTCAATGATACAGACATAGATGGGATGTTATGAGAGCTCTTTCTGCTCTGACGACTCAAAACCGACATTTGAGGAACAGGAAAGGTGGATTCGATGTAAATATTGACTTCCAGCACTTTGATGATTTTAGTGTAGCAGAGAGAAAGCACGAAGAATGCGAAGGCGAACATGGTCATCTACTAATATCAAGCCACATACAAACACTTAACATTATTTGTTGCAGTCTCACTGTACTAAACAGCTGGTAAATAAGCCTTACATAACATACGTGTGAGTATACTATAATCCTATAATGTCAGACGCTTCTAACCCATCCTTATTCTGATGTACGCATTAATAGTGCTGGTAAAGTTTTGGTCCATATTTACCGCACTGTGCTGTTTGTTTAATCCCTTACTTCCATTCGGATCTGTAGAATGTCGAAAGAGAATCTATGACTCAGATATTAACTGATTTGTGCTTCTTCTTAAATGACAGCGTCGTAGACGAGACGTTTTCAGAGAAACGATATTTGAGCAAAAGGACAGGAGAGTTCAAGGTAATATCTGCACGTTCAGCACTTTAAACTTGACGATAACGCATTGCTGAAATGCAGGATATCTGCGTAGTTAACGAAAACAGTTAACAGCTGTAATTGCTTAACAGCGCTTTTACATGTATCTTAGAATGGAAACAGACAACGAAGCCAATAATTGGAATAAATCTCCATTCCAGATTATACTGGAAGACAGCGAGGGTATTCGTACTCATAGACGATAAAAAAGTTTCAGCCGTTCTTTGCTACATGCAGAAGTCGTAGGTAAATAACTAATGAATAACACAGTGATGGACGGTTGATCGCTTGTCGTGTAATACTTTTAATAATTACTCATTACTGGAAATGTATTCGGTATTTTGAGAGATGTAAAAATTTTTTAATCGTTTTTAAGGCTGCTTTTACACTGTTTCCAATCGCCTCTTCTGATGGCACGCATGCCCCTTAAATCTCCGTTGCATAGGTGGTGCTGGTCCCACCGCCCCTCCTATGTTACCATCCATAATGCCAATTCACACACCTTCTACCCCTCTGCAGGTGTGCCCCAGGGCTCTGTCCTCTCCCCTCTCCTCTACCTCCTGTACACGGCAGATATGCCCCAACCCCCACCCTCCAGTACACCTCTTCCAATATGCTGATGACACCGCATTCCTCGTCCTCGCTCCTACCCCCCAACGGTCCCACCACATTCTCCAGAATCACCTTGACCTTTTTGCTGCATGGTGTAACCAGTGGCTCCTGAAAATCAATCCTTCCAAGATCCAGGCAATCATCGTAGGTCGTACCACTCGCTCCTTCCGGCTTCTGGAATTCTCCCTTACTGTATGCGCCCGTCCTGTCCGCCTCACTCCCACCCTCACCTACCTTGGCCTCACCATTGACCGTCGCCTCACCTGAATCCCTCATCTCTGCTCCATCCAATCCAAAGCCCACATCTGCCTCCGACTCCTCAAACTCCTCTCTGGCCGGACATGGTGGTTGCACCCCTCTACCATCCTCCACACCTACAAATCCTTAATCCATCCCATCCTCAGTTATGCCAGTCCCGCCTGGATATCTGCACCCCCCCCCAAATTCTATAAGTCCCTCCAGATCCTTGAGCATCATGCACTCTGCCTCGTCTTCCGTATACGCCTCCCGTCCCCCACGCGGATCCTCTATGACCTCATTCCTTTCCCCCATCTGCTCCTATTCCTCGAACATATCCGCATCCTCTACACCTCCCACCGCCTTGAACCCCCTCACCCCCTGGTTGCTCCTCTCCTCTCCCATCCCCGCCCCCTGCCACGTCTTCACTGTTGTGTCCCCCCAGCCCTCCATCTCTACACCTTAGATCTCCTTTCCCAAGGTGGCTTCCATCAACTCCCCCTCCCAGATGATGCACTCTCTCCCTCCATTTATCCCTCCTATCAACTTTGATCCTCACTCCCCTTCCTTTCCTCTGTCCTTTTCCCGGGCTCCCTCCCCCCCTTCCATCCTCTTTCTATCCCACCGCCCCTCTCTTTGCCCCCTTCTCTCCCCCAAGTCCTTTTACGTTTCCCTCCTCTGCCCCCTCTCATTCTCCCTCGCGTCTGCCCTTCTCCTCCTTTATTAGTCCTATCCCTCCTTGGTCCCCCACCACCGTTTTTCGTTTTTCTCCTTCCTCCCTCCTTGTTCTTCCCCCTCCTACAGGTCCCCCCTCCCCCATCTGCCTTTGGCTCGGGAGTGTCATCTTTGTGCCGCCACTTTCGTGCAGTGTTCTACATTGAGTGTTCTACAGTGAGTGTTTTACAGTGAGTGTTCCGCGTTGTGTTTTTTTGGGAAGTGTTGCGAACGGCCATCATACTTTCGCTGGGTGTGCCTTTTATCTCTTGCGAACAGAAACCCGACTGTCGCCGTGTTTTTTAATTGTGTGTGTACTATGTTACTTGTCTGATTCCTGTGTCTTTTATTAACGTTGCCAACCCCTTTTGCTTTCTGTTTTAACTTTCCGCATTTTTCCGCCATTTTACACTTGACGTCACCGTTTTATCGCCTGTTTTTCTTGTTTCTTTTCTTCTTCCGTTTTTTAAAATAAAAGTCTGTAGGCTGAAGAGCAGCGTACTAAGCTGCTGCCAGCCCGCCCCCTTCGGGGGGAATTGAAAATCGATAAAAGAAAAAAAAGTGGTGCTGGTGTGTGGCTCTTTAAATAAGTGGTGCGAGCGTTATGTTGAGTAGGCAAGTAAGCAGGCGCGATTTCCGTGCTGGAGAGCGGAATGCCCAACCGTTAGCGAGAGTGACACACAGCGGTGATTCCCCATTTACCAGTTTTGCGTAGGATGTTTTTGCAGCAGTTACTGATACGCATGCATTTCTGTTGTTCTCACGTCGAGGCCTTGATGGTTCTTCCCCGTGCCACATAATTCATACACAGAATTCGACAAAAAGACCTCCCGCATTTGAAGAGGCCGCTGTGTGAACTGTGGTGAGGATACTAATGTGGAGGAGGTGATCATCGTGCTTTTGTTGTGGAGTAGTATATTCGTAATGGTCGAGCTGTGATTACAGCTCAGCGAGCATTTCGCATTCGCTTCGAACTTGTCCGACATACTCCTATTCGGATTTGGGTATCAAACTTTCAAGTATCAGTGTATATGAAGGTAGCATCTGTACCCAAAAGAACAGATACCATTGATGACCGTGCAGCTTCTCTAGAATAAAATGGTAATTGAATCGAAACCCTAGCTGCAAACAGACATTGATATACATCATTGGGGACATGTTGCAAATGTGTACCGCGACCGGGATTCGAACCCGGGATCTCCTGCATACATGGCAGACGCTCTATTCATCTGAGCCACCGAGGGCACAGAAGGCAGTGCGGCTGCAGGGACTTATACCCTTGCACGCTCTCCGTGAGACCCACATTCCCAATAAGTCCACACCACTACATTCGTAGCGCGCCCACCACACTCATTACTCGTGGCAGATTAATCTACCAAGTCCCGTACGAGTTGGGGCATAGCGAGTACGTTCGCACAAGAAGGTCAATGGCCTGTTTTCAGATAGGGTGTGGATTTAATTATCATTTCAAGTATCAGGTCATGCACTAGAAAGAAAACCGAGGAAGTTCTTACGTTTTCTTTTCATTTCCAGCCAACTCTGTGCAGCACCACAAACATTACATACTCGGTGCTCCAGTACGGACTCTCACGTTTGGCAGGTTATCTGTCTGGTGTAGGCTATCCACGTAAAGATGATGTGTATGTGAAAAATGTTGAGTTTCTAGGTGGTTCGGAGCCGAAGTGAAAATCTAGGTCTCCCTATAAGTGGCTGGATGTGTCACTTCATGGGAACATCCCTAGCAATGTACTATGGTGTTCAAGTCATCCTTGACGTCGAGGATTTTTTAGAAAAACATCGAGGACAGCATAAAACCATTGGACAGACTGATAACTTAAAGAGAAGGAAAACTAGGTAGACTATGCAACATTTCTTTTGTCTCACGTAAAGATAATAAGGGTAGGCAGGACAGATTGAAGGAACACAGCCTTTTGTCTCAAGTGAGTGGAATAGAACAGAGACTGGTTATTGTTAGTAGAACTTGTTCGCGTAACACATATGTGGAAGCAGGTGCACTGAGTGTACTGCAAGGTCTCCATAAATGTTATTTCAGCTATTCTGATTGTCATGGGCTTCACGACGATTAGCTTTTGTTGATGGAGAACGCAACCAACCACAAATATTTTTAAAAAGCGTTATTTTAGTAGCACTAGCTATCTGTGCTTAAAAGGGATAGTTAAAAGGGATAGTGTTATCATTGTATACAAAAATATCTAATGCAAAGGACACGTAAGAGGCTGAAACTGAGCTTAATGAGAGTTTTGAAGTGTTTATGTGCCACAGTAATTTATTATTCATTTAGAATAAGTGTCCTGTTTTACCTGAAAAGTTTGGGTATCCCCTTGTAAAAGCATGGGGTCCAAAAAAAGGCTACGAGGCATACACTGGAAAATCTGTAAGTGTGTATAACTGCTTTACGTTACATCTAGTTAGGACGTTTTCCCATACAAACGACATAAGAAGTGGTGCTAATCATTCAAATATTCTTGTGCAGGGCAGGAACTGACGACATGCTGCTGATGAAGGCGTTAACGTAGCTGGAAAAGCTAATCACCTGGAAATTGACATGATCATCCGAAACCGGTTCTGTCATTAAAATAAAGCTTTTAAAAGTGTTTGTGGGTGGTTTCCTTCTTCACCAACAGACCATAAAAATATTCCACCATTTTTCGGGCATGAATAAGAGGTATATTTAATTCATGTTTCGATATTTCAGCTGGAAACGTTTCTCAAGGTGAGTCGCTTGCAAGCTTTAAAGTACTTAACACAATGTGGAAAAATGGTTCAAATGGCTCTGAGCACTATGGGACTTAACTTCTAAGGTCATCAGTCCCCTAGAACTTAGAACTACTTAAACGTAACTAACCTAAGGACATCACACACATCCATGCCCGAGGCAGGATTCTAACCTGTGACCGCAGCGGTCACGCGCTCCAGACAGTAGCGCCTAGAACCGCTCGGCCACCCCGGCCGGCCCACAATGTGGAGTTAACGGGCATGCGTCAAAGATAAAGCGGTTGGTAATAAGAGCACCATCCTAGATTAAACTTGATACGTCGAAGAGTAAAACAAAGCAAGTGCAAAATCAGTGAATCTACAGTACTTACGAAATGTGTTGCTCATAATTATGCATGGAACAAAGACTTATTATATAGGACTCATGTAGTGTCTGATGCTGACAGCCTTACAGAGTGATCGAACCTACAGAGTGAACAAATACATTTGGAAGAAATTATCCATATGAATGGATGTACAAGACAAAAAATAAACAATCTGTACAAGAACTTACTCCAGATCAACCAAGAGAAGACCAAGAAGAAACAGGTGTAAAGTCCATAGTATCTCTGCCGTCTCTGGAAAATAGCCCTTCAAAAATTGGAGGAATAACAAAAAACATAAAATGGATGTGATCTTCGATACACGGACCAAGGCGGCAGCTCTTCTGGGATCCGTGAAGGATAATCTGCTTTTACAAAAGGGGAGTATGTATGAAATTCCATGAAAGTGTAGTAAACGGAACATAGTGCCAACACTACGCACTGCAAATTAGCGTTGCACTGAATACAAGTGACACACGATCTTTCTACTGCCTAATAAATGTGCAGTGGCTGAACATTGTACATTCACTGGCCATTCCATGGATTAGGCGGAAGTTAGATACTGGCTAAAGCCTCATCCCACTGGTATTCAGCGGTCAAGTAACCTGTGGAGACACAATTAGGAGGCAGCTTGCTCGACATAGAGTATTTCAAAGGAAATATTCTTAGTCTGCAAGGGATCCATGATTGGCAACAACACGCTTCGCAAGTACTGTGGATGCGCAGATTCTGTGCTTGTTTTATTTTACCCTTAGATGCATCATGTTTAATCTACGACTGATACTATTGTGATAAACTGGATTATCTCTGATGCTTGCGCGTTTGCTCCCAGTGTAAAGTGATGTAAATTCTTGCAAGCAACTCATATCCAGAATGTCGGAACACGATTTAAAAATATCTGGGTTATCCAGAACGTAAGTCCCGATCGGTCTCGAAATGGAAGTCACAGACAAAATGAGAAATCTGTAACTTTAGGTTATCCGTCTTGAGCTGACTACAATTTAACTGAAAAGAGTTATACCAGAAGTGTTTCGCTTTTATTTATCTACATCTACATACTTCATCTACATTTAAACTCCACAAGCCACCCAACGGTGTGTGGCGGAAGGCACTTTACGTGCCACTGTCATTACCTCCCTTTCCTGTTCCAGTCGCGTATGGTTCGTGGGAAGAACGACTGTCTGAAAGCCTCCGTGCGCGCTCGAATCTCTAATTTTACATTCGTGATCTCCTCGGGAGGTTTAAGTAGGGGGAAGTAATATACCCGATACCTCATCCAAAAACGAACCATCTCGAAACATGGACAGCAAGCTACACCGTGATGCAGAGCACCTCTCTTGCAGAGTCTGCCACTTGAATTTGCTAAACATCTCCGTAACATTATCACGCTTAACAAATAACCTAGTGACGAAATGCGCCGCACTTCTTTGGATCTTCTCCATCTCCTCCGTCAACCCGACCTGGTACGGATCCCACACTGATGAGCAGTACTCAAAAATTAGTGGAACGAGCGTTTTGTAAGCTACCTCATTTGTTGATGGACTACATTTTCTGAGGACTCTCCCAATGAATCTCAATCTGGCATCTGCCTTACCAACAATTAATTTTATATGATCATTCCACTTCAAATCGTTCCGCACGCATAGTCCCTGATATTTTACGGAAGTAACTGCTACCAGTGTTTGTTCCGCTATCATATAATCACACAATAAAGGATCCTTCTTTCTATGTATTCGCAATACATTAGATTTGTCTATGTTAAGGGTCAGTTGCCTATCCGCTGCAGATCTTCGCGCATTTCGCTGCAATTTTCTAATGCTGCAACTTCTCTGTATACTACAGCATCATCCGCGAAAAGCTGCATGGAACTTCCGACACTATCTACTAGGTGATTTATATATATTGTGAAAAGCAATGGTCCCATAACACTCCCCTGTGGCACGCCAGAGGTTACTTTAACGTCTGTAGAAGTCTCTCCATTGAGAACAACATACTGTGTTCTGTTTACTAAAAACTCTTCAATCTAGCCAGACAGCTGGTCTGATATTCCGTAGGCTCTTACTTTGTTTATCAGGCGACAGTGCGGAACTGTATCGGACGCCTTCCGGAAGTCAAGGAAAATGGCATCTACCTGGGAGCATGTATCTAATATTTTCTGGGTCTCATGAACAAATAAGGCGAGTTGGGTCTCACACGATCGCTGTTTCCGGAATGCATGTTGATTCCTACAGAGTAGACTCTGGGTTTCCAGAAATGATATGATACGCGAGCAAAAAACATGTTCTAAGATTTTACATCAGATCGATGTCAGAGATATAGTTTTGCGCATCTGCTCGACGACCCTTCTTGAACACTGGGACTACCTGTGCTGTTTTCCAATCATTTGGAAACTTCTGTTCCTCTAGAGACTTGCGGTACACGGCTGTTAGAAGGGGGGCAAGTTCTTTCGCGTACTCTGTGTAGTATTTATAAAGAATTTTCCGTGGTTATTGGTGTTTCTTCAAATAATCTACACCTTCCCCCCTTGCTAGCAGCGGCTGGTGTCGAAAGACTTCATTTCACATCTGTACTTGTCGGTTTTTGGCATTCTGTAGTATTTCCTGTGCTGCACTATTTACAATTCACTTTCTTAAACTGTTTCTCATTATGCACTGCCACAGTGCAGACAGACTTTGGCAGTGCAGAATAAGAAATAGTTTAAGAATGTGAATTGTAAATAGTGCAGCACGGAAAATACTGCAGAGCTCCAAAAACTGCGAAAGGCGTCTGGTGTAATTCTTTTTAATTAGACTGCAGGCAGCTCAAGATGGATAACCTATATCAACAGATGTTAACATCTGCTGCGGAAGATGGCCACGCAAACAAACGTAAAATCAGAAATGTTTTATTTGTAACAGTCACTTGCACATTCCAGTTACTTCTCTACATAGTCGCTGCTCTGACATAGACATCTGTCATAGTCTTGTACCATTTTTCCAACACCCTCATCGTAGAAAGTAGCCACCTGCAGCTCGTTGTCTATGTCAAAATGCTGTCTTCGTAGCCATCGGTTCATGTGAGTAGAGATGAAAATCTGGGGAAAGCAGGTAGGGGCTGTATGGTGGATGGCCAAACATTTCCCACCGGGAATGCTGCAGAAGCGTCCTAATTGCCCATGCTGTGGGCGGCCGAGAACTGTCATGTAGAAGGAAATCCATGGCAGTTACGTTATGTGGGATTGCATGAAATCTGGCGAGACCTTTCGGCATGAATCCGTAATTGGCGGGGAGAAATTATTTTTCTAGGGATCTGCACGTGCTCCATGTGTGCTCAGAACCGCAAGGGGAAACGTGACACGATAGACGGGCATACTAGGGACCTGTGCAACACATACGTGCAAAGCTTCATCAGATTTTCGCTGCGATTTGCATTTCACGATTGATCGGAACTTGCTTTCTGAACACCCCTCGCATCCTAAGGATGATGGAATATTCGATCCGCCGGCAAAACTACGAGAGACTCTGTAAATGTTTACAATGCAAATGAAGTTGGTGTCCCATACGACTTTCGCGTCTCTCATGTTGAACGAAGCGCCAGCGGGTCTCCTTTTCCTGCGGCTGTCCGCCTAGCCTAGAGGGTGAGCAGGTGCCGCCGTTCCGTGGCTCACGGAATCCAATATCGCCGCGGCGCATCGCGCAGAGCCGCTGCTACTACACACGCTGTGGCAAGTCCTCGCGTCCCTCAAACAGTTCCCTTTCTTTTTAAGGACACACGACGCGGAATGTTTGCCGGCGCCCCGTGCGCTGTCAATTCCGAGGATTGCAGGCGCGCCCGGTCTCGGTAGGCGGCGCGCGCCACTCTGCCAGATTGGCGGCGTGGCGAGGCGCGGCGCGGCGCGGCGCGGTGCAGCGGCGTGCAGCGAGAGGGCCCGGGCAATCTTCATCTGGCGAGGCGAGCAGCCGGCCCGGCGCGTGCCGTCTGGACTCTGGAGGCGCGCTGGACGACGTCTCCTCTACTCTCCTCTGCAGTCTGCCCTTAATGACTCTCGCTGAAACACGCGCCGAGGTCGCAATATTTCTGACGACAGAAAACACCTTTCCTCTGTCGCGGAACACTCCGCCGAAAATAACCCGAAAGTTATCGTTACCCCTGCAATAAAAGCGAAAAACGTCTGAACATTCTTTTAATAAATGATCTCTTATCGGCGTCAACTGCTGTCACAGCAGTGTCGTGTAACTCAGGCCGTTGATTGTGTAAATCATGGAATTCTTTTAGATAAGCTAAATCATTATAGTTTGAGTGGGGCAGTGCACAAATGGTTTAATGCATACTTAACTGGAAGAATGCAGAAAGTTGAAATAAGTGGTTCATGTAATGTTAAAACAACAGCTGATTCCTCAAACTGGGGAGCTATCAAGTACGGGGTCCCACAGGGTTCGGTCTTAGGTCCTTTACTGTTCTTGATATACGTTAATGACTTACCATTCCACATTGATGATGATGCAAAGTTAGTTCTTCTTGCTGATGATACAAGTATAGTAACAACATCCAAAAACCAAGAACTAAGTGATGTAATTGTAAATGATATTTCTCACAAAATTATTAAGTGGTTCTCAGCAAACGGACTCTCTTTAAATTTTGATAAAACACAGTATATACAGTTCAGTATAGTAAATAGCACAACTCCAGTAATAAATATAGACTTTGAACAGAAGTCTGTAGCTAAGGTAGAATTTTCAAAATTTTTAGGTGTGTCCATTGATGAGAGGTTAAACTGGAAGCAACACATTGATGGTCTGCTGAAACGTCTGAGTTGAGCTACGTATGCTATTAGGGTTATTGCAAATTTTGGTGATAAGAATCTCAGTAAATTAGCTTACTATGCCTACTTTCATTCACTGCTTTCATATAGCATCATATTCTGGGGTAATTCATCGTTGAGTAGAAAAGTATTCATTGCTCAAAAACGTGTAATCAGAATATTTGCTGGAGCCCACCCACGGTCATCCTGCAGACATCTATTTATGGATCTAGGGATCCTCATAGTAACCTCACAGTATATATATTCACTTATGAAATTTGTTGTTAATAATCCAACGCAGTTCAAAAGTAATAGCAGTGTGCATAGCTATAGCACCAGCAGAAAGGATAATCTTCACTATGCAGGGTTAAATCTGACTTTGGCACAGAAAGGGGTAAATTATGCTGCCACAAAAGTCTTTGGTCACCTACCAAACAGTATCAAAAGCCTGACAGATAGCCAACTAACATTTAAAAATAAATTAAAAGAATTTCTACACGACAACTCCTTCTACTCATTGGCTGAATTTTTAGATATAAATTAAGGGAGAAAAAACACTTACACATTAGTGTCATGCAATATTTTGTGTAATGTAATATCTTGTACAGCCATCTTTTATTAACCTGACACGTTCCACATCATTACGAAGTGTCGTGTTAATGATCTATGGAACAAGTGTTAATCTAATCTAATCTAATCTAGTGGTATTACATCTACGTCTACATGTACATCTACATTTACATACATACTTCGCGAGACACCGTACAGTGCGTGGCGAATACGTTCTGCCACTACAGTAAACTCACGTTTATCCGAAACGATCTGGACGGCGCCCGGTTCGGATAACGAAAATTTCGGATAAACCGAAGTCCCTAGGTTTTAGGACTAGGTTTGGGGGGTAGTACATCATCACCGGACTTGGCAACGCACCGATCATGACAGCAGATATAGAGATAGATTAGTTATAGGCTCAGAACTAGGATAATTAGATTAGTATAGAACTGCAGCGACCATGTCATCGGCCAGTCCAGTGTCTGGGGCACTCCCACTGGGATTAGCTCAGTGGGAAAGGCCAGGAAAATTACGTTTGTATCTTCTGGCACACCTGTGGCGCTGCAGGTAGAGTAGTCATAGTAACTTGTTGAAAGTAGTATCAAAGTCTAACAGTAGTAGAAAATTCAATCCAATAATCATAACAATATGCGTAGTAAATAACAGTAGAATAATCCCCATAGTGGTGAAAGCAATATAGTATTAACCTGTAGTGTTAGAAAGTAAAAGCTGCAGATTGTAAATTGTAATAGTTAAAAGTAGGACCTACTAATGTACTTAGGTAGTAGGTTAATTTGTATAATAATAATGACTTGAACAAAGATTTAAAAAAAAAAACAGTCCCTTGTTTTCACGTGTGAAACACCTCTAATTGCGTCAGTACCGCGAAATACGATCGAAAAACGTGCGTAGAGTACGTAGAATGTTGATATGGTTGTGAATAAGCTTGCATGGTTTTGGCTGAAAAAATTGTGTTGATGTGGTAAAAAAGGCACCCATGTATGACCGAAAACTCAAAATTCTTAAATGCTGAATAAGAAAGGTCAGATAGTCGCAGTGCGTGGAATGTGTCTAATACTGTGTACAAATGAGCCGCGAAACATTACTTGTACAGCAACAGACAACAGGAGTCGGCAACACTTGACCAGTAGCGTCTAGCGCAAATCCTATCTTCGTAATTTTAGATAACTTACAATACGTGACAGATTATAAACAGATTAGAAACGGTAGAAAAATCACAGAGTCGTATGGAGACTGAACCGGGACCTTCTTCTTCCGCTCAAATACCAAGACACACTTTTTATTTAAACCTTGTTATAATCATTTATCCCTACTAAGCTACTAAACCCAACAATCTCTCCAACCTATTTTGAATACTGTAATACTTGTCGGCCACTTGTGTTTACACGAAGTATTTGCTCTACCCAGTTTCGCAGTTCGCATTATGCATCGAAAGACGTAATAGACATCCTGCTAACCTTTCGTTTCTTCAGGAAAGTATCTTCATTATACTTCTCACCTACCCAGGTAATCGATTCTCTGAATTTATCCAACAGGGTTTGTGCAGAATGAAGGTACTACCCTTCCAACAGCTCGCATTTCTGTTGCCTGAGTGACTGTATTATAATTTCTAATGTTCATTATTCCATAAAATCTTACAATAGATACACATTTCCTGTAGTACTGCAAACAACTTGAAATACATTTTAGCCTTCTCTATGACTGAATTCACGTATTTGTGTTATTTAACCTCACTGTAAATCATTTTTCTCCCTCTAAAGTGCAAAATTATCTTTGAAATCAGACTCGGCCAGATTAATTCTCTTGTTTACACCACGTGCCTCTGTTTATTTTTAATTTATCTGCGTTTAGTGAGACCTGTTATTCTGCTAAGTCAGTAATCATTTTTACAGTAAACTAGCGACGATAACTTACTATAGACAACAGCACAATCAGGAGAAATCTGAGTATTTCCTAACACAGGAGTCATCTGTTCTGTGAGCTTTTAATTGAGATCTCAGGCTCGCTGCTATTGAATTCATACACACACAGATCTGCCTTTTCTTTTCAATACACAATAACTTAGTGTTTTTCGATGAGTGACTTAGGAGTTTTCTTGGTAGGGTCCTGGGGTAGCTACATGATATTATTTCGTTCAAAAAATTTTGTCTCTGCATTCAGTGTTAGAAAGAACATCTCAGAGATGTACAACATGTTTGAAGTGACAGTGTAAACATAATGTACAGTGGTGTACACTTGTGACATGTAGCTGTATGCATCCCTTTTTTCGAATCTTCTTCCTTTGTAAGTACACTTTTCTCCCAGAAATTCACGTATTTTATCTTTAACAGAGGCTTTTCCAAGAAAATAATTTTATCATCATCGAAAGATGCAACGTACCTTGCCTTACACTATGTCTGCTGCTGTGGACATGCATCTGTGCTCTTCACTAACACCAGCTATGTAACTAAACAAATTTACACCTGCAGATAATGGTGTGAACCACCGAAACATGTAGTAGCAAAATAACTAAGTGACTGAGGTAAAAAAACGGTTATATTTATATTATTCAGCAATGAAAATTCACCTCCTCGTTCCTAAATGGTCGTAGAAAACTGGCTTCATGGCGGACACTAAAAAAAACATAAGTGTTTTACTAGAACGTTGCATAAAAGAACACGTAAATCGAAATGTGGTTTTGATACAAATGTAAAAGTAAGGACTTACTCACAGAACCATCGCAAGCACATATTTATATGAAGTAAAAGACTGTAAACATACATGAATATGAAGTGAAAGATGAAAGAAACTTAGAATGGAAGATTTTGCACCACTTAAAATGAATGTATAACTTACATAAATGCTACACTACTGGAAGCAATAACACACGTATTCGCAAATGTATAATACTTTGCAATACAGAAGCATCTAACAAAAGATATTAGCTTTAGCTCAAACTTTTACACTACTGGCCATTAAAATTGCTACACCAAGAAGAAATGCAGATGATAAACGGGTATTCATTGGACCAATATATTATACTAGAACTGACATGAGATTACATTTTCACGCACTTTGGGTGCATAGAGCCTGAGAAATCAGTACCCAGAGCAACCACCTCCGGCCATACTAACGGCCTTGATACGCCTGGGCATTGAGTCAGACAGAGCTTGGATGGAGTGTACAGGTACAGCTGCCCATGCAGCTTCAACACGATACCACAGTTCACCGAGAGTAGTGACTGGCGTATTGTGAGAAGCCAGTTGCTCAGCCACCATTGACCAGACGTTTTCAGTTGGTGAGAGATCTGGAGAATGTGCTGCCCAGGGCAGCAGTCGAACACTTTCTGTGTCCAGAAAGGCCCGTACAGGACCTGCAACATGCGGTCGTGCATTATCCTGCTGAAATGTAGGGTTTTGCAGGGATCGAATGAAGGGTAGAGCCACGGGTCGTAACACATCTGAAATGTAATGTCCACTGTTCAATGTGCCGTAAATGCGAACAAGAGGTGACCGAGACGTGTAACCAATGGCACCTCATGTTATTACGCCGGGTGATACGCCAGTATGGCGATGACGAATACACGCTTCCAATGTGGGTTCACCGCGATGTCCTCAAACACGGATGCAACCGTCACGATGCTGTAAACAGAACCTGGATTCATCAGAAAACATGACGTTTTGCCATTCGTGCACCCAGGTTCGTCTTTGCGTACACCATCGCGGGCGCTCCTGTCTGTGACGCAGCGTCAAGGGTAACCGCAGCCACGGTCTCCGAGCTGAAAGTCCGTGCTGCTGCAAACGTCGTCGAACTGTTCGTGCAGACGGTTGTTGTCTTGCAAACGTCTCCATCTGTTGACTCAGGGATCGAGACGTGGCTGTACGATCCGTTACAGCTATGCGAATAAGATGCCTGTCATGTCGACTGCTAGTGATACGAGGCCGTTGGGATCCAGCACGGCGTTCCGTATTACCCTCCTGAACCCACCGATTCCATATTCTGCCAACAGTCATTGGATCTCGACCAACGCGAGCAACAATGTCGCGATACGATAAACCGCAATCGCAATAGGCTACAATCCGACTTTTATCAAAGTTGGAAACGTGATGGTACTCATTTCTCCTCCTTACACGAGGCTTTACAACAACGTTTCACCAGGCAACGCCGGTCAACTGCTGTTTGTGTATGAGAAATCGGTCGGAAACTTTCCTCATGTCAGCACGTTTTAGGTGTCGCCACCGGCGCCAACCTTGTGTGAAAGCTCTGAAAAGCTAATCATTTGCATATCACAGCATCTTCTTCCTGTGGGTTAAATTTCGCGTCTGTAGCACGTCATCTTCGCGGTGTAGCAATTTTAATGGCCAATAGTGTAAGTTACTGGAAGTCTGATTTAACGTTATTTGAAATTAAGTTACCCGAGACAGGCAACAACAATTAGAAATTACAAATGTAACTTTAGCAAAAAATTATATGTTTACCAGCTATTTCTCACAGGTGCGCTCACATATCAGTAGTTGTTATGTGCGTACAGCTGTGAAGAACACCTAGTAAACATATATTTTTGTTATGGTGAGAGACGGTGAGCAAGTAAACTATTGTGTGTGCAATAATACCAGTTGCCCCATGTGTCTGCTTGTTCATGATGTGCGACCGCCCCACATCTGCCCACGGCCCCTCCTGCAGCTACCCTAACGCGCGAATCTATGACTTGATTGAAAACAAGTTTATACTGAATGGCTTTGTTGAAAACAGAATTTACTAGCTGTAACTAGAATTTACTGCTAAACATATTTGAAGTTTAGATAAAACTGGTTTTAGGTAGAGAAACCTGTTTGAGGATATAATTCAATCAAAAGCAATTAAGTGTTGATTAGGGTTAAAAAAATTGTGTTGTTTCGTACACTACAGTCATAAAGAAAAAAAATTAAGTAACATCACAGCGTCATGCAGACAGTATTAAACAAAAAAAGTGAAATGAAAATAAGATGGTTGGTTGGTGAAGGAGACCAGACAGCGTGGTCATCGGTCTCATCGGATTAGGGAAGGATTGGGAAGGAAGTCGGCCGTGCCCTTTCAGAGGAACCATCCCGGCATTTGCCTGGAGTGATTTAGGGAAATCACGGAAAACCTAAATCAGGATGGCCGGACGCGGGATTGAACCGTCGTCCTCTCGAATGCGAGTCCAGTATCTAACCACTGCGCCACCCCGCTCCGTCTGAAAATAAGAGCATGAGATCTTAATGAACGTCAAACATAAAAGACACGGAACAAGTAAATTTACATTAGTTGTTATTGAGAGTCGAACTATCATGGCATTTTTCGAAGCAGTCACAGGATCCACGAAATGATAGGTTTCCACTAAGGATGTAGTCAACAATCTTAACGCTGCAGGTGTTTACGAACTACGGTGTGAGTGCGGAGCTGCCAACACAGGAGAAACAGGGAGACCTGTCAGCTTACGAGAAGCAGAACACGAACGCTATGTACGATTACAACAACATAATAAATCGGCGATAGCGGAACACCACTGTGACTGTGGACGACCTATCAAGTTCCAGGAAGCCCGAGTGCTGGCGAAAGAATCGTGGATGCGAGAGCGCAAAATACGGGAGGCGATCGAAATTATTGAGCACCCTGACAACATCAACAGAGAAGCAGGTTACAAACTCCCGGCGTCCTGGCTGCCGGCCATCCCAGTCCAACGGGCCGCGAGCGGTCGCGGGGCAGAAGCTACACGGGACACGGACGTATCTGCACAGACAGCTGTAGAGCAACTGTCAGTCCACTTCCGCGCACACCAAGAGGAAAACTTGCCGACCAGAAGCCGCTGATTGGCGGACAGCTACCATTCGTTGACGACATGGACATCCACGAATAGCCTCTATCCTTCCATCTTCCCTTACGTCATGTCTAGCCAATCATATTAGAGGGCCAATTAAAAGCTTTACAACAGTGGCGTCAGACATCGATAGTCTGTAATAAATAGAAGCACCTATCCCCATGCAAAACCAGTCGTGCCCTCAGTAAGGGAGTTGCATCTCGGCCGAAACGTCGGTTTTAGTTTATTACTGTTAGTTTTTAGCAATGACGTGGCATAATACCCAGAAGAATTTTAATCACTATGACACCGGCCGTGGAAGCCTACGTTCGTATATCATGGCATTTTGAATGACATAGATAGCCTTTGTGAAATACTCACCTTTTTACATACACACTGAACAAATCCGCTGCCTGTTCCTATCGCTGCTGTCTTGGTAGTAGTTTTTAAAGGCAAATTTTTCTCTGGCACTTCATTTAGTAGCAAGAGCTTTTCTTTATACACGTCGAATCGACCGGAAAAAGGCAAATTTTGTTAGTTTACTTAAAAAGCGATTAGGTAATAGATATGAGCTTCTATAAACTACGCCTATTACGAAAGAATTAAATCTAAAGTCATTTATGAATTACCTGTATAGTTATCGATATTAAACAGTGACGAATTTTGAGTACTTTGAACCAAGGAGCCACTGAAAGTGTTTGAGACGACATCCTCCCCTAATTATTGAAATCAATTCAACAATACATAACTGCAGTACAGTTTATAGGGTACCCCACATTCCGTTTCAGTCTTGTGCAAACCCTGTTCATCCTTTTGAAGAACCACTGCAATAACGTGTAGGAGATCTGCTTGCGCTGTGTCGACATCAGGAATTGGTATAATTATATTATTACTGATGCCTACTTGAGCGTGTATTGATTCTGAAGCCAATTTCTCTCTCTTGGTCACTTTTGTAAGGTTTTCATGAGATTTTTGTCTGTCTGCTGTTATTTGGAATTGTCGATTCGCATTAGCTACAGCTTTTGCGTCTTCGTTACTAGCTGCAATTATTTGAGGCTCTGCACTCGTACTAGCTACGGCTTATTGTTTCCACTTCAAAAGTGTCACATTTTGTATAACTATCACATTAATTTTATTTAAAGCTTCTTCAAGATCATCTTCATCTCATAGTTCATTAATAACGTCTAGAAGTAAACTCGAAGTCATAATCCCTGCTCGTGGCTCTGTATTAAACATGGCTTTATATGGTGCCTGCTTAGTACAGGAATCAAGTGTCCGATTTTTCATAAACAGTACAAAGAGATGACCGTTTGACTAATTCGTATTATCGTCGTCTTGCATCCACGAAACTAACATTTTTTCAATGTTTTGGTTAGTGCATTCAACAGACCCTTGGCTTTCTTTTTGTCTTGGTTTCCCGAGAACCTGTTCACACTCATACCAAAATGAAACCACCTCATTTGTGGTAGAATTAACTAATTCTCTGCCATTATCGAAGGTTAAAATGCAAGGAGAGCGAAATGTCAAAAATATACCTGTTAGCTGATGTGCCATTTCTACGGCTCTTTTGCTTTTCAGTGCACGTAACGGAACAGATTTTTAAATTGGCATTCTTCTTGCGTCTGCTTGGTATCAGATCAACTTGACGAAGACTATTAATTTCTGAACGATGTATAGGGTTGGAAATAAGCTCCCTATTCCTCACACTTTTTTTGCACTAACAAGTTTCGCACATACACTGATAAATATTTGTCATCTTTATTATTATGTTCGCACACTTTCTTGAAGTTTCAGGTCTGAGCTTGTCTCGACCAGATGTGTTGCTTCAATAATATCGAAATTTTTTGCCATATGTTAATAGTATTCCGTAGCCTCTTTTCGTGTCACTAACTTCCGTGTCCCACAATTTTTAATGAGCTTAAATCCATTTAATCTACTGTACTGTTTCCGTGTCTTTCTTTTTCCAGGTAGCGCTTCTTCAGTTTCGTCCAGTATTTCAGAATCAGTTTGTAATTTCCTTGTCACAAATTCTTGTTTCCATCGCATTTTTTTATTCAGATCTGGCATGATAAATGAGTGCGAATCGACCTACACGTGCTTAGTGGAAGACAAGCTGAGTACATGTGCGCGAGCGGCGGCGCGTCGATGGACGCGCTTAGCCTGAATCAGGCGACGCCTCTCGGCCAACCAAACTCGTTCTAATGCGTCACATGTAACGTAAACGAACCTTGACCTGGGCAATAACAGTTTTAACTAATTTTTCTAACATTCATTTTTGACCAGCAGTAAATTCTAGTGGTAAGAAAAATAGTCTGTATTATCTAATTTTAAGTAGTAAGAAGGCGTTCTAACCAAAAACGGGTTTTCTTTGTGTCTCACAGTCGTCAGGCGCATTTGCGAAGGTGTTTCCTCAGAGATTTTCAGTTTTGTTTTTGCGGTTTGTAGCTGCAGTCAGCCCAAACAAAATTGCTCATGACGTCTTCACGCGACGCCCAGTCTCGTGGGAAAGCGTAGGTTTGTTTCCCGTTAAAAGCATAATCATTTTGTAAACTGGAATTTTACGTGCTCATTTGATAGGTCGGTCCTAAATTAGTCTATTGTGATAGTCGTTTTATTGATATACAGGGTGTTACAATAAGGTACTGCCAAACTTTCAGGAAACATTCCTCACACACAAATAAGGAAAAGATGTTATGTGGACATGTGTCCGGAAACGCTTAATTTCCATGTTAGAGCTCATTTTAGTTTCGTCAGTATGTACTGTACTTCATCGATTCACTGCCAGTTGGCCCAATTGAAGGAAGGTAAGGTTGACTTCGGTGCTTGTGTTGACATGCGACTCATTGCTCTACAGTACTAACATCAAGCACATCAGTACGTAGCATCAACAGGTTAGTGTCCATCACGAACGTGATTTTGCAGTCAGTGCAATGTTTACAAATGCGGAGTTGGCAGATGCCCATTTGATGTATGGATTAGCACGGGGCAATAGCCGTGGCGCGGTACATTTGTATCGAGACAGATTTCCAGAACGAAGGTGTCCCGACAGGAAGACGTTCGAAGCAATTGATCGGCGTCTTAGGGAGCACGGAACATTCCAGCCTATGACTCGCGACTGGGGAAGACCTAGAACGACGAGGACACCTGCAATGGACGAGGCAATTCTTCGTGAAGTTGACGATAACCCTAATGTCAGCGTCAGAGAAGTTGCTGCTGTACAAGGTAACGTTGGCCACGTCACTGTATGGGGAGTGCTACGGGAGAACCAGTTGTTTCTGCACCATGTACAACGTGTGCAGGCACTATCAGCAGCTGATTGGCCTCCACGGGTACACTTCTGCGAATGGTTCTTCCAACAATGTGTCAATCCCCATTTCAGTGCAAATGTTCTCTTTACGGATGAGGCTTCATTCCAACGTGATCAAATTGTAAATTTTCACAATCAACGTGTGTGGGCTGACGAGAATCCGCACGCAATTGTGCAATCACGTCATGAACACAGATTTTCTGTGACCGTTTGGGCAGGCATTGTTGGTGATGTCTTGATTGGGCCCCATGTTCTTCCACCTACGCTCAGCGGAGCACGTTATCATGATTTCATACGGGATACTCTACCTGTGCTGCTAGAACATGTGCCTCTACGACACAGCATGTGGTTCGTGCACGATGGAGCTCCTGCACATTTCAGTCGAAGTGTTCGTACTCTTCTCAACAACAGATTCGATGACCGATGGATTGGTAGAGGCGGACCAATTCCATGGCCTCCATGCTCTCCTGACCTCAACCCTCTTGACTTTCATTTGTGGGGCATTTGAAAGCTCTTGTCTACGCAACCCCGGTACCAAATGTAGAGACTCTTCGTGCTCGTATTGTGGACGGCTGTGATACAATACGCCATTCTCCAGGGCTGCATCAGCGCATCAGGGATGCCATGCGACGGAGGGTGGATGCATGTATCCTCGCTAACGGAAGACATTTTGAACATTTCCTGTAACAAAGTGTTTGAAGTCACGCTGGTACGTTCTGTTGCTGTGTGTTTCCATTCCATGATTAATGTGATTTGAAGAGAAGTAATAAAATGAGCTCTAACGTGGGAAGTAAGCGTTTCCGAATACATGTCCACATAACATATTTTCTTTCTTTGTGTGTGAGGAATGTTTCCTGAAAGTTTGGCCGTACCTTTTTGTAACACCCTGTATATCAACAGGGACAGTGAAACACAAAGAATAACCAGTACCCCAGCAGCGACTGCACTGCCTTGGGCCATGCTGACTGCTACAGCCAGCTCAGTCGCTGTTTAAGTCCTGATATATTCCATGATTTACTGTCCGTATTAATAAGAGTGGATAAAACTAATATCGCAAAAGGCTAATCCGGGACCGCTCTATCGACTGAGCATGCAAAATTCCGGTTTAACAAGTTTTTCCTTGTAGTGGGAAAAGACGTGATGAACTGTATTTCTTTGGACTTACTGCATATATGTATATAACTTTCTTAAATAGCTAATGTTCTACCTCAGGGCTAAATTCATAGGAATCAGGTCGGCGGTGCAGTCGTAAAAATGTTACAGAGTTACTTTCGCAATTATTAACACACTTTCAAAGCTAGTCTATGTCTTTCCTGAGTGTTCAAGTTATCTACATGCCTAATTTCATGAAAATCGGGTACGCGGTTAAGTCACGAAGAGGTAACAAATATAATTTTGAATTTTTGACAATAGTATGGATTTAAGGTCTTTCGTGACAAATCTGCCAGGGGTCACAAGGTCCGATGAAGAAACCTGTGGCACAAGGCGTGCCGTCATTCTGCGTTGTCTGCCCATAATCACTTTAATCACCAACCGCTATGCTCTTAAAACTGTCGTAATAGATCAAGTTATTTACAGTCTCCTCGTTGACTGAAGTATCTGTAGTCCTCGATATAAACCAAATGTGTTTTACCCACGGCTGGTCCCGGTGGAGGTTCGAGTCCTTCTTCGGGCATGGGTGTTTGTGTTTGTCCTTAGGATAATTTAGGTTAAGTAGTGTGTAGGCTTAGGGACTGATGACCTTAGCAGTTAAGTCCCATAAGATTTAACACACATTTGAACTTTTTTTTTTGACAAAATGTCCCAAGGTGCAGTTTGTCACCAGTAGTACGGATGAGATAAAACTAACGTAAAGAAATTATAGATAAATCGAGGTAAAAACTGTGTAGTCAGTCACGTGACTTGTGCACAAATCATTCTTACAGCGCAAAGTAGATTCTTCCACCATAAAATAAAAATAACTAGTAAATAAAGAAAATAGAACGCTTTAACCGAATATATTTCAGCGTGTATTATGCATCGTAAAGTAAAAGTTAAAATGCAAATTTAGAAAACTACTTCACTGTAAACTGTATGTCACAAATTTCCGTTCTTCTTTTCGCATTTCTGTGCCGGCTGCAGCCGTCACGAGTTCCCGCGCCCGCCTCTCCTCAGCTCGCTGTAGTGCGGGGCCGTGAGCAGCGCCGAGTGCGAAGCCGCCTGGCTGCAGCCGCGGCGGCCTACCTTACGCGTCGCGACAGCTGCGGTCTGCAACCTGGAGCGCGCCGTTCGCTACGCCGACGCAGCTTGGCGATTTGGTCGGTATCGCTGACGGGTGGCTGAGGGTCACTATCACTCTTGTTACTGGTGTACTATAGTTCAATTCTTTATCTTGGCGGCTCGCTCATGCCCGCCCAGACGCGGGAGATTGCTCCGTTGCCAGTTGCGAACGACGCACACGCCAAGATAAGCAGCGCCATAGTGTAGTATAGTTCGCAAACTTACGTTTAGGGGGGAGCGCGCAGTTTATGAAGTAAAATCACCACGGCCGCATTAACCCATTCGCTGCTACAAAGACGTGCTCCCCGCATTCCGCGCTGCGCGCGATTTTGTCATCACTACACTGCTCGCCTATGCAGACACATGGTGCACCGACTGATTTGACACACTTATCATTCGATTTCACAAAAACTATTTGGCCCAAAACTTTGATTTTAACACATCTTCTTGACTGATACCTTCCCCACACAGATGACGTAATTTTGTTTCGATGTTCAACGCAGTTCTTGTGCAGCTTTATATGTAGTAAAACATTGCACGAAATTTTAAGGAGTTTTCGGAGGTAAAAGTCCATAGCTTATACTTTCCGTATGGTCGATTTTAGTTGCCACAATGTTGAGAATGAAATGTGGACAAGATACCTAAATTTCATAAAAAATTTACTCTATAACAATATCTCATTTAAGTACCAGATATGTGTCGTATGTAATATTGAGAAATATTCCGTCTTTCCCGACTGTAATAAAAATTTTATTTACACTGGGCGCGTTTGGCTTTACTTTAAAGCACTTCAATCAATCAAAAGGAAGTAGACAAAACACATTAAACAAAACAGTGCTCGCCTATGCAGACACATGGTGCACCGACTGATTTGACGTACTTATCATTCGATTTCACAAAAACTATTAGGCCCAAAACTTTGATTTTTACACATCTTCTTGACTGATACCTTCCACACACAGATGACGTAATTTTGTTTCGATGTTCAACGCAGTTCTTGTGCAGCATTAAATGTAGTAAACCATTGCACGGAATTTTAAAGAGTTTGCAGAGGTAAAAGTCCATAGCATATACTTTCCGTATGGTCGATTTTAGTTGCCACAATGTTGAGAATGAAATGTGGACAAGATACCTAAATTTCATAAAAAATTTATTCTATAAAAATATTTCATTTAAGTACCAGATATGTGTCGTATGTAATATTGAGAAATATTCCGTCTTTCGCGACTGTAATAAAAATTTTATTTACACCGGGCGCGTTTGGCTTTATTTTAAAGCACTTCAATCAATCAAAAGGAAGTAGACAAAATAAATTAAACATAACAGTGGTCTTACGAAAACATTAGGACTTGAATATACTGTGTATCAGTGAAGCGCTCTGAGCTACGTCAAATATAATTTTTGTGTGTGGCACACACAAACAGCATTTATTTGCTAAAGCACTGATCAGCCGACACAAACGTTGAATATTGTGTTACCGCAGCACAAAACTACGAAAGGTGACTTGGCAATGGAGGAGACAAAATACTGCCCACTGAAGATGCTTCAAAAGAGAAAAAAATGGTCTAAATGAAGTAAGACACTTCGATATCGTTTTTCAATAAAGAAAATATCAAGAACCGAACAAGGTTTGAAACTAGAACCTTTACATTAATAGCCAACAGCTTAACGATTACGCTAACGCAGCTCGTCGTTAATCAGAAGTTCTGGAGGACTGTAAAACTTCACGTAAAACACCGATAAACACTGTTGGTATGACTATGAATTACGTTCGTCTATGTACAATAGGAAATATGAAGCAGTTGGTATAAAGAATGCTGTTTCCAAACTTTCTACAAAAAAGTCTGCTATCAAGACATTGCTTTTGTTCAATTACTTTATTTATGACTGAACGTTTCTAAAACTGAAGACACTCGTCCGTGCTCTGCACTGCAGTCGAGCTCTGGCAACGTCGTTCTCTGTTCATTGGCTGACTGTGCCTTGTGACGTCAGATGCGCAGAACGAACCTAAACTGGGGCGCCGTCGTAAATGATGCGCACTTTAGTTGGTGCACATGGCTAAGAAAGCTTGTTGCCGAGGTTTAAATTTGTTGGGCGCCACTAAACGATGTGGCTGAGGTGTCTGTGCGTCTGCTGTGTTGATTATGCCGCACAAAGAGGATCTGATGTCATCATAAAGCAAGTGATGTTGATTGGGTTGTAGATGCTAGAACTTACTGTCGAAGAAAACATTTTGAGAACTGTGAATCGTGTAGAGATGTAATGTTTAGTCATTTGGTAAGTTACGCACGTAATGTCTGTTATCTGTGTACCTTGCAGAATGATTATCCAGGCACGTTCTTCAAAAAGTGAGTATATGACTATGTGCTGTTAAGTTAAAACTTCTCTATCGTAAAAGGGGTTTCAAATGGCTCTGAGCACTATGGGACTCAACATCTTAGGTCATAAGTCCCCTAGAACTTAGAACTACTTAAACCTAACCAACCTAAGGACATCACACACATCCATGCCCGAGGCAGGATTCGAACCTGCGACCGTAGCAGTCCCGCGGTTCCGGACTGCAGCGCCAGAACCGCTAGACCACCGCGGCCGGCTCGTAAAAGGGGTGCATCCTCAAAATCCTTTATCTGTTGTGTTAGCTTGCAAACCTAAGTCATAAACTTATGTCAGTGTTTCTTTTGGCTCGAAGTAAATGTATGAAATTCTGCCTTATTATAAATGTGTGAGAAATTATTTGTAATTAAGAATTCTGAAACTCTGCCTTATTACTGATATTACTGAGCAAGAAATTATCTTAAGTATTTTCAAATTGAGAAACTGCCTATTGGCTTCTGTCTCGGGTTCTTCGGCCGACGTTCATCTAATGATTTTACTGACGTTTCGCCAGTACGAGTTGCTGGCACTGTGAAAGCTTCACCCACCATTGCTGGTGGCGAACTGGAGCCGAGCTCGCGGCCGCAGACTGTACGTATCTGGCGTGCCAACGTCCGACGGCTTCTCCTCGGTCATTTCCGGTGCGGTTCTCCTCTCGCTACTTCCGACGGTCGTTCGCTGCAAAACGGGAAGCCAGGATCCGTTTACCTCAAGGATTTCCTCTTTCTTGTTGAACTGTTCCCGTGTTTGTGTATTTCTAGAGCTTCTCTAAACAAGCGGTTGTGATAGTGCTTAACAAGTTTGTTTGTCTGGCCATCCTCCGCAGCAAGCATATAAATACTTGTATTGTAAATAAAAGTGATTTTTCCTGCTGCTAGTTACTTTATTTATCCCATAAGCGTTTCGCCTTCTCTTATTCTAAGGCATCATCAGTGGGATCTATAACGATACAGTTTTGTTAGTTGTAGATTATCAAACAGTTCACTTCGCGACTTTTTTGTAAAAAAGGTAATTACTAACGATTTTCTGATCTACGTTTCCTCACATCTGGTCTGGAGGTCGCACTACCACTTTTATCACTGCCTTACAATCACATCACACAAACAAGAGCTAGAAACATGGTGAACAGTGTGTGGAAGGCGAGAACATAAAGATGTGATTATAAGGCAGTGATAAAAGTGGTAGTGCGACCTCCAGACCAGGTGTGAGGAAACGCAGATCAGCAAATCGTAATTACCTTTTTTACAAAAAATCGCGAAGTGAACTGTTTGATAATCTGTAACTAACAGAACTGTATCGTTATAGATCCCACTGATGAGGCCTTAGAACAGGAGAAGGCGGAACGCGTATGGGATAAATAAAGTAGCTAGCAGCAGGAAAAGGCAGTTTTATTTACAAAACAAGTGATAGTGCTTCTCTACAGCCAGAACTTCCGTGTCGGCGAATTTTATTACGTGGTCGGTCTCACTCAGTGTATGCTCTGCCACGGCCGATTTCTCCACCTGCCCCAACTTGCAATGTCAGTAAAATCATTAGATGAACGTCGGCCGAAGAAACCGAGACAGAAGCCAATAGGCAGTTTGTCAACAAGTGGCCACGAAAGCCTTAACAATTTTGTGTTTTCAAATTCACTATTATTATTATTATTATCATTATTAATCTTATTGATTGAGGGATCATTACAATAAACTTGCTGGGAGTGTTGAGATTTGAAAATTCTAAAACAAAAACTGTTAGTGAGGATTTTTAAAATTATCTTAACGAAATGTTGTTGACTTTTAATATTGTAATAAATTGATGTTTTCCTACATGAACGTCACGCTCACTTCATCCTAGCCCTTCCGCTCACTGAAACTGTAAAAATTTCGTAATGCAGTGAGAAATAACAGAAATATCTCATTTGCATTATTTGGGTGCTCCATCTGTTAAAACGCAAGTATATGAAGTGGCGCTCATTTAAGACATAAAAATTCTGAGGACTCTTGCTGTAAGGTAAAAATACGGTAATCGAATTTGATTTCAAAAATAATTACAGCTTTTAGCAAACTGTGTTATTACATATTAACGAAGACGTCAGAGTTATAATCTATAATGAGGTCCAAAATAAAACATCGAAACTTTCGCCACAACGGGAAACAGTGAACATTACATGTACAACACAGTGTGAATTTAATTGTTATCAACCGTCTGGAGATGAACATGCCGGTTATAAACCGGTAACGTCGCTGTAGGTTTCCAATAAACAGCATTACTAACAGTGTCTGGTTGCTGTTTTCACTTTATTATAAGGATTATCATGTTTAAATATCTTGTATACATCTTCTATTTTACAATGGAATGGACACCCTTAGCTGCCTACAGGCGCTGACATACGTCTACGGGGACAAATGAAAATGTATGCCCCGACCGGGACTCGAACCCGGGATCTCTTGCTTACATGGCAGACGCTCTATTCATTTTTTTTTAACGATTTAGAACGATCCTTAGGAAAATGGAACTACAAAAAAAAAAAACCAAGTGCCACCGCCACTTTTCATCCTATAACAAAAAAATCTGATCCACTTCAGGCGTTGGCTCCTGACTAATCCTACCCCAGAGAGCTGCCTATATACCAGGGGAAATACGGGAAATCAAGGTTAGGGTTATGCTTACAAACAACACAAAATCTTCCTTTTTTTGAATTTCATATTTATATTTATTGTTTTTACTTTATTATTATTATTTTTTTGTTTAGTTTTGTTGTGTAATTGATCAGAGGCCTTCTGCGCCCTGCTGGTAATATGTTGAGTCACGTCTTCTCGAAATTGATGTGTGCCGTTCAATTGTTCAGAAATGTTCATCATCCATCTGAGCCACCGAGGACACAGAGGATACCGCGACTGCAGGGGTTTATCTCTGGCACGCCTTCCGCGAAACCCACATTCTCAACCTATTGTCCCGCACTACATTCTAGTGCCCCCGTCCATTATACTCATTACTCGCGGCGCGTTGTCGATTCCCGTAAGAGTTCGGGCACTGTTTGTGCATTCGCACAGAAAAAGAAGATGGTCAAGTGGCCGTTGAGCCTTAACTATACGTATACTAAGATGGTCCGAAAGAACAGATACCATCTTAGTATATATACTTTCTATTTTCATTGTGTTACGTAGTACACCATTTAGTAATCGTTAGAGGAACACCATTCATAAAATTTTTCTGTAACTTTTCGCACTGTATTTATAGAAAATTTTTCTATAATTTTTCGCACTATATTTATAGAAAATGAGAGGAAGAAATATGTGGGATTTAGTAAATATATATGATTACGGATACGGAACAGAACAGCTCTATTGTGTTCTGGAGTATAAATTTTGGTTAGCATTTATCGCACCGTTGACATAATTTCTGCCAAACTTTCTGCAGTGCAGGTGTAAGCTTATATAAATTTGTCTCTCTCCAGCATATGTAAGAAGGTGTAAATCGGAGTTTTAAAACTCTTTGTGGCTCAAAATGGCTCTGAGCACTATGGGACTCAACTGCTGAGGTCATTAGTCCCCTAGAACTTAGAACTAGTTAAACCTAACTAACCTAAGGACATTACAAACATCCATGCCCGAGGCAGGATTCGAACCTGCGACCGTAGCGGTCTTGCGGTTCCAGACTGCAGCGCCTTTAACCGCACGGCCACTTCGGCCGGCGACTCTTTGTGGCGGCATATCATCTATGCCTTCAGCAATAATTCTGAGACAATCAGTGCTTCTATAGTTTAGAGACAGTATTCGTGGTGCAAGGCCAACCGACGATCCGCCATTTCACGTCCTTGGCTGCTGCTTCATTTCCAGAGGACGTGAGAGAAGAATGCGATAAAGAAAGCGTCGAGAATCGTAGGCGAAGGAGATAGCAAAGGAAGAGCTGGAGGCAGTTGAAGGCACACAGAGCGTGGGAGGAGGAGGAGGTGAGGGGGGGGGGGGGGGCTCGCGTGAAGCGTCGCAAGGAGAGAGCCAGCCAGCCCCGCGCCGGAGACATTAATCAGGGACGCGCACCGCTTGTTCAATGAGTCACAATGACGCGAGCGGTTTCATATCTGCGAGTCAAGGAGCCGCGGGCCTCATTACACAGTGGGGGCCGCGCACCGCCACCGGTTGACGAATTGCGAGGTGGGGTGGGGGTGCCGGGCTGGTGTGGTGTGGGAGGATCGCCTACAAAGACGTCCCAGCTCGGCTAAGGCAGCGTGTTTGCCGGAGACGCTGTTATGAGCACCGGAATATCCCAGAGGCTGCGCTACTGTGTCTCCCCTTCTGAAGACGCCACGTCTCGGACGTCTCCAAGTGGGAGCCTTTATCTCGTTGCCGGAGTATCTACTCCGTCTGCAACATTCTCACTCTCTTGCTGATGTAAGTGCACTGAAGTATTCTAGGTCTTTTGCCATCTGTTAGGAAACGCGGGCAGACAACAGGATGAAATTGCTAATAAAGTACTGCTACATGTAAGGCGGTCAATACTCTTACTGATCTATCCAACCACACCTCACTTTCCCATTTACCCAGTCGATTTACGTCTACATCATACTCTGCAAGGCACCTAACGGTGTGTGGCAGAGACTATTTTTGGTAGCAGTAAATAATCTCCCATCCTCTGTCCCCCTCGCGATGGTGCATGAGAACAAACATTGCCTGTAAGCCTCTCTCTCTCTCTCTCTCTCTCTCTCTCTCTCTCTCTCTCTCTCTCTCTCTCTTTAATTTTTTCAGGGTAGCACTTCCAATCTACGTGTTGCTACTATTTGCTGGATATATTCCAATCTCTGTCCTCCTCTACAGTTTTTGCCCTGTACAGCCCCCTCTAGTAGCATGGAAGTTAATCCTTGACGTCTTAAGAGATGTTCTGTCTTCCTGTCCCTTCTTCTTGTCAGTGTCGTCCATTCATTACTTTCCTCATCGATTATGCGGAGCTCTTCCTCAATCCCTACATTATCAGTCAATTTAATTTTCAGCATTCGTCTGTAGCACCACATCTCAAATGCTTCGATTCTCTTATGTTTCAGTTTTACCACAGTCTGTGTTTCACTACCATACAGCTCTGTGCTCCAAATCTACATTCTCAGAAATTTATACCTCAAATTGAGGTTTATGTTTGGTATTAGTATGGTTCGGTTCGCCAGTTATGCTCTTTTCGCCAGTGCGAGTCTACTTTTTATGTCCTTGTTCCGTCCGTCATGGGTTATTTTGTTGCCTAGGTGGCAGAATTCCTGAACTTTATCTACTTCGTTATGACATGTCCTGGTGTTAAGTTACTCGCTGTCGTCTTTTCTGCTACTCATTATTTTCGTCTTCTTTCGATTTACTCTCAGTCCATACTCGACGGTCATTAGAATACTCATTCCATTCGATAGAGTCTGTAATTCTTCTTCACTTTTACTGAGGATAGCAAAGTCATCAGCGAATCTTGTTATTGATATCTTTTCTCCTTGAATTTTAATCCCACTCTTGAACGTTTCTTCTATTTCAGTAATTCTCCCAGGTGTAGACTGAACAGTAAGGGGCAAAAACCACATCCGTGTATTACACCTTTTTTAGTCCGTTTACTTTGATCGGGGTCGTTCACTCTTATTGTTCCCTCTCGGTTATTGAACTTATTGTACATTATCCGCCTTTCCCTGTAGCTTGCTTATATGTTATCGGAATTTCGAACATCTTATACTACAAATCCTATGAACATGTCTCATGTCTTCATTTTTCTTTAGTCTTGCTTTCATCAACAACTGCAACGTCGGAACTGCCACTCTGCTACTTTTATCTTCCCTAAAAAGGCAAAATTTTCATCTACCAGATCCTCAGTTTTCTTTTTAACTCTTCTCTGTATTATTCTTGTCAGCAACGTGGATGCTTGAACTGATAAGCTCATTGTGCGATCATTGTCGTCCTTGTCGTCCTTGTCGGTTTCAGCTATCTTCAGAATTGCATGGATGATAATTGTTTCCAACATGTGATGGTAAATCGCCAGACTCATACATTTCGACGTCAATAGCCGTTTCGTTGCAACTTGCCCCAGTGATTTTAGAAATTCCAATGGAATTTTATGTGTCCCTTCTGCCATATTTGATCTTAAGACATCCGAGGATCTTTTAAGTTCTGATTCTAATACTGGATCTCCTATCTCTTCCCAGTAGACTCATGTTTTCTCTTCCATCACGTCATAAGACAAGTCTTCTTCCTCATAGAGGTTTTCAATGTACGCTCTTCTCCTATCCGCTCTCTCTACATTCAACAGAAGAATTCCCTTTGCTCTCTTAATATTATCGTCCGTGCTTTTAATTTCACCATACGTTGTTTGCTGGGTCAGTCCTTCGGACAACCATTCCTCTTTCGATTTCTTCACATTTTTCATGCTGCCATTTCACCTTACTTACTTTACTCCTAAGTGACTTTTATATCTTAATTGCTGAATTTCTCTGAACGTTTTACTAGTTCCTTCTTTCGTCGATGAACTGAAGTATTTCTTCTGGTACCCATGGTTTCTTCGAAATTAATTTCCTTGTACCTGTACCTTTCTTTCCAACTTCTGTGATAGCCCTTTTGAGAGATCGATCCTCTTCAACTGAACTGCTGACTGATACATCCATTGTCGCTGTATCTATAGCCTCAGAAAACGTTAAGCACATTTTTTCATTGCTTAGTACTTCCGTACCCCACTTCTTCGCGAACTGATTCTTCCTCACAAATCCGATAAACTTCAGCCTACTCTTCTTCTGTTGAATGTAGAGAGAGCGGATAGGAGGAGAGCGTACATTGAAAACCTCTATGAGGAAGAAGACTTGTCTTATGACGTGATGGAAGAGAAAACATGAGTCTACTGGGAAGAGATAGGAGATCCAGTATTAGAATCAGAACTTAAAAGATCAAATATGGCAGAAGGGACACATAACATTCCATTGGAATTTCTAAAATCTCTGGGGCAAGTTGCAACGAAACGACTATTGACGTCGAAATGTATGAGTCTGGCGATATACCATCACATGTTGGAAACAATTATCATCCACGCAATTCTGAAGATAGAATTGTGATTTGATTCTTAATCTGCTTCTGGGTACGCCTTACAATTCAATAACTGATTCCGTAATATCTATCTGACCATAATGTAATCTAACTGGTATGTTCCCGTATCGCCTGACTTTTTCCAAGTATACCTCCTCCTCCCATGAATCTCGAATGGAGTATTTGCTAATACTAGCTGAAATCTATTGCAAAATTCAATTATCCTTTCTCCTCTCTCATTCCTGCTACGAAGCCCGTACTCTTCCTTAATCCTTTCTTCTACTCCTTCCTATAAAATTGCATTGCAATCCCCAGTGGCTATTAGATTTTCGTCTCCTTTTATGTACTGAATTACCCACTCAGTATCTTCTTATACGTTCTCTATCTCTTCTGTTTCCGACGTAAGCATATAACTGAACTACTGTTGTACGTGTTGGTTTGCTGTCGGTCATGATGAGAACAATGGTGTCAGTGTGCTGTTCACAATAACTCACTCTCTGCCCTACGTTCCTATTCGTAACGAATCATAGTGCCCGTATCCCATTTTCTGCTACTGTTGACTACTCTACGCTCGTGCACCCATAAATCCTTATCTTCTTTCTACTTCACTTCAGTAAACTTCACTACATCTAGAGTGAGTCATATCATTTCCGTTTTCAGCCTCTGTATTTACTCTAATATCTCGAATTTTGTCGTGGTGGCCTTTTTGCGAGATGTATGTGGGAGGAAGTAATGCGTTGTCCGACTCTTCCAGGAAGGTACCGTCTCAAAATTTCAGTAATAAATATCACAGCGAAGCACAACCCCTCTCTTGCAGCGTCCTTTACTGGAGTTTGTTCAACATCTCTATAACGCTCTCACTGACTAAAGGTCCCCATGACAAAACTGCACCTATCTTCGTAGGATCTTCTGTATCTCTTCTACCAGTCCTACCTAATTCAGATCCTGTACTGATGAATAACAGTGAAGAACTGGTCGAAGAAGCGCTGTTTAAGCCGCTTCCTTGGTAGTTGAGTTACATTTCCTTCAGATTCTGCCTATGGATTGCATTCTGGCGTTTATTATCCAACTATTTGTTTTACTTTCTCATTGCTCGTAAGTTCGCTCTGGGTGGCTTCTCCTAGATACTTTGCAGTAGGTACTGTTTCCAACAAGTTGTCATCAGTAGCGTACTTTTATGGTAGTAGATTCCTTTTGTTATGAATGCTCAATATTTACATTCGCCGTCAACTGCAGAGCCTGCGTCATTCGTCAGTCCTCTGCAGGTCATTCTGTCGATAGAGGCTGTCTTCTGACGTTGCTACTTTCTTATATAGACAACCACATAATTTGCGAACTAAACACGTAAACATCGTATACATTCGCGGTCCTGTCACACTTCCTTGTGGGGCTCCCGAGTTAGCTTTACATCTACTGATTTTGTTCCATTATCAGCGACGTGTTGAGCTCTATGTACAAGGAAGTCTTGAATCAGTCGCAACGAGCTGGTGAATTCCTAAATATTTTCATAGTTCTCCGGAAATCTCTGACATAATATCACAGGACAAAATACTAGCCACACCATTAAACTAACATTCAGGCCACTTTGGAGCGCTTTGCATAGTGTGGAATTAGCAGGCGATCAAATCATTCTCTATCATCGAGGAAAGTCACGATAGTGGGGTGGAGTGTGTGTTCGAGTACGGAATCAGCGCGGTATGATGGGTCGATGCAGAGAAGTCGCAGGATGGAAGATGGTTCAAAGGGCTCTGAGCACTATGGGACTTAACATCTTAGGTCATCAGTCCCCTAGAACTTAGAACTACTTAAATCTAACGAACCTAAGGACACCACACACATCCATGCCCGAGGCAGGATTCGAACCTGCGACCGTAGCAGTCCCGCGGTTCCAGACTGAAGCGCCTAGAGCCGCACGGCCAGGATGGAAGAAAAGAGCTGTAGTGTCTGGACGTATCCATGACCACACCATGAATGAAATTGCCCGATTTGCTGGTGTATCAATGCAGACTGACAAACATGTCTAAAGGGAATTGTGTGGCCATTCGCAGCAGCGTAAAAGAAGGTAAGAGCAATGGGCTCAACACGGTCCTAACTACGGGGACTGGAGCCGAGTCTCATTCCTTGTCAATGACTGTCGGTTTCAAACCCAATAGGAACTGCACCTGTCAGAAAATGAAGATCCTTCTCAATGTGTTTTCCTCAACCAGCATTTGGGTACCACCCACACTCTCCTCCTCCCCAAGCCTTGCCCCCAACCCTGCTTAATCTATAGACGGGAATTTCGAAATCTGGAGGGAATTTCTTTGTCCCAGGACTATGCTGACGCCTCACCTCACCCCCACCCTGGAATTTGTGGGAAGTTGAAATCGTGGTGCCCTTTCTGGGACTCGAACCCTGGTTCTCCTGGACAGAAAGCCCAAGTGCAGCCTCCAACACAGGGAACTGCTCAGATACATGAGAGGAAGGTTATGTCAGTGTACTTCGTTTATTTTGGTTTGGAAACTGAAGTAAATATCGGTCCCAATTACGTAATTAATCATGAAGGTCGGTCCTAATTACACAACTATATGCATAGCGCTACACAAGGAGTGCCTAAAATCGCAATACAGCTCAAAAATTGACGATGCCATACCACTGATGTTATCCTGCTGGGACAAAATTTCACAATACCACACGAAACCAGTGGCAGACGTACTTAAACTCTTCACCTACAAGCAGGTGAGAAAAAAGGCTGGAGTGGAAGGTACTAGCGTTATTTTTTGGCAGGAATTGTGTTCAAGTGACTCGATGCTGGTGTTCAACAGAGACGAGTATAATTAGTGTATTTCTTGTAAGCGTACAGCTGAGGACTGTGTCTGTCGCTGTGTCACAGGCTGACGCTAACATTACAACCAGTTGGTATGCTTTGGTGTATATAACCAAATGGACGTACTGCACAGTCACCTATCTGAATTCACAATCTATTATGTGGTACTTGCAAAGTAGTAGAGAGGTGATTTAGCGATAATACAGAAATTGGAAGTAGTCTGCTGCGTGATTGGTTGGCGCTGAAATTACGGAACAACTGCTAAAATTGATCATGCTGTCAATTATGGTGCGTACTACAGTGCATCATGCCATACAGACGGTTTCTTTCTCATCCCATCCATCCACTGGTACACTGTTGATAACCACATAATGATTGACTGACACCACCTGGTAGAGGTGGAGAGAGCTTCGGCAGAACACTGGATATCTGCTACGTGTCACTGTGGACTAAAAGATTAAATATGGAGATAATCACTATCAGATAGTTCTTTAGAAGCGTTCCTCAATGCTGCAGACTCATCCTATTTCTATATTCTGTGATGCCCTCCACCTCTTTCTTTCGCCAATAAGACGGCAATACGTCTTTTTATTTCTCCTACCTCATGCATGTTGTAAACAGCACCTTCTGGCGATGATCAACACCGGAACAGTAATCATGTACATGACTGCAAAATGAGGAAGCAATGCTCTTCGAAATGGAACACCGAGACATCTGCTACCTCATCATTGTGGAGGAAGGGGTTAACTGAATAGCTGTTTGGAAATGTTGCACAGTGCCGCAAACTCATCCAGTTTCCACTCGTTGCTATGTATTCTACTTTTTTTTTCAATGAGAAACATCGGCGCTGTGTTTTATTTCTACCGTCCTGTGTGTTGTGGTAGCTACATAGTTTACACCATGCGATGTTCAACTTTCTGTGACAGCCAATGGTTCAAAACGTGTTATTGTTGGTTTAGCACCTGACACAGACCTCGAAGTCCCGGCAGAAAAACAGATTGTATGACTGTGTGCGTAGATGTGTTACAGTAGAGAAAACAATGTGTTAAACTGCTTATGAAAGAACAGCACGCGAATCTTCTCTTGTGACTGATAGTCTGTAGGATATGGCCTTTCTCTGGTACAGGTGACAAACTTTTACACAGGTCTGTGCAAATAATTTCGACCAATAGCCACCTTCTCCAGTGGAGTGATACATATGTAAGTAATGTGCTCAGTGCTAACACATAGGTGGTATTTGCTTTCGGCATATCAGAAGAGAGAGACTTTGTAAGATCTTATAGGAGGTTCTATCGCAAGGAGTGCTACAACAGGTTAAAGTTTGGATACAGATATTTCGTAGTTTTTTACCTACTCTGGATGTTGCAAAATAACGATGAAGAGTGCTCTCAAACGTACTAAATGACTGTAGATACAGATCTGTATCGGTGTTTCATATCTCTGAAACGAATGTAATGCCCTCGTGCATCTCAAAATACACAGATTTTGCTCATAAAACTAATAGAAATCGACTGTATCTATTTTCATGGAATGATGGCTGTTATTATTATTATCATCATCAAGATTGCCTGTTTAAAAATAGCTGTTACCACAAGTCTTGTGTTATTTCATACTTCATAACCCCCAACTATAAAGTAGACACTACTTGAACTGTAGGCCATTGTAAAACCTGAAAATGATAGTGTTTTTCCCGAAATGTAAATAGATTGCATGAAACAGGCTATGATAAACAAATTGCTTACAAAACCAGAACGCACGAATCTGCTGATATTGCGAATGACTATCTGCTGGATGACTGACATTTTTCATAGAGGTTACTAGAGGCGAATTATGGAGCAAAAAAAAGTGTCAAATGTTACAAAATAAGGGGAGGTGTGAAGGAGGGGGGGGGGGGAGGGGGAGAATGATGCTAATCGTATCCTGCAATCGAATGTCAAAACTATACCGAATTTGCTCATACAATTAAAAGAAAATGAACTACATTTATTTCTGTGGGAAGAAGACATTTAATATCGTCGCGATCATGTTTTCCTGTTCAACAAATTCCCTGCGTGTTGACAAGTGTTCTTCATTGCATACTGGTAGGTGCCTGCGGGGGCGATGTAGGGATGGTCCAGCGTGTGTGGTCACCCGATGCAGCTGTGCACCAACCAACCAGGCTTTGTTCTACAGGCAGCCTGCATTGCGGCCTTGTGTGTTATCAAAGGGTCACAGCCTGGACTGTGGAACCACCATCACCCTAATGACAGGCAGGGTGTGGTCTGTGAGCATCCGCTCATCCACTGGTGGCAGGCCAAGATGCTGCAAAGAAGAGCACGGCACATGGGGTCAGTGACAACTGACTGTATAAAAAAGCCTGTAATCCCACCATTCGTGTGCCGGCCGGAGTGGCCGAGCGGTTAAAGGCGCTACAGTCTGGAACCGCACGACCGCTACGGTCGCAGGTTCGAATCCTGCCTCGGGCATGGATGTGTGTGGTGTCCTTAGGTTAGTTAGGTTTAAGTAGTTCTAAGTTCTAGGGGACTTATGACCACAGCAAAAAAAATTCAAATGGCTCTGAGCACTATGGGACTTAACATCTATGGTCATCAGTCCCCTAGAACTTAGGACTACTTAAACCTAACTAACCTAAGGACAGCACACAACACCCAGCCATCACGAGGTAGAGAAAATCCCTGACCCCGCCGGGAATCGAACCCGGGAACCCGGGCGTGGGAAGCGAGAACGCTACCGCACGACCACGAGATGGGGGCTGACCACAGCAGTTGAGCCCCATAGTGCTCAGAGCCATTTGAACCATTTGAACCCACCATTCGTGGAGGGAACGAGGGAGCGGGAGGTATGAGGGGAGGAAAGTGCCTCTAAATTCCTGACCATACTTTGAGGAAAAAAAAATGATCAAATGTGTGTGAAATCTTATGGGACTTAACTGCTAAGGTCATCAGTCCCTAAGGTTACACACTACTTAACCTAAATTATCCTAAGGACAAACACACACACCCATGCCAGAGGGAGGACTCGAACCTCCGGCGGGGCCAGCCGCACAGTCCATGACTGCAGCGCCCTAGACCGCTCCGCTAATCACGCGCGGCATACTTTGAGAACACACGTTCAGCTGCCGCCCCTCTCTCCTGGTGCAATGTTTTGAGATGACAATTTTCTCCAATAGATGCGTTGCATTATGGCCCAATGATTATGAGTGCTGTTTATAATTACAACAGTGAAGCATGCCAGTGTGTATTGTCTTCGACTGCCTAGGCTGAAAGGTGATTGTTGAGCAGCGCAGAAAGAAGTGTCTGTGGCTAACTCTGACGTCAAACAGTGACAGATACAGTCCTCAACTGTACTCTTGTAGGTAATGCACTTATTAAACTCCTCTACGTACAACACAAGCATATCGTCGGTTGAACATAATTCCCGCCAAAATATAAAGATAACACCTTCGACTCCAATCTTTTTCCCACCAGCTTGTAGGTGCAGGGTAGAGTTTGAGTACGTCTGCCTCTAATTTCGAGTGGTATTGAGAAACTTTTCTCTCAAGTTAACACAAGTTGTACGGAATCGTCAATTTTTGAACTGTATTGCGATTTCAGTCACTCTTTGTGTAGCGGTATGCATGTAGTTGTGTAATTAGCACCAATCTTTATGATTTATTACGTAATTTGGACCGATCTTTTCTTCAATTTCCCAACCAAAATAAAGAAATTACCTTTCTCTCCTGCGTCTTGCCAGTTTTCCTGTGTTGGGTTTTCTGCCCAGAAGGATCAGGGTTTCAGTCCCAGCGAGGGCACCACCATTTTTAATTTCCTACCAATTCCAGGACTGGGTGTGAGGTAGGATGTCAGCACAGCTCTGGGACAAAGAAATTCCCTCCAAAATTTGAAATTACCTCCAAAATTCGTAATTTCCGCCTTAAATTCGAAATTTCACCAGTAGGGTAGGATGGGGTGGGATGGGGAGGGGTGGGGAGGGGGAGGTGCGGGGATCCACGTGCTGGCTGAGGAAAGCGCATGACATCATCTGGGGTGGGGTTAGGGGCTAATTAATTGATCAATTTAATTAATTTGCAAATCAGTTTGATATCAAATGATTCCTCGGAGCCCCAGTACTCTACTACTAACGCTTTACATAAAAGTGCATGTATGCAGTGGAACAAACGACAAGTCTTCCAAGATGACAACAACCGTGTTCACAGCGCTACACAAAAAAGTATCTCTTTCGATGAACACTGAGGAATTCTATCACACCGCGATCGGCCCACTAAATCTCTCAATCCGGTAGCTACAGAAAATGTCTAGGACTATCAGGAACAGCGGTCTAAACGTGGCACTCAACATGCCAGCAGTTTAGTAGCTCTATGGAATCTATCAGTGAGCGGCTTCAGATGGATATGGCATCCCTGGAAAAATATGCCCGACTCTCTTTGTTGCTGAATGGGGGCCATTGTCAATGAAAGTTGTACCATATGGAATAGGTTTCAAGATATGAGTGGCTCGAAGACTTCTTAAGTAAATGAACTCATTTTACCCTCGAGTGTGGGTGTACATCACAGACAAGGAAATTATCAGGAGTGCACCAGGGAAGTGTGATGGGACCGCTATTATTCCCTGAATTCATTAACGGTCTGACATACACCATTATCAGGAATCTGCGATCGCTTGCCAATTATGCTGTGATGTAGAGGAAGGTGTAGTTGTTGAAGGAGTGACTGAAGGAGGATACAAGATGACTTATACAAAACTTCTAGTTAGTGCGACATATGGCACCGAGATCTAAATGTAGAAAAATGTAAGCTTTTACAGATGAATACGAAAAACGAACCTGTATTGTTCCAATATAGCATTAGTAATGTCGTGCTTGAGACAGTTACGTCGTTTAAATGTCTGGGCGTAACACTGCACAGCGATAACAACTGGAACGACCATGTGAGTGTAGCGCTAAGGAAGGCGAATGATCGACTTAGGTATACTGCGAAAATTTTGGGAAAGTGTGGTTCACCTGTACCTGAGACTGCATGCAGGACCCTAGTACGACCTATTCTTGAGAAGTGCTCGAGTGTTTGGGGTGCACACTAGGTCCGATTAAAGTAAGGCACAAGGCAATTCAGAGGCTGGCTGCTAGATTTAGACCAACAGTTTAGAACAGCGTGCAAGTATTACGGAGATACTTTGGGAACTCAATTGGGAATCCTTGGAGGGAGGGCGACGTCCTTCTCGCGAAACACTTCTGAGAAAATTTGGAGAACTGGCATTCCAAGCTCACTGAAGAACGATTCTGCTGCCGCCAACATGCATTTCGTATAAGGACCGCGAAAATAAGTACGAGAAATTAGGGCTCATACAGAGGCATACAGACAGTCGTTTTCCCCTCGCTGTGCTTGCGAGTGGAACAGTGGCTTGCGGAGTATGTATGTAGATGTAGATGAGGGCGTACATCAAGACTAGGGGCCTGGTGTATCCTGTGGGTGACTAACTTTCAGACAGGAGTGTTTGCATGGCTATAGCACCAAATCGATGAGTTAGGAGACGGTGGAGGATTCCTAACGTGCAGCCCTCCACTTTGTAGCGGAGACTGGAATACAAAAGAAGATTGATGGAACAGTGAGGCTTACAACCGGACGAAAAGGCCTCATTACAGTGTACATGCATTCAAAGACCCCTCCTTAGGAAACCTGTTCAAAATTTAGACACGTCATAGCAAAAATATTAGGAATGAAGGATGCGGCACAAAAACTCTGAATCAACATCGGAAGTAGTTCAGAAACTAGCTCCGTTTGCGGATCGATATGTGATTTATCCGAAAAAAGCTTGTGTTCCTTGTTACCATTCAGTTCTTGTTGATCTTGTTATCAGGTGTTTCATACTGAATAGCGGTGCTTTAAGGCATCCTAGCTTGTAATGCATTCAACTTACAGTGATGAATAATACATAAAATGAAAGAGCAACTCAAACCGTTTCTATTACAAGTGTAGAATGTGAGTACCATTCGCCACACAGCACACACCGAGTTCATAGACAACTTCTCCCCAGCGGAGACACATACACAAGATTCTTTATGAACCACCATAGGTAAAAATCGCATGGCGTCAAGTCAGGTGAACGTGGAGGCCATGCGAAACAAGCTCTGCCAACCCTTACAGCTAAGTAACGCTATCTGTTAGGGAACTGCTGGAAGGCCTTTATTCCACTTGGGCGTGTATCCACCAGTTGGCGAGATGTTGAAACAAATCAAACGCCAGCTTTTGAAAACCGTAACCATGCTGTAGAATCTCCCGCCCAGCACGTGAAAAAAAAAGGGGCTCGTAACAAGCACGGAATTCTGATGTGCTACTGGTTGCGAAGCTAGAGGAGTGATGCATAACACTGGCGGGTAAATAGACGAAGTTCAGACGTAAAACGAAACCTTTTACGAGGGTACGTGATCAGATCGAATAAATTCAGTTTGGACGAATTATTTCGGAATTTTTTGGGTAAGAGAGTCTCCGAGCCTTAATGCAAGTTAAGCCGCTGTTAGTGAGTCCTTACTCCAGCAAACCATCACTTCGCGTTCTCGCTTCAGGCAACTCAACTGAGTGATGCATCCTCCGGGCATGTCCATTTTTGTAGTGTTCAATCTGATCCTTTTGTTATTTAGTATTTTCATAACGGTTACCAGCTACAGGAATCTCTTATCATATATACTTCAAATGGTTCAAATGGCTCTGAGCACTATGGGACTTACCTTCTGAGGTCATCAGTCCCCTAGAACTTAGAACTACTTAAATCTAACTAACCTAAGGACATCACACACCTCAATGCCCGAGGCAGGATTCGAACCTGCGACCGTAGCGGTCACGCGGTTCAAGACTGTAGCGCCTAGAACCGCTCGGCCACCTCGGCCGGCGATCATATATACTACAAGAGGTAGATGATAACAAAGTTCAAAACTAGATACAGTACGCAATGCAAAATGGAATTGGTAAACAAATAAATAAATGTCCCTACACCACTACCGAGACAAAAATGCTTGTTTCCTCAGGAATGTGCTGCAAATTTTAAAATGAAAAGGAGAACTCAAGGTTGTTCTTACGAAAAAGATCTAACCCTGAACGTACGGCAACTGTTACTAAAATTCGAGAAATACAACTACGCAACTAATCTCAGAAAGTCTTTTAACTATAAAAAAACTGTAAGCTGAACTTGTAAAGAAAGTCATTACGCGTTAAGTAGTCCAGACACTTGGGTGTTGGAAACGTGCAAGCACAGTTGTGCTTGTTGTATCCTTTCCATAGAGTAGAAGTTCTTTAATTTGGTCGTATCTCTGCAAGATGTACAGATAAGATGTGTACCACAGTGCAGTTACCCATCCTGTTGTAGTGTACTTAAAGCAGCGATTTCCAGCTAGCTTAGAGTTGCCTCGCGTGGCTTAATGCTAATTGTGAGAGCCACTGAAGCTAAATGGTATAAGCGGAAACACTACACAAGTTCAAATTGCACTGCAGCGTCAGGGTGTTCCGCAGGGGCATAACATTACGGAACATCGTGATGAGTTTCTCCTGGGAAACAACTCTTAGCCCATACAGCAGTTCCGATACCGCAACGGGATTCATAACATCCTTCATGTTACTCTTCTATACAATTTGTTTCTGTCATTTTCATGTGCTCCTACGTTCCAGAGGCCCCCCCCCACTCACCCCCCCCCCCACCCGGCCATACACACACACACACACACACACACACACACACACACACACACACACACACCAGGCAGAGTGCAAGTCAGATTACTGCTCTTTAACTGAAAGCATGATTTGCTTGGCGGAAGAACTTTATGGCAGACCCTTATTATAAAAAATGATATTATATTAAGGAGGTTAGGTGAATTAGAATACCTAACTCGTTAAATGAAGCTACTTAGCTGTTTGATATTCAGTTACAGTAGCATTAAATAGTGTAAAATTGGCAGCATCCTTATACATCTTTCATTACAAAACTGGTAGTTCACACAAGCCTGCCAAGCAGATTCGATGCGAAGCAGGAGCACCCTCCAGCTCAACTCTAGTTGATTTGCTGTAACACACACAACAATAACTTCCGTGGACGATGGTGGTTTCTGCTTCTCTTATTTATATTAGAGGTGTGGTTTTGGTGCCCAATGAAAGCGTGATCACCGTGTTCAGCAAAGGGGCCTGAAGAGTGATTCTGTCACCGAAACCAATTACAATTAGTTTTAATACAAACAGCTGATGGTGTTATTGTTACTACAAAACTCAATGATCCTATTTTTCATTAGTTGCAACAGTTATATCATCCACAGTTTCAATGGCAACTCGTAACTATAATCATATCTACCACGCAGACGCCTCCATGCCGCCGCTCAGGTAGTCTGCAACATTCTGTTGAATATTTCGCCATTAGACTGTGTATCTCTCTCTCTCGCCCTCAGCTACGTGATTTATTTCTTCACGTCGTCCATGTCTTCTGATTACTCATGTATATATTTTTCTTGGTATATTGAGTGTTGTGTCTCGGTTCAGCAACAATTGTCTCTTTTGCACCGTGTTTCAGCGCCTTCTTACCTTTTTAATAACGTGAGCTCCATTATTAAGACGGTTGTGGGTCTTTTACCGAAGTACTCCAGCGGAAAAAAATCGAAACATTAAGAAGGAGGTGTGTGACATAAACGAATGTTGGTAGGCGTGTTTCTGCAAGATGATGTCTATTCAAACTTCGCGTCAGCCGCATTTAAGCAGTGGCGTTGTGAGCATGCAAATCAGGTTTTCTTTAAACACAAACTGGAACGGTCGTGAGCGTTAATTCCCTTTGAGATTGTACATGGTCAGTTCATATTAGTGAGGAATGCCTGTAAGATGACAATGACACCATTACCAACACCTCACTGAGTTTGATGGGTCGTGTAATAGGGCTACGAGAAGCAGGATGTCCCTTCCGCGAGATTGCAGAAAGACTTGGCTGGAATGTGGCCTCTGTACATAATTACTGGCAGCGGTGGTCACGAGAATGGACGCGCGCAAGACAACAGGGCTCAAGACGGCCACTTGGCACTACTGAGAGGAAAGACCATCGTTTTCGGCGTATGGCTTTGGCGCATGGTACTGCACCTGCAGCAGCAACTTGAGCAGCAGTTGGCACTAGAGTGACACAATGAACTGTTACAAATGTGTTACATTAAGGAGAGCTCCAAGCCAGATGCCGTTTGGCGTACATTCAACTGACCTCAAACCACTGCCATTTCCGACTTCGGTGCGGTCAGTCGAATGCTTATTGGGCGTTGGGGTGGAGGTCTGTTGTACTTTTTGATGAAAGATGGTTCTGCCTCGCTGCCAGTAATAGACATGTATTCCTTAGAAGGGGGTCAATCGAGGACAAGCAGACAACCCGTCTATGGGCCTAGACACATTGGACCTGTAACAGGAGTTATGGTTTGGGGTGCAATGTCGTATGGCAGCTCGAGCCCTCTCGTGGTTATACCACACACCCTGACTGCAAATTTGTATGTCAGTCCAGTGATTCGACCTGTTGAGCACCCATTCATGAACAGCATTCCAGGGGGTGTTTTCCAACAGGACAACACTTACCCACATACCGCTGTTGTAACCCAACATGCTCTTGAGAGTGTCCACATGTTGCCTTGGTGAGCTTGATCACCAGACAGGTCTCCAGTGGAGTACATACGGGACATCATCATCGTAAGAGAACTCGTCATATACAAACAGCATTAACCGTCCCTGCATTCATCGACCAAATGCAAGAGACCACAATCTGACATCCGGTATCTGTACAACACGATGCATGCACGTTTACATGCTTGCTGTGATACCTCCGTCCGCGGCCACTTTCTCCAACTTTCAGCGCCAGCGGCCAAGGATGAGGGAGCCGGACATCCCCCAGTGAGCGCCCAGGAGAGGACACAGCAGCCATCCTGCAAGCACACAGTGGGAAGCTGTGAGGACGCCCTCGCCTTGCTCAAGAAGTGACACATTGCGAAGAGCCTGGCTGACAATGAACTGAGCCGGGAAATGATGGACACCTGCAGCCTTTAGGGCGGAACATCCAGAACGTAAGCGCGAAAGCGCCTGATTACTTCTGGTCTTGCAAGTCATTTTACCTTCCTTAGAAAGAAATTCCAGCACCCTTCGGGCACAGGGAGGAGCGTGTACAAGGGGAGTCAGCGAGACGGCGCGGAAGCAAGAGGACTTGAGATTCTTTCCAACCACAGCTGATGTCCGTCTTCCGACACCGTGATATCACAGCTTCCGCTACGCAACCAACTGCAGGGCAGACAAGACGGAGATCGTACCTGGACATCGCCCCTAAGCCACGATTGCTGGTGAGGGCAGCCGATTCACGCCACACAGCTCCTAGGTGACGGGCCATACCGACGCAGCGCGTGCCACCGACAGCAGTGCAGGAGAAACGAAAACGAATAACGGTGAGGCGATTCGTCCCTCCCCTCCCACTCCCCCTCCTTCACCTTGCTAACTGAGTCCTTTCCACACCCTGAAATTTGTAATTTTGTTTTGGTTTGTGTTAACAGCACTGACACAAATACATTTTTTTTCATGTTTTGATCATCTAAGCAATCCTTTTACCTTCATACGTCAACTCCTTCATTTCGTACCCTTTGAGTTCGATTTCATTTAACTATTGATATGAATGAATTGTTGGTACCTAACGTGGGGCAATCACATTGGTCCTCTACTCGCTATTTCATGTCCGACAGCAGAGAAGAATCCTCATTTCACAAACATACTAGAATCAATGGGGGCTTCGATTTGACTTCATTCTCAAGTTGTTGTTAAGGTGATAACTTCTAAAGCTTGAGACACCAGTCAGGAAGAATTCTCATTTCTCTGTTAGCACATGTTAACCTCTTTGTGTGTAACATGTGGCGCGGATGGTGTGTTTGTATGTGCTGGATATGTTGCAAATGAGCTTATAAAGTAAATATAGCTGTAGCTAGTGTAGTCAGATTTGGTTCCCACAGCCTTCCACGTATTTTGTGATGTAGTTTTAGGACGTCTACTTTGTTATTGAGATTATTCTGTTCCACATTTCCTTTGTTCTGTTTCCTGCTACCAGCGTTGCCATCAGCGTTGTATTGTCTCTGTTCGTTCTGTGGAGTGTGTTTAGTTTGTGGTTTCATTTTTGTATGCAATTGTGATTTGATAGATTTCGTTTGTGACTGAGGAAACAGGGCTTGGGGAATACGCCAAATCAGAGTACATTCAAAACAGGCAGGCCGACTGACGATAGATCCGGGGAGAGAGGGGAGAGCGAGAAAACAAAGGCATGTCTGTGGGGAATCCGCAAAGTCAGAGTCCGCTGGATAGAATTCTCGCGATGTTAGAAAACCGCACAGCCCCCTTGAGGTGGGAGAATAAAACACGATTTGAAAAACTGGAAGCCGAGCTAAAACTTTGATAGATCGCTGAAACTAGGCCGGACTTGGAGGCTGAAACCAAAAAGATACGAACAGAGGCCACCAAAGCACAGAGGAGATGAGAAAAGAGTGTGAAACGAAGGTAAATGCAAAGATGACTGGCCTCTCTATGAGCATAGATGAGGAAAATATATCGTCCAAGAGAATACAAACACGAGTGTCCGTCCTCGAGCAAGAACTGTCTGCAATGCGACAAGGTAATGTCTTTGTAACGCAGATCACGCCAACGAATCTGCAGGCCGCATTCCCGATGCACGGGGTGGACACATCACTGCCGCAGTTCGGTCGAACGCTCAGTACCCACCCGAAGGCATACTTAAATAATTTAGACGCTCGATGAGGAGGAGGCTGCTTGGTTTGACGTTACAGTTTGCGAGAACAATGGCTACAAGGATTTTTACACTAAGTTTCTGGGAACGTACTGGAACCTGGCCGCACAAGCAAGTGTAGACATCAGGTACAATATGCGCCTCAGCCACGCCAATCCATGGGTACATCCGCTGCTCACTTTGTCGTTCTGGCGGGATACTTAGACGACAGAATGGCAGATGAGGAATGGTGTAGCGCGATGCTCTCACATTTTCTTGCTCACGTACAGCGTACATTCGTCGGGGCACTGTCGAGAGAGGATATATACTGCTGGAAGCATCAGATAAGCCATTGCAAATATGAAAAACTGGTACGTGAATAACCAGTTTAACCGACAGAATAATGAATGCAATGTTGTGAACTGAGGATCTTTCTCTGCTGTCGCACATGAAATGCCGAGTAGATGAGTAACGAGATTGTCCCACGTTAAGAACCAGCACATAACTAATATCAGTAATCAAATTAAATCATACTTAAATGGTACGAAAGTAGGGGTTGATGTATGAAGGTAAAAGGATTCTTAGACGATCTAAACATGAAAAAATGTACTTATTTCAGCGCTATTAACACAAACCAATATATATATATATATATATATATATATATATATATATATATATATATACACTCCTGGAAATTGAAATAAGAACACCGTGAATTCATTGTCCCAGGAAGGGGAAACTTTATTGACACATTCTTGGGGTCAGATACATCACATGATCACACTGACAGAACCACAGGCACATAGACACAGGCAACAGAGCATGCACAATGTCGGCACTAGTACAGTGTATATCCACCTTTCGCAGCAATGCAGGCTGCTGTTCTCCCATGGAGACGATCGTAGAGATGCTGGATGTAGTCCTGTGGAACGGCTTGCCATGCCATTTCCACCTGGCGCCTCAGTTGGACCACCGTTCGTGCTGGACGTGCAGACCGCGTGAGACGACGCTGCATCCAGTCCCAAACATGCTCAATGGGGGACAGATCCGGAGATCTTGCTGGCCAGGGTAGTTGACTTACACCTTCTAGAGCACGTTGGGTGGCACGGGATACATGCGGACGTGCATTGTCCTGTTGGAACAGCAAGTTCCCTTGCCGGTCTAGGAATGGTAGAACGATGGGTTCGATGACGGTTTGGATGTACCGTGCACTATTCAGTGTCCCCTCGACGATCACCAGTGGTGTACGGCCAGTGTAGGAGATCGCTCCCCACACCATGATGCCGGGTGTTGGCCCTGTGTGCCTCGGCCGTATGCAGTCCTGATTGTGGCGCTCACCTGTACGGCGCCAAACACGCATACGACCATCATTGGCACCAAGGCAGAAGCGACTCTCCATTCGTCCCTCCATTCACGCCTGTCGCGACACCACTGGAGGCGGGCTGCACGATGTTGGGGCGTGAGCGGAAGACGGCCTAACGGTGTGCGGGACCGTAGCCCAGCTTCATGGAGACGGTTGCGAATGGTCCTCGCCGATACCCCAGGAGCAACAGTGTCCCTAATTTGCTGGGAAGTGGCGGTGCGGTCCCCTACGGCACTGCGTAGGATCCTACGGTCTTGGCGTGCATCCGTGCGTCGCTGCGATCCGGTCCCAGGTCGACGGGCACGTGCACCTTCCGCCGACCACTGGCGACAACATCGATGTACTGTGGAGACCTCATGCCCCACGTGTTGAGCAATTCGGCGGTACGTCCACCCGGCCTCCCGCATGCCCACTATACGCCCTCGCTCAAAGTCCGTCAACTGCACATACGGTTCACGTCCACGCTGTCGCGGCATGCTACCAGAGTTAAAGACTGCGATGGAGCTCCGTATGCCACGGCAAACTGGCTGACACTGACGGCGGCGGTGCACAAATGCTGCGCAGCTAGCGCCATTCGACGGCCAACACCGCCGTTCCTGGTGTGTCCGCTGTGCCGTGCGTGTGATCATTGCTTGTACAGCCCTCTCGCAGTGTCTGGAGCAAGTATGGTGGGTCTGACACACCGGTGTCAATGTGTTCTTTTTTCCATTTACAGGAGTGTATATATATATATATATATATATATATATATATATATATATATATATATATATATATATATATATATATGTGTGTGTGTGTGTGTGTGTGTCCGCAAATGAGGCCAAGGCGTCGGATTGTTGCATACGTCACAGCGCTCCTGAAGCAGAGGGTGCTCCATGTGTGGACGAACTCTTCGAATTCGTGCTTTCTGTGGGTCCCACAGTACAGTTCAGAGCTTATGATGGTGCCTTTTGCCGCAAATTCTAAATGCACCACACTCTAAACATCAGAGAACACTGTGAGAATGATCTTGCCTGCTGACTGCATAGTCATGAACTTCTTTTGCGTCGGTGATCCTTCGTGGCGGAACTCCATTGACTCTCTCTTGTTTACGGAGTCGAAATGGTAAACTCAGTTGCCATCACCTTTCAAAATGTTAAGAAACTCATTACCCTTACGCTCAAAAATCAAAAGAAATTGGTGACATATGCCGTACCTACTCTGTTACATGTCAGGAGTTTTCTGCACCGCAGTTCGACAGTGATAGCTTGTACAAGATCTTGTGAGCTGTGTCTGTGTTATCGGACGATTTTCTCAGATGAGGTCAGCAACCCGTAGGTTGCCGTACCACACCCAGCTCTGTCACTCTCGTTGAGGTTAGCACCATCGTTTCCTTCACTGTGAGCGTGAACAACCCAGTGCCGCTTGTTACTGATGTCGATACGATCATCAACGTACTCAATTCCCATTCCTCATGGATTTCAATGGAAAGTACGTTTTCTGCAGTTAGAAACTCGATTACAGCACGCTGTTTCACACTCACCGACATGGTCATGCTACACTCCGCCGCAGAAGGCTGTAACTTGCGTCAGCGAAGCAGTAATACACATGACATGTAATATATATGATGTGTAATGTCTCAACCGATACTGAGAACAGAATATAAAGATGGGAGGAATTACTTTCAAGCACGACCTCTATTTAAATCGAGTTGTACTACTTCCTTCCATTCTTAATATCTCATCATGCCTGACCTTTTCCACTGTGATTGTGAGGACAACATCCAATAAAGCTTGTAATGGGAGATAAATTCAATCCTTTGGTCACAGTCAGGATAGTAAGGGGGAAGTGGATGCTCTAAGCAACACTCCTGAGAACGCAGTTTCACCTTTCCTTAGTAACAGAGCGGACAAGAAGGATTCTGCATCAACAGATTTGCAAAAACCTGTAAATTCAGTACTTTAATAACGGTTTCTAAGGAGCATATATTCATCTTGTGATTGCATTGAACATCTCTTGATAGAGTGTGCATGTCACGTAATTTAAGTAATGTCAAAGGTGAGCTCAGCAAAGTGTAATGGAGCAACGATCTACACTAGTAGTTGATGTACTTATTTATTGAGTTTTATGGGACAATGCGAGCCAAAGCTACTTTGTCAAGGAATGAGTCAATATACACTTTACACAACACGCATTAGAACATTTATAAGTACAGAATTTTAAAAGCACTAAGAACTAGATAGTTTACAATGAAATAACACAGTACAGACAAATGTTAACTACTGCTGCGAGGTCCCACTGCTCTGAATAAGATGAATGTGGCACAAGGAAACCTCTTAACTTGAAAGTATTTTCTTCTATTCTCCTGGAAGCCTATTGAAAACGTATATTATATGGTCTGTACTGGAATCCAGACCATATGACGTTGCACCATCAAGGAACATCAGATGTTCGGAAGAGGAGTAGCACGAACGACCCCAGGATTGTTTGATTCACCGGAGTATCTAATGAGAACACTGAAAAAAAAAGAAACACTGGACAAGTGCAAAGGAGATATCAACATTTTTACAAAGACGCACTAAGAAAATTCTGAGAACTTCTAAATTCTGGTGGAGACGCTGGGTATTGGAGCTTGTGATAGCGCACATTATCGACGACACAGTGGCTCCCATCAGGCCACGATAGAGCCACCGTTTACGTGACGAAAAACCCGAGTTCGAGTCATATTCAACAGATCGCAATCTATCGGAGACAGAAGTGGAAGAGGACGGTACAATGACAGCAACTGTGTGCCACCACATGAGACATCCTTCCGCGTTCTCTAGTGACGATGGTCAAGATCCCAACAAGTGGCTGAAGGTATATGAGGGTATAGCGAAATTTAACAAGTGGGATGACACCGTGTGTTTGGCTAAAGTATTTTTCTACTTGAAGGCCACTGCCAAGAAATGGTACAAGAACAACGAGGAGAAGTTCACAAGCTGGTAAGTATTCCAGGTGGAACTGCGCAAGTACTTCAGCGACACACAACGACAGAAGTGCAAAGCTGAAGATAAATTGACGTGCAGGGAACAGAGTCCAGGAGAAACTACAGTATCCTACAGTCACGTCGTCTTGGAGCTTTTTAAAATAGTGGATCCTAGAATGAAGGAAGAAGATAAGGTTGCACATCTCATGAAGGGTGTTGTTGAGGACATGTATCAAGCCCTACTCCTGAAGGAGGTTTCGACAGCAGACGACTTCATAAAATGGTGCCAGGGTACCGAGATAATGCATCAAAAAAGAATTACACGCAAGAAGTTTGAACGGCTTCCAAACGTCGTATCGATGTTTGTGATGGAGGAAACAACTGATTTCACAGGTGCTCTTCGTCCAATAGTGAGAGAGGAAGTTCAGAAAGCACTTGGATTCCACGGCGAGCAAAAAACTTAGACGCTTCAAGAAGTCATAAGGGAGGAAGTGGAACAGACATTGAACCCAATGTCTCGTCGTTCATTTCCCTTTAAAACGGTGAAAAAAAAGAGACCCAGGCGGCGTTACGTTCCTACAATGTCGCATGAGGGAACCTGTTTGGGCACCAAGGAAGACTGACGTATGGAGGACCCAAGATAACTAACCAGTTGTTTCCACTGCAGACGACCAGAACATGTGGTGCGCTATTGTCGAGAAAGGCGGTGGATATTTGATGACGCCCGCGCCAGAAGACAGCAGACCGATCTTAGCCAACTCCAACTCCGGGCCGACGAAGATGAACAACAAGATGCGGGTGCAGGACGACGTAGGTCACCATCGCCGCAAGCTAGCCGGTGGAGATTACGCTCCCCAATACGCCGAGCAAGGTCTTCATCGCCGTTTAAAAGCTCCAGCCGATCACCTAGCCGCCGCAACATGGAAAACTAAAGGGTGCGACCATCCTTGGAGGTGAGGCCGCCGAAGAGAAAAATCCTCCGCCGTCGATCACTGAAAAAATGATAGGAAACTACGTCGATATCCTCACAGATGGTCGACCAGCCCAAACTATTGTGGACACTGGTGCATCATATTCAATCAGCCGGCCGCTGTGGCTGAGCGGTTCTAGGCACTTCAGTCGGGAACCGCGCTGGTGCTACAGTTGCAGGTTCGAATCCTGCCTCAGACATGGGTGTGTGTGATGTCCTTAGGTTAGTTAGGTTTAAGTAGTTCTAAGTTTAGGGGACTAATGACCTCAGATGTTAAGTTCCATAGTGCTTAGAGCCATTTTTGAATATGCAGTCATTTCGGAGAAGTACCGTCACCAATTGCAGAAAACCGTATTCGTCGACAGCAAAACATCTCTGCTGACGGTGCTAATGGGAAATACGTAAAACCTACAGGAATATGTACCAATCGTGTGGGTATAAGTGGCCATACACAGCCCTTAGAATTCATCTTCTTACAAGAGTATAGTCATTACGCCCTTCTCGGACGGGACTTTTTGAAAGCTTCTCAGGCCACTATGTATGTCATGGTCGCTCGAACATTACACTAGGAAAATGTGCATCCGAGTGTGTGGAGACTGTGTGTGGTGGATGCCGTGATCATTCTTGCACTCAGCGCTGGAAAGGTAACTGTCACGTGTCATGCGATGCATCAACCCATGAGTCTTGTAGTGGAATGTAAGAGAAGCATACCACTGAAGAATATCATCCCAGCCTCTGTGGTCTCGTTTAAGAACGGATTCGGTGAATTGTGAATAGGCAACTGTCGCTGAGAACCGCAGATCCTTTCAAGACGAATGTGCTTAGCAAACGCTAAGCCGTTAATTGAAGAACAGCTGAGCGGCCTACAAACCTCCCATGCCTAGTCTGTGGGCGAAATTAGCTCTACCACTACAAGATCTTTTAGCTCGACTATCTCCAGATCGCACTAAGGAACAACAGAAGAAGCTACTTGACATTCTTCAAGAGTTCTCTGAATGCTTAAATCCACAGGTGAAGAGCAAATTAGACAAATCGACAGTGAAGCACCGGATTAGCAGTGGAGACTATCAACCAATAAACCAGAGAGCATACCGTGTGTCAGCAACGGAGCGTCGAATAATTTGCGACGAGGTAGAGAAAATGATGAAGAATGACATAATTCAGCCTTCGCAGAGCCCATGGACGTTACCAGTGGTCCTCGTCAGGAAGAAGGATGGCAGTTGGCGCTTTCGTGTTGATTACAGGAAGTTTAATAAGATAACTAAAAAGGACGTTTACCCCATTCCATTAACCGACGATACACTAAATTGTCTGAAGGGGGGTTAGTTTTCCTCATCCATGGACATATACTCGGGATACTGTCAGATCGAAGTAGATGAGGCTGATCGTGAGAAAACTGCATTCATCACACCTGAGGGCCTGTATGAGTTTAAGGTAATGCCGTTTGGTTTGTGAAATGCACCAGCAACTTTTGAACGGATGATGGATAATCATCTAAGGCACCTGAAGTGGACGATGTGTCTTTGTTATTTAGATGACATTATAGTGTTCTCAGAGACATTTGATGAACGTATAAAAAGACTGAGGGCGGTTCTTAAGTGTCTCCAACAAAGCGGACTGAAACGTAATCCAATAAAGTGTCTCTTTGGAGCAAAAGAAATCAAAATACTTGTACACCTTGTGTCAAACAATGGTGTGCGGCCAGACCCAGAAAAGGTGAGATCTATAACGGAATTTCCTATTCCTAAGAGCATTAGAGATGTGAGAAGCTTCCTCGGATTATGTTCTTATTACCATTGTTTTATGAAAGACTTCTGTATCAAAACCAAGCCACTCCATGTGTTGTTTAAAGCTGATGCTAAATTTATCTGAGGTGGTGCTCAACAAGATTCTTTCAAAGAGCTGCGAAAAGCTCTGACGACTGACCCTGTACTTGGTCTGTATGATGAGAGAGAACCTACAAAACTGCACACAGATGCCAGCGGGTATGGGATCGGTGCTGTTCTGGTGCAAATTTTGGGTGGAAAGAGAAGGTTATGGCCTATGCTTCTAGGACACTTACAAAAGCCGAGAGAAACTACTCAACTACAGAAAGAGAATGTCTTGCTGTGATCTGGGCCATGTGCAAATTTCGACAGTATCTCTATGGAAGGCTATTCACAGTTGATACAGACCACGATTCACTTTGTTGGTTGACAGGTCTTAAGGATCCAACACGACGACTAGCCAGGTGGGCACTACGTCTTCAAGAGTATGACATTACCATAGTGTACAAATGTGAAAGAAAACACCAAGATGCCGAATGTCTCTCAAGAAACCCTGTGCAAGACCATCAAGACTTTGATGAAGATAGTGACTGTCTCGCTGCACTCCAGGATCTAACTGCTGAGCGGAAGAAGGACGCCAAGATATCTCAAATTATGCATGCCTTAAATGGGTCAGAGAATGTGAAAGGACAATTTAAGGTAGTTAATGGATTACTTTGCAAGAAATTCTTCGATTCGTTTGGAAAGAGGTGACTGCAAGTGATTCCTAAACAAATGCACTTCGATGTTCTACAGAAATTCTATGACACACCTGAGGCCGGACATCTAGGATTTATTAAGACATACGATAGAATCCGCAAGAGATTTTTCTGGCCAGGTTTATTTAGGAGTATCCATCACTATGTGTCGCACTGTCGAGAATGCCAGAGGAGAAAGGCAGTTCCTCAGAAACCACCTGGCCGACTCATACCAATTCCACCAGAAGAAACGCCTTTACAGCTTGTTGAGATTGAACTCCTTGGACAATTTCCAACGTCTGCTAGTGGCAATAGATGGATTATTATTTGCACTGATTATCTGACACGCAATACCGTGAAAACAACCGAAGCATCCGAGGTAACCAAATTCATCGTGGAAGACATTATATTAAAACACGGTGCTCCAAGGTCGTTAATTACGGATCGAGGGAAAGTTTTTCAGTCGTATCTTGTGACAGAGATAAACCGTCAGTGCAACATTACTCATCACATGACGACTGCCTTCCATCCGCAAACTAACGGGCTTACTGAGCGCCTTAATAAGAACTTGGCCAACATGCTATCAATGTTCGTCAATGTTGAGGAGAGCAACTGGGATGAGGTGCTATCTTTCGTGACGTTTGCCTACAACACCGCCAATCAAGACACCACAGGATTTAAACAATTTTTCCTGGTTCATGGGCGTCAGGCGACTACGACGATGGACACTGTGTTTCTGTTACATCCTGAAGATGTGGACGACGACTACATCAGTCAGGTACTAACCAGAGCTGAGGAAGCTCGCCAGTTAGCTTGACCCCGCACGCTGCAGGCTCAAGAAACCGATCGCCGAAGGTATGACGCGAACCACCGCCCTGTTGTCTACCAACCTGGTGACCTCGTCTGGATCTTCACTCCTGTTCGGAAGGTTGGTCTCTCTGAGAAGCTTCTCAGGTGCTACTTTGGACCTGATAAGGTTGTAAGAAAGTTGTCTGATGTTACTTCTGAAGTTGAAGATTTCGGCCCGACACGAGACGACGAAAGATCAGATATGGTCCACGTTCTTCGAATGAAGCCCTATAAGGATCCCGCAACCCAGGCTAAATTCGAAGCTCCAGCGACAGGTAACAAGCGGAAAGGTGGTGAAAAGCGTAGCGGCAAAAGAAGTTCTAAGCAGATCACCGTCAGGAAGAGCTTCAGTTGTCAGGAGTCGGAGTATGCAGGACCGATAACTCGTTCCTGGACTAGGAGGACGTAACACCGAGACGCTGTTCACTTAAGGAGAGAGCAATGTCGCAGAAAAAGCTGAGTAGCTCCGTGGTTATGATACTAAACTGTTGCATGGAGGGTCGTGAGTTTAAAACTCTCCTGGACTGTACAATTTTTACTTCTATATTTGGTTCGAGTACATTCTAGAGGAATCAACAAATGTCAAGAATCACTGTAATGAAGTGTTCTGTAGATGTGTATATACTGTATGTATTCTGGCCGGAGGCAGTTCGCTCCACGCTCTTGTATGTGCAAGTGCTGAATAAACCTTCGTTAGGTGAAGTTAGTGTTCGTCATTCATCTAATTACACCTCCTTCTGCGTGACCATATTGCAAGAAGCACCAAGTGTACAGTATGGCAATATGTGACACTAGTGGACACTTATGATAGAGAAGTACATAAGTAGAAAACTAAAATTTTGTCTACAAAGAGAATCTTACTTTTCTTTAATGGAGCTTACGGAAACAGTTTTATCTTCGGAGCAGCCACAACCTTCTTATAAAAAGAAAAGATAGTATCCCTCTGTGTATATATTAGCCTTTAAACTGTATTAAGCGTAGTGAATGGGTATTCGAGCACGACACTGAAATGATTGAAGGTGATAAGAGCTCTCGACAGAGTACTGAGAATGTAATGTAAATATTTGTGATGAAATTAGTAGTTTAGATACAGCTGCTATACTTTAATGGTTTATATTTTCTAAACGAAAATTTGTGAGCCTCAGTGAAACAAACGTCCAATCCATTAACTCAAAATAGATAAGCAGAAGTAGTTAAGTGATGGTTGAATATTTCAGTGTGAAAGTTGTGCGAATCATGTGAAACAGTACGCCTTTGGCCGGCCGGTGTGGCCGTGCGGTTCTAGGCGCTTCAGTCTGGAACCGCGTGACCGCTACGGTCGCAGGTTCGAATCCTGCTTCGGGCATGGATGTGTGTGATGTCCTTGGGTTAGTTAGGTTTAATTAGTTCCAAGTTCTAGGCCACTGATGACCTCAGAAGTTAAGTCGCATAGTGCTCAGAACCATTTGAACCAGTACTCCTTTGATTGACCGTGTCTTTGAACTTTTCAGTTTGATTTGTATGTATTTCGCACGTACACGTAGTCAATACAGTACTCTGCTGTGAGCAGATGAAACTATGTTCGCAGAATATACAAAAGAACCGTACTACCATGCAATGTAAACATCTCTATAAAGGGCAAGAAAAGAATGTAAAGAGAACTGTGAAACTAATATTCTTTGCTTATATGAAGTTAAAAAAATTTACGTTTCTTTGCTAATAACATGATCCGTAGTAACGAACTTAGAATATACCTAATCAGTGTAAATGATTGAGCTCCAAAGTGAAAACCTGTGTTCAAGCAACTGTGATACTTGTGCGTGCTCCTACTAGCAATGAGACATCTGTGACTGGAATTATGGCACTTGCAGACAGCGTTACGTGTGAGAGAATGACCATGCCTGGCTCTTCGGATGCCGCGCGGAGTGGCCGCGCCGTTTGAGGCGCCATGTCACGGATTGCGCGGCTCCTCCCGCCGGAGGTTCGAGTCTTCCCTACGGCATGGGTGTCTGTGTTGTTCATAGCATAAGTTAGTTTAAGTAGTGTGCAAGTGTAGGGACCGATGGCCTAAACAGTTAGGTCGTTTAGGAATTCACACACATTTGAACATTTTTGAGCTCTTCGGATGAATCACATTTCTGCTACACTAGGTCGGTGGTCGTCTCCACAAACGCCGTCATCGAGGTGAACGACGGCTCGAAACGTGAAACGCTTCATGGAGGCAGGATGGTGGGAGCAGTAATATGTATGGGAGACGTTCTCATGTGCTTGCATGGGACCTTTAGTGTAATCGAGGGCCAGCTGACAGCTGCGAACTACCTGCATCGCTTCATGCTTGATATCTTTCCCGTTGGCGATGTTATCTTTCAGCAGTATAACCGTCTATATCTTAGAGCCAGAACCGTGCTACAGTGGCTTGACAAGCATTATAGTGAATTCGCATTTATGTCTCTGCGACCAAATTCGCTTGATGTTAATCCTACGGAACCAATCTGGGTCGCTATCGAGGGCAATAACCACGTACGCAAAATCAGCGGCCCGTTAATTACGCGATTCACATGACATGTGCGTAGACGTCTAATGCGACAGACCACCACAAACCTACCAACAAATTATCGGATCTATGATACACAGAACCAGTGATGTATTTCATTCCAAAGACGGACAAACGAGCTATTAAGCAGGTGGTCATAATGTTTTGGCTCATTAGTGTATGTCTCCTTTGTTTTAAAAGCTTTTATTTTCAGAACGTACGAGTTTCTCCCTCTGAGACTATTGTACCCAGTCGTATTTTGTTAAGTTTTATATTTACAACATATTTGGCTCATAGTCTTTTGCACCGAGTACCACTGGGGATAATATGACCCCCGTATAAATTCATTATCATTTCTTGAAGGTAACATTTATAGAACGATGACTGTTACGTACAACAGTTGTCATGTATCCAGAATGAGATTTTCACTCTGCAGCGGAGTGTGCGCTGATATGAAACTTCCTGGCAGATTTAAACTGTGTGCCCGACCGAGACTCGGTCAACAGTTGTCATGTATCCAGAATGAGATTTTCACTCTGCAGCGGAGTGTGCGCTGATATGAAACTACCTGGCAGATTTAAACTGTCTGTCCGACCGAGACTCGGTCGAGCACACAGTTTTAATCTGCCAGGAAGTTTCATATCAGCGCACACTCCGCTGAAGAGTGAAAATCTCATTGTGGAAACATCCCCCAGGCTGTGGCTAAGCCATGTCTCCGCAGTATCCTTTCTTTCAGGAGTGCTAGTTCTGTAGGTTCGCAGGAGAGCTTCTGAAAAGTTTGGAAGGTAGGAGACGAGATACTGGCAGAAGTAAGGCTGTGAGGACCGGGCGTGAGTCGTGCTTCGGTAGCTGAGATTGTAGAGCACTTGCCCGCGAAAGGCAAAGGTCCCGAGTTCGAGTCTCGGTCGGGCACACAGTTTCAATTTGCCAGCAATTTTCAGTTGTCATGTAATTTTTATGTTCTTTCATTAAAATACTGTCAATAAATCCCGCGTAAATTAGTTAGAATCTTTATTACACTCAATTAGTGACATTGAATCAGACAAAAATATCCTAGTACTAGGAGGGTAACTGATGATTCCAGCATTACTTTATTTCATAGATGGAATGGGGAAAACTGTTGCTATCGTCGCAACGAAACTTCAACAGCAGAGATATCGCTGACGTTCAAGATGGTGCGTCCGCCAATGTGTGAGTTAAACACACCCAGCGCCTGAATAGCGGGTCCGAGGTTCATTACCCTTGCAGATGAGGCGTCGCACGTAATGATCGACACGGCCGGCTTTGTCGCCCGCGTCACGCGGCTCTAAATCAAAGGCGAGCGGCCGGCATTCAGATGCAAATCCGCCGCCGCTGCCGGCCGGCGGCACCGCCTTGAGGGGCTCAGCCATCACCGCGACAGCTCAGAAGACAAAGAGTATGCAAAAGATGTCAGCCACTTTGCAGCGCCGACTCCCGCGATTCCGCCTTATCGTACTGTCGCCGCCACAGAAACTTCATTTTCTCACAATGAACGCCGCCACGTGTTACAAAAGGCAGTGATAACCATTGAAATTGCTATACCAGAAAGTAACGAACCTTACTTTCTGCCCATTTACAATACATAGTGAAAAATAACTACATATCAGTTTGGTGCATGAGTTCGTACCATTTGTTTCTTGCGTGTTGGTGTTCCGACTGATATGAGTTTATTTGTCGATTGTAGTTCACTGTTGCTGTTTGAGTTTACGTACTGTCGTTTTGTCATTTGGAAAGTGAGGGGAGCTCTGGACGCTAGAAAATGGAGTGCCAAGTGGATAAATCGAAACATTTCCGACATATTTTTCTGTTTAAGTTCAGTAGAGGGGTGATAACAGCGGAGGCGGCCAGAAACATTTGTCCTGGTATGAGTATAATGCCACCGGACACAGCGCGGCAAAGAAATGGTTTTCTCGTCTTCAGGAGGATCGCTTTGACATTAGTGACTCTTAGCGTTTAGGAAGATTTCCGAGATTTGATGAAAGTCGTGTAAATGCATTAATTCATGATGATCCACTGCATTGTACTCGAGAACTGACCAATGTAATGAACTGTGACCAGTCCACCGTCATGCGACATTTGTATGCAGTGGGGAAGGTTCAAAAATCTGGTGTATGGGTTTCTTATGCTCTGTGCCAAAACCACAAAAATCAGTGGGTGATCATATGTGCATCTCTGCTTGCTCGTCATCTTGGATGACAGACTCAATAACGACATTTCGTGCTGATTCAGCTCTATGCCAGAGTTCATCAACATCCCACAGCACAGTGATTTGTGGGAATGGCCTCTAGAAGATATTGACGAATGCAGAATCGATGTGTAAGGTAGTGATTGCGGCGTATAGCAGTGATTGTGGTATACATAACGTGGTTGGTGTCCGGTAATCGGCTAAACGCGGAGTTAACCGTAATAGTGTTTTTAGACCTTTCTTTGTCTGATTTAGGCCACTATTGTTTCGGCGCACTTGGCCGTAACACACGAAGCATGTGGGATAGGCCGTTATTGCTTTACACACTCCAGTCAAACATTGGACAAGATACACATGAGGCGTTAAGGTTCATCATTTGTATCACCATTTACCGAGGGTGGTGTCGTCACACGGCTGTGCAGATGTCTTCAAGTTACGGTAATAACCATGGTACACAGGATGTACGAATTGCAGCAAGGTCATTAAAACGGTCTTTTTCAACTCGCTAACAGCGTGTCCAATGGAATATAGTAGGTACAGAGTCTCAGTTACTTTCGACCCTCGTTTAGCAAAACTGACGTCAGCGAGCGGGACATCTGGCTCATTTGAGTACTTATAAAACATGATACGGGGAGAGGATGCTTTATACTGTAGCCACTGAATATGCAACCATTGCACCCTGGCATTTTGTGTCGACACTTCACGGTTACGTATGTTTCTTTCTAAACGTACTGTGGACATGAAATCATTCCTTGTCAACGGTATAGTGGTGAAGGGTTGTTGTTTTCGTGCAGTGATAATGACATTCATCGAGTCAGAGGGTGTGTATACGTTCGGGTGAAATTTCCTGTTTTTCGCGATGACACGAAGTCCTGGTCACATGGTAGGTATGAATACTCACTGACCAGGAATTTATGGTGGGTGACTTCTGGTGTGAAGTCTGCATGCAGAAACATGAATTGGCACAGTAAGGCAATTTTTATATTCCGATTTTGCCCGCCACATTGATTCGAGTACATAATCAGTCGCTTTGTTTGGACGTTATGTTTAATGTAATGCATGAGACATGATTCAATTTCTTGCGGTCCTCGGGATGCTTCGCCCTCACTCCATACATGCATGGTGTATTCCAAGGCAGTATGTACACAATTGCCACCTGTAGTAACATATACCTGTCGAAAGTAGCGGTATCGGTAAAGTCCTCAACAAATCAAAGGCAATCACGGTCGAATCGTTGTCCTGATGCCTCCCTTCTGCTGCATCGCCATGCATTCCCGTCCGTGCGCTCTCGGCCTTTCGTTGATGTAACTCTCTTTCAAGTTCCCATTTATCCTTCTCTTCCGCGTTGTCACCTGAAGCTTGCTTGATGTTATAGAGATCACATTTACGCAGGAGTCACTTACAGGGGGATGAAAGGACAGATTAAATCTTGTATTAAATGTCTGACCAAACATGTACTACGAGACCGGATCATCATGCTCGGCTTTATATAAATGGTGTAACTTCCCAATGCTCAGATCTGGTGACAAATAGTTCCGAACCACTGTTTCTTTCTTTCATGCATAATGGCTGCGATATGTTGGAAACCGTTTTTAGAAGTTCTCTACCGCAACCCTCTTTGCTATTGGTGTTTTCTTTTAAGCAGGGCAAGTGCTTCGCTTATAGATGGGTGGGGTCTGGTACTGCACTTTGTGCGAAAGAACCCTTGTAATCCAACCGTCTGATATCTGCAAAATGTTCTAAAGGACGTTTTACACAACTTCACGCCCACTCCCTCTTCCTTCTGGAAATGGTATAGGCGTGTTGTTACTCGTCGAGACTCTGTAGTACCAGAGGAATACGCGCGTGTCGTAGGGACTACCTTCACCATAGCAAAATTGTATGCCGACTGCAAGTAGAAACTACCTAATGCATAGAACGAGTCAAATAGACGTTGCTGGTGTTCAGGTGAAAAATGTCGACCACATTCCTTCTGACACGCGCATGCTCCGAGGGTGGGACATTTCTTTGGCACTACATTTCCCTTCACGTTAATGAGTTCTTCCCCTTTCGATCGCTTTTCTTTTCGAATGTTCCGTGCCCACAGGTGTACATTCCGGACCTGTTTTCTTCCTCGTTACGGTGGAATTACGGTATCAGTACTACGATGCCCCTGCCATACGTCCATGGTTGACTTAGTGGGTGTGGTATACTTTGATATACCGGGTAGATTTGGCTCTGCTAACATGACACGTAATTTATCCGCTGTACCACTTGCAAGCTGGCTGAATCGCCCAGGTGCACATTCCAAGTCTGAGGCATCGGTAGCAGTGTCCGATCCAAATAGGTCTGAAATGGAAATGTTCCTTATCTGAACCGTGTCCATATCAAATCATATAAGTCCAACAAGGGAACGTAACACCATCCTTACCTCGCAATGCGGCTTCGACATTGTCACCAGGGTGACTGCACATGTCGTATTAGTCACACACCAATAACCGTTCAGCGGTGCGTCGCACACAATACTCCATGAGTCTATATTGTAGCTGTGTCCTCCGCCGGCCGTCACGTGCTGCTGTATGACGTATGGTAGGCTGCTCAACCGACGTTCTCGCTGTGCATATACATGGTGCATGTGGCATAGGTCACTATTGCGCCCCGTTTCGTACGGCACTGCACGGTGCGTAAGCAATATCTGACGCTGCCACATTGTCCATGGCGTCCGAATATATGTCCGGCGATTGTAGAACGTAATGGTACGGCGTAAAGTGATGTTCTGTGTGAATATCTCATTCTTCCCAAAAATGTGAGTTGGGCCACTATTGCGCTGATAGCCTCAAATAACCGGTTAAGAATTCGAAAACTCAGTTACACACAGCAGCAGTGCTAAAATTTTTGGTTTTTAAATATACAAGTAATTTTTATCTTTAAAATTTCCAGTGGTTTAAAATATTACGTTATTATCGAAAATGGGAAAAGCGATCAGTGCTATTTTAATAACGATTCCGATAGAACCGAGCAACAAACACATGACATTGGAGTTTGAACAGCATTTCTGAGGCAGCAATGTACCTGTTACCGTGCATCATGGCCAGCTAGATGGCACGCACGTACATGCAGTGCGCGTGAGTTGCCCTATCCAGTCCATATGGTAATTTCTAGCTGTTTTGTCGGACGTTACTTGAATTACGGGACTACACCATGACTAGTTTGGGAGCATTTAACGAAGCGCGGTATCATTGTGAAACTTCCCCTTTGAACAACTATACAGGACTGTGCTTAAACTGACACACAATATTTTGTTAGCGCAACGCAATCTGACTTTCAAAATTACCTACAAAAGAATGGCCCTGACTAACATTAAACTATACCTTTCACAAATCACTTACCTCACAAAAATCTTCGCTGCTCAAGCTACTGCAATACAGCGAGCGCCACTACTGCCAGCTAAATAAAAGATTCAAACTATGTAAGGCACTAACTACTGATAGGGATAGTTAGCAAATGAAAGATATTAATAGAGAACAAACAATGTATTTACCTTGATATCATCATATATAAATATAGCAGTTCATGACAAATTTCAAAACTCCGCCATCTCTCTCCCCACATCCACCACTGCTGGCGGCTCACCTCCAACTGCGCAACGCTACGCGCTGTTCACATCCAGCTGCCGCTGCCCAACACTACAATGGCGAGTATTACAACAATGCAAAGCAGCCGCAGACTGCACACAGCACAGCCAGTGATTTTCATACAGAGGTGGCGTTACCAATAAAGAAACCTAAACAGCCTACTTACAATTGAAGTACAATGACCCGTTTACTTTGAAACATTAACAACGGGAGGAGCCATAGCAAACTTGCGACACCATATAGTTTACAATAATAATAGAAAGTAGCGTGTCTGTTGCCAGTGTATACATAATATGAATTTATCTGCTTGTAGCCTTTAAAAACGGACAAATTAACACGAGATATGGAGTTCTCCAACTACAGTTTTCTCCTTTAACACTGACTATTCGTCATGCAGCCGGCCGAAGTGGCCGTGCGGTTAAAGACGCTGCAGTCTGGAACCTCAAGACCGCTACGGTTGCAGGTTCGAATCCTGCCTCGGGCATGGATTTGGGTGACGTCCTTAGGTTAGTTAGGTTTAAGTAGTTCTAAGTTCTAGGGGTCTGATGACCTCAGATGTTAAGTCCCATAGTGCTCAGAGCCATTTGAACTATTTCTAGTCTCTCGGCAACCAGTGACCAGATGTTTTCAGCGGATCGGTAATCTGGATAATATGATGTCAAGGGCAACATTGAAACATGCTCTAAATGGTAGTAGGGCAGGAAATCACGAGCAACCTTGTTGAAAGATGACGTAAGGGTGACCTCGAAGATTGAACACAGCCGCCAGGCTACTTTCACTAACTACACAAACAACAAACTACAACAGAAACAAGTATAAAAACGACAATTATCAAACTCAAGAATATACAATATCACTTGGAAGATTTACTCAAGCTCCTACATAGGACAAAGTGGCAGGGACTTTTAAATTAGATACACTGAACCCATCAAATGTTACACACATTGAACCGTGGCGACGACCCCTCAACGAATCTTCCCAGCCTTCCATTATCGTATCTGTCTATGGCGCCACATTTCCCTCCGTGTATCGATTCTCCTTGTGAAGCAACGTCTCTGGCTGTGCATCGCGGAGCCGGCAGAATGCGGAGTTAGCCAGCACGACGAGGGCAGGAGAACACCAGGGTACCGCGGACCAGGACGACCAGCAGCCCGAAATACCTGCGGCAGCCGTATTTTTCGGGTGTCTGTCTTGGTTTCGTCCTTATCATTTCTCACCTGCTGCATTTCTGGGGAGACAGCGTCCGGTTGTATGAATTCCATTCGTCTTGACTCCGTTGGTTTGTGATTCAGCCTATTCCGTGCTGTCTGTGACTGGATATTTAATGCTGCCCTGACTATTTAACTTACCTCTATCTTTTGCATCTTTCATGAACGGTGGTTGTACGACGGGAGCTTCTGGCTTTGCCTGGACTTGGTGGCTTCTTGAAGGGCCGAATTTAGTGTCGTTACTGACTGAGCACCTGTTTTTTTATTTATTGGTATAATTTAGTTCTGTATTGGTGACTTTCAGTGCGTCTCTAAGGGCGGTTTTCGGCGTTATTAATTGCATTTGTAGCTTGGTCGCTTAAGTCCACTTACAGTGGCTGAAGGCAGTGGTTTAAATGTTATTTATTCTTTTATTGTGTTGGAAATTACTTTGAGGGTTGCCCTGTTTTATTTAATGTTGTTCGCCACCATTTTTTTAAGAAGAGCCTGTAGTATTCTTTAAACAATTTTGTAGTAACTGGGACTGACTTTCCTTACGGATGGCTACGTGAATTTGAACTGAAATTTTTGATTAGCCATATGAACACCTGAGTCTAAAGTCAATTAAATTTACCATACGTATTTTCTGCGGCTAGTTATTTTTGCAGTTGCCATTTTACTTTCATGTGGGGCACCGGAATATATCTTGTGTGTAATACGTATACAAATGATTAGGTTTCCTAGCTTAGTGTTGCATAAGCGGCTAATCGGCGTGAGAATTTGTTTACTTCTATTTCTGTAAAGTTCGTTCCTTCTTGCCTTATTTTGATATAAACCAACAAACAGCTTGGTGAGCTGACCGTTATCTGTTGCAGTTTTCACTGAGACTCTGATTATAATTGTGACTAGCTAGTTGATTAAAGTTTGAGGCTGCCTTTCTCATGTTCTCTTTTCTTGAGTAGTGTTACGAGAGTTCAAGGTAAGTTTCCACTGTCAGGTGTGATCTTGCAAGGGCTTTATTTGTAATTGTTAAATCTCTTCTTTGGCCCTCACTTACTTACTGCCTTTTGTTAACAGCTCTAACTCGCCTCACCTTGCAGAAGACTTCTGTAAGCCCCACGGGCGTGGGGACCTGCTGTTACGTGCGCCTTGTTTAACTTGTCGCGGCACTGAGGATTGGCCTAAGCACACTAATCCAGGCCGTCTGGTGGGACGAGCAACTAAAGTTCTCTTGTGTATTCTACGCCCTGTATTCTTATTCAAAATTGTTTCCTTTCCCTCAGAAACTCGGGCTTATTAGAGTTTTGGATTTTTACGTAACGTACTTTACCAACTCTTCCTCAACCGTTAAGGATTAATAATTCATTTGAAGGTATTTAACTGGCTTTAGCATCAGGTGCCTATGTACTGCTTCCACAGAGTAGGGGAATTACTTTCTTCAGCAATATTGGCTTTCCTTGTCATAAGGAACAACTGATGTTTCTCTGAAATAGCTTGACGCCTTTTATGAAAAATACTGATTGTAATATAAATTGTACCAGTTTCCACAATTCGTAACATAACTTGGTCGAGTGCAGACTGAATGTGAGAATAGGATCCGAGGCCTCATTTTTACCATTTTCTTAATGCGAAATGCTTCTGTTCTTTACTGTGTGTATATCTGTTGAGAGGGATTCTGATCATTACTAAGTTTAATATTATTTTTTATTTGGATAAGTGCAATTGAGCAACAAATGAAATTACTAATGTGGGTTGCCCCTCATGCTGCCTAATCCTTCCATCCTGTGTAGAGGGGTCACACGTATTCAATTTACAAAATCAGCAATAGCAATACTTCTAAGACAATGGATAGCCTTCAAAGACATCGAAAACTTACGCTTTCTTCGATTCTGATAATTTGTCACAGTAACTAGATTTTCTCAAGGTTGTTTTGTGACAAAACGTATATACTTTTCCTCAAATTTTTCGTACTTTCAATTTGGACCACCAATGGTCATTTCTAAATCACTTGCATTTTATGCTTTGTGGAGGGTATTTCTTCGAAAATATCTAGAATATTAAGTGTCCATTAGCTATTGGCCAAAACTAGAGTCCTTCTTGGGACTGAGGAAACCCGTGGTTTATAAAATTCCCTGTTATTATGGATAGTCTTATATTCGACAAACGTACTGTTTACGATCTATGTATGGAACAGTCACACACGTTTGCTCCAGCCTTAAAAATCTGCCTTCGCCGAACATTGCCTCAATGAAGGGCATAATATGTCGGTTAAAGAGGCACAAATTATTGCTCCGGCTTCCTGTTATTGGAGTTGTGTACGCAACCCTTTGTTTACCAGAAAATCTGTATATCATTGCCTACCAGTAGCGCCTCTCGGGTCAGTGTTGTTTAAATAGACATAAATTGACACTATTTTGACTACTTATTAGGTAAACGACTTTTGTGGTATAAATGCTTTTAAAGTAATTGTATTTATCTAAAGCTTATATTAAAAAACATAATTTTTTATATTTTTATTGGTGGCTTTTATTCTTAGTGCAAAAGGTTCTACAGACAATCGCAGAAACTTCATAGCACACACGTTTGGTGCCTTAATAACATGGTATGTGACTGTCCTTTTTCTTTACGTAGTATTCACATTTTCTCTTTTTCTTAGCTGGTGATTTCACCGCCCTTCCTGGATCCGGTGCTACTAATGAATTCACTGACTTCTTTATTCCAGCTAGTCTCTTCCGAAATTGATGAAAGTTCGAAGTCAGTTTCTTACAGATAGCCAGCATCATCCAAAGCATGCATGCATTTATTATACTTACGTCTATCACACTGAAGAAAACCACCAATGAACGGCGCCTTGTTTTACTGGTCACACTGTAGCAGCACGTCTTCTGGTCCACACCGTTCTTTGTGCCATGGTATGTCCAAATGTAAGGCTTCTTTACTTGTGATCACACCGTTTGTTGGTCGTGAATAGAACTAAGGAAGGTAAAAACTTTATTTTTGTTAGGAACATAAGAGACTATCGTTACCTCTGGCTGAAAACCAAATAATGTAGCCTGTACTTCATGTCCTATTGGTGTAGTAAAATCAGAAGGCAATTCACCTAATCAGGTCTTTTAACAACAATTAGTGAGCTACATCCAGAGATGTGAAAAAATTATCACGGGTGATATTACGTCCAGACTTTCCAAGTTCAATCACCAGGGTTTTCGCCGGCCGCTGTGACCTAGTCGTTCGAGTCGCTTCAGTCCGGAACCGCGCGCCTGCTACGGTCGTAGGTTTGAGTGCTGCCTCGGGTATGGATATGTGTGATGTCAAATGTTCAAATGTGTGTGAAATCTGATGGGACTTAACTGCTAAGGTCATCAGTCCCTACTTAACCTAAATTATCCTAAGGACAAACACACCCACCCATGCCCGAGGGAGGACTCGAACCTCCGCCGGGATCAGCCGCACAGTGCATGACTGCAGCGCCCTAGACCGCTCAGCTAATCCCACGCGGCTGTGTGATGTCCTTAGGTTAGTTAGGTTTAAGTAATTCTAAGTCTAGGGGACTGATGACCTCAGGGTTTTCACAACATCCTCCCAAAGTCGCACCGCTCTGGTTTCTTCCTCCTTCACCAAATACACGTTCATCTTCCAGCAGTGGCTTCTTGCACTGCCACAAATCGCCCACAACATTGTTCCGTATCTACACGTTTTAATGGGATGTATTGTCGAAATGGACAGCGACCTCGAAATGTCACAACTGTTAATTCACGGATATGTGCCATTCTGAAATGTAGGCATCCCTGAGGGTAATTTCCCAAATTTCAAAAACTGCTGTGGCTAATTTCAATTTGTCACTCGAGCTGTCTTCAGGTCCCCCTGCTGCCTTATCAAAATCCGACACCCTCAGAATAGCGTGGAAGAGTTGCGGGATATAATTTCATTGAACAGTGGTCGACAGTTCTCAGCACTCCAAAGCTGATAGATATCGTCATTTTTTGACCTGTAATCTACAGTCAGCATCAGAACACCAGGCACGAAATTTTTTCATTTCAAGAACTTCTACATCCATCCAGTCCTCTTAAACGATTCAACCTTCCTTGTTGGTCCACATATACACTTTTGCCAATGTGGGTTACACGAAAGAACAACATAAGAAAAGATTCTTCATTATCACAATTCCCAATTGAATAGCTTGTATATCTTTAAATCCAGCTTGGTGAGCTGCAACATTATTTCATTTCCATTACGGGGAAACTATGTCACACTCATTAGAATTTACACAATTTTCTTCTCCATCATCGTAAAGGGGTTCTTCATTATCGTCTTCGAATAATTCTGAGTTTTTAATGACATCTGCCTCATTATCATCACATTCACTAAGTGGATTTTGGGAATCAGACTGCTACAAGAATTCCCTTGATCTCCTCATCTGATAGTCCTCTTTCCCTGACCATTGTCAGTTTGTAGATAGACAACTATTACGAAATAGAGCTCTGAAATGAACATGTGCTTGTGACAAAGAGGACTGTTGAACGCTGCAAGAATAACAGCGCTAGTGGGCAGAGGGAAACGACGTAACAAACGCTTCACAGATACAGGGTTGTTGAAAAATAGCTTCTAACCGCACGGACCTGTGAGACCCTTAGGGGAAAAACGTGCACCAGCACTTAAACACGAAACCATACGTGAATTTTTATAGTTTTCAAATTATGACAAACTTGACAAACTAAGAAAAGTCATTAAATTTCATTAAAATGAAATGTATAGTTCGTAATAGAGAAGGTATTAAACTTCACGTACCGTCATCGGAGAGCCGATGGTAGTTGAAGGGTTAAGGAATCCATCGAAATGAGAGTATCCGACAACATTATTCATAGAAACAAAGATTTTCCTTTAAGTCGGATGTGGCATATTACTTCATCAGATATAAAACGGCTTACTTTTCGACAAACTGCATCTTAATTTGCGACTCATCGCTTTCGTTAGTTCCTACCACCTGCGGTACTGCAATTCTTCGCTTCGCAGAGGGCAGCCCTTTGGTTTCTGGCGCACGCGCAGCGCTTGTTCCCTGGATATAAGGCGGCCGCTGTATCTGATGTCACCTCAGTTTTGGCGTTGTTGTGCACTTGCAACCTTACCTGAAGACGGCGCCCAGCTGGACGTCGAAATATCGTGTCGTCAGGACTTTGAAATCCGGCCGCATACTCGCGAAGAGCCTAAACATCTTAAGGTACTCCACTGCTTCCAAAATTCAGTTAATGAGGATTAAGTGGAGGAACCGGGAATTTTTGTAGACCACTAGGAGGACTGACAGCTCCAAGACCACCTTTGGAATCGGGAGTGCCTATATTATTGACGACACCCCTATTAGATTTCGGCTTTCCGACCCATATTCGGTTTTTCCTGCGGAGCTTCACTCTGTTCTCCGGGCTGTCCAATACATCCGTCGCCATCAGCGGGTACAGTATATTCTCGGATTCGTTTAGCTCTCTCCTCAACTTCCAAGCTCTTTATCCTGTACACCCTCTGGTCACTGGATTCAGGACAGCCTCCACATGCTCCACTTGTGGGGCATCTCCCTGTAGCATTCCTCTGGATCCCAGGGCATATTAGCATACGCGGAAACGAGGCAGCCGATATAGCGGCAAAATGCTGCTGTCACTCTTCCTCGGCCCGCTGTTCGCATGGTTCCCTTTGCCCTTCTACAGAGCGTTTTATGTCGCCGTGTTGTTCTGTTATGTCACACACATTGGTCTGCACTTCAGGATAATAAATTACGGGACATAATACCTCTTCCCTGTGCTTGGACCTCTTCCTCCGGACTCATCGTAGGGAGGAGATAACTTTAACTGGACTCCGGATTGGTCCCTGTCGTTTCAGCCATCGACATCTCTTAAGTGGCCATCCTCCCTCGCTTTGTCTCCACTGCTCTCAAACGTGGACGGTGAGACACCTTTTACTTCAGTGCGTCTATTTTAATCCGCTACGTCCCCGTTTACAGCTGTCGCCTGATATATCTTCCCTTCTAGTAGATGACGCGGGCTCAGCCGATCACGTCCTTAATTTTATAAGTGCTAGTGAGATGACATCGGTCATTTGAAGCTCTTTTCGGGGAAAACAACCCCACTTCAACAGCACTTCTCTAAGATTTCCTTTCGTTTTTAGTTTCCCTCCTTCTTGAGTTTCGCTCCCATTGGTGCTGATTTAAATTCCTGTTTTTACTCTTTACTAGCCCATAGAATGAGCGCTTATGACGTTAGCTGTTTTGCACCCTAAAACCATACTCTAAAAAAAAAACACACTAGAAGCAAGAGGTAAAATTTTCAGAGACAAACCGGTAGCGAATCGATTTTTTTTTTCAAATATTTCTCCTGCATATGATGACTTCAGTAAGTTCCATAAACATGTGCTTTTCATCATATTCTACTCAACATCTACAACAAAACAGGAACGTAATTGATAATTCAATAGTGAATAAAGACAAAAGAAATTTTTGGGCAGCTTTGCGTAAATAATGTATTCAGCAGAAAATGCAGAAAATCACTATGTACAAATGCCACAAACGCTTTGTGGAATCATACTGCCCTAAAATCTCTACAGCAAGTTTTGATTACAAAAAGCGTTAAGAGGTGATTTGCGTGTGCGTGATATTATGTAATAGAGGCAGTAGAGTACTTAAAAGTAGAGTCACAAAAATACTACCCCTAGCATTTGCGCATAAAAACATTCCAATATTTAACTTTCCCGTTAATATTTAAATTTTTCGTTTTCCAATTACAATACAACCTCAAAAATACAGCTACAGTGCAAGAGATTTCGAAAATCATACATGCAAAAACCTAAAAAGATATTTATGTAAACAAATGCACTTGAAAATTGAAATACGTTCTCGATACGCGATATTCAAAGCATGAAAAACTGGTGTCGTTTTCCATTAATTAAATCAAGGACGGTAGTAATTGAGGATTATAAGGTGATTTTCTTTCATTACATTACCTAAGCTTTGTACTGGATCATCTTTACACAAATTCCGCCAGCTTGTGCTGTGGCATTGGAATCATCTACGTCTACATGGATACTCTGTATATCACATTCAAGTGCCTGGCAGAGGGTTCATCGAACCACCTACACAATTCTCTAACATTAAAATCTCGTGCAGCGCGCGGAAAGAAAGAACGTCTATATCTTTCTGTACGAGCTCTGATTTCCCTTATTTTATAGTGGTGATCGTTCCACCCTATGTAGGTCGGTGTCAACAAAATATTTTCGCATTCGAAGGAGAAAGTTGGTGATTGGAATTTCGTGAGAAGATTCCGTCGCGACGAAGAATACCTTTCTTTTAATGATGTCCAGCCCAAATCCTGTATCAATTCTGTAACACTCTCTCCCATATTTCGCGATAATACAAAACGTGCTGCCCTTCTTTGAACTTTTTCGATGTACTCCGTCAGTCTTATATGGTAAGGATCCCACGCCGCGCAGCAGTATTCTAAAAGAGGACGGACAAGCGTAGTGTAGGCAGTCTCCTTAGTAGCTCTGTTACATTTTCCGAGTGTCCTGCTAATAAAACGCAGTCTTTGGGTTGCCTTGCCCATAACATTTTCTATGTGTTCCTTCCAATTTAAGATGTTCATAATTGTAATACCTAGGTATTTAGTAGAATTTACGGTTTTTACATCCCCACGGAACACCAGAGGTGGTTCGAGTCGGGACAGCAGTGCATTCCATCCTGCTTCCCTTATCTTACTACTTGGAGACGAAGGTCACAATAACAAGGTGAATGATATTAATGTAGGTTAATTCTTACAAAGAAGAAAACAGCAACTATAATACTGCTATTTATTTAGGTAAATAACGCCGTTACCGGTTTCGAACTGGCAAGTTCATCATCAGACGACTGTACACATGATTTTCAAGATACGCTTTACATTATCGTCCGTTTTCGATTTTTATTATTCCACTGTGGCGAAATATTTTTGGTGTGTTGTTGCCGTCGAAAATTCCATGCGATTTTGTTGCGAATTTACAGGATTGTATTTTTCGAATATTCCTAAATATATCCAGCACTTATGCATTTTGTACATCACCATTTTGTGCGAAGCACCACACACACACACACACACACACACACACACACACACACACACACACCAAAAAGAATTCGCCGCATGTGAATGATATCCCGAAAACTATGATAAGATGTAATGTTCGCCATTCTGTCCGCTAAATCTATAATTTCTAATATAATTACTGGTAGAGAACTGTCCCACAATTATTAACGGACTACAGGTATTATCTAAGAGCTGAACGCTGCCGCCATTTGTCCAGTTGACCAGAGGGCTGACGGGGTCTCATCTTCACGGGACCACCGACACATCTTGTCCGTCGATAGGCAGGGTTTGAGCTTTCTGAGACACCTACTAAAATGCAGAGAAGTATAATCTTAATTCCATACAGCATTCATGTCACTTCTTTCCGCAAGTTGAGCCTATAGGTAAACTTTTTCTAGGCTTCTGTCTGAGGCGAAGGTCTTGAGACCGATGGGACAGCGGAAGTCTCGTTTTTGAGGGACAGAGTGATTAAAATCACGCAATGAGCTGTAATCCCGTATATCAAATGCCAGCTGAACACATGTCCAAGTTTACTACAAATCAGAGGACCTCCTCTGACACCATCTTAAACATTTTTATTAATTCTGATTTCAGCGTGTTTGCAGGATATGTTGTTGAGTGCAACAAACTCTATCTTTTCACGCAGCTTGGGATAAAGAAGACAATTCTTATGTCCTCCACAACGGAAACACAGTAAAGTGCTAGTTACGCTGTAAGTTAACGGGTGTCATCCGCCATATTCTCAACGGCTCTCTAGACTACGGCAATGGCTGCTGATATACTCATACATTTGTCATCGACGGACAGGTAAATGTAATGCGTCACTTCTATTCCCATGCATAATAGACTTGGAAAGCATATGTGAAACAAAAATTAGTCCAGCTGTTTAGTTTTTAAGGATAATTTGTTTACCTTAGAAAATTCCTTCGTGCAGATCACTTTGACAGCTAGTTTGATTTCGGAAACTGCCACAGAAATACTTCTCTGGCTAAGACAAGCCCAAAATCAAACTTTCTCTGAAGCCATCATCAATTCATTCTTAATGACTGGATAACTCTATAAATTAGGAGAAACACATAAAGATCAAAAAATTAAAATGTTAGCCATGTGAGAAACAAGATCACCAGGTCGAAATTAGTGCCCAAAAGTGAAACAGACAAACGAATCCTCTACAAGTGTGCCACATTGGAGGTAGTTTTCGCAGCTGCACGAGATATTCTGAGATCCGTGATTTAAGTAAAGCCTGTAAACAAGATGTTAATGTCAATTTTCTCGAAATAAAATGTACGCAGTAATTAAGGCACGTATGCCGATCACAGAAGAGAATAAGCCAAACCCAGCGAAAGTAAGTAAGTCACAGGAGATAGTAGAAAATATTCTCTAAAAACCTACAAATTGATGCGAAAATTTCTACCGCGAAGTTTTAATAAACAGTTAGGGAAAGCGATAAAATTCTAAAAAACAGTTGATGACTTCTCAGCACGCAAATGGACCAATCAAACTGGAGAGACTTACAGAATTGTGTATAAATTTCAACCTCAAAATTATGTAAACGTATTTTAAGAAAATGGGTCGAAAGATGAACTGAAGTTGTTGGCTGATAAACAGCATAATCGTCAATGCCTACCTCGAGGAGCTACTGTGTTGTGTTATTCCTGTTAAAACAAAAAACAAAGACCATTTAACTACTGCCAAAGTAGCAAAAACTTTCATTCATTATGTATTATATCTATTCACATCGTTACATTTTAATGATGTTACTAAAACAGTGGATAGCATTAAGAAATCTGATTATTGCGGGATCAATAGGATAGAAAAGCGATTCAAAAATGCTTTAAAAACTTCGTCCAACTAAGCTGAGTCCAGACAGCACAGAAAATGTCGCCATTTGTCTTGCTACTGCGTTCCCTCCTATCAGCATACAAAATTCACACTGTTAAAAATATGATACACGGTGCGTGTGACGTAACGAACACGGAATTTCGACGAATCTTCATAAAGAAAGAGATAAGCATGTGTCATTGTATAGTGCCCGATACGACGGCGAGTGAGGGCCACTTCGTCCCTTCGTTGAGCTCGAAAGGAAGTCCGCCATGATAGCACATTTGGTTTCACAGACCGCACCTTGTTGTTGGCGACTTCCAGCCGTCGTCTTTCCCACTCAGCCACCATTCTTTTTATTAACCACGGCACAATAGCCTTTAGGGGTAGTTGCAGTGAGCTATAGTATCTTTGTGTAAATGGTGATCTCCCAAAAAGAACAGAGGGGAATTCCAGACTGATCATATCGCAATCTCTTACTCACGTCACACGAAGGTTTCAAAATGCTCAAATACGCAGGGGAGAAAATACTGACACAAACCACTTCCTAACTCGAGTGAAACTAAATTCAAAGCCCCGAAAGTTCAGCAAAAGTATGTAAGTAATTCCTAAGATTAAATTTTCAAAAACCAGAGCTGATAGCAAAGTAACTCGACAAAACGCTTGAACAAAACTTTTCAAAACCAAATTCCTTTACAAAGGCAGAAAAAAGCCTGTCTAAGGAAGACTATGAACAGGCAGTAAAATTTCGATAAAAGACAGTCAAAGCATTGATTAATAACAAATTAGGAAACACGCATAACATTTCCCTGACAACTAGAAAGGAAGACTGGAAATTAATTAGATAAAAAAAGAAAACAACATTAGAACAGCCAGAACCAGGAAATTGAAGAAGGCTTGGCAACAAACACCAGCACTGTAGCTTCCTGGTACATTAGAACTGCGTGTCGGACCAAGACTCAAACTCAGGATCTCTGCCTTTCATGCGCAAGTGCTCAACCAATTTGTTTTGTTCTTTATTTTTTCGGTTTTTTCTTTTTTCTAATTTTTGCCTTGACCGCATTTTTTTTCTAGTAAGTGCCACAATGATTAGCAGGGGGTAGGGGCCCAAATGGGCAGGGTTCGCAACCCGATGCCTGGCTTCGTAGTCCCCATAACCTGTGGCGGCCACTGTACCAGATAAGAGAATCGCCATTTCTTTCAGCAATTTTCAATAAGAGTAGACTGAAAGAGGAAACAAAGAAAGATGAGGTGGGAGGTGTAGGGCGCTGTTCTTCAAGCGCATCTCCCACTCTCAGACCGGGGCTAGGCTGGTAAACCGTACCATTCCAAAAAGGCTGTTGTGAAGTTTCAGGCATGTCGAATATCACGTGCACCCAAAAGATTGTGGCGGAGGGGGAGCTAAATTACACCCTATAAGTAACTGGAATATTGACGGCGGGAGCATGGCGTGCGTTCAAGTGCGGTGTGAGCATCCAAACCATCGTACCAAAGGTAGAGCTTGGTGGGCGCCCAGTCGCTGAAGACATAGCCAACCGTCAGGCCTTTTTGCCATATGAACCGTGGTGCTTGGTTACTGGAAAAACGTTTCCTCCGCAAGGAGAAGGAATTGCAGGCCGACGGCCGTTGTGGGGTGCGCAGGTAACATGCCATTATCCGTTGGGCGAGTTGTCACACATCGTGCATCGATGAACACGTTGCTCACAATATCACCGCTGTAGCAGCGAGTATATAGCGGTGATTCGGCCAGTGCAATACGGTGAATTCGCTGGCTTGTCGGGTATTTACTGTTGACGACGTGGTACCACAGGTCTCCTGCTTTGATTGTAAGTTCCAAACCGCTGTTCAACAGATGTCTTGACGGAAATTCAACATTTTGCGAGTGGGTGCGTTGCGAATACATGTAAAAGTTTTACGCTCGTGGTGTGCATTTGGTGGGTAGGTACCTGTACTCGATGAAGCAGGTCGATGTGTGGAAAGCGTTAGGGCAATGTGGCCCACAATGACAGGCGAGATGAGAGAGGTCAGTATAGGAATCTCCAAGAGGCTGCAAGTAATGGATGCGGAAGGCTCGCGCCAACACCTTGTCAGTAGTCAGACGTAAAGCGGATGCCGTGGCTCTAAGATAGACGAGACAGAGTCCTCCTGTTGAAATGGGGGGAAGGTTAGGGTTCCGTAGAGGATCTTAAACATGTTTCCCACCGATATGTAGTACCCAAAGGCCGCATGCAATTGCATGCTAGGACCACTGGCAGAGGAAAAATTTGGGAAACGTGTACCAGCTTGGGGACTACATAGGGGTTGACGTAGGCCACTCGCTTGAGTGGTTTCAGGCTGCAGTCGAGGAAGTGCTGGATGTGGGCTCGTATCGTCGAAAGCAAACAGTGGTAGGTCTATGCCGCGAAACGGTGGGTATGTGCTGTAAATGTGATACCCAAGTAACAGTTTGTCCATTGTGGGCAGCAGCAGATATTACGATCCGCATTGAGAACAGTAACTGGGCAGACGTTGGTGATCTGTGGACCTCAGGGCCGGCCGCTGTGACCGAGCGGTTCTAGGCGCGTCAGTCCGAAACCGCGCTGCTGCTACAGTCGCAGGTTCGAATCCTGCCTCGGGCATGGATGTGTGTGATGTCCTTAGGTTAGTTAGGTTTAAGTAGTTCTAAGTCTAGGGGATTGATGACCTCAGATGTTAAGTCCCACAGTGCTTAGAGCCATTTGAACCATTTTTGGACCTCAGGACGGTTTGTGCACCCGGGTTTAAAATGACCGCCAGTAATCTTAATATTTCTGATGGAGTGTTTTCTAATTTCAGTTAAGAATGAAATACTTTTCATCCACATTCAGTGAACAGCTCACTTCATTGTTAAATACATAAATTACTGTTTAGCATGTGCATATTGGCAAAATATTTTAACTCCAGAGATATAATTTCTCACTAGTAGTACTTCCCAAAATTTAAATACTTCTTTGAGTATCATCACCACCATTACCACCTTACTTAGGCTATTTCCTGTTCCGAACTCATAAACCAACTCATCCCCCAAACTTTTGTGATATCTTCCAGTATCTGTTTTAACATATGGTTTGTGGTTTTGGATCTTATTGGGAATTCTGTGACCTGGCATTCTCGTGAGGCGTTGTCTCCATTTTTCACTGTTCTGACTTTCTTCGTTTATGTTGAAAATAATTAATTTTGTGATATAATCATGTCTCTTTTCTTCTCTGATCTCTGGTTTTTTGTGTGTGTGTGTGTGTGTGTGTGTGTGTGTGTGTGTGTGTGTGTGTGTGTCCTTTCCATATGATAACTCAGGAAATTCCATCCATCACTTTATATAGTTTCATGATTGGCCCTTTTTGCATTTCGAATATGCGGAGGCATTTGATCAAAACTCTAATATAAACTGTGTTTGAAAATAACTTTATCGTCGGCAAAATGTATGAATCAGTTTTTTATAAACAACTGAAAATTACGAATGACATGAAGTTTTGGTGTTACAGTCTGTCTATGGATCGGAAAAATTAATTAGGAGTTATGCTAATGTGTTCAATTTTCCTTATGAATGTAACGCTTATTTTATATAGTTCAGGATATCTGCTGCAGGAGGCTCTTAGTCCACGAAAGATTTAGTAAACTCAGCGTTGCTGTTATAGGGTGATATTATTGTGTTTTAATTTTATATCTTTTTGTTTGTCTGATGCAGGTCTGGAAACTTAAAACTTTTTAAAAACAGTATGAAATTGAATTTTAATTTAGATTCGTCTTAAAACCTCAGTTTCCTCTAAAAACAGTAGCATTTTCTTTGGTGCAGGATTTAATGGACAGGTATCCACATTCTCCGACTACCACAAATAGTCCGTTATATACAGTGTGGTGTGTTGATCGTTACCGGGCCAAATATCTCACGAAATAAGCGTCAAACGAAAAAACTACAAAGACGAAACTTGTCTAGCTTATAAGGGGAAACCAGATGGCGCTATGGTTCGCCCGCTAGATGGCGCTGCCATAGGTCAAACGGATGTCAACTGCGGTTTTTTTTTTTAAATAAGAACCCCCATTTTTATTACATATTCGTATAGTACGTAAAGAAATATGATTATTTTGGTTGGACAACTTTTTTCGCTTTGTGATAGATGACGCTATAATAGTCACAAACATATGGCTCAAAATTTTAGACGACCGTAGGTACGTTTGGACATTTTATTTCGTTTATTCGAATGTGATACATGTACCTTTGTGAACTGATCACTTCTGAGAACGCATGCTGTTACAGCGTGGTTACCTGTAAATATCACATTAATGCAATAAATGCTCAAAATAATGTCCGTCAACTTCAATATATTTGGCAATACGTGTAACGACATTCCTCTCAACAGCGAGCGGTTCGCCTTCCGTAATGTTCGCACATGCATTGACAATGCGCTGAGGCATGTTGTCAGGCGTTGTCGACGTTAGTAAATATCCTTCCACTTCCCCAAAGAAAGAAACCCGGGGACGTCAGATTCGGTGGACGTGCGGTCCAAGGTATGGTGCTTCGACGACGAATCCACCTGTCATGAAATATGCTATTCAATACCGCTTCAACAGCACGACAGCTATGTGCCGGACATCCATCATGTTAGAAGTACATCGCTATTCTGTCATGCAGTGAAACAACTTTTAGTAACATCGGTAGAATATTATATAGGAATTCAGCATACATTGCACCATTTAGATTGCCATCGATAAAATGGGGGCCAATTATTCTTCCTCCCATAATGCCGCACCATACATTAACCCGCCAAGGTCGCTGATGTTCTACTTGTCGCAGTCATCAAGGATTTTCCGTTGCCCAATAGTGCCTATTATGCCGGTTTACGTTACCGCTGTTGGTGAATGACGCTTCGTCGCTAAATAGAACGCGTGCAAAAAATCTGTCATCGTCCCGTAATTCCTCTTGTGCCCAGTGGCAGAACTGTACACGACGTTCAAAGTCGTCGCCATACAATTCCCGGTGCATAGAAATATGGAACGGGTGCAATCGATGTCGATGTAGCGTTTTCAACACCGACGTTTTTGAGATTCCCGATTTTCGCGCAGTTTCTCTGCTACTGATGTGCTGATTAGCCGCGACAGCCGCTAAAAGACCTACTTGGGCGAACGGTCCGGACACATGGATGATGTCGTCCAGGATGCCGAGCAGCGTACATAGCACTCGCCCGTTGGGCATTTTGAACACAACAGCCATACAACAATACGAAATCGTCCTTTTCCGCAATTGGTAAACGGTCCATTTTAACACGGGAAAAGTATCACGAAGCAAATACCGTCCGCATTGGTGGAATGTTTCGTGATACCACGTACTTATACGTTTGTGACTATTACAGCGCCATCTATCACAAAGCGTAAAAAGTGGTCCAACTAAAACAGTCATATTTCTTTACGTACTACACGAATATGTAATGAAAAATGGGGGTTCCTATTTTAAAAAAAACGGAGTTGATATCCGTTTGACCTATGGCAGCGCCATACAGCGGGCCAACCATAGCGCCATCTGGTTTCCCCCTATAAGCTAGACAAGTTTCGTTCTATCAATGGATCACCCTGTATATTGTCTACTGTGAGTACGTCTTCGAGGCAGTAACAGAACTCAGTAAACATACGGCCAGTGATGAATATGCCATTCGTAAAGCGCATCATTCCGGCGGATGCAACATGGCACTCCGTAGCGGGGTGGAGTTGTAGTTATTCTTTACGAACTGAATACTATAAAATATGTCACTGGAGCTCTGCGTCGTCTTTGCTGTCCTTGGCGGAATCTACGCAAGCTAAAAGTATCTGATCAGAAACTGTGTTCACAGTTTGTGGAGAATAAAAGAACGAAGTTTTGCAACCTAGCAATAAGTGTTTGGCCTCATGACCATTTGCATAGATCCATGTCTGTTTTCCCCACAGTTACCGCACCAAAAAGCTTCTTTCGTTCTGATAGGTAGATATTTTGTGTTGATGGAGGGTACAAGGTTGCGGTCCCACAGTTTTGCAGTAATTATGTAATGATCTACTTTCGTAACAAAGTACAAAACTTTCGTGTTAATCGTACTTGCTTTCCTAAGCCACTGAGGTTCTGTGATTTTTACTAATTTATGAAACCTACTGTAATATTTAGCGTTACCTCGAGGTGATTTATAAACATGATAGCTGTTACGTCAATGAAATGTTGGGAAAATTATTTGCATCTTCTAGAACGAAAGATTCATTTTTGAATGCAGCACCTTGTATAGCCTTTCTTATGTTTATTTCATTAAAGAGACAATAAAAGAATTCCCTCAAAAGTCTTTATGCGGTTCTATGTTCTGAGATGTAGTGGTCGAGACAATATTGAAATGACAGAGAAGTGTTCAATATTTGATTTCGTGATTAAAAATTCAGTCTACATTCTGGTATTATTTAATGGAAGTTCTAAAGCGCAGATCGAGAAAGAATGCAGCACAGCTTCGTGGCTTGATCAATAACACACTGATTGCAGGTCACTGAGTACTACCACCATCAAGATTGTATACATCAAAGTGAAGGAGAAGTTGTCGGAAACCAAGAAGCCTTCTGTTACAATATATGGGATGGGGCTATCGATATGAGCGAAAGAAGTACAAAGGTAACATTTGTGTGGTGTATGACGAAGGCTCTAAACTATTGCACCATTGAAAAAAAAAAAAGTTACCACTGAATCTCGAAATACTACACTTTCTCAGTCCTCTGCTGGTATTGTCGCAAAAGTATTGCCTTTCATCAGCCATCCATCTTTTTAGCTGCTTTCCCGTCAACGTTTAGTTGTTCCATTATTTCAGTTATTTTTTTCGATTTTGGCTTTTCAGAACAAATGTATGTCATGCTACTCCCTTCCTAAAAATATTTTCTGTTGAATTTAACCACACCATGTTGTCCCTCGCTTAATTTATACCATGTAGATTTTTATAAACTTGGTATCTCAGTCTATCCCACTTCCAACATTTTAACAAGTTGTGATTTTATAATATTCGACCATTTTCTCAAACTCTTAATACTCTGTAGGAACAGCGTCACGTTGTAATCAGCGGTGTTAATTCCATGTTAATGTTGACGATTGTGAGTGGTCCTTTTTCTCCAAAATGGACTACTGACGCTTCTGAAGGTATTTAGATTGTCTGTCTGTCATGTGAATCTCTCGTGAACTTCCCGTTTCCTTGGGGAATTCCCAACATTAGCCCTACAGCTACAAAGTTAGTACACCACCGTATTGCCTATCATACGGGAGTAACAAGGCGGCAACAAAATTGCTCTCCGTATCAATTCCACGCAGCATACTTGGAGCCCCTATGACTCAACAGCTATTGCCCACCGTGGTGGGTTCTGTACAGCAAATGTTACGCCGGCACAGCAAAGTATTCGTGAAGACGGGGGTTTCAGACGACCCCCGGTGTGGCCCCGCCTGAGACAAAAGCTGCGGCCGCACGTATTGTGCTCCAGCGGCGCTGCCGCAGCCGCAGCCGCGCCGCCTGCGGCCATCCATCTTGCCGCGCGGCAGCCACCAGGCCGCTCCACTTTCTCCTTTGTTTGCACGAGAAGTCTGTAAGGGCTCCTTTCTTTCGGGGCTCTCTGATTCGGTGGTGCACTACTTACCAGTTTCTGCAACTACGCCGTTTGTTACGATGCATTACAATACCATTACTGGGTAATTTTTAGAGCACTGTCGGCTCCTCCTTCTTTTTCCTAATTATTCTGTTCGCAGGAAAATTACCGCACTACATTATACATTACTTTCCGAAAACTATAGAATATTCGCTAATAGTTCGATCTAATGAACAGCACACCGCTGAAACGTACTACTTCTCACACAGCACAAACAAAACATAAAAACACAGCTTCATGCAGATATTTATATTTAGTCTATCAATATTTTTCAAGTATGAAACCCGAATGTGTCAGTTTGGTGACAAGCAAGACCATTGCGTCCATCAGCAGTTCAGGCCATAAGTGTTTTTAGATCTCGTAATTTACCGTGTTTGTAAGCCCAGTGTAGAATGAATATCATACAGCTGGCGAGGCTGGTCCGGAAGCGGAAGCCGTGAGTAGTGATACGTCTCCCGATATCACTCAAAATGTGGTACACCTTACGGAAGTGGTAAGTGTTACACCATGAGTAGCTTGGCCGAACGCTGATCTTCTCCTTTTCCTTGTGACTTTCTCAACATCGGCGCAAGGTCGGCATGGTTGTCTACGGATATGGTTAATTTAAAAGGTGAGCGGGCTGCCAAAATGCCCCACTTGCGTGTAGTATCATTTCCTGAGGAAGTGAGCTAATGTTTTCAAAATTTTTACAATTTTATAACTGAGGCGGGGCTTGGGTATCAGCCCGATATTCACCAAGTAGGGTGTGGGAAACCCTACAAACCGCACCGAGACCGGCCGGCAAACGGGCAGATTCGATCCGGCACTTGACCACCTCCCTGTCCGGAAGCGGCGCTTTGACACGCACTGATATCCGGGTGTGTCTTAAGGGAACGCTGATACTCCTCTGCTTCCAAGCCTGTGGAGTACTTTTTTTTTTTAATATCGAAAACAGTCTTGACCACAATTTATTTATTACAGTGACCGTTTTCGACCACTACTGTGGTCATCTTCAGACCAATCAGTGAGAACCTCCTGCTGGTGGTAAATCAGTATTGATATACCACCAGAACGAGGTTCTTACTCATTGGTCTGAAGATGACCACAGTAATGGTCGAAACCGGTCACTTAATAAATAAAATGTGATCAGGCTGTTTTTGATATTAAATATTTGTAACACATCGATTACTGTTCACTCCCACAATATATTAAAACCTGTGGAATACTGATTAAAATTTCATGTATAAAGCAAACTAGTTTTTCAGCATTTTCAGAACAGAGAAAGATGATTTCTACAGGTGAAAATAGTGTGATACAGGTGACAATAGTGTGAGTTCAACACGGCTGCTGGCTGCTGGCTGCTGGCTACTGGCTGCTGGCTAACATTGCTGGAACTTTTTAGGCGGAGACCACACCATTGCATGGTCAGGGAGCGTGAATGTGCAGCCTGTCGCCATCTTTCAGACAGAAAGTTTGAGTGGTTCTCGTGAGGGAAACGGTGTCACCTAATCGAGAGATCGCTCAGACAGCTGACTGTTGTTCAATGACTGCATAACGAGTGGTGCTGTGGTCGAACAGGACAACAGTTTGGTGGGAACAGTAGATATGACTGTTTTCATATGGACTAGACTATGAGAAGATAGTAAGATCGACCAAGTGGCTCTGACGAGTAGGCTGACAACAAAACTGGTTCAAATGGCTCTGAGGACTATGGGACTCAACATCTGTGGTCATCAGTCCCCTAGAACTTAGAACTACTTAAACCTAACTAACCTAAGGACATCACACAACAACCAGTCATCACGAGGCAGAGAAAATCCCTGACCCCGCCAGGAATCGAACCCGGGAACCCGGGCGCGGGAAGCGAGAACGCTACCGCACAACCACGAGCTGCGGACTGACGAAAACAGCTGAAATCCATACAGGGATTACAGACAGAGTATCAGCAAGGAAAATCGGGAACAGGTTGCTTGAAGCTGACTGATAAACAAACTACGTTTCCTGATTGAGTCAGCGGTCGTTGTGGTCTTCATGAATAAGTCTTCCTGGATCGCTTAAAATATTTGTTTACAACATTTCGGCTATTGTCATTTTCATATCTGTAACTTATCTGTAACTCCATGTTCTTTTCTTGGTGACAAGTTACTATAAATAAAGAAATATCTTTGTTCATAAAAATAAAACTGGACACAATACCTTGTGCCGTTCATTCCTAACATACGTACAGCAGATATTTGCATGATGCAGCGCCACACCAGACTGAGTCCTTGCTTGGCATTCTGTGGTGTCCCTCCTGGTTGTGGTGGTCAAATCGACGACAAAGCGTCCGTAGAGACGGCCTGACGAGATACTGAATGAGCAGCGATTCTCGAGACACATAATTCTCCGAATCATATTTTGGGAAGCTATTGGATTTGATTTAGTGATTGGTGAACAGAGGCAGAATGCTCACCAGTATGTGGCAAAAACGTTCAACCCTTCATTAGTAGGGTACTAAGCGATTAATTCCAATAGATTATACAAGGTCCTACACTGCAGTTTACTGCACAAACGCCTTGCGAGAATGTATAGATCCCTGTTCGACCAAAGTGGACCTTTCACTTGTCACCTATAAGTTATATCTAGACCGAGATACTGAAACTTCCCCTTTTGAACAATTACACATGACTGTGCTTAACCTGACAAACAATATTTTTTTAGCGCAACGCAATCTGACTTTCAAAATATCCCTACGAAAGAATGGCCCTGACTAACATTAACCTATACGTTTCACAAATCACTTACCTCACAAAAATCTTCGCTGCTCAAGCTACTGCAATACAGCGAGCGCCACTACTGCCAGCTAAATAAAAGATTCAAACTATGGAAGGCACTAACTACTGATAGGGATAGTTAGCAAATGAAAGATATTAATAGAGAACAAACAATGTATTTACCTTGATATCATCATATATAAATATAGCAGTTCATGACAAATTACAAATCTCCGCCATCTCTCTCCCCACATCCACCACTGCTGGCGGCTCACCTCCAACTGCGCAACGCTACGCGCTGTTCACATCCAGCTGCCGCTGCTCAACACTACAATGGCAGACAACAATGCAAACTAGCCACAGACTGCACACAGCACAGCCAGTGACTTTCATATTGAGCGCTACGTAACGTTGCCAATAAGAAAACATAAACAGCCTACTTACATAGAGAAAACATAAACAGCCTACTTACATAGCCCCCATGCTCCCCACAAAAAAATTTACAAATTTTTTTTGGGCAGTGGCCAATAATGATTTGATAAAATTTTTCATAATTACAATAACAAAGAAATCAAATGCACACACTTATTCATACAATGTTGGTCAAAAGCTAAAATTTTCTCACAGTCCATAAAGACAGTCCTCATCATTCGTCACAGTAAAATTGCAGTGTTTTTTTCAAAGTCTGAGCAGTAAAGGAAAACGCACACAGAAGTAGTGGATTTCCATGCAATCTTGAAGAAGTAGTGTTGTCCTTCCAACGGAACGACAGTGCTGACTCTTGACATGCATACAGGTAATGGGCCACAACAGAGCAAACCCACAGCAGAGTCAGTCGAAATTTTGAAGAGTATTGGTAGGTAGGTCATCACAGAGCAGACCCACTGTAGTCCTGGTAGAGATTACGGTATTGGTGGGCCACCAGAGGTGCAGACCCACTGCAGTCCTTGTAGAAATAATGGTATTGATGGATCATCAAAGATGTAGACCCACTGTAGTCCTTGTAGAAATAATGGTATTGGTGGGCCATCAAAGATGCAGACCCACTGTAGTCCTTATAGAGATGGCCAGCAGCCATGTGTTGTGACTGTGCAGGTGCACAATCACCATCGAAGAGTCTTGCGGATAACATAGCAAGTCCATAAACCACCACTTGTGCACTCACAAAGTTTTTGAAATTGTCCTTAGAACCAGCAATGCTGTTATCCAGTCCCTTGCTGAGTTATTGACACACGTGCAAACACTAACAGTCCCAACTTCTCACATATTGTCCATATACTATGACCAACAGAAACGTGTGCAGTGAAATGTAACTAACAAGTTAATAATATCATGAACTGGTGACAATTACAATTTTATAACATAAGAATACAATAACAAAGGTACAAAATACATCATTAAAAACATAACAATACAGATAACATTTGTAGTACCGGCTTTACAACAGAATAGAAATAAACATATACATCAGTGGAATTATGACATGAGTACATACATAAAAGATCACAATAACTTTTGAAACATCAACTTCACACATGAGCATTAAACAGAACAGAATTAATAATGTCTAACATCTTTACAAAGTAAATAACATAGTATCAGAAAAATTCTACAATGTAACTCATATCCGCTAAACACATAAAGACAGGAAAAACACAAATATACAAGAGTACACAAACACATAGCAGAATAACACAAGAGGAAAGGGCAGGGTTTGTTTTCAGTGTAACATTTGGTACTGCAGTCCAACCTAAAACTTCATTCCATAGATCTTTCGTCTTATTTCAAAATTTGTTTCCACCAAAAAAATCCTATCAAAGCATACTGAAGGCACTAACTACTGATAGGGATAGTTAGCAAATGAAAGATATTAATAGAGAACAAACAATGTATTTACCTTGATATCATCCTATGTAAATATAGCAGTTCATGACAAATTACAAATCTCCGCCATCTCTCTCCCCACATCCACCACTGCTGGCGGCTCACCTCCAACTGCACAACGCTACGCGCTGTTCACATCCAGCTGCCGCTGCCCAACACTACAATGGCAGACAACAATGCAAACTAGCCACAGACTGCACACAGCACAGCCAGTGACTTTCATATTGAGCGCTACGTAACGTTGCCAATAAGAAAACATAAACAGCCTACTTACATAGAGAAAACATAAACAGCCTACTTACAATACCTCCAAGCCAGCCATCTTCACAACCTGACACATTATGTGTTTAAGGCCTGGCAATATATTATTCAAGCTGACAGTCGGATGCGCTTTTGGATTGACGCCACACCGAATAAGTGCATCCGAGCACACGCGGGTCACACTTTATACTAATGCTGATGCTGCTGTATGATGTACGTCTGCCCAAAATTTGATAAATATCCAGCTAGCCCCAATGGCGTACTACTTCCCACTTTCACCATTGTATTTCGAAAAATACAACACCTTCCGCACAGTCGCCCATCTGGTAGCATTTTCGTCTCGGGTGTTTGGTGAGTGGCAACAAGTTCCGAATTCTTCCTAATCGCTACAAAGTTGCGGTCACTCAGGCGACCAAGATGATCCTTTGCAGTTGTTTGATCTCAGTCGCAGCTCTAGCCGCCATTAGAAATCCTCCCGACATCGGACCTTGTATCGCGTTGAGCCAATGGTATCCGCAACGCTGATGTTTCGGTTTTTATTTTCTGCATATGTACTTTTATCGCTTGAAGCCGTTTCATCTAGAGTGATATAGCCCCAGTTTAAAGTGGAAAAAGGTACTACCATAAATTTGCTATGAACTTGTGGGTAGGAAAGTTCAACGACTGGTTAATTCATTTGTATCTGGTTTCTCCTCGCTTAGCCGTGTCAGTGCACATTGTGTGCCTGAAAGGAAGTGTCTCACCTGGTCTTTGTGTAGCCCAGAAAGATGGTACCACAATCTATATTAAACTGTTTTTTCTTAAGAGCTAGCGCCATGTGCTCGCTGAAAGATACCCCATTTCGTGGTCAACTCTTTCATCTCTTCGGACCCCACTAAATTTCTTGCGTGTTAAAGACATGAATAGAATGACGAGGATCTCCTAGTGTAAATTATTGTGGCTGTGACAGTGTTATGCGTAGAAGATAGCGGACGCTAGTTTGTACAACTGTTACGCAAATGAATGGAATTTTCTTAAAAGAATTATCTATGCAGAGCATTCTCGTGGCCAATCGTCCATTGATGAATTTGAAATTGTGTCATATTAGATCGACTTCCAAGAACAGGGTATGATCAGTTCGTTACGACTATTTTATTTGTTTGTTCACGCATAAATGACTTGAACAGTTTTAACGATTAGGATTCCTTCGATAAAAGATGTATCGAAGATTCTCACATATTCTTGTGCGTTAGTACCGATTTAAAACTGGGCTGCTACAAACAGCCGAGTTACCGGGTTCGATTCCCGGCGTGGTCAGGGATTTTTTCTGCCTTGTGATGACTGCGTGTTGTGTGATGTTCTTAGGTTCGTAAGGTTTAAGTAGTTCTAAGTTCCAGGGGACTGATGACCATAGATGTTAAGTCCCATAGTGCTCAGAGCCATTTTATTGCTGCAAACAGACCACTTCTTAATTTTCGCTGATGTAGTAAGTGCCTATTGCACGATGCCTTTGCAGGTTGCCTTCATCCTTTATTATAGGCGTACTGATTCAGCGGTATTAGGTACGTTGTCAGAGACGGGCGATTTCGTTAAATGCATTGTCATTAAACTCACAAAGTTGTAATGCTGTAACAGCTCTCCACTTCCTTTAAACTTAACGCCTACAGCTAGTAACCTGAATGAGCACCTACGTGTGGAAGGTGTCCATGACAGACGTATCCTGATGTAGCAGAGTATTTCCAAATGGCCGACTGTTATACCGAAGCCTGGAGTTTAGGTCCTGCAAGATGCTAGTAGTACTTATAATTGTTCTGGACGTGACACTGCCGTTGCTACAGCACTGGCACGTGACGACGCCCAGAGCTCTATTACGCTGCCCAGCCGCCGTATATCATACCTCTTGCAAACTCGCAGCTCTGATAAACAAGTGTTTTCGGTATCTAAGGGTCAAAGGTATCGTAATGAAATAAAGTCAAGCGATTCCGAGACTCGAAAATCAGAAACTATTCAAAGTAAAATTCTCAAATAAAACTCAAAATGATGGTAGTATTCTATACTTTCCAGTGTTATTCATGTATATTCTTAGAACTTAAATTTAATGTTGTTTTCATTGTGTGTCATAGTTTTGCTGACAAATACAATTTCAGGTAGAGAGAAAACTATATCATATGCTTCAGCATATGATTCAAAAACTATAGCCTGCGAATGTCTGTTCCATGAAACAACACATCTATGTGCAGAATCGAACCTCTATATATGATGATGCATAACTTCCCAAACGAGTCATATGAGCAATAAAGTCATTCCTTGTCTGATGGATGAGTTTTATCACTGGGACCCAGTCAGCCTGACTGCAGAACAACTGATTAGTGTTCATCATGTTTTGGTTCATTAATGTAGGAAAGGGACGAGCTAAGTTTCGTGACGCCGAGTGAAGGTCCTGCTTCAATAAGAGGTTGAGGATCCTGATTGAGAAAATAGATATTGAAAGTGCGGAAATATCTCTTACATGTTTGCTACTTCATGTTAGTGTTTTGTCTACATTAAAGAGCCAAAGAGACTGGTACACCTGCCTGATATCCTGTAGGGCCTCATTCAGCACGCAGAATTGCCGCAACACGACGTGGCATGGACTCCACTAATCTCTGAAGTAGTGCTTCTGGGAACTGACTTCATGACTCCTGCAGATCTGTCCATAAATCCGTAAGAATATGAGGGCGTGGAGAACTCTCCTGAAAAGCACGTTGCAAGGCATACCAGATATGCTCAATAATGTTCACATCTGGGAAATTTGGTGGACAGCAGAAATGTTTAAACTTAGAAGAGTGTTCCAGGAACCACTCTGTAGCAATTGTGGACACGCAAGTTGTCGCATTGTGCTGCTGGAATTTCCCAAGTCCTTCAAATGGACAATGTACATGAATGGATGCAGGTGATAAGTCAGGATAATTACGTACGAGTCACCTGTCAAAGTCGTATCTAGACGTATCACCGGTCCCATATCACTTCAATCCAACTGCACACACCCCATACCGTTACAGAGCCTCCACCAGCTTAAACAGCCCCCTGCTGACATACAGGCCCATGGATTCATGTTGTTGTCTCCATACCCGTTAACGTCCATCCACTCGATACAATCTGAAACGAAACTCGTCCAGTGTCGGCGTTGACGGGCCCAAGCGATGCGTGAAGATTTGTGTCGTGCAGTCATCGAGGGTACACGAGTGGGCCTTCGGCTCCGAAACCCCATGTGTTGAATGGTTTGCACGCTGACACATATCAATGGACCAACACTGAAATCTGCATTCATTTGTGAAGGGTTGCACTCCTGTCACATTGAACGATTTGATGTTTTACCGGATTCCTGATGTTCACGGTACAGTCGTGAAACGATAGGACGCGAAAATCGCTACCTCGGAGATGCTGTGTCCCATTGCTCGTGCGCCGACTATAAAACCACGTTCAAACTCAATTAAATCTTGATAACCTGCCATTGTAGCAGCAGTAATCTATCTAACAACGGCGCCAGACACTTGTTGTCTTCTACAGCCGTTGCGGACCGCAGCGCCGTATTCTGCTTGTTTTCGTATCTCTGTATTTGAATACTCATGCATGTACAAATTTCTCTGGCACTTCAGTGTAGACACAAGGACAGACTAAAAGTAGTACTTGAATTGGCCGGCCGCGGTGGACGAGCGGTTTTAGGCGCTACAGTCCGGAACCGCGTGATTGCTACTGTCGCAGGTTCCTGCCTCGGGCATGGATGTGTGCGATGACCTTAGGTTAGTTAGGTTTAAGTAGTTCTAAGTTCTAGGGGACTGATGACCATAGCAGTTAAGTCCCATAGTGCTCAGAGCCAAGTGGGATTCACACGGACGGTGCTACTGTGCCGCCAAAGGTGTAGATTGGGAGATGGATTTCAGAGTCCCAAGAAATCCTTCGTGGTCCTCCGCGAGGCTCATCTCCTCACTGGTTCCAGAAGGTTTTTGTAGGTGGATTTTCTCCCATTGTGCTTCTGTCACGAGATATGGCTTCTTCTTGGCTGTGTCTCGACCTTTTAGGCTTGCAGATAATAAGCTGATAATTTAGCTGTCAGCCAGTTGAGCTTGTGCCACAGGTTCTCACTCCTTGTTACGCTGTAGACTGTTGTATTACCAAAGACGTTCCTATTCTGGTCTGTAACATCTTGTCTAATGGTACACTCCCAGACGATGCAGTCTGGTGCGCCGATTTCTCTACATTTACAAGTTTCTACCGTATTTTCAGTAAGCACTGCCGTTTATGAAAAAAATTCGCGCTTATCGAGTATAGGACCATATCTGCGACTGGACTGAAGACTTCCTTGCAGACAGAACTCAACGCTTCGTTCTTAACACAATAAAATCAACCGATGCGATGCTAATTTCCGAAGTGCCCCAAGAACGTGTGATACGACAATCATTCAGCCCCTCCCGCCAGAGATTCGAGTCCTCCCTCGTGCATGGGTGTGTGTGTTGTTCTTAGCTTAAGTTAGTTTGAGTAGTGTGTAAGTCTAGGGACCGATGACCTAAGAATTTTGGTCCCTTAGGAATTCACACACATGTGAACATTTGACAATCATTGTTTACAGTGTATGTGAATGGTCTAGTAAAAAGTGTTGGCTGCTCCTTAAGACTAACGCCAGAAGACAGCATCGAACTGCAGAATAACCTGCAGAGAACTGATGAATGGTGTAGGTCCTGAGAAACGTAAATAAATGTAACATGGTGCACATACACAGCAAAAGAAAGCCGCTACTGTACAACAGCATTATTGTTAGGAAACTGCAGGAAACACTATCTACCGCCATATATCTAGGACTAACTACCGAGAGCCCTTAAGCGAAATGACCACATAAAGCAAAGAGTGGGAAAAGCAGACGCCAGACTGAGATCCCAAGCATAATCTTAAGGAAATGTGAACACCTACAAAGGAAGTGCGTTATAAGACTCTGGTCGTCCGATTCTGAAGTATTGTTCATCTATATGGGGTCCTTACCAGACTCTATTGACAGACGACAAAGCGATGATCCAGTGAAGAGCGGCGCGTTTCGTCGCGGGATCGTTTAGTAGGTGCAAGAGCATTACCGAAGTGCTCAATAAACTCGATTGGCACACAAGAGGTTTGGTATTGAAATTTCGAGAGAGCACTTTTCGGGAAGAGTCGGACAACATGTTACTACTTCCCACATACGTCTCTAATAATCTAGAAATTAGAGCCAATAGGGAGACTTCTTCCGACTCGCCATGCGCGAGTGATATAGGGTAGAGGGTATCAGTTAGTGGTACCAGAAGTACTCTCCGCCACACACCATTGGGTGGCTTAAGGGTTATCATGTAGATATATATGTAGATGCGTATGGACCATTTACCGTCAGGCAGTCTGGAGCTTTGTTGGTTGGAAGTATGACAATTTAGATCTTTCTTTTGTGTTAGGGAGGAACTGATAAGTTCTCCTTCCTGTTTCTGGCACGTATCAGTGCATGTCTTTACTTCCTTATCCGATATGGCTCTTGTGCCCATTATCTCCTATAGCTCATCATTTTCGCACCTTTTTGAGCCAATATTATGCACCTCTCTTTCTTACTTCTACCTCCAGAGGTAGCAAGCGTTGTACCATCAGTAACACCTCTGTCGGTATTGTTCTAACTGTGTACACGCGTGTCAGTAACTGCTCGTAGTAGAGCCTGTGCTTTTCTGGCTCTATGAGGCCAAAACGCTCGAACCGTAGCCCACAACAGCGAGTGAGATTTTTGTGTTGTAGTACGCTCTTGCTGCACTTAAGAAACATCTTAGAGCTTCTCAGCCCAGTTGTTGCTGTTTTGTTCAGAATTTTAATGCCTCTCTGGGAGGCGATTGCACCATGTTTATGAAAGTGTTCCTTTCCACGTATGTTTACACCGTGTGGTTATAAATGAAGTGTAGCTACTAACAAACAACTAGTGTGGGCAGCGAAACTTGGTAGGAATCGTAATGCATTAATGTGGAACAGATAAAAGCTGAAAAAAATTAATTCCAATTTTGGCAAGTAGTTGTGGATGCTATGAAGATGTATAGAAATATTTCCATATATTATACATTGGCAACATTGCATTGGAAAGAAAGATCAAACAAGTGGCAAAAGCTTAATGTTGATTTTACTATTAACCACTGCTTACACAATTTGTTCAGTTGAGCACCGGAAAACAGCATGATTCACAGTTGCTCGCAGCAATTCCGGCCGAATCTTAGCAACTTGTTCCCGTATACTTGCTTTCAGATGGGGTAGAAGTCGAACGTCTTCGTGGTAAATGCGTTGTTTCAGACATCCCCAGAGCCAAAAGTCACATGGATTCAGACCAGGTGATCGTCCAGGCAATATGTCTGGAAAACCTCTGTAGACAACAAGCTCGTGGAAGGTTGCATTAAAAAAAAATTTCACTGGGCGAGCGGGGTGAGGTGTTGCCCCATCCTGCATGAAAACAGTGGTTTCCACACAGCTGCCGCTCTTCCAAAGCAGCAATCACACGCTGTACAAGAAGACCTCGATAGCCCGTAGACGTCACGGTACACGTGATGGGCCCACTGGGTATATTCTCTTCAAATAAGAATGGACCTAGAATGAAGGTGCTTGTGGATTCACGCCACACACGCTCACAGGGCTAGTGCAGTGGCTCTTTGTGCACAGCACATGATTTAACAGTCCCCGAAATTGGGCGGTTCTGTGTTTTCAGTGCATAGTGAAAATTCAGATTGTTTCTGCGGATCCTGAGGTTTCAGTTACTTCACCGTCTGGTTCTCGTACGAGTACCAGTGTAAAATTGACCGCAAAACTTTCTGTACTGTTGATCACGGGATGGACAGTCCTCGTGACACTGTGCGAACACTACCACTACCCGGGGCACGTCCTGTATGTTCGGTTACACCAACAGCAACCTCTTCCATAACTTCTACGAGGATAGGACACCTTTCTCTTCCAGATGCCAGACCAAGCTGACCCGTGTTTCCAAATTTCATTATCACCTTCTTTAAACCATTTAAGGACATCGGATCTCATCTGAGACCATTCAGTCAGCGGTACTCTCTCTCAATGTATCACTGTAATCGTTGCCTCAAGGCACAATCCTCCTTCATCTGTTCTCGTATGCCACAATGCTGATTTCACATCCGTGTCTATTATGAAAATGTGTCTGTCGTGTCGATCCAATATAGCCTCTGCTTTTAAGGTTTTGTTGTATTTCCTGACTGTACTGAAAATTTGATTAGCTATGTATAGTTTTCATAAGAGATTCATTATTTTTATTTTCACGGCGTGTTCATTACTAAGGTTATGTTTCCTTGTCACAGTTGCATTTTTATCTGTCATCACAGTGGCAGCCTGTGGATGATAATCTGATGTTATGTTCTTTGCCGTAACTCCCCATTTCTGGAATATGGTTCTTTTGCACATCATATGTGTGACTTCATGTCATCTAATACTTCCCCCTACTTGTATCAACATGACGCTGCACATCGCATTTACCAGGCAAATTTTGATCATTTGCCTATGTTTCATTGCCATTAGAGAGAGATCTGATTGTATGTGAATCCTTCGTAATCCTAGTGAGCATATTGTAATCTTATACAATTCGGCCATGTGTCATTATTAACTGCTGAGTGTTAAGTGTCTTCCACCACCTCTTAAAAGACGAAGTCCAGTAGCGTATGTAATTCCATTGTGATCATAGCCAATTTGTTGAAATTGAGCTGAATATGGTGAATTTCCTCAGTAACAGAAAATTTTGTAGTATAGATTTTTGGATGAGTTTGCTTAACAAGGTGTACCTATGGTAACACTTGGATATCGTCCGATTTAGATAGTCTTATTGCGCATTCAGGCGCATTCAGGTTGCGTCTCTGGCCACAAAATTTTTCCATTTCTCATGTCATGTCCATCACTGTTGATATGCTATTTATAATTCATGTCGCCAACTGAGAGTTCTACTATTATCTACGTATTTCCATAATTTTCTCTGTTAGCTGTTGCATACTATCACGCTGCGCTAATGTGCTGCGTGCTGTCATACTTTGGATGCACTGCACTTTCAAGTCTTCCTGAATTTGTATGTTCCTGTTGAAGCCTTTCTTATCTAAAGGTAGGTGTACTGTCCAGTCCTTATTTTCCTTTATTATTAGCCATTTCTAAAAACTCCAGTCCTTCTCTCTATTATCCTTTTTATTGGTCTTTTTCTTCCTCATTTCATTCTTGCCCATGTCTGTATGGTCAGTTATGTTTTTGTTTTGTGTCACAGTGTCTATTCTCGTTCTACCCTTAACGCTGGACCAGAATCTTTAGGCTCTTTCTGCATCCCGCTTTCTTTTCTAATTAGGTTTCCGTTTTTTAAAAATGTGACAGGTAATTTCATAATCCTGTCGATAAGTGAAATCGGGTTTAACAGTTCTCTTTCTGGACATGATGCAATACAGACTACAGGAGTTATCTTGGATAAGATAGGTTGAAGAGAACTTAACTTACACTTACAACAGTTGTAGATTTAGAAAACAAAGATTAACAACACTGTATCGAATATATTCATTAAAATTCTGAAGACGGAAGTGATAAAATACAGGGAGCGAATAATAATCCACGTCTTTTGCACAAGCCAAAAAATGAAGGGATAGCGGCCCTTCCATGAAGCCTTAAATGTACAAGAAATATATTTATGGCCCAAAGATAAATTTCTTCCATAATAAGAGTCCAAAGTTAGTCAGCTAATGTCACCTGCTTTGAAGAATACGGTTGAAGGTGAGTGCTAACGTAGCCAATGTTGGGAACGCAATACTCAAGAGAATTTTTCAAAAGCAACTAAATGCATACATCAACGCTATTAGATTTAAGTCCACTGTTGAAGAATGATCAGTTCTTAAGTTTTGTAATGTTGCGCATATTTAGGCGATATATTTGGCCACTCAGTACTGGTAAGAGGTTGTATGGCATAACGCCAGTGAGCACAGGTCTCAGAGCGCGCCAGTGCAGGTCTGCTATGGGCGACGCCATGTACAAAGGCAAGCGGTGTCGCTGGAAATGGGTAAATCCCCAAGCTGGGAATTGCGACGGTTGTAACTCCAATGGTCTTTGTGGAGAGATGCACCAAACATGGCGGAGCACGAGACAACCTGAAACATGGGTTCTTACAGCACTATGAAAGTCTATAATAATTTACAAACAAATATTAACACAAATCTCTACATATCGGCGATCCCAGAAAAATAAGACACATCCAATGACACAACAATATTTTCAATATTTTTAAAACTACAGAAGTTAATATTTGACAGCGAATAAACGCTTTCACAATGACCTTCTGAATTAATAACTTTCAAATGCCTCATGCGATTTCAACAAACGATATCTCAGATGATAGCATTGCACAATTGCCTTCATGCCTGAAAGCCACTCATCTGTATCTGCTTTATATATTGATTTATGGCATCTTTTGTAACAACTTTACTTTGCAAATGTTTAATGAACAGTTTACTATTTCGCCAGTAACTTTATACAAGTGTTGGTTCCAAGTCCTACTAAAAAGCTTGCTAATTTGAAACTGGTCACCACGATTGAAAAGAGAACCATACAAAGCTTCTGTTAAGAGGGCATAATAATCGTTTAAACAAATTTTAACACAGTTCGTTGTCATTTAAAGTGAGTGCACTTGCACAGGAATATGAGCTCACTTATTTTTAAACGAACGTCTGTAACTATTGCGAATGATGTGACTGTTAGCGAATATTTAAGAGCTCAAAGGAGAGTTTCTGGTCACTCTTACATTCGTTCTTGAAGAAGGCAGACATGACTGTGATACAGTGCTTTATTCAGCCATGTGGCTGATAGATTCCAGGTGGTAAACGCCCACTATGAGACTTCAGGTTTTACATTAGGTCCAGAAGAAAGAGGACGTTCGATCAGGAAGTCGGCAGACCTGCATGTAGTACCATGTGGTATCTAGAGGAGTCGGTTACAGACTCTGTGCGGTGAACGGTTTACACATTTCTCAAGGAACTTTACATTTTGAGAGGATTGAATTTACTCCGCAGTAGGACTCTAGCTTTTTCCCTTTAATTATGGAACTGAGGATATACAGAGTATTCTTTGTATTGTGTTTGTCAATTTCTAAATCATAGTATTGAATTCTGAACTGTTTTGAGCTGACGATTATGTCGTGATCACGAAATAGACTTACTTTTCCCGTGTAACTGATGACTATTTATTTTGGGAATTTTGCTACCATTTTCGTAACGCTCTCAATGTAACATTACTTCATTTTATATCAGTATTTGTATCTGTATCATACATGATTATCGTAGGATCACTATCCATTTATTTGAAATATCCTTTCTTGAGTAAAAGTTATTCATCATAGTTCTCTGTTGTCTATGTTAATTACAGACACTAGAATAGAACCCATTTATTTAATTCTTCATTGGCTTGTATTTAATTTTCTGTTTATTCTATCCATTCGCAATTTAGCCAATGAATAGAGTAATTGACAGCATGATCACAGCTACAGGTTATTATTCGCGGAAAATTAGCTGCATGGCATGAAAGCAGACGTGTGCAGTCTTTTTAAACGGAGCCATGCATTGCTCAAGTACCTGAAGTACGTGTAACTGTAGGTAAAGATATGCTCGTATGGGATGCTGTTCAGAAAAGGCACTAATCAGTCATAACCGATAGGTGCCATCGCAATTGTAATTTTATAGCCTGGGATACGACTTTAATCCCAATATAAGTACAACTGTAGTTATAACGCCTCAGTATTCGGTGATCTAAGTTCCAAGTCTATTGCATGATAGGCAGTTTGCATGGCTTCTCAGAGCATCAGATTTTTAAGTAGTTGCGTGTATGTGGATCTTTAGCAATAGTTACGTCTGGAGAAGTTGGAGCCTGAAGAAACGAGGAGGAGGCTATACATAGATGTGTTGAGTTTGACTCTGCAGATTCATCAGCAGAGACTTGGACGGCGTGTGAGCAGCAGCAGTGGCAATGGCGGGACGTACCACCGACGGTGACTCCATTCATCATCGTTGGCATCGGCAGTATCTACACGTTCGGCTGCAGCAGCACAGCAGCAGCAGACAGTATGACTGGTAAGTTAAGCATTATGCTGACAGTCTTGATACGTGTGAACCCACAGAGCTACCCTCAGTGGTAGAGCTTCCACCACATAAGGAGTCGCCCAGCATGTGTGATTCAGATAATGTTAGTGGGCCAGTTAGTCTGAATTCTGAACTTTGTGATAGGAACCTTAATAGGGACAACATTACTGATGGGGCTGAAAGTCCAAAATCAGAGAGGGCCGTAAGCTTTCAGACAATATACTGCCACAATTACTGTAAAATTACCAAGAAATTCAATCTAGTGTAGGGGTATTGAGAACAGAGATGGAACAATGAAGTCCGGACCTCAATACAAATATTGAAAATTTAAATGTCGAGATGAAAAAAATTAAATGAAATATTGAAGGGCTTATTGATTGAGAATCAGAAGTTATGTGGGCAAACATAGGCAAGATATCTGAGGAGGTTGGCCTGATAAACAAGATTCGATGCAGTAGAAAAAGATTTTATGGAAAAGTTCGAAAAGATACAGAACGAGCTGGGTGTCGATAATAAGAGTCCTGTGATGAGGCAAAATGCAATTGAGGATGTAACTACTAACAATTTGCTAGGTAGAGTAATATAATGTGATGAGAAGGTGCTTAAGAATAAAGAACATTTGGAATCAGTAATACATAAAGATGCTGTGAGGCATGAAGAACAATTTAAGGACATGGAGGCTGATTGAAACTTTTTAGCAGTGAATCAGGCTACTACTGTGATAGGTGTTCCATGGTTTAATTCAGGAACGGCAAAGAGTTTTGCAAGTGATGGAAAATACAGTTTACTTGACTTTTTTGCTGCTTGTAGAGATGGTTTTGTGAGAAGAAAGAAGAGTAAAAATTAAGGTTGCTGAAAGGCACCTTTAGGGCAATGCGCAGCTTACTGAGTGATTTATTTGCTGCCTATGAAGTTTCAGGTTTGTTTCCCAAACAAATACTGGACTGAAGTAAAACAAACGTGACTTCCACATGAGTTTCCAAACAGGCAAACTTACAAACCAGAAGAAGGTAGATGCAGGACTTTTGCGTCTGTGAACTAGCTAAACCGTTCGCTGGAAGTGTTGACAGAGATTACGATGCCCAAGAGACACCAGAATTTTTACAATGAGATCTTGTCCACAAACCGACAAATTCCGTAGTCGAGTTTTTGGATTTTATTGAGAAACTTGAACAGGCGTTGAAATTGAAGCCTCATGAAACTTCCTGGCAGATTATAACTGTGTGCCGGACCGAGTGTCGAACTCGGGACCTTTTCCTTTCGCGGGGAAGTGCTCTACCATCTGAGAAACCCAAGCCGACTCACGCCCCCTCCTCACAGCTCTATTTCTGCCAGTACCTCGTCTCCTACCTTCCAAACTTCACAGAAGCTCTCCTGCGAACCTGCATAACCAGAACTCCTGGAAGAAAGGATATTGCGTAGACAAGGCTTAGCCACAGCTTGGGGAATGTTTCAAGAATGAGATTTTCACTCTGCAGCGGAGCGTGGGCTGGTATGAAACTTCCTGGCAGATTAAAACTGTGTTCAAATGATCGACATGGATGAAGAAAGTGTGCATCTCTCGAAACTAAAAACGGTGTTGCTTGGGTAGTCAAAAAATTTTTATGTGAATGTAAAAGTCCGTTGATGAAGTAGGAGGCCTCGACTCATAGCAGTTCAAAAACACAAAAAGGTGAGATTTAAAAACTACTCACACACGACTCCTGGACGGCAGAACATAATTAACTTCGTTAATTGCGGAAGATAGCAATAAATTGTTGTGTATGTAAGATTTGGTGTGAAATTTCAAGAGGTTATTTAAATGTGTTACTTGTAGTATTTTGGGTGAGTTTCTCGCGTAATACGTGTAGTTCCTTTGTAGTTAGTGTTCATACAAATTTTGGTGCATGGAGGTCATCAGACCCCAGTAAAATTTAGTTGTTTTTATGAATAAAACGTGTAGTTATGTGTAGTATGAACGAAGTTTTGGTAGTATATGATGTGGGTTAATTTTATGATGTATATTTTTTGGGAGGGTTTTGAATAAAATTTGTGGACAAATTCGTAAGATGTTTAGAGAATAAGGTTTGGGGATAATTCATATTTTAGTGCAAACAAGAATGAACATTTGCTGAATTTTTGGTACAGCTATCCACTGAGTTAAAAATGAAAATTAAATGGAAAATTTCCGGACAGGGTAGCATTAATTCTAAAGTTTCTAAATTCTGTAAAACCGTAGAGAAGTCATAAAATGTTAGCCGATTTATGGTGTCAAATTTCACAGCACGAAAGACATATTTTCTGTTGGGAAGGAACCTCAGTGCCTGATCTATGGAGATTTGGGAAGTCATATAATTACTGGTAACTACTCCACAGTCGTATTTCGAAAGCTATCGTCCTTCAGCACTGACGGTGACTGCGGATTGATGCACGTCTGGCGCAGTGCATAGCCAAGCCGATCACGAATTTCTACGGAGGTGACTGGACTGTACACAATCTGAACTTCGATGCCAGAACACCGACCATGTGCTGCGTCTGAGAAAGTGAAGTGCCATGAAGCAATGCTCAAAGCAAGATGTGGTTTTATAGGAGCAAAAATCAAGTTGTCTTGAAAGCTTCCCTAAACTTATGTGATTTATGTTTATATGGGCATATGACTAATATGCGGTAATTTTTATGATTTGTGTTAGATATAGTAAATGTATACCGATACGATGTTACGACATATCCTAGCAGGCACATGCTGTTCGTTACACCACCAAAAAGATACTTACACTATTCTTCCGCCTTGGAATTAGGGTGTTCTTTATGTAATGTATGTATTTATTACTTAAGTATGGCAAATTTAGTGCGACTTAATGTGCCATGCTACAAAGATAAAGTGCCACAATAAGTGGAGAGTCGTAACATTACACGTATTTAGGCGAGCGATTCGGCTGCCCAGTATTAGTACAAGGTAAGATGAAGCTGTTGAATGGTTGAACGTTAGCAGGCCCAGTCCTCAGAGCACACCACAGCAGGCCCAGCTAGGTGGCCCATATGGACGAGTCCAGGTACAAGAGCGAGCGGATCGCTGGAAAGGTTCAAAAAAATATTAATAAAAATCTGAATACATTGGCGACCACACAAAAGTAAGGCGCATCCAATGATGCAACAACATTTTCAGTATTTTTAAAACTACAGAAGTTAATATTTCACAGTGAATAAACATTTTCACAATGAACGTGTGAATTAACCACTTTTAAACACTTCATGTGATTTCAACAAACTATACCTCACATGGTAGAATTTCACAGTAACTATCGTCCCTGAAAGCCGCTCATCTGTATCTGCTTCATATATTGACTTACAATGCCCTTCAAAATTTTTTATTGTGAAAATATTTGTCATACCATCGTATTCTCACAGCTGTACGGCAACTGAGTACAACATGAATATTTTGTCATACCTGTGTATTTATTTAACGAACTTACTATTTTGCCAGTAGTTTAATTCACATGTTAATTTCAAGTGTTATTAAAAAGTGCACTAATTAAAAAGTGATCAGTTGAAAAGGGACCCAAGAAATTTCCATGTCGAGCCATATCATGTCCGTTAAGTTGAAGAACAATGTATTACAGTCGGGAACGGTCTTCAGCCAGTGGAAAAGCAAACATTAGCAGAACACTATGTGCATCAAGTTTAGACTGGGACTTTTCGAATGAAGAGCTCAAGGGAGCGATTCTGGCCACTTTTACATTCGTTCTTGAAGAAGACAGATCTGCCTGTGATATAGAGCTTTATTAAGTCGTCTGGCTGGTAGATTCGGTGTGGCGTATGGCCTGTTTGAGAATTTTACATTAAGTACTGAACAAAGAGGACACTTGGATGTTCCCTCTGGAAGCAGGCAGACTTGCCTGTGGTATCATGTGGTTTTAGATGGAGTGCATGATAGATTCTGGGAAGAAAATGGCCGTCACCATACTTAACTTCTCAAGTGACTTTATACGAGCGTTGGAACTTAAACAGTGGCAACTATTTATTCACAACCGATACAAAAGGGTTACATGTTTGCACCTGTCACTGTCCTTCAAGGTAGTCACCAGCGTTATGTACAACCCGTTGCCAGCGATGTGGAAGGCGTAGTATACCGTTAGCAGAGCCTGTTCTGTTGACGGTGCGAATGGAGCAGTCTAAAGTTATGGTGATTCTCGTGTACAACTGTGATGGTGTTATCCTAACGCTTTACGTTCCTCCACGGTAGACCGTCAATGCACACTAGTACTGATCATTTTTGGAGCATAACCTGTGACCAGCTTTGCGAAACAAGGGCAACACTTTCTGCGCAACCCACCCATTATTTTGCACGACAATGCGCGGGAGCATACAGCGCAAGCTGTGTCTTCTCTGTTCAGCCGATGGGATTGGGTAGTACTCCGCCATCCACCGTACTGTCCGCCCCGATAGCTGAGTGGTCAGCGTGACGGATTGCCATCCTATGGGCCCGCGTTCGATTCCCGGCTGGGTCTGGGATTATCTCCGCTCAGGGACTGCGTGTTGTCTTCATCATCATTTCATCCCCATCCGGAGCGCAGGTCACCCAATGTGGCGTCGAATGTAATAAGACCTGCACCAAGGCGGCCGGACCTGCCCCGCAAGGGGCCTCCCGGCCAATGACGCCAAACGCTCATTTCCATCCACCGTACTCCCCGGACTTAAGTCCTTGTGACTTTGATTTGATTCCGAAGATGAAGGAACCACTTCGTGGCATTCGATTCAAAACTTTTCCAGAGATTCGACAGGCAGTAGACCGCTCCATTCGCATCATCAACAGAACAGGTTCTGCTAACGGTATACTACGCCTTCCACATCGCTGGCAACGAGTTGTACATAACGCTGGTGTCTACTTTGAAGAACAGTAGCAGGTGCGAGCATGTAACTCTTTTGTATAGGTTGTGAATAAATAGTTGCCACTATTTAAGCTCCAACCCTAGTATTTCGAAAGGTCTGAATGTACTCCACACTTTTCCCATTTGTATTGTGGAACTTAGGGTGGACAGAGAACGAGCTGCCGTTCTTCTATTGTGTGTGTCAGTTTGTGAATCATCATACTGAATTATGAACTGTTTTGAGCTGGCGAATATTTCGGATATTGTGATCACGAAATGGACTTAGTTTTCGCATATCCTTGATGACTATTTGGTTTGGGGATTTTGCTACCATACTCGTAACGCTCTCAACGAAACTTTAGTGCATTTTAGATCAGTATTCGTGCCAGCATTATACATCATAATCAAAGGATCATTTTCCCTTTACTTGAGACGCCCTTTCTTGAATAAACATTATTCAACATAGTTCTCTGTTGTCTACATTAATTACAGACGTTGAAGTAGAATCTTTTTATTAAATTCTTCATTACCTTTTATTTAGTTTTCCGTGTATTTTGTTAATTCTGAATTCTAGCCAATGCGTAGAATCACACATACATGCTATTATTTGCAGCAGACTGGTTGTGCGGCATTAGAGAAGATATGCTCGGTGCAAATACATGGAGGCAGTTTTTCCTAAACAGAGCCCTGCATGGCCTAAGCACCCGAAGTACGAGTAAACACAGGTAAAGTCACAACTGGTTTGCTCATATTGGATGCTGTTTAGATGAGCCACTATTCAGCTGTAGCCGTTAGCTACCGTCGCAATCTGCAGGAAATATCAATGTATTTTAATAGCATTTCAATTTTTCTGAGTCATGTGGTTTGTTGAATTGGTGAGAAAAGCTCAAATTTAGATCAGGTAATAAACCTTATTAACCTAACATTTTCTATGTTTTTTCTGGAACTTATTGTAGTTGTCGCAACAGATTCACGCCCACACTGCATTTAAGTTTTCCTATTTAGTTTGGTGTATATTTCCTTTCTTTAACTTCAAGCTGTATGCTTTCTGTTCAACAGTTAAACTGTATCTCTACACCACAATCTAAACTGTCTCATACTTACTCATTTCTTTCTACCTCTGTCTTTCCTTTGTTTCCTTTTCCGTCCCCATACCAGCACCTGGGAACAACAAATTCGTAACATTTAGTTATGAAAATAGCTGAAAATTTCGGTGTACGCTTAACAGCACAGGAACTGGCAGTTCGTAATCGCAGCCACAGTTAATGTTATGCGCAGCACTGATGTGAATGTAATGTATCACGTCAGTCGTTCCACTTACTTTGGGAGTAGGTGGAGGAAGTAATATTGCTTAAACAAATAACGTAGTATGAAGTAGCAGGCAAATGATATGCTACGCCATTTAGAAGACCGAAAATATATTTTTAAGTACCATGAACGGTTAGTTCTGTTATTCCATGCTTTCTACAGGTTAAACAAATGAATGAAGTAACAAAATATTGCCATAAGTGCATAAGATACGACACTGAAAATACCTTTCAGCTGTTTGACACAACACTATGCAAAACAGTTAACTTTTATTATCAGACACTTCTTCATGTTTCTTAGTGACGAGATGTTGATCCTTCACTAACACACTAAATAACAAGTTAAGTTTCAGATCTTGCTTTTTTTCTGTCGAATTTGAAGCAAATCCTTTGATATACGTATCGCGTTGAAAGACTCTTGATAAAATTTTAAGTTTAACAATCAACGAAGTCAAATGTTAACTGCAGAATATTACAATATTTTTGGCCACTTCCTTTGTTTATTATTTGGATGCTTTTGTGTGTTCTGCGTTTATTTTTTTATAATGTCTAAGTTGATTGATTAAGTAGGGTGTACCGCTTCGCACTGAGAATATTAATAACAGAGAACATATTAGCAAAAATTTCTTTATGCATTGACTACTTTTTTGAATTTCGTCAACAAATGTTGAAAACTTTTCTAGTGAATACACAGGTAAAATAATGAAAAATAACTTTCAACACTAAAAACGAAGGAATAGTTGTAGTCGGTTCATAATAAAATATAAATTGCACATAATAGAAGAAAGAACGACACAGCATTATTGCTGGAATTTAGCTTTTTTGCCACTCGCGAACTACATAAAGGCGCAAATTTGATTGTTGGAAGGATTCCATTTAGCCTCAGAGTTCCAAATATGTGATCTACGCTGGTCCATAAGTTTGTACAACGCGCGGCACTTGCGTCGTAATGACGTTGCACCATTCTAATATCGAGCGCAATGTCAACCCAACAGGTCCACAG